>NC_140416.1:90326522-91576522 GCF_965140295.1 Lepidochelys olivacea | reverse complement strand
CATGCGCAGCACAAGGCAACCATTGTCAGTGCATACCCTGGGTCTAGTACAAAATTGCTATTTAAAAATCACTCCCCTTATTTCACTGAAGTGCAAGACGGAATATAATCAGTATCCCTAGCTGTTCAATGAACCGGTTTGCCGTTCCAGCCATGGTGAGTATGGCCCAGGGACATGGGTGATGGGCCTTGTGCTGCAACTTGTGGGCAACCTGCATGAGAAGTACATGTGGGCAGGTAGACAATGCCCCCTCCCCTTAGCAACATGGATGGTTCACAGAGACTGGGGACCAGTGTTAAGCCTCCAAAAATGCGATCTGTGGCCGAGGCAACTCTGGGGTGGGGGGTGGGGGAGAGTTTGCGGCCACAAGAGAACACAGAACCCCCCTTCCCCTTCCCTTGACACTGCTGGTAACAGTCGCCCTGGGCTTTCAGATTCTTAGGTCAATGTCGTTCCCTGCCACTCAAACCACAAGCATGTTAGGGAAACCGTGGTTGAGGGACCCGGAAATCACCATGGGTGGGAGAATGACATGCTCTGTTGTTTGTGGTACAAGCACTTGTAATGAAAACTTCCACCATTTCCTCTAGGTGATCCTATGTGATATCAGCCTCTTGAGGGTAACGGAGGTGACAGGGGAGCAGATGCTGCAAGTGTCCGGGTACAGACCTGGCCCTCATGCTGCTATGCTGTGTACCTCAGTGATGCTTCCAGAATTAATACTAGACTGACGTGAGAAAGTGGCCTACCATGGTGGAAGAAATAACAAATCTTCTGCAAAAGATTGCAGAGTACCTTCAGAAAAGTTTCCTTGAGACCTCTATGGAGGATTCCTGGGCCATCCCAGTGCACATAAACAGTCTTGTCTGAGGGGCATCCTCTGTGTAGCTGGAGCGGCCACTGGGAATCAGATACCCACTGCACCTCACTTTTTCTTCATATTAAACATAAAATATATGAGCATGTAACTCCTACAGTTTGATTGGAACAGCATACTCATCAGAGGTGCCTTCCCCAGCAACACGCTTGACCACAATGCTAGTCGTGGCTCTCAGGGAGAATGGATCCCCCTCTCGCCTGTCTCCCATTCTCCTCCTCTTCCTTGTCTAAAATCTCCTCCTCATTGTTGCCTGAGGTGGCCCAGGACTCAGACTCCTGTGAGGTATCCACGATGCATGTGGGGGTAATGGTGGGGTCGCCGCCAAGAATCACTTGCAGCTCATTGTAGAAGCAGCATGTTTATGGTGGAGAACCAGAATAACTGTTTGCCTCCCTTGTCTTCTGGTATGTCTGCCAAAATTCTTTGATTTTCACATGGCACTGCTGTGTGGCCTGGGTGTAGCCCTTCTCCTCTATGCCCCGCGCAATCTTTTTATAGATGTCTATGTTTCTACAGCTGGATCGGAGCTGTGCTTGCATACTCTTCTCCCCAGAGACAGATAAGATTCACCACCTCCTGTGTACTCAAGGCTGGAGTATGTTTGTGGCACTGAGTCGCCATGATCATAGAATCATAGAATCATAGAATATCAGGGTTGGAAGGGACCCCAGAAGGTCATCTAGTCCAACCCCCTGCTCGAAGCAGGACCAATTCCCAGTTAAATCATCCCAGCCAGGGCTTTGTCAAGCCTGACCTTAAAAACCTCTAAGGAAGGAGATTCTACCACCTCCCTAGGTAACGCATTCCAGTGTTTCACCACCCTCTTAGTGAAAAAGTTTTTCCTAATATCCAATCTAAACCTCCCCCACTGCAACTTGAGACCATTACTCCTCGTCCTGTCATCTGCTACCATTGAGAACAGTCTAGAGCCATCCTCTTTGGAACCCCCTTTCAGGTAGTTGAAAGCAGCTATCAAATCCCCCCTCATTCTTCTCTTCTGCAGGCTAAACAATCCCAGCTCCCTCAGCCTCTCCTCATAAGTCATGTGTTCTAGACCCCTAATCATTTTTGTTGCCCTTCGCTGGACTCTCTCCAATTTATCCACATCCTTCTTGTAGTGTGGGGCCCAAAACTGGACACAGTACTCCAGATGAGGCCTCACCAATGTCGAATAGAGGGGAACGATCACGTCCCTCGATCTGCTCGCTATGCCCCTACTTATACATCCCAAAATGCCATTGGCCTTCTTGGCAACAAGGGCACACTGCTGGCTCATATCCAGCTTCTCGTCCACTGTCACCCCTAGGTCCTTTTCCGCAGAACTGCTGCCTAGCCATTCGGCCCCTAGTCTGTAGCGGTGCATTGGATTCTTCCATCCTAAGTGCAGGACCCTGCACTTATCCTTATCAGATTTCTTTTGATCTGATGATCAGTTGGGCTGGTGAGCTCTCCACACTGATCAAACAGGAAATGGGAATTGAAAAGTTCCCAGGGCTTTTACAGCAGAGGGGCTATTTCTTGTGTACCTGGCTGCTGTGCAGCGGAGTTGAAAACAATCATCAGAGTGCTCACAGTGGAGTATTGTGTGACACCTCCTGGAGGCCATTTCAGCTTCAGTCGACTTATACAACACTGCATCTATATTGCCTCTCTGTCAGCCCGTCAACATTGAATTAAGCGCTACACTTCTCGCAGAGGTGGAGTAACTAAGTCAACGTAACAGGTGAGTTAGGGCAGCGATACTGTAGATGCAAACATTATTAGATCAACATAAGGCAGCTTCCATCAAACTAAGTTTATAGTAGAACTGTCAAGTGATTGAAAAAATTAATTGTGATTAATCAGAGTTTTAATTGCACTGTTAAACAATAACAGAATACCAATTGAAATTTATTATAAATATTTTGGATGTTTTTCTACAATTTTCAAATATATTGATTTCAATTACAACACAGAATACAAAGTTTACAGTGCTTACTTGATATTATTTTTGATTAAAATATTTACACTGGAAAAAGATAAATAAAAAGTTGTATTTTTCAATCACAAGCACTGTAGTGCGATCTTTTTATCGTGAAAGTCAACTTACAACTTTTTTTTGTTATATAACTGCACTCAGAAACAAAACAATGTAAAAATTTTAGAGCCTACAAGTCTACTCCACCCTACTTCTTGTTCAGCCAAACACCAAAACAAACAAGTTTGTTTCCATTATGATTTATGGGAGATAATGCTGCCTGCTTCTTATTTACAATGTCACCTGAAAGACAGGCATTCGCCAGGCACTTTTGTAGCTGGCATTGCAAGGTATTTATGGGCCAGATATGCTAAACATGTTGGAGGTGATCACTCAAAATGAAGTGGGCAGTTGAGGGTTACATGCATTGCCCCGTCTGTTTAACAATCTGTCCCAATTTGTATTTAGCTCAGCTGCTCAGACACTGCTTCCTTTCTGAGACCTGAAGAAGAGCTCTGTGTAGCTCGAAAGCTTGTCCCTTACACCAATAGAAGTTGGTCCAATAAAAGATATTACCTCACCCACCTTGTTTCTTTCATATTCTGGGACCAACACAACTACAACAACACTGCAAACTACTGTTAGTTCATACATGTTGGCTAAAATGTGCTAGCATCACACTTTAAACCCTCATCAAGCCAAGGCCTAAACTGGAGTTCCCTGCATGTTCATCTTTACTCAGATGAGTAGGCCTGTTGATTTCAGTGGGACTGAATGAGTAAGGGTGTCAGAATGGGGCCCTGAAATCCTTACTCCATTTTTACTCAGGCAAAATAGGAGTCACTGGGAATTTTGCTGAAGTATAGACTGTCAAAGTCTGTCAAACTCTGAGTATAACTTTAGGATTTTCCCCTATCTGAACAAGAATCAATTGATCCACCACTCAGATGTAGACACCACCTGTCATTATGCAAACTAAAATGCAAGAAGGACCTGCTTTTTAGGCCAGTGACCATCTTTTCATTGTGTACATGTACAGTGGCTAACACAATGGATCCTCTAGGGGTTACCGTAATACAAATAAACAATCATTCTAATTATTGTATGTGATTTCTGGATAGTGGTGGGGAGAATTCTAAAATTCTGATGGTGAAGAGCCTGCCTGTGAATGTGTGTCCTACTCCATCAGCAGCAACTCCATGACAGCACATTCCTTCGATACTGCCCAGCCTTTGTGCTGTTTAAGTGACAGAAGATTTGTCAAACACTCAGCCTCCAACTGTTCTGAATCATCACTGTTCAACTGATGATGGGGTTATGGCAACAGACAAAACGTCATTGGCTGTGATCCATGAACCCCAGCAATGAGAAACCCAGGTAATAAAATAACTGCATTTAAAAAGCAGTTAAGACTCTCACCACACACAAGACCCTGCATCAGTCGATCTGAGAAAGGATTTTGAGCTGAACAGCATGCTGATAAATGGCCTTCACTGATTACTCCAGGATGTTTCAGCCAGCAGCTACTTTATTCAGCTGTCCAAATGAGCAATCAATATGTTAGCTATTCTTAATGCATCTAACAGTGGTTTCCAGAGTTAAGGGAATATATCATGTTCCTCAAAACATCACACAGACTTCATTGGGTAACTTCACTATATGGTGGAAAGATGATGCTCTCTAAACATTGTAATCTGATCCTGTGGTTTGGTATTGGTTTCTCTTAGTTTATATAAACCCTCTGGATTTATTGTCCATTCTTCACTTTTGCAGGATGGCAAATGAGAGTAAAAGCGCTGAAAATAAAGCTTTTTTTAAAAAGGGAAATTAAAATTGAAGATAATTTAAGAGGGAGACTCTGACTTATGCCATGTTTACACTCCAAAATTATGTCAACCTAAAAAATGTCGACATACAGCCACCAGTTATTGTACTGCTTGTGTGCGGGCACACTACACTTCTTGTGTCGGCGGTGCGCATCCTCACCAGGAGCGCTTGTATCGATGCAAAATGCAGTGCACCATGGGTAACTATCCCACTGTGCAACTCACCACCATCTAGCACAGGGTGCTGTGGGAAGTTTACACAATGCCTTCTGGGGCTGGAATGAGTCATGCAGGGGTGACTGGGAGCATGAGTTCAACTTCCCACAATGCAGTGTTCTCCACCCCATAATTTCATCTGCATCCCATAATATTTGATGCCTCTTTTCAAAATCCCCACAAACCTGTGTGTCCTTCCTTGCTGTCCATCATTGCTGACAGAAGCATGGAGCCTGCACAGCTCTGCACTATTGTCATGAGCATTTCAAGCACAGGGCATCTGATCCTGCAGTGTTGCAGAGCTGCAAGAGGAGCCATAGGGAACATGACAATTTCTTGGAGGGTTGATTGCTGTGAGCCACAGAAAGAAACAATTCAAGGTTGTTGGCAGCATTCATGGAGCAGCTGTAGACAGTGGAGTGCCAGTTCTGGGCCCAAGAGACAAGCACCGACTGGTGGGATTGCAGTGTGATGCAGGTTTGGGATAACAAGCAGTGGCTGCAGAACTTTCAAATGCACAAGGCCATATTCCTGGATCTGTATGCCAAACTCCCTCAACCCTCCAGCATAGGGTCACCAAAATGAGAGCCACACTGACAGCTGAAAAGTGAGTGGCGATTGCACTGTAGAAACTTGCAATGCCAGATTGTTACCGGACAGTTGAGAATCAATTTGGAGTCGGGAAATCCACTGCAGGGGAGGCTGTCATGGAAGTGTGCTAGGCCATTAATTGACTGCTGCCATGCAGGATTGTGACTCTGGGCAATGTGCAGGGCATAGTGGATGGTTTTTCAGCAATGGGGTTCCCAAACTACATGGGGTGCTAGATGGTACACATATCCCTATTTTACCACCAGACCATTTTGCCACAGAGTATATCAACAGAAAGGGCTACTTTTCCATGGTAATACAAGTGCTGGTGGACCACCACGGATACATTACTGACATCAGTGTGGACTGGTCAGGGGAGGTGTATGACGTGCACATCTTTAAGAACCCAGGAATGTTCAGAAATCTGCAAGCAGGGACTTTCTTTCCTGACCAGCAGGGACTTTCTTTCCCCCCAGCATACCCCTAGCTCCCATGGCTCATGAAGCTGTACACCGGCAACCTCGACAGCACCAAGGAAAAATTCAACTACCAGCTCAGCAGGTGCAGCATGACAGTTGAATGTGCCTTTGGCATTATTTACTCACAAGATTAGACTTCACTGAGAAAAATATCCCAATGGTTATATCTGCCTGCTGTGTTCTGCATAATATCTGTGATGCAAAGGGGGGAAAGTTTTGCTGGGATGCAGGGCAGAGGTGGAGCAGCTGTCAGCCAGACACAAGGTTTATTCAAAGAGCTCAATGTGGAGCTATACAGCTCAGGGAGGCTTTGAAAGAACATTTTAATAGTGAGCCAGAGTAGTGTGTGGTGCTGTAGTGTGCTCTAACAAGCCTTGCTCTTTTGCAGCCCAGTATGAATCTTGCAGTGAGTGCTACGTGTAGGAATATAACACTGACAATGCACCTGTTAATACTGTCTGAGATTGATGTTATGTGTTCTGTGATAAAATAAAGTAACAGGAAATTGGTTGATGTCAGCCCTGCTCAGCACCAGTCAGCATATGTTGTGAATTAATAAAGATGACTTATGTTCCAAAAAATAGAATTGTATTCTGTAACATGAGCCAGGAAAATAAAACAACTATTTAGCACTTTATAAATCATAAAAAATTAAGGGACCAGAAATTATGAAGGGGAAAGAACAGTCATTTCCATTTCAGATACACATACACCAACCATGTCTTTCACAGGTCAGTGAATGTGCACTTGTGATTGTCTTTAATGTTCCTCGGGGTGGAGTGGTAGGGTAGTGCAGCAGCTCTTAATGGCATATGGACGCTGAGGGGAGGTGTAGGGAGGTCCGGACATTGAGTTGTCTATGGGCTGCAGAGGGAGGCCAGCACAGGACGCTTGAGCGCAGGTCTACCAGAGTCTGCAGCATCTCTGTTTGCTGCCTGAGAAGCCCCATTATGTCCTGGTGCATCTCCCTCTTCTTTTCCAGCTTGGATTCCTGGCCTTCCTTCTCTCCACTCTTGCCTTCTGCATGCTGTCTGCAAGGGTCATCCTCCAGGCCCTGGTGTCATTCTCTGATGCAACACTGGCTTGCAGCATCTCCTAGAACATGTCATCCCAAGTCCTCTTCTTTCTCCTCCTTATCTGCCTCAGATGTTCCATGGGTGTGGAGGGGGAGACCCTCAAGGCCACAATGGCATCAGCTGCAGATACAACACAGAAAAGTGCCATTGTCGATGTTTTCACTACAGAAATTGAAACGTAGGATACTGAACTCACTCCCCTTGATCCCAGAAAGTTATAAGTGCTACATTCTCACTTCCCCTTGGAATTGATATAGTATGGTGCTAGAGTTGCCAGGCATCCCGGTTTTCAACCGGAATGCCTGGTCGAAAAGGGACTGTGGCAGTTCTGGTCAGCACCACTGACTGGGCCGCTAAAAGTCCGGTCAGCAGCACAGCAGCAGAGCTAAGGTAGGCTCCCTGCCTACCGTGGCTCCATTCGGCTCCCAGAAGCAGCAGCATGTCCGAGGAATTATGGCCAATGGAAGTTGCGGGGGCGGCGCCTATGGATGGGGACAGCACACAGAGCTGCCTGGCCACACCTTTGCCTAGGAGACACCCAGAGGGACATGCTGCTACTTCTGGGAGCTGCCTGAGGTAAGTACCCCAACCTCCTGCCCATCCTTGAGCCCCCTCCTGCACCCAACTCCCTCCTGGAGGCCACACCCACTCCTGCACTCCGAACCCCTCAGCCCAACCCTGGAGCCTGCACCCCCAGCCGAGAGTCCCCTCCTGCACCCAAACCCCTCATCCCTGGCCCCACCCCAGAGCTTGCACCCCCAGCCACAGCCCTCATCCCCTCCCGCACTCCAACCCCCTGCCTCAGCCTGGTGAAAATGCGCAAGTGGGGGTGGAGGAGAGTGAGCAATGGAGGGAGGGGGGAATGGAGTGAGCAGGGGGCCCTCAGAGAAGGGGTGGGGCAGGGCAAGGGTGTTTGGTTTTCTGCTGTTAGAAAGTTGGTAACTCTACCTTGGCAGTGCCAGTCACAGCACCAACCATGCTGAGTATAGTCCTCAGGTGTGGGGGTGGGAAAATGAGGGTGGAGGAATAATTCAGACCTGGTCTACAGTGGGGGGGGATCGATCTAAGATACGCAACTTCAGCTACGAGAATAGTGTAGCTGAAGTCGACATATCTTAGATCGACTTAGAATCACTTACTTTGCATCCTCGCGGCGCAGAATCAATGGCCGCTCCCCCGTCGACTCCACTTCTGCCTCTCGCTGTGATGTAGTTTCGGAGTCGACAGGAGAGCAATCAGGGATCGATTTATCACGTCTACTCTAGACATGATAAATCGATCCCCAATAGCTCGATCACTACTTGCCGATCCAGCGGGTAGTGTAGACAAGGCCTCAGAGGCATGAGTATATGCGTATAGAGCAGTAGAGCTGAATACTGACACCGTTTTCCACAGGCAGTGCTGATTTTAGCTGATATCTTACTCCTGAAGGTAACAAAGCCAGAGAGAGCACAGCTGCTGCTGGCATCCCGATGCTGCCTGGGCCCGTATGCTGCTAGTCTGTGTACTGCAGTGGTCCCTGCTGAAGTAATCGCTAAATGGCACAGGAAAGTGTCTTACCATAGAGGAAGAAATAAGGCAGCCCTCCCCAGTAACCTTTGGCAGAGGATTGCAGAGTACCTCCATGAAAGCTTAACTGAGATCTTTTTGGAGGATTCACAGGACATCCCGGTGCACATAAACAAACTGGTCCGCATTGCCCCCCTTCTCTGCCCCCTCCCCACCACCTAACTCTAGAGGGGAATGAAAAGCAGATAGCAATTCAACCTCTCTTCGTTGTTTCACTACTTCTTCTAGCACAAGTAAAAAAGAGTAAATCAACAGATGTGTCCTGCTACTTTGGGCGTTCCATCCCTGTAATTTACAGTGAAGCCAAAAACACATCCTGGCTTGCTGTGCAGCTGTATCACCAGTAGCCTGTTCCCCATGCTCCTCATCCACCTATGGCTGGATCGGAACTGTGTATGTACAGCCTCTTCTCGCCACAGACCCAAGAGACCCAACCAACACCTCCTGTGCACTCCAGGCAGGAGCACGTCTGCAAGTGTAGGTGGCATGGTCAGCTGGGCAGTTGCATACAACAATGGAGAATTGCTAGGTATGCTTGCCAAGTTGAGCATCAAAGAAAAGGAATTTCAAAAATTCACAAGGCTTTAAAGGGGAGAGGCCTCTGGTCAGTGGAGTTCACAATGATGATCAGAGTGGTCACTGTGGGGCATTGTGGGACAGCTTCTGGAGGCCAGTAACAGTCGATGAAAGTAATACGGTGTCTACGCTGACACTGTGTAAACCTAAGTACATTGCCTTTGACTCCAGGCCTCTTGGGGGAGTGGTGTTGAAAAAAATCACAGTTTATAAGTACATACAACTAAAAACACAAAAAGATTAGGACTTCAATCTGAGCCACACTAATTTGCCTCCACATTCCATTGACTAATTAGTAGTGATGGGCCCAAACAAATTCTAGTCACCTCCAGCTGAACATACCGGCTAGCTCCTGTCTCCATAATGGGTCAAACTAAGACCCTGGATCAGACCACCTGAATTTTGGAAAATTTGGTTCTCATCAGATAATGATTAATTTCACACACAATTATAGCGTGCTCTGCTACAGTTAAGATTAAGAAAACGTTTGTTTAAAGGATGTTTCTTCTACATACATCTGCACTTTGCAGCTTGGGCCTAACTCTATCATATGAATATGACAAAGTTGTTAATACAGACTATCTCTATAATATTAATATGATAGAGTTGTTAATACAGAGTAAATATTAATATAAAGTATGGGCAATTTACTGATAGAATCTTACCTTTTTCATTTCCGAACTTTTTTGTGTTTAATTTTGCCATGTTAATCTTACTTTAACAAAGAAACAAGATTGACAGTTCATAATAAAACATACTTTAATATCACTTTTAATCTACTTATCCCAAGTTATAAATGCTGATTAAGAATTACAGTTTCTTCTCCTCTGTATTATACTCTTTCTACAGATGGAAAAACGCAGGCTTGGAGCTATTTTGTGACTTAATCAAGACAAAGATCCCAGTGTAGATTAGCAGCCAGAAACCACTGTGCATTAGACACATATAGTTGTATATATTGAGAGGCACTATAATCTCCTTGTGGATAGGTACTGGCCTGGATTTCAGGTGGGCCAGTTCTGTTCCTAGCTCTACTGACCTCTTGTGTAACCTTGGGCAAGTCAAATCACCTCTCTGTGCTTGTTTCCCCTCCCTCCCGTTTTGTGTCTTGTCTATTATAGCAGGGAACTTGCCACTGCTGTAGTTATAATTAATTAAGTTAAAGACAAGCTCTAAAATATGCATGGTTATTCAAATTGCCTTGAAATTTTGTGTGCCTCATGGAGGTGAGGGTTACTGATCCAGATTTGGGATCACTTAACCAAGGGGTCCCCAAGATGTAGCCCACTAACATAACTAAAGTGGTGCAATCACGCCAGGCATCATGAGGTTATCGGGGCCCAGTTAGAATATGATTTCAATTTAGAACCCATGAGGACAGAGAGACAACAGGAATGGGGGTGCCATCCCCTGTCTGGAGATGTAAGGGAACTGCACCCCTGGTTGGTGCAGTGTGTAGGACCCAAGCATCCCGGTGCCTGTATACCCACTGCCTTGAAATCTAACAGGAGTGTATACACAGATTATCCCCAGTAGATAGAACCCAGGGGTCTGGCAATCAGGACAGGGGATGGGCTGTTTGTGCTGGTGGTACAAAGGGCTGCTAGCCATGGAGGGCTCTCGGATCTAGCCACACACACGTATCCCCCTTCATGCCACTGCCAGTCCAGCAGAAGATGAGCTGTGTTGCACCACAGCAGACGGGGCTGCCAGGAGAAGTGTGCTGGCCCCCCAGGGCAGAGGGGGCTGGGCTGAGGGGCCCCTGTAGCTGGGGCAACCCTGGGCCCCAGTTGTGAGTAGCCAGCAAGGGTGTGTGGAGAAGGCACGGGGAGATCATAGTGCTGGGGAATGCATGGGAACATGGTAGAGTAGAGACAGGAAACACAGCCCCCCTAGAGACAGAGTTTAAGGCAAAAGCTTTGGCTGCTTTGTATGGAGTGGAGGAGCAGGGGGAACTGGGAGGGATTGAGGGAGAGGGAGTTTGGGGTGGAGAGGATGGAGCAGAAGTGGGTAGAGCCGGGGGGAGGGATCAGAGATGTTGAGGGTGGGAGAAGTGGGTTGGAGCACCCTTGGGGGATTTAGATCAGAGATGGGAGGATGGGGGAGTGGGGGGAGTTGGAACAGAGCTGGAGGGAACTGAGAGGAGGTCTAGGGGACGGCTTGTGGGGGCTTAAAACAGGGCTAAAAGAGTGGATCAGGAAAGGGGGGCAGGAGAGGTACTAGATTGGAGCTGGGGGACTCAAAGAGGCTGGACGGGTGTTAGGGAGACCTGAGGGGGCTGGATCAGAACTGGAGGAGAATGAGGGGGGCTGTGGGGATCTGGGGAAGCCCTGTCCTGGGTGGGGAGCTCAGAACAGGCATACGGAGAGCCATGTGTCAAGAACACACTGCTGAGATGGGGATGAAGAGTTGGGAGTGGTCATGCTTGATGTATATCCCATGCTCTCAAGCTTTCAGGAATGGGGATGGGACACCCATTGATATGAAGGGAGAAGTTCACACATCTCAGAGCTATTGTTTCAAGGTGTATTCATCTCCATGGAATGTTCTGATTCAGCAGAGACCATCACATTCAGATGAATGGGCCACTTCACATCTCTGAGCTTCCTATGTTTTCAGGATCATCCTGTGCTGGGGATCCGTATGCAATAAAGCAGTGGATAATTAATTATTAATTTCATACACAGATATAGCAGAGCACCAGCTCTGCTACAGTTAAGATTGAGAAAACTTTTGTTATGTTTCTTCTACATACTCTTTTAATTAATTCTTCATTTTAATTTGCATGCATGCCTGGATTGTCTTGAAATGTGCTGTGACTCTGCGAGGGGGTGGGGTGGGAAGGAGGCTGGAGTTAGTGGTCTACATTTGGGATAATTTGAGCAAGAGCTTACTGAGATATAGCCCCATCCCGTCCCCCAAAGAAAAACAGATGGTGACAGGTTCTACCAACAATATTTGTGCATACCTGACTTCTAAAGTTTTAATGGGCCGGGAAGGGGAGGGTGAGACGGAAATTGTGGCAGGAAGAGAGGGGCTATATGTGGTGGTGGATGGTGGGAAGAGAGACACCAGTCTTCTCTCAGGTGCTCAGTTACTGTAATCAATATGACAGGTTTCAGAGTAACAGCCGTGTTAGTCTGTATTCGCAAAAAGAAAAGGAGTACTTGTGGCACCTTAGAGACTAACCAATTTATTTGAGCATGAGCTTTCGTGAGCTACAGCTCACTTCATCGGATGCATACCGTGGAAACTGCAGAAGACATTATATACACACAGAGACCATGAAACAATACCTCCTCCCACCCCACTGTCCTGCTGGTAATAGCTTATCTAAAGTGATCAGCAGGACAGTGGGGTGGGAGGAGGTATTGTTTCATGGTCTCTGTGTGTATATAATGTCTTCTGCAGTTTCCACGGTATGCATCCGATGAAGTGAGCTGTAGCTCACGAAAGCTCATGCTCAAATAAATTGGTTAGTCGCTAAGGTGCCACAAGTACTCCTTTTCTTTTTGTAATCAATATGTAATAAAACTGTCAAGTTCTTGGGATACAGACCACGTCTAAGATTTCTTTCACTAGTCCTGTTAGCAACTACATGCTCCAAACATTTCAAGACATGATCATTATCCCCATTCCAGGATAATATTATTTTTTATTTGTACAACTGTAGCACTGAAGAGAACTAGTCCTGGCCCAGGACCCCACTGTACAAACAAAGAGCAAAAAAGAGCAAAAAGTCCCTGGCCCAAGGAGCTCACAAACTAAATATAAGACATGAGACAAGACATATGTTTATATCCCTTTATTGTTATCCTCTACAGAGTAACAATAAATAGCCTTGTTAACTTCTTTTTAAATCTCGTTTTGCTCATAGCTTCAATAACATGTTCCGGAAGTTACATCTGTGGGTTAATTATGCCTTGTGTAAAAATGTATTTCCTCTTATCAGGTTTTTTTTTAATTTACCCCCACTCATTCTCATATAAAGAACAGGAGTACTTGTGGCACCTTAGAAACTAACCAATTTATTTGAGCATGAGCTTAATTCTCATATGTTGTTCCTATGCACCGTGGAGACAGATGTCTCAGACAAGCTAGATCCATAGATCAGCTGCTGCCTGCTGGCAGATTCTAATAGATACTGTCATGTGAGAGACGATGCTAACGATATTCAGTGTCACAGTCACAGTCAAGTCAACAGGACAGCCCCGGTTCTCTAGTGTGTTGGACTGTGTATACCTCTCGAGCTCTGCCCCGGACAACGGCAGGCCGACTCGCTGTGCGTGTCCGGAGGTCGTGGGGGGCCGGGGCTGTCCCGGATTCACCGGTAGTTCCATCTTGACCGGGCAGAGGCACTAAGAGGGCAGGAGAACCTTCCCTTCCGCCTCGGTAGGTCTGAGCGCGGGAGCATATTACGTGACCCCTCCGCCACTTCCGCCTCAGTAGGTGTCATGGCGGCGGAGCAAGCCTCACACGTGACCTCGGGCGGGCGGAGCTCTGTCCCACACGCTCTCGCGCGCAGCCTCGCTTCTCCCCCGCCCGCGTCCCCCTCTCGCCCTGGCCGCTCGCGCAGCTGCTCGGCTCTTGCTATATAAAGGGGCGAAGCGGGCAGAGCGGGCGGCTGGTGGCGGCGGCTGCAGCCCGAGGGTCGGCGAACGAGGCCGGGCCAGGCCGCGGGGCTCCCCGTGTGCCGGGGCGGGACGCGCGGGGCTCGGGGGGGACGCGCCGGGCAGGTTTATTGTTTTAGGGGCGACTCCGCCGTGGTGGGGGTGTCCCGGGGGGCTCGGGACATGGCGAGCTCGGCTAACACAAACCCCGTGGTAAGGACCGGGCCGGGGGGAAAGGGGGGCCCTGGGCGGCGACACAGGCGGGGCTCAAAGCCCCCCGCCATCCCTGGCTGGGAACGGTCGGCCTGGCCGGGGCAGCGCCCCCAGCCAGGCGCCAACTTCTGCTGACGCTCCGGTGGAGGCGAGCGCAGCCCCGAGCCGGCGGGGAGAGGCGCCGGGACCCGCCGGAGTGGGACGGGGGCTGGGGGCGGCGGCGTAGAGCCGAGCGGCGGGCAGGCAGCGTCTCTGCCAGCGAGGAGCCCCGAGGCGGGCCGAGCCTGGGGCGGGGGGAGCCGGGTAGCTCCGCCATCAGGCTGGGGGGATGGCTGGGGAGGGGGCGAGCCTCCTCGGGGGAGGCGAGGGGAGATGCTGCTGTAGAAGCTAGGCGCTGCCTCCCGCGTCGGGGTGCGGGGCGAGGTGGCGGGTTGGTGGCATGTGTGGAACCCAGCCTGGCACTGCTGGAGCCATTTTATGTAGCGTTATAAGAAAGAGGCGATGGTTGAAAAGCACTTGTCCCAGCCCTGCAGACTCGGCTGACGGAGGAGAAACCCCCCTCCAGCCTCTCCCAGTGGCAAGGAAATAATTAAAAAACAACTCACCCCTTCCTCCCCCTTGTGCTTTCTGCACTCTCAGGTGGCTTGTTTTACTTGTATTCACATAGGTGTGCAATAAGCAGTCACATAAATCTGTGTAGCCACCAAGCCCCACCGATCACTTCTTTCCCTTCCCCTCTGAAAAGAATAAACCATCCACAAGCCTACCCCCAAAAAGCTGCTGACAAACCCCGAGTCCGGGCGGTTACGGTGCAGGCTTGGCCCCCTTGTTTGTGTCTCTGTGAGATCCATCATGGCTTCCCCTGCCTTTCTGTCTCCCTGCTCCTTGTGTTCCTCCTCCCTGTGGCTGCCCTGTTTATATAGAGCCATTGCCGCTCTCTAATATAGACTCTGCCAGGATGGGAAGGTGCTTTCCAGCCCCACGTCACCGCCTCTCCATTTAAACACCACATCAGCCTTTAAATAGGGAGAGAGCTGCTGGGAGGTGCATGCACCAGAGGCAGAGACTGAAAGAGAGACAGACACGGTCTCTTTGTCACTCAGTCCCTGCTTTTTCTGCTTAGCTGTTAGCTAGAGTCCCCTCTGCACTAGTCTGCTGCTCTTAAACCCAATTACTGGAGTTGTGGGATTTGTAAACTAGCAGTTGCTTATTTCTGTTAGGTTATTTAGGGGGATGTTCCCCTCATAGATTTAATAATCTGCTGAATTAAATAGCTTTCTTTCCTTTTTTGTGTGTGTTGCTTAGGGAAAGACAACCAGTCCCCCAACCCCATTTTGAAAGTATTCTGGAGTCCTTAGCTATTGAATGTCATGCAGCAAATATCTAGTATATACATATGTCTGTCCTATTAAGTGCCTTTTTTGCTGGGGTAAAGTGGTAGTTGAACTAAAATAGTTCTTATCCAGTATTGTATAGAGAGAAGGTGGGATACCTATTTTATGATACTTTGCAAAAGTTTATTTAAGGGTGGACAGACTACAGCTGTGAAGCTATACATATTTAAAATGTTTAATTTTTGGCAATAGATTGTAGGCTGGACTTCTGTAGCACTAAAATATCTGTTCTAGGTGATAAAGCTGATGGCTATACACACATGTTATTACCCTCCAGGAAGGGCTAGAATTTTTTAAAAGTTTTTCATAATTTTTGTGGAAGTAATATCAACACCAGTATTATAGGCAAATTTAAAAAAATTCATTGCTTCAAATGTTAAGTGCCAGGTAGCCCTTTATATTATAACAGAACCAGTCTTATATAAGCGTAAAGTGATTTCTGTTGCCTTCGTATTTTCTTTTTATTTTGGTTTCAGTCACTTAAGTTAGTCACTAATTCTGGACATTGCAGTTTATTGTGTGTCCCGTAAGCTGCATGCAGTGTCTGCATATGAGGATCTGAATATAAATGTCAGCAGACCCTTCAAAAAGCACAGGCTGTCCTCTGATAGTTTTAGTTTTTTTTATTTTGTTACTATATAACTGAAGTAGGCCTTTTTGTATGTGTGGTGTTTCATCTCACTATATAATAAATAGGAAGCAGTATAGGAAAAATGGTATTTATTCTGAAGCATCTCTAAACTGCTTTGCAAGCCTCACTAAACTTGAATTCTCCGTTGTACAAAGATAGTTAGCTGCACCTGTCTACTAAAACAATACAGCTTTTGAAAGTTGTTAGAAAACAACCGTGTCTGGAAAGTTCAGTTTGTAGCAATAAAAGATTAATCAAATAAAACCTTAAAATGTATCTGATTGAGGTGCAGGCTAAAAAGGGGTAAAGGGCAAGTTCTCTGTTGGATTTTATTTTTTATTTAAGACTTGACCACTAAAGAGAGTTTAGACCCTGATGCAGTTAACTTTGTGGAGTTCAGGTCTGAGTCTGGTAATGGAGCCAGATATTTTAACCTTATCTAGCATACTAATATGAACAGAAATATTCTCAAAGAACATGACCAGTTTATAGCTTTAATATGTCAGTTTGGGGGCCTAAACTATTACTGTACAATAGTTTTTAATGTTTCACTGTGATTAAATCACCACTAACAGTTTTCTTTCTGCTAAAGAGAAAATACAACATTTTGGCTTACATAAACAAGCAAGGATTTGATAGTAGATTGTTATAGCTAATTTGTAATAAAAGGAATCCAACAACTTAAAACTTGGTCATTAAAGACAAACAAACTTAAATGTAGTTTCAAGTACTGTTTCTCTCCATGCACCACCTGCCAGTTCCTGTGGTTTTACAATTACATTTTACTATTTATTTTAAAAGATGTTATTTCTCTCTCCCGTTCTTAAGTAAAAGAGCCACACAGATAGGGGATATGAATTCACGAACTTCTTTTCGTATAGGAGAAATTGTGAAAGCAGCTATACGCAACATGCAGTCAAATGCACAAAGTATACAAACAAACTTGTAATTTTCTAGTTACAGGAATCTTAGTTGTTGCAAAAATAAGTGCTAAAGAAATTTTAGGTGTAATAAAGAGCATCCCTTTTAAAGTAAAAAAGTAATTTAAGAAATTTAAGGTCAAATGACTTGTAGCATTTAAAACAATTTGGTGGTATTTGTTCTTTGGATTCTAAAATGTAGCATGTGCATCCATAGCTTTCTTTTCAAATCAATTTCTGTCCCAAAGTGTGGGGGTAGAAGGGGGTTAAAATTTCTCTTACAATCAATTAGTTCCATTCCCAGCAGAGGGAGCACTAGTTTGTAAATCTTCATATAAAGTTGTGGTTATATCATCAGTTCTCATACCCAAATAAGTAAATGAGAAAATCTGAGTGGTGTTTAGTTTTTCTTAATCTGTATGTGGCAGTTAAGACTGAGCTTGTTAAACACTTGTTTATCATTCTTGTGTTTTGGGTCTGCATTCACCTATAAATGTCTGAGATTCATTATAATACAATAGTATGTTAGAAGGGAGGTACTTTCATCAATACAAAGTGGGTGAAAGCATTCTAATTTTAATTGCCAACTTGTAAGTTTCTGTTGCAAGCCATGTTTCTTTGTCTGGATTTCTCAAACTTTGTCAAGTAGTGGGACTTGCATATATATATCTAAATCATTAGTTACCCCTGTAAAAATAATGAATAATACTGTGGCAGCTGGCTGTTCCAGCAAATTACTATGGTAGAGTAGTCAGATCATTGATTTGGAGGTAAAGATACATTTTTGTGAGCTTTATAATCCATCTCTTCCTTTTTATACATACGAGTCAATTTACATAATTTAGGTCCTCTCTTGAGAATGTGTGCATCTTTATTGTTGGCATTATGCCTAACATGTATAGTCAAAGAAAAGGATGTGCATGAGAGAAGTTCTTTACAACCTGCAATCACATTTGGGACCTGAACTGGAAAGAGCAACTGAAAGGAAACAGATTTCTGTTCAAGTGTTATGTTTCCATTATCTTTCTAACTGAGCATGAAAATTCAAAAAAGTTAGAAAGGGTTCTGGATGAGTAAAATTCTGTCCAGGTCTGTTCAGTACTACTATATCCAGGATTGACTTCTGAGTGAGCAAGCAGTTTTTGGAAGGAATTTTCAGATGTAATTAAAATCTGGGAATTAAAATCATGTGTACGTACACAAATGAAAATTAAGAACTCTATAAACATTTTAATTGCTAAGAGTAACTTGTTAATTTTCATACACAATGCTGATTTGAAATTAAGTTCATATTCTATGCTTCTCTGTACAGGTCAGAAGTTGAGGCTGTTGTGGATATCCTGGTCTTTAGGTTTAAAGTATTGAAGGGAACGCTTTGTGGTGTTCCTGAATGCCCCAGTATGGACAGCTCTTAAAACAGTTACTGCTGCTCTAGAGGGAATTACATTCTTCTGAGCTGGACAGTTAACAGGGTATATGCAGTGGTACTGGCACAATTTTTATTGTGGGGGTGCTGAAGGCAGAACCCATATATTTGAGTTGTTTTTACTACTTCAGGGCGGGGGTGCGGCGGCACCACCAGCACACCTAGTTCCAGTACTTATGGGTATATGTAGTGGGGACACCCCGATGAGTCCAGAGCAGTTTTTTGAATTGTTAGTGCAATGTTGAAAAATTCATGTGTCAAGGGCATGACAAAATATACAGGGGAAAACCTAAGATAACTCTTCAAAAACTATTATTTATGGTAAAGGAAGAAAATACATATTAAAACATTCCCAAGTAGGGATTGGGCTGTGAAGTTGCTGGCTATATCTGAGCATTGATGTTTTAACACATAACATTACAAAGGTTATATTTATAAAACTTCTTCAGACTTGTTAGGAGACTAAGCTGCGGGAGAAGGAGAAAATGCTGTTTAGGGCTTTCTTCTTGTCATCACCAAAGCTAATCATTTAAAGTACTCTGTTGATAGGATCAGCTATTCATTTTGTCCACTCTGAACAAGATATTTATGCCCCAGTTCTGCAACTAGTTACGTATGTTTTAACTTCAAGTGTGTCGTTAGTCCCATTGACTTAAGTGAGATTATTCATGTGCTTAAAGTTATATATGTGCATAACTGTTTGCTGGAGTGTGCCAATGTCATCTTCCAAAAAGTGACACCTCTAATATACTTAGTAATGATGTGCAGAATTGATCAAGTAGCACATCTGCACAGCTGAGATTGTCATAAGGTGAGTCCAGTTAGCTTATTGCAGAAAATGTATCTCTAATTTTTTATTATTAAATGGGATGTTTTGCTTTCCATCTGTTATGAACTAAGTCTCAAAGTAAACACAAGATCCCATTAACAGTGCTTGACATTTTTACTTGTTTTAAATTGCACACTGCTTAGAACTAAAGTACTAATGCTGTACAGTTACCTAAATTTTCAAGGTCTGTTTCAAACATTCATGTGCATAAATACATTTAACTAATATGTTAGCCTTCAGCAAAGTATAAGTACACAAGGCTCTTCAACCTTTAAAAAAAAAAAAAAAAGTAGAGAAGATGACTTTAGAAGATGCTTTGGTACATATGGCATGTATCAGAGATGGAATACTGAGCTTTAAACTCATTTGCTATAAACTGGGTCTCCCAGGGCAATACAAGACAAGCTTATCCCAGTATTTCAGATCAAAACAGAGATAGGAGTAACAGAATGGTGGATTGTCATTTCTCCGCTGCTTGGTTTATAGCAATATATTTTAATATTGAAAAATGATAAATAGATGGCAAAAATATCTTTGAAATTGAAGATAGAATTAGGTGTTGATAGAATGACACTGGTGCAGCATCTTAAGAAATTAGGTGAAGAATCTTTCTCTGCAACTTCTCCCATATCCACTTAATTTTGACTTGCACCATTCCTGTCTCCGTTACTAGACATCAGCAAAGCAAAAACTGTTTATGTGGAAGTTTTGTGATATGGACAGGGAGGGATTTACTAGATCACTTATGTCACTTGAGACTGAATATAATCTGAAACTAGATCTCCATAGGTGAATTATGCATTTGTTGTAAAGAAACATGCTGTAAAACTTCAGTACAGCTTTTCCTAGTTTTTTCCCTGCATATATTAAGTGACCAAACATAGTATATCTTTTTAAATTTTTCTTTGTATTTGATCTTTGTTATGAATTAAAAGTATTGGAGTCTGTTTTTCAAAACACTTTTCCCCTTTGGTTTTTAAAGAACAGTAAATGCAGTAGAAGTTCTTTTGTACATACTATATCGTCTTCTAGCCTTCAGCTTGCACAAGGAGGCTTTTGTGCGTGTGTTTGAACATTGATCACTTAAAAGAAATCCTAGCTGACCGTTATTAATCAAAACTATGTAGTAGTGTTGGATATCTTGATGGGGATCCTCTCAAGTAGCTAATATAACCTGTTTACAGTACTGTGCTGAGCAAATATTGCAAATAAGTGTCTAAACCATAAATATATCTTTAAAAAATTAGGAGACGTTAGCACTCATAAAGGTGCCGGTTTGGAGCCTGATGTACTCATTCTGTAAATGAAAAGAGGCCAATGCACTTAGTGGTAGTGTAGACTTCGTCCCATTGACTTGGCAGTGTGGTTCAGCCTTGAATTGGCAGTAACACCTTTGAGGATAAGAGACAGTAGTTCATCTCTTTGCTCTGTCCATCTTATGGCTTTTCTAGTAAGACTGGCTTCAAGGGTTGTTATGGTATCTGGCCTTTTGAAAGCATTCCTTCAGAGGAGTTTTTTAAAAAAATCTGTTTAGTTGCGTTAATACTAGACTATTAAGTCTCTTACGGTACAAGCAACCCTTACTAATAACTTTTTAAAGCCTAAACTGTACAGGTCCGTAATCGAAGATGTCATCAATGATGTCCGAGAAGTTTTTTTGGATGAAGGAGTAGATGAACAAGTCCTTCTGGAACTCAAAACAGTAAGTTGTAGTTGGACTCAGAGTATTTACAGCTCCATAACATACTAACCAGCCTATGACGTAGTGCTTACTGCTCCATATAGTAAAAAATTAGTGAATTTTCATTGTCTAAGCAAAGCACTCATCCCCTTGATATAGGAGTTGAGATGCTGCTATGCATGGTATAATCTTCCTCCGTACATCTTATATGTACAGCAAATTTGCTCTTTTCTCCACCTTCCTACATTATGCACTTTGCTGTATTCGTTGCACGTCAACTTATATATCAAGTTTACAATAGGGATCATGTTTCAGTGTGGGCTTTGTGGGTATTTTAAGTATCTAAGTTGTTTAAAAAGGTAAGGTCATGTGTTTGTTGTCCTCTAGCCAAGAGGTAAAGTTTTCCGTGATGGTTCAGTTAGGGATCAGGTGAATTGATTTAAATCTGAATTATTGAAATTGCAGATTTTAATCATGATTTAAATCCGCAAATGGGAATGAGTTAAATAATAAATTTTAATCTTGCTTTGCATTTAATCTTTTTGGTTCTTTTCCTAAAGAAAAGTTGATTCTTAATGGTTGGTAACCATTAAAGCATGTTGATTTGTAACTAAATTCTTTAAGCTAAATTTGGTGCTTCTTTTTGCTAACCAGGAGAATACACTGTATCTATGCACATGTATTTACACAGTTATATATAGCTAATCTTACATTTATTCAGATTCTTAGTTTTTTCATATTTTATTATGTTAGAAAATGTGTGAATGATGCATTTGTAAAATACTAGACGATTAATTTTTATTTGTGATTTATGTCAAGCTATATTTGGATGAAAATTCAAATTAAATTAAAAATGCATAAACCCAGCATTTTAACATGTTGTTTATTGGTTAAATAAAACTACCTTAAATGTGTTGAATACATAAGAAAAAAAGTTTATTAAAACACTTTGCATTTAAAAATAACTGCTTTATTAAACAAAGGAAATATTATCTGTAGTTAGTGATTTTAATTAATTGCTTCTGGTTACCATGTCTTTCAAGAGTTTAGAGCTCGTTGATCTCATCCACTTATATTGAATTTTTATTCATAGATTGGCAGAGGAACACAGGCTTTCCTGCTTTTTTAATTCCCATTTTGTTAACTTTGAATGAACTAGTCATTGAACAGAACTAGTCAAATAAACGGAAATGAAGAAGATAGCCTTTTCTGCAGGTGCAGAGAGAATATCATTGTGAAAAGTTGGTTTAACACATAACATACTCTGGTTCCAGTTGCTTAGCCAGTGACTTCCACAAGTTCTGGGATTTGACTTTTCTAAAAAACTTGGCAAGAAACGTAATGCTTGAATTTTTTAATTTAATTTAAATTATTTTAATAAATTATAATAAGTTTAAGCCTAATAAGTGGTCCTAACTTCAAATTTAATATTAAATAGGTTTATTTAAAAATAAATCTGTAATGAATTTAAATACAAAAATCCAAATATTTGTAACTATCTTTTTTTAATTCATCCTGAATAGGGGATGCTTTTCTTGTGGAAGTAATACCCACAAGAAAATAGAGTGCTCCACTTTTCCAAATCTAATGACTTTTGCTTTGCAAAAATATCCCATTTTCTGATATGGCATGTGATAAATTGCATTGTACACATCTGAGAAGGAGAATTCTGAGGGACCATCACTTCACCAGAATGCAAACTGTGTCCCGTGAACCAAAATTGTGACATGGGTTTGCTACCAGAATAAAGGATATTTTGTCTGATGCTTTTCTTGATGCCTTCTCAAATACTTTCCTGAACAAGACAAGTCCTGAGACATCAAAACAGAGAAAAGGACAGTAAAAATGGAGGAAACAGTGAAAAGCAGGGGATGGTAGAACAAGAGGCCTGAGAGACAAAGCTTTTAGATACTATGGGGATATAAATAATTAAATTGCTATATAAAACCACAATCCTCTGCACTAATGGGAGCTTCTGGTGAAGATAATGAATCTTCCTTGAGACTCTTTTTATCTGTAGAAATTCTAGAAAGAAAAATGTTGAGAGAGCTGTGGTGAAGACTACATGCTTCTGGTGAGAGGAAACTAAAATGGAGGTAGAGGGGGTGGGAACTGAAAGATAGGAGCTACCATTTTATCTCTGCCTCCCTGCTTCCGATATGTGGAGTTATAAGGATGATCTTTTACCTGTGGGAGAAGAAAGGAATGTCCATGAAAGTTAAATTTAGAATTCCCTTAGAGTATTTTTTTCTTCTGTTGCTGTGTGGTGCCTTAGGAGAGGGGCATATACCCAACCTACATATGCCCAAAGATTTTGTGACAAAGTAGAATGTACAGGATAAATAAGGACCAAGTTGAATTGCATTATTTGTAATAATTCCAATCCTACAACATTAAAATGACACCTGGAGATACCACCTTTTCTTTCTCTCAAACGCAGCTGTGGGAGAACAAGCTGATGCAGTCCAAGGCTGTAGATGGGTTTCATTCAGAAGAACAGCAACTTTTGTTGCAGGTTCAGCAGCAGCAACAGCAGCAGCAGCAGCATCACCACCACCACCATCATCATCATTCACAACCACAGCAGACTGTGCAGCAGCAATCCCAGACACAACAAGTCCTTATTCCTGCATCCCAGCAAGGTTAGACTGATTCTCTAACGTGACTACATGAAACTCTCTATGGTTTCAGCAGTTTTCGGTTAAAAAAGTAAATTCAGGAGAATTTGAGTCTTTCAAATTTAAGGTGCCCTGGTTGGTAGATCAAACTTTGGGTCTATTAACTTCTCTTTTATATATTATTTGTCTAGTCCCACATAACTTATTTTTCCAAAACAAATGTCTTTTTTTCTCTATAATGAAAATGTCAGTCTGCTAGTCATTAGTAGCCCTACAATAACAAATCAGTGTACGTGTTCAATTAAGAGAGAGTTTCATTAAGTAGGATGAAACAGGATTTTAAAAATTATACTAAACCTCTAGTCTCTTTTAAAATGACTGGGATGAGGATGCAAATACTATTTTACTACACATAATCTGTTAAACAGACATGTTTTTCATATTGGAATTAGTTCTGAGCCAAAAAAAAAATATGTGATGGCTTGCTTGTGGCCCCAGCTGGTCACGCAGTATGTAAGTGAATGGGTTCAAGATGCATTGTCAAACTTACCCATACAAATAATCTTTTTTAAATGCAGTTATCACATTGTAGACTTTACCTTAAGAATTCCAAGGAAGCATTTCTAAACACTCTTGATTAAGCATTAAATAGAGGGAGCAAACATTTTCTGATTTTATAGAGTCCCTGTTGCATAAACAAAAACCCAACCTAATACCATGTCTGCATGAGTTGATGAGGGAATTGACAATGTGTTATCTTATAGTCATGACACACACTAGAATTATTATTTGTATTTTGACAATTTTTAGGAGCCCCAGTCATGGACCAGGACCCTATTGTTATAAATGCTGTACAAATGGAGAAGAAAAAAATGGTCCCTGCCCCCAAAGAACTTACAACTTAAGATTCGAAATCCATGCATCTTTTTATATCTGCATCCCTGTATCTTTAGTTCATTAACAGAAGACTCTGCTTTGTATAGTCTTAACAAATGCTGTGATTCTAAATATGGTTGACTTACAGAGTAGTCCTGGGGACAAAACAAGGTTGGATGAGAACTTACACTTCATGATGTACTTGTTGCCTTGTCACTTTAATATCATGTGTCACCATCACTTTAGTCCTTGCTGTTGCCTGTTTTTTCTGTGGTTCGAAACTCATTTTCAGATTCTAGGTCATCACAGATTAATGCCAACTTATTCTGTTTAGAGGATGTTGGGATAGTGGGCCTATCCTCATGTTCCTTGAAATTTGCAGGGTCATACCCTTTTATTTAAATATCTAAACAAGGTTTGATTTAAGAAGCAGTGTCAGAAAGAGCAGGGAAGCTAAAGGAAACTGCTGAGGTCAAATCACTATGGATCCAGTTAGGATTGCCATATCACCTTCCAGGGATTCTAATGAAGGTCATCACTGCAGTAGAAAAACACATATCTGTGGACTGCAGACATTTCAGAGTAAAGAACAGCTGGTACAACCACATGCTTTGAATCACTAGTCCTTTACCTGCTTCCTGTAATTTATTTTGTCCAGATCATATAGAATTGACGTTTTGTTTCTTTTGTTTGTAGCACCTCAGCAGCAGGTTATTGTGCCAGATTCAAAGTTGATACAGCACATGAATGCGTCAGGCATGGTAAGACTCAGAATTACAACTTTATGCAATGCTGTAATTTATTTAAATAGTGAAGATAAAAGTCTGATATGAGTCATATCAAATGCCAAAAAAACAAACCAAGAGTTACTGGCAGAAGATGGCTCCTGCCTCACTGATTGCTAGGCTGACAACACGTGAGCTGTTTATCCAGGGCTTGCTTCTGTCAACAGACCTAGGGTGTAGCTTGATCCTCTAGGTAAATATAAGTTAGACCAGTGATATTCAGACCTCAGTGGTTCAGGAGCCAAGTTAGCAATCAACATTACCCAAAAGAACCATAGTAGCATGAATTCATTGTTTCATTTACTATAGTGCTATACATATTTAAACAGTCTGACGGGAAATATTTAGAGTGTGTGTGTGTGTGTGTGTGTGTATGTATATATATATATATATATATATACACACACACACCTCTACCCCAATAGAACGCAACCCGATATAACACAGGTTCGCATACAATGCGGTAAAGTTCCATTAAGGGTGCCGGGCCGGGGCAGAGGGTCTTGGGGGTAGTCGGGCTCCTTCCTCTCCCCTCCCCAAGTCTGGGAGGCAAAAGTGGGGGGGGGCATTTTCGGGGTCCCGCAGTTCCAGAGTGGCCCGGGGAATTAGCAGGGGCCCAGGAGCAGCCCACTTCGGTTCCCTCGCTCCAGCCCCAGCCGTGTCGCTTGGTGGAGGGGGCTTGGGGGAAGGGATCCCCCCCGCACTCACTGGCAGTGGCGGAAGTGGAGCAGCCTGGCCCCAGCCCTTCCACTCCCCCAGCTCCCAGCTGTGGCGTTCTGCTTCTCGCTGCAGGTGAGTACAGGGGGCATCCTTTCCCCAACCTCCCTGCACTCATCAGCGGCGGGAAGCGGAGTGCTGCAGCTGGGAGGTGGCGGAGTGGAACGGGCTGGGGCCGCGTTGCTCCGCTTCCTGCCGCTGCTGGTGAGTGCCTGTCAGGGGGCGGGGTGTGTTGATAGGGGTCGGAGCAGTCGGGGGATAGGGAGCAGGGGGTGGGGTCCTGGGGGTGATTAGGGACGGGGGTCTCTGGAGGAGGTGGTCAGGGAGCAAGGAACGGTGGGGGCCAAAGCAAGTTTGATATAACGTGGTCTCACCCCTTAATGCGGTGAGATTTTTTGACTCCCGAGGACCACGTTATATTGGGGTAGAGGTGTGTATGTATACAAAAATTATTCTCGCAGTAAAATGACTGACCAAGTATTATTATTTTATCAACTGCAATTGGTTAATAATGTAGTAAAAGCATCCTGATTGGTTAATAATTAAATTATACAGTTTTTTAATATCATGTGCTGCAAAGAGCCACAGGAGACACATTAAAGAGCCACTTGTGGTTTGCAAGCCTCAGTCTGAATATTGCTGGATTAGTCTAAGTTTTTTTTGAGGGTCAGCTAATACTGATACAAATCTGTATGACAGCAATCCCAGGAAGGGATGACTTCACATGTGGAAAATACTGTTACCTGGTGCAAGCCTTATGTTATATTTACCAGATGATGAATGACATTCCTCAAATATTATAAATAATAAACTCATAAAAATGATACTGACTGTACAGGGATTTGAATCTGCCTTTCTGGTTATTTATTTCAATTAATTTGTTATTGCAAAAGTAAATTCACAACTTTTTATCCTAACCATTCATCCATTCCTTACAGTTTTGTCTTTGTAGTCTAACTTTGTCTCTCTTGCTTGACATCAAGTTTAGGCTATGGGAAAAACCTATTGTCCTGCAGCTCAAGACATCCAAAACACAATCTGTGCAAGTTAAATTTAGTTATTTATTTAGATTTAGAACTCCATGCTAAAGAATATCCTTCCAGAGTTTGATGTAAATTTAAAAGCACAATAAATAAAGTTGAACAATTAAGGCAGCAGCAGTTTATTTGCTCATTGTCTGTCAGATAGTTTGCTGATCTTCTCTTCAAAATCCTAGATGCACTGACTAAACATGATGCAACCAAAGGCTGAATGAAAACTAAAACTGACTTCTGCCTCACTTTCCTTGTAAATTCCACTGAATAGCAGCAGAAACCGGATTTTGCCTGCTTACCCTGCTGAGTTTCTTCTCTAGTTCTCATTCAATAGAGCCCAATGCTATACAGTAAAAAGAAAGTAGGTGCAGCTATTTAAACATGTGCTGTTCCCAGAGTACAGCCTGAAGCTTTTTAAAAAAAAACAAAACAAAAAACTACTTTAAGGAATCTGTCCAATTAGGGCTTTGTAAAAGAAATGTTTGACTAAAGAAAACTCTTAAATCTGTACTAAGAATGGATCAAGCAGACACAGCTTGTTTATTTTAAAGGCAAGAAAAAATTAAAACATGCTTTAGTACTGTCCTTTCCCCTATCTGTAAGAAGATGTGCGGCAAAGGGACAGCAGAAAAGCGCTAGTCTGCTTCTACTCAGTGTCACCCTCCAGGAGGTTCTGATTGGCGATTACATCAGTCTGCCAGCAAAGGGAGATCTGATTTCTTACAAACCAGAAACAGAGACACAAGGTTGGTGAGGTAATATCTTTTATTGGACCAACTTCTTGTGTGTCTACAATCCTGGGACTGACACGGCTATAACTACACTACATAAAACAAGAAATGTGCATTTTACCCAATAGTAAAATTTAAATCCATTTTGCACTTTAATTTTTCATCAATATGAAAAATGCAATAGTATCCTCCAGCATTTCAGGTATTACTGTTAACATTCTGCTTAAACTTAAACCTATAGTAGGGCTTGGTAGAATTGTCAAACTGCCCAAAGTTTGATTTGGAGAGACATTTGACTGCTAGTTGGAACTGTTTTTGACAGTCAGCATGGGTAAAATTAGTTCTGATGTCGTCATTACATTTTTATTTTTTGTACTAAGATGAGACACTGGGATCATATGGACTAAAATCCAAAGGTTCATTTGAGATCAATTTACAGTTCAAACCCAAGTGGATTCGTGTTAATTTGCAGACTTTAAGCTGTGCATCCTTTCTCTATGACTTACACAAACATCTTCACGTTTGGCCCAGAATACATTTTGGTCACTTAGTTTAAACTTTGAAATAATCCCCAAATGTTCTTAATGTCTATTTGATCCTTTTTGTTTACATGGTCAAGAGGATCTGTCATGAATTTGTTATAACAACTGTGTGTGTTTTGTTTAGTGTTTATATTACTGTGTTGCTTCATAGTAAAATCAAATCCAGTATAACACACACCTGTGTTGCTTGTTTAAGTTGTTAAAAATAGTGAATGCAAGGTATTGATGCAGACTCTCAGGCCTTAATTCTTTATGCAGACAATCATCGGAGTCAGCTTCCTCAGGGCTGATGCCTTTAGCCATAGACCTGCTTCTTGGCTGTATCCCAAGGCTAGCTAACTCTACGTCAGTGTAGTCATTCAGCCTCCTAAAATAAAGCTTCTCTCTAGCTGCCATGGCCTGTTCTGTTGAGGAATAATTCTGGTTTTAGATAGTCTTAAAGAATAACAACAAATTTGTCCATAGTTTTCTACAAATCAGGTTGTCTTTTAGATGCAATAAAAATAACTTCAAATCCAGAGTCACTGCAGAACTTACATTTCAGTGCTAGAATGCATTTCATTGCAATCCATTGCAAGAATTCTCTTGGCATCAAGAAAAGGTTGTACTACTAAAACTTTATCCCAATACTTCTCTGTTGCTGTTATTTTTGTGGAATGTTTCTTACCTGAGCAAATACCCATACTCTTTTGGTTTATTTAAAAAAAAAAAAAATCAAAGTTCCGTGATTCTGTACATTTTACTTGACAATATTTTAGCCAAGGGTGCCGGAGCCCTCCCAAAAATGGGGGGGTCGGGAGACTGAGTCCCCCCTGACCAAGCCAGAGCAGGGCCAGTGAGCCCTCCTCACCCCATCCAGGAGGTGAGGGGGAAGTAGCCCCTGCCCGTGCCTCCACCCCGAGGGCTACTCACACAGGGCAGGTGGAAGGACCCAGGCTCCACACAGCTGCCCACGCAGCTCTGCCCAACCCAGCTTTGGCTGGTGGGGGGAGGCCCTTGGAGCCGCAGCACAGCCATGATAAGAGCTGGGCAGGCAGCTGTGGGAAGCCGCGGCAGACCCTCCACTTGCCCTGGGCCTGCGCTGCGGCTCCTCACAGTAGCCCGCATGGCTCTTACTGTGTCTGGCTGGGCTGCAGCTTTGATGCTCCCCCTGGTCGGAGCCAGGTCAGGGAGAGTCGCATGGGGAGTCGGCGCGGAGTTGTGGATCCTCCACCTCCACCTGTGTTTGGCTGGGCAGGGAGTGAGAACACAGGCTGGGGACTGCTCTCAGCCGCCCCGCACTCCGGGCAGGTGGAGAGTTCGCCACAGCTGCCCAGGCTCCCTGGCAGGGCTCCATGCTGGCCTGGTGGGTGGGGTAGGGCCTTGGTGGGAAGAAGAGGGTAAGGGGGCGTGATCTGCCCCAGTGAAAAGTGGGAGGGCCTTTGCGTGCCCCTCTCCCGCCCCAAGTTCTGGTGCCACTGTTTTTAGCTTAAACTTATCATAGATGATCCAGGAAAAGATCACACATGAGCTATTCTACGAAATGATTTTGCCTAGAAAACAGAAATCATTTCACTATATTCATTGAGTATGGTGTCAATTATCAGGTGATTAAACTTCTTTGATCAGATATTTTGTCTCAGATCGGGGTGGCCAACCTGAGCCTGAGAAAGAGCTGGAATTTACCAATGTACATTGCCAAAGAGCCACAGTAATACGTTAGTAGCCCCCCATCACCTCCTTCCCCCCCCCCTGCTACCAGCACTTCCCACTAGCTGGCAGCCCCACTGATCAGCTGTTTCCTGGCACGCGGGGGGGGGGAGGGCGGAATGAGGGCAAAGCAGACTCAAGGGAGAGGTCAGGAAGGGGTGGAGTGGGGGCAGGGCCTGTGGCAGAGCCAGGGGTTGAGCAGTGAGCACCCCCCAGCACACTGGAAAGTTTGTGCCTTTCGCTCCAACCCCAGAGTCAGTGCCTATACAAGGAACCGCATGTGGCTCCAGAACCACAGGTTGGCCACCCCGTCTCAGATGTAACTCATAGGAACTTACTTTCTTTTACCCTTGATATTGGCATTATTCCAGGATTTGAACAATTCACTTTAAGCCTTGAGTTTTTTTCTTTTCTATTAGTCAGATAACATATTCAGAGAGGCTGGTTAACTTTAACTCGGAGAGCTGGGAGTAGAGTCCTAATTTTTTAAATACTGTTTCACATCTTGTTTTTCTAAGACTAAAATAAGATCACTTATTAGAAGAATCATATACACTGTCTACTTAAGCCTTATTTTCTAAGAGAAAGATCAAGGCACAAACAGTAGTTGCCAAACTCCAATTTTGACTTTAAAAATCTCCCTCATTTGCTTTTTTAAATAATTTAGAGAATGATCAGATTTTTGGTTTAAAAAAAAAAAAAAAAGGAGCGAAGCTACCAGGGTCTTTTTATTAGTGTTATGCTCCGCTACCCAACAGCTGGCCAGCAGAGGGAGCACAGATGAGCAAAACTTATTCCCAGAGCTTTTCTGGCAAACCTGGAAATAAAGCAGAATCGAGTTGACTTGTGATGCACATAGAATGAAGGGAGCCCATCAAAGCAGGCAAATAGAAATCAGAAAGATTTCACTTCTATGATAGCTAATATATGCACATTATACTATTAGTCGTCTTCCTTTTAACATCACGGAAACTTGCTTATGAGTAAATGTTGGTTCACCATAGAAGCTATGGTGATTGTGTACATTTGTCCTACTTCACCTCAACAGATGCTTATTCTTTAATCCTCAGCTAGTGTGCCATGATGCAAAGCATTGGCAGTAATGCTGGCTGTTAAAAACAGGTTTCTTGTCTTTCAGAGTGCGGCTGCCACTGCAGCTACCTTGGCTTTGCCTGCTGGTGTTACTCCTGTTCAGCAGATACTTACAAATTCAGGTAATTACCTTAACATTAAATGGATTATAGACAAGCTATTTGATTTGCAAATGATTGTAATTTTTTACATTTCATGTGAAACATTTAAAAATCAGGAAGGAGTTTTGTAGTAAAGGGAATTTACCATACAGTTCTTGAGCTATATGTATTACAGTGCTACTTTACCACCATAAAACTTTAAAAGATTTTATTTAATACATTTTGAAAGGTATTGTTTTTCAGCTGTTTACTATTTGAAAATATATACATTATATTAAGAGACGGCTTTAAAGACTGCTATGTTTAATGGAAGTTTGCCTGAAATGGGAAGGTTGAGGTTTATAACGGTGTAGAAATCTGATTCAGAGCAGAGGTGAAACTTTCAGATCTTAATACAAGGAAAAAATTCCTCTCTTAGTTTTACAGGAAAACAAGTGTATACCATAGGATCAATCACAAATTATTTATGTCGTTGCCAGCAATCTTTCTCCACCTATGAAGTGCTGCCCTATAGTTAAGACTACGTTTTAGTCACAGGTATTTTTATTAAAAGTCGTGGACAGGTCACGGACAGTAAACAAAAATTCATTGGCCATGACCTGTCCATGACTTTTACTATATACCCCTAACTAAAACTTGGGGGGAGGGAGGGGGGGCACAGTCTGGAAGCACTGTGGGTGCTTCAGCGGGTGGCCTGAGACCCCACTGGTGCTGGGAGGGGGCGAGCAGCGGTGCATGGCCCGGGACCCCCGCTGGTGCTTGGGGGGAGGGTTGGCAGGGCTGTCGGGCTCCCTACCCAGCTCTGCATGTCCCTGCAGCTCCTAGGGGGAAGGGCAGCCAGCGGCTCTCCGCTCACTGTTTCCACCACAAGTGCCGGCTCCACAGCCAATGGGAGCTGCGGGGGTGGGACCTGCAGAGGTGGACAGCGCATGGAGTCCCCTGGCCCCTCTGATTCGGAGCTACAGGGACATGGTGGTGGGAGCTAGGGAGTCCCCCACTGCGAGGTAAGTGCCACCCCGCACCCCTGCCCCTAGCTCATTCCCACACACCCAAACTGTTCAGGTAGCCCCATAGCCAGCACCGGAGTCTGTGGCCTCAGTGAGAGATACACAGTCGTACCTATAGTGTTTTCTCAAATGGATGTGGAAGGAGAAAGGGCACGGATTCCTAGGGAGATTGTGTTCCCAAGGTTGGGTTCTTTGCAGGTGTAGATCCTGACCACTGAGTTTATGCTTTAGATGGAGTCAGGGAGCTAAACCTATTCTTAGCAGGAGATGATGGAGGTGAGGGTCATCTGGATATCACTTCAGTTCCTCCTTTGTCTTTCTGATAAGAAAGTGGAAGAGTTGAAGCTGGGGTATGTCTTGTCTGCAACTTTATATCTATTGCACAGAGCTGGTGACCATCTTTACACGCTTCTCTGCTGTAATGAGATGAAACATGGAACTATTGCATGTGCTCTGTGAATTAGGGATAAGGTGGTAGGACTGTGCCATGGGTAATGAAAGAGAGACTATAGAGATGGGGATAAAGAGAAACTGTATCACGGAAAGGAGGGATGGAGAAAGAGAATTACACAACAGTCAGACTGAAAAGAAAAAAAGACATAATACATGGAAAGAAAAGTAGTTTAGATATTATGGAGATCAGGGACATGCAAGAACCTAAATAACTGAAAGTGGCATTAGAGACAGGGAAAAGGAAGATGAAAGTGAACAGACATAATAAACTGTTACTTAAAGTAGTTGATGCTGACATTTTATAAAGAAAAATAAATGAAGTTAGTGGATCTTTCTTGCCTCTGGAACTTAGCCCTCTTTTCTGAGTACTAATCTGTCCTTGCTAGGCTTTTATCTACGGAGCATAAGGATATTTCTGAAAAACAGTTTAAATATTTTTTGCTTCAGAGTTTGTTCTCCACTTGCAAAGTTCATCAGTTTTGGCATCATGATAGTCTGGTTGCCTGTACTTAGATTGCAGTATTGATCCTATCTATAAATCCCCTGTGCTGTGGATTTATTCCGAAGGGCAGACACAGTTAGTTTGCATTTTCCTCAGTCACCTTTAAAAATGTGAGCGGGTAACTATAATAAAAGCCAAATATAGAGTTTAAGTATATACCGAGTTTGAATTGCTCCCCCTCTGAGCATTTGCCCCTCTGACTCCTGGCATATGAAACCCCATTCCTAGCAGCCCATTCCAAAACAGTCAAGGACCAAGGGCTCAAGCTCTTCTTTACCCATTAGTGCCCTTGTCTAAAGCTGTCTCCTTACTCCAAATGTTAGGAGTAAATTTAAGAATGTAAGCTTAGAATATTCACATCACAACGCTGTCTAACAGCCCTGATGAGGTCTGCAAGGGACAACTCGAAAGCAACCAGGAAGTAAAAAATGGCTGGGAAAATTGGTTTTTTTGTTCGAAAACAAATCCAGTAGTTTTATCATGTAAAAAGACCAATCTAAATTGTGAAAACGTGTTTTCTGTCCGAAACAGCTTTTAGTGCTCACAGTCATGGTGCTTTTGTGGGGGAGATGCAGAGGAGAAGAATCTTTGAAATTGTTTTCTTTTGGAGTAAAGGCCTAGTATAAAAAGCCACTCATAACTGCCTTCTTATACCTTTTGTTTGTCCCAGTAACGGTTCAGCAAATTTTATCTCCCGTGTATCTGTTTTTCTGTCAAGCATAGTAAAGGTGGTGAAACTGGGAAACTGTAGAATAGCAAGAGAGACAACTATATTTTACAGTATTGTTTGCCATATATGCAAAAAACGGTATTCTACACAGTGCGACTGATCATCTTTTAAGGTAAAAATATTATTCCCTCACCACCACCACCCCCCAAAAAAAGTGGAATGGATTTTATCAAATTTCTAAAATCCTATAGAAGGAGTTGTTCTTCTACTGGCCTCATCTTGGCCTTGTCAGAGGACAGAAATTAAAGAATTAGCTATCCTTTAGTGCAGTCAGTGAAATTAGTAAACTCAGTGGAAAAAATGCTTGGACTTTTCACATGTTTTGTTAAAAAGAAAAACATAGTTTCCCAACACTGAAATGTACTCAATGCTGGAATACAGAGTCCGTTTAACAGCGGATCGAAGCCTACACAATAGGATAGAAAGTGTAGTTTCTTTGTGTATATCTATATTATTGGCTTCTGTCCTTTTAAACAGGGAACTTGCAAAAACATGAAATACACTCTTCATATGTAGGGAATGAATATTCAGAAGATTGCTGTGCTGCTTTATAGTGAGTTAATCTTTGGCCTCATGTGAGACCTTGTATCACCTGTTAGCAACCTGCCTGTTGTCTCTTTTCTAAACTACTCTTGCATTATGCCCCTTGTAAACATATGGTTGGGTTTTAAAGACTTGTTGTTTTGAAGCTGTAGATGTGTGCCATGTTTAAAGTATTAAAAATAATAAAAATTCTCAACCTGTTATTGGTGGAAGTGTAAGATGAACTTTCTACCTTAATTATGCTCAGTCTTTTTCCAGGTGACCAACTTTGAAAGAGATGATAATTTTAGGTGTGGATTTTTACATTTTAAGTGGTTCTGTTTTCATTGCAGGCCAGATCCTGCAGGTAGTTAGAACTGCAAATGGAGCTCAGTATATCATTCAGCAACAGCAGCCAGTGGTTCTACAGCAACAGGTTATACCACAGATGCAGCCTGGTGGTGTACAAGCTCCTGTTATACAGCAGGTAAAGAGGGACATTTTGAATAAGTGGGCTCATACTTAAAACTAACCTGGTAGGAAGGTTTTCCAGTAGTTTGCATATTTAAGTACAAGGGTATGTGTTCTTTTGTTTGAATTGCATGCCAGTAATGGCTCTGAAAAATTGACAGTTGCATAAAGAAATGGGGATTTTAAAAACTTATTTGATGCATTAGAAATTCCATATCTTTGGCTTCTGTGCAGGATCTTCCTATCTGATCTGCATCCAGTGTTACCAATTTTTTTTAAAGTTATCACAATATTAAAAGTGAAATTATAAAAATCGTTGTTTACTTTTCTGTGTTTGATAACTATGTTTGTGACTGTGTTCCTTGAAGTAGTATAAAGAAGTGACAGGTTTCAAATGTTTTTGGTAAGTAATTGCTCTGTTAGTATTGTGTATGCACGATTGCTAATATAAAATCCTTTTTTCAGGTTTTGGCTCCTATCCCTGGAGGGATCTCCCAGCAGACAGGAGTGATTATTCAGCCGCAGCAAATCCTATTTACAGGGAACAAAACACAGGTCATACCCACAACAGTGGCAGCTCCTACACCGGCACAAGCACAGATTACTGCTGCCAGTCAGCAGCAACCACAGCAACAGGCACAACCGCAAGCACCACTTGTACTCCAAGTTGATGGAGCTGGAGACACATCATCTGAAGAAGAAGAAGATGAGGAAGAAGATTATGATGATGATGAAGAGGAAGACAAAGAAAAAGATGGAGGTGAAGATGGCCAGGTTGAAGAGGTAAAATTTGATAAAATGTTTCTAAAAGATTAGAAAATATTGAGACTTTAATGTTGAACTTCCATTTTCATTTGATAGATTTTTGCAGGGGTGTCTGTGACCTTGGGCAGGTATACACTACCGCTTATGTTGATATAACTTACGTCACTTGGGGGTGTGAAAAAGCCACACACACACACACCGAGGGACGCAAGTTACAGCAACCTAAGTGCAGTCTATACTGAAGTTATGTTGCCTCTCACGGAGGTGGAATAATTATGCAGATGGGAGAGTTCTCTCCTGTCGGCATAGAGCGTTTTCACAGATGTGCCTCAGCAGTGCAGCTGCACCAAAGTAGCACTTCTATGTATTTAAATTAAACTATTGCAAACGGTTTCATAAACCTCTTCAGGAAAGAAGAGATTATAAAAGAAATAGTAGGGCCCAGAATCAAGTCGCAAGTGGCATCCAGTCTTAATATGAAGAGGCCAAAAGATGGAGATTCAGTCATTTCTCTTGTTCCACTGGTTAATCACCACTGCTATTAAAAAGTTTTGCATAACTTCTAATTTGAATTTTGTTTGGCTTTAACGTTCAGTTGTTAGTTCTTTTTATGCCTTTGTCTGCTAGATAAGAGCTCTTCAATACCTTTATTTTCTCTCTATGAAGGTACTTAGGCTCTGTAATCAAGACACCTTTCACTCTTTTTGATAAACTAAACCGATTGAGCTCATGTGGCAGGAGATTTAAAGGTATTTTCTCTTGAGCTCAAATCATTTTTATCATTCTTTTCTGTGCCCCAATCCACTTTTTCAACATCCTTTTAAAAAGCATTCCAGTATCAGTCTCGTTGCTGTTATATACAGAGGTAAAATCCCCTCCCCCACTTCTGCTTTCCTCTCTTTATACCTCCAAGGATTGCATTAGCCCTTTTTGCCACAGCTTTGTACTGGGTGCTTGTGCTCAGTTGCTTGTCCACTGTTACCCCTAAATTCTTTTCAGAGTCATTGCTTCCCAGGATAGAGTCCCTCATCTGCAGGTACAGCCTATATTCTTTATTCCTAAATGCATAACTTTGCACCTGTCTTTCATAAAACACATTTTCTTTGAATGGACTCAGCTTACCAAATGATCCAGATTGTGCTGTGTGATTACCCAGTCTGCCAATCTTTGTCTGCAATGTCTTTGTCTTTACCACTCTGCCAGTCTTTGTCTGCAGTGTTTAACAGCAGTAACTTTATATTTCCTTCTAAATCACTAATGAAAATGTCAAATAGCACTGGGCTGCTGAACCCCACTACCCCCACTCAGTGATGATTTCCCATTGACAGCTATTTTTTGAGATCTCTTACTTGCCTGGTTGTTTATCCATTTAATGTGTGCTCTATTAATATTGTACAGTGTTAACTTTTAAATCAGAATGTCATACAGTGCTAAGTCAAATGCCTTTCAAAAGTTTTGTAGTACATCTACAGTTACCTATATCAACCATCAGGGTGGATTTGATTTAAATCACTAGCCAGGAATACTCAATTTAATCATGGTTTTCTACATAAAAGTGCATTCCTGTTGGTTGTTATAACCTTAATACATATTCTTCACAATTCAGAGGTAGATGTAGGTTTCATATTTAGAAGGTACACACTATATGTTTTGAAACAGTGATTTATATTGAAAACTTTTCAGATTAGTTTTACAGCTATATCAGAAAATGATTGTTTGATTATTTCATTTACCAAAGGTAATTGAAGCAGATAGTTCACCTCCCAATGACTTCATAAATATCTCCAATTCAATAGGTTAATCATTAATATTTGGAGCATTTTCTTGCCATGCTGTATTAGGAGGAGATCACCAGACGGACATTTAAATTGTTTTATTTAACTAAAACAACAATGTTATGTAGTCTGGATTTTTTTCTTCAACAGAAAACATATAATATTTTAACAGAAGAAGCATATGTCCCTCACTTCCCACATTTATCTCCAGACTTTTTCTCCTTGTCCAGATCTATTCTGCCCCAAACAATCTTCTATTCATTGAACTTTTTGAAACTTTGCACTTTTAAAGAGAGGTAAGGAATTGACTCTGTGTACACAAATTTGCAGAGGGAAAATAGAGTTGAGGTCTGTTGTTTCTCACTTCTATATATTTATTTATTTTAAAAAAATTTTGCTGTTAACAAGCATGTTACCTCTGGAGATGCAAATCTACAGTTTGAGAACTGCAAAACTAAACATATCTGATGGTATCTTCGAGACTGAGCACTGAGTCTCATTGGGTAGATACAAAGATTAACCTAAGTAATCTATACAAAAGCCTGTGAAACCCCGTAAGATTGGGTCCCTAATCCATGAACTATTGGAACTCATTTACAAAACTTTTCTTGAACATTACATGAATATATTGTCTCACACTATAGAAGTAGAATTTATAATCCCTCTTCCATGATGAAATATCTTTATAATTTATCCTAATTAAAACCATCTTTAGACAGGATTTTTCCCTTCGTTTTTATTAAAAAAAAATTGAATTTAAAGATTTTTTTTTAATCATTTATTTTTATCTACCCTGTCAACCATACGCCTAATCTCACCAAAGAATGAAATCAGCTTTGTTTGACAAGAACTGTTTTCCATAAATCCTTGTTGACTGGCATGAATTATGTTCCTGTCTTTTAATTCTTTATCAATTGACTCCTGTATCAGTGTTTCCATTCCCAGGATTCATGTCAGGCTCCCTGGAGTATAGTTACCTGGGTTATCCTGATTGCCTTTTTTTAATATTGGCAAAATATTAGCATTGTTCCAGTCTTCTGGAATTTCACTTATATTACAAGATTTATTAAATATAACCATCAGCAGGCCAGAGATCTTATCAGCAACATGTTGCTCTAGCCTCCTCTTTTCACTGTTATCAACCTGCTTTATAAGGAACTACTTCCAGTTCTGTGCATCAGGTAGGTCACTTTAATACACCCACCATCTGTGAGGGTGGAGGAGGTAGGGCATCCTCTGGTACAAAGAAGCGTGTTTTCCTTCTTGGATTGAAAATAATAGTATACCAGCTAATCAAGAGCTAATAATATGGTTGATGGGGATTTAAACTTGCCTTGCCCCAGTGCCTCTTATAATTAACCCATATAATGAGAAAGCAATGGCGAGGGACTGCATGAGACTTTTTTAGGAAAAGGATGTTTCATGTTTTCCGTAGTGATCTATCAACTAGTGATTTAAAACATATGCTGTTTACATACGATTATAAAAACCCATTGAAACGTCGCTGGAGTGTTCTCAGTATAGGCAAATGCCAAAGTCATTTTGGAAAATGGGACTTGGGCACAGTAACATTTGGAGCTGCCCTGGGATAATTTATGAATACGGGATAATGTACTGGTTATTGGGGTATTTACTGTATGACTGCATTGGTTTAGCTGAACAGGAATCTGTCTGATTAACACAGGCAGGAAGAAAAAGAATGGTTCAACATAAGCCACCCCTCAGCAACCACTACAGTTGTTAAGGGACCATGTCAGAAACATTGGTTCTGCGGACTCTTGTATAATCTCCTGCTGAGTCTAGAGGGCTGGTTTTAACCAGAAGGGCTTAAAGCCCAGAAACACAGAGGAACAAAAGAACTATAGCAGAGGGGTTGTTGTCGGGGAGCCAGACTGAGACACAGGTATCTGCTGGGGTATCTGGAGATGCTAGGCCTGCCTAGGTTACCATCAGGGAATGGGTAGCTTTTGGGCAAGATAAACATGCAGGTAGGCTATTTCTTTCTTAAAAGCTTTGTTCCAGTTGGTAAAATAAACAATACTTTTGGTTTAAGAAGGCTTTCTGCTCATTATATTCACCACTGGTCACTTGACTCCTAAAGGGAAAAAATACAGGTGCCCAAACTCAATCAGACCAATTAGGTAAGAACAGTTCGTATGTAGGATACGGTAGCCCAGGCATAGTCTGGGAGTGGGAGAATTGCAAACTGTCAATCAAAGATGGGTAAAGGCACCCTGACAAGTGAGGTGGTGCACTCTAGAGAGACTAGAAGAGGGGGACAGATGTCAAGCTAGCCCTGTAATTGTGACAGGCACATCAAGTTTTTACCTCAAAGCCTCGTTCTCCCCACACTGAAACCCTCATTCATGTTATAACCAGAGTTTATTTTCATGCAAAAGATCAAAATATCTATAATCTTAATAGATGGGAGTCAGTTTATCATAAACTATTTTCAAATGTTTCTTTTAGGAGCCCCTTAATAGTGAAGATGATGTGAGTGATGAGGAAGGACAAGAGCTGTTTGATACAGAGAATGTTGTCGTATGTCAGTATGATAAGGTAAAATCTCTAAAAACAGAATTTTTCTGAATGTCACGTTTATTTGTTCCTGTTTCTCTGCTTCCCATCAAATCATGAATTTAAGCTGTATTTGTGTGTGTGTATACATGGGGCTATATAAATGTCTTAATATTTAGTGTGATCTGATATTGTATAATGTTTTTGTATTCTATTTTAACATGTGAAATTAACTATGTTTTCTATTATTTCCAACTTGTGTGTCTACTTGCGTCTCAAAACTCTGTTATAAGCAAGGCTCAGTTAAAATTAGTGGTTGAACTTCTTTTTCTTCCAGACTATCTTACCAGTGTGCTTGAAAAAGGATCACTTCTTCGGGTTGGCCAGTGTCAAGGTTCCTTCCCCACGCTGAAGTCTAGGGTACAGATGTGGGGACCTGCATGAAAACCTTCTAAGCTTACTTTTACCAGCTTAGGTTAAAACTTCCCCAAAGTACAAACTATTTTACCTTTTTCCCTTGGACTTTCGCTGCCACCACCAAACGTCTAACCGGTATTATTATTAAGAAAGAGTCCATTTGGAAACATCTTTCCCCCAAAAAATCCTGCCAAATCTTACACCCCCTTTCCTGGGGAAGGTTTGATAAAAATCCTCACCAATTTGCATAGGTGACCACAGACCCAAACCCTTGGATCTTAAGAACAATGAAAAAGCAATCAGGTTCTTAGAAGAAGAATTTTAATAGAAGAAAAAATAAAAAGAATCACCTCTGTAAAATCAGGATGGGAAATACCTTACAGGGTAATTAGATTCAAAACATAGAGAATCCCTCTAGGCAAAACCTTAAGTTACAAAAAGACACAAAAACAGGAATATCCATTCCATTCTGCACAGCTTATTTTCTCAGCCATTTAAACAAACAGAATCTAACACACATCTAGCTAGATTACTTACTAAGTTCTAAGACCATTCCTGTTCTGTCCCCGGCAAAAGCATCACAGAGAGAGAGAGAGAGAGAGAGTTTTGTTTCTCCCTCTCCCCAGCTTTTGAAAGTATCTTGTCTCCTCATTGGTCATTTTGGTCAGGTGCCAGCGAGGTTATCCTAGCTTCTTAACCCTTTACAAGTGAAAGGGTTTTTCCTCTGGCCAGGAGGAATTTAAAGGTGTTTACCCTTCCCTTTATATTTATGAGAGCAAGTCTGGGTATCAGTTGATGCCGGGTATGGAGGGTTTTGTATGATGTGGACAGTTGTCTACTGAGACAAGAGACTAAACGGCCGTCCGAAGAGAACAGTCTTTGGCTGCTATAACCCTGGATTGGAAATCACAACACACAGCCTTTCTTTTCTATATTCAGCTAGCAATCCCCTGGGTAACTAGGTTCCTGTATAGTGGCTAGCTTTTTTTAAGAGCCTTGGACTGGAAATATGAGATTGGACAAATAAAAAGAAAAAAATCAAAAGATGTAGAATCAGAAAACCCCAAACTCAGTGCAGGCTAGCAGTGGTGAGATGTTCAGGTGGATTTCCCTCCTTTGTTGTTTGGCTGAAGACTGGATTCATAGGACCACAGTGTATTGATTACATGAAAAAGGCCCTTTTTACAGTGCAAAGAACTGAAACTTGAATGAAAAAAAAATTTAGACTTTCCAAAAAACAGGAAAAACGCCTGAAGTTGTAATGTTCATTTACATCCAAACCCTAGACCCTGCTCTAAGTGCAGATTCAATATGAGGGTAGATAGGCTGGTTGAATTTTGTTCCTATATTTTCTGGTGTTTTGAAGTAGATTTGTGCTTAATCTTCTCAGCAGTGTGGGTCTACTAGATATGTTCCAGTTTTGGTACTGCGCCGTTTAACAATTTCACAGGTGAACTACTGGTTTGGATAGCTTTATTAGATTCTTCAGAGGATGGGGCACACTTAATTAGACTAGAATGCAAATTCTCATAACTTGGCCAAGCAGGTTTCCACAAATTTACCTGCTGACATTTCAGTCTGGTGCATTTCACTTCAGCTGTCATCTTTAATGATTTTTGGCTAATCTTGTGTTAACATACTAACAGAATCCACCAGAAAGTCTGCCAAGTAAAATAAGCTCCTCTACCTGGCAAGTAGTAAACACTGGACTCTTTGAAAACGTGGAAACTTCACTTTCCTTTTGTGGAGGATAGTGACAAGTTAAGCTATTTGCGTGAGAGAAACTCTGGGGGTCTTGTATATTCACTACTCAGAGCTTGACACGCTTTCTCTTACATTACTTTTGTCAAAGAAAAAAATCCTTTGGGCAGCTGTGAATCTGGAAAATTGTGTGTTCAGGTGTTCTCTCATTTACTGTGTTGATGGGTAAAGTATTTTGAATGAATGATGAAAAGCCTATTTATCCCTAAAATTACTATGTATGTATGTTGAGCTAGTTGGGCAATTAATGTAATTTTTACCTTTTAAGATACATGTGGCTAAGCCCACTTGCATGGTACAGTTTGGCAAGTGACTGTACACTTAAATATCTGGGATGAAAATAGGCCTGCAGTAGAACATATCATTTTAATCAAATTTTTACAAGATACCAGATATCCTTTGTGTGGGCATATTTAATTAATCAAGTCAAAGTATACAAGAAATAAATGTATAGTTCGTGTAGCTTGCAGCCAGAATTGAATGATCAGTTCTTTTAGTTGTACTGTTCTTACTGTATTCTGGGAACGGCCGGGTGTTCAATTTTTTGTGATTCAGTTGATAATTAAATTCACCTAGTGACTCGTTTTGAAAACCTTTTTTTTACTGGTGTCCATAGTTACTAGTTTCTCTTGGAGAGTCCAGTTCATTCTATTTTTATTTTAGACTACTTTTGCCTTAGTTGTCTTTTTGTTGTTGTTACTGTTTACTAAGGGGAAGACTTTTTTCTAAGGCACAAAGGCCAGTCAGGCACCCAGCTCCCACTTGTCTTTGAAAATCTCCCCTTATTTGTATCCTATTAGCACCTGGAAGCCTCTGTAAAGAATCAGGTCAAGGCATGCTATACATCAGGGATTCCCCTCCTTTTTCTTTGAGGCCCCTGACATGCTATAAAAACTCCACGGCCCACCTGTGTCACAACATCTGGTTTTCTGCATATAAAAGCCAGGGCTGGCGTTAAGGGATAGCAAGCAGGGGGCACCGCAAAGCTAAGTTTTGCAGGCTTCTCCTTCAGTCCCAGGTGGCAAGGCTCCGGGCTTCAGCCCCATGCTGTGATGCTTTGACTTTCTGCCCCAGACCCTAGAGAGTCTAATGCTGGTCCTGTTTGGCAGACTCCCTGAAACTGGCAGACCCTCCCTAGGGGGCCCTGGACCCTTGGTTGAAAACCATTGCTATACATGATGAAAAGAAGGCCCCGGACAGAGAGCTTACAATTGACATAACTTAAAAAAAACCAAAAACCTAAAATAAAAGCAAACTAATCAGGCACTCCCAATACAGTAGAACCTCAGAGTTACAAACAGCAGAGTTATGAACTGACCAGTCAACTGCACATTTCATTTGGAACTGGAAGTACATAATCAAGCAGCAGCACAGACAAAAAAAGCAAATACAGTACAGTACTATTTTAAAGATAAACTACTAAAAAATAAAGGGAAAACAGCATTTTTCTTCATAGTAAAATATCAAAGCTGTATTAAGTCAATGTTCAGTTGTAAACTTCTAAAAGAACAACCATAATGTTTTATTCAGAGTTAGGAGCATTTCAGAGTTAAGAACAACCTCCATTCCTGAGATGTTAATAACTCTGAGGTTCTACTGTAAAACTCTTCTTAGGACAGAACAAAACTATCCACCACCACAAACAGCAGCTCCTATCGAGGCCCTTCCTCTTCAAAAGCCTGAGTAAATAGATAAGTCTAGCAGTGTGTCATGGAGGTCAGTTAACTCTGACCACTCAGACCAAGGAGAGCAGCAGCCTCCAAAGCTGAGGGCCCTTCAGAGAGAACACTAGTCTGGTGGCTCCCTCTCTTTTACATCTGGAGAAATCCAGCTCCGGTGTTTCTGACCTTAGCTGCAGCGCTGCGGCAGGGAGAAGCAAGTTCCAACCTTGTATTAGGCCTATTTCACTTTCCTCCTCTTTTTCTGCCAGAGATCTGCAAGCAAGGTGGGTTGTACGCAGAAGCGGGGTTAAACAAATGATGGTAAAGGGTCAGAGCTGTATTGCTGCCTCATTCACCTCTTTCATCCAGGGCTGGTCAGACAAATTGTCTCCTACCTCTTCAATATAGTGAGTAAAAGCTGGAATTGTGCTGCTTCCACATGGATTTCTACATTCCCAGTTCCAACAGGAAAAGGGTATTAATTCATGTTAGAGATGGATAAAGATTAAATTACCTTCCTCTCTCTACATAAAATGTGTTATGTGCCTTGGATTTCACAATTACTATGGATACAGGGTTTATTTATGGCTCCTGTGGGAACTTGCCCTTGGCTAGAAAATGAGCCACAAATGTTGCCAGATGTGCAATAACACTTTTTTTAGGTCAGATCCTGGGTTTAGATCTCCATGCATACATAATGATCAGTTATGTGACCAATCATTATCTGGATTTTCTTTTCCTAACTTGTCAGTTTAGTCCTGAATTTGCTACTTGTTTCTGATACAGAGTACTATTTCAGTATGTATATTTTGTTTTTTAGATCCATAGAAGTAAAAACAAGTGGAAGTTTCACCTCAAAGATGGCATAATGAATCTCAATGGAAGAGATTATGTATTTTCCAAAGCCATTGGAGATGCAGAATGGTGAAGTTTTTAAGACAAAACAAAAAACTAGAAAAAAAGAAAAATCAGAAAGGTTGAGACTTGGACATAAACTTCAACCAAAACTTACGTCTGCACATCAGAAAAGAACAGTACCAACAAAACTACCGCAACAAAGGTAGAGCGTGGCAACATAGACACTACTTCAAATGGGCAAGCCATGGGACTGTAGCAGCTAGCATTGTCTGGGATACCTTAATTATCAATTCTATATACAGGTACCTGCAGCTGGTAATTAGCATGTAAGGCTTTGTCTCCCTGTTCCTCCCCTTGGGTTAAGGTTTTAAAATTTCTTCCACTGAACTGAAGGAACTCTCCCCTTTTGATATACTCGTAGTCTGACAATGCTTATGTGTGTACAAATCTTTGTTTTGAACACTTCCTTTTGGTAGTGAGGGTGGTCAGAATATTGTTTGAACGGTGTGCAGGCTTTGTACAGAAGAGTAAGAATTAAGGTGATACATTTTAATTATCTTGTATAACAAAAATATTTTTAATTCTGCTATAGTCATGTATAATTTTAACTACAGTTAATTTTCTCAATTCTTCTCCCATAAACAAATTTTCATTCCTAGCAGTTACAAAATGTAAAATGATTACTTGTATTTTCGAGCCATTTCAATTTGACATGAATGACTCTTTTCAAAAGTGCTGAGCACCTGTAGCTCCTTCTGAAAACTCAAACCACTTACTTTATTTTTAAAAACATTCTTGGCATTTGAAGTGGTTCAGCCTCACGGAGCTCAGAGGACTCTGTGGTAGCTTTCCTTCACTTCTTTAAAAGATCAGTGTCTTGGAGACCTTGCAAATGAAAACTCCAGGTATTTTGATCTCTTAGTGTATGCATTCCTCCAACCACTTACTACATTTACAGCCCAGGCATCCATGAATACTGTTGGACAAATACTACAGGAATGGCTAAACTGGATAAGGGAAAGTATATATATATATATATATATATAGCCATTTATACCTTACCTGAAGTTCTGCTAATCAGGAAATAGAGCTTAATTGTAAAATACCCTGTAATTTTAAAGTATATTCTTATTGACAAGTTAAGATGTATTGCAGGGAACCTGTTTAAAATCTCCAAGTGACATGCAATTTTGGTGGTTTTTGTTTTTGTTCCTTTTAAAAGAAAGCATCAATGAGGAAATAGTTAATTTTGTTAGAGTAATGTAAGCAAAAAATTAAAATAGTGTGTGTCTTGGTAATGCAAAAATTAGGTCATCACATATGCTAAACCCTAACATAATTTCACTTGTCTGAAAATGACATGTCATGAATAGCAAAAAGCTTTTGCTGGTAAGGGCAAACACACCGTTTCTTCATGTGATGGTTCTGCTTGCAATCAGGCTTTCAGGAATGGAGTTCCTGCTGCAGCAGAGAAGAGGGAATTGGAATTCTAGATCAGACATTTCCAACGAAGGAGTGAGCATGCTTTATGTGGTTCCCCATTACAACTTAATGTTCTTACTAGCTACCTGAAAAGCAATGAAAAGAAGGCAGAGGAAGTCAAATGTAACTCAAATTAGGGAGAACTGCAGAAGCAGAAACTTTACCCACTACTTCTTGGCTTTTGTTCTTGCAAAATGAAACTTTTAAAATAGTTTTTAATGAAATCACTAGTGTATTTAATCAGCACTGTATATTAACTGCCTTCTGTCTCCCTTACCTGTCTTTCGTTACTGATCTCCAAATGCATTCATAGTCTCAGTAGTTTACAGGAAATGCACAGCACATTGCAAGGAAGAAATCTGAGCAGTTACATATGTTTTTGCACCTGTGGTGTCACTAAATAGAACGAAATTGTCCTTAATTCACATGTAGAGCCATATGTTTATTAGTAAACCACCTGATCTGCATACATTGTAAATGTCATTAAAGTTCAGTTTCTGGTGTTACTAACTCATAGGTAATTAATGCTCTACTCATTTAGGATGCAAATTTGGCTCTGGACTTCAAGGTATCTCATGCTGAGTGGCGTTTTCTTTTTCTCTGTACAAAGCAGAAATTTTGTGGGTTTTTTTTTTAATGTGCCACTATACTTTTAAAGCATATGTGATTACAATGAAATCAATTACTTATCAACTAATTATTACCCTTGCTTATCTTGTGTATCTTTGAGTAATGTTGATGGCTATCACGAGTAGATTCATAGCCTTTCAAATTACTTAAATATGGACTTAGAACAAATCCCATATAGTGCACAAATCAACCAATGAAACCCCTTTAGCTACAGATTCCTGTTTATACTACTGGAACCCAGATTACTGTACAAGATATTTAGTCTCTTCTTACATATAGGGTTCTTCACCCACATGTTTAGAGCAGACATTGCATAGCCTTTTTATTTATTTTAAGGGATACCACAGCTTTAAAGATGACTTAAATTTAGTTTCTCGAAGGACGTTTAGAAACCATCTGTACATGCACAGTGTCTTGCAAATTAATTATGGTATGCTTGGCAGATGAGGGTTTTGGTCTTTTAATACAAGTACCTGTGAAATCTTCTGAAAGCCAGTCAAATATAAACATACCAAACTGTGCTCTTATTGCTATGTCAAGTGTTCCTTTTTTAAATCAGAAAGCATGTTTTAATTTCATTTTATTGTAGCAGCTTGCTGTAAGAATGTAGTTTGCTTAATTTTATTATTGTACTTGAATTTTAATCATGGTTTTAATGTTGTAATTGAACAGACCATTTCATTAGATTCCATTCCTTTCAGAGGGCAAGGGATTCCCATGTTCATAGTTTTTAAATTATTAATTTTTTTTCTTGAAAGTAGAAAATAGATTTTTCATTTAAATAGTTCAGTATTATGAAGGCAATTAACGGTTTCAAGAGGGCTTATGTTTAGATTTGCACAGATAACAGAGCACCTTTTTTGACTTTAAGATGGAAAAAATAGGGACGATAACTTCATGGTTAAAATATTAACCTTCAGGGCTAATGGAAATTTACAGAGCAACTGGACAAAGTTGGGAGTCTTGTGCCTTCTCAATTTGCAGATATTCCTGCTTTGTCAGCATGATGATACTCGAGGTCTATTGGATTCCTGAGACAGTAGGTGTCCTGCAGTGCTTCAGTCATAAATAAACATTTTAGCTCTAATTATATTGGCTTTTTAGTGTGTGCAATCATTTAATAAAAACATCAAAGTTGAAAAGGAATAAAAATACGTTGTCTGCTAAGGAGATAATAGAGACTTAGTCACATAAGGAACTTTATATTGGACTATTTAAATAAAATTTATAACTTTATTCTCCTCCTCCCCCAATGTTAGTGGCAAAATGTCTGAGGTTTCATCCACCTTTTTCCTGCATTGTAATTACAAGCTGCTTTTTGACCTGAGTATTTTCCTAGCAACAGATCATGACAAGTATAAAGATTGTGGTCGCAGGTTTATTCTCTAAGGGATTAGATTTGGTTCTAAAGCACAGTTGCTGGAAAAGAGCGAATAACATACTAAATGTGATCTAACAGTTTTGTATCAGTGTGGTTTTTTGTTTTTTTCTATTTTTAATGCAGTGTAAGTAAACTTTGCTGGGTTTCAGTTTTGTTTTGTGAAAGTAACTGTATCATCCATTAATACCCAAAAGCAATTATGTCACCATAAAACGCTACCAGGATAAAATTTTGTTATTCCAATGCAGGAGAAAAATGAGACCCTTTTCACTAGAGTTCACTTTGAAGTTTGTCTTCCATTTGAAAAAGTTCCTTTTTTGTTGTTTTGCAGGATGCAATAAAATGTTTAAGAATTAGACCTGTGGCTTTAGGGTACTGCACACTGTGGATTTTTATTGGGTCGCCTTATACAGCTTTGCAATTTTTTATAAAGATTTAATTCAAAGTTGTTTCAGATTTTGAGTTTAGTGGTTACAAAAGACGGGGGAAACTTGTATGTTGTTACATTTGTGTCTTTAGTCTTGATTTCCTATTGTTCTGAGTGTCTGGGGCATATGTACAAGCCAGGCCTTTTTTTCATGCAAATCAAGCTACTGTTGCCTACTCTTTTTCGTGGTTCACTTTTTTAAAATTTAGTTTGGATTGGATACTGAGGACAAAAAGGAACTTTTTTAAACAGGAAGAACTATTTTGGATTAGCTACATGTGTAGCCATCCAAAGTTCACTTGTTCCAGCGTGCATAGGGTACTAATAAAAATATGGGGAAGGGGAACGTCCTTTTCTGCTGTTCTGAGCTACTATTGTCAACTGCTGTTGTACATATACTGTTATGTGTAAGGGGGTAAATATATTTATTATGTTTGTAAAATTCATTCTGTACAATTGCAGATCAAGGTTGCTCTTCTGTGATATACAGGATATTATGTTTCAAAGGCCATGCTTGGAATACAATTAGAGAACTTAGTATTTTGATGTACTAAGACCTATTTTAAGTTTAATATTTTGCCTTTGCAAAAACTTTAATTAAAGATGTTATTTAAAAAATAAGCTTGCCATTTTATTTACTATTTTCTGATGCATTAAATAGTTACACATACACAATTGTTTTAACGTGGACAAGATTCTTTAAGTATTTTCATAATATAGTGAATTCAAAGCAAGAAAAACACAGGTGTTTCCCTTTTAATCACTGAGGTGAACTTGCTGCATAGTCTCTTCCATTTAACATGGCTCACAATGTTATGAGAAGTCAGCTTTTCATTTTGAGGTTGGAGGTTCAGATTTAACAGTCTTCTTTTGCTGGTTACCTAAGCAAGACTTACACCACGACCTTTAGCGAAGGAAAAAAGCAAATAAAATAGCCCAGTACACCTAGATACTTAGTCTGAAGAACTGGAAATGCAAGATGAGCTTTGGATGCAAAAGTTTTTTCTGAACATAAGCATCTAGCTTTGGCAAATGCATTTCACTAGTGAAGTCAGTATTTCCAACCTGACCAGATGACATATCTTTAGTCCTTGGTGAAATGTAAGTCTCTTAAGGCTAATGGTTATCTTGTATCAGCATCATTAAGTTTATTTTTAGATGATAGGACTCCACTCCAAAAGCAGTATTACTAGGGCTGTCAAGTGATTAAAAAAATTAATTGTATGATTAATTGCACTGTTAAACAATAATGGAATAATAACATTTATTTAAATATTTTGGATGTTTTGTACATTTTCAAATATATTGATTTCAATTACAACACAGAATACAGAGTGTACAGTGCTCACTTTATTTTTGATTACAAATATTTTGCACTGTAAAAACAGAAATAGTATTTTTCAATTCACCTAATGCAAGTACTGTAGTGCAGTCTCTTTATTATGAAAGTTGAACTTACAAATGTAGAATTATATAAAAAACCTGACTGCATTCAAAAATAAAACAATGTAAAAGTGTAGAGCCTACAAGTCCACTCAGTCCTATTTCTTGTTCAGCCAATCGCTCAGACAAACAAGTTTGTTTACATTTGAAGGAGATAGTGCTGCCTGCTTCTTGTTCACAATGTCACCTGAAAGTGAGAACAGATATTTGCATGGCACTGTTGCAGCCAGCATCGCAAGATATTTACATGCCAGATGCGCTAAAGATTCATATGTCCCTTCATGCTTCATCCACCATTCCAGAGGACATGCGTCCAGGCTGATGACAGGTTCTGATCAATAACAATCCAAGGCAGTGCGGACCAATGCATTCATTTTCATAATCTGAGTCAGATGCCACCAGTAGAAGGTTGATTTTCTTTTTTGTTGGTTCGGGTTCTGTAGTTTCCACATCAGTGTGTTGCTCTTTTAATACATCTGAAAGAATTCTCCACATCTTGTCCCTCTCAGATTTTGGAAGGCACTTTAGAGCTTAAACCTTGGGTCGAGTGCTGTAGCTATCTTTACAAATCTCACAATTTGGACTTTCTTTGCATTTTGTCAAATCTGCAGTGAAAGTGTTCTTAAAATGAACAACGTGCTGAGTCATCATATGAGACTACTATAACATGAGACATATGGCAGAATGCAGGTAAAACAGAGCCAGAGACATACAATTCTCCCCCAAGGAGTTCAGTCACAAATTTTATTAACACATTTTTTTAACGAGCGTCGTCAGCATGGATGCATGTTCTCTGGAATGGCGGCTGAAGCATGAAGGGGCATATGAATGTTTAGCATATCTGGCAGGTAAATACATTGCAATGCCGGCTACAAAAGTGCCATGTGAACACCTGTTCCCACTTTCTGGTGACTTTTTAAATAAGTGGGCAGCATTATCTCCCGTAAATATAAACAAACTTGTTTGTCTTAGCGACTGGCTGAACAAGAAGTAGAATTGAGCGGACTTGTAGGCTCTAAAGTTTTACATTGTTTTGTTTTTGAGTGCAATTATGTAACAAAAAAATCTACATTTGTAAGTTGCATTTTCATGATAGAGATCACACTACAATACTTGTATGAGGTGAACTGAAAAATACCACTTTTGTTTATCATTTTTACAGTGCAGATATTTGTAATAAAAAAATATAAAGTGAGCACTGTACACTTTGTGTTGTACTCTGTGTTGTAATTGAAATAAATATATTTGAAAAAGTACAAAAACATCCAAGATATTTAATAAATTTCAATTGGTATTGTTTAACAGTGCAATTAAAATGGCAATTGTGATTTTTTTAATCATGATTAATTTTTTTTGAGTTAATCATGTGAGTTAAATGTGATTGACAGCCCTAAGTATTACATCTAGGAACAAAGAATGTACCCAATACCTAGAAAATGGGGGACTGTATCCTGGAAAGCAAGGACTTGGAAAAGGATTTATTGGTCACAGTGGACGAGCAACTGAAGATGAGCACCTAATGGAATGCTTTGGCAAAAAGAACTAATGATCCTTGGATGTATAAACAGGAACACAGTGTTGGTGAAGCCAAGAGAACATTACTATGTAGTGTATGTAGAAGTGTATGTTTCTGGCGTTCATGTTTTAAAAAAGTATGCTGAAAATTTGAGAGAGTGCAGAAAATAGTGACAAATTATTAAAAAGCTTGAACAAATACCTTTCCTTGTAAGGAAGGATAAGATTTTATAATGGTGAAAGTTTTTGTCTTCCCATTCTACCCCCCAGCCCCCAGAGTCTTCCTTCTCAGCTGCACTTTGGTGCACAGTCACAGGGAAAAGTAAAATACTGTGATGTTTGTTAAAATTCTCACGTTTTGTTCTTCCAGGTGACTTTTTGCAAAATGCCTGTGCTGCCAACTCTCATCTTAGGCATTTATTCTCACTGTGCTGTTGCTGATTTGAAAGGCAGAAGGTTGAAGTAATGTAGGATAGAATATGCTTTGGGATTTCATGGGATAATACTTACCCATCTGGTTCAGCCCATCTCCAAGAGCAACTGGATACACTGTGGAGGTGGTAGAAAGATGATAGATAAAGGAACATTCTTTCCCTGAAGTCTTCCTGCTGGATGTTGCAAATTAGAAAGACACCTGTTCCTGAGCCTAATTATCTTTTCTGTCATTTATACTACTTGTTTTATAACAGTGTTAATGTTGCTGTTATATGTCCAAAGGCCTAGGATACTGGGGAGCTACAGTGGTGAAGCAGCTGAGGAAAGAAAAGTGAAATCTGAATGGTAAAAACTTGCACTTGCAGGACAGGCTGTAGCTCTGTAAGGGCTAACTCTCCCATCAGCTTCTGCTTTAAACATTATTTAATGGATCAACCCTTTGTTCTTTTTCCCTTTGAGAGAAGAGAAGGAAGAAGAGAAGATAGTTATCAGCCATAATAAAAATAACCCAGTCTCATAAGGTGGAAAACAATCTATGCTCCAACCTGTAAGCTTGATCTGAGATAGTGAGTTTGAGTCTCATGTTCTGAAAGAGAAGGACCTTAAGTCTGAGACTACAAGGCTTGTGCTACTAAAATGACATGCTTGGTTTATCTTTACTGACTGCTTCTGTGTAAGGAAAAACAGGCTAGTACAGAAGCATAATTACTAATCCCTATAATAAAGTAGGGAGTCATCAGCTCCCAAACAGCCCATCATCTACAATCATAGAATCATAGAATATCATGGTTGGAAGGGACCTCAGGAGGTCATCTAGTCCAACCCCCTGCTCAAAGCAGGACCAATCCCCAACTAAATCACCCCAGCCAGGGCTTTGTCAAGCCTGACCTTAAAAACTTCTAAGGAAGGAGATTCCACCACCTCCCTAGGTAACCCATTCCAGTGTTTCACCACCCTCCTAGTGAACTGTTTCAGAGTAACAGCCATGTTAGTCTGTATTCGCAAAAAGAAGCTCACGAAAGCTTATGCTCAAATAAACTGGTTAGTCTCTAAGGTGCCACAAGTCCTCCTTTTCTTTTTCCTCCTAGTGAAAAGGTTTTTCCTAATATCCAACCTAAATCTCCCCCACTGCAACTTGAGACCATTACTCCTCATTCTGTCATCCGCTACCACTGAGAATAGTCTGGATCCATCCTCTTTGGAACCTCCTTTCAGGTAGTTGAAAGCAGCTATCAAATCCCACCTCATTCTTCTCTTCTGCAGACTAAACAATCCCAGTTTCTTCAGCCTCTCCACATAACTCGTGTTCCAGGCCCCTAATCATTTTTGTTGCCCTCCGCTGGACGTTTTCCAATTTTTCCGCATCCTTCTTGTAGTGTGGGGCCCAAAACTGGACACAGTACTCCAGATGAGGCCTTGCCAATGTCGAATAGAGGGGAACGATCACGTCCCTCAATCTGCTGGCAGTGCCCCTACTTAAAATGCCATTGGCCTTCTTGCAACAAGGGCACACTGTTGACTCATATCTAGCTTCTCGTCCACTGTAACCCCTAGGTCCTTTTCTGCAGAACTGCTGCCGAGCTATTCGGTCCCTAGTCTGTAGCGGTGCATGGGATTCTTCCATCCTAAGTGCAGGACTCTGCACTTGTCCTTGTTGAACCTCATCAGATTTCTTTTGGCCCAATCCTCTAATTTGTCTAGGTCCCTCTGTATCCTATCCCTACCCTCCAGCGTATCTACCTCTCCTCCCAGTTTAGTGTCATCTGCAAACTTGCTGAGGGTGCCATCCACACCATCCTCCAGATCATTTATGAAGATATTGAACAAAACCGGTCTGAGGACCGACCCTTGGGGCACTCCACTTGATACCGGCTGCCAAGTAGACATGGAGCCATTGATCACTACCCATTGAGCCCGACAATCTAGCCAGCTTTCTATCCACCTTATCATCCATTCATCCAGCCCATACTTCTTTAACTTGATGTCAAGAATACTGTGGGAGACCGTGTCAAAAGCTTTGCCCTCATCCACAGAGCCAGTTATCTCGTCATAGAAGGCGATTAGATTAGTCAGGCATGACTTGCCCTTGGTGAATCCATGCTGACTGTTCCTGATCTCTTTCCTCTCCTCTAAGTGCTTCAGAATTGATTCCTTGAGGACCTGCTCCATGATTTTTCCGGGGACTGAGGTGAGGCTGACTGGCCTGTAGTTCCCAGGATCCTCCTTCTTCCCTTTTTTAAAGATGGGTACTACATTAGCCTTTTTCCAGTTGTCCGGGACCTCCCCCGATCGCCATGAGTTTTCAAAGATAATGGCCAATGGCTCTGCAATCACATCCGCCAACTCCTTTAGCACTCTCGGATGCAACGCATCCGGCCCCATGGACTTGTGCACGTCCAGCTTTTCTAAATAGTCCCGAACCACTTCTTTCTTCACAGAGGGCTGGTCACCTCCTCCCCATGCTGTGCTGCCCAGTGCAGCAGTCTGGGAGCTGACCTTGTTTGTGAAGACAGAGGCAAAAAAAGCATTGAGTACATTAGCTTTTTCCACTTCCTCTGTCACTAGGTTGCCTCCCTCATTCAGTAAGGGGCCCACACTTTCCTTGACTTTCTTCTTGTTGCTAACATACCTGAAGAAACCCTTCTTGTTACTCTTAACATCTCTTGCTAGCTGCAACTCCAGTTGTGATTTGGTCTTCCTGATTTCACTCCTGCAAGCCCGAGCAATATTTTTATATTCTTCCCTGGTCATTTGTCCAATCTTCCACTTCTTGTCAGCTTCTTTTTTGTGTTTAAGATCAGCAAGGATTTCACTGTTAAGCCAAGCTGGTTGCCTGCCATATTTACTATTCTTTCTACACGTCAGGATGGTTTGTCCCTGTAACCTCAATAAGGATTCTTTAAAATGCAGCCAGCTCTCCTGGACTTCTTTCCCCCCTCATGTTATTCTCCCAGGGGATCCTGCGCATCAGTTCCCTGAGGTTGTCAAAGTCTGCTTTTCTGAAGTCCGGGGTCCGTATTCTGCTGCTCTCCTTTCTTCCTTGTGTCAGGATCCTGAACTCGACCATCTCATGGTCACTGCCTCCCAGGTTCCCATCCACTTTTGCTTCCCCTATTAATGATCATGGTCTTCAGACAACCCGTGCCAGATGGGGAGAGGGAGGAAACTTGAGTGCTGATAGAGGAGAATGGAAACACACACAGGGTGAAACATAACAAATTCCTCTAACTCTATGTTGAGACAGAATTAGAGGACAATAGAATCTTCCTATCAACCTCTACTAATCGCCAAATCAAGGGTAGTAAACTGCTTCAATCCTGAGTGCCTACAGACTGCATCAGAACACCCAGCACTAGGTACTCTGAAGAACTATCATCCTACTTTGCTGAAAAGATTGTGCATATACAGGAAGACTTCTCAAATAACATAGATCTGCTCCCCCATACCAAACAGTCTAGTTTTTTTTGGAGTTCAGTATACTAACTAATCAAGAACTATTGAATGCCTTAGGAGTATCGACACTAGAACAGTGAATCTGACCATGCTTTTCCTGACTTGTGAAAGTCATAAGCAACTGGTGGTACTCATGACAAATAGCCCACGCATCATTCATTCAAGTAAGGAATCTTCCCTTCCTCCAATCACGCAATAGTTCAACCAACATTGAAGAAACTCACCTCAAATACATCCATTCTAGTGAACTACTGCACAGTAACAAAAGCCACTTTTTCCTGAGCAAGCTTATAGAGAAGCTAGCCAAACGCCAACTCCAAGCTTATCCAACTGAAGCTAATATTCTAGACTGGGCTAGACCCGGATTCAGGGTAGGACATAGACTGAAACCACTCCTATGCTGCCCAGCTGTGGAGGATCCTAGGCCTCCCTAGCAGGATGAGTGCCCAGTTCCCCAGGAAGTCTAGGTGATCAAGCACCTGGGCTGGCAAACTAGGCAGTGCAGGTGATTTCCAGGGAGCACATTTTGTGCTGGAAACACCTAAAATGTCCCTGCAATCAAATACTTCAGAATTTCAGTCCCATTTAAAAAACAAACAGGGTTTGTTTGGCTTTTTGTCCTAATTAGGATTAATTTTTTTCTGAAAGCTTTTTTTTTTGGAGGGGATGGAAATTCCATTTTCCAGATAGCTCTGCTCTATAGAGTGTCAAGCCAAGAATCGGGTTAGGCTGTGCAATAAAAATGTTTCTTTAACTTAGCCTGTAAATTCCCTGACACGCATTCTCTATATGTCATACAAGGCTCAACATGCTGTAAGCCCTGAAATAATAAATAGCAGTTTTATACTCAAAGTGTTATAATGACTGCGAGTAAAAGCACTTCAGCTTTATAGGGAGAGATGGAGCTGTTTATATAGCACTGAACCAGTGCTGCCAGGTGATGTGCTACTGAAGGTGCCATCGTTTGGATGAGAAATGTAACCATGCCCCTGACCACTGGGGGCCATTAAAAATCCCATAATTCTTCAAGTGATTGCACATGTCCACTCCACTGTAGGCAAGTGCGCAACTAGCCCACAGTTGAAGGAGTGGCTTAGGCACCCTCTGCTGCCACATGCTGCTGTATGCAGGTATAAATAGTGGAACCAACCCTGAATCCCACAGTTCCTTCTTGTTGGAGTGATTACAGCCTTGCTATTGCAAGTTATTCCCTCATTCCTTGTAAAATGTATCCAGTTTTTGGTTAGTGTAGTTCAGTGGTTCTCAATGTATTTACCATTGTGGGCCACAAAGTGAAGAGGCACAAGATCTCATCCAGGGACTTGGTACCTCACTCTGCAAGATCCCAGGTACAAAAGCTTTCTAAAGGCAAGCTACCTGGGAGGGATACTGAAAGGAGACACTCCCGAAACAGGCTTCAGCTAAAAAGGGGTTGTCAGCTCCAGAACCTGAGTGAGGTCCATTGAGACTGACCCCTGAACTATCTACTACAGTTTCTTCACGTTATCTCCTGGCACCGCAGGGATGAGTTGTGTTATCGGTACCATCAACACTGGAGGCATATGCAGCAGCTAGAGAACTGCTTAACCTTTTGGTGCCAGTTTCTCCAGCAGTGTAGGAACTCTTTCGACCAATTCTACTCCAGCTGCCCTGAAGCTTGCGGTGCCTTTACCTTCTATGCTTTCCTGGCCTTGGCAGACTGTACCGCTAAGGGGCAAACCAGCTATGATTCCTCTGGAACCTCCATCCCTGGGCTCTAGCTGTCTCTCTCAATTACAGTCAGCTTCTGCCCATTATCAGAAATCTCAGATTCTTTGTCCTCTTCAGACTCAGAGACTGGGTTCTCTGTCCTAGCCTAGACAGGATATGCAACCTTCATTGGGAGCTTATGCCCCATGGTTCCTGCAGCAGCCTCAGCAGTGCCCACAAGATGAGGGACAATGGTCCAGTCAGGGTTGGGTCCCAGGACCGTATCAATGGCCTTTTTGGTTGCTGTGGGTTTCCCCCACAACTGCCACGCCTTCTCAGCCACCTCAGTCTGTCCCCTCAGGCACACATCAAAAGCATCAGCATAGAAGGAAATGTCTTCCTGTCATCAGTATTGGGGCCTGTGCCCAGCAGGTGGAAGCCACCCCAGCGGCTCCTCCAGCAGAGGAAATACAGCAAGCTCTTCTATATCATCCAGGTGCTTCCTCTTCCTCTTCACCAGATGAGGCGGTAGAGGCAGTGAGCAACTCTTCTCCTCCAGCTGATGATAGAGCTCACCAGGACTTGTTAAAAACAGTAGACTTGGTCCTGAATATCCAAGCTAAGGAGGTCTGTGAGAAATCCCACAAGCTAGTGGATATTTCGGTCTCAGCAGGGCCCACCAGCGTGGCTCTCCCGATTTAATGAGGCTATTACAGAGCTAACAAATTTCAGAGTAGCAGCCGTGTTAGTCTGTATCCACAAAAAGAAAAGGAGGACTTGTGGCACCTTAGAGACTAACAAATTTATTTGAGCATAAGCTTTTGTGAGCTACAGCTCACTTCATCAGGTGCATGCAGCCAAAAGCTCATGCTCAAATAAATGTGTTAGTCTCTAAGGTGCCACAAGTACTCCTTTTTTTTTTTTTTTTAGAGCTGATAAAGGCATTATGGGAGATCCTGTCTCTGCCCTCCCCCAGCAAAAAGAATGGATGGAAGATACTATGTCCTGTCTAAGGGATTTGAGCATCTGCACACATCTGCACACACGTGCTCACTGGCCTTAGTAGTTGCCAGAGCTAATCAATGCAAGATGCAAGGACACCAAGTATGAACACCAAAAAGGACGGACTCTCAGAAATTGGATCTTTTTGTTCGGAAACTTATTCTACAGGGGGCCTGCAGCTCAGTATTGCAAATCACACGCACTCCTAAGTCACAATTACCTCACTTTATGGGATAATATATTGAAGTTCAAGGGAAGGGTATCAGATGACTGAAGACAGGAATTCACTGCAATGGTGGAGAAGGGCAAGCTAGTGTCCAGAACAACTCTTTAGGCCAGGTTGGATGCAGCTGATTCAGCAGCTCATGTCATGGCACCTGCCATAAAAACCCGTTACTTACCATTTGTAACTGCTGTTCTTTGAGATGTGTTGCTCATGTCCATTCCATTCTAGGTGTACATGGGCCCACATGCCCAGTCATAGGAGATTTTTGCCTTAGTGGTATCCATAGGGTCAGCAATGGTGCCCCCTTGAGTGCTGTGCTCGTGCGCTGGTATATCAGGAGCCGCTGACCTGACGTCCTGTCAGTTCCTTCTTGCTGGCAACTCTGACAGAGGGGCAGGAGGGCAGGTAATGGAATGGATATGAGCAACACATCTCGAAGAACAAGAGGTACAAAAGGTAGGTAATCGCTTTTTCTTCTTCAAGTGCTTGCTCATGTCAATTCCTTTCTAGGTGACTCACAAGCAGTGGCAATGGAGGTGGCTCAGAGTTCACGGTTTTGCAGATTGCAGCACTGCCGTGCCGAAGCCAGCATCATCCTGGGTCAGCGCATAATGGGATGTAAATGTGTGGACAGATGATCAGGTAGCAGCTCTACAGATCTCTTGGATCAGCACCTGAGCCAAGAAGGCCACCGATGACATTTGTGCTCTAGTCGAGTGCACTTTGGAGGCAGGCTTGTGAGCTCGTAGCAGTATCGGATGCAGGCTGTGATCCAGGACGAAATCCTCTGAGCTGACAATGGGCAACCTTTCATGTTGTCTGCCACCGCAACGAACAGTTGTGTTGACTTATGGAAAGGCCATGTCCTGTCGATATAAAAGGCCAGCACCCTTCGGACATCCAGTGCATGTAACCTGTGCTCCTCTTCAGAACTATGGGGCTTTGGAAAGAAGACCGGTAAGAAAATGTTCTGGCCAGCATGAAACTGGGAAACTACATTGGGCAGGAACAACGGGTGTGGCTGCAACTGGACCTTGTCCTTGTAGAACACCATATAGGGTGGTTCCAACGTAAGCGCCCTGAACTCAGACACTCTGCGGGCAGACGTAATTGCCACCAGGAACACCACCTTCCAGGAGAAAAGGAGACTAGAGCAAGAAGCCAGAGGCTCAAATGGAGGTTCCATGAGCCTCAACAATATGAGGTTCAAATCCCGGGGAGGGACCGGATCCCCGAAGTGTGGGTAAAGACACTCCAAACCTGTCAGGAATTGGGCTATCATGTGGTGAGCGAAGATAGACCTGCCTTGGAATGGAGGGTGGAAAGCTGAAATAGCGGCCAGGTGAACCCTGACTGACAACAGTGACAATCACAAGCCTTGGAGCTTGAGGTGTAGGAGATAGTCCAGGATCACCTGCAGGGAGGCCTGCTCAGCCCAGATATGCTGATCCGAGGCCCAGCACGTAAACCGTTTCCACTTTGCCCGACAGGTCACTCTGATGGAGGGCTTTCTGCTACCCAGCAGGACCTGTTTCACTTGGGTTGAGCATTCCCATTCGTCTGCATTTAGCCACACAGCAGCCACACTCTCAAGTGCAGAACCTCCAGATTCGGGTGCAGGAGACTGCCGTGATTCTGAAACAGAAGGTCTGGCCAGAGAGGGAGTTGCAGTGGCTAGGCTACCGAAAGGTCCAGCAGCGTGCCAAACCAGTGCTGGTGAGGCCACTGGGGGTCTATCAGGATAAACCTTGCCCTGTCCTGCTTGATTTTCACTAGGACACTGTGGATCAATGGCACTGGTGGGAAGGCGTACATCAGGGCCCCTGATCAAGGAAGTAGGAAAGCATCTGACAGCAAACCCCTGTCTATCCCCTGGAGCGAACAGAACACACAGCATTTCATGTTCTGGCAGGTCGCAAACAAATCCACGTGGGGATTCCCCCACTTCCAGACTGACCACATAGGTACAGGCAGCCATGTGGCCCAACAATCACAGGCAGGTGTGAGCCATAGTGAGTGGGTAGCTCCTCACATGGGAGATCAGATCCAACATGGCCTGAAAACGTGCCTCCAGGAGGAAGGCTCTGGCTCTCATGGAGTAGAGAACCGCTCCAATGAACTCTATGCGTTGGACCAGCCTAAAGGTGGATTTTTTTCTCATTTATCAACAGACCAAGGTCGTGGCAGGTGCAACACACCAGATCGAGCCTTCTCTGCACGTGGTTACAGGACCTGCCCCGATAAGCCAGTCATCGAGGTAACTGAGGTGGACCCCTTGGCATGTGACGTAAGCGGCCACCAGCGCCATACATTTGGTAAAAACCCTTGGGGCTGATGAGAGGCCAAAGGGGAACACCATGAATTGGAAATGGCATTCACCCACTACAAACCAGAGCAAACGCCTATGACTTTCGAATATAGAGATGTAGGAATAGGCGTCCTTCAAGTCAAGGGTGGTGTAGCAGTCTCCCAGATCCAGGGAGGGGATGATGGAGGCCAGGGAGACCATGCAAAACTTCAACTTTTTGAGAGACTCATTGAGGCTTCACAGGTCCAGAATGGGCCTGAGGCCTCCTTTTGCCTTTGGGATTAGGAAGTAGCAGAGGTAAAATCCCTTTCTCCTCATGTCTCAAGGGACCTCCTCTACTGCCCCCAGGTGCAGGAGATTCTCGACCTCCTAAATGAGGAGTTGCTTGTGAGAAGGGTCCCTGAAGAGGGATAGGAAGGAGGGGGTGTAGGTGGAAGGGTAGGGTGTGGGTGGGAGGGAGGGGTGGCTGAAAATTGCAGGGTGTAACCGTGAGACACTATGTCCAGCTCCCGATGGTTCAAGGTGACTTGGGACCAGGCCAAACAGAAGGGGCACAGATGGTTGAGGAAAGAGCTGGGTAGATCCTAGATGGTGACTGGGGTGTCGCTCTCGATCACACCCTCAAAATGAGTGCTTCTGGCCCCCGGAATGATTTGCCAGACTGGGCTGTGTGGGTGAGCGGGAGGAACGGGGCGACAGGAGCTGAAACTAGCATCTCTGTCCCTTTTTCTTGCAGGCCCCTGGTGAGACTGTCAAGGCTTAGGCGGCAGGGGCAGCCAGAACTGCCAAATTATTGGGCCAGCCCCTATGGAAGGGACTCCTTGAACTTCTGGTTTGTCACCTGAAACTGCAAACTGGCTGTCGAATAAATCTTTCTTTCAAACAGATCCAGCTGTTTTGCCTCTATTTTTGGGAGTCAAACTGGTATGCCCCTGCTTGTCTCTTTCATTGGCCACAGAGACCACCACCAGCATGCCTCGGGGAGGGTGAGTATAGAAGTACTTGAACCACTTGGCCAGGACAAAGCACTTCTTTTCAGCCCTCTTTGAGGTGGGAAGGATGGAGCGTGGAGTTTGCTAGAGACCGTTGGCAATCCTAAGGACACCGTCATGCACCGGTAGCGCGGCGTGGGTTGGGATGGAGGCTGACCAGAGGTCAGACAAGATGTCCATCTGCTCAACTATTTTCTCGACCTCCGGGCCCAAGTTCTTGGCCACCCGATACAGCAGGGCCTGATGTTGTTTGAAATTGTCTGGTGGCTGGCCCTCGAGGGTCCCGCAACCACCTTACCCATGGATGAGGATGATGATTGCACCATCGGGGGAGGTTCCAGGGCATCTTCCACCACGGGGGAGGGAGACTTAGGGTTGGGCACTGTTCCTTTGCTCCAACCACGAGGTGTGCACCAAGCCTAGGGCCATTGGTGCCATCAGCTGCTGCTCTGAGGCTGTGGCTGATGAGCAGTGAGAAGGGGGCATCATCACAAACGGCATTCCCCATGCACCCCAATAAAGCCACTGCACCAGCCACTGGCAGTGCTGCCAAGTCAGCGCTGTTGACGTCAACGCAGCCTTGGGTGCCCATTCGTGCTTGTGCAAACTAGGTGAGGGGCTGAACTGGGCTTCTGTGCTGGAGGAATTCCCTTCCGGTGACCTCGCTGGGGCCATCAACACCTGGGTCTGCTTGTTGGCCGCTGCCCGGAGCAGGGTGATTGGTGGCTGGTATCGAGGGGACGCCTGGGACCTGTGCCTAGAAGATGATCTGCGAGAAGGTGAGTGGTCGGTAGTATGGTGACCGGCATCTTGCTCTAGGCGATCCATATTTAGATGGTGGCAACTGGGACCATAGTGCCAGTGACCGAAGATGAGCCTTAGAGTGTCCGGGCTGCGGCTCCGGCGACCTGCAGCACAGAGGTGGAGAGTGCTGCTTCATCTCTGGGGATGAGCAGTGCTCCACTGCCTCCTGAGAGATCTTAACCGCTGGCTTGCCCTCATGGGGAGCCTTTGCTGGTTCCTGGGGCACATGCTGCATCGGCGGGTGGCGGAGGCCTATGTTCTCTCAGTGCCGGGAGAGCCTGTGAAGGCGTCGGTGCCGCTAGGGTTTTGGGTCCCATGCCACTCCCGGGAGTCAGCAGTGGATGGGTCACAGGGCTAAGGGTCCTGGCTGGAGGGGTGCGCAGGTCTGGAGTGGCTGGGCAGCCCAAAGTGGGTCCTTTGCCCAATGGACCATGGCCCTTTTTGCTCAGTGCTGGGGTTTTAGACTCCATGAGGAGAACCCGAAGCCAAATATCCTGGGCGGGTCAGGTGTGCTCATTCCTTTATACCTGCACGCAGTGGCACATGGCAGCAGAGGGTGCTTGAACTGCCCTTACAGGTATTGCTCAGGGGGACAAAGAATTTCCAACAATCGTGTGCTGCCATGAACTCACCTACAGTGGAATGGCCATGGGCACACCTTTCAAAGAACAACAGCTGTGGAAAGGTAGGTAATCATTTCTTCTTTTAATAACAGTGTGTGTGTTAGCTTAGATAACCTGATTCAGCCTGTCAATCTAAATTCTTCTTACAGTGTTGACATAGCCTTATGCTTTATATTCTATCCTAATGTGTTGCTGTGTGCTGTTAAAGTTGCCACCTTCTGCCCTGAGGTGGCTGCATAGATGGATGGTATAAAATAATTTTAGGATGGATGGCACCAGATAAATGTTAGCATTAGTAAAGCTAAGGTAAATTAAAAATGACAGTTTTAAAAACAAATGTTGAATGATGAGGCTGAGAGAACATTTGACACTAAGCTGGGGGCCACAGAAAGATAGATACAAATAATATAGATGGATTTTTAAAAAGCTAAATAAAGAGAGACATTGTTAAGAAAACCTATTTGCAAGCAGAGCTAGGAGTAAGGCAGTGCATCAAGTGATTTATTAGGTTTCTATAGTGAGTGAGTAGGCTCACTCCCAGACCCACTTGGTCCCAATCCCTTGAGATCCCACTGCTTTACTTTTTTCATAAACTCTTTAATCTGGTCAGAGTAGTCAGTCAAAGCAGTAAAAGTGCCTAGAGTCAAGCTTAGGGTTTTTCAGACAACTTGATTGCTGATAATGTAATTATAACTGATAACTTTCATACCCTACCCCCTTAGCTCTCCTTACCCTACCAAAACACCATGAGCTTCTGGGCCCTCTAAAACTATTTACGAGACCCTGCTAAAAAGGTTCATTTGCCCATAAGACTGTTTCCATTTACCCACTGCATAGTGGATTGTGTCTTCCCACTGGAAAACACCCAACAGTTGTGATGCCACTGTTTAACGGTGGAAATCCAAAAGGCTATATTCAGTCAAAGGCCAATAGTCTTATTCAGTCCCTTGGCTGGAGATATTAGGATCCCCAGTAAAGGAATACACTGCATAATGGTTTGCTTTGTAACAATCAGATTTTTTCATTTTATTGGCATGTCATTAATGTTTAATCAGGTGAAGGTTAGGAGCATGCCGAAAGTAATTATTTTATTTACCACAAATTCTTGTAGGCAGCAGCACATAAACGATCTATAGTATTCTTATATTACTTACAAAACCAGAAGCAGAGCTGTTCAAATGCCACAATGATCAGCTTTTGAACTCTCCTCTGTTTGGAGTATGAACTTGGTACAGTTTGGGAATCAGGCAGTGTCACAATTAAAAAAAAAAGAAAAGAAAAAGGGGATCCAGTCAGTGACAAGTCACAGTGAAGGTAATGTTCCTGGAGAAAGCCTGCAGAGATGTCAATTAACTATTACATTATTGGTTTTCATTTGTTGTCCCTGGGTACTAGCCATCAAAGTACTTGGGTGCCTAAATCCTACTTTTTTGGTAACTGTGCACCACAAAACTCCTGCTCAGCTGCTGTCTAACCCTGTAGGCGCCAAAGTTTTTGCCTCTGGACATGTGCACTGCAGTCACACTCCAGGTGTCAGGGCACCTATCTCCTGCCTGCACATGCACAATGCTATCCCACATTAGGCCTCCCCTTTCTCTTGCCTGAGCCTAGAGTTCTTCACAAACAAGGAAAGATGGGTGTTCAGCCACCGAAGTCAGGGGGTCGGGCGAGAGGGCTGATCTGGTAGGCTTGCTGAGAGATGACCCACCTGATCAGAGTAGTTCACACAAAACATTTGGGGCCAGTAAATGAGTTAAAATGAATCTCTTGCCCCTTAGTTCGGGCACTCACTTGAAAGGTGGCTGATACTTGTTCAAATCCCTTGTGCTCCTCAGGAGGAGAGGAGTGTTGAAGCAGGATTTCCCACATCCTGGATAAGTCCCCTGTCCACCGCCACTACTGTTTTGTTTTGGTCCTACATTCAACTTAAGTGGCCAAATGCCTATCTACCCCCAATTCGTGGATCAAACTCAGAGCTAGGCATCTCCTGCAGTCTGGACTTAGGCATCTATCTACATGAGAGGGATGAGGTTCAGCACGCATCCCTCTGGTTAGTGGTTCTCACTGGCTAGCTTAGGTGGCTCTCTTTCCTGCCCCCCTGCCCCTAGTGTACTGGCTTTGTGGATTGCAGTCTATCTCTCCCCATTCAATGTAGGGAACCTAGGTGCCTAACTCAGGCTTTATAGATTGCAGTGGTGTTCCTGTGATTTTCTAGGTGCCTAAAAATTGTGTGTCACAATGCTCAGCATCGCAACCCATAAGTCCCTTAGTGGATGTGGGCCTCTGTTCTTAAGGGTTTGATGGAACCCAAAGAGGAGAGATGCTGTTTGTAGTTTTCTTCACCCACATCACCTTTTCAAGTGAAGCCTGAGGAAAGCCTAGGCAGCTGTAGAAACTTTCCCAGCAAACTGGCTAATCCCTGGAACAACCAGCAGGCAGTTTCTTTAGCCAATTAAGTCTTTGGCATCTTTTTTGTCATTGCCATCAAATCAGTCAGACTACATATTTAGGTGTCTAAATAAGGACCTGTCTTATGTAACCATTTTTTTAAAAGAATTGGCTTATGCTCCTAGAATTAGGTTTTTTGCAGGAGTGATGGGTGAAATTCTGTGGTCTGCGTTGTGCAGGAGGTCAGACTAGATGATCATAATGGTCCCTTCTGACCTAAATATCTCTGAATCTGTGAATTAGGTACGCACGTTTAGACATCTTCAAGTGTAAAACAGAGATAATGATATGTCCCAGTTTACAGACAGGTGGTGAGAATTAATTTGTTTGTATGGTGCTGGTGAAGATGTAAAGTTCTATAAAATGGTCAAATATGGGGAGTGGGTTTCTAGTTTGGCATTCGGAACTCAGGTAGATGTATATGGAGACTGAGAAGGGACATAACAATTTTCAAGTAGATGAAAGGTTGTTACAAGGAGGAGGGAGGTAAATTGTTCTCCTTAACCTCTGAGGCTAGGACAAGAAGCAACGGGCTTAAATTGCAGCAAGGGCGGTTTAGGTTGGACATTAGGAAAATTTTCCTGTCAGGGTGGTTAAGCACTGGAATAAATTACCTGGGGAGGTTATGGAATCTCTGTCGTTGGAGATTTTTATGAGCAGGTTGGACAAACACCTTTCAGGGATGGTCTAAATAATACTTAGTCCTGCCATGAGTGCAGGGGTCTGCACTAGATGACCTCTCGAGGTCCCTTCCAGTCCTATGAGTCTCTATATAATTGGGACAACCTAGAGGCATGACATTTCATTGAATGAGCAGGCTAAAGACCAACAGGGAGGAGGAAACATGCTAGGGCCCTATTATGTGATGATTTTAAAGGCAGAAGAAATGGGAGAGCCTGTTGAGCTCAGGAGTCCCACAGAGGGGGGATAGATCCAAAAAGATTAAAGAGATCTTTGTTTTGAAATATTTAAGAACATCCCTGCCAGATTCCTTAGCTTCTGCTGCTTGCTATACCTGACCAATGTGGTCTGAACAACAAGGGGCATGCCACCTCTCTCTGTGAGATTGACAAGGGGCTAGGCAGACCCATATAATGCTGCCACCTTTTAAACTTTGTCTCCCACAACAAAGTAATCTATTCATTATTGTATACTGACCATGTAGTCTAGGCATCATAAAGTGACACAACCTTTGCCAAATCCAGGATATGAAGTTAGAACGTGGGAATTGTTCTAGAACCTCAGTGTCTGACAGTATCTCACTTTTAGTGGAAAAGTCTAGATCTAGGATAAGTATCTCCCCAAAATAGTCTCTGGTGAAGACTGATACAAATATATCATTTTGGTTTTCTTTAATGTCCTTACTCTTCTCAATTTCTCCTTTATCTTCACAACTGCATTTTCTTGCAGGTTTCCTACTTCAAGTTGATTTGTATAAGCTGCTAGTTATTTGCTTTCCAAGTTCACTTTCACCTCTCATTTCCATCTTATACTTTACCTGCCATAGTTCATGTTTTGTATCAATTCCACTTGAGACAGATTTTCATTTTCTGAAGAATACTGTTTGAATCGTCTCTTGAGCTGAGCAATTTAACTTTTTTGTTGTTGGTTTTGCTTGTCTTCTTGTTTCTTATTTTGTTTGGGGGAGTTGCCTGCCCACTGTTGCTATGCATTCTTGCTGCAGGATATGGAAAGAGGACTTGTTCTGATCTGTGTCGGGAGGTAGAAGTTGTGATGGGTTTGGGCCCTTTGGGGTGTCACCTGATGTGCTGGGATGCCCCTGAGTCAGCCTATTCTGCCAGCCTGAGTCCCCTTTACCTGATCTGCTGGGTTAGGCTCACAAGCCTCTTCCAGCCAAGCACACAGGCAGGGCCACACCCAGCTGCACAGAGAGACAGAGATCTGCTCTAGTGCTCACTCCCTGTAAGGGTTACAAACCCAAAGGTTTTATGAAATTTTCCCCCTCCCTCAATATGGAGGGAGATATGCACAACTTCTTGCCCCCCCCCCAGTTAGAAATTACATAAATTGGGTTATATTATAAACAAGAAATAAAATTAACCTTTTATAGTTAATAAACTTAAGTGAATATAAGAGATAACTGACAGAACAAAGTAGATTACTGAGCAAATAAACCAAAGTACGCAAGCTAAGCTCAAAATACTTAAGAAATAGGTTACAAAATGTAATTTCTTACCCTAAATGTTATTTTAGACCGGTTGCAAAGTTTCTGTAGTTCAGAGTTCTTCTTTGAGTGCTGCATGGCTAACTCAATCTGAGCTGTGCTGCTCTTGCTTGGTTCAGCAGGTCCTTTTGGGTAGCAGGAAGCCCTCTACCAGGTCCACATACTTAGCCAAGCGGAAGCGTTTTTCCTGCTGGTGCGCTCAGAGTTATATGGCCCCCCCTACGGGCGTCAGTACCTATCATCTTGGACTACCTCCTGTCCTTAAAACAGCTGGGCTTCGCAATATCATCCATGAGAGTGCACCTGGCAGCTATTTCGGCTTTCCACCTGGGAGAAAACAGGCGTTCAGCCTTCTCCAATCCCATGGTCAGCAGATTTCTCAAGGGGTTGGAATGCCTGTTCCCACGAATTCGACAACCGCTCCCTACGTGGGATCTTAACTTGGTCCTCTCCAAACTCATGGGTGCCCTGTTCGAGCTGATGGCCACCTGCTCACTCCTGTACCTTTCCTGGAAGACAGCCTTCCTCACAGCTATCACCTCAGCGAGGCGTGTGTCTGAGCTCAGGGCACTCACATCAGAACCACCGTATACGGTGTTCCACAAGGACAAGGTACAGCTGCGACCCCACCCGACCTTCCTCCCTAAGGTGGTGTCTGCCTTCCATCTCAACCAGGACATCTTCCTCCCCGTCTTCTACCCAAAGCCACACACCTCTCAACGGGAACAACAGCTGCACTCCCTGGACATTCACAGGGCCCTCGCATTCTACATCGAGCGAACAAAACCTTTCAGGAAAATGTCGCAGCTGTTTGTTGCTGTGACAGACCAGATGAAGGGCCTTCTGGTCTCCTCCCAGCGCATCTCATCCTGGATCACATCATGCATCTGTGCGTGCTATGACTTGGCTGGTGTCCCAACTATGCACCTTACCGCCCACTCCACGCGGGCTCAGGCTTCAGCCTCTGCTTTCCTGGCACACATACCTATACAAGAGATATGTAGGACAACGACTTGGTCATCAGTGCATACCTTCACCACCCACTATGCGATAATTCAGCAGTCCAGGGGTGATGCTGCATTTGGTTCAGCAGTCCTTCACTCCGCGACATCTCACTCTGACCCCACCACCTAGGTAAGGCTTGGGAGTCTCCTAACTGGAATCGATATGAGCAAGCACTCAAAGAAGAAAAGACGGTTACTCACCTTTGTAACTGTTGTTCTTCGAGATGTGTTGCTCATATCCATTCCAAACCAGCCCTCCTTCCTCTCTGTTGGAGTAGCTGGCAAGAAGGAACTGAGAGGGCGCTGGATCGGCTGGGGCATATATCTGGTGCCATGAAGGCGCCACTCCTGGGGCACCTCAGCCGATGCACCGAGTGTTGCTAGGATAAAAATCTTCCGACGATCATGCACGTGGTGCGCACGCACCTAATTGGAATGGATATGAGCAACACATCTTGAAGAACAACAGTTACAAAGGTGAGTAACCATCTGTTTGTCATATTTCTTTTCAGACTGGAACCCTGTCTCAGTCTGGACTCCCCCGCTGCCTTCCCTTCAGGTGGCTTTAGCAGTCTTTCTTCTTGAGCGGACAGGCCAGGGAGAGGAGGAGCCCCACTTGCCTTCCTCCCCACCTTAAATAGGATTTACATAAGACAGGAATCCTTTGTTTCCCAAACTTGACCCCCCTTCCCTTCCAGTGGAAAGTTTAAAGAAGTCCCAGGTAAGGTTTAGTATCAGGTGACAGGACCACCTGACTCTGTAGTATCACAGCGTCCATGAGTCAGTGGCAGCATGGAGCATCTGCAGGAAGGTCAAGCCTTTTCACAGTCCATTGTCCTCGCTGATGGGTCATCAACCTTTTCCATTGTTGTACCTGAAGTTTTTTTGCAGTGGGCATGACCCAAAATAGCATAGTTGAAACACAGACACATAGTCAATATTCCTAACTTGAGATACAGAAATGGCATGGCCATACAAATTGGATAATCACATTCAGTAAATTATAACCTTTCCAATGATATCTTACAAGACCCATCTTGCATAAAGTAAATCTCAGTTATGTCATATTCATAACAAAAGCAAGTTTTCATAAAGAATATGGAGTGAAACATCACAGAAGTACGTAGCCTTGCTAGCACCCAGTACTGAAAAAGTTGGATATAACAGATCCTGGATTTCCTCTTCATTCCAAGAATTCTTCCCAAGGAGAACATTAACCGATAATTAGAAATCTTTTCAAACAATTATAGTTAGCTTTAAAATCCCCATGTGTGAAGAATAAAAAGGATTGTTTCTATTAATCCTTGCACTGACCTTTCATTCTTGCAACTGGAAAAATGTTTTATGATGGGACTGTCACACACGAGGCCCTGAAGTCTGTAACAAGGCAAGTGCTGTAGCAGAATGATGCTGTTTCAGGATTAGCCACAGTCAATAAGATGCCTGCTGGTTCCACCATACTTCTTTTGATCAATTGGCAGCCTGTCTTGGAAGGTGGGTAGCACTTTTGTTGCACAAAAAGAACCGTTATGTACCTGACAGTAACTGGTTCTTTGAGATGCTGTAGTCCACATCAATCCCACTGTAGGTGTCCATGTCTGAAGAGGTCTGGATATATCCAAGATGTGGAGTTTTCCTCCCCTTTGTGGAATATGAATTTGAGAAGAACACAGGTAAGCTGACTGATTTCAAGTGGAACTCTGAAACATCTTTGGTGATGAATTTTGCATGAGGTCTCAAAATTATCTTGCCTTTATGAAAGGAGGTATATAGAGTCTTCTGGTCAAAGTGATGGCTGTCAGCAAAACCATTTTGAGAATAAGATGATGGATGGGGGACTTCATAAGCCTATGATGGATGATGAGATCCCATGCTGGAGTATGTTCTCTAACTGGTGACTGAATCTGCATGAGGTTCTTAAGAAATTCTGATCCTGCTGAATGAGCAAATCAAGAGCAACTATTGGTGGATAATATGCTGAGCTTGCTTCCAGCTGAACTAAACGAGCCCAGAATGCTGTGACTCTGCAAGTAGTCCAGAATATTTGGTTTTGGGGCCTGCACAAGGTTCGGGGGTGTTGGACTGCCCATATCAAGAGCCTTTCACATTTAAGGCAGTAAGTTTTCTTCATGGATAGCTTCCTGCTCTGTGCCAGGATCTCTAAACATGTGAGTAGCAGTCTCTTTCTGTGGACTCAACCAGCCAACATCCAGGCTGTTGGCAGCAATTTCAGGTCTGGACGGAATACTTGACTTGGATGTTGCAACAAAAGGCCTGCGAGCTAAACTGGGGGCTGCATGGACATGTGCAGGAGGTCTGTCAGTCAAAACTGCCTTGGCCAGTTGGGATTTATGACAAGTCTCACCTGATCTTGTCTGGCCTTGGCAATCACCCCAGGGATTAGCCCTGATTCCACTGGAGAAGAAAGGTACCTGGCAAAACACCTGAGCTTATGCCTCCTCTGGCAAAGAAGTTTGGGCCCTGGGCATTATCCTTGATGGCAAACAGGTCTAACACTGGATGGAATACCAACCTGATGAAGGATTTTGCAGTGACCATTGGAGGGCGGTGATGGATTATCAGGATTCACAAAGCTGCTAAATTGTTGCTGAGTCCCAGGAGGTGTGGGGCTGTCTGCTCTTTCTCCTGGAGGTGGGGGAATGCTCAATTAAAATCTTCTTCATAGAAAACTAAAATAAAGGTGAAGAGAGGCTTTTCACAAGTTAATGAGTTTTGAAGCTCAAGGAACAGAAGTAGGTTGACCCAGCCCAGGTTCCATCAGCTGCCACTGTGCCACTGCCTGGGCTCTAGGACGCTGTAGGGTAGGGGAGGGTTCCAGAGCTCAGGCTCCAGCCCAAGCCCAGAAGTCTACATAGCAATGAAACAGTCCCACAGCCTGAGCCCGAGTTGGCTGGGACAACCCAGCCATACGTTTTTTCTTTGCTGTGTAGACACACCCTTAGAGCTAATTAAGAAGATAAAACTGGTTAAGCATACAGAGAAGTTGTAGGAGCTCTAGTTAATACAGACACACAATTGAAATAACAGAAAAAATCAATATACCTAAGTTTGAGAATAAGGTACAGTAGAACCTCAAAGATAAGAACACCAGAGTTAATGACTGATCAGTCAACTGGACATCATGTGAAACCAGAAGTAACTAATCAGGCAGCTGTGGAGACCAAAAAACAAACAAACAAAAAAGCAACTAGTGTACTAGGCCTGTATGGTATCTTAAAGGTAGGCATCTCTGGGCTGCCTGTCCCAATCCCAACCCCATTCCCAAGAGGGGGCAGCCACTTACAGCTAGGAGCTGAAGATGCTGGGGCGGCCAGCCCAAGACAGCTGAAGCTGGCAGAGCAGGAGCAGTGCTGGGGTCTCCGCTGCTTTCATACCTTCACTTCCCCAGCTGAGAGGGGGACGTGTTGTTTACACAAACACAGACACACACATCAGGAGTGGGACACAAGCTTGCAAACTCAGTCCGACCCAGGGACAGAAGCTGCCTGCCAGGAAGCTGCTGGCGCTGAGGAGGGAGCTCAGCAGCTGGAGCCTGAACTGCGCTTTGTTCAGAATTACGAGCATTTCAAAGTTATGGACAGCCTCCATTCCCGAGGTGTCTGTAACTCTGAGGTTCTATTGTAAGTACATTACAGTGGTTTCCTGCATTGTTCATTCTTAGTCTTACATGGTACACACTTACATCCTTATGGAAAGGCACAAGTTGTAAGCAGAGCCCCAACACATATTGGTGTTCAACAGATTCTGAGCTTGCATGCATGAGGCACATGTGCCCCTAAAGTGACGCAAATGCTCACTACAGTATCTCAGTGAAGCACCTTCCCCCTCCCCCCCCCCAATGTTTATTGCTTATTAGGGCTGGGAAAATTAGCCACAGCCATTACTAGAGAGAACAGGACAGACTAAATAAAACAATTAGTGAATTTAGGGCAAAATGAGTAATTAATCATCAGACCGATTTATGTAGGGATACGGTAGATTCTCCCTTACCTGAAATCTTTAAATCAAGACTAGATATCTTGCTAAAAGATATACTCTAGCTCTCCCAGAGGTAATGGGCTTCATGTGGGAAGCAGGCTGTGAAATTCTGTGGCCTGTGTTATGCTGGAGGTCAGACTAGATAATTATGGTCCCTCTGGCCTTCAAATCTATGAAAAAAAAAAACACTTGACTCAATCAGCCTGACCTTTTGCATTTTGCAGAACACCTAGGTAGTTCCCAATAATGTTACCTAGCCTATCTAATTGTAAAATATAAATAGTCCTGGTGAAAGATGCTAGATTAATAGATGTGTGAAATGAAGTTCTCCCATCCACAGAAGAGGAAAGGAGGCTAAGCGATCTTTCTTATTCACTGCCTTTCAAGGTACCTCTGCCCTGACCATCTGTACTCTGAGAAGGTGGTAGTTTAGTCTGGTGGCTGTTGTGTAATGTAATCTACCCCTGAGGAACTAAACAGATTCACCACAATGCAATCAGTCTTTTGAGTCTTGAGTGCTACACCCCAATTGCAGATTTCAATCAGCAACCAAAGATGAAAGTGTATAGTCCTCATTAACAATGTCTTAAATTATCTAATCCTCCTTAGCTAAACCAGTTTTTCTGTAGCTGTGATGATTTTTTTGGGCCAGATCCTCATCTGCTACAAATGGGCATAGATCAGTTAGAGTCTGGGGAGCTGCTCTGACTTATACTAACTAAGAGTCTGGCTCTGGTTCTTGATCACCTGTGTGTGTGGTCAGTATGTTCTACTGCTTAAGTGTGTTGAGTAAAATAAAACAAAAATATTAGCTTTTTCTATTTCTTTTTCTTAAAAACAACCCCCTACACAGTGTTACTTTTACCTACTACATTTTTATCCAGAAAAATGTTATAGCCTGCTAAGCATTTATTACATGTAGATATGCAGTATTTCATTAAAGGTACGTATTTTCCACCATACCTGCAATAATTACCCAAGTGCTGTAAAGGGCAAAATCTACACGGCAGCATTTTGTTCTAATAATCCAAGGTGCTAGTAGCAAGATGCAATATGTGAACTTTTTTGGTGATTTGGATTTTGAAAATGTCCCTTTCATCCTTCACTGTGGTAGAGGCTGGTGCTACAAGTGGAAGGAAGAAAGATTAATAAAACTGTCCTCCTGCATAGTATTACCTAATTTTCTATTCTGTGAACTTGGCTACAGCTCTGATTTTTGTGGCAATTGAAGAGAAATCCGCCAATTATTTTCCTTGTATGGAATGTTGTTGTAGCCATGTTGCTCCCAGGATATTAGAGAGACAGGGTGGATGAGGTAAATTTTTCTGTTGGACCAACTTCTGTTGGTGAGAGACAAGCTTTCAGTGATCACTCTATACCTGACCTTTCAGTCCTCAGCCTCAAAGAAAACCTGCACAACACTTCCAATTATGAGCCTGGGAGCTTAAATTTATAATTTTGCTAGATACTAAAAATCATGAACTGAATAGAGACACTGGATTTATGGCTTATTACAACAATCTATAACCCCCAAACCATGCTCACCCCCTTGTCCCTTCTTTCCCCCTATGACTGGAAGGATGTTAATTGGCCACTTCACCTTCCATGGTCCCTTGACATATGTTAACTATGTATAGTAAACAACCTATTCCACCTTATATTTAGCAGTGACGCTCTGTTAGGCTTGCTCTACACTACCAACTTATACTGGTTTAACTATGTCACTCAGGGGTGTGGAAAATCCACGCTGCCTCAGCGATGCCACAGCCTCTTGAGGAGGTGGAGTACCTATGCCTCAGGAGAAGCTCTCCGATTGTGCAGATAGAAGCTTCACTAAGTGCTATTGTGGCTGCAGCGCTGTAAATGTGGACAAGCCTTAGTTTCCCATGTATGCTCGACAGCGTGTCTCTCTCTCTCTCCCTTCTTCTTGAAAGTTGGCCCAATGAAAGATATTCCCTCACCTACCGTGTCTCTCTAATTGTTTTCCTTGTGCTTTCTAATGGGGCCTCTGTCTAGCTATAATTATGACATAGATGCTACTAAAAAAAAACCCCAAAACTATCCATTCCTCTGCTTAGCACACTTTCAAGCTGTCCTCAGAACTTAGGAGTCCTTGGAAAACTCACTTGTGCTACAGAAAAGCCCAGAAATTCACAACACTGAGTTTTAAAAGAATTCTGTTCCAACAGAAAGGGTTTGGAGTGGTCACTTTACCACATGAAGAAGAAACATCCAGAAGAAAAAAATGACTGGGCATTTAAGCTTAAATGCATGTTTCTCAGATAGTAGAACTTGGGTTAAGAGAGATTCCCCAAAAAGCACAAGGAGAATGTTTTCCCAGAAGCCTTGCCTACTGTCAAATTGCTTTGTAAACTAAAAAAAAGTCCAATATTGTATGGGACTCTTTAGCTTTCCATCTTGGGACTGATTCCAATTTCCCAGCCTACAAGAGTATTTTTTCAATATGATCAGATTGGTTGCCAACAAGCCCAGGTTTTGAAAAATATAAGCTATTTTCAGTTCCCTCTCAGAATCATTGTAAGCAATATTCATTTTCTAATATTTTGCTTGGCAACTTATTGCAAATTGTCTGCTTTTCTCTTTTCTGCTAGCCAATAATGGCGTCAGCAATGTTGGTCCAGCTGTCAGTCTAGACATTGCAGCTGTCCTTGTGCCACTCCAATACAATTTTTTTAACACTCATAGAGCAGTTTGTGTCTCTCTCTCTCGCCTGCTTTCCCCCTTTGTGGATTTGCTCTCAGTTGTTACATCTCATAGAGACTGGAATGTATGACCGTAGTTGTCTAGGGGCTGGGTATAATCCTGCTATTGTGTGTTTGAATTACAAACCATGGTACTGCCAATCCATGAAAAGACTTATTTCCATGTGCCCCCCTCCCCAGGCTTGCCTCATGTATCTGCCATGCTGCCCTAACACTCTCTAACATCAGAGAACCACACCCGTAAACCTAGCCAGTTTTAAGCAACAGATTCACAGGGGCATAAAGTTTTTTTTGTTCTCCTGCTTTGGTGTGGCTTCCTGCCAGCATGAAATTTGTACAACCCTATTTTGATCCTACATCCTCGTCCATCCTCCCCGTGGAAGGAAAAGGCCTAGGTAGGGAGCGTCGAATCGTGGAAGTCAACGAATGGCTACGCAGGTGGTGTCGGAGAGAAGGCTTTGGTTTCTTTGACCATGGGATGGTGTTCCATGAAGGAGGAGTGCTGGGCAGAGATGGGCTCCATCTTACGAAGAGAGGGAAGAGCATCTTTGCCAGCAAGCTGGCTAACCTAGTGAGGAGGGCTTTAAACTAGGTTCACCGGGGGAAGGAGACCAAAGCCCTGAGGTAAGTGGGACAGCGGGATACCAGGAGGAAGCACAGGCAGGAATGTCTGTGAGGGGAGGGCTCCTGCCTCATACTGGGAATGAGGGGCGATCAACAGGTTATCTCAAGTGCTTATATACAAATGCACAAAGCCTTGGAAACAAGCAGGGAGAACTGGAGGTCCTGGTGATGTCAAAGAACTGTGACGTGATCGGAATAACAGAGACTTGGTGGGATAACTCACATGACTGGAGTACTGTCATGGATGGTTATAAACTGTTCAGGAAGGACAGGCAGGGCAGAAAAGGTGGGGGAGTAGCCCTGTATGTAAGGGAGCAATATGACTGCTCAGAGCTCCGGTACGAAACTGCAGAAAAACCTGAGTGTCTCTGGATTAAGTTTAGAAGTGTGTGCAACAAGAGTGATGTAGTGGTGGGAGTCTGCTATAGACCACCGGACCAGGGGGATGAGGTAGATGAGGCTTTCTTCCGGCAGCTCACGGAAGCTACTAGATCGCATGCCCTGATTCTCATGGGTGACTTTAATTTTCCTGATATCTGCTGGGAGAGCAATACAGCGGCGCATAGACAATCCAGGAAGTTTTTGGAAAGCGTAGGGGACAATTTCCTGGCGCAAGTGCTAGAGGAGCCAACTAGGGGGGGCGCTTTTCTTGACCTGCTGCTCACAAACCGGGTAGAATTAGTGGGGGAAGCAAAAGTGGATGGGAATCTGGGAGGGAGTGACCATGAGTTGGTTGAGTTGAGGATCCTGACGCAGGGAAGAAAGGTAAGCAGCAGGATACGGACCCTGGACTTCAGGAAAGCAGACTTCGACTCCCTCAGGGAACGGATGGCCAGGATCCCCTGGGGGACTAACTTGAAGGGGAAAGGAGTCCAGGGGAGCTGGCTGTATTTCAAGGAATCCCTGTTGAGGTTACAGGGACAAACCATCCCGATGAGTCGAAAGAATAGTAAATATGGCAGGCGACCAGCTTGGCTTAATGGTGAAATCCTAGTGGATCTTAAACATAAAAAAGAAGCTTACAAGAAGTGGAAGGTTGGACATATGACCAGGGAAGAGTATAAAAATATTGCTCGGGTATGTAGGAATGATATCAGCAGGGCCAAATCGCACCTGGAGCTGCAGCTAGCCAGAGATGTCAAGAGTAACAAGAAGGGTTTCTTCAGGTATGTTGGCAACAAGAAGAAAGCCAAGGAATGTGTGGGCCCCTTACTGAATGAGGGGGGCAACCTAGTGACAGAGGATGTGGAAAAAGCTAATGTACTCAATGCTTTTTTTGCCTCTGTTTTCACTAACAAGGTCAGCTCCCAGACTGCTGTGCTGGGCATCACAAAATGGGGAATAGATGGCCAGCCCTCTGTGGAGATAGAGGTGGTTAGGGACTATTTAGAAAAGCTGGACGTGCACAAGTCCATGGGGCCGGACGAGTTGCATCCGAGAGTGCTGAAGGAATTGGCGGCTGTGATTGCAGAGCCATTGGCCATTATCTTTGAAAACTCGTGGCGAACCGGGGAAGTCCCGGATGACTGGAAAAAGGCTAATGTAGTGCCAATCTTTAAAAAAGGGAAGAAGGAGGATCCTGGGAACTACAGGCCAGTCAGCCTCACTTCAGTCCCTGGAAAAATCATGGAGCAGGTCCTCAAAGAATCAATCCTGAAGCACTTGCATGAGAGGAAAGTGATCAGGAACAGTCAGCATGGATTCACCAAGGGAAGGTCATGCCTGACTAAACTAATTGCCTTTTATAATGAGATTACTGGTTCTGTGGATGAAGGGAAAGCAGTGGATGTATTGTATCTTGACTTTAGCAAAGCTTTTGACACGGTCTCCCACAGTATTCTTGTCAGCAAGTTAAGGAAGTATGGGCTGGATGAATGCACTACAAGGTGGGTAGAAAGCTGGCTAGATTGTCAGGCTCAACGGGTAGTGATCAATGGCTCCATATCTAGTTGGCAGCCGGTATCAAGTGGAGTACCCCAAGGGTCGGTCCTGGGGCCGGGTTTGTTCAGTATCTTCATAAATGATCTGGAGGATGGTGTGGATTGCACTCTCAGCAAATTTGCGGATGATACTAAACTGGGAGGAGTGGTAGATACGCTGGAGGGGAGGGATAGGATACAGAAAGACCTAGACTAATTGGAGGATTGGGCCAAAAGAAATCTGATGAGTTTCAATAAGGATAAGTGCAGGGTCCTGCACTTAGGACGGAAGAACCCAATGCACAGCTACAGACTAGGGACCGAATGGCTAGGCAGCAGTTCTGCGGAAAAGGACCTAGGGGTGACAGTGGACGAGAAGCTGGATATGAGTCAGCAGTGTGCCCTTGTTGCCAAGAAGGCCAATGGCATTTTGGGATGTATAAGTAGGGGCATAGCGAGCAGATCGAGGGACGTGATCGTTCCCCTCTATTCGACATTGGTGAGGCCTCATCTGGAGTACAGTGTCCAGTTTTGGGCCCCACACTTCAAGAAGGATGTGGATAAATTGGAGAGAGTCCAGCGAAGGGCAACAAAAATGATTAGGGGACTGGAACACATGAGTTATGAGGAAAGGCTGAGGGAGCTGGGATTGTTTAGCCTGCAGAAGAGAAGAATGAGGGGGGATTTGATAGCTGCTTTCAACTACCTGAAAGGGGGTTCCAAAGAGGATGGCTCTAGACTGTTCTCAATGGTAGCAGATGACAGAACGAGGAGTAATGGTCTCAAGTTGCAGTGGGGAAGGTTTAGATTGGATATTAGGAAAAACTTTTTCACTAAGAGGGTGGTGAAACACTGGAATGCGTTACCTAGGGAGGTGGTAGAATCTCCTTCCTTAGAGGTTTTTAAGGTCAGGCTTGACAAAGCCCTGGCTGGGATGATTTAACTGGGAATTGGTCCTGCTTTGAGCAGGGGGTTGGACTAGATGACCTTCTGGGGTCCCTTCCAACCCTGATATTCTATGATTCTATGATCTGTAATAAGCAGCTTCATGACCTCTTGTAACAGTGAAAGGGAATTGGTTTTTGAGTTGGTTGCTCTGTAGGTTAGGCTCGGAAACTACCTAACATTTGGTGTCTCAATAAAACTGACCCAGTGCAGACTTCAGTGGTGAAGTCACAAAGAGCTGGCTTGGTGAGTGTTCATGAGCAACTGTATGAGCATCAAACTCAAGTTTTTAATGTGGAAGACACAGTAGAGCCACCACTACACAGTAAGTAACTCAACCCAACATGGATATTTTTGTGCCTGTTGGTTTGTGACTTTGTGGCTGGTTTGGGCTGTCCCGGTAGCAGCTGTAGCCATGAGCACTTTTTCACCCACAACTGGTTGGAAGAGGTGTATCTGTCATACTTCTTCTCTAAGTTACCACCAGAGCAGATTGCTGCAATGTGCTCAATGGTCTTCTCACTTGGCAGATTTTTCATCAAAGGGAATGTATGCCACTGGAGCACCAAAGTTTGAACTGATTTCCATTTTTGGGTGCAGTGCCATGGGAGTGGGTATTTGATGTCTAAAGCCCTAAAATGATTTTGTCCTGTGTATTTTCCCTGTGTGGTAATGTGGCAGTTCACGTTAGAGCAGGGGCTTGAGAGACTGGCAGTCTCGTGGTCTGAGGGGTCCTGATGGCTGGAATTCATTGCCCATAGCAGCATAACACAGAATCATAGAATCATAGAATATCAGGGTTGGAAGGGACCTCAGGAGGTCATCTAGTCCAACCCCCTGCTCAAAAGCAGGACCCATACCCAATTAAATCATCCCAGCCAGGGCTTTGTCAAGCCTGACCTTAAAAACTTCTAAGGAAGGAGATTCCACCACCTCCCTAGGCAACGCATTCCAGTGTTTCACCACCCTCCTAGTGAAAAAGTTTTTCCTAATATCCAACCTAAACCTCCCCCACTGCAACTTGAGACCATTACTCCTTGTCCTGTCCTCTTCCACCACTGAGAATAGTCTAGAACCATCCTCTCTGGAACTACCTCTCAGGTAGTTGAAAGCAGCTATCAAATCCCCCCTCATTCTTCTCTTCTGCAGACTAAACAATCCCAGTTCCCTCAGCCTCTCCTCATAAGTCATGTGTTCTAGACCCCTAATCATTTTTGTTGCCCTTCGCTGGACTCTCTCCAATTTATCCACATCCTTCTTGTAGTGTGGGGTCCAAAACTGGACACCGTACTCCAGATGAGGCCTCACCAATGTCGCATAGAGGGGGACGATCACATCCCTCGATCTGCTCGCTATGCCCCTACTTATACATCCCAAAATGCCATTGGCCTTCTTGGCAACAAGGGCACACTGCTGACTCATATCCAGCTTCTCGTCCACTGTCACCCCTAGGTCCTTTTCCGCAGAACTGCTGCCTAGCCATTCGGTCCCTAGTCTGTAGCTGTGCATTGGGTTCTTCCGTCCTAAGTGCAGGACCCTGCACTTATCCTTATTGAAACTCATCAGATTTCTTTTGGCCCAATCCTCCAATTTGTCTAGGTCCCTCTGTATCCTATCCCTGCCCTCCAGCGTATCTACCACTCCTCCCAGTTTAGTATCATCCGCAAATTTGCTGAGAGTGCAATCCACACCATCCTCCAGATCATTTATGAAGATACTGAACAAACCCGGCCCCAGGACCGACCCTTGGGGTACTCCACTTGATACCGGCTGCCAACTAGATATGGAGCCATTGATCACTACCCGTTGAGCCTGACAATCTAGCCAGCTTTCTACCCACCTTGTAGTGCATTCATCCAGCATTCATGCATTCTTCCTTAACTTGCTGACAAGAATACTGTGGGAGACCGTGTCAAAAGCTTTGCTAAAGTCAAGATACAATACATCCACTGCTTTCCCTTCATCCACAGAACCAGTAATCTCATCATAGAAGGCGATTAGATTAGTCAGGCATGACCTTCCCTTGGTGAATCCATACTGACTGTTCCTGATCACTTTCCTCTCATGTAAGTGCTTCAGGATTGATTCTTTGAGGACCTGCTCCATGATTTTTCCGGGGACTGAAGTGAGGCTTACTGGCCTGTAGTTCCCAGGATCCTCCTTCTTCCCTTTTTTAAAGATTGGCACTATATTAGCCTTTTTCCAGTCATCCGGGACTTCCCCCGTTCGCCACGAGTTTTCAAAGATAATGGCCAATGGCTCTGCAATCACAGCCGCCAGTTCCTTTAGCACTCTCGGATGCAACTCATCCGGCCCCATGGACTTGTGCACGTCCAGTTTTTCTAAATAGTCCCTAACCACCTCTTTCTCCACAGAGGGCTGGCCATCTATTCCCCATGTTGTGATGCCCAGCACAGCAGTCTGGGAGCTGACCTTGTTCGTGAAAACAGAGGCAAAAAAAGCATTGAGTACATTAGCTTTTTCCACATCCTCCGTCACTAGGTTGCCTCCCTCATTCATTAAGGGGCCCACACTTTCCTTGGCTTTCTTCTTGTTGCCAACATACCTGAAGAAACCCTTCTTGTTACTCTTAACATCTCTCGCTAGCTGCAGCTCCAGTTGCAATTTGGCCCTCCTAATTTCATTCCTACATGCCCGAGCAATATTTTTATACTTTCCCCTGGTCATATGTCCAACCTTCCACTTCTTGTAAGCTTCTTTTTTATGCTTAAGATCTGCTAGGATTTCACCATTAAGCCAAGCTGGTCGCCTGCCATACTTACTATTTTTTCGACACATCGGGATGGTTTGTCCTGTAACCTCAACAGGGATTCCTTGAAATACAGCCAGCTCTCCTGGACTCCTTTCCCCTTCATGTTAGTCCCCCAGGGGATCCTACCCATCCGTTCCCTGAGGGAGTCGAAGTCTGCTTTCCTGAAGTCCAGGGTCCGTATCCTGCTGCTTACCTTTCTTCCCTGCGTCAGGATCCTGAACTCAACCAACTCATGGTCACTGCCTCCCAGATTCCCATCCACTTTTGCTTCCCCTACTAATTCTTCCCAGTTTGTGAGCAGCAGGTCAAGAAAAGCGCCCCCCCTAGTTGGCTCCTCTACCACTTGCACCAGGAAATTGTCCCCTACGCTTTCCAAAATCTTCCTGGATTGTCTATGCACCGCTGTACTGTTCTCCCAGCAGATATCAGGAAAATTAAAGCCACCCATGAGAACCAGGGCATGCGATCTAGTAGCTTCCGCGAGCTGCCGGAAGAAAGCCTCATCCACCTCATCCCCCTGGTCCGGTGGTCTATAGCAGACTCCCACCACTACATCACTCCTGTTGCTCACACTTCTAAACTTAATCAAGAGACACTCAGGTTTTTCTGCAGTATCGTACCGGAGCTCTGAGCAGTCATACTGCTCCCTTACATACAGTGCTACTCCCCCACCTTTTCTGCCCTGCCTGTCCTTCCTGAACAGTTTATAACCATCCATGACAGTACTCCAGTCATGTGAGTTATCCCACGAAGTCTCTGTTATTCCAATCACGTCATAATTTCTTGACATCACCAGGACCTCCAGTTCTCCCTGCTTGTTTCCAAGGCTTTGTGCATTCGTATATAAGCACTTGAGATAACCTGCTGATCGCCCCACAGCTTGCATTTGCTCATGTTCAGGGCACTAGCTGTGTTTCCAGGCTTTTGCTGGAAGGGGTAGAGTGAGTGAAGATGACTGGAGGAAAGGGGGAACAGAAGATTTCTTGGTTTTGGAGTTTTAATATGAACAGTTGAGCAATGTGAATCCTGGATCTACGATTTTGTAAAGAGGTCTGTAAGTGTGCGTCATTGACTGAGCCCACTTAACTGCCTTCTGTTCCAGGGCATGATGAGGGTCCTTTGGAGACTGAGTCCTAGCACCACAAAGCCTATATCAAAGCACAGTGCGATGCCATGTTTTCAAAGTCACTGTTGGAGGGGGAAGAGAAAGAGGTGCTTAGTACCTTGTAAGTCAAATTAGGCTCCTGCATCAGACAGTTCAGTTTCACTGTGAGCCAGTAAGCACTTGATTACTGAATGGCTTTGTCATACAGGCTAGCTGGCATCCCTTGGAAAAAACAAAGCTTAGATAGCTTTACTATACCTGATCAGCTCACAAGAATTACCTCCAAATCAACAACAGGGGACGAGGCTTCATTTTAATGTTTAAAAGTGGAGATTGGTTTATGCCAGACTCTACAGTTCATGAGCACCTTTCACAGCAGGATCTCAAAGAACCATGCAGGACCCTTAACAATTAAATTGTCCTGCAAGAAGAGAAGTGAGTTTGCATTTGATTTGTTTTTACATGCTTCTCATAAGCACCAAGCTCTAATTTTAACCTCAGCTCCTTTCTGCATCCACAAATTGCGGCGGGGAGGGGGGGGGAAGGGGGGGATAGGGAATTGAGTACAAAGTCCAGCAGCTGTTTTTAAGATGGATAAATGCAATATGCAGCACAAATCTCTCATTTCACTTGCTGATCTCTTTTAAATTTACTCTCTATCCTTTTTCTAGCAAGTGGTTAAGAATCACCCTAATCACCCTCCTACCTCAAGTCCCAAAACCAGCAAAACCTCCTGCCATCATCTTAAAGGCCACACACTTTAACAGAAACAAATGTTTGCTTTAACAGAGAGAAATGCTTAGTTCTGCCTGTCAATCATCCCTGGTTGACCACAGACTGCAATACCCTCTTCCCCAAGGACTATTAAACTACATTTTCCTTTTTCCACTTCCATAAGTATTCCATGGGATCCTGTTTCTACTTAGTAAGCCTCCTCACAAGTCACCTGTGCTGAAAAAAATCCCCTGCCTATTTTATTTGAAATCTGATGAAGTTAAGAGCCGCTGTAACAGTGCTTTAAACGGGGATTCATCAAAAGGTGCTTTATATACGATAAAAAGCTTTTCTATTTTGCAGGCTGAGCATTAGGAAAGTTGTTCATCCCCAGGTGGATCTTATTTGGAAAATAGTTACAGTGCCAATTTTTCTGTGGCTGCTTTACCAGGAAGAAGGTGGTCTCTGGAAAGCAGAAGGTAAGATAGGTCAGATCAGCAGAGAAACAGGCTGAGATGCTTCTTGTGCTCTTATTGTGAGACACCTGTCCAACCCTCGGTTCCTGAACTCTGCTGTATTACTGTTTATATTATGGTACTTTCACAAGCCCCAAATCTGGATCAGGGCCCCATTGTGCTAGTCGCTGTACGACCACAAAAGATGAAATGACCCCTGCCTCAAATAGCTTCCAATCCAAATAGACAAAGGATGGAGACAATAAGGATACAGCACTCAGGGAGTACAGTTTGCAAAGATCCTTGGGTTCAGACATTCATTTGGGGTGCTAACTCTAAACCTGGCACTTTAACTTGCAGTAATGTTCGCTGCTGATCATGTCAGCAAAAAAAGCCCTTGTAACCTGCTTTTTCAACAATTTAAAACTGCTTCCTAGGGACTGCTAGGTGCCACAAGCTCTAAATGTCCCTTTGCTCAGCTGCCAAAAACCTTCTAGCTTCCCTGATGACAACTTTTACCACACAGTTTTGCATTTGCTTACAGCTAGTCTATTTCTTCAAATGAGGACTTACCAAATTCAGTTTGAGCTCATCATCCCAGGAGAGAGACAGAGGTGATTGGTCCACTTGTCTGAGAACATGGCATAACTCTTTTTTGTTTGATGTGGGTTTTTTACTTGTTCTTGACACCTTACCCAAATCATAGGATTGATGGTAGCAGTGGTCGATTGTCCTTGGTAGCTGCCAATGAAATACTAATGTGATGGAAAGCAATATGATGAAATTGAAGGAAAATTTAGGCTGAGGAACATGAAACAAGAGCTTGTTTCCTTGAGCAAGGGTAAAAGCACCATTGCTTGAGAAATTTTAAACTTAAATAGACAAAGTACTAGCGATATACTGGGGTCGGGGAAGCAGCCCCACACAGTGTTAAGGAAATAAACAAAATGGGCTATCATACATGGTCTCATCACAAATGTCTTAGATTCTATGGCCTTGACTGGAAGAAGCTGAAACAAGTTAGTAGCAAAGAAGGAAGAAACAAAAATAGAAGAGATGAGTCTCATGTCTTCTGGGGAGCAAAACAGAGCACTCACTAGTGGCGAACTATACAGAGATAGCAATTAATTTTCCGCCAGTTTCCTGGTTTCCAGGGCTAAATAGAGGAACTACATAGCCATGAACAAGCTGGAAAAAACAAAAGTTTCCTAGGGTCTTGATAGCAATTCAGCAAAAATGAGAGAGGAAAAATGCAATTTAAAACATGTTGCAAATTCAGAACATCAATTTTTAATAAAAATTCCATTGTACATAACATTACGAAGTCTTTTGAGAAAACTATTCGACATCTACAAGAATGAAGTAGACTGCCATATAATTAGGATTTGTGAAGCATACAGTACACCTCTACGCCTAGACAAAGAAAGGCAGTGAAACAGTTTTAACCCTCCCAACGAAGCTCCTTTTTGTGCTGCAAGATGCTCACAGACTTTTAGGCCAGAAGGGACCATCATGATCAGCTAGTCTGACCACCTGCACATTGCAGGCCACAGAACCTCACCCACCCAGTCCTGTAACAGACCCTTACCTGTGGGTGAGTTACTGAAGCCCTCAAATCATGATTTAAAGATGTCAAGTTCCAGAGAAGCCACCATTTACTCTATTTTATACCTCCAAGTGATGACCCCCATGCCCCAAACTACAGAAGAAAGCAAAAGGCTATATGCCAATCTGACCCAGGGGGAAATTCCTTCTCAAGCCCAAATATGGTGTCCAGTTGGACTCTGAGCATTTTAGTAAGACCCAACAGCCAGCCACATGGGAAAGAATTCTCTATACTAACTCAGAGCCCTCCCCATCTAGTGTCCTATCACCAGACATTGGGGATATTTGCTAATAGCTGTTGCACAGCAGCTACATGCCATTGTAGGCAGTCCAATCATAGTAGCCTGTCATAAACTTATCAAGCTCAACATAGGCAATAGGTAGTGAAGACAAAGATAGGCTAAGCCTCCCCTGACCCAGGCCGTGGTGCTTGCCCACTCGCCTCCCCAAGACCCTGCCCTCTCCTGCCCCCCGTACCCTTAAGTTGGCAGGGGGTGCTCAGCTCAACCTGGCGGCCCGATGCTTAGGCCCGCTGGTGGCCAGGGGCAGCCCAGGATGGCACCCGGGATGGCACTCAGGCTGGGGGTGGGCCAGTGGCCTGGTGCTTGGGGGGACCAGCGGCTTGGGGGAGGCAGTTGGGGGAGGGTGCTGGCTTGGCCCAGTGCTGGGGCTAACCTGGTGCAGGGGCTGGTGGCCCAGGGCAGCGCATGGGAGGGTGGTGATGCTTGGGGGTGCCAGCGGCTCGGCCTGGCACTTGGGGAGGGGCAGGCACGGCTGGGAACAGGGGCCAACCTGGCACTTGGGCAAGTGGGCTGGGGCTCCTCTGGCCGAGGGGTTTCTGGACGCCTCAGGTCAAGGAGAGGGTCTACAGGGCAGCGGGAAGAAGAGGCGGAGTCAGTGGGCTAGGTTCCCTGAAGGGAGGGTTTCACCTGTTTTCAGTGAAGCTCAGCCATGAAGCCAGTTAGCCTTTTTGTACCCTCTCCCCCGCACCCACCACTCCCCTACCTGGAAGGCTGTTCCAGAACTTCACACCTCTGATGGTTAGAAACCTTCATCTAATTTCAAGCCTAAACTTGTTGATGGCCAGTTTATATAATTTGTTCTTGTGTCAACACTGGCACTTAACTTCACTAACTCATTGCCCTCCCTGGTATTTATTCCTCTGATATATTTATAGAGATATATATTTTATATATATATTTATAGCAATTATATCTTCCCTCAGCCTTCATTTGGTTAGGCTAAACAAGCTGAGGTCTTTGAGTAGGTAGGTTTTTCAAGTTCTCTGCTCAGCCTAGTAGACCTTCGCTTCATCTGTTCCAGTTTGAATTCATCTTTCTTTAATATGGGAGCCCAGAATTACATACAATATTTCCGACGAGGTCTCACCAGTGCCTTGTATAATGATACTAACACTTTCCTATTGCTGCTGGAAATACCTTGCCTGATGCAGCCTTAGACTGCATTAGCCTTTTTCACAGCTGCATCACATAGGCAGCTCATAGTCATCCTGTAATCAAGCAATACACCCGGGTCTTTCTCCTCCTCTGTCACATCCAAATGGTAAATCCCCAGTTCATAGCAGAAATTCTTGTTAGTCCCTAACTGCATGACCTTGCACTTTGCACTATTAAATTTCATCTCATTTCTTTTATGCCAGTTTTCATAGTCTTCCAGATTTTCTTGTATGATATTCTGGTCCTCCTCCATACTGGCAATACCTCCCAACTTTGTGTCATCTGCAAATTTTATTAGCACACTCCCACTTTTTGTGCCAAGGTCATTAATAAAAATGTTAAATAAGACTGATCCCTGACAAACTGTATTAGCAACCACCTCTCTAATAATCTGGCACAAGAGACAGAGTCTATGCTCTTTTCTGTGCTGGGATTTCAAGCCACTTATGTAACTGCACCTAAGGTAGACACAATTTACATTGGTATGGTATTATTTGCACGTGTATCTCTTAGTCCAGTGTCTAACTGGGATTGAGTTTTAAAATCTGAAGGGTTAATCCCCCCTTTTCAAGGGTGTGGCGCTAAGCAGTGAGACTGAGTTTATAAGTCAGTTGCCAAGCTAACTCCTAAGTTAAGGAAAACAGGAGCAGCCAACAGGCGATTTGGTCCCTTTTGTTTAGGTATGGCTCTGCACCAGGTAGTGAATATGGAGGATGAGCAAGCAACTGCTGTGACCTGCTTGGATGTCCAATGTGCTCCTTTTTGCTGGAAGACTGAAGAGATTTCTAGTGTGTGAAGTGCAAAACTGGTGGCCACACTGGAGGGGACGATACATGGCCTGAAAGAGCAAGTTTCGATACTGTGCAGAATCAGAGGGAAAAAAAGATTTCTCGGACAATCGAATTCATAAATTGTTGCTACAGAAGCCACAAGGGGAAGGATTAGTTTGGCAAATGTTAGGTAATGCGTCAAGTTAAATGTTATTTTATGTATGGTGTTGTGGGAAGTAAAATCAATGACTAAACATGACACAATGATTTAATATCCAAGGACTCTGTAAAAGCCTGTTTAGTTGCTAAGAGTCACCATGGAATATTTGTTCAAATATCAGTAGTGCATCAAGAACCATTAGAAGGGAGGGGTGAGGCTGGTGAGAGGTGGGTTTTTTTGGGGATCTTGATAAAGTTGCCAGGACTGTACTCTCAATACACCAGAGACTAATCCAACAGGGACTGTAGGAGTCCAGGCTACCAGGAAGGTGGCACTGAGACCAAGTTCAGAGAAGAAGCAACTTCTGAGAAGAAAATCTGAACTGGGATCTGTAATAAGAATTTCCTGCATGCAAGGAGCTAGAAAGGGCACCTTTTGATGGACAATAACTGAATTCATTCATGGGTTTACTTGTAAGCAATAAAGGAAGAGTTCATTAAGTTTGGAGTGAAGCTGTTCAAAGCACTTACCATATTTATCAGCAAACAGCCTCCTTCTGGGAACAGCATCCTTGGAATAAAGGAGCAGAGTGAAAGGTGACACAATATAACATTTCCAAATGAGAAATTTGGTGGTGGCAGCAGTTATGTGATCCTGGGGTGCAGAACACCTGGGGTTGCCACAATTGGTGATAAGAGAACTGGAGAGAATAGAAACCGAAGAAACAGATTGGCAATTTATGACCAAGAGTGGAAAGCGAGCTAGGCATTCAACCTAGCTACAAGTATCAAGTACTTATCAGATACTCAGTAGGACAACTTTCAAGGAACATGTCTGTGGGAGAACAGAACAAAAAGCTGCAAGGGTGGTAACTGACAGACTAATGCCTATAGGGACAACCATCTAAAGTGTCTTCAGCAGCACTTGCCTCCAAACCATGGTACGTCTGGCAAGCTACTAGTACCTGAGAGGTTTGGTGAACCTTGGCACTAAGGGCTACAGTAATTACATTACCAAGCTCCCTATAGAAAAGGAACATTATGTACATAAGGAATAGGGACAAAAGGGTTTATTGAAGTCTAAAGATTTTTTGACAGAGAAAAATATAAAACCTTAAGCAACTCATTAGAAAGTTGCTTAGACCTGGACACCATACACTCAATCATTTATAAAGAAAGTATTTTATTGGGAAACAAACACTCCTTTTATAATAAAAATCCCATAGAAAAGCCACCACTAATGAAAATTGTACAGTATGGGAAACAGACCTTATGTTACATTTGAAAAAGCAGTTATCAAATCAGTACATACACTAGACCAAAAGAGCATCTGATGAAGTGGGTTTTAGCCCACGAAAGCTTATGCCCAAATAAATTTGTTAGTCTCTAAGGTGCAACAAGGACTCCTCGTTGTTTTGACTACATCAGTAACCTAAGAAGAATGGAGGAAGATATCTGAAATAGCATGAGCTTTTGTGACAATCTTTGGCAAGCTCTTATCTAAAATCCATAGCATAGACATTCCCTTATAGCTTTTAAATATCTTTCACCAAGTTACACCCAACTTATTGAAGAAATACAAAGCAGAAACACCGGACTTTGCATACACAGTAAGGCAGTATCACAGATCCACTTATACTGGACAAAAATAGGTGCCAAGACGAGCTACCTTTCAGGTATCCTATATGAAGGAGATTTTATATATATGTTTATTAGGAAGGATGGGATCCAAAAATCAATACATAGAAATGTACCCTATATTAGTAATTGCAAAGGAATTTATATTGGCTAACGGAACTTCTGTCTTCAAGCCCCAAACTATATTGTATGTGGATCTCTTCAATGAACCAGTATTTTCCTTTAGAACAAGTTATGTATTTTGTTTAAGTTAAGTAAAGTGATCTTTGGTATCTATATATATTTTAAAATAACTGTTCACCCCTGTTTTCCTTTTCCTGTTGAAGATGAATATGACTTGAGATAATTTTTTTTATTTTTACAATTCCTAAAGTCTCCATATTTTACACCTATGTAGTATTTCCCTTTGGACTAGATTGTCTTATCTTCTAGTTAGCTAATAAAAACACACACAAACATGCACAGACACAAAGGTTTGTCTGGGACCTAACTCCACACCCTTTGTGACACTTTGGTTGCACAAAGGGGCAGACAGCTGCCCTAACGGGTCAGCTGGTGAATCCCCTTACCGAGAGGATTTCCCAGGTAGGGTAAAGCTGGCATAGCCCACTGCACATTACCTGAGCCACATCGTGCTCCTAGCTGTGGCCAGAACATTTTACACTCAGAAGTCCTCAGTGGAGCTGCCCCCAGGGAACTACACTAACAGGCACAATATAAAACAGACTTAGGGCTTGGCTACACTTACATTTTAGAGCGCTCTAACTTGCTGGCTCAGGGGAGTGAAAAATCACCCCCCTGAGCGCAGCAAGTCAGAGAGCTTTAAAGCGCTAGTGTAAACAGGCTCCAAGCGCTGGGAGCTAATCCCCGTATGGAGGTGGATTACTAGGAGCACTAGGAGACCCTTCTCCCAGCGCTTGCGTGAGACCACACTTGCGCTTCAAAGCGCTGCTGTGGAAGCACTCCCGCGACAGCGCTTTGAAGTTTCCAGTGTAGCCATGCCCTTAGGCTGCTCTAAATTAGGCCAGGGCAAGCCCAGGAATTAAAGGAGCAAGGAGGAAGCTATAAACCACCTTTCTTACAGTATTTCAGCAGTTCTGGTTTCCAAGCCTGGAAGAAACCAACAGGTGTAGGAGTGAGTAAAAATGAAAACAAAAAAAGAAGCCAAATTCATCGCTGCTACAGCACTATTGATTTTCATGGAGTTATAAGCACGATATTACAAAGACCTCTTTGCCTACATGAGAGTATGTCACAAATTCAGGTCACTTTGCCTGCCAGCCAAGGCAGCCATGATTTTATAATCAGGATCATGGAATTAGCCAAACTACTGGGGCTGGACTGGAATAAGGATACATACAGAATTTTATACCTGAATAATTACAATGCTCCTTGAAAACTGAACAGGCACAGTAGTGGGAACTTTCCCTTATATATTTGAGTTGCATTGCTATTGCCTTGCTTTCACTGGTAGGTGTCCTACTTCTGTCTGCTAAAGTGAATAATCATCCCTCAGAGAAATGCCACAGAAATTCCCAGAAAGCGGGGAAAACTGACTTTAAAAATACCCATCCAAGGGCAAAGACCACCCTTTGTTTTCCCATTTGTGGAAGGGTGACCTTTCAATTACGTGGATCCCAGTGGCCCATGGAAAATCTGGGTCCAAATCCCATAGATGTCTCACATCATTGTACCATCCCTCCCAACATGGCAGCATAGCGGGCTCAGTCACAGGATTCCCCTTTGGTCCCGCATCACCACTGCACACTTCTTCTGCCTTTGAGGGAGCTAAATGTCAGGAGAGGGAGTAATGGATAAAATAAGCAGCTATCCACTTAGTAACTTCTGCTGTTTACCGAAAGAGCAGGTCAGGGCAGCTCTTGTGCCAGCACCAGTTACTTGCACTTGCCAATGCACAGTGCGGCACTAGACAGTTTGCTGGTAGCAAGGAGAAAGCTATATTAGCAACGCCCACCTATCCCAAATAGCTCCTTATCTGCACTTTTTTGTATAGTTGTCAAGTTTTGTGTAGCTCTGTAATAGTTCTGACCAATGAGAAAAAGGTCACTGATTTCCCCCATGTGGTACCCTTGAGCAATGAGAGCTATGCCTGAGTGTCAATACAGCCTTGTCCCTAAAAGTCAGCATCAGTAAATCCTCTTTTTCGGTACTTTGTTGGCACTTTTGCCGACAAAAATACTTACAGGCCCATGAGCAGCGTTAGCTTTGTCAGCAGGAGACTGCTCCTGCCGACAAAGTCGCATTCACATTGCCACTTGTGTCGGCAAAACTTTTGTCTTTTGCGGGGGGCGAGGGGTGCTTTTTAAAGTACCCATGAAAGACAAAAGTTTTGTCGAAACTTCACCGTGTAGACAAGCCCAAAGTGTCAGGGTACACACTGATGTTTGTTTTGTCAATATAACTAGCTTCCACCAGTATCCCACAATGCCTGCCGTGACCGCTCTGCTCACTGTTTTGATCTCTGCTGCCCTGCAGGCATGCGCCCCGCCCCTTTCAAAGCTCCAGAAAGTATCTGACAGCTGAGCACTCTGCTCTGTTTGGGGAACAAAGAGCAAATCATTAACGTGGAATGCTCCTGTTCTGCCATGCACTAGGAGCACAGGGGCAGGCAGACTGCTGCTGGGAGTGTGTGTGTGTGTGTGGGGGGGGGGTGTTCTGCTGTGCTGCATCGACATTCCTCAGCACAGAGAGCTCACAGACCTGCTCACAATCACCACTCCCGGCTGCTGAGGAGGCTGTGGGAGAACTTGGAGGAAATCACAGAACCATAGGCAGGCAGGCAGAGCGGGCTGTTTTGGGAGCTACTGCCATGCGGAGCAGAGTCGGGGCTGGCGTGCGGGGTTGGCCCCCTTCCCCAGGATAGGTCGATCAGCCTGCTGTCTCCCCTGTCCCAGACACACCACTCTCCTTTCCCTACCCCCGCACACTTCAGTTGAAAAAGCGGCTCACAATCTACAAGGATTGAGAAACCTGCCCCATGAGGCATTGCAAATCCTTCCCAAAGCACCCTGCGGCCAGTTGCATAGGGGGATAGTTACCATAGTGCACTGCTTGCTGTGTCAATGCAAGAGCTGTTAGTGTGGACATGCAACAGTGGTTTTAATTAAAGCGCTTTAATTAAAGCAGCATAACGTTTGCAGACAAATCTTTGTCGTGTAGACAAGGCCTTATTCCCATACTCAGGGGACTGTGTTAGTCTTTTACTTTGTGGTAAGAAATGTCACGGTATGGACTTCAAAATGTTGCCCCCAAGGAGGGGCTGCCCTTGACCCATGGGAGAGGTTTGGAGACGTGGGGGGAAGGGAGACAACAAAAATTTTGAATAGACGTTTCTGGTGGTCTTCCGTAGAAAATTTTGAAGTGTCCCCACTCCCCTCAAAGTCAATTTCTGTCATCATCTTCCTTCCAAACATCAATTAGCTGCTCTTACTCCTTTGTGGATTCCTGCTGCTCTACAGAGTGCCAGGATGTCCTCAGGATCTTCACTCCTGGCTGCTCATGCCAAGATTTTTACTCCCCCTCAGCTAGGAAGAACTGTGAGGAAGGAGAGTCTCAGAAAGGAGCCAAGTAGGCAGAGGAGAGGGCAGGTGGGGTGAAGCCTGAGATGAGCTCCCAAAGAAATGCTGCTGCTCGGGAGGGTCACAGCAGCGCTGTTCTGGGTATGTCAGTGAGCTATCAACAGGTCTCAAACCAGGACAGTGGGGAGAAGTGGAAGGGCTCAGCTGCCCAAGGCAATCAGAAGAGGCGAAATGGTGCCAGGTACAAGTCCTGTCATCCAAAAGTGGAACAAGGCAACAAGCACAGTATCTTAGCCCCTACCATGCCCTGTCAAGGGAGGAGGCAGAAGTACCCTCAAGCAGAAGAAAGACATAAGGTGAAGGGACACAGTGGCTCAGCCCTCTCTCAGGTAGTATGTAGGTGCAGCCAAAAGGCCTGGGTACTTCCTTTGATAGGTGTGGGACTTGGTAGGCCCTGCTCACAGCAGGCAGAGGAAACCTTCCAAGTTCAGGCTTCTCTTAGCAGGACAACGCCTCTATAAAAGTCAAGACACTCCGGATGGGAGCCAAATAGGCTTGTCCAGCAGGAATAGGGGCCCCCACCTTTGAAAATAAAAGGTCCCAATTTGGGGGCAGCTCCCCCAATAGGTAAGAGGCCAGTCCTGCTGGTCACTCTCAGAACGCAGGAAGGGAAGGGAGGGAAAAGGCCACCAGGCTCCCTCATATGACTCCAAAGATGAGTCCTGAGTTGTGCTGGGGCCCATTGTGAGCCTGGAGGGGCCTGGGACACTTCAGAAATCTTGGGAAGCTGGGGTGGGAGCACTTTGGAGTCTGGAGCAACATGAGTTCTGAGGGATCTGGGGCTGAAGTATTTGAAGGGGTGAGGAACTCTTAGGTCAGGGTCTGGGACAATGGAATCCTGAGCAGCAGGGAGGGAGGGGCAATCGGAGTCGGGGGGCAGGTCTTCACTGGGCTCTGGGCTTCCTCTGCTTGTTCCCTTGTGAGTGTAAAAGGGGCAGGCACATGCAATAACTGTACAGCTGGGAAGCTGCAGCTGTTCCTCCATCCAAACTCATTCCCTTAAAGCACCAGCACCATTTCCCTTTGGTGTCAGGCTGTTGGATCCTTCCCTCTCCCAGCTGTACTGTAAAGTATCTTGCGTATCTCGCATGATTCCTGGCAGGCTTACTTTTGCTCTCCTCTAAGCGACGCTCTGCAGCTGCTATTCTAGTAGCAAGTTAGTTTCTTGCAACCCAGCCATTTGGCAGAATCATTAGGCATCTTCTGGTACCACTTACCTTTCTTCCATCAGTGTTCCAGTCTTTATTATTGCTCATGAGCCAGCCTCTCTCTCAGACACCTTTGAGCTTATCTCCCCCATGCTGTCCCCTGTGTATGGGAAATACACCCTGCTAAAATCTGTACAGCCTCCTTCTTAAAGATATGCGAGTGACACAATAAGGGGAGGAGTTGGTGGGAAGGGAGATAAGCAGCTGCTCCTCCCCACATTGCACATGCACAGTACATGCTAGCTTTCTCTGGTGGAAAGGGAGCAAGTAAAGATTGAGCAGCTGTGCCAGTGATGGACTCCTTATCCAAATCTTTGAGCCAACTGCTGACCCCAGATGATCCAGTATTTTAACTACCCCTGTTCCCCAGTGCACCAGATCCACTGTGCTCCTGATCCACCCAAAATTACCCAGAGCTCTTGCCTCCGACTCTTTCAACTCCCTGCACTGCTCAGTTATCTCATCCCACAAATTACTCCTGCTCCCCAGCCCCCTGAGAGCTAACCCTTGTTGTCTTCTTGCAGAAAAAAGGGAGGGCTGGTGGCCTTGTTCTCGCCCCACCTCTCCCATCTTCTTGGAGCAGCAGTTCCCTGTCACCGCATCTTCATTCTTTGGGGTTCTCCACTGCCCTCCCACCCCAGTCCATACAAGGAGGGTGACCTTTCTCTTCCTGCTGGGCTGGTCCAGCCAACTCCCACACTGGGCTTGCTGAATGGTGGGTCTTTCCTTTTAAAGGCAGGGCAAAGCCCAAATATGGGTATGGGAATCCCTTACTACTGGGGCAGAAACTTTCCCAGGGCTGTGCCTATCAAAGGCTGGGCCAAACTCCCAGCTCTCCCTCCCCATCACCTGCCAAGTGAAGGAATTCCCCTACTGCCCTCAACCTTTCCCACTGCTGGGAGGGTGGGCGTTGCTACAAGGAAGTTCCTCTCCCGGCTTCTCTGCTTGCAGCTGTCCTTCTCCGGGGCTCCCCTCCTCCTGGAGTTGCTACTGTTTCTTCCCCCACTTGGGGCAAAGTGCAATAAATATTCCAGCACCTTTTCCTGCACCCCCCCAATCCCATCCAAGTGCTTTCTGTTGCCTAACAGAGTAGGTGGAACATGGGCGGCAGCAGCAGGGCACATGGGTAGGGTGACCATATTTCCCTATGCTGAATACAGGACCCCTGGGAAAATGAGTCGTATTCAAGTGAGTTCAACGGCAATCAATCAGAACTATGCAGTACAAACGTTCAAATTAACATCAAGTTGACTGAGCGCCAGTTAAAAAGAAATACTGCATAACTGGATTCTTTTTATTTACCTTCTTATCTTTAAGGCTTTAGGGTTCACACAGGGAGAGATGACACACACACATTCCCATACACTTCTCATACGGGGGTGTGACCGACCAACCCGACTCTCCCTGCTCGGCATCTCCGCCCTCCTGGTACCTGGTGCTTCCTGATGCAACGTGTGTGTGGGGGCGGGGGGGCACACAGGGTCTCATGCTTAAGGGACAGAGCAGCCCTGTGCTCCCTGGGGCAGGACCCAGGGCGGGGAGGGGCGCAGCGAAGGGGGTGCTAAGCCCCTGCTTGGGTTGCTGCTTTAGAGCCTGCAGGGTCAGGGTGCAAACAGGCTGGAAATTGAATCCTGCCACCACTCCAGAGCTTAGCTGAGAGGTGGGGAGGCTTCCCAGTGCCAGCGCTGTGTGGGGTTTTGACACATGCAGGGCTCAGCTTCTCCTGGCCAGCACCCTTGGCCGGACAGTCCTGGGCTTCCCGGGGTGCCAGCCCAGCCAGAGGCAGGGGGGGAAGGAAGGAGCCTGCCGGCCAAGCTGTTGGTGAGCTGAGCACTCCGACCAGGGGCTGGTTCTCCGCACAGCACTGGGAGTGGGATGTGCCACGCTGAGGGGGGATATGGAGGAGCTGTGGGGCTAGGTGGGGTGAAGGGGAAAAGCAGGAGAGGAGAGTAAGAGGGGGAGCACATAAAAAGCTGATGGGTGGGCAGCAGAGGTGACATGTAACCAGCCGCCGCCTGGCACCTGCCCTCACTCACCAGCCACCGCAGTTCGCAACGCACAACCAGTGCTGGCCAGAAACAGAACAGGAGGCGAGGTCCTGCTACCGGAGAGCCAGCACGCAGTGGGGGCTGTGCTGTCGGACCAGCAGCGGGCCTCATGCGCAGCAGGTTTGGCCAGCCGGCAGCCTGGCACACCCACCCCTATCATCGGCCACTGGACCCCCCCCCCCACTCACTGTTGGTGGGCGGGCGGCTGGCGAGCAGGGATCTGACTAGCACCAGGACCCATCAGTACTGGCTGGGGAGGTGTGGGAGGCGGAAGACAGAAAATATGGGACAATTTGCCCTTTTTTAAGATGAAGTAGGACACCTGCAGGAGTGCTTAAATATGGGAACTGTCCCTTTAAAAACGGGATGTCTGGTCACCCAAAACATGGGGAGGTAGGGAACGTAAATTGACTTTTGGGTGGCAGTAGGGAATAATTGCCTTTTGGGGGGAAAATGAGGGGGTGAAGTTTTATGTAGCTCCTTGTGTGACATTCCTCAGCAGGGAGAACATTGCCACCATTCCCAAATGACAGCTCTCCACCCTGAGCAGTGATAGTGGGACCATGTGGCAAAGAATGACAATTCTTTTTCATCTGTGATAAATATCACATGTGGAGCTGCAAAATACTTGGCAGCTACGACCCTTTCTTGCTGCTGTGTGACTGTATGCCAGAAAGAAGCAACAAAGGAACAAATCCACTGCTACTTTTGCACATTCTCTTTAAAGTCACTGTGCAATGTGAGGGACTGTGGCTTGCAAATAGGCATCAGGGAGTGGCTGTCATGATCACACTGCCCTATCCCATACTGCTGGAGGGCTTTTACTCTGTTTGCTAGCCCATTCTGAAGCCCATGCCACCACGTCTACACTGCTATTATTACTCATTCTGGCTAGATAAAAGCTAACACATATGCCTACCTGTGCTACAGTCACATCTTCACTTTTCAATGTAGACATATCCTAAAGTGCCAAACACTTATACTATACTCAGATGACTAGATAAAAGCCAAGCAATTTGCTTCCCCTAATGTTAATTTTTAGTATCAAAATTTCATTTGAGTTTCTTTCAGCTTCAAAAGCAAGTAACTATCACCATCCGTAAAACTGGGATCTGAACCCATTATTCTGAACAGACAGGTTTCAAAAGAAATATAAAATAAATCTCCCCCTAAACTCACCTAAAAAAGTCAGAATCCCCCCATTTGAGAGAGAGTCGGGAAGTTTTTCCCTACACACAAAGAAAAAAGAAGTTAAAGCCTTACTATCTGCTCTTTAACTTATTTTTAAAAATGGTTTTTACTGTTGTTTGACCTAGTGAGGCAACATGAGCAATGGGAAAGCCAGCTGGATTCTATTCTGCCTCACACATTTTAAACAAAATTGTAAATTAAATTCCAACTGCTGAATTTTTTTTACAAGTGATGATAATAGGAGCAGAAAGAACCCAGTTCATAAAACTGGCAATTAGAAAAACAAATAAATCTTTTGATTTTAAAAAAAAAAGCAAGCAAGCCAGCCTGACTAATCTGACCTAGAACCTGAAAAATTCATTATATAATTTTTATTTTTTTATTAACTCCACTTTAATTATAAATCTAAAAATCCTATTTTATTTGTACAAGTATCCCCTAAATTTATGCTGTCTCCCTTTCCCTTTAGCCAATTAGAGAAGAATGAATGTTTAAAATTTCATATAAATATGTTCACTTTCTGATTTATACTGAGTGTTCATATATGCTTCCAGTATTGTCATCATAACTGGCACCTTCTCTCTTACACTGACAGTAGTATAAGATTGGAGAGTCAAATGAATGGCTCACTCAAAAGAAAAATCACTACAGATGTTCCTCAAAAACAACTAGGAAAAATTGTATCTTATCACTGGATTTTTTTTTTGATCAGTAAATTACCATCTGATTGATTGCACTGCAGTTGTGATGCTTTCAGGTGCTATAACACAGTCAGCATATAGTCTTCCACAACTATTTGCTCTTGCATCGCAATTTCAGGGTGATAGTCATCATGTGGGTCATGGTAGTCCTGACCTGTCCCTCTGCCTTTCTGGCCATAAGAACTACTGCTGTTTTTGGCTGAGACTGTCTGGCCCCGGTAGATTTGAGCCTGATGCTCACATATGCCAAATTTACTGAGCAGGATGAAGACATCCCTTCGGAAAGCCTTGGTGAAAATAGCATAGAGGAAGGGGTTAGCACAAGAATTGAGTGGGTAGAACAGCACTAGCAGGATCTTGGAATTACTGACTGTTATCAAGGGCTTGTTCATAATGGCAGATAAAGCATAGAATGAGATAGGTGCCATGCATAGGAAGTCAGTGAAAATCAACACAGCCATCCTTTTAGCAATTTTGGTGTCTTTGTCTCCGGACTTGTACTCAGGGTTTCGCACAGTTATATAGATTTTTATGTAGCAGGCACAGATGATGATAAAGGCAATGATGTTCAAAATTAAAACAAAGACAATGTAGGCTTGAGCCAACAGTGTTTCGGTATCCATGGGCAGGCAGATACTGACTTTGATGTAGCTGCTGACTCCAACCAGTGGCAAGCAGGCGAGAAGAAAGCATGAGAGCCAACCACCCAGCATGATGACCAAAGCATGCCGAAGGCGAAGCTTCCTGTCCAGGCGCATAGCAAAGGTGATGGCATACCAGCGCTCCAGGGTGATCACAGTCAGTGTGTATACAGAAAGCTCACTGGCAAAGACAGTGAAAAAGCCAGCTGTGTTGCAGCCAGGCCCAGTCTGCCAGTCTATGGCATGGTTGTAGTATTCTGACCTAGTGTAGAGATCCACCGAAGCAATCAGGAGAAGGTACAGTCCCATGCAGAAATCAGCAAAAGCCAGGTTGCACATCAGAAAACGTGGTACAGTCAACTTGTAATGGCTGGTGAGAAGGATGAAGAGGACAAAAATGTTACCCGGGATAGCCAGCAGGTTCACAAACCACACCACAATCCTTAGAAATTTATAGCCCATTATGTCTTCACAGGGATTAAACTCATCAGGCTCTGGAGTGCACACAATGTCTTCACTGCCACCACAGACAGTATAGTCGTAATGGCTGTCAAACCCCTGGATGTTGTCCTCTTGAGGATTCTTGAGCTCTTGGCCAAACCCAACATCTCCATCCCCCTGCTCTTCAAAAAAAACGTAGTAGTGGGAGTTGCCATGAAAATCCCTGAATTTGGAGTTTTCAGCATACACTGTGTCAGTACGGTCTGCATCCTCTTCTGCATAGTCTTGGTAAAAAGGGCCATTGAAGGTACTGATGGATCTTTTCTTACGAAAGCTGTGACTGCTGGTCTGGTTACACATCATGTATTCCAGAATTCTGAAAGAGCACAGGTGTGAAATCATCACTGGAATTTGCAGTTCCGTTTTGTATACAACAGGTATGATAAGGGAAACACTTTCATTTGAGTTTCTTTCAGCTTCAAAAGCAAGTAACTATCTGGCTGCCCCGTGTCATGATGATGGAGGAGAGCCCAGGCCAAATCTGAGTGGTGCTGCAATCTTACATGCCAGGTCAGAATAACCAGCGAGGGGAGCCAGGCTAAGCCCTGCAGGACAGGAGTCACTGAGATTGTCACTGCAGGGTTTTTTCATTTTACATGTTATTTCTAGTTTTATTTTGTGTTATTCTGTAGTTGCGAAAAACATGGGGCTCTAATTATTACATTGCTCCACGATGCAATGCTTCTATGTAGCCCCAAATAGCATTAGCAATGTTCTGACTACAACAACATTCTGCAAATATGTATTGAATTTGCTGACTGCTATCACCCTACACTTCCTTCAGTGTTTCTCATCCCAGCTGTCTCCCTCCCATTCACTGTCTTTCAGACTTTCACCAGATGTACTAGAGCTGCTTTTCTCAAAGGAGAATCTCATTTTGTTTCTTTCTGCCCATGTTTCTAATCTCTGTACATCCCTTTGTGGTAGTTCTCTGCCCTCAAAGATGTTTGAAACTCCTCCATGACCTAACATCATCTGTGAATTCCATTAATATACTATCTATGCCAATGTTTAAATATGATAGGTATCCTATAAATTCTATAAATAGGAATTATTTTCTTTTCATGTATCAGAGATTGGCCTGAGCAAGACCCTTGGCTCTGAACTTTGGAGAAGTTTGCATTTAAATCTAAACTTGAATTCTGAAATGACAGTCTCTCTCAAATTACATTAAAGTTTAAATTTTACTTATAGGAACATAGGTTTGCCAGACTGGATCAGATCTGCAGTCCATCTACTTCAGTACCCTGTCTCCAACTGTGGCCAGCACCTGTTCCTTCAGAAGAACAGGCAAGCAACCGTGCAGAAGACAATTATGGAATAACCTGGCCACAAAGAAAATGTCCTCCTCACCTTTTTGGTTAGAGTTAGAGTTAGTTAGAGGCTGACTGAAGCACAAGGTTTTATGCCCCTTCCAAGACTTTTGGTTATTTTAAAATCCCTACTATACCAACTCTGGATATTGTTGTTATCTATAAAAACATCTCATCCTGGGTTGAATCCTGCTCATCTCTTGGCCTCAAAAATATCTTGTGGCAATGAGTTCTACAAGCTAACTATGTATTCTGTGAAAAAGTATTTCTTTTTATTAATTTGAAACCTGTCCCTCTGCACTACTATATAATTTTAAAAAATGGCTACAAAACCCATTAACTAGAATTATGACATTATTTATTATATATTAAAATATTAATTAATCCTTCTTTAATTATATGATTTATGATTTAATCGAAGTTGCTAACACTCACCCTTTGGTTTTCTTCCAGTTCTTAAAAGCACAGCAGTGGCTTGGATACGACAGGTCAGCTCGCATTAGATGAAGAAAAGTCTTTACAGGAGGTAGTTTCTTCAGTGTCCATGTATTTTTAGCCATCAGTTCTTTAAGGTTTTCCAGTCCTTTTGTTGGAAGGGCAGCAACGCTGGTCCGGGAGACATCACTGCGTAAAGAAAGAATAAAACCTCAGCAAATGAAATGATTGGAGTGAGACATTTAAGATCTTCAAAGCACTTTAGGAGTTGCACAGAAAGCTGCAGCACAAAAAACAAAACTAAAACACAACCAACAACACATGAGGGAGGTGAGGACAGGAGTTGGCATGCTGCCTGAAATGTGCCAACTGGGTATCACCAAACAGCATTCAGAGGGCATCCAGCATCATGATGCCAGACAACTAGTCTGGCTGCATGAATGCACAATGAAAGTGCAGTGAATGGGATGATTGAATCCAAGCTGGCACAGAGCCCAGGGCATTATTTTTTGTTGTTTATTTTAATTAATGATTGCACAGAGACACTGGGTACAACTTGTTTGAGATGACATAATCTCCCTAATTTATTCTTCGGTTTACAAACCTGAAAAATTGCTACAACTTTGAAAGAGCCTCTTTTTTCATAATTTTAAAACTGGTTTTCTATTTCAAACACATTTTTGCATAGACAGTGTTGTGATTGCCATTGGTGGCCCTCAGCTATGGTCTTCATAAGCCTTGCAGCAGAAGCAGTGCTCCAGCTTGCCTTTCTAATTGAAAATAAAGTCTTTAAAGATTCAATATCTGTGAGAACATGCTCATTTTGGAGAGACAATTGAAATCAGAAGCAGATATGATAGTATCATTTGCTCATCTAATTCACACAGGCCCTGATTTTGCAAAGGCTTTAAGCACACACATTACTTTACACACTTGACTCTATTCATGCACATGAAGTTAAGAGCATACTGAAGTATCTGCAGAATTGATGCCATCATTTGCTGCAGTTGCTGATGAGAGTTAGCTAGGTATAGCTATAATCTGAATTTGAGCAGGACAGGGATCGGGAACTTTTGGCACTCAGCGCATCAGGGAAATCCACTGGTGGGCCGGGACAGTTTGTTTACCTGCAGCGTCCGCAGGTTCGGCCGATCGCCGCTCCCACTGGCCGCTGTTCACCATTCCAGGCCTATGGGGGCTGCGGGATACAGTGTGGGCCGAGAGATTTGCTGGCCACCGCTTGATCTTCTCCCTGCTCCCTTTAGCACATCTGTATACCATTTTTCCATCCTCAAGGTTTTAAAACTGATTACTTTGCTACCTCCTTGGGCAAACGATGAATGACAAAAACCTTTTAAAATAGGCTTTTAAGGCTCATAGTTCAAAACACACAAAAATTCAATAAAAATGTAGATTTAAACACACAAAGTTTCTCCTTCTGCTATTTTCCCTCTAGCTTCTAGTGGTGCTTCTTGAACCATATGCCAATTTAAGAGAAAACACTCTCATAGCTATAGCAATGTTCCTCACAAGCTCAACATGAGCTCATATTAAACCTGTATTATATTAAGAAAGATGGCAAATGTCAAGTGTTGCTATTTCAAGAGTTTTATTAACAAAGAACATGATTCTAATCATGTAAATAAAAGTGTATTTTCTGTGCACTGTGTTCCCTAATTGACAGGTAAAGAACTAATAATGAGCTTTTGGAAAAGACATGTAGTGCAAAGCAACATTGCAAAATGCATCTCTTTCCCCTTCGCCAAAAACCTGTGCCCTGAGCCCTCACAAAAGATTTGTGCAGATGTCATCACTGGGAGAAGAGTGAATGGATAAGCAAGACAATGCAACCCCATTCCCATCTGGCAATACCCCACACAAGTGGCTCTCCATTGGGAAGAATGACCTTTTCTGTTTCTCCTTTTCGGATAAACAGTGGTGTTACTTTTAGCAGTTATCAGTAAAAGAACCACGCTCTTGGGATGTGCCTGCTCACTTGTTGTATCAACCAGGAAAGGTACTAACAAGCTTCAACAGGACTTTATTTTCAAAGTGGAAACCTCTTTACTAAGCTGCTGCTGCACCCTCTGTAGCTTTCTCCTAGCCTCTCAACTCCTCCCCACTCCTTCCTGTTTCCTGTCTTTTCAGACTCCCAACAGCCAGTGCTCCCAATTCTAATAATTACAAGCAACATCTAAACACCACATTCCCTTCTCTCTGAAGAAACTCTCCCAATTAAAATAAACATTGTTGAACAAACATGAAACAAGACACTATACTGTTGGCAGAAATATTACACTGAAAATACTGTAGATACTAAATAACATAGTCTCTAGTACAGACAGGTGGTCGTCTGGGTCTGACAGGCCATCTCTCAATCCCCAGTTCCAGTGCAATGTCTTGCTGTGTTGGTACTACGGTGAAGTCATCCAATGCAGCCTGGGTGTTGGCATAATCTCCTCTTGGTGCATAGGCAGGTGCAAGATAAGAAGCATTCCATACTTGCCCTTCAGAAAGTCAATAGGTGTAAGGTCCGTTCTTCTCTATGATTTTAAGAGGAGCTGTGAATTTATGGTCCCCTTTGCGTAAAATTCCTGGTTTTCATATTCTAATGAAGAAACCACACTCAAACTTTGGTTCCTTAACACCCCGCCGCTTGTCTGTGAAAGCCTTAGACTTTGCTGGGTTCTGTTCAACTGCTTTTCTCACCTCATCTCGTTTGGGGCATCAGGTCATGCCTTTAACAATCCAACAATGTTCAGTTTAGTGGTCATCTGTTTCCCATGCAGTAACTCTGCGGGTGATCTTTGCGTTATGGCATGTCGTGTAGCCTGGTATGCTTGCAAGAAATCAGTAGTGAAGGGTATCCACAATCACCTTTCCAGTTTAGCTGTTTGCAAACTCTCTTTCAAACTTCTGTTAAACCATTTGATTTCCCCATTGGCTTGAGGGTAATATAGGGATGACCTTCTGTGTAAAATGTTCCTCTGTGCTAGAAAAGTTTCAAATTCCAGAGAAGTAAATTGACTACCATTATCTGAAACCAGTTCTTTGGAGTTACCTTCCCTGCTAAAAACTGAAGAGAGGAACTTAATTACTGTAGCAGAAGAGATTTGCTATATAAACACTACCTCAGACCATTTACTGAAATAGTCTATTAAAGTGATGACATAACGGCAGTCAATTGGAATAGTATCAAAGGGTCCAACAATGTCAATCACCACTTTTTCCCATGCAGATTCAGGAAGAGGAACAGGCTGTAGTGGAAAGGCACATGCCACTGCTGTCTTATCTGGAATTTGGCAAGTGACACAGGATTTTATGAGTACTTCAGTTTGAGAGTCCATCCCTGGCCACCAATACAGATCCCGTAGTCATTGTTTCATTCAGACAATTCCTTGATGAGTATTGTGTGCCAGGTGTATGAGTTTTGACTGTAATTCTTCTGGCACAAGGAGCCGGTGTGTACCTCGGAGCACACAGCCATCAAACAAAGAAAGTTTATCATGAACTCTAAAATAAGGCAGCAAAACTGGGTCAAGGTTTTTAGGGTGACTGGGCCATCTCTTTTTCAGAGATTCCCATAGTTTTTGTTGAATTGGACATGCTGAACAAGCAGCTTGAAATTCTTCTCTTGTAACTGCAGTGAGAGTGCTTGTAATAAGCGCAACCACTACATCCTCATTCTCCGGTGAACCATCTGGTGAAGGCAAAGGCAGGCAAGAAAGGCAATCAGTGACCACATTTTGGTTTCCAGGCTTATATTCCATTTCATAATTGTCATAAATATAAAGGGAAGGGTAAACCCCTTTGAAATCCCTCCTGGCCAGGGGAAAGCTCCTCTCACCTGTAAAGGGTTAAGAAGCTAAAGGTAACCTCGCTGGCACCTGACCAAAATGACCAATGAGGAGACAAGATACTTTCAAAAGCTGGGAGGAGGGAGAGAAACAAAGGGTTTGTGTGTCTGTCTGTAGTCGTCTTGGCCGGGGACAGAACAGGAATGGAGTCTTAGAACTTTTTGTAAGTAATCTAGCTAGGTATGTGTTAGATTATGATTTCTTTAAATGGCTGAGAAAAGAATTGTGCTGAATAGAATAACTATTTCTGTCTGTGTATCTTTTTTGTAACTTAAGGTTTTGCCTAGAGGGGTTCTCTATGTTTTTTTAATCTAATTACCCTGTAAGATATATACCATCCTGATTTTACAGGGGGGATTTCTTTATTTCTATTTACTTCTATTTTTTATTAAAAGTCTTCTTGTAAAACACTGAATGCTTTTTCATTGTTCTCAGATCCAAGGGTTTGGGTTTGTGGTCACCTATGCAAATTGGTGAGGCTTTTTATCCAACATTTCCCAGGAAAGGGGGGGTGCAAGTGTTGGGAGGATTGTTCATTGTTCTTAAGATCCAAGGGTCTGGGTCTGTGGTCACCTATGCAAATTGGTGAGGCTTTTTACCAAACCTTGTCCAGGAAGTGGGGTGCAAGGTTTTGTGAAGTATTTTGGGGGGAAGGACGCGTCCAAACAGCTCTTCCCCAGTAACCAGTATTAGTTTGGTGGTGGTAGCGGCCATTCCAAGGATAACGGGGGTAATATTTGTTACCTTGGGGAAGTTTTGACCTAAGCTGGTAAAGATAAGCTTAGGAGGTTTTTCATGCAGGTCCCCACATCTGTACCCTAGAGTTCAGAGTGGGGGAGGAACCTTGACAATAATTGAAAAAGAATAGTCTTGCAGACCATCGAGCAATATGGTATCCTGCTCTTCCCAGTGCTTTCGTGGTAAGCAACGTCGTCAAAATGCTGTGGTCTGTGTGCAACTTGAGCATGCGGCCCCACAGATAAGTTCTCCATTTTTCAGTAGCCCAGACACAAGCAAGTGCTTCTTTTTTGATTGTAGAATATTTTCTCTCAGCATTACTTAGTGTCCTTGAAGCATATACAACAGTCCTCTCCGTGTTGTCCTCATGCAGTTGTGTGAGAACAGCCCCAAGTCCATAATCAGAAGCATCAGTAGTTACAATTGTGGGCAATGCAGGACTGAATAGTGCAAGTACTGGACTATGTACAATCACGTCTTTCACCATTTTGAAACTAACTTGTGCATCCGTTGTCCACACTAAGGCTGAACTTCTCCATAGTAATTCCTGTAATGGTTCAATGACAGAAGCATAATTGGTAATGAATTTTGCAAGCCAGGAGGTAAGACCCAAGAAGGAACGTAAGGTTTGCAAATCTGTTGGAGGAGGAGCATTTGAAATTGCCAGGATATGATCTGGATCAGGTTTTAGTCCAGCCTGTGAAATTGTATGCCCCAGAAAAAATGGTTACTCACTTTCTCGTAACTGTTGTTCTTCAAGATGTGTTGTTCATGTCCATTCCAAGCAGGTGTGTGCGCGCCGCGTGCACGCCAGCCGGAAGATTTTTCCCCTAGCAGAGTCTGTAGTGTTGTCCTGGGCGCCCCCTGGGGTGGTGCCTTCATGGCGCCCAATATCGAGCCCTGCTGACTCCCCACCCGCTCAGTTCCTTCTTGCTGACCATTCCGAGAGAGGGGTAGGAGGGTGGGTATTGGAATGGACATGAACAACACATCTCGAAGAACAACAGTTACGAGAAAGTGAGTAACCGTTTTTTCTTCTTCGAGTGATTGTTCATGTCCATTCCAAGCAGGTGATTCACAGAAAAGAGCACAGCTCTCCCAAAAGCCGCATCATCCCTGGACTGTTGTGTAATTGCACAGTGCAACGTAAATGTATGTATTGAGGACCACGTGGCTGCCCTGCAGATTTCCTGAACAGGGACTTGTGCCAGGAATGCCACAGAGGAGGCCTGGGCCCTGGTAGAGTGAGCGGTTATCTGCAGAGTGGGCTTCTTTGCCAGGGTATAGCACTCCCTAATGCAGGACGTTATCCATGACTATATGCATTGACATGATACCAGAAGGCCCTTCATTCTGTCTGCCATGGCTACGAAGAGTTGGACGGATTTCCGGAACGACTTAGTTCTCTCTATGTAGAAGGCTAAGGCCCTACGCACGTCCAGTGAGTGCAGCCTGTGCTCCCTATCAGAGGAGTGTGGCTTGAGTAGAGTCCAGGACCGTGCCTATGAACTCTATCCTCTGCACTGGGGACAGAGTTGATTTCTCCTCGTTCAGGAGGAGATCTAACTCGAGAAAGGTCCTCCTTATTAACTCGACCTGAGCCTCCACCTGGACCATCGAGCAACCCTTGATCAGCCAGTCGTCGAGGTCCGGGAAAACCTGTATTTGGTGCTTGTGCAGGAACGCCACAATGGCTGCCATGCATTTTGTGAATACTCGCAGGGCAGTTGACAGTCCGAGTGGGAGGACTGCAAACTAGTAGTGGCCTGTGTTCACCACAAATCTGAGGTAGCGTCTGTGATGTGGGACTATTGTGATATGAAAATACACATCCTTCAAGTCGAGGGCGGCGTACCAGTCTCCTGGATCCAGTGAGGGGATAATGGAGGTTAGCGAGACCATGCGAAACTTGAGTTTCTTTATGTACTTGTTGAGTTGTTGCAGGTCCAGTATGGGTCTGAGGCCCCCTTTGGCCTTCGGTATTAGGAAGTACCGGGAGTAAAAACCCTTGCCCCTTAGCTCCTGAGGAACCTCCTCCACTGCCCCTACCGAGAGGAGGGACTGCACCTCTTGACACAGAAGTTGCTTGTGAGAGGGGTCCCTGAAGAGGGACGGGGAGGGCGTTGGGGGGGTGGGAGAGTACAGAATTGGATGGAATATCCCCTCTCTACCGTGCGCAGCACCAAGTGGTCTGAAATAATCTGAGACCTGGCACGGTAGAAAGGGGATAGACGGGACGAGAAAGTAAGATGGGAAGGATCCAAAGGCCGAACTGGCAAGCCGTCCTCGACTGTACCCTCAAAAGGGTGGTCTAGAGCCCTGTGGGGCCCTAGGCTGGCCCAAGTTTTGCCCAGAGGGGGGACATTGCCTCCTCCGAGTGCTCCTGTTCCGCCTACATGGAGCGTCCTGTCGGTTCTGGGGTTGATAAGGATGAGAAGCAGGTTGAGGCATAAACGATCTGCGCTGGGTAGCAGGCATGTGAAGCCCCAGCGAACGAAGGGTAGCCCTCGAGTTCTTCAAGCTGTGAAGTCTCTTATCCGTCTTCTTAGAGAAGAGAGCTACACCTTCGAAGGGAAGGTCTTGAATGGTCTGTTGGACGTCGTGGGAAAGACCAGAGACCTGTAGCCAGGAGCCTGTCCTCATAACCACCTCAGTGGCCAAAGTGCGAGAGGCCACATCCGCCATGTCCAGGGCCGCTTGTAAAGAGGCTCAGGAGACCAACTTCTCCTCCTCCACAAGTGCAGAGAACTCCCCCCGAGCTTCCTGGGGCAGAAGCTCTGTAAATTTTGCCATCGATGAACAGGTGTTATGTCCCTAGCGGCTTAGTATGGCCTGTTGATTGGCTATACAAAGCTGTAGACCTGCTGTGGAGTAGACCTTCTGGACAAACAGGTCCAGTTTCTTGGCATCTCTGTTTTTAGAGGTGGAGCCTTGAAACCCCTGACGTTCTCTCTGATTGGCCACGTCGACCACCAAAGAGTCCGGAGGAGGGTGGGTATAAAGGCGTTCATACCCTTTAGAGGGAACAAAGTAGCGGCGCTCAGATTTCTTGGCCATAGGTGCCAGAAAAGCAGGGGTTTGCCACAAGTTCTTAGACATTTCAGTTATTGACTTGATAAATGGCAGTGCAACCCTGGATGGGCCGGAGGGAGCCAGGATGTCTATGACCGGGTCTAAGTCTTCTTCTACCTCCTCTGCCTGAATCCCCAGGCTTTGGGAGGCCCTCTTCAAAAGCTGTTGAAGAACTGGGTGTCCTCCAAAGCTGGGGCCGGTGAAGTCCCCGTGACCGCTTCGTCGGGTGAAGACGAGGAAGAGAGAACCGGAGGTGACGAGTTCACTGCCTTCAGCCCCCCCTCCCTCCCCGGGGTCCCTCAGCACGTGGTACTCAGTCTGAGGAACTGGCGCCGATGAAGAACTCTGCATCGCAGCCGGTGCCTGGACAGGTAAAACCGGTGGGACCGAGACCGTTGAGGTTGGTAGGGACGGAGCTGAGGCTTCCACTGGTGCCGTCAGTTGGGGAGCCTGTGCCGGTGCCAGCTGAGGCATCGGTGCTGAAATCATGTGAGTCGGTGGGGCCACTCTGGTCGAGGGTGGTGCCATCGTCATCGGTGCTGACTGTGGCACAAACAACGCCGAGGACACCGACACCGTTCTGGAGCACGAACCATGGACCTTGCTCTCATGGTACACCCAGGGTGTCCAAAAGGGCATTGAACAGGTGGTTGCCACTGTTATTGCCATGGTGCCGGGTCTGTTTGGCGACTGCGCTGGGACCGGGATCTTCTGCTGCACAGTCTGCTCGAATGAGCCGAGTCTACCTCCGACTCTGAGGTCTCCGAATAAGAAGACCATGGAGGAGCAACGTGGGTCACCAACAAACAACGACTTGACTCCGGGGAGTGGCGCGCTTCCTGCGTCTGTGCGGGCGGTGCCGGAGATGGAGACCGATGAGCCATCATGGTTGGCTTGCCCCTGGAGTGAAACAGGTGCCATGCGGTTGCCGGAGACTTGTCTCTCCTTTGGGGGGAGGCCAGCACCGGGAGGCGCATCAGGTCCATTGCCACCTCGAACGCCTCCAGCGTTGATGGTGGTTGTATGTCCACCAGATGGTCCGGGGACCGGAGAGGGTTCGGACTTGACTGGATCCCGGCCGGGGCAGGAGTCAATGAGACCCTGGGTGGAAGCGAGGTGGACGTGGTCTGTGCCACTTGCGGATGGCATTGGGCCTTTAGGCTTCGGGGGGGTGATCGGCCCCTCACCAGCCTCTTCTTCTTTACCGGCACCGGAGATAGAGAACAGTGCCGAACTGATGCCGACGCCCTATGTCCCGAAGAGTGGTGGTGCCAGTGGGCTTTAGAGTCCTTAGTCTGGCCCGATTCGCGTGCCGTCGGCACCGGAGCACTGTGCACCGAAGAGGACGTGATCGGTGCCGGGTCGTTGGGTCCCGGGTTGGATTGCGGTCTCAGAGCTGCCTCCATGAGCAGGAGTTTCAATCTCTGCTCTCTGTCCCTAAGGGTTCTTGGGCAGAAACCCTTGCAAATGCAGCACTTGTGCTTTTGGTGAGTCTCACCAAGGCACCGCAGGCAGGACGAGTGAGGATCACTCTTGGGCATAAACTTGCCACAGGACACACAGAGTTTAAACCCTGGAGACCCGGGCATACCCCTGGAGGGGAAACTAACTATGTGATAAGTACAGCTATAGAGAAAAACTATTTACACTAAGAACAAAGACACTGCTAAGGTGCTTGCTGCAAGAGCGAGCAAAGTTCCAGTTAGCCGTCACGGGCGGTAAGAAGGAATTAAGGGCATGGGGGGGTCAGCAGGGCTCGATATTGGGCGCCATGAAGGTGCCACCCCAGGAGGTGCCCAGATGCTGCTAGGGGAAAAATCTTCTGGCTGGCGTGCACGCGGCACGCACACACCTGCTTGGAATGGACATGAACAATCACTCGAAGAAGAAAGGAGAGTTCAGTTTGTCTAAATTTGCATTTGGACCTACTGAGCTGGAGGCCTGCTGTGTTGATGCAGTTTAGTACAGACTGCAGGTTATTATCATACTCCTCAGAAGTATTTCCAAACATGATAATATCATCCAGATAGTACTGAACTCCATGTTGATTCTTCAGAATCAATGACATCATTTTTTGAAAGGCACTTGGGGCAGATGTGAGACCGTATGGAACGCATTTAAAATGGAATAGTCCCTCATGTGTAATAAATGCTGTGAGGTCTCTGCTATCTTCATGCAACATAACCTGGTGGTATGCGCTCTGCAAATCAGGAGCAGAAAACATCTTTGCTCCACGGAGTTCTGCAAATACTTTTATGTGAGGAAGAGTATGGCTGCTAATCACAATAGCTCTATTGGATCCCTTAAGTCCACACAAAGGTGAATGCCTCCACCCTTCTTCTGCGTCATTACTATAGGTGAAACCCATTCCGAGGAGTCGATCTCTTCAATAATGTCCTTTTGAACAAGTTTTCTAAGTTCCTCTGAAACAGCTTCCCTGACTGAAAATGGTAAGTGCCATAACTTCTGTCATATAGGCATCACATTATTCCGCATTTTAACTTTATGCAGAAACTCATAAGCACAGCCGAGTTTCTCCTCAACCTGGTGTTGGGTCCCAGCTGAAACTGGTGTGTGTACTGCAAGAATGCTTTGCTGAGGAAGATCACTTCGTCCATTAACTACCCTGAGATTTAAAGCAGCCAATAAATCTCTGCCAAGGATAGGAGTGCCTTTATGGACAATGTAGAACTCTGCAGTTACACAGCAATCACCAAAAGTAACTATTACTGGCAGGCAGCCATGTACAGGAATATAGTTTTTCAAATAGCACACCAAGTGAAGTTTGGGTTCAGTAAGAGGCACATCTTTAAAGTAATGCAGATAGATGGAATCAGGTAGTATAGATACTGTTGAGCCAGTGTCCAACATTAGCTGAATAGAGTGTGATTTGCCTGAGGGTATGGCGGAAATGTTTACAGTGCACTTTATCTGTTCTGGAATATGTGCAGTAGTGATTTTGTCCATGCTCAGCACAGTAACATCTGGTATTGTAACTTCATGCACCTATTGATTGAACTGGCTACTGCGACATAGTTTAGCAAAATGTCCAATCTTTTTGCAATGATTGCATTGAGCTACTTTTGCCGGACATCCTGTGTAGCTTGCAAGGTGTTGTGGAGATCCACAGTGAAAGCATGCTTTTACTGTATTTTGAATTTGCTGATTCGGTGGTTTTTCATTAGTTTTCCTCTTGCAATTGTGTGTCTGCAGTGGTAGTGAACTTTTCTGTAAAGGAGTCAGAGCCTGGACTGTGCCTCCTGTATCCATGCTCATTATTTTGGCTTCAGCTGTAGCTGACTCAATCTGAGTAGCAATGGTTATTGCATTTTCTAGTGTAAGTTGTGGTTCTAGAAGTAAGCGTTCTGTTACATGAAGCATGGTTGTTTTCTCAATGAGCTGGTCTCTAATAATCTCATCTGCCATATTCCCAAAGTCACAAATTATAATTAGACTCCTCAGGGAATCATAGAATCATAGAATCATAGAATATCAGGGTTGGAAGGGACCCCAGAAGGTCATCTAGTCCAACCCCCTGCTCAAAGCAGGACCAATTCCCAGTTAAAGCATCCCAGCCAGGGCTTTGTCAAGCCTGACCTTAAAAACCTCTAAGGAAGGAGATTCTACCACCTCCCTAGGTAACGCATTCCAGTGTTTCACCACCCTCTTAGTGAAAAAGTTTTTCCTAATATCCAATCTAAACCTCCCCCACTGCAACTTGAGACCATTACTCCTCGTTCTGTCATCTGCTACCATTGAGAACAGTCTAGAGCCATCCTCTTTGGAACCCCCTTTCAGGTAGTTGAAAGCAGCTATCAAATCCCCCCTCATTCTTCTCTTCTGCAGGCTAAACAATCCCAGCTCCCTCAACCTCTCCTCATAACTCATGTGTTCCAGTCCCCTAATCATTTTTGTTGCCCTTCGCTGGACTCTCTCCAATTTATCCACATCCTTCTTGAAGTGTGGGGCCCAAAACTGGACACAGTACTCCAGATGAGGCCTCACCAATGTCGAATAGAGGGGAACGATCACGTCCCTCGATCTGCTCGCTATGCCCCTACTTATACATCCCAAAATGCCATTGGCCTTCTTGGCAACAAGGGCACACTGCTGACTCATATCCAGCTTCTCGTCCACTGTCACCCCTAGGTCCTTTTCCGCAGAACTGCTGCCTAGCCATTCGGTCCCTAGTCTGTAGCTGTGCATTGGGTTCTTCCGTCCTAAGTGCAGGACCCTGCACTTATCCTTATTGAACCTCATCAGATTCCTTTTGGCCCAATCTTCCAATTGGTCTAGGTCCAATATACTGCATTATAGTTTCCCCTGGTTTCTGCTCACACTGGCAAAATCTGTAGCGATTAGCTACTACATTCACTTTGGGCACAAAAAAATTCTTTAATGCAGAGTACAGTCTCAGAGGAAAAGTATAAAATATATGCTGCCCTTCTGCTCCAAGGCAGTGGATTAGAAGAGCACACTTTCTTACTTCAGAAATCTCTGTAGCACTGATTGCAAGCAGATAAGTCTCAAACATATGGATCCAGGTAGCAAAAGCAATTGGAGGCTCATCTGGGCTTTGCAGAAAGGGTGCAGGTGGGTTCAGAGGCAGAAGATCCATCCTCATCACCAAAATGTTGTATCAACCAGGCAAGGTACTAACAAGCTTCAACAGGACTTTATTTTCAAAGTGGAAACCTCTTTACCAAACTGCTGCTGCACCCTCTGTAGCTCTTTCCCAGCCTCTCAACTCCTCCCCCTCCTTCCTGTTTCCTGTCCTTTCAGACTCCCAACAGCCAGTGCTCCCAATTCTAATAATTACAACAAACATCTAAACATGACATCACTCCACACAAGCTAGTAACTATTTGGATAGGTCTAACCAGTGAGGAGCCACATAACTCCTCCCTCAAGCCATGGGATGCTCCATGTGAGTCTATATAAGGAAGCATGTCCCCCTTGCCCACCCTCATTTCCATAATGGGGATTCCCCACTCTCCTCAGGAAAGTGAAGATTAATAGATCCCACTGTATTCAGGAAGATTAATAGATCAGGAAGATTAATAGATCCCACTGTATTCAGCCTAATTTCACATCATTCCTTGGGGTTATAACCCTGTACACCACCCTACACAATGTTTTTCTATTCTGAGAGACAGTAAACAGAAATCGTTACAAAAGAGGGGAAAAAACTTCTTGGGATTATGTACAGGAAAACAGAGATTTTAATTGTGAATATTACCTTGGGGAGACAAAGGTCACCAATTTTTTTTTAACAGAACAACAAAACTAATACAGAATCACTATACTCTCCAGAGGCTGCAGAAATGTATAAGAAAATAAGAGCTGGAAAGAGAAAAGCACAATAAAAGTGGATACCTAATGAAAACACAAACAAAAAGTATCTTTGTAAAAAGCAATATATTAAAACCTGAGGTGCCTATTAATGAAAAATGTTGCATAGGAAAATAAACATTATTGCCTATGTTTACTTTTGAGATTCCTAAAGGAGAAACATATATTTCAATGGGAAACATGCAATCTCATTTGTCACTTTGCACAAGCAACTAACCAGGTTTCCCCACCTAAAATATAAGAGGAATGGGGAAAAGCTAGCAGACAGATTGAAGAACTAGGGCAGTGCTTGCTGATAAACACATTGATTTAATGTTAGGTTATTAAATTATAGCATTAAGTTACTCAGACAACAAAGATGAAGAACATAGTCATATTCGTTTTAAAATGAGAGAGAAAGAGAGGGGGAACCTCAAAAGGTTTGGAGTCTAGAGACATATAAGCATCCCAAGCTTTGGATGCTGATAGGAATCTTAAACCTGAGTCTGCAAAATTGGGCTGGAAAGCTCATGAAAGCAGACTCTTACGAGATTTCTGGCCCTTTCAGCTCTGATCCCTGCCTCCAAGAACAATATAATGATTGATGGGAAAGGAAGTGGGGAGAATAATGCCTGGTGGCTAAGGGCAATATATCTCAACATCCATTATATGTTTTCAAACCAAGGAGAAATAATTTTCTACTAAAAATTGAAACTTCCAGCCAATATAATTTAATTTTGTTGGGTGTTTGGGAATTTAGAGTAATTGTGAAAGTAATTATGTAAAAATACATTAATTTTTATATGCTTATAACAAAGTAAGAAGAATCTCCATTAAAAAAAATCACTACAAATGCAAAAGAGAAGACTGGAATACCAAAAGCCAAGGAAGTAAAAGTAAATAAAATAGAAAATGAGATTTTAGAAGTACCAAACAATATAGAACCATAGAAACGTAGGGCTGGAAGGGACCTCGAGAAGTCATGAAGTCCTGTCCCCTGTGCTGAGGCAAGACCAAGTAAACCTAGACCATCCCTTACAAGTGTTTGTTCAACCTGTTCTTAAAAACCTCCAATGACTGGGATTCTGCAACCTCCCTTAGAAGCCTATTCCAAAACGAAACCCTCATAGTTAGAAAGTTTTCCCTAATATCTAATCTAAATCTCCCTTGCTGAAGATTAAGCACGTTATTTCTTGTCCTACTTTCACTGAACATGGAGGACAATCAATCATAGTCCTATTTATAACAGCCCTTAACATATTTGAAGACTGTTATCAGGTTCTCCCCCGAGTCTTCCTTTCTCAAGACTAAACATTCCGGTTTTTTAACCTTTCCTCATAGGTCAGGTTTTCTAAACATTTTATCATTTTTGTTGCTCTCCTCTGGACCCTCTCCAATTAGTCCACATCTTTCCTAAAGTGTGGTGCCCAGAACTGGACACAGTAGTCCAGCTAAGGTCTAAAGATTGCCACATACAGTGGGAAAAATTCCTCCCATTTAACCATAAAATGAAGGGGGTGTGGGAAAACATCAAACTCAAATTAAATTTATAAATCATTTCATTTAATAAGGGAGATTAGTCCTTCACTCTTTATTCCTCAGCCTTTCCATCTGCTTTAAATTAGACTTTGTTTCCTGCACTGACCTTAAGCACATTTTTACACATGATGAAGCTTAGACAATCTCAAAACATTTTTGTGGGATTACAACACAGCTGGGATTCACAGTTTGTTTTAGTCAAATAATGAAAGAGACAAAATTGAAATAGTTTGCATTATCTAAAATGTTATGGTTCACCACAAAGCTGCTTTCACTGCAAATACTGGATCTGGTGTATAAGGAGTGGAATAAAACCAATTTTTGCTGAACTCCCTCACATGTGCATATTACCAAGGGGTGTTATTTCTAGGTTCAGAGGAATGTGGGGCCAGGAAATGTGGGGAAATGTGTACTGTTTATGCTGTACTTGTTTTGTGGATAAACAGGTGTCTTCATTCTCCAGGGCTGTCAATCTACCCGTCTTTCACCAGCAGTAAACTTATGTCAAACACCTAATTCTGAAGGCTAACATTACAGAATTTTCACAGTAAGTTTATGGTGATCTTCCTGACAGGATATACAGAAGGCATGGTGATGGGTTTTGCCCTGTTTCATTACTGCTCAATCCTAGTTTCAGAGACTACTACAAAAAATGTTTTAGAACGTGATTGGTACTTACACTGCTGACAATATCTAGAAAGGTGGTGAGATGCAACTACTGCTACTTATTTGATTTGTTTCCATTAAAATATAGTCTATATCTACAAATCACGTACACTGCTAGTCTATGGAAAAAAATACTCAATTTGAGTCACCCCGTTTTTGCCCTTCATTTATAGACTCATAGACTTCAAGGCCAGAAGGGACCATTGTGATTATAGTCTGATCTTCTGCACATTACAAGCCACAGAACCTCACCCATCCACTCCTATAATAGACCCATAACCTGTGGCTGAGTTACTGAAATCCTCAAATCATGATTTAAAGACTTCAAATGACTGAGAATCCACCTTTTACTCTAAATTAAGTGTCCCAAGCTGCAGAGGAAGATGAAACCCCCCCCCCAGGGTCTATGCCAATCTGACCTAGGGGAAAATTTCTTCCCGACTCCAAATATGATGATCAGCTAGACTCTGAGCATGTTTGTGAGACCCATCAGAGAGACACTGGGGAAAGAACTGCCTCTAGTAAGGTAGAGTCTTCTGCATATAGTGTCCCTTTTCTGACTTTAGCAAAGCTTTTGACACGGTTTCCCACAGTATTCTTGCCAGCAAGTTAAAGAAGTATCGGCTGGATAAATGGAGTATAAGGTGGACAGAAAGCTGGCTAGATCATCGGGCTTAATGGGTAGTGATGAATAGCTCCATGTCTAGTTGGCAGCCGGTATCATGCGGAGTGCCCCAAGGGTCGCTCCTGCGGCCAGTTTTGTTCAATATCTTCATTAATGATCTGGAGGATGGCGTGGATTGTACCCTCAGCAAGTTTGCAGATGACGATAAACTAGGAGGAGTGGTAGATACACTGGAGGGAAGGGATAGGTTACAGAGGGACCCAGACAAATTAGAGGATTGGGCCAAAAGAAATCTGATGAGGTTCAACAAGGACAAGTGCAGAGTCCTGCACTTAGGACAGAAGAATCCCATGCACTGCTACAGACTAGAGACTGAGTGGCTAGGCAGCAGTTCGGCAGAAAAGGACCTAGGGGTTACAGTGGACAAGAAGCCTTGATATGAGTCAACAGTGTGCCCTTGCTGCCAAGAAGGCTAATGGCATTTTGGGCTGTTTAAGTAGGAGCATTGCCAGCAGATAGAGGGATCTGGAGTACTGTGTCCAGTTTTGTGCCCCACACTACAAGAAGGATGTGGAAAAATTGGAAAACATCCAGCGGAAGGCAACAAAAATGATTAGGGGGCTGGAACACATGAGTTATGAGGAGAGGCTGAGGGAACTGGGATTATTTAGTCTGCAGAAGAGAAGAATGAGGGGGGATTTGATAGCTGCTTTCAACTACCTGAAAGGGGGGGTCCAAAGAGGGTGGATCTAGACTGTTCTCAGTGGTAGCAGATGACAGAACGAGGCGTAATGGTGTCAAGTTGCAGTGGGGGAGGTTTAGGTTGGATATTAGGAAAAACTTTTTCATTAGGAGGGTGGTGAAGCACTGGAATGCGTTACCTAGGGAGGTGGTGGAATCTCTTTCCTTAGAGATTTTTAAGGTCACGCTTGACAAAGCCCTGGCTGGGATGATTTAAGTTGGGGATTGGTCCTGCTTTGAGCAGGGGGTTGGACTAGATAACCTCCTGAGTTCCCTTCCTACCCTGATATTCTATTATTTTCGCTGTTGGAGATATTTGTTAATTGCAGTCACAGATAGCCTACAATGGCATATGGCCCATCTCATCATACCAGCCCCTCCACATACTTATCAAGCTCAGTCTTGAAACCAGTTGGGTTTTTTGCCCTCACTGCTCCCCTTGAAAGCCTGTTCCAACCCTTCACTCCTCTGATGGTGTATCGATGCTGGTTCCGGTGGGACCCAACTGAGAGTGCCAATTCAGGACAAATTGCTTAAAGCAGGGCAGTTACAGCCCAAGGCTGGGGTTTCTAAGCATACTAAGTCTATGGCACAAGTCCATGGGGCCGGATGCGCTGCATCCGAGAGTGCTAAAGGAGTTGGCGGATGTGATTGCAGAGCCATTGGCCATTATCTTTGAAAACTCATGGCGATCGCAGGAAGTCCCGAACTACTGGAAAAAGGCTTATGTAGTGCCCATCTTTAAAAAAGGGAAGAAGGAGGATCCTGGGAACTACAGGCCTGTCAGCCTCACCTCAGTCCCTGGAAAAATCATGGAGCAGGTCCTCAAGGAATCAATTCCGAAGCACTTAGAGGAGAGGAAAGTGATCAGGAACAGTCAGCATGGATTCACCAAGGGCAAGTCCTGCCTGACTAATCTAATTGCCTTCTATGACGAGATAACTGGCTCTGTGGATGAGGGAAAAGCAGTGGACGTGTCGCTCCTTGACTTTAGCAAAGCTTTTGACACGGTCTCCCACAGTATTCTTGCCAGTAAGTTAAAGAAGTATGGGCTGGACGAATGGACTATAAGGTGGATAGAAAGTTGGCTAGATTGTCGGGCTCAACGGGTAGTGATCAATGGCTCCATGTCTAGTTGGCAGTCAGTATCAAGTGGAGTGCCCCAAGGGTCGGTCCTCGGGCCTGTTTTGTTCAATATCTTCATAAATGATCTGGAGGATGGCGTGGATGGCACCCTCAGCAAGTTTGCAGATGACACTAAACTGGGAGGAGAGGTAGATATGCTGGAGGGTAGGGATAGGATACAGAGGGACCTAGACATATTAGAGGATTGGGCCAAAAGAAATCTGATGAGGTTCAACAAGGACAAGTGCAGAGTCCTGCACTTAGAACAGAAGAACCCCATGCACCGCGACAGACTAGGGACCGAATGGCTAGGCAGCAGTTCTGCAGAAAAGGACCTAGGGGTTACAGTGGACGAGAACCTAGATATGAGTCAACAGTGTGCCCTTGTTGCCAAGGAGGCCAATGGCATTTTGGGATGTATACGTAGGGGCATTGCCAGCAGATCGAGGGACATGATCGTTCCCCTCTATTCGACATTGGCGAGGCCTCATCTGGAGTACTGTGTCCAGTTTTGGGCCCCACACTACAAGAAGGATGTGGAAAAATTGGAAAACATCCAGCGGAGGGCAACAAAAATGATTAGGAGACTGGAACACATGAGTTATGAGGAGAGGCTGAGGGAACTGGGATTGTTTAGTCTGCAGAAGAGAAGAATGAGGGGGGATTTGATAGCTGCTTTCAGCTACCTGAAAGGGGGTTCCAAAGAGCATGGATCTAGACTGTTCTCAGTGGTAGCTGATGACAGAACAAGGAGTAATGGTCTCAAGTTGCAGTGGGGGAGGTTTAGGTTGGATATTAGGAAAAACTTTTTCAGTAGGAGGGTGGAATGCGTTACCTAGGGAGGTGGTGGAATCTCCTTCCTTAGAGATTTTTAAGGTCACGCTTGACAAAGTCCTGGCTGGGATGATTTAGTTGGGGATTGGTCCTTCTTTGAGCAGGGGGTTGGACTAGATGACCTCCTGAGGTCCCTTCCAACCCTGATATTCTATGATTCTATGATACTAAGGCAAACCAAACCAGCCAGACACAGAATACTTTGGTTTTACCCCACTGGCTAACCACAAGTCACACAAGCAATTCCCTTAGACACTCCAGTTTCCCAGTGTCACTACTAGTGCCACTTGTTATGGGGACAGATGGTTATGAAAGCCAATACCCCAGTAAAAGAAAAAAAGCTTCTCTCGATCCCAAAGGACCAAGCCCCAGACCCAGGTCAATATATAAATCAGATCTTACCCACAAATCACGCTGTTGCCAATCCTTTAGAATCTAAAATCTAAAGGTTTATTCATAAAAGGAAAAAGATATAGATGAGAGCTAGAATTGGTTAAATGGAATCTATTACATACAGTAATAGCAAAGTTCTTGGTTCAGGCTTGCAGCAGTGATGGAATAAACTGCAGGTTCAAATCAAGACTCTGGAGAACATCCACAGCTGGGATGGGTCTTTAGTCCTTTGTTTATAGCTTCTGTTTGTAGCAAAGTCCCTCCAGAGGTATGAAGCAGGACTGAAGACCAGATGGAGGAGCTGCAGCAGCTTTTTTTATTCTCTTGACATGTGGTCTTTCTTTCTTTGTTCCAAAGACAAGCTGTCCATCACATGGCCTGGAAAAACCTCAGAGTTCTGTCCATAGGCATGTCCCCGCATACCTTGCTGAGTCACAAGATGTGCCTGCCTTCTCTCAGTGGGTCAATTGTATAGCTGATGGTCCTTAGTGGACCATCAAGCAGGCTAGGCAGAGCTGACACCAACTTGTCTGGGGTGTCACCCAGAAGCATAGCACGAGTTTGAAATACAGACAGTATAGAGCCAATACTTATATCTTTAAATACAAAAATGATACATGCATCTCCCCTTTCTCTGTATGGGGTGGTGGTGGAGGGGAGAGGGAATATAGGATTTGGAAGGTGGGGAAGCAGCCTCATAGGCTATGAGCTGCAGACAGCTGCTTCCTTGCCTTTGACATCCTATATACAGTACACATGCACACGCATTCAGATGCTCCTCCTGAGAGGCACTGTGAGATAGCTTGCTGCTGCAGATGCGGTCCAGATACAGATAAACGAGGGAGTGCAGATCGGATACAAGTTGATTCTTGCAGATGCGGATCATATGAAGATCCACTTTTTTATATCCGTGCAGGGCTCTACCAATTGTGTAAGGGTTACAGAAGGCCCTGAAGTTGTTACCCACAAATTAAACTTGACTGAACATCCTGCATTCCCAAAGTAGTTCATATGTGCGTGCAATGCCAGCAAATCGAAGGACCACATCACAGAAAAATGCTGTCAACTTTTAAAACAAGAAACTGGATTAGGAATAAACAGCAGATGGTACATTTATGATCACTTATCATGGCTCCTCTGTCTTCTTTCCTGGAGAAGCAATTCCGCCTTGTGCAATGTCTATTTAGCACCACCTCCATCTTTTGGTGGAAATGTTATTATGACCTGTCTATTGCACACATGCACAGTTTCTAAAGGAAGATGGAAAGCTGGCTGATTTGATTGAAAGACTCAAAACACATGCCAGTGTCCTGTGGATTAGTGACGGGTGGGTCAGCACAATAGACTACGGAACATGATGACAACTTCCAGTCACTTTGAGAACAAATCTAACCTGAAAACACAGGAGGAAAAGAAATGTCTTTTTATATGCCCTGAATTCTACTTTTCCACTATTGGTAACCACAACTCTACATTAATGTGATATCTATAAAATGCTATCTATCTGCAGCCTCAGTGATTTGATTGTTTATATAGGTATGTATTTTGACATAGTTAGGTCAACATATTAGACCAATATCTTTTTAGATGTCTATTAAATACACACAAAATATTCTGCCTAATATTCCCTTCCCCATCAATGAAACCATTTTGTAAATAATCTTCTGTCCTGTAAAGGTATTTGGGAAACCTTGTGCATTTAAAGGAATAGATCTCTAGCTTCACAGACACTGCCATTGCAAACTGCAGCAGAGAGAATAGACTTTAAGAATATCAGCTAAGAAAAACCGTCTTCTACCATTTGAGGTGAAGGAAGATCCCTTTTGGCTCTCAGCTAAAATATAGGATTTATGTTCCATAAGCAGTCAGCAAAAAGAGGGAAACAACATAAGCAGACTGATAGAGAGACTCCCTACTTAATAGATTGCAGTACTGAGGCAAAAATCAAATTCTGGTGTAAGAAAAAGACTAATATTAAAGAATAAATACCCAAAAGTGTTAAACTACAACTGGAAGGTTTTATTTTTTAAACTGATGTGCTTTCTGGCTTTTTGTCTTGATTCTCCTGTTCCATATTCCACCTCCCTTTCTGAACTCGTGGTCACTATCAAGGAACCTTCTGATACAGGACTGAGGCCTCACATGTCAATACCATTTTATGGTTAATCAGATAGGGGTATGTTACCGCAAAGTTGTTACCCTGCCTGTTTTTCTGGCATCAGTCACATCCTGAGAGAAAGATCATGCCTCCTACAACCTGAATTACCTAGTCTAGCTAGGGAGGATTCTTATTGATCCTTAAGTAACCCAGAAGTCGAACATCATTTTGATGCAATGACACCGAATATGACACACAAAATAGAGAGTGAATCTGGCAACCTCATTTGGCGTGATCTGTGTGGCTGGCATCACTGCCATGATCACCAACAGACTAAACACTGCAATTCAGCTGCTATGCCGGAAGGAAGGAATTTCAGGATCTTCTGCAAGTAAATTAGAGGCTAGAGAAGTACCTGTTTGTTTGTTTGTTTTTAAACTCAGCACCCTCTCTCATTCTTCCAACATTTCTCAGCACCACCATTGTCCCCAGGATATCATCCATCCTCTACATTAAGGACTGGACAGACTCCCTTCTAAGTCTATCAAACCCTCTCCTTAAACCTAAACTGTAGAAAAACAAAGCACTGGGGTTGTGTCCATTCATTTATATAGAAAAAATCTGTCATGCATTCTTCAAACTTTTTTCCTGTTTTTTACTTTAGAAACAGAAGAATATCAAACCTTGTCTTCCTTGCTTTTAATGGTAGCCTATTTGGAGGACCAGAAAACTGGACGGGGAGCCAAATTAAATAGGGAGTAACAAAAACAGCAGCAGCAACAACATAATTTCAAGTGTTGACTAAAAATCCCTTCCCATCTCAGTTTCCATTTCCTTATTACTTATACTATTACAATCCTACTAGTTCTCCAGTTATACAGTGTCTTTCAGGAGAAAGAAGGTAATGAGGAGTTGTTTTTCTAATGTAAAACACTAACTTCTAAAACGTCTTTCAGCCCTTCTTTAATCATCACAGAGTATCAAAAATAAATATATTTCTAAAAGGCACAAACCCAACTATTTCCTTTTTACAGGTGACTTTTAATCAGTTAAAGCAGAGGTGGGCAAACTACGGCCCGCGGGCTACATCTGGCCAACGGGACCATCCTGCCCGCCCCCTGAGCTCCTGGCCCTGAAGGCTTTCCCCAGCCCCTCCCCCGCTGTACTCCCTCCCCTGCAGCCACGCCATCATGCGGGCAGCACTCTGGGCAGCGGGGCTGCGCACTCATGCAGGGCAGCATGACAGCGTGTCTGGCTGCGGCCAGGCGGCACGGCTGCCAGACATGCTGCTCTGAGTGGCATGGTAAGGACGCCAGGGCCGGAGGGTTGGATAAGGGGTAGGGGCCCCAGGGCAGCAGTCAGGGGACAGGGAGCAGGGGGCAGTTGGATGGGGCAGAAGTTCGGGGGGGGTCCTGAATACAGGGAATGGGGGGGGTTGGATACACATGGGAGTCTGGGGGGCCTGTCAGGGGGTGGGGGTGGATGGGGGTAGGGTCCCAGGAGGAGGCAGTCAGGGGACAAGGAGCAGGGAGAGTTGGATGGGTCAGGAGTTCTGAGGGGGGCTATCAGGGGGTGGAAAGTGGGAGGGGGCAGGCTGTTTGGGGAGGCACAGCCTTCCCTACCCGGCCCTCCATACAGTTTTGGAACCCCGATGTGGCCCTCAGGCCAAAAAGTTTGCCCACCCCTGAACTAAAGGAATAATTAAGCTATGTACATCTGCCACTGTCTAAACCCCAAGAAACAAAAGACTAAGAAAGACTGAGAATCAAACCCAAACCCAAGTCGCTTGCAACACAGAGCATTAACCCTAGGTAATATAGTCAGTTCCAGAATAACAGCTGTTATCACCAATGTTATTGTGTAAGCATATCACCCCCACTCTTGTTTTCTGTTGATAGTCCTGAGGATAGTGCAGTGCTATTGAACACCACTTTTAAAATGTTCTCCACCCTTTTGTCCTACTCACAGCAGGGTTGGTCCACTGTGCACTCCCCAAAATGCATCTTCTTCAATAACTTTCAGGTATTTGTTCTTGTGCAGGTAGCTGCAGAGAGAAAATGCACAATTATCTGGTGATAAAATTATATATCTCCCATGAGCTACCATATGTAAAGAGGAATATGAACACCCCAGTGAAAAAGAATAAGACTAGAAGCTATAGGAACCCTGAGTTACCACATGGGCCTTTTTTTTTTCATGCTTTAAATAAATTTGACAAACAGCCAGCAGCTTAGTAGCTGTCAGTCCAATTTCTAATGGTACAAGTGTCCACATCACAAAAACTACCTCCTCAAGTGGCAACCTCAGTAGAGGCAACCAAGACTGAATAAGTTATGGATGCTGAACATCTTACCTAAACCTTAAGGATGGTCTCTCCAGAGCAGGGTTGAGGCACATTGGCTAAGTAACATGGAGGAAACTTGCCTTGCCACTGCACATATCATACCCATTCTGTGCAGACCAATTCTGTACAGGATTTTAGTCTTTGGTATGGTCAGTTGACACCTTTCTCTGGCATTTAAAAACTAGAAAAAGAACCTCTGCCACTGCTCATTGAACTTTACCTGTAACTTACGAGTTCATTTTCTGCTCCCATATTATTTATACTCTACCATGCAGTATTTGAGGCAGAGCTACAGTCACACCTTCATCTAGAGATAGTTACACATTGTGGAACTGATTGTATATATTGGTATTCTTTCACCAACTTATAAAAGGAGTCTCTCTTTAAAAATAAAAATTAAATATACATATTTTCATTGTTATTGTTATTCTGTCTTTATTCACAAATATTTTTAAGGTTACCTGGTCTTAATTCAAAATGATACCTATTCCACTTCTCTTCAGTTATGATAAGGAACGTGAGGAGGAAGGGGGAGGGGGGGAAAGAGGACTGGGCTTTGAGAAACAACCACTTCTTTTTAGCTGTGAATGCGGATGGAAGGCAACCAGGCCACAGGGAGCCACCACCATCTGGGGAGAGGAGGCGACATAATGCTTCCTCCCACCTAGTTTTACTAGGAGCAGAAAAGACATAAGTGTGAGGGATGGAAGGAGTTTTAAGTCCAGTAAAAAGCATTACAGTTCACCTGTTGAACCACATTTTTAAAAGTGGCCTCTGCATCTGCATGTCCACCTTATCTAATCAACATTTTAAGTACTATCAGTTATTTTGCTTTGCATAAAATGAGCCCAATTAACAAGTCTCAGGAAGAATGAATAAACTCAGTCTTACCATTCTGAACATTTTAATCTTTTTTCCTCAAAAAGCCAAGAAACATCCCCGTAAATAAAGTAAATCCTCCACCCCAAACACATATGCACACCATAAACACCAAACACTCCCACTAAGAAAATCTGGGGGGAGGGTGGGAGGAGGAGGGTTAAAGCTTTTGTATCCCCAACCTCAGATCTGAGGAGGCAAATGACATTTGTGGACACATCAGAGACCTGTAGGAAAACACTGCCCACGCTGGATTTGAGTGTGAGAATACATGTTTCAGGTGCCTAAGGTTTGCATAACCAAAACAGGGCCTCCTATGTACATGTAACAATTTAGAGATCAGACTGAAGCTCCTTGGAAAGAAGGAGAGAGAAAGAATGAACTTGAAAGAAAAAACAACCAAACTAAATCTCTACCATGATGTCATCAACAAAATCAGTGTTCTAAAATTCTAGAGAAACAATTTCCCTCCATCATTCAGACACTTTCCTAAAGCCTGTAGCAATACAGCATTCTCTCATCCCTACACATGAGCCATGTAAACAAAGACAAGACCACCTTTCACTCCACATCACTCTGGCACTTGAAACACCAGAGAAAATACAGGTTTCAGAGTGACAGCCTGTCATAAATATAAAGGGAAGGGTAAACCCCTTTGAAATCCCTCCTGGCCAGGGGAAAGCTCCTCTCACCTGTAAAGGGTTAAGAAGCTAAAGGTAACCTCGCTGGCACCTGACCAAAATGACCAATGAGGAGACAAGATACTTTCAAAAGCTGGGAGGAGGGAGAGAAACAAAGGGTCTGTGTCTGTCTGTATGCTGGTCTTTGCCAGGGATAGACCAGGAATGGAGTCTTAGAACTTTTAGTAAGTAATCTAGCTAGGTATGTGTTAGATTATGATTTCTTTAAATGGCTGAGAAAAGAATTGTGCTGAATAGAATAACTATTTCTGTCTGTGTATCTTTTTTGTAACTTAAGGTTTTGCCTAGAGGGGTTCTCTATGTTTTTGAATCTAATTACCCTGTAAGATATCTACCATCCTGATTTTACAGGGGGGTTTCTTTATTTCTATTTACTTCTATTTTTTATTAAAAGTCTTCTTGTAAAACACTGAATGCTTTTTCATTGTTCTCAGATCCAAGGGTTTGGGTCTGTGGTCACCTATGCAAATTGGTGAGGCTTTTTATCCAACATTTCCCAGGAAAGGGGGGGGTGCAAGTGTTGGGAGGATTGTTCATTGTTCTTAAGATCCAAGGGTCTGAGTCTGTAGTCACCTAGGCAAATTGGTGAGGCTTTTTACCAAACCTTGTCCAGGAAGTGGGGTGCAAGGTTTTGGGAAGTATTTTGGGGGGGAAGGATGTGTCCAAACAGCTCTTCCCCAGTAACCAGTATTAGTTTGGTGGTGGTAGCGGCCAGTCCAAGGATAACGGGTGTAATATTTTGTACCTTGGGGAAGTTTTGACCTAAGCTGGTAAAGATAAGCTTAGGAGGTTTTTCATGCAGGTCCCCACATCTGTACCCTAGAGTTCAGAGTGGGGGAGGAACCTTGACACAGCCTTGTTAGTCTGTATTCGCAAAAAGAAAAGGAGTACTTGTGGCACCTTAGAGACTAACCAATTTATTTGAGCATAAGCTTTCATGAGCTACAGCTCACTTCATCGGATACAGATACAGATTGCAGTGCATATGCATTGCAGAGACAGGGTAGCACATTGTATAATTAAATAAATACCACAAAATGCTTATTGAACACTCAAGAAGTTACCATAATACAGCAATGGACTAATTAAAGCTACTCAACATTACAAAGAAAGTGACCAATCTACCCAGCCTGAGGCTACATCCTGGGTATCAATTGCATTCCACTGGCAAGTAGTAATGTAATCTGGAATTCAGTTTGATTAGGTCCAGTGTCCTTCATGTTCCCAAAACTCTTTAGAGAACAACAGCTAGCTGTTTTATAGCACTTTTAATCTGAAGATCTCAGAGCACTTTGCAAAAGAGGTAACTTAGTAAGTATCCTTATCTCCTGAGGAAACGACTTCCCTGCGGTCAGTGGCAGAGCTGTGAACACAACCCAAATCTCCCGAGCTCGACTGCTCTAATCATTAGACTACACTGGCTAGAACAGGCCAGCGTTTGGTGAAGAACTAAAGGTCCACAGGGGAGCACAGATCAAGTCTTTAGACTCGAGTCCTGAAAATGCAATTGAATCGGTTTAGCTGTAAAGTGTGCAAATTCATCTGCCATCCATAATGTTTGTGTCTTGAAAACTACAAAGAACCAAATCCTGTCCCCATTGACGTTATTGGCAAACTTGACCTCACTAGGCACAGGCCCATACTTCTCACTGTAGTCAAGTCAGAAGATGCAAATATTTCACTTGACCTATAAAACACAAGTGCACAGTGAGCACTGGAATATATTTCCTGCATATTATTTGTTAGGCATAACACATACCTAATTCCCTGCATGCCACCAAGAAAATCTCTCATAGCCTATCCTCTCATCTGCTGTCATGTGAAACAAACCCTAGTTCTGCTTTAACACTATATCAGGGATTAGTATCTCCCTTTATCTGATGCTTTATGGAGAAATATGAGAGCCATTCTCATAGCTTGTCAATGTAGACCCAGTGGCTTTAGTATCTTGAGCTACTGTTTCACTATTTGCTATTTCCCCCTTTCATTTCCTGTCTGCAAATCTAACACTGAGTATCTCTAAAAATCAAAAACAGAACAAGAGCTAAGGATTAACCAGAGCCTTCAACAGCTTCACTGTAGCTGTGACTGAAGCAAGAGAAAACCTCTTTGCCCTAAGCACTAGAAATCATTGTACATCTAAATAATTGCTTGTTCAATTTTGCAATATTTTTCTCTGACATTTAAGACACCCCTGGGAGTAATAAAGTTGAAAGACAACAGTTCAGATCTGCCAATAAAACTAGACAGACTCTCAAACCTACAGAGCCATCCAGAGACCAATGGCATGTTTATAATAATCCCTTAATGAGGAGGGGCTTCACTGTTGCCTGCCAGTTTGAGTGCACAAGAGTCAGGCCCATCAGAATGCAGGATTTCCTGATACTAATTTATTTCAATTGTTTAAGCCCTTTTTATTTTGTTTAATAGGTACCCATTTTAAATGGAAAAGGAATAGACTCTCCTTGTTAATTTCTGGTTTGACTGAAGGTGTTTATGTATGGCTGGCTTAGCCTCTTCCAACAGCTTTCTTGTCCTTCTTTACATTTCTTGTCAAAGTGTACACTAACTTTTTTCTCTCAAATTCATCATGACCCAAGACCAAATTAAAAATGTCAATGCCCTTGTTCAACTATTATCTTTTTTAAAATAGCTTTAAGTGAATGTTAATATCCAGATGACGTGAGGGACTGTGTCAAGGAAGCTTCTTCTCAAGCCCTCCATTCTTCCACTAATATCTGTCAATGTTGATAGCATAATCACCCTCCGAAGTCATGCCTCCCTATTATCTGGGTGTCATCCTTGACTCCACCCTCTCTACCTGTATACATTCAGGCTATGTCCAAATTATGCTTCTTCCTTCCTACCATTTCCAAGATCCAATCTTTTCTCTCTGTCCACACTGATTAAAAACTTTTGTCCAGATGCTTATGATTGCCCATCTTGATTACTGCAACCTATTCGTCTCTGGCCTTCCTGACCCCAATCTCCGGTCAATTTTGAATTACTCTTCTGACCTGCTGGTCTGAACATGTCATCCTAGAGCTGGCTAAAAAAACTGAAAAACAATTCTAAAGTTGTTTCTGTCTCAAAGGGTATGACTTTCTCCCCCATTTTTTAAAAAAAATTGTGAAATATTTTTTTCAAAATTTTGGTGTCTTGCTTCCTCCCAGTTTTTCCTCTCTGATACTGATTGCAATATCAGGAGTGATGTCCAGGTTTTTTTCTCCCTTGCTTTTTATTTTTTTCCTTTTGGTACTTTGTAACTTTTCAAAACTTCAACTTTTGAAGAGCTATGGTTGGCAGAGTTAGAATCTCATTTTTCCTTTTGCCACTTCACAACTTTTCAGGAAATACTGAAAAGTGATAGAGTGGTAAAAGTAAAAATGCAAAAAGAAAAAGAAAAAAGAAAAAAAGTGAAAATTCATTATATTGTATGCAGTGGCAAAACCGCAAACCCTGAAAATTCAAATTTTTAAAATTTGAAATGTAGATGAAAAACTGTAAAATGTAGAAAAACCAGAAGCATTTTACCAAAATGTTTTATTCTTAACAAGGCTATAATTCTGCTGGGGAAAAAAGTTTCAAAAACAAAATTTCAAGCAGTTCTATGCCACTTCTGAGTCCCTCCAATGGCTTCCCTTTTCCCACTGCATCTTATGCAAACCTCTAGCCCCTACTTTTATGGCTCTCCACATTTTCCCCAGCACCATCTTCTCTATAATGATGCCAGTCTCCATTGCCTGTTTATCCACTTCTCCCACAAGCACCTTCACATTTCTTCCATATTGCCCCAATGCATGCTATGCCCTCCCCAAATTAATCTGTAAAGCCATTACCTGCCCTCCTTTAAATATCTCAATATTCTCTTCTACCATGATTCCTGTAGTAAATAAGCAACTGATAATGGCTAGGTAAGTGATCAGTTAGGATTACTGATATCATTAATATCTTGTTTATACCCTAAAAAAAATTCATTAAAGTATAAAAAAAAGTTACTTACCTGTAGTTTTTTTTGAGATGTGTTGTGCATATATAAAAATTCCACTCACGGTGTGCAGGCACCCCGTGCACTCAATATCAGAGTTTTTTGGACAGCAGTGTCCATTGGGACTGTGCACATGCCCTGAATGTCCTTGTAACCTGCACTGAAGGCATATAAGGCAGAGAGCCCAACTGCCAGCCACTGAGTTCCTTCTCCACCACAGAATCCCAATGTCACAGGACTCCATAGCAAAGGGGAAGGAGTGTGTGTCACGGAATATATAATATGGATAGTACATCTCAAAGAACTCCAGTTACTGATTTTCTTTCTTTGAGTGCTTGCCCATATTTATATATTCCACTCATCGTGACTCACAAGCAGTGATTCCATGTAAGCTGATGTGAGCTCAGAATCTAAATGAATAAAGACCACAGCACAACTTTGCCAAAAGATACTTCCAAATTTGATGTTTCTACAATGGAGTAGTGTCTTGTGAAAGTATGACTTGATCCACAGGTGTCTTCCTTATAGATGCCCATAATAGAGATATTTTGTAAAGATACTGCTGAGGCTGTCTGAGCTCTAAAGGAATGAGCACTCATTGGTGTTAGGAGTGTTAGTGATGATAATGTAGTATTCAGGCCTGTATATTTGCCTGAGAAAGAATTTTGGGTCTTGTGTGTCCATTTGACTTTTGATATTTTTATATTCTTATTAACATGTGTGAACAAAGACACATTGTGTTACATCTTCCCACAAGCAGATGGGATGAAAAGAGATGAGAGATAGAGCTACAGTGTTGCTTGGCAGAGTGGGAGTTTAATATATGAGCATACACTTGAAGGATAGTCCTGCCTCAACTCCTCTCCTTAGATAAGGTCAAGCAACCAGTTGGGAGGGGCGAGGAGGATGGCGGTCAGAAGAGAGAAGGTATAAGAAACACTTAAAGCTAAAGAAATGCCTATCCCTAAGCAAAGCACAACCTCACTCCTTACCCCTCCCATGGGACGCAAAACTATGGTTGTGCTTGCTTGATTAACCCCAATAAACATCACATTGCCTACACTTTGGACTTCTGGTCTTCTGTTTTCTGTCTGCATGACAAGAACCAGAAGAGGGTGAAGGCAAACCCCTTAACAATTGGCAGCTGTCAAAAACTAGAGATCCTGGTACTGGATAAGTATAGAAAATTCTGTCCCTGCAAAGGAGCATGGTATTTAAAAACCAAAACCTTAACGTAGCAGGAGTTTGCCTCAAAATCTTTGCAGGTCCACAATAGCATCATTAATAGGGAGAGCTATTTTCCTAGATGTAGCTGAATGAAGTATGTCAATCAGTTTATGAGAGCATTCCTGAACCTCCTCAACAGGGGTTTGAAGACACTCAACCTCTCTCTTAAGTAAGTTTTGAAAATTTTTAAAATCAACCAGTTGCAATGGGGCAGCAGGAATTACAACTTGTCAGACAACAAGAATGATACAGGTGTAGGTCCCATCAAATCACCAGCTTGAGGTGGAACTTCTTCAGACATCTCCTCGGTTTGAGGAGGACCTTGAAAAGGCAATGTCAAGGAGCAGGCTGAGAAGCAGAAGCAGAAGGAGGATTTTTTTTCCCTGAGAGGTGGCACAGAGGTATGATGTTCTGGCCTATATGAACCCCATAGATTTCAGAAGGGCCATGCAGGCATATTGCAAAGGGAAGGCCCAACAGCAAAGGGAAGGCCCAATAGCAAAGAGGAAATCATGGGGCAAGACAGTGATAGTCACTGTAGAATCTCACATGAGAAGAGTCTCTTGAACATCTACAAGATTTGTAAGAGGCAAAAGGAGATGCCATTGAGGAATATGTAGATGACTCCTGCATCTTGTCTTGTGATCCTAAGGAAGATATAATGAAGCACTCTGCATCCAATGGTGGGGTGGAAGAAGCTGGACTAGTCATCTGTACCAGTAGACCCTGTGCAGTTGGACTTTGAAACACACTCAGTGCCGCAGATAAAGGTACCAGTATTGAAGAGGTGTTATTGAGAGAAGTAGAGAGAAGTCTCCTCCAACACCTGCAAGCCTCCCTGTACCACATACTTTGTCAGTACTAAATGGTGCAGTGGGTCAACAGGGGAGCGAGCATAGGAAAGAGTGGAGTCAACTGTGCTGATGTACTGAGCGGAGCATAGCAGTCATTGCTGGGACTGAAGGAATTATAACAGAGATCATTTGTGCCAAGGAAGCAATATTAGACAATATGGCAGGAGCCAGCACCAAAGAGGCATCCAATTTTATATACCACTGTGGTACTGAAACATCAACAGTGTGATGTTTTTGAGTTCCACAGCAGCCATACTAGACTGTCAAGTCTCTTTACACTAAGAACAGTGAAGGGAACCAGACCACCTGTTAAAGGAGACTTTCACTGGTGATCTGCCTCTAACTCTTCCAGAGCAGTGCTCCTTCTTTTTGTCAATTCTTTCTGAGACAGAAATTGCAGCCGTACATGACAGCTCTGGAGCTGGCAGACACTGAGTTAACAGGTGTACTACTGGAAACAGGAAGATCTTCCCCAGTGGGGTCAGAGATACCAGAGTTTGAGGCTGGAATCATGGATCAATCAAGCAAAGACATTTTCAGATGAGGTTCTTTGATGTTTAATGTTCTCTCTGAGAAAGACTTGCAGACTGTTCATTGACTGGGGATGTGGGACCTCCCTTGGCACTCAAAATAAAGGCATCATGTATGGTCCTCATTTATGGGTAATGCACTCTCACAATAGAGGCAATACCTAAATCTGGAGGATTTAGGGTTTGACATATCTAAGCTGCAGTAACAGGAGAATTATGATGTATACCCAGTAAAAAGTTGAAAAAAGAAAAGAAAATCTATCAGAAGTATTTGCCAACAAGCAAAAAACCTAATACTAATCATTAACAATAAGTATGAAAGTAGGAATATATACACAAGGTTAGAAAAATCTAAGCTCATGAGAATGACAATAAGTAGTTTTGTCTTGCAGCCATGGGTGGTGAGCAGAAATGGAGTAACATTTGGGCTGCTCTACCCTGTATCTCTTTGGTGCAGGGCATGAAAACATTCAGGGCACATGCATGGCCACACTGGACACCACTGGACAAAAGACTCAGATTCTCAATCACACAGGGCACATGCAGACCATGAGTGGAATATATATGGACAAGCACTCAAAGAACTGCTAATTGTGCACATAACTACTCTCCATAATAGAGTTATGTGAATAACTGATTTTTTCCATTAGCAGGCAGTTCCAAAAAATAACAATAATAAAATAAATTCTTTTTATGTTGACCTAAAACAGAATATTTTTTGGAATTTTCAGCAAGTTGAAGCTTGTGAAAAAAATTAGCTTTGAGTCAAACAAAACATTTTATTCAACCCCAAACTAAACTTTTTAATTTGTGGCAACTTTTTTTTAAAAAAAAAATAAAAGCAAATGTCATTTATCCAGGAGTTAGATCACTCCACCCGGAATATGAAGACCCACATTTGAAACTCCACTCTAGTGCAGGAACTGAAACCCAGGTCTCCACCCTCTCAACTGCATGCCCTAACCACCAGGCTATAAGGTATTCTGTGATAGGTCTCTCAATCTCTCCTGTTGAAGCTGCTCCACTTTGTATAAATAATTAAATATTCATTGACCCAGGCACAAAATAAAAATGGCTCTCTAGCCTGGTGGTTAGGACACTCAACTGGAAGGTGTGGGACACCAGGGTTCCAGTTCCTGCTCCTTAGTGAGGATTCAAACTTAGATCTTCTATATCTCAGGTGAGTGCCCTAATCACTGAGCTACTTGTTATAAAAGGGGTGGTGACATCACCACTTCCTCTTCCTTCTCAGTTTTGTGAATGGCGCCTAAAAGTTGGAGTTAGGAACCTAAGCCCACGTGTGCTTCAAGCCCAAAATATCAACAACTTTAATATAGAAATGAACTGTTTTGACATTTCTTTCTTTGACTGAAAATTTGTTGAAATTGACACAAATTCACAAAAACAACAAGGAGTCCGGTGGCACCTTAAATACTAACAGATTTATTTGGGCATAAGCTTTCATGGGTAAAAACCCCACTTCTTCAGATGCACAAAATGTCTTGGTTGTCCCAAATAAGCATTTTTCAGTGAAAAAAATTTAAGCCACACCTTTCACCAAGCTCTAGTCCATAACCACATGCTCCTGTTTTTTTCTTTCCCTTCAGCCAACTTCTTGTAACCCTCTCCTCAATTTGTGTCAAGTTTGAGGCACATTGGATAGGCAGTGCAGGGGAAACTTACACTATTGCTGCTCATTCTGAGCCTGTTCTAGGAATAAAGAAAAGAATCTGCTAACTTCATCAATACAAAACTCATTATATGAAACATGAAAAATGAAAAGAAATGGAAAAGGAAAAAGAACGTCAGACAACAACACAGAGCATTCTTATATAATAATTGCCCTCTGGGCTTTCTTTCCCAGAAAGGTTTTAAGATACAGTTTAATGTGTTGATTGCATTTCAATATTTTTCTCCAAAAGATCCTTTATGGTAAAACCCTTGTTGTTATCCAAGTACAGTTTTAACCAGGAACAGTTACTGAGCTTCCTCATGAAAATACATCATTGGATAAGTGTGTTTTCTTTTGATAGAATCACCAATTCTTTTTGTCTTCTAATTTTAGAGTAAGTCTACAGAGTTTAGTAAAGCAGAAAAAAATATGCCCCCATCAGCTACATTTTAAATATGACCATCAAATTATTAAATGAGTTTAGAGTTTCTACATAACATGCCATCAGTAATGAGACAACAAGCATGATACTGGCCCAGAACCTTGGTGCAGCTCCATAGTGGGTGCAAAAGTAGACTTTGCATTTCCCAGATCCTGGGCTGGCTCCTTGCTGAGCTGGTTCCCTACAGTAACTTACAGTAACCTGAAGGCGGCTCTGAGTTATGCCAGCTGCCAGCAATTTCAATGAACAATATGGCAGCCAGGGATCAGTGGGTTGTAGGAAAGCCCCAGAGCCCTGTGCTCTGGACATTCCTTCTTTGTAGGCAGCAGGGGCAAAGGGTGGTGTAGCGGCTGCTATGCAGGTTGTATGCCACAAGAGTTTCGCCCTACACCAAAGTGATCCTCTTGTGTCTGGCTGTGCAGAGGTTTAGGGACAGAACCTCTCCTCAGTGTGGCAGAAAGAAGCTGCATTGTACCTCAGGATCTGAGCCAGCATGAATAAATTTCATGAAGGAACCACAGAAATAAATTCCTGAAAACAATGTCCAGAGCATGAATTGTGAAACAGATACTGTTTATCATTCATGCCTACAAAGTAAGTTTTAAAACAGATGTTAACATTCTGAAAATAGTGGTATTGTCTGTATCTTTGTTCTCAGTAATGTTTTCAATTATTAATGGCTTTCAGGGGATTTTCTCGCTCAGGAGATTGATATTGGAAATAGGATAATTTTACCTCTAGCGTTCAAATCTAGGCCAGTGACATTCAGTCCAGGTAATGACTGAACATCAATTATTCACTGAAATATGTCTGGCAACTTATCTGAAATGAGTTGGTGTTTTCAGTCCTCATTTCAGTGGACAAGTATCATTATTATTTATATGACAGTAGTGTCCAGCACCCCCTGTCAGGATTGCTGCCCCAGTGTGCTTGGTCCTGTAGATAGAATGACCAGTTGTCCATTTGGGCTCCCCAGCCTAGTAGGGAAGCATAGATGATGATGATAGTTTTGTCAGGAGAAGAGGGAAGAAGGGGGACTCCCATGTGTTTGTGATGTGGGTTTGTCCACCATAGGCGGGAGAACAGTACCTTGGCCAGGACTGGTTTCAGAGTAACAGCCGTGTTAGTCTGTATTCGCAAAAAGAAAAGGAGTACTTGTGGCACCTTAGAGACTAACCAATTTATTTGAGCATGAGCTTTCGTGAGCTACAGCTCACTTCATCGGATGCATACCGTGGAAACTGCAGCAGACGTTATATACACACAGAGATCATGAAACAATACCTCCTCCCACCCCACTGTCCTGCTGGTAATAGCTTATCTAAAGTGATCATGGATTTGTGCTGGAAATGGCCCAACTTGATGACCTGCTAGGACTGAGCCAAAGACAGTTTGCTAGCAAGGACTGGGGAAGCAATGAAGGAGCTCCTGGCAGGCTGAGGACCCTGAGTAGGGACTGAGCCTGGGGAGTGCCGCAGGAAGATAGTGTCTCCAGGGAGGAACCCCTGGGGATATGGCTCCATACTTTAAAGACCGCACACAACCAGAGGGGGGCACTCACAAGAGGTGGGTGCCAATCCCATTACAGAGCATCAGAAATCACAAATTCTGCGTGAAAAAATAAAATTCTGTGGGGACCATAAATTCTGTGTAAATTCTGCTTTGTGCAGTGGTGCAGAATTCTAGTAGGAGTAAAATGGCATTGTTAATCAGCAGGGCCACTCTGGCAGGGGCCACTGATACCACAATGTCCACCAGCTTGTGAGAGCTTTCACACACCTCCTCTGTCTGACTGTCAAGAACAGAGGCCACCCTTCTCAATAGATCTTGATGAGCTCTGTGGTCCTCTGGTGGTGGTGAATCTCTTGCCACCTGATCTGGTCAGATGCAACAGGATTCTGAGGTTGTGGCTGCTCTATGTCTTGTGGTGGAGAACCAGCCCGAGTGACTTCTGGATGCTCAGTACCAATCTTGGTACTGGAGAATGATGTCCACAGTGCTGATGCCCCTGGCCTGCCATTGAGGACAGTAAATGAGAAAGCGGAGGAGAGATCCTTGTGGGAGGAAAGACACCTCACAGTATCCAAAATGGCCAGTAATATGGGCCTGGAACCTTGACCGAGCCATTGCCCCTGAGCAGGAGGCCAGTGCTGTGACTGCTGCATGACCCATGGTCTCTGATGAAGTGTATGTTCCCAATCTTGGACATGACAAAGACAAACACACCTCTGAGTCTGAAGAAGAAGAGTCCGATACCTTTGACAACTGAGGGGAAGAACCAGTTTGGACTTGAGATAGGTAGCCAGAACCTGATAACAGCAGTACTGGGGATATCATTGGAGACTTCCTCTTGACTGCACCAGCTTTTGTGGAAGCTTGGGAGGTAACAGTATTGTTGGTTCCTGACATGGTGAGGTAGGAGCTGCAGGAATCAGTACCAATTGTAAGCCTTCCTGTACTGCCAGGGATACTGGCACTGAAAGGCGAAGCGGGTCCCTTGCATACTCCTCCAGGGTGATTGAGTGTGGCAACAACTGATGACCCTGATGCAATGATCTTTTGGAGGATGGTCTCGACAGACCTGGCACAGGTTCCAGAGGCAGCAGTCTCTTCTTCTTAACTGATAAGTGCTCTAGGGAGAGCCTCTCTCTCTCAAATGTCTCATAGAGTCTCTGCCTCTACCTGGCTTCTATACCAACAAACTCAATGAGTACCAAACCCTGGGAGGGTCTATGCCTTTTCTTCAGCACTGGCGAAAGGGATCGAGGAGCTGCAGATATCTCTGATGGGGCGCCTCCATACATGGGGTGCTTTCCCCATGTGATGACTCCGATAGAGTGCAAAGTGCTACCTCCATAAGTAAACACCTGAGCCTCGCTGTTCTTTCTTTCTTTGAGCTGGGCTTAAATCCTTCACAAATGTGACATCTGATGCTGATGTGGGATTCTCCCAAATATTTAAAGAAAGCCAGGTGCGGGTCACCGACTGGCACAGGCTTTCTGCAAGCCTTAAACTCCCAGTGAGTGAGGCTTCGTTCCAGTACCGATCCCAGTACTGAAAGATAAAATTTAATCAAAAAAGACCTAAAACTAAAACAAGTACTAAAAACCAGCTAAACTAACTTCAGCTAACTAATTTCTAACAGTAAGAGGGTATATATACCAAGGAGTGAGGGAAGCTCTTGCCACAACAAATTTGACTCCATTCCGACAACCTCACGGGAGGTCAGAAAGAACTGAAGAAGGTCGGTGTGTGTCTGTGCTCCACTCTCTTATACTTACATGCTGCAGTGCATGATGGCAGAGGGCACTCAAGCTACCCTGACAGGTACTGTTGAGGAAAAAAGGTCTTAGACAATCGCGCACAATGCACACACACATGTACAGTGGAATGGACATGTGCAAGCATTCGAAGAAGAACACCTCATTATTGCTCTCCTACGAGTATATCTCTTCCTTCCCACCCTTGCCCCTTCCCTAACCTCCAACCCATAGGCAGACAGGATGCATGAAAAATACCAGAAATAGATTAATGTCACATGTCAAGAGCTGGAAGTCAGGGCCTGATCCAAATTCCACTAAAGTCACTTTCCATTGACTTAATTGGGCTTTAGATCAATCCCTCAGAGCACAAGGATAAGGAGTTACAGCACCGGATAGGTTTCAGAGTGGTAGCCGTGTTAGTCTGTATCAGCAAAAACAACGAGGAGTCCTTGTGGCACCTTAGATACTAACAAATTTATTTGGGAATACGCTTTCATGGGCTAGAACCCACTTCATCAGATGCATTTGAAGCCAACTGCATAAGGTGTGAAGTTGCATCCATAAAAATAAGAAATTGTGACATGCTGCTCTAGTTCTGTAATAATTATATTTAAACTTCTTAACCCCAATCTTCTTTCCTATCCCTCAACACAAACCAAAGGACTCTATCTCATATTATCAAACACACATTTAGCCCCAGTGATCCAGGCCCTAGTGGCTGTCAGGTTGAATAATTACAACTCACTATACCTAGATATAAGCATTCTGACTTTACCACGGCTTTGCTTAGAAATTGAGTGCACAACTAGTACACCATTTTTCTTTCTATACCCATAGACATCGTCCCAATTCAACAATATAGCTGTACCTGAACACTGGAAGGCTAGGGGAATTATTAATGGACACTTATCTCTATAGTTGTCAGTTTAAATACACAGGAATTACGATACCTTCGGGCACATATCAAGGGCCATGATGGAAAGGGGCCATGACTGGGACACCATACAGTGCAGGGTTAAAGTGAAGGAGCTGCGGAATGCCTACCACAAAGCCTGCAAGGCAAACGGCTGCTCTGGTGCTGCCCCCGCGACCTGCCATTTCTACAAAGAGCTGGATGCGATACTTGGGGGCAACCCCACCTCCACTCCAACGACCACCATGGACACTTCTGAGCCCAGCACAGCAAGGGGGGGAGGAGGAGGAGGAGGAGGAAAACGCAAGCGAGGGTGCTGAGGAGGGGGGAGACACCCCAGAATCCCTTGATGCATGCAGCCAGGAGCTCTTCTTGAGCCAGGAGGAAGGCAGCCAGTCACAGCGTCCGGTGCTTGGGGAAGGACAAACAACAGAGGAGGTTCCTGGTAGGCGTTTTTTTTTTTTCGGGAAGGAAGTTCTTTGGTGCAGGCTCTTTGGGCGAGGAAGGTTTGGGATATATTCATGCCTAGATGTGGAATAGCGCATTGATGTGCTCTCTCACACCACGGTAATCGGCATCGGTGATCTCTTCAAAAGTCTCAGACAGAACGTGGGCAATGCGCCTGCTCAGGTTTATTGGGAGAGCCAGCGTGGTTCTTGCCCCAGTCAGGCTAACGTGTCCATGCCACTGTGCCGTGAGGGGCGGGGGGACCATTACTGCACACAGTCAAGCTGTGTATGGGCCAGGGTGGAAGCCGCTTTGTAGTAGAAGACCCTCCCTTGCTTCCCCGGTCACCCTCAGCAGCGAAATATCTTCCAGGACGATCTCCTGTGGAGAATGTTGTGACAGTGTTCAGTGTAAATTTCCCCTGGAGCTGTTGGCTCTCCCCATGGCACAGAAATCCAGAAGACAGTACACCCATGAAACAATCAGTCCCCCTGGACCCTGTGCTTACTCACCATTTCTGGGGCTCCTGTGGCTTATGTGCGCTTGCTTTGGGGCAGGCAAAGTATGGTTTTGTTTGGACTGTGATTGCCCTCCTTAAGTGCGGGGGAATCATTGCTCTGTCTGGTGTATACAATGCTTCCTCTGTTAAGTGTTGCATTTTGCCTGTATAGGTGCAACCTTGAGATCTCAGCCGCCAGTGTTATCACCGGCCGACAGAGTGAGAGCACTCAGGAAGAGGTCCCATAAAAGCAAAGAAGACATGCTGCAGGAAGTGATGCGGCAGTCTGTGGAAGAATCGAAAGGCACAGAAGTGGAGGGAGAGTGAAAGGAGGATCCACCAGAAGAATGAGGATCACCGGCAACAAAACGCGGTGCTCTGGCAGCAAAGCATGGATCAGCTGATTAGCATAATGGAGCGCCAACTGGACTCTATCCAGGCTCACCTCCAGCTTCACCATCCACCCACGAAAACTACAACTCTTGTCCACTGCACTCAATCCCCCTCAACATGCCTTATAGCCATCCTGAAGTGCAGCACTAAGTGCACAGCACTCCAGACAGGATTCCAGAGTATGAAATCAGGACATTCTCAAGTCTGTGAGTGAACTGGTCCCCTCCGACCCCATCCCCTTGCCGTTGTATTACTTTGTTTTTATTTCAATAAATGAATTTTCTTTTCAATAAATGAAGTTTTTCACTTTGAAAACATACTTTATTAGTGCATAAAGCAAAATATACCTTAGCCCAGGAAAGCAACAAGCACCACAATTCAGTGTACCAAAGACAGCCACTGCACTTAACTCCCGTGCAGAGCAACAGACATTACTTTCAGCCTCAAATTGCTCCCTTAAGGCATCCCTAATCCTTGCAGCCCCATGCTGGGCCCCTCTAATAGCCCTGCTCTCTAGCTGTGCAAATTCAGCCTCCAGATGTTGACTCTCTGAGGCCCACGCCTGAGTGAAGCTTTCACCCTTCCCTTCACAAATATTATGGAGGGTACAGCATGCGGATATAACCGCAGGGATGCTGGCTTCGGCCAAGTCCAGCTTCCCATAAAGAGAGCGCCAGCGGCCCTTCAAATGGCCAAAAGCACACTCCACAGTCATTCAGCACCGGCTCAGCCTGTAGTTGAACCATTCCTGACTGCTGTCCAGGCTCCCTGTGTAGGGTTTCATGAGCCATGACATTAAAGGGTAAGTGGGGTCTCCAAGGATCAAAATGGGCATTTCGACTTCCCCTACAGTGATCCTCTGGTCTGGGAAAAAAGTTCCGGCTTGCAGCTTCCTGAACAGGCCAGTGTTCTGAAAGATGCGTGCGTCATGCACCTTTCCGGGGCAGCCTGCATTAATGCCAATGAAACGCCCACGGTGATCCACAAGCGCCTGGAGAACCATGGAGAAATACCCCTTTCAGTTAACATACTCGGGAGGCTAGGTGGTCTGGTGCCAGAATAGGAATATGCTTCCCATCTATCGCGCCTCCGCAGTTAGGGAAACCCATTTGTTCAAAGCCAGCCACAATGTCATGCACGTTACCCGGAGTCACGGTTCTTCTGAGCAGGATGCGATTAATGGCCCTGCAAACTTGCATCAACACAATTCCAACTGTTGACTTTCTCACTCCAAACTGGTTAGTGACCGATCGGTAGTTGTCTGGAGTTGCCAGCTTCCAGATTGCAATAGCAACCTGTTTTTCCACCGGCAGGGCAGCTCTCAATCTCATGTCCTTGCACCGCAGGGTCGGGGTAAGTTCAGCACACAGTCCTATGAAAGTGGCTTTTCTCATCTGAAAGTTCTGCATCCACTGCTTGTCATCCCACACTTGCAGAACGATGTGATCCCACCACTCAGTGCTTGTTTCCCAAGCCCAAAAGCGGCTTCCATGGTGGAGAGCATGCCCGTGAATGAGACAAGCAATTTCGTGTCATATGCATTACGTGACTCAATATTCTCGTCGGACTCCTCACTGTCCTCACTTTGGATCATAGAATCATAGAATCATAGAATATCAGGGTTGGAAGGGACCTCAGGAGGTCATCTAGTCCAACCCCCTGCTCAGAGCAGGACCAATCCCCAATTAAATCATCCCAGCCAGGGCTTTGTCAAGCCTGACCTTAAAAACTTCTAAGGAAGGAGATTCTACCACCTCCCTAGGTAACGCATTCCAGTGTTTCACCACCCTCCTAGTGAAAAAGTTTTTCCTAATATCCAACCTAAACCTCCCCCACTGCAACTTGAGACCATTACTCCTTGTCCTGTCCTCTTCTACCACTGAGAATAGTCTAGAACCATCCTCTCTGGAACTACCTCTCAGGTAGTTGAAAGCAGCTATCAAATCCCCCCTCATTCTTCTCTTCTGCAGACTAAACAATCCCAGTTCCCTCAGCCTCTCCTCATAAGTCATGTGTTCCAGAACCCTAATCATTTTTGTTGCCCTTCTCTGGACTCTCTCCAATTTATCCACATCCTTCTTGTAGTGTGGGGCCCAAAACTGGACACAGTACTCCAGATGAGGCCTCACCATTGTCGAATAGAGGGGGACGATCACATCCCTCGATCTGCTCGCTATACCCCTACTTATACATCCCAAAATGCCATTGGCCTTCTTGGCAACAAGGGCACACTGCTGACTCATATCCAGTTTCTCGTCCAGTGTCACCGCTAGGTCCTTTTCCGCAGAACTGCTGCCTAGCCATTGGGTCCCTAGTCTGTAGCGGTGCATTGGGTTCTTCCGTCCTAAGTGCAGGACCCTGCACTTATCCTTATTGAACCTCATCAGATTTCTTTTGGCCCAATCCTCCAATTTGTCTAGGTCCCTCTGTATCCTATCCCTGCCCTCCAGCATATCCACCACTCCTCCTAGTTTAGTATCATCCGCAAATTTGCTGAGGGTGCCATCCATGCCATCCTCCATTTATGAAGATATTGATCATTTATGAAGATATTGAACAAAACAGGCCCCAGGACCGACCCCTGGGGACTCCACTTGACACTGGCTGCCAACTAGATATGGAGCCATTGATCACTACCCATTGAGCCCGACAATCTAGCCAACTTTCTATCCACCTTATAATCCATTCATCCAGCCTATACTTCTTTAACTTGCTGGCAAGAATACTGTGGGAGACCGTGTCAAAAGCTTTGCTAAAGTCAAGGAACAACACGTCCACCGCTTCCCCTCATCCACAGAGCCAGTTATCTCATCATAGAAGGCAATTAGATTAGTCAGGCAGGACTTGCCCTTGGTGAATCCATGCTGATTGTTCCTGCTCACTTTCCTCTCCTCTAAGTGCTTCAGAATTGATTCCTTGAGGGCCTGCTCCATGATTTTTCCAGGGACTGAGGTGAGGCTGACTGGCGTGTAGTTCCCAGGATCCTCCTTCTTCCCTTTTTTAAAGATGGGCACTACATTAGCCTTTTTCTAGTCATCCGGGACTTCTCCGGATCGCCATGAGTTTTCAAAGATAATGGCCAATGGCTCTGCAATCACATCCGCCAACTCCTTTAGCACTCTCGGATGCAACGCATCCGGCCCCATGGACTTGTGCTCATCCAGCTTTTCTAAATAGTCCCGAACCTCTTCTTTCTCCACAGCGAGCTGGTCACCTCCTCCCCATGCTGTGCTGCCCAGTGCAGTAGTCTGGGAGCTGACCTTGTTCGTTAAGACAGAGGCAAAAAAAGCATTGAGTACATTAGCTTTTTCCACATCCTCTGTCACTAGGTTGCCTCCCTCATTCAGTAAGGGGCCCACACTTTCCTTGGCTTTCTTCTTGTTGCTAACATACCTGAAGAAACATTTCTTGTTACTCTTGACATCTCTTGCTAGCTGCAGCTCCAGGTGCGATTTGGCCCTCCTGATTTCATTAAAAATACATGCCCGAGCAATATTTTTATACTCTTCCCTGGTCATACGTTCAACCTTCCACTTCTTGTAAGCTTCTTTTTTATGTTTAAGTTCCGCTAGGATTTCACCGTTAAGCCAAGCTGGTCGCCTGCCATATTTACTATTCTTTCGACACATCGGGATGGTTTGTTCCTGTAACCTCAACAGGGATTCCTTGAAATACAGCCAGCTCTCCTGGACTCCTTTCCCCTTCATGTTAGTCCCCCAGAGGATCCTATCCATCCGTTCCCTGAGGGAGTCGAAGTCTGCTTTCCTGAAGTCCAGGGTCCGTATCCCTGCTGCTTACCTTACATCCCTTGGCCCGCGGCGCTTCCTGCAGCCCCCATTGGCCTGGGACAGTGAACTGTGGCCAGTGGGAGCTGTGATCGGCCAAACCTGCGGAAGCAGCAGGTAAACAAACCGTCCCGGCCCGCCAGTGGGCTTATCCTGGTGGGCCGCGTGCCAAAAGTTGCCAATCTCTGAACTAAAGGATGTCTCAACAAGGACTGGTAGAGGTTTATGTAGCTTGTTACCTTTAGCTCAGTGGCCAAATGTGATCCAGTTCAAGAGTAAATAAAACTTTTTGGTATTGGCTGGGTGTGCAGTGGCCTGTGTGAAATGAGTGGCTGGCTTCTGTCCAGTTCCCAGCCCACATCACTAAAAATATAATTGCAATTGGCACTCCCTACCTAATTGTGAGATCAGATGGTAGAAAAGCCTATATGGGGAAGCAGCAGAAATTACATGGCCTAGACAAAGCACTAGAAAAATGCTGTAGGAAACAAATCTTAATGGGATGAACTAGATAACCTGATAAGACTTTTCTGTATCTAATTTCTAAGGGCCAGTCCTGGCACAGGGATAAATAAGCCCGTCTCTTCTGTCTTCCAAGTGGCCACAGGCGTGCAGAGCACATTTCATTAGGGTGTGTACCCAGGGAATTTTTTTTTTAAAGGCGAACATTTAGCACACAATTTTTCACACTGAAAAAAACCCAGTAACCTAGTTAATAATAATAATAATAATTATTATTAATAGTAATAAAATCAACTAATAGAATGAAAAATGTGTGTATACTGTATATGAGATTATTATATGAAAAATGAAAATGAGTTTGCTTTGGGATTTTACAAGGCACTTATATCATTTAAACACATTTGGTACCCTGAGTAATGATAACACTTCTTGCAAATCACATAAATAGGGATCTCATGGTCCCCCTTCCTTCACCCCATTGCAAAGGCACAGGTTTTATTGCTGGCTGCCCTAGGGCTGCAGAAAACCCTATATGGAAAGAAGAGGATCAATTTATACAGAGGGCTGAAGGGGGGCTCCCATAGTGCATTAATTAACACTTAATAAATACATCAAAATTAAATACATTGCAGAGATAAGAACCTGTAACGACAACTTTACTTCATGAGAAGCTCCAGAGAAAGAAGACCCAGAGGGAATAATGGTAGGTGGAATCCTAGGGGACCAAAGGGGCTGGCAGAGGGAGCAGACAGAGAAAAAGGGTAGAGGCAGAGTGGCTGCAGGATTGGTCCAGTCTTCTGCATCTCCCCTGTGGGTGGAGAGACTGATCTCTATCACTGTAAGAGGGAACAATAGAATGGAATGCCCAGAAGAATGAATGACTTGAGGACAATTTCCTGAGGGACCCATACCCTTGCAGAGCTTTTCTATCTCTGACATTTACATTTCTACATGGTTTGGCCCACAGAAATAAAAATCTACACATCTTCCATGTGTTTTTGGACCAATGGAAAAAAACAGTTACAATTCAAGTGACCTTTAAAATTCCCTATGAAACTGAGTTAACAAAATAAATGAGCTTATGAACAACCAGAAAATATACTTTTCAAGTGAAAAACTATAACTGGACTTCTTTGCAAAGAAATTGTAAGTTTTCTTACAAGAAAAGCCACAAACTGTCTGGAAAGGAAGAGCAGATTAAATTACTTGCCTCAGTGAAATTAAATATCCAGAGAATTGCTGTGCCTGTGATGATGATGACCGGGGTTTGTTCACCTGTGGCTCCACCTCCCTGTGCTTGGAGGCACAGCCGGGCATGTCTGCATCTGCAAGCAGGCCCCCTGCCTCAGGTGCACCTCCCATTGGCCTTGGTGGCCAACAGTCTGGGAGCCTCCTGGCCAATGAGGTGGGGGCGGGAGGGGGAAGGCAAAGGGGAAGATTGTAGGGAGCTTGGGAGCAGGGGAGGCAGGGGGAGGGGAGCTGTCTCTGGAGGCACAAAGGGGGGGCTCTCTGGAGAGGGGTGATGGGGGCACAGGGGGTGATGGGGATCTTCCAGGGGGGCAGAGGGTTGTGTGGGTCTCTGTGGGAAGGGGGGGAGTGATGGACAGAGCCAGCTGCAGCCCGGGCCTGGCCTGTAGGAGAAGGGAGTGTTACCATACCCTGCCCCCCAGGAAGCCCCGTCTTTAGTGTGTATTTTATGCCAGCCCTGGGGTGCCCATCGCTGCTCCTTTCTCCTGCCCCTGGCTCCATCTGTTTGTCTCCCCCACAATGCCCCCCCATCTGTGTCTGAAAGTGACAGACTCCTGCTGCTCTCTCTGCCTGCAGCTCCCTCCCACTCCCTGCTGGGGAGGCTTGGTCAGGCAGCTCAGGCACCACCCCCCCTACAGCTCCCATTGGCCAGGAACCTTGGCCAATGGGCTGGGAACCAGGTCAGCTCTGGGAGGGGGGACAGAGGCAGCATGCGGAGCTGCCCTGCCTCTGCTGAGACTCTCCGCAGCACACAGGGACGCCAGGGAGTGGGGAGCTGCCCCCCAGGTGAGAGTGCCCCACCTCACATTGCCGAACCATGGAGCATGGGCACCACGACCCATCTCGCTGCCTATGTATCCAACCCACCCTGCTCCCTGTCCCCTGACTGCCCCCGCCCCTTATCCAACCCCCCGGCCCCACTAACCATGAGGCTCCTAGCAGTGTTTGGCTCAGCACAGAGCCAGACACGCTCCCCCATGGGAGCAAGTAGCCCCGCCCCCACCGAGCTCTGCACTGTGTTAGGGTGTGCACACCTCGTGCGCACGCCTAAGCAAGTGGCCAGTCATTGCCTTTCCCCTAATATGCTGTGCTAGGAGAGATGGAAACTGAGCTGAGATTAACCACTTGTTCTAGGGATCAGTAGCGCCCCTGGTAGACATAATAAAAATTTCTACCTCATTCCCAATCCCTGTAAACCACCAAATCCTTTTATGCTTTTGTTTGAATGCTAAGTGTCAGGATGCATAAGCATATTCCAAACAGCCCATATAAGTATTGCCTATGGAGACATATCCTATAACATTTGCAGCTGCACAGGGGGTCTGGAAGGGTGCCAGTCAGTATCAGCTGTTTCCTAATCCTGACTTTTTATTTTTTGGACACATTTGTTACAGAAAGAAACACATGTTATTTTATTCTGGAGCCTCCAACGTGCAACTCCTCCCTCCATTTCCTGATGATGTGTTGTCTCTCACTTTGTCCAATTTTGGCATTTTCTCAGGCACAATTTTTAGTTTCCCGTACAATAATTTCCTGGGTGAGGGGTGTTTTTAAAATCTTCTTTTATATATCTCAATCTCCCAAGCTGTCCAGCAAAGCCAGAGAGAGAGAGAGGCTGAATCCATGCTGAGAATTTTAGCCTCCGGTCATGTGCCTAGGCAGAAAAATGTTTCAGAGGTACTACTTACACAGCATCCAGCTTCGTCCCGTTGAAAGCGTGGCCTTGGACCCTAGTGAAGCCATTATTGTAGAGTTTGCTGCAAACAAATAAATGAAATTATCCATTTTTACAATGCAGTACTGGCTAGACTCCTGGAGAATTAGGCTTTATCTTTCCCTGGCCAGCAGCATATCAGATGGACTAATTTTAATCTCTTGGAAGTATAATATAATATAAGGGCTAATGGATGCTGAGCAGCATTCTTGACTACTGAACGCAGAAGAATGCCAGGCAGCACTTGCAACTTGTACTAACTTTTACTTTCTTCCCAAGAAAGACAAGGTAGTTCTATTACCCAGCTCAGACCTGCCCAGAAACATTAAATGAGCTCCCATAGTTTCCCAGTTGAAACAATAACTTACTGTAACTGTAGTTCTTCAAGATGTGATGCAGATGTGTATTCCACTTAGGTGCATGTGCACAGAGCTCACTGGAGTGGGAGAATTTGCCTAGTAGTACTCGTAGGGGGATGGCACTGTGCCTCATGGCGATAGCACCTCCCTTGGCTTTATGAAGTGGCGCCACCCCAACCACTCTCAGTTTCTTCACACCGAATGCCCAGAGATGAAACTCTGATGCAGAGAGAACAGAGGGTGGGTCATGGAACACATGTCTGCATCATATCTTGAAGAACCACAGTTACAGTAAGTAACCGTTTCTTCTTCTTCTCGTGGATGCAGCTATGTACTCCATGTTAGAATATAGATATTCAGGCCTGTCTGCAAAGGCCTGTACTTTAAGAATTTAGGTGTATTCTTATCGCTTGGCTAGTTCTAGAGGTATAAAAGAAAGAAATCACTGTCTGCCGGTGTAAGGGCCTTCTCTTACTGTGACAGATTGAGGTCTTGTTCTTAGGCTAAGGCCTTTGGCTAAGCAGCAGAGGCAGCCATAAGCTAGGAAGCGACCGGTCACATCCTCACATTCCAAACTAGTCACATTGAAATAAGGTGCTATTGGGCTGTTAGGCACTATCAGGACAGGATTGTATTCCTATCACCTCCAGAGAAAGGGAAGTGCCTAGAAAATGTAAAAGGAAACTTAGTTTGATAGCATCCTGTCTGGCAAGAACTCACTTATCAATAGCTGGGATGTGAAATCCTCACTTCTGTGTTGTCTTGTCATTGTAGTTCCCACTTTGCTATTGTTTGTCTGTATAATCTCTGTCTGGTTCTGTGATTGTTCCTGTCTGCTGTATAATTAATTTTGCTGGGTGTAAACTAATTAAGGTGGTGGGATATAATTGGTTACACAATCATGTTACAATATGTTAGGATTGGTGAGTTAAATTTCAGGAAAATGATTGGTTAAGGTATAGCTAAGCAGAACTCAAGTTTTACTATATAATCTGTAGTCAATGAGGAAGGGGGTGGGTGTGGGTGGGTGTGGGCATGGGCATGTGAGTAAGGGAGATGGGAACAGGGAATGGGGGTAAGAAAATTGGAATCATGTTTTGCTAAAGGGGGAAATGGGAACAGGGAATGGGAGTAAGGAAGTTGGAATCATGTTTGGCTAAGGGTAGGAATGGGAACAGGGACACAGGTGTAAGGCTCTGTGGTGTCAGAGCTGGGAAGGAGGATACTAAGGAAGGAAACTGGAATCATGCTTGCTGGAAGTTCACCCCAATAAACATTGAATTGTTTGCACCTTTGGACTTCGGGTATTGTTGCTCTCTGTTCATGCGAGAAGGACCAGGGAAGTAAGTGGGTGAAGGAATAAGCCCCCTAACACTCCACTTAGGTGACTCACAAGGGAGTATCCCACCCAGGAAGCGGGACTCTGACTCTGTCTAAACAAGGATTGCAGCATCACCCTTCCCAAGGTTGTATCTGTCCTGGAAGATGCAGTAACAGCATAATGGTTCATAAATGTATGTATGGAAGACCACGTGGCAACCCTGAAAATGTTCAATATGGAAACATCACTGAGGAATGCTACTGATGTTGCTTGTGCTCTTGTTGAATGAGCTCCAACCCGCTGAGAGGGCGTAGCCAAAGCTATTTCATATGCAGTCTTGATACAGGATGTTATCTATCTAAAGATCATCTGTGAAGAAACCACGTGACCCTTTATACGATCTGCATATGACGCAAACAGTCAAGGTGAAGTACAAAATAGTTTATCCTGTCCAAATAGAAGACTATACATCAGCTGACTTCTAATGTATTGAGATACTATTCCTCCAGAGATTAATGCAGCTTAGGAAAGAATAAAGATAAGTATACCACCTGGTTCAAATGAAACAGAGAAACCACTGTAAATTTTGGGTGTGGCCATAAATTCACCTTGTCTTTGGAGAACTGTGTATAAGGAGGCCCTGCCATCAGAGCCTGCAACTTAATCACTCTCCTTGCAGATGTTATCGCTATCAGGACCACAGTTTTCTGACACAAGAGCGGAAAGGGACAAGATGATAGGGGCTCGAACAGAGGTCCCATCAATACCACTAGTACCATGTTAAAGTCCACAGAGGAACCAGCTCTCAGACCAGAGGGTGTAAATGAAGAAGTCCTTTTAAGAATCTTGATACCAAAGGATTGGAGAAGACTGCTCAACTCTGAATAGGGGAATGAAATGCTGATATCACTGCAAAATGCATTTTCATGAACTAAATTCAACTCCTGATGACTAAAGGTGCAGCAGGAAGCCAGCATTGGTTGAATTCTGCAGGCCAATGAACACACAGAAAACCATTTCCATTTTGCCGAATAGGCCTTCAAGGCAGAAAGCTTTCTACTGTTCAGTTGAACCTGCTGAACAGCCACCGTTCGGCTCTTCCTCCTTATTCAGCCATGCAGCAGCCACGCTGTGAGATACAGGGAGCTGAGTGTGGGGTGCACGGTGCAGCATTATTCTTCTTTCAGATGGCTGGTGTAGAGCAGCAGCTACAATTTCTCCTGAAGTTGATCAAACCAGATGGCTACATCAGGAGTGGCAGAATTTATTGCAGTGATGTCTCCTTCATATTTATAATTTTAGGCAGTAGGTGATATGTTTGATGGTCTGTCGTGGGAAGCCACTCTCGCATGCTGGGGAGTCCTTGATTTTCCATTTGTGAATTGTCCACAGCTACCATGGTTGGTTTGGATTCGATTCAGAGTTGACCAAGATGTCCATGGAAGGTCGAAACCAGGAACCTTCTGCATGGGATTCAGCACAAGGTGTTTATATTTTAAGTCTTGTTTATCCCAATCTGCTTTCCAAACCTCCTTCTGATCATTACCTGATTGCATGAGGCTAAGCAAATGTTCCCAGAAAGGCTTGAGGGACTTAAGATGTTGGGGTTGATGAGGTCTCGGTGGATAGGAAACTATCTGTTTTCCTGGATTCGCTGCGCTTCATGGAGTATCGCAGAAGTTCAGCATATTGGCAGGGGAGCAATATTAGACAGAACAGGCAGCCAGGGTGTTGGAGTCAACTAAAGGGTTCCAGTGATGCACCACATCACTGTATTCAGCTGGTTGTCACAAGTCATGTGTGGCTGCATCTGCTCCATACCAGTGCACAATACTCAGGTACCAAATATACAAGTGCCATTGCAGATGTTCGCAACACTGATGCTGATGCACCCCAGGTTGTACCTCCTAGTTTCTGAATTATGTTGGCTCTCGTTTTTATCTCAAGGTGCTCATGGAAGGTGAGGGTGTGGCAGAATTTCACTCCGAGGTAAGTTGGGGTGAAATCATGTAGCACATTTTTACCAAAAAAAGCTATTTTCAGTGTGTTTTTGGCACTCCTAGTATCAAGATGAAATGCACTTATGATTGTTTTTCTAGGGTTTGGTTTGAGCCTCCATTTTCTGGAAATATTGTTCCATAATTTGGAGGTCTTCAGTTAATGCTTTCTCAGTGTCATGGAGGTTTGGTGTTTGGATTGTCATGGCAAGATCATCTGCATATCCAAATTTTCGTGATTTAGTTGGAGGCATGTCACTTATATAAATATTAAAAAGGGTTGGCGGAAGTACAGAGCCTTGTGGTAGTCCATTGTTTATGGTACGGGGTGAACTGATCTTATTACCCTGGTACATCTGTAGGCATCTGTTACTCAGAATGGTCCACAGCAGACGAAGTGTTTGGTAGCAAGGTATAATTTTTGCAAGGTTCAGCAGTTTCAGACCCTTAATCCATACAGTGTCATACACAGACAATAGGTCAACAAACACTGCACCAGTCTTTAGTTTTTTCTGGTAGCCAGCCTCAGTGTGACTTGTGAGTGCCAGAACTTGGTTGCAACAACTACGTTTTTACCTGGAAGCCTGCCTGTTCAACATGGATAATTGGCTCAGTAAAAGTGTGTATTCTTTTGAGGATGATACGTTCAAGAAGTTTATAGGTTGTGCATAGTAGAGAAATCGGCCTACAGCTTTCCGCTTCATCAGGGGGCTTCCCAGGCTTTGGAATGGCAATTATCATTCCTCACACCATATTTCAGGGATCTGTACTGTCTTACGGTACAGGAGTACAATGTTGCTAGCCATTGGAGTCCTTTGGGACCAAGATAGTGGAGGGAATTCTGGCAGAATACTGTCAGGGCCTGCAGACTTCCCTTTTTTCATCGTGGCAAGTCCTTCTTTTACTTCCTCAATGTTGACAGTGGCAGGTTCTCCTCGGGGGACTGATGCAAGTGTCCGGTAGAGTTGTTGATACACTTCTCTTCATGTGTGTTTATTGAGTGGTCCTTTTGTATTCTCCACCAGCTTCGAGGCTATTGAGTTTAGCCAGATTTTTGGTGGCTGATACTCTGTGGGATTAGTGGCCCCAAGGCATTGCAGTAGTGTGCAGACTTGATGGCTTGAATGTGTAAAATCAAGTTTTTGCATACAGTCAAGCCAGTGCTGGCATCTTGCTGTATCACGGGAGGGTAGCAGGGCTTTTGAGGTGTGAGAGCTCCGGTTGTATTGCCTGAGCAACTCCCGTGTCTCTCACACCCAGCGGGGAGTCTGCTTTTTCTGAAAGTCTTGGGGAATGTTCTTCTTTCCTACTACTTTTATGAGCCCTATGAACTGTTGACAGAATTCCACTCTCACTGGAACCTTGTGACAGTTTTCTCAATAGTGTGTTTGTAGGCATGACAGTCAGCTTTAGAAAAGTTCCATTGTGGTACCTGTTTCGGAAAAAACACAGGAATTTCAATGCCTATGTAGATCATTATAGGCCTGTGTTGGCTGTTTGGAAATGCCGGTAGTACTTCATGTGATGCAATGAGAGTGTTTCCACTTTTGTCTTTAGACTCGAATGTTAGGTCTTTTTTATACCCACATTGCCAGTGGCTTGAATGGAATGTTGATAGTTGTTTAAATTTGTAGATTAATTGTAAATCTTGTGCAGATATCCAGTCCATGAGATGTTTGCCGTCAGTTTCATTTGTTTTATAGCCCCACATAGCGTGGTGACTATTAAAATTGTCTGCATAGATGTATGGAATACGGGTGCTGGATAACATTGGTTTTGGCCATCTTATGCTGGGGTCTTTACAGACATTGATAATTTAGAGCTCCTCTACTTTGAGAGTTGTGGTAAATGTGGTCTCCACTTCGGTTGGTGGAATAACATTAAAATCTGTGATGATGTCTTTGATGTATATTGCCAAGCCATATTTTGGATGATAGTGACTAGTCATTAGGTTATAGCCATAGATACAGTAGTGCCTAGTCTGTTAGTTTTTATTAACATGGGTCTCTTGCAACATGAGGATATTGATGTTGTGAGTCTTCAGCAGATTTCCAAGGTACTCGCATTTTGCCCATTAGAGTCCTTTGGCATTAAGTTGCAGGATTCTTGTTCCAGGGCCTATTTAGCATGTTGTGTGGCTCTGAGGAAAAAGTTTAGGATTTGTTGAGTGGCTGCTCTGATGACCAGAAAATCACTGAGCGATGTTCCGTCCCCAAGTTGATGTGGCCATGATTCTGAGTGAGTAGGTGGGAATGGAGAGGAAGCAGTAGGGGCAGCTGAACTGATAGCCAAAGAAGATTGGAGAGCTGGTACTGCCTTGGCCACACCAGGGCAATGAGGATGAGGTTGACCCAATCTGCCTTCAGCTTGAGGATTACCTGTAGGATGACTGGGATCAGGAGAAAGGCATAAAAGAGAGCAACTTGTCAGCTGAGATGGAAGGCATCAGACAGGGAGCCTGAACTGAGGCCCCTTCAAGTGCAAAACAGGTAACATTTCCTGTTGTCCTTCATGGTGAAGAGGTTGATCATCAGAATGCCGCAGGTTGCAAAGATAGTCCAGAGAATACTTGTCTTTAGAGACCACTCATGACTCAACAAAAAATTCCTGCTCAAATGGTTCATGAGGTGATTCTGAAACAGGGGCAAGTGGTTGGCTTTCACAGTGATACTCTCCTTGATGCAAACCAGTCACAACCTGATTGCATCTTGGGAGAGCATCCTGGAGTGTGCTCATAGGTGCCGACTCCATGAGTACTCTGGGGCTCAAACACCCAGAGGAAAAAAATAGTGGGTACTCAGCACCCATGAGCCAGAGCTTGAGTGTAAAATTTGATGAGTTCTATGTTGCTAACAACTTCTGCCCTTGGGGCAGGGAGTTTGTTTATAAACAGAGGCAGGGTGATTAAGATAACAAAAGGCTTGTCCTTAAATTAAGGATCGTTAGATGATCCTGAAAGCATTGCCAGGCAGTCCAGTTAAAAGATAGAAAACAAAGGGTAGGAATAAATAGTCCTTTTTCAGTTTGGTGGTGTCCCCCAGGGGCTTATACTAGGACCAGTGCTGTTCAACATATTCATAAATGATTTGCAAAAAGGGATAAACACTGAGGTGGCAAAATTTGCAGATGATACAAAATTACTCAAAATAGTTAAATCCAAAGCAGATTGCAAAGAGTTACAAAGGGATCTCACAAAACTGGGCGAGACTTGGCAACAAAATGTCAGATGAAATTCAATGTTAAATGCAAAGTAATGCACATGGCAAAATATAATTAGCCATACAAAATGATAGGGTCCAAATTAGCTGTTACCCATCAAGAAAGAGATCTCAGAGTCATTTGCAGTACTCCGGAAGCACTATGTTTCCAGAGTACTGCAAATTTATAAGAATCCTTCCCACTGTGCCTATATCATCCTGAACTCATTCTCCAGATTCAGAAGACTTAAAAATTATCTCCTGTCATCAATGGAACACACAACTGTATAATGTAGCTGTTCTTAACATGCATCAAGACAATACTAGGGAACTAGATGTAGATAAGATTGCTGACAGTTTCATCCAGAAAGCTACAGTAAGACATAATGTTTTTAAATTAGGACATTAGGGAAGACAGCTTGTAACTGATTGCAATGATTTTAACATTCTGTAATTCATGATAATGTAATTATGTAGTTCATAACAATTTAATCATTAACATAGTAAAGATACCAATGCTAGACACATTCAATAACTAGAATATGAAAGAAGTATATAAATATGCTGAAAATAGCCTCCCTCCAAAACTGGCAGAGTGCCCCATCCTGCTCCCAGCCCCCAAACACACACACCTCTTCAAAAGCACCCACTGGCAAAAACAAAAGTCAGTGCCTATGAGTGTGCTCCTCCTTGCTTGTTCACATAATACATCACAGTGGTATTGTCAGTAAATCTGTGAACCACTGAGTCCCTGACATGGATCCAAAAGGTGTGACATACATTGTAAAGGGTCTGTAGCTCCAACATGTTGATATGCAGAGAAGACTCCAGCTCCGACCTCAGACTTTGGACTTTCAGCAACCCCAAAGGTCCTCCCAATCCCAATAGGGAGGTGTCAGTGACAAAAGTCCTGCTTAGGAAGGGCCTGACGAAAGGAATGCCCTGACAAACATTCTCAAGACGCATCCACCACTGTAAGAAGTCCAGGACCAGTGGAGGAAGATGGACCAATATGACCAAGGAGTGAAGAGTTGGATGGTAAACTGCCCTGAGCCACATTTGGAGGGGCGAAGATGCAGCCTTTTTGAACTGGATCACCTGCATGCAAGCAGACTTCATGGACATCACAGAAGGCTGAGACTGCAGACTGAGACAGAGGTGATGAGTTGCCTGAAAACAGTCAGTTGGCAGAAATGCTCTCAAACTCACAGAATCTATTCGGGCCCCAATTAACTATATTTTCTGAGTGGGAACCAAAGTTGACTTCCATGTGTTTAGGATGACACCCAGATAATGAGCAAGAACAGTGTGGTGTTGACATGAGAAAGGACTTCATCCCTGGATGTGCCCCTCAGTAACCAGTCATCCAGATACAGGAAGATGTGGATCCCTTTCTTCCTGAGATATGCCATGATGACAGCCATGCATTTGGTGAAAACCCAAGAGGTAGAAGAGAGGCCAAAAGGAAGCATCCCACACTGGAAATGGTGCTCTGATATGTTGAATCAAAGGAATTTTTAGGGGCTCGGCAAAATTGCTGCATGAAAGTAGGTGTCCTGAATGTCCAAGGCAGTAAACCAGCCATTCAGAGAAAAAAATGTGGGGGAAATAGTCAACAGAGAGACCGTTTAGAACCTCATGTACCTGACATATTTGTTGAGGCTGCAAAAGTTGAGAAAAAAAGGTTGCTAACCTTTTGTAACTGTTGTTCTTCAAGATGTGTTGCTCATATCCGTACCATGTTAGGTGTGTGTGTGTGCTGCATGCACTGTTGCCGGATGTTTTTACTTTAGTGGTATCCATAGGGCCGGCTCTAGCACCTTCTGGAGTCGTGCACACATGCACCAGTATAAGAGCCGCGGTCTGCCCTGCACCCTCTCAGGTCCTTCTTGTCGGTAGCTCCAACAGAGGGGTAGGAGGGTGGGTCATAAAATGGACATGAGCAACACATCTCGAAGAACAATGGTTACAAAAGATTAATAACCATTATTTCTTCTTCAAGTGCTTGCTCATGTCCATTCCATCCTAGATGACCCATAAGCAGTACCCCAAGGAGGTGGGCTCAGAGTTCATGAACGTGCTGACTGTAACACTGCTCTCCCGAAAATGACATTGTCTTTGGCCTGTTGGGTGATGACATAGTGGGATGCGAAGGTATGAACCAATAACCAGGTTGCGCCTCTGCAGATGTCCTGGATTGGTATTTGTGCGAGGAACACTGCTGATGAAGCCTGGGCTCTTGTGGAATGAGCGGTCACAATGGCCAGAGGCAGGACATTTACCTGCTTGTAGCAAGCCCGAATGCAGGTCGTTATCCAGGGTAAGATTCTTTGGGATGACACAGGTACCCTCTCATCCTTTCCACTATTGCTACAAAGAGTTGCATGGATTTGTGGAAGGGCTTAGCCCTTTTAATATAACAGGTCAGAGCACGCTTAAGGTCCAATGTATGAAGCTGACGTTCCACAGCAGACTTGTGAGGTTTTGGGAAGAAGACAGGTAAAAAAATGACCTAGTTGTGGAATTGTGGAATGGAAAAATGGTTGGTACGGAATTGTGACACCACCTTTGGTAGAAAGGCTGCATGGGGGTGCAGTTGAACCCTGTCCTTGAAGAACTTTGTGTAAGGAGGTTCCAACATAAGGGCTTTGATCTCAGAGACCCATCAGGCTGAGGTGATAGCCACCAGGAAAGCGACCTTCCAGGTGCGAAGCAGTAGAGAGCACGATGCTAACGACTTGAAGGGGAGCCCCATGAGCTTTGACAGGACCAGGTTTAAGTCCCATGGGGGAGGGGAGGCGGCTCACCAACCAGAGGATAAAGTCTTTCCAGCCCTTTTCCAGACCGTCATTTAATGAGAGAACACCAATCTGCCATTCACTGGAGGTGGAAGACTGAGATGGATGCCAAATGAACCTTAACAGAAGAGAGAGCCAGACCTTGCTGCTTTAAGTAGAGTAGGTAGTCCAAGATAGACTACAGAGAAGATTGGAATGGAGACAGATTCTGTTCGGAGGCCCAACAAGTGAAATATTTCCACTTGGCCATGTAGGTAGTCCTAGTGGAGGGCTTTCTACTACTCAGCAAGACTTGTTGAATCTGATCCAAGCAGGCCTGTTCTTTGGGGTTCAGCCACACAGCATCCATACAGTCAGATTCATGAAGGCAAGGTTTGGGAGAAATAACAGACCATGGTCTTGTGAGATCAAGTCTGGGCAGAATGGGAGCATGAGTAGCACTGCCACCAAGAGGTCCATGGAATAGAAACCCTGATGCCAGTGATCTGGTGGAACCTCCTCCACTGCTCTCAATGTGAGCAGAGAGCAAACCTGCTCAAGGAGCAGTATATTGGGAGAGGGATCCCCAAAGAGTAACTCTGAGGGGAGGCTGGAAGTAGGTATGGAGAAGAACTGGATGGCATAGCCCAGTCTGCCAGTGCTTAGGACCCAGCTGGTGGTGGTGATCGAGCCCCAAAACTGTGAAAGTGAGCCAGCCTATCCCCAAACGGAGGGGCTGGGGGGAGGAGTGGGGAGTGATGACTAGAACACTGCTCTGGACCAAGGAGTCAAAATGGGTGCTTGGGGGATACCAGGGAAGGTGTGTGGACTGTCCAAACCTTGAACCCAACTACTTCCTCCTATGGGATCTATGCCCCTTTCTGGGGTAGTCCCGCAGTCTTGGGGAAAGAAAAGGCTGCCCAAACATGAGCTACAGATGATCCTATGGTGCTGAAGCAGAGAGTGGTGTCAGCTGTGGGGGGCATCAAAGAAGTTCCTGGTGCCAAGGAGGTACCTTGTGCCAAGTCCAGTACCAGCCCCATTTCTACTGAGTCTGGAAAGGAAACATTGGGGTGCAGCACTGACAGACCCATAGGTTCAGTTCAGGTTCAACAGGGCTATAAAGAACAAAGACACAGCAAAGTCCTCGACCAAGGAAGAGGTTGGGACAGAAAGGCAGAGGAGGTAGCATCGCTCTTGTCAGTACTGGACACAATGGATGCCCTAGGGCTGGAACAGGGGTCAACAGCACAGGATCTCTGATCTCCCTGTGCGGTGCTGGGGAGCATATGACGGGACCTGCTCCGTCCTGCATACTGGCTTTCATCCTGGGCCGATGCACTCTCCTTCTGGAGGAGGAAGACAAATCCTCACAGGACCTGGAGTGGCCTTGGTTGGTCTTATGGGACCTTTTCCTCAACGACTCCTTCAACTCTTTTGAAAGGCGCTAGCTCCAAAACGCAAAGTGGCAGCACTCTCTGAACCCAAGGGTGACCTCTGATCTGACGAGGGCCTCGGTGCCTGAGTAGGCTGCATGGCCTGTTTAAGTAGATGCTGCTTCAGACAAAGAGCCCTCATCACTTAAGTCCATTTTGTGAACCAATGAACTATATACACCTTGAAAAAAAGTAGCTGAATAGATGATTGTGAGGTTGAAAACTACATAGAGCTCCAACTCCAGCCAAGGGTGGTAAGAAGGAACTGAGGCATGATGGGAAGTCGCTGCCTCATATAGCCAGGGGAGGGGCTATGGCCATGAGGCATGAGCACCCCGCACCCCCCCATGGGTACTGCTAGGCAAATTCTCTGGCTCTGATGGGCTGGATAGGCACACACCTAAGTAGAATACACAGCTTCAACTACTTGAAGAAGAACACCCTGTGCTCTTCTCTGTGGCTCAGACTGCATCTGTACCACAACAATGAACCATATTTGACACCCAAATATGGCTCATTCCAGACTCCTGTCCAGGACTCCTATCAACCAGTTTTCAAACTAATTGTACTCATGGTGTGTGACAGGGACAGCTGAGTTCAACCTGTGTTATAGCAAAGTGTACTAGGTTTCAGAGTAGCAGCCGTGTTAGTCTGTATCCGCAAAAAGAAAAGGAGTACTGGTGGCACCTTAGAGACTAACAAATTTATTTGAGCATAAACTTTCGTGAGCTACAGCTCACTTCATTGGATGCATACAGTGGAAAATACAGTGGGGAGATTTTATATACACAGAGAACATGAAACAATGGGTGTTACCATACAGACTGTAACAAGAGTGATCAGGAAAGGTGAGCTATTACCAGCAGGAGAGCGGGGGTCGGGGGGGGGGGTGGGAGGGAACCTTTAGTAGTAATAATCAAGGTGGGCCATTTCCAGCAGTTGACAAGAACGTGTGAGGAACAGTGGGGGGGAAAGGGGGGAGGAATAAACATGGGGAAATAGTTTTACTTTGTGTAATGACACATCCACTCCCAGTCTTTATTCAAGCCTAAGTTAATTGTATCCAGTTTGCAAATTAATTCCAATTCAGCAGTCTCTCGTTGGAGTCTGTCACTCGATTACAGACCTAAAACTGGCAATTCTTCAACAAAAAAACTTCCTTGTTCATTCCCCCCCGTACTGTTCCTCACACGTTCTTGTCAAATGCTGGAAATGGCCAACCTTGATTATCACTACAAAAGGTTCCCCTCCACCCACCCACCCACGCTCCTGCTGGTAATAGCTCACCTTTCCTGATCACTCTTGTTACAGTCTGTATGGTAACACCCATTGTTTCATGTCCTCCCCCCTACTCTTGCACCCACTTACCCTTTCTCCATATAGAGCAGGGTGGAGACACGACAGGGCTCAGGACAGAAAGACGGGAGAGACCGCAGCTGCTGTCTCAACTTCCTGATCTTTTTAAAGGCAATGTAATGTACTTAGAGTCAGGTCAGCATACTTAAAGGGGCAATGCACATCTCTCTCTCTCTCTCTCTCTCCCACACACAGGGTGTGTGTCTCTGTCTCTGTCTGCCATGCTGTCTCCCCTTCCTCCATTTGTGTTGCCTTGTAGAGTGTGAGGCTACATTAACAACAATGCATTAACCCTTGAGGGCTCAGCCGAATGCTAGTTCATCATTTAGCAGTAAGGCATTCCCTGGGAAATATCCCATCCTCTTCCACCCTCTAACTTCATCACCTCAACCAAGCTTCACAATCATCATTGCTGTGTACAGTATTAAATTACTTGTTTAAAACTTATATTCTGTGTGTATGTATAAATATATATATATATAGCTTTTTGTCTGGTGAAAAAAATTTCCCTGGAACCTAACCCCCCCTATTTACATTAATTCTTATGGGGAAATTGGATTCGCTTAACATCATTTCGCTTAAAGTTGCATTTTTCAGGAACATAACTAAACATTAAGTGAGGAGTTACTGTACTTGCATTGGCTCTCATCAAGCTAGCACACTAAAAATAGTAGTGTAGCCAGGCTAGCATGGACAGCAGCAAGCAGTGGATGGGCTAGCCTTGCTGAGTACATACCCCAGGTGTTCAGGCAGGTTTGTACTTGACATATCTAGCTAGTGCCACTGTTTGCAGCTGCCTGTGCTACCCCGCGCTACACTGTTTTTAGCATGCTAGCTCCATGACAGCTAACGCAAATATGTGTGCACTAGCTGGGAATCATACCCCTAGCTTCAAGTGTGTTACACACCCTTGACTATACCTGTGTTGCAGCTTTACCGAAGTAGTACTGCAAACCCTTTCCCTCTGTGCTCCTTTCTACAGCTCAGACCTTGCATAATTGCCTATTGCCCACTGTCTGTTTAATCACTTTCTTCTTGTTATTTCTGCTATTAAAATACTTTGGCAGTGTCAATTTAAAAATTGACATGATCCAAGTCACTGTGGCAAAGAAGAAAACTATGTAAATGAGACTATGAATAACATTTGTCTCTGGTGTTTTTCTTTTACAAACCACTATAGATTAGGGCTGAATTGTTATTTCACAAGTCACAGTGATTTGCTTCAGAGACACAGGGAATATAACAGTCATGTGAGTTAAACTGGTAGGACTTACAGTGTAAGGGATTCATTACACAGCCCATGGAACGCATTTGCAGGCACTGAAGTCATGTAAGGATTATCTGCAATTTCACTGCAAAAGGAGACAAAAGGCTTCACTTTGCAATAAAACATCTGCATAACAGAACAGACCTAGTTTGAATCTTCCATTGTTAATGATTCTCTGATATACAGCACAATAAAATGCAAAAAATACATAATAAAGGGTATAGTTCAACAAGTTATATGTTCCAAATGTGCTGGAAGACTAAAATGCTTCAGCTACCTAAGAAGTGTAGGTATCCAGAATACCAGTACCATTAATTGCTTGTATAAAATAGATGGGGTTTACATTATTAGCTAATAGTATCAGAGGGGTAGCCATGTTAGTCTGGATCTGTAAAAGCGGCAAAGAGGCCTGTGGCACCTTATAGACTAACAGACGTATTGGAGCATAAGCTTTCGTGGGTGAATACCCACTTCGGCGGATGCTGAGGAAGTGGGTATTTACCCACGAAAGCTTATGCTCCAATACTTCTGTTAGTCTATAAGGTGCTACAGGACTCTTTGCCGCTATTATTGGCTAATGTGTGCCCAGCCTGTGTGGTTCTTTTGAATAATAGCACAGCCAGGTTGCTCCTTTCACAAGTTAGGGAATTAGCAGTTAAGTAAATAACAACAATCACCACAATGTTAACTAATTTATCCCAAGTAAAGTTAAAGATAAGATTCTAGTTTTTGTGAAGAATACTATGAAAGAAAAGATCACAAATAGACTAAGCTGTTCAAGATAAAAACTGTCTTCCTATGCGTCTGAACTACACCTAGTACAAAGGAAAGGATGAACAGTTAACCCTGAAATGCACAGAATCCTAGCAGCTGGAAAGGACCTCTAGTGGGTCATCTAGCCTAATGGCACATCTCAACTTAATGGCCCGATAATTGTCCCACAGTCCATCACATCCCCAAATCCTTTGCAACTACCATCTCCACAGCTCTCCTGTCTCAGAGCTAAGGGCTATTGGGGCAGGGAGGGGAGGAAGGATGAGGGAAAGGGTATAGTTTCACCATGATTGGGTTTGAAGGCAGGATCGAGCCGGGTGGTGATATGATGGGGAGGAGTAAGGGAGCTAATTGTTCCTTCCCTACTCTTCCATAGCTCCCACTGGGTTCTAGCTACCGCAAGATTCTGCAGGTTTTGATTTTCTTCAGCTAGTGGATGGTGTGCTCCAATGGACACCTCCTCATGGCCTACTTGAGAGTAATTCCCCATAGGCTGAGAAACCCTGGTATAGTCCATTCCGCTGTATGTGGCAGGAGTTGTTTCATTACCCCTTGAGGTATAAATACATGATACAAGATGCTAAAATTCAACTTTTATCACTACCACCTTCACTCCAAACTTTTTCCATTTTCTCACACAATATTTTGGGGCTGAAATTTTCCATGCCTGATCTCAGCCCCCAAAGTGATTCCCCCTCTTTCTCATTATAAAATTTGTTTAAAATTGGTTCAGCTGGTTTTGAGTTATTCCAGCATGGATCTAAAATATGTTTTACCCACAGAGAGAAAATCAGAAAATCTGCGACTCAAGAATGGCTAACAGTAAAAACTGCAAACTTAGCTCAATTTTATAGCTTTCCAAAATCTAAGGTTCAAGCCAAGTTTGAAGAAAAGACTTTCAGTCCTTTTACAGTTATGAATCTTTAAATTTGGGAATCATGAACACATGGGGTAAAATGTTTCTGTTCTTTACATAGTGTCAATTAAGTGCTATTAGAATCAGAAAACTGACTAAGTAAAAGTGATATCTTTTACTCAGCAAATATGCTCATTGTCTTCTCTTCACAGAGAATAAATTATATTTAACATCAATTCTTTCATTTAGACTAGTGTTGAGTTATGGTAAAATTGATGCAACTCTCTAGAGAAGATGAACCCTGTATATTCTTGCTGAATCTGCCTACTTTAAAAAACATTACACATTTATTTTAATAAATTCCTGCTAGACCTGCAGAACCAACATAGGTACAGAAGAGTGAGCTGGATTCAATTCCACCTGGTTCATCATTTATAAAATTGTTTATTAAGTTCCAAGTGCAGAATTTTTCTTGTTGGTAGTGATGCATGAACCAGAAAGAATATCCCCAGTTGAATATGCAGGGCCATCAGATGGAAAAAAACATCTTTTTACTTCTAACCTGAGCACATTTTATCCAAAGTCTCTGAGAATTATAAACATGAGATCCATGGCATCACTTTTAAAAGTCACTTTTCAAAGTGGACCTGTACTTTCAAATAAGGCATCCCAGAATGATGTCTACAACCAACAGCACCTTAGCTTAGCAAGAGGAATCATTCCAGAAAAGACAGCAGACCTTGGTATAGGACACGTGCCGCCAAAAAAACCTGAGTTAAAGACTGCTGCCATTAGAAGACATGAAACCAAACTGCTTCAGAACAAGGAAGTTATAAGTTCCATTACCCTCTTTCCTAGCTTTGTTTGTTTGCTTTTTAAAAACATCTTGTACTTTTTCTAAATTAGAATGTGAATGTGGAGCAACCAGTCTGCATAAAATAAACTCCTTGCACTAAAAACTTTACTCAGAATGTGAACTGAGGCCAGGCTGCTATTTTCATTTATTTATTTAGTGGTTTGCAGGTGTTCAGTTAACGTTTTCCCTTTGTGTTTTCCATCTCTCCAGCTCTTGCATTTTGTGGGCTCTGGACCAGAAGAACAGAGAAAACAATGGAGGGAGACTGGTTTTGCTGGATTGCTAGGATACTTCTTTCTGGTAATTATTTGGCACCTCTCTCTAAAATGGGAGCCTCCACTGCGGAATTGTTTGGGACCTGACTGTAGCACTGTTCTAACCATATCTGCAGCGCAGACACTTACAGTAAAAAGTTCACATCAGCTGAATAGATTTTGGTGAGGTCAGGAAATATCGTAATTCCAGTGTTGAAAATTCCACTAAAACAGAGGACAAAATAGAAAAAGAGAAAGAATTAAATTTAATTAATCACTACACAAAAAAGACGCTATAGGTTCAGACCATTACACAGAGCTGGATGGAATATGTTTATTTTATACTCTCCACTGACTGTCAACTCACCTATGAACTATTTGTACCCAAATGTAGGGCTATGAACAACACATCATAAATCAGTGTGGGGTTTCAGAGAGATATTCTGTAAAGACTTTTCCACCTCTAACTACCAAGACTCTGTGATTACACAGGTTTGAACTAAGCCACTTATTATGTAGCTCCCTTCCTTTATTTAGCAGCATCAGCATTAAAAATGTTCCATGCCATCTCCTTCCAATTCTCCACAGGAGTGTCAAGAAGCACTTTTAGCAACTGGGTAGAGTTGAGGTGCTAAGGGCACAAACCTACTCCCACTGAAATCAATAGCAGTGTTGTCATTGACTCCAATGGATGCATGATTAAGCTCTAATACAGCAGTAAGACTGTCAATGTCAGGAAGATGTTGAGAAAGTCAGAAAGTCTTTAAGAGGAAAGGCAAGGTGGAGACTTGGAGCAAACAGAGGGAGCAAGCTTGTGAGGGTAGAAAGAAAAAAGGAGCAGAGAAAAGGGTCAGAGAGTAGGACCTTCATGCTTTTGGGACAGTATGTGGTACAGACACACAGAAGGGAGAGAAAGTGAGTGTGTGTTCTGAAAGCAAAAAGATGGGTCAACATTCAGAAAGAGATGACGAGAGATAGGGCTCTTGGAGATGGAGAACAGAGGGCCCAAATCTCTGTTCCAGCTGATATAGTCAGTGCAAGGAAATGGCAGGTAAGGGAAGGAAGAATAAATGTGGCTATTGGCCACATTTGTACCTCCTGATATTTTGGGCCTTGCTGGGGGCCAGGACCAGTCCCCAGAATAAATGAGAGAAGTCACAGAACTAGGGTTGACAACCCTCCCGGATTGGCTGGGAGTCTTCCGGAATCGGCCTCAATCTCCTGGTGACTATTAAAGGCAATCTGGGAGATTTTAATAGGGCAAAGTCCAGTCAGCAGGGCTAAGGCAGGCTCCCTTCCTGCACTGGCTCTCCGCGGCTCCTAGAAGCAGCCAGCACATCTGGCTCCTAGGTGCAGAGGCGGCCAGGGAGTTTTAGTGTGCTGCCCCTGCCCCTAGTCCTGACTCCATAGCTCCCATTGGCTGGGAACTGTGGCCAATGGGAGCTTCAAGGGTGGTGCCTGCAGGCAGGGGCAGTGCACAGAGCCCCCTGACAGTCCCTGAGCCTAGAAGCCGGACATGCCAGCTGCTTCTAGGCCCAAGATAAGTGCCACCCAGCCGGAGTCCACACCCCTTGCCCCCTCCCACACCCCAACCTCCTGCCCCAGCCTTGAGCCCTCTCCTGAACCCAAACTCCCTCCCAGAACCCGCAACCCGTCCTGTACCCCAACCCCCTCCCCCAACCCTGAGCCCCCTCCCGCACCCAAACTCCCTCCCAGAGCCTGAACCCCACAGCCACTCCTGCACACCAACCCCCTGCCACAGCCCAAAGCCCCCTCCCACACTCCAAATGCCTCAGCCCCACCCCCCAGCCCAGAACCTGCACCCCCTCCCACTCTCCAACCCCCTGCTCAGCCCGGTGAAAGTGAGTGAAGGTGCGGGAGAGCAAGCAACGGAGGTTCATATTCATTCCCCATCAAAATGCCTTGTTTCAAAGCTTCCCCATGCCTTTAGTTGATGACACTTGGTGTCCCCAGGACCCAGGTAACATCCTTAATAAGTAGTTAATATTTATTTTTGCATGTGTTTTTTCCTTCTCCCTCCTATTATTTGTCATTTGTCTTCTGTGAGTGAGAGCTCTGCAGGGCTCACTGTGTTTGAAGAGCACTAACCCATTGTAGGCACTACTGTAAAGAAAAGAATGAAACAACAAGGCAGCCTTTCATTATCCAAGGAGGCCCTAGGAAAGAATCTTTGAATTACACAAACTGTGTGATCTTTAAACTACACACTCTCCCCTTCCCCAGTCTATGGAAGGAAAAATATGTCCTCCATGTTTTCTTTGCCTGAATTATGTAAACTGGGCTCCACATAATAAGCTGGTGACACTAAGAACTCTGCCATTCCTTGCGGCTAAGATTTGTTGTTCAAGTTCTGCTTTGAAGGAAAAAGATCTAGTTTTCCAGGTCTGCCCCAACTTTACAGGTATGCAGTTATTTTTCTTTAGCACTGATCCCTTTGAGAGTGAAAGTAAAGTACAAGAAAACACTACTCTGAGCTTAAAGGTGACCTGCAATGGAGACAAAATTGTGTTTGTGCCTATTTTTATAGCTTTATGGTATATAAACAAAGACATGAAATTCATGGTCCCTGCCTTCCTACGCCCCCAATCTCCTGCTCAAAATCACAAAGATTTTTTGTTGATATTTTTTCATTGTAATTTTGGGTCTCATCTACCTGGTTGGGTTTTTTTGTTTTGTTTTTGTTTGTTTGTTTTTGAAGACTCTAGGGACAAATGGAGGAGAACGCCTCCAGACCCATTTCTGTCATAGAACTTACAGCAAATTGGGGCCTAATGATGAACTTGTCAGCTGTAGCTAATGTGTATTGTTATATGTAAACATATATATATAATTAAAGTAAAAACTACATATTTCTGTTGTATCTGTAACAGTGGGCTGGAGAGACTAGGGCCAAGCCAACCTTGATTACAGAATGAGATCTGAGGGGAATCAGGAAATTCCCTATGAAAAACGGAAGGTGGCTGCAGTAAAGGGGGATCCCAAGTCATGCTGATGGACTCTAGAGGGAGAAAAGAAGAGGGTTCCTGTAGGATCATTACACCAGGGAGTTTGGAGGATAAAGCCCAGTAAGCAGGAAGCCCCTAGGGAGTACATGACTGTGTTTGGGACTGGATATCAGAGCCTCAGTGAGGGAGAACTGGGAGATCAGACTGGGATGGAAGAAGAGCCCTGGGGGTGAAAGAGAATGCCAGAGCTAAGTTTGGACTTTCTTTGTGGTGTTGGACTTCCGTTTGGACCTCTGGGTTCTTGTAAACTGGTGCTGGTATTAAACTGGTGCCGAGAGGGGTAGTGTTAACAAAAGAAAGCCTCTGTGAGTTCTTGAACGGCCCTGAAGAAAGTAAAAACCGGAGGTGAAGAACTTAAAGAGGAACCCCTGGCCAGCACTGGGTGCTCAGTAAGCAGCAGTCTTTTTTACAGTATCCCTCTTCTCAATCTTTCCTATAGATTGTGTTCAGCATTTCCCTCTCTGGTAGTGGAACAGGCGGGGCACAAGTTGAGTAGGGGCAGGAAGAGGTGGGGCCTTGGAGGAAGGGGTGGAGTGGGGGCGGGGTCTGGGAAAGAGCCGGTGGTCAAGCATCCCCCTGCACTTTGGAAAGTCAGTGTCTGTGTACATGTCCTTAGTTGACTGGAGGTAACCCCTTTTCAGCTCATGGGAGGAAAAGAGCCTTTACCATTCTGTCACAATTCCTAGAAGGGACCATTCTAATAATCTACATAACACAGCCCACAAAATTTCACTCAGTAATTCATATCCAATAATTTGTGGTGCAATATTTGATTTCATTGATATTACTGAAAGTATAGAACAAGCAGCAAATAAAAGGAATAAAAAGCCCAAACTAAATTCCCTACCCCTCCTTCATGGCACCTTTAAAACACTTTTGCAAATACCCTCCCTCTCCCCCCACACCTCCATCAGTTTTCTGGATGAGATGTCAAATAGAGTTCCTGATTAAGTGTGAGTATCTACCCCTTTCAGCAAGAGCAGTCCAAGTTTATTCTGGTGTAATTACTGTAATGAAAAAAGTAAATATGGAAAATGAATACATTTATTGTAATGAATAATGTAACAAAGAATTAGCTATCCAGGTTCTGGGATGAGGGCTGGGCTTTTGAGACTAATGAGAGCCAGAGTCTTGGCCTAATTCTAGCCTAACCCAACCTCCTACTCCAGAAACAAGACCAAAAGGGCATAGGCATTCCTGGGACTCCCTTATAAAACAGCTTGCAGCTCTTTTCTTGCTTGCAGAGCCTATAACTGGCCTTAGTTTAGTTGAATGCTTACAGTAAAAGAAAACAGGGAATAAATTTTCCATCCAGCTCTGAAGGGAAAAAGAAATTGTTACACTGTAGTAGGGCAACATCTACACTGAGAATAATCTCTGAAGATTAAGTGCCCAGTACTTACAGGTATTTTAACAGTGGGAGGTTCTTAAAGGCATCTGGATCTATGTAATGTAGATTTCTAGCATTGCGAATTTCTCTGTTAAAAAATAGATACAAATTAGCATATTAGCAAAAAACCAAACATTTTAATGTTCATATTTGAAATTTAAAATAAACAAAACAGCATAACACTAAAGTGAACTTTCAGAGAAACATAACTCCTCTGCTGAGCTCTTGCACTGGACTGCATCCCAGTAATACAACAAATTGACATCACTCAGTGGAAGTGAGCATGTTTGGTGTGCACTGCTACATTACAGCATCATCATCTGGACAGATCTGGTTTTGGACACTAATAAGCTTAAGTAATGGGGAGAAAGCACAGGGCTTTGGCTTGCTCATATGCACACACTGATTTGTTCAGGAAATGTCAATAAAGCTATTGAAATGTGTGTAAGGTTGAATGCTAATAACATTCCAAATCAAAGGGAGCATGGGAGGAGGTTTGCGTGTCTTGGAGGATTGGGTAATGGGTTGGAATTTTTAGTTTTGGATATGGAGGAAATAAAGAGAAAACTAAGATTATAAAATAGGATTTTATTTCATGTGAGGCCATTTTAGGGGCCCGTGAGTGCCAAAGTTTCTTTTGTTAATACTCTCAATTAGTTTCCACCTTCTCATTTAAATTTAGTAAGTATAATAATAAAAGTTAATCTATACAAAACTTAAAATATCTGAATTAATAAGTATACAGGAGGAAGCATCTCCATTGGGGCAGGACTGGAAGTTTGAACACCATCATTCTATTTTTGGTTCTGTCTGTGACATGCTGTGGCATCCTGCAGTTACTTACACCTCCATGCTGCAGTTTGCATGCACAGTAAACTGCGAATAAATACTACTATTTAGCATTTGTTTTCATATTCAAAGCGCTTTACAAACATTAAGCCTCATAATCTCTCCTGCTGTTACTACCTACACCATAATGTAAGAAAGATAGGGTATAAAATACAATTAGTTAAGCAACTGCTTAACTGATTACTTGTTCCACCTTTCTCGGGATTCTTTTAATTTTGATTGCTTAACTAAAGAAAAGGACTTGAGTTGAATTTAGTCTTAAAGTTTTATTAAATATCCTAACAACAGCAACTAAGTGTATAGTATATAAGACAAAAATAGTACTGGATTATGATTTGGCAAACAGACTAGGAAATTGATTGATATAGCCATTCATTGATATAGATTGCAAGGCCAGAAGGGACCATTGTGATCACCTAATCTGATCTCCTGTATAACAGGCCACAAAACATCCCCCAAAATATTTCCTAGAGCATATCTTTTAGAAAAACATCCAATCTTGATTTAAAATATGTAAAATTTTCAGAATCAAATCACATAGCTACAACAGATAATAACACTTATACCTAATCAGTATCTTGGAAAGGTATCTTTGTTTAAAGTTTTGACTAAGAGACCTTGAGAATAGAGCCTCACTTGTGCTAACTGGTTATTAACACACTAAAGCATAAGACAATTCAGTCACTTACATGCCAATTCACCAAGGTCTTCTTCTCAATGGATCTATAGTAGCCCACCCTTTTTAACCTATTTCCCCACAAATTACCTTAGACCCAGGATCTAACACTCCTAAATATCTGACATTTATGACAGACTGTACAGGCTGATTGCAGTTCAAGAGGCTTGTACACTTGGTCTGTTTTATGTTTTTAAGCACCTAGAACTTGAACCTAGACACCATGATAGATACATGTACAGTGTTCTAAAATTTTAGTTAACAACTGTAACTTGTTCAGTTTTAAAGCTCCTTTACAACTATCATGATTGTAATCTGTTACAAAACAAGGACACACACTAACTCCGTGACAATCTTTAAAGCACATACACAACATGTACATTTCCTTACTAATTCAGTTTCAGGAAATGGTCAATTGATTGATTTGGGTAATCACAGAAGAGAAACACTGTGTTCCTTATCATCAGATCTTTACTCAGCCATCAGCTTTCAGCTCAATTACTGTTCACAGCCAGAGCTGACACTGTAAACACAGGTGGAACAAAGGATGGACCTGACTATAGTCTTTCCCCAGTGTGCTAGTGGGCAACCCAAATTGCTGGAAGATAGAAAGAGACAGTTAAAGGAGTCAAATGTCAGGGGGTAGCAGTGTTAGTTAAAGGCGCCTATTCAAGATAGGTACTTTGTTACGAGACTAAAAAGATATCAGTATGAATGCACCTCCTTTCTTTCCCTTACAGGATTGTCCATGAGGGAAACCCAGTCATTAAAGTTTACAATGTTTTGACCAAAGCTGTATCACTTACAGTTGACTTCCTTTTTACACACACAACTTCATTTAATGACAATATCACATTACATCCTGTTCCCCATTTTTCCCTCCACTGTATCTGGCAATCTCTCAGAATATTTTAATGTTGAATATCAATATATTCATTCAAAGACAGGGAAAAAAGAGAAGTCTCTTTAGCAGCACCAGTGGTACACTCTTGTAAAAGGCTGCAGCAACTCTGTTTCCTCTTACTATTGAAGTCTAGCTATTAGACCCTGAGATTTATTTTCTCAGTCCTGCATTCTATCTTTTCTAAAAGACCTTGATGCTTGGGCAATTCTTAGATGATAATAATATATAATTTTGGGGCCCTAGTTACTACAAAAGAGATGATGCAAGGTTTAGTTATGCAAAACAGGGCTCCTAGAAACCATTTGGTCTCAGCACTTGAGGAACATATCAGTGGCTTAAAGCCACCTTTGCCTCCCACCCTGATCTTGCACTGAGCAGAGTCCAGCCTGACCAGAGAATCTGACCCAGTTATTTCAATACTGTAAGATCTGGGTCATTGTCTAGAGTGAGAGCTGGGGTTGTTGTACCAATAAAATAAAAACCAGCAGGATCTTATTAAAGGGAAAAGGCAAAATGCCACATTTATTGTAAATATAATAAAGAAATATAAAACTCACACTGTCCTATCGTTACTTATTCCTTACTTAATTATATATATATATATATATATATATATATATATATATATATATATATTCATTCATTCATTCATTCATTCATACCAGTTCTGCATAGGGGTTTATAGTTACCAGCCTAGAGGTTGCTCGTGACAGGGTACTGGCCAGGTAACCTGTACACGAGAGTGGAGCGGAGTCCGTGTCAGATGCGCATCCGATGCTCCTGAAGGGTAGTGGCAGAACTGGAGACTCCAAGTTCTCAGCCCTTAGTGTCCATTTTTATAGGACTTTCTTCCTATGCCAGTCCGTGGAATTTGCTTTGTCATATCGTTAGTCATGACTGCTCCAGGACGGCTGTCAGGTGCTCATCAGCTTTCTTCATCCTTTGAATTGGTCGGGTGGATCCCAGTTTGCCCTCCGGTGGGGTTCTCTGGTTGTCTCCACCTGGCGTCTTCTTCGGCCAATCGATGTTAAATTCCTAGGCTGGCACTTCCCTGTTTATTCAAAACCCACCATTCATTCACATACATTCCTTACTTTAATAAAAAACACATTTCTTATTTCACCGAGTGTTGTTATTTTATTTGAGACTCCCTGTCTCTTGACATTCCTTCGGTATTGCCTTTCTTTTGTTATACAAAGGTGTTATTTATTTGAGACTCCCCGTTTTTTAACATTCCTGATCCAAACTATAGAAGGTGGGAGTCTCTATGTGACATTTCTATGAGCGCCAGCTCCAATTCGCGGTTCTTCATGGGTGTTACAAACAAGCATGTCAATCTCCATTACAAAGTGTCTGTTTGCAAAGTAGAGCCAATTGAACATAAAGTGAAGTTAGTTAAGAAGCATGTCAATCTCCATTACAATCAATGGAAAGAGAAAGCAGAGTCAATTAAGCCGTTTAGTCTTAAAAGCGTCAATCTTAATAACAAGTGAGAAAGTATCAATTCAGAGTCAAATTGAGCAGTTTAGTCTTACAAGCGTCAATCTTAATAACAAGTGAGAAAGTATCAATTCAGAGTCAAATTGAGCAGTTTAGTCTTACAAGCGTCAATCTTAATAACAAGTGAGAAAGTATCAATTCAGAGTCAAATTGAGCAGTTTAGTCTTACAAGCGTCAATCTTAATAACAAGTGAGAAAGTATCAATTCAGGGCCCAATTGAGCAGTTTAGTTTTACAAGCGCCATAACAAGTGAGAGAAAGTATCAATTTAGAGAAAGCAAAGCCAATTGAGCAGTTTGCAAGGTACGGTTTGCAAGCTTTAATACAGGATTGTAAATCAATATTGCAGATTTACAATTATGTCAAATAGAAGAATTATAAATACAGATTTAATAAATATTATAAATCAATATTGCAGGTTTACAATTTCTTATGAAAATCAATATTGCAGGTTTACAATTATGTATTATAAATCAATATTGCAGGTTTACAATTTCTTATGAATAGAATCACAAATATTGGAATATGCCTACATAATCCCCCTTTTGACACTAAGATATACAGATAATCGTCAGTGTCACCTATTTTGTAGCCTGTTCAAGAAGAGGTACTGTGAGGCTATTTGACTCTGTGATTCTAATCGAGTGTACATTCTTCTTATCCAACAACCCATACCACACATTCCGATTATGCAGATACAATTTAATAATAAAACTATTATCAAGGGATGTAGTACTACTGACAGGATACCATTGGTGGTTGGGGACCATCCAGAGAATATATCATACCAGTGATAAGTTGTTATTTGTTTCTCTGCTGTGGCAATTCTTAACATGTCCCCATTGGTATGTATAATATGAATAGTTCGATTTCCCACCTGATCATTTGTTTGTTCCAGAAAATGTGTCACTTCTTTACTTCTTATTAGACTATCAGTAAGGTCATGCCATTGAATTCCAAGGTCAATGGAGAATTCAGCCAACCCCGCACTTAATGTCAGCTGGAACTTTTTTGGCTGTGGTAAATAGTATGTGTGGCTTTTGGTGAATATGGCACTTACATTGCACTTACATTCATCTACTGGAGGACTGCTAACACTCCCGTCTTCCCAGAATACTTCCTCCCAAGAATTAATACACACACATTGTCCATTATACAATACTTTGGTCTCATTATCCAATTCATCCCATATACATGATCCTAGTGATGTATCTTTACTACAAGGTTCTGGAGCAACAGGCAAGGTGAGGCACACCCACTGTTGAGGAGTCCATTCGGTACAACCTCTAGTGTCCAATAGCTTCCCTCCCTCCCCAGCCCACTGGCTCGAGGTTTGGGGTAGCCAGAAGGATCCCATGTGTAATATGGGAAGTGGGCTAACCTTCCATACCTTTGCCTCCAGGGACCGTTGGTGTGCAATTTTGACAACAATTTCCCCTATTAACAAGTCTGGTTTTACACTACTGGAAACGTACTGCATCCAGTCATATTGATAAGTGTCAAATAAAGATCTCTTTCTTTGTTTTACCAAATGCATCAAAACCTTAATATTTCCCGATATGACCCAGAACATTTCATGTTCCAATGTGGCAAGGGCAAGAATCTGCATTTCAGTGCATCCCATGGCTATGGCCGTGTGGTTTCCTATATCTAAACTTTTCTTGCGCACAAGCCATGTAGTAGTATTGAGCCATTGCCAGAGATTCCACTGCGCTTTTAAGTTGCCCAAACCAATTTGGACCAAGTCTACATTGGCATGTACTTGTTTTTGTATCAGGTTGTCCTGTAGTTGAGCCAGGGAGTTTAATTTGTTTTTAATAGTTTCCAAATCTACTGAGTTGTCAAGTCCTGCTCCGAACCCGCCTAGCATGGCATCCATAATGTTTCTTTTAGTTCTGGGGTGAGGGATATCTGGAGGGGACAGTTTATGTGTCTTTATCCAGGCTAACAGTATGGGGAGAGAGAAAGGCATACACTTGGGCTCTACTTTTGATACATTTAGTCGTGTCCAATCCATGTCAATTCTTACTTTTACCAGCAGGGGGCTCACCAAGGCTTTTACCGGGGTAGTCTGGGTTTTAAATAAGGCTGGTTTTGCCATTTGTACCGGGGTGTTTCTTATAAACACATATTCTTTTTCCCAAGTCCATTCACACCCATCTGGGAATGTCACTGCATGTGTGTGACTTGGGCAGTAGACTACAATTACAGTTACAAGGTCCCCGGATTTTATAAACCCCTCCCATATATAAGGGAGCGAGGGGTAGTCTGAAAGTATGGTGGTATCTCCCACATATCCTGCCGTCCGTACCCCCACCATCCAATGTTTTTTCCTTCCTGCGGCGACTGAGATATTTACTTGTAGCCCCAGTTCCCCTTCTCCAATATATACATGTGTTTCCCCTAAAGTTGTTAATGTGAGATTAGTTTTTAAATCAACCCATCTTAAGTGAATGTCTGTCTCTTGTGGTGGAAGCCATGGTGTGTTGTTGGCTTGTGCATGTATTAGTAAGGCAGTGAGAATTGATTTACCTTGTCCCATGTATCCCGGAGCATGGATACCATTGTTATTGATGGGCGTGGAAGCGCCTGGGTGTTGTGTTTTCACCACTGTAAGTAGGGTTAACGCTTTGATCCAGAACGGGGGCTGCTGCGTCTGTTGTAGCTCTGGTTTCCATCTCCTTGGAGGCATTGTTTTGCCCTTTTGATAAGGATCAGAGCTGGCGGTTTTAAGCAGCAGTCTTTCGTGCCTGCAGGAATGAAAAATAAACGCACCACGTCTGCAGATCCTGGTTCACAACTGTTATCAGGGTGTTGTGTCTGAAAATACAATTACAGTTGTGAGAGGATTAAGTCATGAGAACAGCTTGAGTTGTGAAACGTGCACCCATTTTAATTTCCCATTCTTGTCTATGCGATAAATGAGAGGGCTGAGGCGATCAACTATGGAGTAAGGTCCAGTCCATTTCGACTCTAGTGTGTGATTCCTTTTGCCCAGCCTTAAGTACATTACCTGATCCCCTGGCTCCCATAATAGTGAGTCCCCAGGTTTTTTGTTATCCATTCTTGTATTCATGAGCTCAATGGCTTCGCTCACCCTATGCTGTAAGGTGGCTTTATCTTCCTGCAGCTGCTTTAGCCACTGCCAGTGCTCATGAGCTCCCAGCGGATTGTTTATCTCCGTATCTGATGTTTGCTCAGGGTTAATGACCAGCCTCATTGCCTGCCCGAAGAGGATTTGGTAAGGCTGTATTTTAGTTCTCAGCCTGTTGCTGCTGCGGATAGCTGCCAGTATTAGTGGAAGCTTCTCAGGCCAGTCTTTACCGGTGCGGTCCACAACTTTCCTGAGAGCTTCTTTAATAGTGTGGTTCATTCGTTCCACTTGTCCTGAGGACTGGGGTCTGTATGGAACATGAAGTTTGTGTGACACCCCCAAAGCTTTAAGCATTAGGGTAAATATGTTTCCCACAAACGATCCTCCATTGTCTGAATCAATAATCTCGGGAGTCCCATATCTGCAAACTACTTCAGAGAATAGTTTCTTAGCCGCGGTACGAGCACTATTGTCCCTAGTAGGGAAAGCTTCCACCCATCCTGAGAACGAATCTATGATTACTAGCAAGTACCGGAATCCTTCTTTACTTCGTGGTAATTTGTCAATGAAATCTATTTGGATCCTATGCCAGGGGCCCAGCCTTCTTTGATGTAGCAATTGAGGCTGGTATGGGGGTCGGGCTTTATCTCTGGCGCACTGAACACAGTTCCTGACCCATGTTTCTACATCATCTCTCATCCCCCTCCATTCTGCTACTTGCTTTAACCTTCCCAGCGTCCCCTCCACTCCTTCATGCATGAATTGGTGAGCTATATTCACCAGTTCCTGCCTTTCAATTCTTCCTGGGACGTGGACTGATCCTAATACCTTCTGTTCCTGCCTTCGGGTTACTGCTGCTATCCCTTCATAGTCTCTGGCTATAGCATCCGCACGGTTATTCCAGATGGTTTCAGCTGCTGAGCCTTTCCCATGTGCCTTTACATGTTTGATTTTTAACTGATTGGGATGAGAGGTAACCCAGGCATAAATCCATTTCCATTCCTCTATATACGCTATTTCTTTACCATCCGCGGCTTTCCAGCCGTTCCTTTGCCAATCAAACATCCAATATTGCACTCCATTCACACAATAGTTGCTGTCAGCATAGATGTATACAGTTTTGGGGCATTCTTCTGCTACATACTGTTTTAAAACTTGATATATTGCGTGGAGTTCGGCATGTTGTGCCGAGCCCTGATCTAAATACCCTGTTAGCACCTCTTCTTCTAAATTTATGGCTGCATATCTGATTCTCTTTTTACCATGGATCACCATGGAACTGCCATCGGTGAACCAAATGTGTCTTTCCCGCCCCACTGTATCTAGTTCTTCAAGGGGGGGCACTTGGGCTTGCATGATTCTCTGTTCTAGTGTAACTAGTGGACATTCATGCTTAGTCCCCCTTTCAATAAGAGCATGAGTCAGCATGTCAGGTTTAGCTACTGTGTCAGCCCGGACTCCTCTGTTTACCAGGGTTAGGGTCCATTGTGCCATCCTGGTATTAGATACCCTGCCTCCTATCAACTTTCCAGACAGGATGTATTTCAGAGGTGTATGTGTGCTCTGTATTGTAATTGGGGCACTGCCGGTAAGCGGCTCAAAGGATTGAACAGCCCATACTGCTGTCAGGCACTCCCGTTCGCAAGTGTCGAAATTTAATTCAGCTCCCTGCAATTTCTTAGATTCGTATGCTACGGGTACCAATCTCTGGTTCTCACTTTGTTGTAAGAGGGTAGCTGCCATGGCCACTTCATTAGCTGCTAACCGGATGACAAATGGTTTTGATTCATCCGGGAAGCGCAAAGCAGGGGCGGTTAGGGCTTTTTGTTTTAAGGTGTTTAAAGCGGTATCCTGGTCTGGACCCCATTCCCAATGTGTCTTTTTCTTAAGTAATTTCCATAAAGGAAGGGTGATCTCTGCATATTTATAGATATGGGGCCGTAAAAAGTTGAATCCCCCTAGCAAAACCCTTAAGGAGTGTACATCGGTAGGAGCTGGCATTTCAATTAATGCCCTCACCTTCCTTTGATCTACCTGCCTTCCCTCTTGGCCAATGATAATCCCTAGGTAACTGACCTGGGTTTGCCCCAATTGTGCTTTTTCCAGGCTTACCTTGAATCCGGTGTCCTGGATTAGTGTGAGGACATCCTCTGTAAGCCTTTGTACTGCACCTCCAGCTCCCCGAAAACCAAAATATCATCCACATAGGAAAAAACAAGTAGTCGATCTGCTGGACTTAATTGATCCAGCATATCTACCACATGTCTGTGGGCAATAGCTGGAGAGTCTTGGAATCCTTGGGGTAAGCGTTGAAATGTGTATTGCTGATCCCTTATGGTGAAGGCAAACCGGTCCTGTGAATCAGGGTGTAAGGGTATTGCAAAGAAACAGTTAGCCAGATCTATAACTGAAAAGTACCTGGAGGTGGCTTGTACTTTTTGGATAACTTGTGTCATATCTGCCACGATGGGAGCCATGGGAATGCTTCCTCTGTTGATCCTCCTGTAGTCAATAGTTAGTCGTCAGGACTGTCCATCTGCCTTTATGACTGGCCACACAGGGGAGTTAAAGGGAGAGTTAGTTTTCCTGATAACCCCCTGTTCTTCCAGGTCCTTGATGATCTGGATCAATTGTGCTTCAGCTTCTTTAGGGTACCTGTATTGTTTCTGGGGTGGTATTAGTTCCCCTACAATTTTGACACAAGCATTGATTTTACCACAATCTGTTTTCTTCTGGGTCCAGACCACGGGAAACTTTGCACGCCACTCCTCTTTCTGTTGGGCAGTGAGGGCTGCAATTGATCGGTCTCCTCTTTTGGAAACCATGTTGTTTTGGCTCTCTTTTGATAAAAAAGGGGGGAGGGCTTCCAGCTTCCACAGGGCGCTCCGGGGTAAATCGATTAGGATATTGTTTTTAAACAACCAATCCGTTCCTAGAATTACATCGTTAGTCATGTATTTTGTTTGAATTAAGTTTCCAGTTGTGCTATAGCATTGCACTGAGGACGGGAAACCTTGTACTGTGAAAGGGACTTGTGTCCATTCTTGTCCCATACTGGGTTTCCCCTGGAATGACTGCAGGATTACCTCCTGCCCCTTCCTGCCATTGTGGGGGGTTGCCTTAATTAAGGAGACTGAGGCTCCGGTATCAATTAGGGCTAGGGTAGGAGCTTGGTCTCCCTGCTGAATGTATATGTGGGGTCTCCCTCCTGGATCCCATGTTAACTTTCCTATGCATCTCCACTGCTGTGCTCCTATACCAGGTGGGGATTCTACATTCAGCGGGCTTCCCTAGAAGTATTCGTGATCCTCTGCAGGGGGAGGAAGCAAATCCATCGGAGGAGCGCTTGGGGTGGTTACCCCAGATACCCTCCTCTGCTGGCTTTGCAGTCTTAGCATTTCCCTCATGATATCAGCCATAGGAGCCTTGTCCCATTTTTCCCGATCCCCTCCCAGCTGCATTAACAATCTCCACATCATTCGACGCATATGTGGATCGAGCTTATCGGGGCATCCCTGAGATGGTCTATTCTCCTCAGTTATTCGAGCTCTGTGTGTTTCTGGATATAACCTCCCTCCTGCATGATAATTTCCCCGTCCTCGAGACCTCCCTCTCCAGGAACCTCCACGGGGTGCTAAAATTCCCTTTTCCCCACTTTCATTTGAATAGGTGACTGTTGGCTCCATGGCAGCCACATATGCCACTCTTTCTTTTTTTATGTTAGGTTTTGGTCCTGCATGTGTGGTAATTTGCTGCACCATCCCCCTTAATTCTTCTAAAGTAGCAGGATGCCCATCCTGCCAAACAGCCAGTTTCCCTGAATAATATGGTAGTAGTGACGCGGCACAATCTCTCAGGGAGGAGATGGGGAATGGTAAGGTATATAAATTGGCAATGCCAGCCACGGTTACTAGACCGGCCATCACCTGCATTAATGCCCATCGAGTAAGATAGTTCTCTGGGTCTTCGTTGGGACCCTGGGCTGAAGCTACAGCTTGGGCTATAAAATTTCTCCTGCCTATTTGTTCCCCGAAAATCGCCATTAGGGATAATTCACTGGTAGCTTCTTCTACCCTAATGCGGTCCAGTGTGGCTCTTATTTCTGGAGCTGCGCATATCCCCATAAGTCGGTAGATCTCTGTAGTGGTTAATCTCTCCCTCCCGGCTAATAGGAAGGCATCGGTACACCACCGGGAAAAGGATTCCCTATTTAGTGTACGTAGGTGGTCAGCCATTGCTTTTAGGTCTGCTGCTGACACCGGGATAGTTGTGATTTGTTCATTACCCCCTCCCTCAGCGTCCGCCCTGGGGGTAGTAATGGTGCGCCGTTCTAAAGCAGCCACCGAGACTGAAGGACTTTCCTTTAGGTCGTCCACAATATCCTTCTCCCAAATTCCTTGGGGGTCCCAGTGATCCCAGGCTTCCCCACCACAATCTGATCTTAGATTAAGGTTGGCAGGGTCCCATTCTCCTGAGCTAACAGCCGCAATTTGACGGGTGGCAAAGCCCAATTTCAATTTAAGCTGTTTGATAATAGATTCACAACGACTGTGGTTTACCGGAGTTCTGCCTTGTTCTAATGTTAGCTTTTTAACCATCCCTTGTAGGACCTGATTCTCTTTAATTAGGGCTTGGTTTTCTTTTTCTATTTGTTTAAATGCGGTAGTTTGCTCTGTCAGGAATCTTTCTTTGCTTTTGTATTCCTGCAGTGCCTCTTTTATTATTTCCATCTGGCTTTGTGAGTTTATTGCCACCACTTTCCAATTTTCTATCCCTTTTTCCAATTGGGTTAGTTTTTCCTGCAGAGAAATGTTATTTTCTTTACAGGTAGTTAGGCAGAGGTAACTGTTATTACATGCCTCCCATAATAGCCAAATAGCTGCTGCATCTCTTTTGGCAGCACTAGAAGGTTTGTACATGAGGGTGTATTGAGCCAATCTATCCTCTAGGTCTGATATAGTACAGACATCTACAAGGACTTGTTCAGTCCATGAATTATGTCCATATCTTTGGAGGACTTGTTTGAAAGGTGTAATTTCTCTAATGAAAGCTGAGGGGGGAGCTCCCTCCGGTTTCATTCCTCCCTCCATACCTGCTTTACCCTGTTTTTTCTTTAACATTCTAACAAATTTTTAATTTTTCTATCACTCCTGATTTTGTTCAGTGCTTAATCTATGCTTGTTCTTCCCTGCTACCTTCTCGGAGGTCAGCAGGTCTGGTTAACCTGTTTCTCCCTGCTACCTTCTCGGAGGCCAGCAGGTCCGGTTAACCTGTTTCTCCCTGCTACCTTCTCGGAGGCCAGCAGGTCTCTTGCTACCTTCTCGGAGGCCAGCAGGTCTGGTTTAATCTGTTTTTCCTGCTACCTTCTCGGAGGCCAGCAGGTCCCCTGCTACCTTCTCGGAGGCCAGCAGGTCTGGTTTAATCTGTTTTTCCTGCTACCTTCTCGGAGGCCAGCAGGTCCCCTGCTACCTTCTCGGAGGCCAGCAGGTCTGGTTTAATCTGTTTTTCCTGCTACCTTCTCGGAGGCCAGCAGGTCCCCTGCTACCTTCTCGGAGGCCAGCAGGTCTGGTTTAATCTGTTTTTCCTGCTACCTTCTCGGAGGCCAGCAGGTCTGGTTAACCTAATAGAAATGCCTAGCTCACTGGAGCTGGCGGTGTGCACACCAATATTTACAATAACTGAGGTTTTTTACCAATATTCCCCCTTTCGCAATTCTCCACCAAAATGTTGTACCAATAAAATAAAAACCAGCAGGATCTTATTAAAGGGAAAAGGCAAAATGCCACATTTATTGTAAATATAATAAAGAAATATAAAACTCACACTGTCCTATCGTTACTTATTCCTTACTTAATTTTATATATATATATATATATATATGTATATATATATATACATTCATTCATTCATACCAGTTCTGCATAGGGGTTTATAGTTACCAGCCTAGAGGTTGCTCGTGACAGGGTACTGGCTAGGTAACCTCTACACGAGAGTGGAGCGGAGTCCGTGTCAGATGCGCATCCGATGCTCCTGAAGGGTAGTGGCAGAACTGGAGACTCCAAGTTCTCAGCCCTTAGTGTCCATTTTTATAGGACTTTCTTCCTATGCCAGTCCATGGAATTTGCTTTGTCATATCGTTAGTCATGACTGCTCCAGGACGGCTGTCAGGTGCTCATCAGCTTTCTTCATCCTTTGAATTGGTCGGGTGGATCCCAGTTTGCCCTCCGGTGGGGTTCTCTGGTTGTCTCCACCTGGCGTCTTCTTCGGCCAATCGATGTTAAATTCCTAGGCTGGCACTTCCCTGTTTATTCAAAACCCACCATTCATTCACATACATTCCTTACTTTAATAAAAAACACATTTCTTATTTCACCGAGTGTTGTTATTTTATTTGAGACTCCCTGTCTCTTGACATTCCTTCGGTATTGCCTTTCTTTTGTTATACAAAGGTGTTATTTATTTGAGACTCCCCGTTTTTTAACATTCCTGATCCAAACTATAGAAGGTGGGAGTCTCTATGTGACATTTCTATGAGCGCCAGCTCCAATTCGCGGTTCTTCATGGGTGTTACAAACAAGCATGTCAATCTCCATTACAAAGTGTCTGTTTGCAAAGTAGAGCCAATTGAACATAACGTGAAGTTAATTAAGAAGCGTGTCAATCTCCATTACAATCAATGGAAAGAGAAAGCAGAGTCAATTAAGCCGTTTAGTCTTACAAGCGTCAATCTTAATAACAAGTGAGAAAGTATCAATTCAGAGTCAAATTGAGCAGTTTAGTCTTACAAGCGTCAATCTTAATAACAAGTGAGAAAGTATCAATTCAGGGCCCAATTGAGCAGTTTAGTTTTACAAGCGCCATAACAAGTGAGAGAAAGTATCAATTTAGAGAAAGCAAAGCCAATTGAGCAGTTTGCAAGGTACGGTTTGCAAGCTTTAATACAGGATTGTAAATCAATATTGCAGATTTACAATTATGTCAAATAGAAGAATTATAAATACAGATTTAATAAATATTATAAATCAATATTGCAGGTTTACAATTTCTTATGAAAATCAATATTGCAGGTTTACAATTATGTATTATAAATCAATATTGCAGGTTTACAATTTCTTATGAATAGAATCACAAATATTGGAATATGCCTACAGGGTAAAAGATAGTAATGGTATCACAATGCATTATTTGAATTCATAGGCTTCTCTGGAAAGTGCAAAATACAGCCAGGGCATCTTGCCAAGATGACACTGCCTTGTGTTCCCCTAACATATTATTACACAGTAGATGACTGTGTCTGGAAGTATGTAAAGACGGTACTCTGCTCACGGTGCCCCTGTCAGCTGCTGCCCTTGTCAGGCACGTCTTCAGTGACTCAGCCCTCTAGCCAAGTCACACACAGTCTGTGTGTGAAACAAGCAAACCCCTTCCAGGACACAGTCAAAAATGTCCCCTATGTCCTAACAGCCCTCCCTGGGCTCAGTCTTCTAAAACAGTCCAACAGGGCCGGTCATGCTACCCTTGGTTGGTGTGTCCTTTTCTGCAGCCCTCCCTGGACTCAATTTTTAACCAGTCCATCATGGCTCATCAGGGTACCCTTCCTTGGTCTGGTTGCAAGGTCCCTACTCCAGAATTGAGAAGCTCCCCAAGGACTTCTTCCCTGCAGACTCCTTGCCTCTACTTGAGTCCTCAGTGACCTCAGCCTTCCTGCTGAGCCACCCGTTGGACTCAGTTCGCTGACCACAGTTACTCAGTTCGGTAAACCCCCGAGTCAGTCCCAATAGTGCAGCCCCCTTCCCAGGGGTGCCACAGTTCAAATTCTCTTCCTTAGGACATAGCCACTTCCTCCAGTGGCTGGTGGGGGACTGGCGGTGGGGGGACCCGGTCCCCCCCACTGCTACTGGTCCCAACCCAAGGACCCTTTAAGTATAGCAGCCTGCTGCTCTGTACCGTTACTAATTTCTGTTCTATGTTTCCCTGGGCCACTTCCCTGTAGCCAGTCTTAGATAAGTCCCAGCAGCCAGACAAAAACACTTTCTTCACTCCCCTGGTCCCTGACAGTAACTACTGCTTAGTCCCAGCAGCCAACCACAAGCTATTCTCCAGCTCCCCGATCTCTGCCAGCAACTGATCTGTCCAGCCGTTTCAGCCAGCCAGGAGCACCTCTTGCTCCCCCAGTCCCTGCCAGCAGACTGAACTCACTCTGGTCCTGCAACTCCTTTTATATGAGCCTGCTTGTTAGGATATAGATATTCAGGCCTGTCAGTAAAGGCCTATATTCTAAGAATTTAGGTGTATTCTTATCACTTGGCTAGTGATAGAGGTATAAAAGAAAGAATCAAAATCACTGTCTGCTGGTGTAAGAGCCTTCTCTTACTGTGACAGTCTGAGGCCCTGTGCTTAGGCTAAGATCTTTGGCCAAGCAGCAGAGGCAGCCATAAGCTGGGAAGCGAATGGTCACATCCTCACATTCCAAACTAGTCACACTGAAAGAAGGTGCTATTGGGCTGTTAGGAATCCAATCCTGTCCTGATAATGCCAATCGCCTCCAGAGAAAGGGAAGTGCCTAGAAGATGTAAAAGGAAACTTAGTTTGATAGCATCCTGTCTGGCAAGAACTCACTTATCAATAGCTGGGATGTGAAATCCTCACTTCTGTATTGTTTTGTCATTATAGTTCCCACTCTCCTATTGTTTGTCTGTATAATCTCTGTCTGGTTCTGTGATTGTTTCTGTCTGCTGTATAATTAATTTTGCTGGGTGTAAACTAATTAAGGTGGTGGGATATAATTGGTTAAATAATCATGTTACAATATGTTAGGATTGGTGAGTTAAATTTCAGTAAAATGACTGGTTAAGGTATAGCTAAGCAGAACTCAAGTTTTACTATATAGTCTGCAGTCAACCAGGAAGTGGGTGCGTGGGTGGATGGGAGAAATGGGAACAGGGAATGGGGGTGGGGAAATTGGAATCATGTTTTGCTAAGGGGGAAATGGGAACAGGGAATGGGTATGGGGAAATTGGAATCATGTCCTCTGAGGGCAGGAATGGGAACAGGGCCACAGGTCAGGCTCTGTGGTGTCAGAGCTGGGAAGTGGGACACCAAGGAAGGAAATTGGAATCATGCTTGCTGGAAGTTCACCCCAATAAACATCGAATTGTTTGCACCTTTGGACTTCGGGTATTGTTGCTCTCTGTTCATGCGAGAAGGACCAGGGAAGTAAGTGGGTGAAGGAATAAGCCCCCTAACACTGCTGGACCCTGATTGGCTATGCCCTGCAGTCTCTTTCCTGGTTGGCTGCATCCTATGCCACCTCTCTTGGCAGCTTGGAGGACCCTCTCCACTTCCCTTTTCTGAGGCAGGGCATGGCACAGCAGCGAAGTCTCCAGCACGGGGTCTCAGGGCCTAGTCCACCCCATCACAGTGCCTCTTACAGAAGTTGACCATACTGCATACCACATTTGGGAATATTTGGTCTTTACTGGGAAAGAGTAGCAGAGGATGGATTGAAAACCTTATTTTGCTGGTGACACTAACAACATTGACAGGAGATATATGGTCTAGCTTTTCTGGAGGTAATTAAGTGGATCAAATACTTTAATCCAAAATTATACAAGCCAGAAATTCATCTGCTCTCGTGGATCCAAGAACGTGGCTTCTGCCTTCGCTCCCGTCAATAGGCTAGTTCAGTTTTCAACATAATTCCTGTGCTTGGACTTCAATTAATTAAGGCCTTGTCTACACTCCCAAGTTTTGTCGCCAAAAACTGCCTTTTGGTGACAAAATAGCAAGAGCATACACTACAATGGGACTTTTGTCACAAAAAATGCTCAGTTTTGGTGACAAAGAACTTCCTCCCCTACGAGAGACTTTTGTCTTTTCCCCTCCCTTTATTGTCAACAAAGAGCCAGTGTAGACACTGCTGATTATTTGTCGACAGAACTGGCTTCCGCCAGTATCCCACAATATCTGCCCTGCTTGCTCTCCTCAATGTTTTGATCTGTGCTGCCCAGCAGGCATGCGCCCCTCCCCTTTCAAAGCTCTGGGAAGTATCTGTGTGCTGCTCCCTTTGGGGAACAAACAAAGAGCAAATCATTGGAATGCTCCTGTTCTGCCCTGCACTAGGAACACAGCAGCAGGCAGACTCCTGCTGCAGGGGGCGGGGGACAGACTGCTGTGCTACTTTGGCATTCCTCAGCATGGATAGCTTACAGAGCCACTCATGATGCTGCTCTCGGCAGCTGAGGGGGATGTGGGAGAACTCGCGCAGTGATCAGCTCTTCCTTCCCACAACACTGCACTGTAGGATACATGCCCACGGTGCATTGCTCACTCTGTTGATGATGGTGTCCCGAATGTGGACATGATCTGTCGACAGAGGAAGCAAGTGTGAACACCCTTTGGAGATTTTTGTTTTGTCGATTTTTGGGTGTTGACATAAGTTTTGTCAACAAAACTTGGTAGTGTAGACAAGCCCTAAGCAACATACTGTACAAGGAAGAAAAGGAAATTTACAGAGACTGGGCTGAAGTCTGAGGTCCTCCCTCAGCTTTCACTCTGGCCAATTCCTATTAACTCCAATGAGAGTTTTGCTTCAAAAAATACTGAGTAAAAACTAAGCAAGGATTTCATGATTTAGTCCAATCTCAGAGAAAACATCCCAAAAGTGAGATCTGCTCACTCAAAGTGAGATCTAAAACTACCAAAGAGTGAGACTGTGGTAATGTCTCATAAGGGATGTGAAAGAAATCCCATCACTAGAGACATTTAAAATTTGAACTAGACAAAGTACTGCAGAATGACAAAACAGTTACTAACCTTTCGTAACTGTTGTTCTTGTAGATGCATTGCACATATCCATTCCACTCTTGGTGTGCCTGTGCCCTATGCACACTGGCCAGAAATTTTTCCCTCAGTGGTACCCATCACAATGGCATGAACTCCCTCTGCTGCCACCACTAGTGGTGCTGGTATAAAGGGTCCAGCCGACCCCCAAGGTATGTCCATATTGCAATTAAAAACCCACAGCTGACCCATGCCAGCTGACTTGGGCTTGGGCTGAGGGGCTATTTAACTCTGATGTAGATGTTTGGGCTCAGGCTGGAGCTCAAGCTCTGGGACCCCCATGGGACCTACACCTTTCCAGGCTCTAAAAAAATCTGATTGTCATATCACAAGAGAAAACATGATGGGTATCCACACGAGGGTAGAAAGCTCATATTCTGCCAGGTGAACCTTGATAAAGAAACTGCTAAGCCTTGTTTTAGGTGCAGCAGATAGTCTAGTATATACTGGATGGACTCCAGTCTGACAAACCCAGACATAGAGCTGCTTCTGTTTCGACAGGTAGGCCGCCCTGGTGAAGGGCTTTCTGCTACTTTGTAAGATCTGGTGAACTTACTCTGAGCAAGCTTGCTCTCTGGGATTTAGCCTTTGAGCTTCTAGATCATTAGATGAAGGAACTGCAGGTTTCGGTGGAGCAGGTGATGTAGTTTTGGGGATCAAATTCAGGTGCAACGGGAGTGAGACTGGAGTAGCTATTGAGAGGTCCAGTAGGGTGGAGAACCAATGTTGGCGGGGCCACACTGGGGCTTTTAATATAGCCCAGGTGTGATCTGGCATGATCTTTAGTAACAGTCTGTGAAAAAGTGGGACTGGGGGAAAAGCAAAGTAAAACTATGCTGTCCAGGGTAGCAGGAAGGCACCTGTGATGTAGCCCGGACTGTGGCCTTGCAGAGAGCAGAACTGGTGACATTTTCTGTTGGACTTGTTTGCAGATAGGTCTATCTGGGGAATCCCCCACTGTTGGAAAATGCACGTGGCAACTCACTGAAATTAGAACCCACAAAGGTATCATGAGCACAGTGTCCAGATGATGGTGGCTTGGCGAGTATACTGAGGCCAGCTATGTCAGGAGGGGCCTGAGATGCAGCCTCATGTGCTGTACTACATATGTACACATGATCATGTGGCCCAGGAGTTCAGACAACTTCAGGCTGTTGTGATTGCATGAATCCCAAGAGAAGGAGGCAGGTGGTGGTGGTCGGGGACTCCCTCCTCAGGGGGACTGAGTCATCTATCTGCCGCCCCGACCAGGAAAACCGAGAAGTCTGTTGCTTGCTAGGAGCTAGGATTCACGATGTGACGGAGAGACTGCCGAGACTCATCAAGCCCTCGGATCGCTACCCCTTCCTACTTCTCCACGTGGGCACCAATGATACTGCCAAGAATGACCTTGAGTGGATCACTGCAGACTACGTGGCTCTGGGAAGAAGGATAAAGGAGTTTGAGGCGCAAGTGGTGTTCTCATCCATCCTCCCCATGCAAGGAAAAGGCCCGGATAGAGACCGTGGACTCATGGAAGTCAACAAATGGCTAGGCCGGTGGTGTCAGAGAGAAGGGTTTGGATTCTTTGACCATGGGATGGTGTTCCAAGAAGGAGGAGTGCTAGGCAGAGACGGGCTCCACCTAATGAAGAGAGGGAAGAGCATCTTCACAAGCAGGCTGGCTAACCTAGTGAGGAGGGCTTTAAACTAGGTTCACCAGGGAAGGAGACCAAAGCCCTGAGGTAAGTGGGGAAGTGGGATACCAGGAGGAAGCATGAGCAGGAGCACGCAAGACGGGAGGGCTCCTGCCTCATACTGAGAAAGAGGGACGATCAGCAAGTTATCTCAAGTGCCTATATACAAATGCAAGAAGCCTGGGAAACAAGCAGGGAGAACTGGAAGTCCTGGCACAGTCGAGGAATTATGATGTGATTGGAATAACAGAGACTTGGTGGGATAACTCACATGACTGGAGTACTGTCATGAATGGATATAAACTGTTCAGGAAGGACAGGCAGGGCAGAAAAGGTGGGGGAGTTGCATTGTATGTAAGAGAGCAGTATGACTGCTCAGAGCTCCGGTATGAAACTGCAGAAAAACCTGAGAGTCTCTGGATTAAGTTTAGAAGTGTGAGCAACAAGGGTGATGTTGTGGTGGGAGTCTGCTATAGACCACCAGACCGGGGGATGTGGTGGACGAGGCTTTCTTCTGGCAACTAACGGAAGTTACTAGATCGTACGCCCTGGTTCTCATGGGAGACTTCAATCACCCTGATATCTGCTGGGAGAGCAATACAGCAGTGCACAGACAATCCAAGAAGTTTTTGGAAAGTATAGGGGACAATTTCCTGGTGCAAGTGCTGGAGGAACCAACTACAGCTCTTCTTGACCGGCTGCTCACAAACTGGGAAGAATTAGTAGGGGAAGCAAAAGTGGATGGGAACCTGGGAGGCAGTTATCATGAGATGGTCGAGTTCAGGATCCTGACACAAGGAAGAAAGGAGAGCAGCAGAATATGGACCCTGGACTTCAGAAAAGCAGACTTTCACAACCTCAGGGAACTGATGGGCAGGATCCCCTGGGAGAATAACATGAGGGGGAACAGAGTCTAGGAGAGCTGGCTGTATTTTAAAGAATCCTTATTGAGGTTACAGGAAAAAACCATCCTGATGTATAGAAAGAATAGTAAATATGGCAAGCGACCAGCTTGGCTTAACAGTGAAATCCTTGTTGACCTTAAACACAAAAAAGAAGCTTACAAGAAGTGGAAGATTGGACAAATGATCAGGGAGGAGTATAAAAATATTGCTCAGGCATGCAGGAGTGAAATCAGGAAGGCCAAATCACACTTGGAGTTGCAGATAGCAAGAGAAGTTAAGAGTAACAAGAAGGGTTTCTTCAGGTATGTTAGCAACAAGAAGAAAGTCAAGGAAAGTGTGGGCCCCTTACTGAAAGAGTGAGGCAACCTAGTGACAGAGGATGTGGAAAAAGCGAAAGTATTCAATGCTTTTTTTGCCTCTGTCTTCACGAACAAGGTCAGCTTCCAGACTACAGCACTGGGCAGCACAGCAATGGGGAGGAGGCGACCAGCCCACTGTGGAGAAAGAAGTGGTTTGGGACTATTTAGAAAAGCTGGACGAGCAGAAGTCCATGGGGCCGGATGTGCTGCATCTGAGAGTGCTAAAGGAGTTGGCTGATGTGATTGCAGAGCCATTGGCCATTATCTTTGAAAACTCGTGGTGATTGGGGGAGGTCCCAGACGACTGGAAAAAGGCTAATGTAGTGCCCATCTTTAAAAAAGGGAAGAAGGAGGATCCTGGGAACTACAGACCAATCAGCCTCACCTCAGTCCCTGGAAAAATCATGGAGCAGGTCCTCAAGGAATCAATTCTGAAGCACTTAGAGGAGAGGAAAGTGATCAGGAGCAGTCAGCATGGATTCACCAAGGGCAAGTCATGCCTGACTAATCTAATTACCTTCTATGATGAGACAACTGGCTCTGTGGATGAGGGCAAAGCAATGGATGTATTGTTCCTTGACTTTAGCAAAGATTTGACATGGTCTCTCAAAGTATTCTTGCCAGCAAGTTAAAGAAGTATGGGCTGGACGAATGGACTATAAGGTGGATAGAAAGTTGGCTAGATTGTCAGGCTCAACGGGTAGTGATCATTGGCTCCATGTCTAGTTGGCAGCCGGTATCAGGCGGAGTGCCCCAAGGGTCGGTCCTGGGACTGGTTTTGTTCAATATCTTCATAAATGATCTGGAGGATGGCGTGGACTGCATCCTCAGCAAGTTTGCAGATGACACTAAACTGGGAGGAGAGGTAGATACGCTGGAGGGGAGGGATAGGATACAGAGGGACCTAGACAAATTAGAGGTTTGGGCCAAAAGAAATCTGATGAGGCTCAACAAGGACAAGTGCAGAGTCCTGCACTTAGGAAGGAAGAATCATATGCACCGCTACAAACTAGGGACCGAATGGCTAGGCAGCAGTTCTGCAGAAAAGGACCTAGGGGATACAGTGGACGAGAAGCTGGATATGAGTCAACAGTGTGTCCTTGTTTCCAAGAAGGCTAATGGCATTTTGGGCTGTATAAGTAGGGGTATTGCCAGCAGATCGAGGGACATGATCATTCCCCTCTATTCGACATTGGTGAGGCCTCACCTGGAGTACTCTGTCCAGTCTTGGGCCCCACACTACAAGAAGGATGTGAAAAAATTGGAAAGCATCCAGCGGAGGGCAACAAAAATGATTAGGGGACTGGAATACATGACTTATGAGGAGAGGCTGAGGGTACTGGGATTGTTTAGTCTGCAGAAGAGAAGAATGAGGGGGGATTTGATAGCTGCTTTCAATTACCTGAAAGGGGGTTCCAAAGAGGATGGATCTAGACTGTTCTCAGTGGTAACAGATGACAGAAGAAGGAGTAATGGTCTCAAGCTGCAGTGTGGGAGGTTTAGGTTGGATATTAGGAAAAACTTTTTCACTTGGAGGGTGGTAAAGTACTGGAATGTGTTACCTAGGGAGGTGGTGGAATTTCCTTCCTTTGAGGTTTTTAAGGTCAGGCCTGACAAAGCCCTGGCTGGGACGATTTAGTTGGGGATTGGTCCTCCTTTGAGCAGGGGGTTGGACTAAATGACCTCCTGTGGTCCCTTCCAACCCTGATATTCTATGATCCTATGAATCTTGAAGTCTGTCATGAGAGATTGAATAGACTGCAATCTTTACTCTGAAAGGAATGCTCTGGCCTGGCTAGAGTCCAACACAGCCCTATAAACTCTATCCTCTGTACATGGCAAATGGTAGACTTGTCCGTATTGAACAGTAGGCCTAGAGCTTTGAAAGTTGACTGAATGAGCTGAACACTGGATATAACCTGAGCTTTATATCAGCCCTTGACTAGCCATCCAGGTAAGGGTAGACTTGCACTCTTAGTCTCTTCAGGAATGCTGGCACCATGGCCATATCTTTTTGTGAACACCCCAGGAACTGCAGACAGGCCAAACAGAAGCACTGTGAACTGATATTACGAGTGCTTCACTGTGAACCTGATACACATTCTGTGACCTTGGTTTATCAACATATGAAAGCAAGAGGCTCTTAAATTGAGGGCAACTTGAGAAGTCTTCAGGATTCAGTGAGGGAATAATGGATGCCAGGGGGACGATGCAAAATTTTATTTTTTTGAGATCGTTGTTGAGCTGATGTAGGTCTAAAATAGCTCTGATGAAATAATGGGAATAGAAGCACTTTCCTCAAATTCTGTGGAACCTCCTCTATGGCTCCCACGTGAAGGAGAGATTGAATCTCTTGGACCAGAAGCTCTTCATGAAGAGGGACGGGGAGAAAGGGGATAAATAAACTGGAAGATGTATCCCACTTCCACAGTCCTCAAAACCCAATAGTCATATGGGACCAAGCACTGAGGAAATGGGAAAGGCAGTTTGTAAACACAGGAAAAAACAGGACCTGGCATCCTGGGAACTGGTACATCATCCTTGAGCATCCCATCAAAATGCCTGCTTAGAACCCCTGGATGTCTAGGTGGGGCAGGCACTGATGCAGAGGGCAGAGGAGGTTGTTTATGCCTATGGCCCCTATTCTTCTTCCTCTGCAGGTCATGTTGGAGCACTGAGCTAGAATAGCAGAGGGTTTGTTGAGGTCTAACATGCTTCCTGGAAGGGGCAGGCGTGTACAATCAGAGAGACTCCAGGGTTGCCCTTCAGTCTTTTAACCCATGGAGCTTAGCGTCAGCCTGCTCCAAAAAGAGCATGGCTCCCTCAGAAGGCAGATCCTGCACAGTTTGTTGAACCTCCTGCAGGAGCCTGGAGGACTGCAATCAGGAGCTCCTATGCATAACCACTGCTGAAGCCATGGATCTGGCAGCTGAGTAGCTGCATCCAGAGCAGTTTGCTGCGAGGCCTTTGTTACCGATTTTTCCCTCATCCACTAGTGAGGAAAACTCCTGCAGCATATCCTGGCAGCATATCTTTAAATTTTAGCATGGAATCCGTAGCCATACAGTAATCATAAGATAAAGGGGTAAGGAATTGATAGCAGAAACTCAAGAGACCTACAGGCCTAGTCTTATAAGAAATACTTACGCTAACTGCTTAAGCCTAAATTTGTATAGCCTGAGTAGGAGTAGTAATTCTGATAATACTGCCCTGATCTTGGGACAAGAACCTACCACATTTCAGTGTTAATTGGGGATTCTAAATCAATAATATAATCAACAAACCATCAATAGATCAGGCAACAAGCCCCATGCAGGTCACTCATGGGCATAGCCTTACTTCAGGTAATGCAGGGCTTGAAGCCTGGTGCAAAGGGATGCCTCAGTCACCAGGAATCAACCAAAATCCTCAATTGGTGTAAAAACCTAATTAATTATACTCAACAAACACTAAACTCTTTACAACAAAATACAAGAATACACAGTCCACTGAGAGAACTTGCAAAAGCAAGAAGAGCAGTTCCATGGACTGTCATGGATGGGCAGAAGGAATTGAGGGGGCTCAGGGTCAGCTGGACCCTTTCTACCAGTACACAGCAATAGAGGGCACTCATGTGGCTCCAATGGGTACCACAGAAGAAAAAATTTCTCGTGATTGCGTGCAGGATGCTCACATACCAAGAGTGGAATGCACATGTGCAATCACTCAAAGAAGAACTGTAGGGAGTAATTCTGGTCAAACCTGGGATGGGACAAACATTTACTAACATGTCACTTTCATCTCTAACATCTTCTATTGTAAAATAAAGCAGTTTTGTGAACTCTGCACAAGTAGGTGGCAAAACAAATGAACTACAGCTTTTATCTAACATCATGTAGGTGAGCTGCATAAGTTGTGCATCCAAGAGACTGTTATCAAAGACAGCTCACTCAGTAGAGAGTGAAGTTCAGGTGAGAAGTTCTTTCTATGAAACAGGCACTGAATCTCCACTTCTATTAAATTAGGTCATTGTCACGAAAAGTGCACTGCACCTCTTATTTTGCTAGGAAACAAACCTTCTCACTATTTTGCTTTGTATCTGAAAAGAGGACCTATTTGTATGGAAAAGAATGGAAAGTCATATTTTTAAAGAAACTTCATAACATATTGCATACAAAAATACCTTGTTAAAAGAATGATATTTAGTTTGCAAAAATCCAACAATCAAGAGCTCGTAAAAGCCAGATTTATGACTGCTTGTGCACCAAATTAGGCAGGGATGGATATTCAAGGGATGGAAAAATGGTATGTGATCATGTAATTAAACTATCATAATGTGTATGCATAGGGGGTGGGAAGCACAAGCTAGCATAAATCTGGCATTTCCTAACTCTTTATTGACTTTGTGACCTAAATAATAACGCTCTTTCAACTTTGTTTTTTGCTTTCATGTGTAATTCCCCTGGCTGTTTTTTTAAAAGAAAAAAAACCCCAAAGTCTAATATAGATTAATAGATTCCAAGGCCAGAAGGGACCACTTGATCATCTCGACCTAGGATCATAGAATCATAGAATCATAGAATATCAGGGTTGGAAGGGACCCCAGAAGGTCATCTAGTCCAACCCCCTGCTCGAAGCAGGACCAATTCCCAGTTAAATCATCCCAGCCAGGGCTTTGTCAAGCCTGACCTTAAAAACCTCTAAGGAAGGAGATTCTACCACCTCCCTAGGTAACGCATTCCAGTGTTTCACCACCCTCTTAGTGAAAAAGTTTTTCCTAATATCCAATCTAAACCTCCCCCACTGCAACTTGAGACCATTACTCCTCGTTCTGTCATCTGCTACCATTGAGAACAGTCTAGAGCCATCCTCTTTGGAACCCCCTTTCAGGTAGTTGAAAGCAGCTATCAAATCCCCCCTCATTCTTCTCTTCTGCAGGCTAAACAATCCCAGCTCCCTCAGCCTCTCCTCATAAGTCATGTGTTCCAGACCCCTAATCATTTTTGTTGCCCTTCTCTGGACTCTCTCAAATTTATCCACATCCTTCTTGTAGTGTGGGGCCCAAAACTGGACACAGTACTCCAGATGAGGCCTCACCATTGTCGAATAGAGGGGGACGATCACATCCCTCGATCTGCTCGCTATACCCCTACTTATACATCCCAAAATGCCATTGGCCTTCTTGGCAACAAGGGCACACTGCTGACTCATATCCAGTTTCTCGTCCAGTGTCACCGCTAGGTCCTTTTCCGCAGAACTGCTGCCTAGCCATTGGGTCCCTAGTCTGTAGCGGTGCATTGGGTTCTTCCGTCCTAAGTGCAGGACCCTGCACTTATCCTTATTGAACCTCATCAGATTTCTTTTGGCCCAATCCTCTAATTTGTCTAGGTCCTTCTGTATCCTATCCCTCCCCTCCAGCGTATCTACCACTCCTCCCAGTTTAGTATCATCCGCTAATTTGCTGAGAGTGCAATCCACACCATCCTCCAGATCATTTATGAAGATATTGAACAAAACCGGCCCCAGGACTGACCCTTGGGGCACTCCACTTGATACCGGCTGCCAACTAGACATGGAGCCATTGATCACTACCCGTTGAGCCTGACAATCTAGCCAGCTTTCTACCCACCTTATAGTGCATTCATCCAGCCCATACTTCCTTAACTTGCTGAGAAGAATCTCCTCAAAGGAACTGGAGATGCTGGAGAATGAACCCAGGACCTCATACACGTGAGGACAGAATCCCTGCCTCATTATGTATAACTATAACAAGCCCCCCCCCGTCATATATAATCAAGTATGGCTTAAACCATTAACCTGCACCATTACAGTACAGACTGCAGTAGTATAAGGGCCCTACCATCAATCAAACCCTAACCCCGCCCCTTGACCAATTAAACCCTGCCCCGTGACCCCTTAAACCCTGCCCACCTATGACCGGAAGTCCCGCCCCATGGGGGTATTACTTCTGGGGTCAAGGTGGCCACATGACCGGAAGCAAGGTGTGTCATGTGACCCTCTAACAACTCCTCCCACTTCCCTCTACCAATAAGGATGGGTTTCATCCCAATAGGACCGCCCTGAGAGGAGATTTGACCAACCAGGGAGAGTTCCGGTGTAGGGTGACCTGTCTGGAAGTGGATCATGTGACCCCTCTAAGAACTCCTCCTACCACCCTCTACCAATCATGAGGGGTTTTGCCCCATAGGACCGCCCCAAGAGGAGATTTGACCCATTGGGGGGAGTTCCGGGGCAGGGTGACCCGTCCAGAAGTGATTTGTGTGACCCCTCTAAAAACTCCTTCCACATCCCTCTACCAATCAGAAGGGATTTCGGCCACATAGGACCTCCCTGAGAGCAGATTTGACCAAAATAGGGCAGGTTCTGAGACAGGGTGAACCACCCAGAAGAGGGTCATGTACCACTCTGCCAATCAGAGTGCAGCACCATTACCCCATAAGTCCCAGCGCTGGGCAGAAGAGGCCATCTTTTACCAAGAATGCGTGTTTTAGAAATCATGGAAACATGGACTCCTTCACCCATGAGAACTTTGGACTTTGTTTTAGCCCCGAGGGTCTTCGCCAATCCGCGGAGAAAGCGCTACATCAGCAACAGTTCTGAGGAGGAGGAGGAGGGAGCAACCGAGGGGATCCCTTTGGCCCAGCCGATGATGGATATGCCGGAACCTGAACCCGAAACCCAGCTGCTTGTGAGACACCCCGATGAGCATGGTGGCTTCTTGTCATCCACCCCCCTGGAGGAGGAAGGCGAACGTAGTTCGGGGGAGTCACCAGTGGAAAAGGTGAACAGAAAAGACATCGCTCAGGTAAATGAATGATTAAGAAGCGATGGTCGAGGGTGGGGGTGTAATGGGGCTAGGAACCAGGGATTGTGTAAATTTAAAAACAAGCAGTGGGAACTTACACTTGTTTCTTGTCTGAAAATCTCTCGACAGCTTGACGATGTCTTTCTAGGAGGACCCGGAGGTCCTGGACAGTGTTGCATCAAGCAGCGAAGATGAACCGGGCCCACCTTGTGTTTGCTCAACGTCGATATAAATTGTTGAAGAGGACTCCGAGGATGACGGCTTTGAGGAGTTTAGGAGGAGGCTAGGCATGGACCTAACTAAGCCTGTGCCACGTCGTGAGCGTAAAAAAGTTATGCTGACTATTGTACGCGTTGCTGTTTATGTTGTCCTTAACCTCTGTCTTAGGGAAAAGCTTTTTGAAGATTGTGAGGGCTGTGTCATAGATGTGCCAGCCCAACGGCACCATGACTGTGTGACTTGGACTTCAGTGGATATAAACTGCAAGTTCCGGGGCCTGTGTGCTGAGCTGTGTTTGGAAAGCTTATTAAACACTATTATTGCCATAGATTATGCTATGCAATGTCTGTGCCTAACCCAAGAACATTTAGTGCAAGGGGTGACCTTGATAAATGCTGTGCAATTCAGTGGAGACCCTGACTGTGTTTTAAAGAAAATGACCAAACTGGAAGATGCCTGCTTAGAGAGTTATATTGACCATCTGGTCCGCACAAAAAGTTACAGAACCCTGCTTAAGAAAAAGCCTATTTGTAAGAAATCTAAAAGGATTAAGTTAGAAAATGGTGAGGGGCCAAACATGCGATATAAAACTTGGTAGCTATAAATTGTAAATTTTAAAAAAAATCCATTGAAAAGGGTTTTGTGTCTATCTGGATTTCTGTTAGAAGGTCTCTGGCCCTTAAGTGAGCTAAAAGTTTTTTAATGGAGCATATTGGTTTGTTTTCAAGGAGCTGTATGTCTTTTAAATAAAAAATAATTGTTTGTGAGAGCCTAGCTCTTGTGTCTTTTGTATAAGAGAGACCCATTTACAGCAAAAAGCTGAAATGTATGTTGGGAGGGAAAAAATATCATAAAAATGTGTTTACAATAAAACAAACAGGGATGGTTCAGACATGTAGTTGAGTACAATAGAACTGACTTATTCTGTTGAACTGAATGGGTTTAACCACACACACCCCTTACGACACAATTCGTTCCTCAGAATTACGTTGTAAGTTGAAACATTATAAGTCGAAACTGCTTTTCCCATAGGAATCAATGGTATGAAGGGGGGATTGGTTCCTGAACCAAGGCTTGATACACTATTTTCACCATAATAACCCAGATTTTTGTACTAAATGAATTATAGGTGACTAATACTGTACACTGTATTTTGCAAACAGCATTCAAATAAACGTATAAACTCACATATGCTGCTCTGAATCCAAGGGAGAAGGGCACACATGCTGAGCCTCAGCCAATCACTGTTCAAGCTTTCTGATTGACTGAGCCATGGGCCAGAAGCCAATCAAAAACAAGTGGCAACCCTACCCAGAAACAAGCCACTCTGCTGCCTTGAAGCCAATCAGAAGCGACCCCTTCCAGCTCCATACCAGTATAACGCAACCAAGAAGTGATTTCAAGAAAACTTTATGCAAATCGAGTGTCGTAAGGGTGAAACAAGCATGGTGGGGCAAACGGGGCAGTCAATTGAAAAGTGTCGTAAATCAGAGGACTCCCTGTACAACACAGAACCGGCTCAAGCCCCCACTCAGTAACCTGGGAAAATTACACACCACACCTGGGCGCCTTTGAGAGGCAATACTTCCCCAATCGCAAGCACAGAGTCTGAGTGTAGAAAAGAAACTTTTAATAAAAGGAGGGAAGTCACTCAACATTAATTAGGGAAAATTCCACAAGCAGGATTCACAATCATAAAACTGAGCAGGACACCCACTCCAGAATGTGTGGGGCAGTGTCTTCTGCCTCATGTTCTTGAGTTCTATAACCAAAAGTTCCTTTAGTGTACCACCCTCTGCTTCCTCACCACACCCCACTCACAGTGGTTATCCTTGGTCAGTGAGGTCCTAGGGTTCAGAGGTGTATCTGTGTGAGTTCACCTCCCACCCGGGGAAGAAGGCACCTTGCATGCTCTGCCATCTGAGCACTTGCTCTGTCTGGCCGCACCACCAGCTGCCATTTAGCTCTGCTGGCTGCCCTGTCAGCTGCTCGTTCTGCTCCACTGGCTGCCCCACCAGCCACTGTTCAACTCCGCTGGCTGCCCCACCAGCTGCTTGCCACTCCCACCAGCTACCACCAGCCTCTCTGCTGTGACCTCTGCAGGTCAGTCTCTTGAGATTCCACCCAACTCTTAGTGATTGTCACCTCTTAGTGGGGGAACCAGAAGCAGGCTGGGAGGAAACACTGTCCCATCACAAGTTATTTCAGCTCTATTAAGCACTTAAAATAACAAAAGGCTCCTAATGGAGCCTATTTAGCTCTATCTTTGGACAGTGGGGAAGAACAGGTTAAACCAGACTAGGGACCCTGAGGGAGAGTCCACACCTCCTGGCTGAGATATCTGTCCACCCTTATTTTCACAGGGGTCTGGCATTCATGACCCTGGCTTACTGAGTTTCTTTCAGCTGAGAGTGACCTCCTCATTCAGGACAGGTTAAGCACAGTTCTGCTCCCCTTTACTCATACAACAAAGACAACAACATTGATAATAACATTTCACTACCCCTGCATTCAGTACTAAAGTGATTTGTAACCCAACACAGACAAAGTTGATCACTTTGAGCAACACAACTCTATCTTCTGGATACCTAGGCAGAGTAGGCATGTTCATGAAAATACAGTTTGCTCCTGAAGTCTCTCCCCCTCCCAGGTAGCTGTTAGGGGAGAGCTCATTCACACCCTGCTTACAAATATAAGCCTATATATCAAGGGTTCTAATACTTAACATGGTTTTGATAACTATCTACAAGGAATGGCCCTGTTTACCATTTCAATACTCTTCTAATATGTTTGTTTTCAGGTCACCTAGCCTGCTAGTTACTTAACCTTCTCTGACTCAGCATCACATGTAAGCAAGTTGTTTTTAGAAAAACAGTCTATTTATAGCAAGGAAATTATTGTTAAAATAAGGAAAAATAAATTAACAAAGTGTAAGCAGTGTCAGGATGAGCTCCACCCTGACATCTGGTGGTGAGGTGTGGCAAGTTGTGGAAAAGAACTTCAGGGGCCGATCTCATTTGCATAGGCACACCCACCCCGCCTAGAATGAGGCCATAGCTGCCCAAATGGTCACTTTGGCTGCTGTGGGATCCCCAGTTTCTCTGTTATTGGGGCAGGAAGAATAAATTGTTATTATCCTGATTATGGGAACTGTGCTTGGAACTGTACTTGGCCTTTTGTTATGATGGAGGGACTCACCATCAACTAAGTAGCACTCGCTAGGCAAGGGTCATGGGTTCCAAAACTCTGTGAATTGAGAGAGGTTGGGGACAAGTATTAATACTTGGTGGCATGGGCCCCTTGGTGAGGGCCTTACATGCTAATTGCACTTCCTCCTCTCTCCACTGTGGAATATCAGAGCTAATTTTGATTTCATTAGAAGTCTAGTGACAGGCTGCTGAGCTCACTTTGGGCTAATAGCGCACCAGCACTGAGGCTCCCTACTACAAGCTGAATTCACCAAAGAGGTGAACTGACTAAGAGCTGAAATCACTGAGCGTTGTGTTAAGTAGTGGGGGAGATTGAAGATATATTGTGGAGCAGTTTGTGGGATGGCTGGAGTGCCTTGTGGACAGGCTGGTGGAGCAGTTCATAGGACGGCGGGAGCTGCTGGTGGGATGCGGAGCAGTTCGTGGGACGGCGGGAGCTGCTTGTGGGCTGCAGAGTGGAGCTGAGCGAAGCAGTTCGTGGGGTGGTGAGCGGAGTGGAGCGAAGGGCTATGGAGCTGTGGAGCGGTCAGCTTCAGATCACGTAAGGTGCCTCTTACTTCCGCCCCCATCTCCACCCAGGTTGGGAGGTAAAGCTCTGTAGATAAACTTTTGAACTCTGGGGCTGTCCTGACCAGGGACAGAGACTTTTGGGTCATTGGACTTTTGGGACTTTGGGTGATTTGGAGTTGCTGGACTCAAGAACCAAAGGGAAAGGGCATGCCCCAATTTGCTTGGGGTGGGTTTTTTGCTCATGGGTTGTGTTATGAATCCTGTTGATGGTGTTTCCCCAACATAATGCCACATTGTTTCTCTCTGTTATTAAAAGGCTTTTGTTACACTCAGACTATGTGCTTGCGAGAGGGGAAGTATTGCCTCTTGGAGGCACTCAGTGGGGGTGGTATATATTTGTCCCAGGTCACTGGGTGGGGGCTTGAGCCGGTTTGCATTGTGTTATTGGAATGGATCCCCTAGATATTGAACCCAGCCCTTGTTGCTATCAACTCTGACGGGCAGAAGGGTTACAAAAGCAAAAAAAATATACCTCACACTAACTATGTACATGGTTAAAAATAAAAGAGGAACAGGGAAAAAGGAATTGAAAAAGTGAAGGAACAGTGCAGAGGGAAAGAAGAAAAGGAGACTGACTATATGTTCCAAATGTGAAAAAGAAAGTTGACAATTAGAAAGAAAAGAACATGGGAAAAGCTAAGAGAGAGTTACTCATCTTGTACAGTAACTAAAGGTTCCTCAAGATGTGTGTCCATGTGGGTGCTCCACTTCAGGTGACAGTGCGTCCCGGCGCCATTGATCTGAGATTTTCGGTAGCAATACTCGGTCAGGCCACGCATGCACAGTAGCTGTCTTGCCGCACCGTTGAAGTCTCATGTAGCGCATGCCCTGACCCCCTCAGTTCCTTCTCTGCTGTAGAGTCCTCGTATCAAACTACAAAGTAGAGGGGAAGAAGATGGGTAATGGAGCACCCACAGGGATACACATCTCAAATAACCTCAGTTACTGCACAAGGTGAGTAACCCTCTCTTCTTCTTCGAGTGCTGTCCCTGTGGGTGCTCCACGTCAGATGAATGTAGAGCAGTGGCCACTATGGGGATTTTGGAGTTACATGCATAGCGAAGGAGAGGACCATGAGGCCTAGTATGGCATCAGCCCTTGAGTCATGTATAATCACATAGTGATTGATGAAAGTATGCTCTGAGGCCCATGTAGCGGCTCTGCAGATTTCTGAAATGAGTACATTATTTAGGAATGCAATGGATGCTGCCATGGATCAGTAGAATGGGATCTGATCCCCACTGGAGTTCTGTCTTATATGTTTGATAACATAAGCGAATGCAGCTCGAGAGCCACTTAGATAGTCTCTGTTTGGATATAGCAGAGTCCTTGGATTATTCAGTCATCGAGACAAAGAGTCTTGGGGATTTGCAGAAAGATTTTGTTCTGTCCAGGTAAAAAGCTGTAGCTCGTCAAACATCCAGGGTATGCAATGCGGCATCCTGTGAGTTTTTGTGAGGTTTAGGATAGAATGTAGGGAGATCAATAGGTTGATTAGCAGATAAGTATTGCTTATGGACATACGTCTGCTGTTTAGTAACTTGTTTGACTTGTTCCAAACAAGTTAATTTGTGTCACTGGAACCATGCAGGAGCCATGCTTTCAGGTGGAGTTTCTCGAGGTTCAGATGGAGGATCTGACCGTTGGCTTGTGAGAGGAAATCCACTCTCAATGGGAGAGGTCATGGAGAGTGAACAGACATGTGTAGTAGGTACGGGTACCAGGTCTGTCTGAGCCATGCTGGGGCAATCAGTATGATTTTGGCCTTTTCATCCCATATCCTGAACAGGACCCTGGGGATTAGGAGGATCAGCTGGAATGCATACATGAGCATCCTGTCCCACATGACAAGACATGCATCCCCTAAAGATCAAGGTCCTAATCCTGCCCTGGAACAGAATAGAGGGCATTTGTGATTCTGAGCCATGGCAAATAAGTCAATGGAGGGAAACCCCCATTGGTGGAATATCTGTTGTAAGACTGAGGGATTCATTTCCCATTCGTGTTCCTGTGAGAACTTTCTGCTTAGAGTGTCTGCTGTGATGTTTTGGCATCCAGGAAGGCAGAAAGCTGAGATATCAATGTGGTGATAATACAGTCATAGAATATCAGGGTTGGAAGGAACCTCAGGAGGTCATCTAGTCCAACCCCCTGCTCAAAGCAGGACCAATCCCCAACTAAATCATCCCAGCCATGACTTTGTCAAACCTCACCACCTCTCGAGGTAACGCATTCCAGTGCTTCACCACCCTCCTAGTGAAAAAGTTTTTCCTAATATCCAACCTAAATCTCCCCCACTGCAACTTGAGACCATTACTCCTTGTTCTATCATCTGCTACCACTGAGAACAGTCTAGAGCCATCCTCTTTGGAACTCCCTTTCAGGGAACTGAAAGCAGCTATCAAATCCCCCCTCATTCTTCTCTTCTGCAGACTAAATAATCCCAGGTCCCTCAGCCTCTCGTCATAAGTCATGTGCTCCAATCACCTAATCATTTTTGTTGCCCTCTGCTGAACTCTTTACGATTTTTCCACATCCTTCGTGTAGTGTGGGGCCCAAGACTGGACACAGTATCCCAGATGAGGCCTCACCAATGAGGAATAGAGGGGAATGATCACGTCCCTCGATCTGCTGGCAATGCTGTTACTTATACAGCTCAAAATGCCATTAGCCTTCTTGGCAACAAGGGCACACTGTTGACTCATATCCAGCTTCTCATCCACTGTAACCCGTCGGTCCTTTTCTGCAGAACTGCTGCCTAGCCACCTGGTCCCTAATCTGTAGTAGTGCATGGGATTCTTCCTTTCTAAGTGCAGGACTCTGCACTTGTCCTTGTTGAACCTCCTCAGATTTCTTTTGGCCCATTCATCTAATTCCTCTAATGATGAATACACCAATCCGATAGTTTCATGGTCTCTGTGCATAAGAAGTGGGATTGTTCCCCCACCCCATGTCTGTTGATATAGAACATGCATGCGTTGTCTGTCATCAGTCATATTGTCTCATTCCTTATGAGTGGGAAAAAATGAAAGCAGGCATTCCATACCACTCTGAGTTCCAGTAAGTTTATATGTAGGTTTGTCTCCACTGGTGACCACCTGCCTTGTACTGTGTGATGATTCAGGTATGCTCCCCAATCCATCAAGGAGGCATCCATCATGATCATAATTGAGGGTGGTGTTTGATGAAAGGGAATCCCTGAACAGAGATTCTCTGGTCTTGTCCACCACTGTAGGGATTCTAGGACCTTGGGAGGTGGTGTGACCATCTTGTTTCGGCTGTGTTTGTTGGGTTTGTATACTGAACTCAGCCAGTCTTGGAGACAATGCATGTGTAGTCTGACATGCTTTACCATGAATATGGTGGTGGTCATGTGTCCTAGTAGTTGTAGACCAGTTCTTGCCATGATTAGTGGGCAGATGGAAACAGTGTTGGTACTGTTTCCATGATACCTAGTTGTAGTAGACGATCTACTTCCAGACTTAACAGGTGCTCGTGAGAAGGGTCCCTGAAGAGGGATGGGAAGGGGGTAGGGTAGGAGGGCAAGAAGTAAAGGGGTTGGAATAGCCTGAGTATATGATTTCTAAGACCCAATGATCTTGCGTGATGTACTCCCAAGCCTGGTAGAAATTTCTCAGGCAGTGGCCAAATGGCCAAGTTGATGTTGGTGTAAGGGAGAGATCATTCAGACCCTCAACCAATCATTCAAAACTGTGGCTTGTTAGGAGCAGTTATGATGCTCCTTGCTTGAGGTTGAGGTGGCCTGTGTCATGGTGGTCTATTTCTCTGTCTACTAGACTCGTACGGTCTGGACTGAGGACGATTATATTATGTGTCCCTGGTGCAGTGGTAATGTTGTTAGCACTTTCTCTTAGTGGGCAGTGTTTAGATGCTCAGTCTGCAAAGAGCTGCCTGAGAACCCTTCATGGAATGGAGAACCTCATCGGTTTTCGATTAAAACAATTTTTATCTTTGTCAAAGGGGAGGTCCCTCCACCTTCATTTTCAGCTCTTTCAGAATACTGGTCAACATGAGCCAGGAGGCTCTGCACATCACGACTGTCCTCGTTGTGGTGTGAGCTGCTGTATCGGCCATGTCCAGGGAAGCCTGTAGAGTAGTCCTGGCAACTAGTTGCCCTTCAGTGAGCACAGTCTTAAATTGTGCTCTCATCTTCAGGAAGATCAGATGTAAACTCAAAGAGCTTCCTATAATTGTCTGGTCGATATTCTAAACGAACTGCAAATTAAGGTGAAGGATCTCCCCTTTGACAAAGATAAATTGGTTTGTTGCCTCGACCACTAGTGAGTTTGGTTGTGGAAGGGGAAAAAAGAAAGTCCATTCTCTTGGCTGGCATATAGTATTTTCTGTGAGCCCATTTGCATGTTGGAGGGATGGTGGCTGGTGTCTGCCACACCGTTTCTGCAAGTTCGAGGACTGCACCATTTATGGGCAGAGCAATTTTGGTGGATGAGGAAGGTTGCAAAATTTGTAGCAACTTGTGTTGGCTTTTCTGGACCTCCTCTAGAGGAATGTCCTGGCTAAGTGCTATGTGTTTAAAAAGTTCCTGAAATGATTTGAAGTCATCTGCCCATGTAGGTGGAAGTGGCATGATGGCCTCATTGGAGGAAGAAGAGTTGTGTGTTCGCAACACATCCTCAGGGCCTGTTTCTTCTTCTGGCTCCTCCATCATCTCCTCTGGGACTACCAATGTTGTAGCCACTGGAGATAAAGGGGGAGACTGAAGTTCACCTCTGCTTGGTGATGAGGTTGATGCATAGTGGGCTTCGTTTGTTGCCCACGGGTCCCATGTGGCCACCGCAAGGGGAATGCCATGTGGTGACACACCCATGGTTATCCATACCACGGGTAAGGTGGTTGTGTATGCTGGCCTTTAGGTCTCAGTGTACCTCAGCAAGTCTGAGTTGAGTCATGGGGAAGCACTGTGGAGAGAACACTTCTTCCTCCTAGTCCTCATTATTACTGTCGCTGGACATCGACAGTGCCGTGGGAGACATAGGCTGTGTAAAGACACTCCTCGCGGGCAATCCATCGGTGCCAAGGAGAAGTGATTGGGGCACCGATGCAACAGTAATATATTTCTGATTGAGCAATGGTTGCAGTGCCGGTGGATGTGGTGCTGAGGGTTTAGTTGTGGCAGGAAGGTGCACAGCCATCTTGTGGCTGGATTTTGTTGGGGCCGGTGGGCCCATCGCAGTGCTGTCAGTAGGTGCCAGTCAAGGGGTCGGTGCTGAGCAAAGCAGCATTGCTAAAGTCATGGTTGGCACCGGAGGTGGTTGCATGGTCGGTGCCGTATCCGTTGTGGGTGCCAGCATGGTTGGCGCCATGGAGGAGACATGGCTTTGTCCATGTCTCGATTTGTCATAAATATAAAGGGAAGGGTAAACACCTTTAAAATCCCTCCTGGCCAGAGGAAAAACCCTTTCACCTGTAAAGGGTTAAGAAGCTAGGATAACCTTGCTGGCACCTGACCAAAATGACCAATGAGGAGACAAGATACTTTCAAAAGCTGGGGGGAGGGACAAACAAAGCCTCTCTCTCTGTCTGTGGGATGCTTTTGCCAGGGACAGAACAGGAATGGAGTCTTAGAACTTAGTAAGTAATCTAGCTAGATATGCATTAGATTCTGATTTCTTTAAATGGCTGAGAAAATAAGCTGTGCTGAATGAAATGGATATTCCTGTTTTTGTGTCTTTTTGTAACTTAAGGTTTTGTCTAGAGGGATTCTCTATGTTTTTAATCTAATTACCCTGTAAGCTATTTACTATCCTGATTTTACTAAGGTGATTCTTTTTACTTTTTCTTCTATTAAAATTCTTCTTTTAAGAAACTGAGTGCTTTTTCATTGTTCTTAAGATCCAAGGGTTTGAGTCTGTGGTCACCTATGCAAATTGGTGAGGATTTTTATCAAACCTTCCCCAGAAAAGGGGGTGTAATGTTTGGGAGGATTTTGGGGGGAAAGACGTTTCCAAATGGACTCTTTCCTAGCAATATACCGGTTAGACGTTTGAGGTAAAATAGTTTATACCTTGGGGAAGTTTTAACCTAAGCTGGTAAAAGTAAGCTTAGGAGGTTTTCATGCAGGTCCCCATATCTGTACCCTAGAGTTCAGAGTGAGGAAGGAACCTTGACATGACTCCTTGCCCTTCGCTTTGGATTCATTGGCATGGCTGGTGCCAGGTACTAGGGGAGTCATATGTACTGGCTCTCAAGGTCATCTGCACCAATGATAACAACCTCACAGGGGACTGTTTCTTTATGCGGATCCTGCTGAGGAGAGGTCAATGCTTGCTTCCTCTTTTCCTGAGAGGATGGAATCGTGCTCTTGGTCGGTTCAGACTGGATTGGTAAGCACTTAGAGGAAGGCTTCTGTTGGTTCTTTTCTGACCCTGGTTGGAATGATTTCTCCATGAGGATCATTTTGAGGCGGAGATCCCAATCACGCTGGACTCTCACTTTCAAGATGTTACAATGAACGCATTTCTGTGGTATGAGCATTTCTCTCGGGCATCTCACACACAGAGAGTGCCCATGGGACCGCAGCATCGCTTCTCAGCAGGAGCTGCATCTCTTAAAGCCAGGGGAGAATGGCATTTCTGAGGGAATGGGGAAGCAGAGAAAACTTTTGTGGGTGGTGCTCCAAAGGGAGCAGGGAAGTAGAGAAAGAAAAACTATTTTTTTAACAACTAATCCTAACTAATAACTACAACAAACGTATCTAACAACTAAATTTCTATTTTTTTCCTATCTACAGGGGCAGAAGCTATCAGACTGCCCTGAACTCCATCTTCAGCCGAAGATGGCTGAGAAGGAACTGAGGGAGTTGGGCCGTGTGTGCGCTAAATGAGACTCCAACAGTGCTGCAAGACAGCTACTGCGCATGTGCGGCCTGACCGAGCACTGCTAGTGAAAATCTCCAATCAATGGCACCGGGATGCACGGTCACCTGAAGTGGAGCACCCACAGGGACAGCACTCAAAGAAGAAGCAGGAAACACCAACAGTGAGCTTCGTTTACAAAAAGACAAGGACAGGTCACAGTAAAGAAAAATAAAGTGAAGCAATGCAAACAACAAGCAAACAAAAACAAGGAATAAAAATATATAGCTCCATGCAATGGATGTGGGAAAGGAGTATAGCCGGAAAATGATGTGAGGTACAGAGAAGATGAGGGTAGAGTATGGAGGAGGAAGAAAGAGAGAGAGAAGTGGTAGTTAAACATTTAGCACCATATATGAGAGAATGAGAATTTAAACTTATTGAAAGAGTCTGTTATTCCACACGTTTCTCAAGGAAGTAAACTTATTTTTCCATTGTACTTACATATGAGTGACTTTACTTAAATTGTAGAAGGAATGGGCCTCCAGCCTTTGTAACGTAGCATCTATGGAGATATAGCTAAACATCAGGAAAACAGAAAAAGAAACAAGTCACATAGAAAGACAGGTTGTAAGCAATGACTAATGCTCATTGTGCTTGTTTTATTGTTCCTCCCCATTCTCTTCAGCCCCCAGTTTGTTTGTTTTGTCTTAAGGGAATGTCGTAAATGTTTGCAAAGTGCCAAGCACAAGTCCCTGATTCTGATTAGACCCCAAATACACACAATGTACAGTTAAATCAGAAAGACATGAAGAAAACATCAGAGAAGCAACTGGAGTTCACTTTGCTGAGCGAACTAAGCCCTAGTTCAGGTTCTTTCCCCCAATTCCGCTTGGCAATGAAGAGGGAGAGCTCTTGCATAGACTTAGCATTTTTTGCAAGTCTGGGAACAATAAGGAGGAGAGCAGGGATCGGCAACCTTTGGCACGCAGCCCATCAGGGAAATCCACTGGCAGGCCGGGATGGTTTGTTTACCTGCAGCGTCCGCAGGTTCAGCCAATCTCACTGTGCCACAATTCACTGTGCCAGGCCAATGTGGTCTGCGGGAAGCGGCACGGGCCAAGGGATGTGCTGGCTTCGACTTCCCGCAGCCCGCATTGGCCTGACATGGCGAAGCGTGGCCAGTGGGAGCTGCAATAGGCCGAACCTGCAGACGCTGCAGATAAACAAACCATCCCAGCCCACCAGCAGATTTCCCTGATGGGCCGTGTGCCAAAGGTTGCCAATCACTGGAGTAGGGAAACAAAGATGGCCTGTGGGCTGTGACTGCAACAAACGCTCTTAAATTACATAGTAAGCAGACAATAAAGGCAGCCTACATTCAGAACAGCATTGAAAGAATCTATCTTTCTTGCATGAATATAAGAGAATTTTTAATTCCACGTTTCCCCCCACAATGACAGACACAGGTGATATGATAAGAAGGCGATGTGCTCCAGTGGCAGGTTATTAGACTGGGAGCATGGAGCGCTGGATTTTGTTCTCATTTCTGCATCTGACTTACTAACGGGTGATCTTGCAAGTCACTTCCTCTCTTTATACCTCCATTTCCCCCTCTGTAAGTAATTGTAATGTTTTGTAAATGCTTTCAGATGTATGAATAAAAAGTGCAACATAAAAAATAGGTACACCAGATCCTCGCTAGAACGCGCATCTATATAGCGTGATTTTGCATATAATGCAGTCGTGGTCATGGATCCCAAATTTAATTATTTTAATTGCAATTAATTTTAACGCGGTCCCAATGTTAATGTGGTACTGAGCATGAATCCCAAATCCCACATTCTAGCGAGGGTCCAGTGTATTATTAAATCCCAGGTGAATTTGCTTTATTTCCATCTATTTCTCTGACTACACCCCTGGAAATACTAAATATGTTGTAAATATGCAACAAGAGAATATGAGTTTTTAAATTTATTTTTATTTAATTATTCCAATCACATGTTATTCTCTTAACTCTTAACTGAATGGATTCATTTTAAAATAGCATGTGCATTATAATATTTTCTTACTGTTAAAAATGTTGCTACAAACAGTAACTTTTGAAGCCACTTTATTTTGTTGGCATGTGTCACAGTCCAGGGCAACTGCATTCCCCCTCAGGCGTCCACCAACAGCACCCACTCTAGGCTCCTGGCTTCTCAGGCATCACCTCATTTGGGTGAAGACCCATGTCTTTCTTCCTCCTGACCAGAGTTTCTTCTCCCCAGGCTGCACAGTTCCCCATCTACACTATGACATCCCCAGCAAGCCAGCCTGCCTAAACAGGCTAGTGTCTACACTGCTGCTCTCTCTTCAAAGGCTATAAACAGCTGTAACAGAAGGCAGTCACAAGTTACCACATGTTCTTTATAAGCAAGAACATTTATTCTTAAGGTGAAAGCATTATAGAGAAAACAATAAAAGAACCTTACACACATGCAAATAAGCTTATCAGAGATCACCCCCAACTCCAACCAGGGCTCTAGTAGGAGTCAGTCCTTCAAACCCCACCAAGGGCTTTTTCTGTGCTTACAAGTTCATAACAGCTTTAGCTCAAAACAAGCATGCCAAAGGGCCAGATCAGCCTGTTTCTTGAATCAGTTTGGGCCTTTTTTCTCCAATCTTTGACAACAGGCAATCAGTAAACAATCACCCTTCTTGGGGGGTATAGCTTTAAAGGCTGGGTTTTTACACAATCAGGGGTGGGAATTTGCATTCACATCCCAGAGATTCCCCAGGAAAACACTTTATATTGTTTGTTCCAAAAGTCCATTCTTCTCTGGCACACTGATGAGCGTAGTCCTTTGAAGTTTATAACACTTCCCAGGATTCACATCCCATCTTGCACCCTAGAGAAGTTACATGCAATCCCAGCCCACAATAATATATAACTTCTGCATTTGCAATGGGGGCAAAAAACCTAACTGGCTTCAAGACTGAGCTTGGTAAGTTTATGGACGGGATGGTATGATGAGACTGCCTACAATGTCATGTAGCAGACCTGCAACTACTAGCAGCAAATATCTCCAGTGGTTGGTGATGGTGACACTAGATGGGGATGGCTCTGAATTACTACAGATAATTCTCTCCCAAGTGTCTGACTAGTGGGTCTTGCCCAGGGTCTAACTGATCACCTTTTGGGGTTGGGAAGGAATCTTTCCCCGGGGTCAGATTGCCAGAGACCTTGGGTTTTTTTTTTTTTGCCTTCTTCTGAAGCATGGGGCATGGGTCACGGGTCACTTGCAGGTTTAAATTACTGTAAATGGTGGAGTATCTGTGATTTGAAGTCTTTAAATCATAATTTGAGGATATCAGTAACTGAGCCCAGGATTAGGGGTTTATTTACAGGAGTGGGTGAGTGAGGTTCTGTGGCTTGCAATGTGCAGGAAGTCAGACTAGATCAGGGGTAGGCAACCTATGGCATGCGTGCCAAAGGCAGCACGCGAGCTGATTTTCAGTGGCACTCACACTGCCTGGGTCCTGGCCACCGGTCCCGGGGCTCCGCTGCTGGCCTGGGGTACCAGCCCTTGGCCACCTGCCAGCTGGGGTTCCGTCCGTGGACCCGCTCAGCCCGTTGCCGGCCCTGGGTCCCAGCCACCGGTCTGGGGGACTCTGCTGCCAGCCTCGGGTCACAGCCGCAGTGAGGGGTGCAGACAGGGGTAAGAGGGAGCGCAGCTCAGCACCCCCACCTTAAAAATTGTTCCAGCACCATTGTACTGGGATATTTTAAAGTCCTGATTTGCTGCTTACATCACTATCACGCCACGTGGAACAGTGCACTGCATTTGACGTTGAGATTAGAACGAACATGCAAGAACTGGAATCAGAATTTTCTGACAGATTTCCAGATTTCCAGCGATTTGGCCCAATGCTTTCTTTTCTAAGTAAACCTGAAAAGTTCAGTGAAAGTGACTTGGATTTGTCTGTATTTCAGTGGATAGGTGTTGAAGATTTCGAAATGCAGCTCATACAGTTAAAAAGCTCAGAATTGTGGGCATCAAAGTTTGGAGATATGCGGAGTGCACTTGAAGCTACCGAGAGAGATCACAGGGCCTCTATTCTGACCTGCTGGACGTCCCTGCCAGTGAAATGTAACTGTTTGAAGAAAATTGCGTTTGCAATGCTTTCAGCATTTGGATCCACATACCTGTGTGAACAAGTATTTTCACACATAAAATCTGTCCTCTGTCCCTCTTGGAGCCGGTTAACAACTGATCACCCAGAAGCCTGTGTGCAGCTTAAAGTATCCAAATACATGCCAGACATTGGAAAACTCAGCAAAGAAAAGCAAGGGCAAGGATCACATTAAACTGATAAGATCCACATTTTAATTTAATTTTAAATGAAACTTCTTAAACATTTAAAAAACCTTATTTACTTTACATACAACAATAGTTTAGTTATATATTATAGACTTATAGAAAGAGACCTTCAAAAAATGCTAAAATGCATTACTGGCATGCAAAACCTTAAATTAGAGTGAATAAATGAAGACTTGGCACACCACTTCTGAAAGGTTGCCGACCCCTGGACTAGATGATCATGATGATCCTTTCTGGCCTTAAAGTCTATGAGTTTATGAGTAATCAAATGTACTTAAACTTAATTCAAGAAGGTTCTTAAAGGAAATTGCCAAATCTGTCACAAGATGGTCAAAATAAAATATAAAAAAATCAAACAACTATGAGTTAAGACAAAAAATTAAAACATATCTGCATACAGCTTTTTTCAAACGGTATATTATATGAGTACTTAGAAAAAACGTGTTAAAGCCTTGTTTCAGTCACTGACTCATACATCAACTGCTGACCCTTGGATTTTGAAATGCTTTACATGGTTGAGCCTCTGCCACTTGACTGCACTGTATTGTTAGTAGGTTGGACAGCACCAAATAGAAAGTGAACATGAGTAGTGTAATAGGGTCAGCCACCTTCTCAGCACCCCCTTGTGGCTTGAGGTCACTCTACAGTGGCCCAGTCACCCTACTTTTCAGGGTTCTCTTAATAAGACTACCAAAACAAACTTTTCTCTGGTTCAGCAACAGCTCGACTTGGGACGGGATTTATTAAAATAACAATCACTCCCAAAATAAAGTTCTCAAATCTCCATCAAGTCCATGTTCCCAGTCTTTCCTGCTTAGGATGACCAGATAGCAAGTGTAAAAAATCGGGACAAGCGGTGGGGAGTAATAGGCTTGTGTTGCTGGTGACTGCAACTTCTTTGTGTTAAATTCCCTACCTGGAGAACTCAAGGCATGGCCTCTGGAAGTCTTATGAAAGGAATCTTGGGTCTTCCTCTTAGATGCCCTTGAAGTACAACTTGGAGACAGTTGAGATAGCTGACTTGTTCAGAGACTGGCACACAGGGAAGGTCTCCTGGCCTGGATCAGAGGCTGGGCAAAGCAAGCTCACCATCATGAGGATCCAAAGTTTGATCTCCTTGTTTTTTCTGGCTCTAGATTTTAATGCCAAACAGAAGTTGCACTTTGGGGTTATATGAAATTCCCTAAGGCAACAAATGCACTGGGAGAGTCTGTCACTCATTAGGATTGCCTCCTGGTATAAATGGCAACATTTGAATCCAGGAGAACCAGGCATACCCTCCCAGTAATGTAAAGCTCCCAGGAGGGGAGAAACAATCTAACAGGCAACATTCCTTACAACTAAGAAAGATAACATATACAACATTTTTTGAAAAAAAGGTGTTTTTTTTAACTACTACTACTTGAACTAATACTAACTGCCACTAATAGTTCTTACAGTAGTTAGTTTATTATAGTTATGGGAACACAGCTGAGGTAAAAACTCAACATGGACAACTGCTAAAGCTTCGTCTCAGTCTGAGGCAGTTGAGAAGGAACTAGGGGCAGTTCACGTGTGCAGCAGTGTATACTGTAACAATGGTTCAGACTGAGTAACGCACGTGCGGGCTGAACAGACACTGCTACATGAAACCTTCAAAGGCACAGAGGGCACAAGCACAACTAGAGTGAAGCACCCATAGACAGACTACTCGAACAACTTCTCTTTGTTACATCCTTGAATGGGAAACTGAGGCAGGCTGCAGCAGACATCTCTCGGCAGAACAAGGTGCTACACAATAGATATGTCTACTTGCAGGGATTTAGTGGAGAAAGCAAAAGTAGTGATAATGGTTATGGATAGTCTTACACAATCACACTTACTAGCAGAGGCAATGTGGGGGGCCTGTGGGGGTCACATTGCCCCCCCCCCCCGATTACTCGGTCAGATGGTGTGGCCAAGCCCTCTCCCTGCAGAGCAGATGAGCTGGCAAACTGCACCGGGCATGGAGAGGCAGAGCTGCAGGAGGCGCCGCTGCTTTAACTCTGCCGGGAGAAGGCAGAGGAACAGCTGAGAACTGCACAGAGGGGGCGCTGCTTTCCGGGAGGGGAAGGGGCATGACTCAATCCATTCTGGAGTTGTGTCCCCCCACTGTCAGGAGGCACGAGTTGTCTATGCTTACTAGATCACTAGGACTACAAGCTTAATGGTGAAATAATGGTACCAAGTACTCCTCATCCGTACTGAAACATTAGTGATTTTACTAGCTGAGTTCACCTAACTGGGAATCTCTGTACATTTTCACCCATGAGTACTGTTGATGGAATGAGACTACGGGCATGTGTGTGATGGTATGGCTGGTGCAGTAGTGATTTGCATTACGAATAGGAAACCTGTACAAAAGATTTAGTCACACAGAAAATGTCAAGGTTCTCTTCACCCACAGTTTCTAACAGAATGGTGAGGGTGAGTGGCCTATAAAATACCCCACTGTATGATGAAAACCAGTGCCTAGGACCAGTTAGGTGCAATAAAATGGAAGGAATATTTGGGAAGTAATGATGATACATCTAATGGGCAGATTGGTGATATGAGATGTAGAGCTTTAAATGTGTCTTAGTTTGGTATTCATCGGCAGAATGCATCCATCCTGTTGCTTTTGCAACAATTTGAATTTATAATTTATGTTTTGATTTGGCTGTTTCTAGTTATGCCCCAAGAACCCCTCAATGCCAAGTGGCAAGGGGGTTACAAGAATATCCTGATTCTGGTATGTACATTCTGTACAAAGAATGCCACGTGAGGTCATAAATGAAAGTCAGGGTCACACTTGTCATTGTTCGGGTCTATACATACATTTCACGTGTAAGGAGTTATATGTACATAGCAAAAGTATTTTAAAGTCTGTATCAAGCCAGAGCTGACAAGCAGGTTTTCTGTCATATGTTTCATAAACACAGGGATGTTTATTCACCTGTCTCTGCTGAAATGTGAATTAAGTGTTGTGTCATTCAGAATGGGTGTTCCATCACCAGTCTAAGCTAATTGCAGATGGAATGTTGTAAGAATTTCAGAAAGGAAGAGAAGGTTATTCACCTTGTGCAGTAACTGAGGTTATTTGAGATGGTTATCCCTGCGGGTGCTCCACTTTAAGTGTCTTGGTTCCCTGCGCTTGTAACTGGATATTTGTAGTAGCAGTGCCCAGTTGGCTGTGCACACGCAGCAGCCATCTCGTCCTGCTCTGATTGGTTACCTAGCATGCGCAGCCAACAGTCATAGAATCATAGAATCATAGAATATCAGGGTTGGAAGGGACCACAGAAGGTCATCTAGTCCAACCCCCTGCTCAAAGCAGGACCAATTCCCAGTTAAATCATCCCAGCCAGGGCTTTGTCAAGCCTGACCTTAAAAACCTCTAAGGAAGGAGATTCTACCACCTCCCTAGGTAACGCAAGTCCCCAGTTCCCTCTCTACCCCAGAGGTTTGGGATGAAACTCCGAAGTAGAGGGGAGGGGGGATAGTGGAGCACTCACAGGGACAACCATCTCGAAGAACCGCAGTTACTGCATGTAACGATGCTGCCTTTGGCGGGACACAACTGAGAGTATCAATTCAAGACAAATTGCTTAGAGCAGGGCAGTTACAGTCCAAAGCTGGGTGTCCTTTATTATTAAGGCATGCCAAACAAGCCAAACAGAGAGGACTTTGGTCTCACTCCCATGGCTAACCATAAGTCATAGAAGTAATTCCCTTAGACACTCCAGTTTCCCAGTATCATCACCAGTGCCACTCATTATGGGGGTGAATGGTTATGAAAACCAATGCCCCAGTAAAAGAAAAAAGGTTCTCCTGATCCCAAAAGACCAAGCCCCAAACCCAGGTCAAATGATAACAAGATCTTACCCAAAATCACGCTTATAGCAAATTCTTATTAACTAAACTAAAATTTATTAAAAAAGAAAAGAGAGAGAGAGTTGGTTGAAAGATCAATATACGTACAGACTCGAGCTCAATTTCTTGAGGTCCAGATACATAGCAGAGATGGTGAGTTTGTAGTTGCCAAAAGTTCTTTTAGAAATAGTCCATAGGTTATAGTCCAATGTCCATATTCAGGGTGACTCCAGTCAGTGACTGGGGATCTCAATTCTTATGGCTTAGGGTTTCCCCTTCTTGAAACCCAAAGCAGATCTGAGATGAAGAAGGATCGTGTCCCAGGGTTTTATACATTTCCAGCAGCCTCTTGGCCTGAGAAAACAATAGGCTTAACTTTCCGTCTCCCAAACATCATGGCAACTAGCATAGGGTAATTTATCCATTAAAGAGTTCAGATACAGGTTACCACAACCTTCAACGAGACATATAGATAATAATATTTCACTCAATTGTCTTCCTAAATTTTAATACTCCTTTTTTGATCTTTAAATCAAAGCCATAGTAATAGACAAGACTTGTTTGCTTACATCACAAGGCCTGAGCAAACAGCTACCCTTCTATCTCTAACAATGCAGGCTTGCATTTCAAAGCTCTATTCATTTACATATCTTCCTAACAAGTCTTTAAAGTTGGGCAATTGGCTATGACAGTCTGATTTAATTAACTCTTCTGGCCCTGTGTCACCTTTCAATGAGATATTATATTATACTCATAACGTCACACTGCACAAGGTGAGTAACCTTCTCTTCTTCTTCTTCTTCTTCTTTGAGGAGTGTCCCTGTGGGTGCTCCACTTTAGGTGACTGTTGAGCAGTGCCCCTCCATGGAGGGGAGGGGCTTCGGAGTTTGTTCATTGATGGTGGATAGCACCATGAGTCCAAACTGAGCGCCTGCAGCTGATTGCTGCTCTAAAGCATAGTGTTTAGTGAAGGTATGGGCAGATGCCCAGGTAGCTGCTTTGCAAATGTCTGTGATGGGTACATTATTGAGAAGGGCCACAGATGTTGAGAATGCTCTGGTGGAGTGTATGCGAACTCCCGGTGGAGCTTGCAGGTTGCTGTTTTGGTAGCACAAATGGATACATCTGGATATCCATTCAGATAGTCTGTTTTGAGATGGTTTGGCCCTTCAAATATTCTGTTATGGAAACAAATAGTCAAGATGATTTTCTGAATGTTTTTGTTCTTTCTATGTAGAAAGCTAATGCTCTGAGAATTTCCAGCTTGTGAACTGAGGCCTCCCTGCTGTCGGCACGCAGCTTCAGGAAAATACAGGTAAGTAAATGGGCTGATTTAACTGAAAAGGGGAGGCCACCCTGGGTATGAATTTGGGATGCGGTCATAGGATTACTTTATCCTTGAAGAATGTAATATAAGGTGGGTTTGCCATGAGGGCACCTAATTCTTCCACCCATCTTGCTGAGGTGATGGCAATTAGGAAAGCTACCTTCATCAATAAGTGTAACAAAGAGCAAGTTGTGAGGGATTCAAATGATTTCCCCAAGAGACTGCAGAGAATAAGGTTGAGATCCCATGTGGGAGTAGGGTTTCTTAGTGTGAGATACGTGTTTTCTATGTCTTTAAGGAAGCATTTAGTCATCAGATGAGCAAAGATAGTGACTCTGCCCACCTTGTCGGGAAAGGATGTGATGGCAGCCAGGTGTACTCTGATGGAGCTGAGTTTCTGAGAGGTTTGGCTTTAGTGCACGTACCTCCATGAGAACCTGCCCGCATAGGGTCTTTAGCTTCTCGGGAAGTCTCAGTACTGGATGTTCCTGGTGCCTCACGGTCCAGGGCTCTTAGTTAACTGGTGGCAGATTTTTCACTCGGAGATCGCTTTCTTTTAGGCTAATCTCATTGTGACGATTAGTGTGACCGCTTTGTGGCAGCCTTTTTGGGAGCAGGCTCCTTAGCAGCCATTTTTGAAGTAGATCCCCTGTCAGACACTGCCGCTGGTGACCATTGGCCAAGAGGCATCCTGGACTCGGGGTCAGAGGCTGGTCTGAGGGATTTCTCCATCATCAAAAATCTCAGTTGGAGATCCCTGGCCTTCCGTGTCCAAGCAATAAATTTTTTGCAGTGTGGACGCTTTTGAGTGATGTGTGTCTCGCCAAGGCAGTGGACACACTGTTCATGGCCATCTGAGACAAGTATCAAAAGTCTGTAGATCAGGCAGTGTTTAAAGTCAGGAGAGCCGGGCATGACTGAGAGGGTAATTGCTTTGGAGAAAGAAGAAGGATAACCCCATTTTTTCCCCCTCTCTTCTTGTTTTTTTTTTCAAAGCCAAGTACCCGCTGGAGAGGCGGGGTAAAAGGGAAGGGGGAAATCTATAAATTTTTTTTGAAGAAAAAAAAATAAAGTAAAATATAGGCTATAAAGAAAGAAATTTATAGCCAGCAGGGCTGAATAGTTAGCTATGTGGAACTGGAGCATAGCTGAAGAATAGGCTTTCTGCTGGAAAAGGTCTGGGAAAGTGTGGGCCTCTTACCGAATGAGGGAGGCAGCCTAGTGACAGACAATGTGGAAAAGGCTGAAGTACTCAATGATTTTTTTGCCTCGGTCTTCACAGACAAGGTCAGCTCCCAGACTGCTGCACTGGGTGGCACAGTATGGGGAGGAGGTGAGCAGCCCTCAATGGTGAAAGAACAGGTTAAGGACTATTTAGAAAAGCTGGACACGCACAAGTCCATGGGGACAGATTCAATGCATCCGAGGGTGCTGAGGGAGTTGGCTGATATGACTGCAGAGCCATTGGCCATTATCTCTGAAAACTCGTGGCAATCAGGGGAGGTCCTGGACGACTGGAAAAAGACAAATATAGTGCCCATCTTTTAAAAAGGGAAAAAGGAGAATCCGGGGAACTACAGATCAGTCAGCCTCACCTCAGTCCCCAGAAAAATCATGGAGCAGGTCCTCAAGGAATCCATTTTGAAGCACTTAGAGAAGAGGAAGGTGATCAAGAACAATTAGCATGGATTCACCAAGGGCAAGTCATGCCAGACCAACCTGATTGCCTTCTATGATGAGATAACTGGCTCTATGAATATGGGGAAAGCAGTGGACATGATATACCTTGACTTTAGCAAAGCTTTTGATATCGTCTCCCACAGTATTCTTGCCAGCAAGTTAAAGAAGTATGGATTGGATGAATGGACTATAAGGTGGATAGAAAGCTGGCTAGATCGTTGGGCTCAACGAGTAGTGATCAACGGCTCAATGTCTAGTTGGCAGCCGGTATCAAGCAGAGTGCCCCAAGGGTCGGTCCTGGGGCTGTTTTTTTTCAACATCTTCATTAATGATCTGGATGATGGGATGGATTGCACCCTCAGCAAGTTTGTGGATGACACTAAACTGGGGGGAGAGGTAGATATGCTGGAGGGTAGGGATAGGATACAGAGTGACCTACACAAATTGGAGGATTGGGCTAAAAGAAATCTGATGAGATTCAGCAAGGACAAGTGCAGAGTCCTGCATTTAGGAAGGAAGAATCCCATACACCGCTACAGGCTGGGGACCAATTCGCTAAGCGGCAGTTCTGCAGAAAAGGACCTGGAGATTACAGTGGACGAGAAGCTGGATATGAGTCAATAGTATGCCCTTGTTGCCAAGAAGGCTAATGGCATATTGGGCTGCATTAGTAGGAGCATTGCCAGCAGATCGAGGGAAGTGATTATTCCCCTCTATTCGGCACTAGTGAGGCCACATCTGGAGTACTGTGTCCAGTTTGGGGCCCCTCCACTACAGAAAGAGTATGGACAAATTGGAGAGAGTCCAGCAGAGGGCAAGAAAAAATATTAGAGGGCTGGGACACATGACTTATGAGGAGAGGCTGAGGGAACTGGGCTTATTTAGTCTGCAGAAAAGAAAAGTTGGGGGGGGGGATTTGATTGCAGTCCTCAACTACCTGAAGCGGGGTTCCAAAGAGGATGGAGCTAGGCTGTTCTCAGTGGTGGCAGATGACAGAACAAGGAGCAATGGTCTCAAGTTGCAGTTGGGGAGGTCTAGGTTGGTATTAGGAAACAATATTTCACTAGGAGGGTGGTGAAGCACTGAAGATGGTGGAATCTCTATCCTTTGAGGTTTTTAAGACCTGGCTTGACAAAGCCCTGGCTGGGACGATTTAGTTGGCGTTGGTCCTGCTTTGAGCAGGGGGTTGGACTACATGACCTCCTGAGGTCTCTTTCAACCCTAGTCTTCTTTGATTCTGTGAAATGATAGGGTAGCTAACTACAACTAAGCTAACACTATTAGGAATAACTAAAAACAATTGATCTATCTGAGGTAAGAGATGGCGCTGCTGTCGCTCCAACTCAAGCCAAAGGCGGTAGAGAAGGAACTGGGGGACAGTTGGCTGTGCATGCTAGATAACTGCTCAGAGTGGTGCAAGACTGCTGCCGTGCATGCGCGGCCAACTGGGCACTGCTACTACTCTCTGGTTACAAGAGCAGGGCACCAAGACACCTAAAGTGGAGCATCCACTTGAAGAAGAACTAACCGTTAGAGAAACACAGCAGGGAAGGAAAACCTCATCTTGAGATAAACCTCAAAGTCTTGCTGGATTATATGTGGGGAACAAAGAAGACCCTGTCATCCTGCACCTAGAAAGTAAATGGGCAGTGAGTTTACGTTAATGAAAACAGGATCATATCCAGCCTTGGTTGAAGATGCTTTGGGTGAGATAAGTTAACATCCTGTCTAATTAAGTTTAATAGTATGATTTTGTTGTGAGTACATAGAAACCTTTTGTTTCCATTATCCTCACTCACTGTTTCTTGAATCTTTGATAATAAATTTGTTTTCACTATAAATAAATCTCAGTGCTCTGGTATTAATCAAAGTTCTGATCCTGAGTTGAATCATACAAGCTGGTGTGTACATTGTTCCCTTGGGACCAGCAATCCTGGTATTTCTGTGACTATTGAGTGGATAAGGAGCTGGACACTACAGGGGAATGCTTCAAAGGAGATTGGGTCCCAGAATTCACTTATTGTTAACCTGCAAGGACCCCTCAAGCAGTAAGGCCCACAAGTGCAAGACAGGAAGAAGAGAAGACCACTTCAGACAGCCAGGATATAAGCTGCTACCCATGCAGAGGAAAAGGTCATATTAAGCGGGACTGCCCGTATATGGAATGAGGAGTGGGGGAATATTGTAGATGGAGTGGAGTTACTGGAAGCTCTCAGAAGAGAGTAAAAACAAGTCCTCTAAGAGCGGTCTGAAGATGAGATGGGGGTTAATGGTTCAGTGTCCCGGTGCTTGCTTGTGTGGAGCATGCTGGTTTAACCAGTCGTTTTGGGGGTAGGGGGTAGAGGACACTCTAGGCATACAGGGCATACATGGGGAGGGAACGTTATCCAGTGACAACAGTCCCATTAGGAGTAAGTGGGAGGTTCCAATAGAAAAGGGTTGGGATAATAGAAACTTTACCCCATCCTATGGTCTTAGGGACTTATTGGAACCCATTCCCTCTAAGTAGATGAAGGGAAGCCCAGTGGAAGGAACCTCAGTGGAGGGTAGAAAACAAGGAGCTAGGGTCACGTATGGAGGGATACAAGTAAATCCTAGACAGGCAACAACAAGCCAAAGAAAGTGAGACTCAAGGAGAAAATGCTGGGGCAAAGGAAAAATAGGATAGAGAGAACCTAGACAAATTCTAATAGACCAGGAGAGTGGAACCCAGGTGTTAAATACTGGGGTAGAGGTGAAGCTGGAGAAGGGAGTGAAGGAGCAAAGGGTTATCTGTACAAGGATAACCCAAATACCATCAGAGGAGAACCTGCCATACCCCATTTATGTGGCCCAGAGGACAGAGCAACCTAAGTGGGATCCAAGAGCCTCAGACTGCAAGATACTAGTTGGGAAAGAATCCCAGTGGGCTCTAAAAAGGACAGGATAGATTCAGAGCAAAAATCTGTGGGTTGTCCGAGGTGTGAGCCACAATGGAGTTGTGGGATAGGCCCCCACCTAAGAAGTGCTTCTCCTGTGGATGGAGAATGGGAAACCCTCACAGATGGAAAGTCAAATAAAGGTCCAGTTTTATCTATAACCTTCTAAAACACACATCATTGGTTATCATTTGACTTTGATCAAATCCCTGCTGGAAGGACAATGATTAATGCAGGTGCCCCTCCAACTATCTTTTCAAAAAGATTTCTGAAGAGCTCTAGCATGATCAGAATGTGCACAGTCTGAAGCTATTTGGATTAAATTGTATCTGAAGGAAAATTTCTTCTTATAGCTCTCACTGACAGCATTCTAATGGATGCAGTGGTTTCTATTTTAAATTGCATACGAGTTAATATAATTCTAAGTATAGCACTATCTGTCTCATAAGCTGTAGTTCTGTTGGTGACTACAACAAACACTTCATATTTAGTTAGCAAAATATTTAATATATTTTATCAGGTGAAAGACTTTTGCTTGGCAAAATAAAAAGTAAATACTGAGTGTGTATCAGGAGTGCCTGGAGAATTATTTAGTGTGGCAAAATTCCAGCATGATTTATTATAGAAAACCCTAAGTCAGCTATTTATTTTATATTTGATCCTATGGATGAGAGAGAAAAAGGGAGGAAAATATTCTTCTTCATGTACAAAGGAACCCTATGAGATGCAACTGGCACTACAATATTCCTCAGAATCAATAGTTTGCCTATCTTTATAGGCTTAAAACAATACAAAGCCCAGTGACCAGTTAAGTCTCAACTCAGCTTCTAATTCGTGGAAGCAATTCTGTGTCTGCAAATGACTGCACTCACAACGTATTGTGGATGCAAATAGTAGCATTCAAACATCAAGGTATCTGTTTGCAACAATAAAGCAGGTAGTTAAATCCTAAAAGTTGACAAACTGAGCTTGCAACTGTGGGAGCAAAGTTGCACCTGCAAACTTAAAAGCCACAGATATTCCTATATCAATTAATAACATGAAAAAAGACTGAAATGAATTACTCAGATAGCTAAACTTGACTCTGAAGCAACGTCCCTACACCACACTTACTCCTTGTAGGACCATCAAATAACCTATCTCATGGAGATGTGGTATAATCTAGCTAATCAATGGACTCCACACTCAAGATAAGCTACAAGCACTGGATCTCATGAATTTCTATGGCCAAAATATTCAAAATAACTACCAAGTAATTCTTTTGGAATTTCCACCACATCAGGGATAATGAACATCACTAATGCCACTGCCAGTAGTTCTTTAAAGGGCTGGATGAATGCTGTGTTGTTCATGTCCATTCCAATCAGGTGTGTGCGTGCGTGCACATGCACGGTAGCTGGAAGATTTTTCCCATTGCAGCATCTATCAGGTTGGTTTGGGCGCCCCCTGGAGTTGTGCCTTCATGGCTCTCAATATAGAGCCCCTCAGTTCCTTCGGGAGGGTGGGTATTGGAATGGACATGAACAACACATCTCGAAGAACAACAGTTATGAGAAGGTAATCGTTTTTTGTTCTTTGAGTGCTTGTTCATGGCAATTCCAATCAGGTGACTCACAAGCCCAAGTTCAGGAGGCGGGGTCAGAGTTGTCCACTGATTGGAGCACTGCTTGTCCAAAGGCCGCATCGTCTCTGGCCTGCTGGGTAATCGCATAGTGTGTGGTGAAAGTGTGTATGGAGGATCACGTCGCCTCTCTGCAGATTTCCTGAGTGGGAACCTGAGCCAGGAATGCTGTTGATGAAGCCTGCACCCTGGTGGAGTGTGCAGTGATTGGAGGTGCAGAAACACCTGCCAGGTTGTAGCACTCACGAATACAGGACGCTATCCATGACAAGATGCATTATGACAACACAGGCTGACCTTTCATTCTGTTCACCACTGCCACAAATAACTAGACTGATTTTCTGAATGATTTAGTTCTCTCGATGTAAAAGGCCAGCACCCTGCGGACATCCAGAGAGTGGAGCCTCTGCTCCCTGCCACTGGAATGAGGCTTAGAGTTCAATACTGGGAGAAAGATGTCCTGGTTGATGTGAAACTGCGACACAACCTTCAGGAGGAAAGCTGGATGAGGCCTGATCTGAACCTTGTCCTTATAGAACACAGTGTAAGGAGGCTCTGATGTTAGGGCCCTGAGCTCAGACACCCTCCTGGCCGAAGTTATCGCTACCAGGAATGCCACCTTGTAAGAGAGGTAGAGCAGGGAACATATCACTAACATAGGGGGACCCTGAGCCTAGAAAGGACCAGGTTGTGGTCCCAGGCATGAACAGGCTGTGACGTTATTGACATGAACTCTGACCGTATAGATCATTGTTGCAACCAAGGTCCTATAGTTGCACCAAATCGTGTACGAAGGAGGTCAAGTAAGGTGTCTATGAAAAGGTTATGATTTTCTGGTTATGTTTATGCTATCTGTATGCATGTATAATTTATTATTTAAATTTAATGGTATTGGCTCTATACCTGTTTCAAATGTTGGCTCCTGGGGTAATGCCCACAAAGTAATCAGCCAGATATGCCATGTAAGATATCTGCAAAAATGGTATAATTTGCCAGATATGATAATCTTGTTTACATGTTTGTATCACCTTTGTATTATGAGTTATAGATATGTATGTATGTCTGTATTTCAAACTTGTGCTAAGCTTCTGCCTGGCCTGCTTGATGGCCCATTAAGGACCATCGGCTATACAACTGACCCATTGAGAGAAGGCAGATACACCTTATGACTCAGCAAGGCATGCAGGGACATGCCTATGGAGAGAACTCTAAGGCTTCCAAGCCATGGGCAGCTAGTGTTGGAAACAAAGGAAGCACAGGTCACATGACAAGAGACTATAAAAGGCAGCTGCATCTTCTCCATTTTGTCTTCAATCCTGCTTCTGACCTCTGGAGGAACTGCTTGAAACTGAAGCTCTGAACAAAGGACTGAATGACCCATCCAAGCGAGGATGTTTGTACTCCAGACACTTGATTGGTTTAAATCAGCAGTAATCTCATCAAGCCTGAAACAAGCCTGAACTAAGAACTTTGCAATTGTTGTATGTATTTGATTCCATTTAACCAATTTTAACTCTTGTCTATATTTCTTTCTTTTTATGAATAAACCTTTAGATGTTAGATTCTAAAGGATTGGCAACAGTGTGATTTGTGAGTAAGATCTGACATGTACATTGACCTGGATCTGGGGCTTGGTCCTTTGGGATCGGGAGAACCTTTTTTCTTTTACTGGGGTATTGGTTTTCATAACCATTCATCCCCAAAGGGAGTGGCACTGGTGGTGATACAGGGAGACTGGAGTGTCTGAGGGAATTGCTTGTATGACTTCTGGTTAGCTAGTGGGGTAAAATCGAAGTCCTCATTGTTTGGCAGGTTTGGTGTGCCTTAGTAATGGAGGACCCCCAGCCTTGGGCTGTAACTGCCCTGCTCTAGGTGATTTGTCCTGAACTGATACTCTCAATAGTGTCCCACCAAAGGCCGCTTTAATACACAAGCTGACGGACATTAGGGTATAGCCTGTCAAGGCATTTTAAGAATCAACTTACTATGGGGTTAGCAAACACAGAGAGGCCCTCCATGCCCGGGTGGAAGGCCGAGATGGCGGCTAAGTGCACCCTAACTGAAGACCACGAAAGTCCCTCCTGCTTCAGATGGAGGTGGTAGTCCAGTATGAGCGGCACTGAGGCTAGCGTCAGAGATAAATGGCGCTGCGCCGACCAGATTGAAAATCTCTTCCACGTGGCAAAGTATGTGGCTCTCGTAGAAGGTTTTCTGCTGCCAACGAGGAACTGTCTAACCTGGTCTAAACAGGAAAGTTCCATCAGATTCAACAATGGAGCTTCCACGCCATTAGATGAAGCGACTTGAGGTTCAGATGTTGAAGACAGCCATGATCTTGTGTCAGAAGGTCCAGGAAAAGGGGCAGGGTAATCAGGGCTCCCATGGACATGTCTAGGAGAGATGTGTACCAGTGCTGAAGGGGCCAGGCCGCTGCTATCAGTATGACCGGAGCTTGTTCTTTCTGGATCTTGAGAAGTACTTTGTGAACAAACAGTATGGGCAGAAAGGCTTATAGGAGAGAACCTCCCCAATGGAGGAGGAACACATCTGTGATTTTGAAAGGAGCAGAACTGCTGGCACTTCCTGTTGTGTCACGTGGCAAATAGGTCTATCTGGGGAAAGCCCCACCTCTGGAAGATCGAAATCGCGACATCCAAGCTGAGGGACCACTCGTGGCTGTGAAATGACCTGCTGAGGCGGTCCACCAACTTGTTCTGTACCCCGGGGAGGCACAACGCTTGCAGGTGTATTGAATGTTCTACACAGAAGTCCCAGAGCATGAGAGCTCCCTGTCATGGGGAGAGGAGTGTGCAGCCCCATTTGTTGATATAGAACATTGCTATTGTATTGTCCGTCATGACTGATACACATTGTCCAATTAAGTAAGGATGGAAGGTCTGGCATGCTAGGTGCACCGCTCTTAGCTCTCTAACATTGATGTGGAGACCCAGGTCTGCTTGAGACCTGGGGCCTTGAGTCCTGCAGTCTTCCAGATAAGCTCTCCAGCCCAAGCCTGATGCATCCGTCACCAGCAACAGAAATGGCTGTGGAGCAGCAACCCTGAGCACACCTCCTGAGGGTCGACACACCACAGGAGGGAGTCAAGGACCGGGTGAGGTAGGGTCATGATCCTGTCCAAGCTGTCCTGGGCTGGATGATATACTGACATGAGCCACGACTGAAGCAGTCGAAGCCTGAGTCTCGCATGCTGCACCACATAGGTACAGGAGGCCATGCATCCGAGAAGCTTTGGGCAGTTCCACGCTGTGGTGGTGGGAAACTGCCTGAGGCCTCGGATTATATTGTTCAGGGCCTGAAACCTTGCCTCTGTCAGGTTATGCCCTGGCTTGTGGTGAGTCCAGTACCACCCCTATGAACTCTATCCTCAGGTTGTCGAAGGTGTCTCTGATGAATCTGACCTGAGCTTCCACTTGGGTCCTGGAGTGGTCCCTGATCAGCCAGTCATCAAAGTATAGAAATACCTGTACCTGGTGCCTTCACAAGAACACAGTGACAACTGCCATGCACTTGGTGAAAACTCGAGGTCCTGCTGACAGGCCGAATGGAAGGACAGTAAATTGGTAGTGCGTACTGTTGACCACAAACCTGAGGTACTTCCTGTGGGGCTGAGTGATTGCGATATGAAAATATGCATCCTTCAAGTCGAGGGCAACATACCAGTCTGCTGGATCTAGTGAGGAAATGATGGAGGTCAAGGAGACCATGCAGAACCTGACTTTCTTCATGAACTTGTTGAATTCTCGTAGGTCCAAGATAGGCCTGAGGCTGCCTTTGGCTTTCAGTATTAGGAAATGCTGGGAATAAAAGCCCTCATCCCTGTGCTCCTGAGGAACATCCTCCACTGCCTCTAGCAATAGGAGTGACTGCACTTCCTGGATAAGGAGTTGCTTGTGAGAAGGGTCCCTGAAGTGGGACAGGGAAGGAGGGTGGTAGGGCAGGAGGGCACAGAACTGGATGGAGTATCCACTCTCTACCGTGCGGAACACCCAGCGGTCCAAAGTGATATGGGACCATGCATGGTAGAAAGGGGACAGTCAGGAGGAAAAGGTAAGGTGGGGTAGATCAAGTCTCTGGTCTGGTGCATCATCGTCGACTGCACCTTCAAAAGGCCAGTTTGGGGCCAGAAGGCAGTTTGGGCTGGCCAGAGCTCTGGCCTGAAGATGGGTGTTGTCGTCTCCAGCCACTCCTGGTCCTCCTCTAAGAACCATATTGGTGGTTCTGCTGAAAGAATCTTGGAGGAGGTAGTGGCCTGAAGTGTCTCTGCTGTGTGGCAGGAGAGTGCAGGCCCAAAGACTTGAGGGTGGCTCTTGAGTCTTTCAGGCTGCACAGCCTCTTGTCTGTCTTTTCAGAGGAGAGAGTCACACTCTCAAATGGGAGGTCCTGGATAATCTGTTGGACCTCATAAAGGAGCCCTGAGACTTGGAGCCAGGAGCCCCTTCTCATGGCCACCCCAGTAGCCATGACCCTAGTGGCGGCATCAGCACCATCCAATGCGGCCTGGAGGGAAGCCTGGGAGACTAGCTTCCCCTTCTCCACCAAGGCTGAGAACTCGGTTCGGGAGTCCGACAGGAGGAGCTCCGTAAATTTGGCCATCGCTGCACAGGTGTTATAAGAGTACCTGCTGACGATGACCTGCTGGTTCGAAAAATGGAGCTGAAGACCCTCTGTAGAACAGACCTTTCTCCTGACAAGGTCTAGTCGCTTAGCCTCCCCATTTTAGGGGAGGGCCCTGGAAACCCTGCCTCTCATGCTGGTTAGCAGCGTCCACAACAAGAGAGTCAGGAGATGGGTGGGAGTACAAATGTTCATACCCTTTGGAGGGCACAAAATAATGCCTCTTGTTGTGCTTGGCAATGGGTGGCAAGGAAGTTGGGGTCTGCCACAGGGTCTCGGTGGTGTCCACAATAGTCTTAATAAAGGTAGGGCAATACGAGAAGGTCCTGAGGGGGCGAGGATGTCCACCATGGGATCAGCCTCCTCGACTACCTCCTCAGCCTTAATGCCCAGACCCTGAGCAGCCCTTCAGCCTTAATGCCCAGACCCTGAGCAGCCCTGCTGTAGCACCCTGTTCTCCTCAAGCACCAGGTTTATGGTCGTGCCTGCCAATGCCTCTTCTGGCAAGGAGGAGGAGGAGGAAGTCCTTATAAGCAACGGATGCTCCCTGCCATGCACTCCCAAGATGTCCTGCGATTCTCAGAGCAATGTCGATGCCGATGGAGCGCTCATCGGTGCTGGGACTGTCAACGCCAAACCCGGTGTTGGGACAGCCATCGGCAACACTGGTGGAACCGCCAATGGAGCCGGTGCCAAACCCGCTGCCTGCACTGAAAAAGGTGACAGGACCGTTGCCGCTATTGGCGCTGGGGTCGTCGGTGTCGGCACTGTAGTCAGTGTCGAGATCGATGCTGGCACCGAAGTCAAACGAGTCACTGGTGCTGAGGTCAGTGCTGAGGTCGGTGCCGGTGATGGCACTGCAGCCGAAGGCATTGGTGTGTGGGTAGGCACCATGGCAAGCTGCGCAGTTGATGGCGGGATGAACATGGCTGAGACCACGGAAGACGCAGCGGAACGATGCCCTTGAATCCCTGTCTGGCTTTGGTGAAGGGCTCAAGGGGTCCAGAATGGCCACTGTGGTGGATTCTGCCACTGAGGTGGCTATGCCTGCGGCTCTTGCCTGTCTTTCCCTGACCTCGATCGTTGGCTCCTACTCCTACGAGAGCAGTAGAAGTCAGACTCTGACAGCGGGGTTTCAGAGACTGAAGACCATGGAGGAGCCTAGCTTTAGTGCCTCGAGCATCAAGAGCTTGGGGAGCAAGTACGCTCTCTGTCTGAGTGGGCCGGTGCCGAAGGACATGGAGAGGGGGACATCATTGCTGGCTTCCCTCTTGACTGCACCTGCGGGCGGGGTGGGACTGCCAGTGCCGAAGGTTCCTCCCTCCTAGGGGGCAAGAACGGTGCCGTAAGGTGTGGCAGGTCCCGAGCAGCTTTGAAAGCTTCTGGCATCAAAGGAAGTGGTGACCATGGGGGGCCTGGACTCAACTGCTTTGCCTGGGAAGGAGTCGACATGGCCCTAACAGGGGATCTGGAGCTGTGGCCCACCTGGAGTCTCACTTCTCTAGGTTTAGCCATAGGTGACCGAATATCCAGCTGCCTCTTCTTCTGAGCCACCGATGAGTGGGATCGGTGCCTGCTCTCCACTGGGCTTTGGGAGGTGCCGTGCCAGTGCCGAACATCCAGGGATGAGTCTTTTCTCAGCACCGAGCTTGATGACATTGCCGAGGTGCTCTGTGTCGACAAGGACATGTAGGAGCCAAGTCCCCAGAGCCTGGTGTGACATTGCACACCATATGATTTTATGAAAATATGCTAATGAGTGTAATAACTGGAATCTGCTTCATGCAAAAGGTCTCTTGTAAGGTATTGTTACAAAGCTTATAATCTACTGAGTGTGGTCATCCTTAAATATAACTCTGAGATCCTATTGTAATTATGCAAAGTGTGGGCCATTAATGGTGGTTTAGAATCTTGATGGCACCCACCAACTAGGACAATTGGTTGTAAATGGCTCTGTTTACTTGAAAGCCTTCCTGTGAATCAGGCCAGTAAGAATGAAGTCTTGGGGCCTCCCAGGACCTGTGACCATGTCACCTGGTACTGGAATCCATCTTAAACCTGGTGCTTTTCCATTTAGAAGGAGGGGTGGGGACCCAGAGAGATAAAAGATTCCTGCCTTGTGCCAAAGTTAATGAGGGGGTGGAACAGAACAAATCAAGTTCCAATCATGAAAAATCCCCTAGTTACCACCTGGGCTGGAGCTAACAAGAACTGTACCGGGGAAAGGATTGGGCCCAGACTAGGAAGGAGTCCAGTCTGTGAAAGAAGCTTACTGGAACATCTCTGGAGGTGAGATTTCATCTGTAATCTGTTCCTTAATGTATCAAGTTTAGACGTGCGTGTTTTGTTTAATTTTGATTGGTAATTTACTTTGTTCTCTGCTATTACTTGGAACCGCTTAAATCCTAGTTTTTATACTTAATAAAATCACTTTTGTTTATGAATTGACCCAGAGTAAGTAATTAATACTTGGGGGAGCAAACAGCTGTGCCTATCTCTCTATCAGTGTTATAGAGGGTGGACAATTTATGAGTATACCCTGTATAAACTTTATCTGTGTTGAAGCAGACTGGCATGTCTGGCTTGACAAGGCAGGGTTCTGGAGACCCAAACTGGCAGCGAAAACGGGCTCAGAGGTAGTCTCAGCACATCAGGTGACAGTCCCAAGGGGGTCTCTGTGACCAAACCTCTCACATCCGGGCCCGAATGGGGGCGTAGAGCTGCCTCCATGAATCATAGAATCATAGAATCATAGAATATCAGGGTTGGAAGGGACCCCAGAAGGTCATCTAGTCCAACCCCCTGCTCAAAGCAGGACCAATTCCCAGTTAAATCATCCCAGCCAGGGCTTTGTCAAGCCTGACCTTAAAAACCTCTAAGGAAGGAGATTCTACCACCTCCCTAGGTAACGCATTCCAGTGTTTCACCACCCTCTTAGTGAAAAAGTTTTTCCTAATATCCAATCTAAACCTCCCCCACTGCAACTTGAGACCATTACTCCTCGTTCTGTCATCTGCTACCATTGAGAACAGTCTAGAGCCATCCTCTTTGGAACCCCCTTTCAGGTAGTTGAAAGCAGCTATCAAATCCCCCCTCATTCTTCTCTTCTGCAGGCTAAACAATCCCAGCTCCCTCAGCCTCTCCTCATAAGTCATGTGTTCCAGTCCCCTAATCATTTTTGTTGCCCTTCGCTGGACTCTCTCCAATTTATCCACATCCTTCTTGAAGTGTGGGGCCCAAAACTGGACACAGTACTCCAGATGAGGCCTCACCAATGTCGAATAGAGGGGAACGATCACGTCCCTCGATCTGCTCGCTATGCCCCTACTTATACATCCCAAAATGCCATTGGCCTTCTTGGCAACAAGGGCACACTGCTAACTCATATCCAGCTTCTCGTCCACTGTCACCCCTAGGTCCTTTTCCGCAGAACTGCTGCCTAGCCATTCGGTCCCTAGTCTGTAGCTGTGCATTGGGTTCTTCCGTCCTAAGTGCAGGACCCTGCACTTATCCTTACTGAACCTCATCAGATTCCTTTTGGCCCAATCTTCCAATTGGTCTAGGTCCTTCTGTATCCTATCCCTCCCCTCCAGCGTATCTACCACTCCTCCCAGTTTAGTATCATCCGCAAATTTGCTGAGAGTGCAATCCACACCATCCTCCAGATCATTTATGAAGATATTGAATAAAACCGGCCCCAGGACCGACCCTTGGGGCACTCCACTTGATACCGGCTGCCAACTAGACATGGAGCCATTGATCACTACCCGTTGAGCCCGACAATCTAGCCAGCTTTCTACCCACCTTATAGTGCATTCATCCAGCCCATACTTCCTTAACTTGCTGACAAGAATACTATGGGAGACCGTGTCAAAAGCTTTGCTAAAGTCAAGAAACAATACATCCACTGCTTTCCCTTCATCCACAGAACCAGTAATCTCATCATAAAAGGCGATTAGATTAGTCAGGCATGACCTTCCCTTGGTGAATCCATGCTGGCTGTTCCTGATCACTTTCCTCTCATGCAAGTGCTTCAGGATTGATTCTTTGAGGACCTGCTCCATGATTTTTCCAGGGACTGAGGATCACTTTAAACTGATGCTCCCTTTCTTTAAGAGTTCTAGGGCGGAACTCACAGCAGATTTTACAGCGATCCTTTTGTTGACCCTCCCCTAGGCACCGTAAGCACGAGGAGTGCGGATTACTCTTTGGCATGCGCTTCACGCAGACCACACAGTTTTTAAACCGGGGACAGTGGCATACCATGGCTCCAGGGAGTCGAAAATGGGGTGGGGACCCCCAACAACTCTCATCACTAACAACTAAGATAAACTAACTATATACAAGGAACTGTTGAACACGCTTGCTAAAGCAAGGGCTACGGGAAGTAAGGTGACCAGATGTCCCAATTTTATAGGCACAGTCTGGAAATTTGGGGCTTTGTCTTATATAGGTGTCTATTACCTCCCATCCCCTGTCCTGATTTTTCACACTTGCTATTTCATCACCCTAATGGGAAGTTCCAGCCTACCATCACTGGCGGTAAGAAGGAACTGAGGGGGTGGTGGGTCGGCAGGGCTCTATATTGAGCGCCATGAAGGTGCGACTCCAGGGGGCGCTCAGACCAACCCAACCCAACATATGCTGCAATGGGAAAAATCTTCCAGCTACCATGCACGTGCATGCGCACACATCTGATTGGAATTGATATGAACACGCACTTGAAGAATAAATGTTACTATGAGATATGCAGTGTTGTTGTAGCCATGTTGGTCCCAGGATATTAGAAAGACAAGGTAGCTGACAGGTTTCAGAGTAGCAGCCGTGTTAGTCTGTATCCGCAAAAAGAAAAGGAGGACTTGTAGCACCTTAGAGACTAACCAATTTATTTGAGCATAAGCTTTCGTGAGCTACAGCTCACTCCGATGAAGTGAGCTGTAGCTCACGAAAGCTTATGCTCAAATAAATTGGTTAGTCTCTAAGGTGCCACAAGTCCTCCTTTTCTTTTTGAAGGTAGCTGAGGTAATATCTTTTATTGGACCAACCTTCATTGGTGAGAGAGACAAGCTTTCAGGCCAACAAACAGCTCTTCTTCAGCTCTGGGAAACTAAGGGCAAGTCTACACTTAAATGCTGCATCAGCACAGATGCACTGATGCGTGCTTTAATGAAGACTCTCTAAGACAAAGGGAAAGACCTCTCCCATTGGTGTAGTTAATCCACCTCCCTGAGAGGCAGTAGTTATGTCGGCAGGAGCTTTCCTACTGACATGGCGCTGTCTTCATGCAGGGGTTAGGTCAATATAACTATGTTGCTATGGGGTGTGGATTTTCCAAACCCTTGAGCAACATAGCTATATTGATATAGGCATGTAGTGTAGAGTAGACCTAACTCAAAGTGTCACTGCTAAATACAAGATTTGAACAGTTTGTTTTCCATAAACAGTTGTTACATATTTCAAGGGGCCAATCAAGGTGAAGTGGCCTGCTAACACTCCTCCAGTAATAGGGAGGAGAGTGAGGGGGAAAAGCAGATGGTGGGGGTGGGTCCTACATATGCCTATCAACATTGACACGGGTGGATTACAGATTGGATTACAGATTGTTATAATAAACCATAAATCCAGTGTCTTTGTTCAGTCCATGATTTTTAGTATCTATCAAAGTTATGAATTTAAACTCCCAGGCTCATCTTTTGAAAGTGTTGTGCAGGTTTCCTTTGAGGATGAGAACTGATCAGATATACAGCTCAGATATAGAGCAGGGGTAGTAAACAAACAGGCCAAATCTGGACTGCCAGATGTTTTTGAATGGACCCTGAAATATTTTTATTTATTTATTGTTGTCATTATCATTTTTTATTTTCTTCTCTGGAGTGTGGATCTTGACTATACCATGATCAAGAAATTTGGACCTTGACAAAAAATAATTGACTACACCTGGACATAGAGTGATCACTTTGTGAACAGTGTTCACGCACAGTTGACAGAGTTGTTGTCTTATCATTTTCCTGTGTGAGTTCATTCAAGGGCATAGTGATTGTCTGGTTTCATCCACCTAGTTGCTATTGGAACATTTAGTGCACCGGATGAGGTACACCACATATTGTGATAGGTATATGTAGGACCCAGGGATCTTGAAAGGTATGTTGTGGGAGGCGTTGATCATTGTAGCAGTGGAGATGTGTCTGCACGTTTTACATCTGTTGTTCTGGCAGGGTCTGGTGCCACTTAGAATTGGTGTATCCTGGTCTGTGGATGGCTTGCTTCTGATGATGAGCTGGGAAGTGGGGGGTGTTTGCAGGCCAGAAGAGGGGTTCAGGAAAGATTTCTTTCAGTATGGGGTCCCCATCGAATATGGGTTGCAGTAGTTTGATGATACCCTGTATGGGTTTCAGTGTGGGGTGGGGTGTGACAACTAGGGGTGTGCTTTGTACAGAGAAAATACCCATTTTAGAAGCTCTCTTACACAGTGGGCTGCTATTTTTCTAAACCAGCTGTTACAGTTCTGTAAATAAGTTGTTTTAAAGCTGGATAATCCTTTTTTTAAAATAATATGGGCAAGATCCTGAGATGAGGCTGAGCTGGAGAGATGGCAGGTTATGTGTATGTTGTTAGTCCATCACTGACAGTGATGATGATATTGTTGCAGTTCTCATCTATGGCTACCACTGTTCCCTCTAAGCTGTGTGCGTGTGCGCGCACACACAGATCTTAAACACCGTACACACTCTGGCTTCGGTGGCGGATTTTTTTTTTCTTCAGTGGTGGCACAGAAGACATTTTTTGTGCACACAGCCTGTTAAAAATTAGAGGGAACATTGATGGCTACACATATGACTCTGAAGTCCAAACCCTGATGAACAGAGTCAGCCGCACTGAGGGCATGGGAAGTCTGTTTCTATGATGTTTGATGATGCAGCTCTCTGGCACCTTTCACGTGCAGCCTGGAGATGATTTTGTTGATCTTGCTCAAAACTGTTACATGCTGATCTTGTCAGAGACTGCCAGTGAGTCCTGTTCTGAGACATTTGCTCAAGTTTTTTGGGCAGGGCCGGTGCAAGGATATTTTGTGCCCTAGGTGAAACTTCCACCTTGCGCCTCCCCCCCACCCCGGCACATTGGTTCATTGAGGGGCAAATCCCAACGAGCCTTTATAGACCCCAGGGCCAGCCTGCCCAGGGGCCAGCTGTGCCCAGGGGCTGTCCCCAGACCAGGTTCCCCCCTCCCAGCCCCCTGAACTCCCCTGGAGGGTGCACAGCCCCCCCGGGAGCCCTCCCCTCCGCATGCCACCCCGGCGGCCCCCGCCCCGAGTCCACTCACTGGCTTTGCCAGGCTTGAGCCGCTGCAGCAGCTCGGCAGGGGTGAGCCGCCTTCTAGAAGCACCGGAGAGCCAGAGCATCCTGCTTGTGGCGGGTGCAAGCCCCAGACATGGAGGAGCCAGCGTGGCGTAGGGGGGCAGCAGCCCTGCAAAGGTGGCAGCGCCGCTAGCGGGGAGCAGCCGCACCTCCTGCCCAGGCTGCGGCCTGGCACCCAACCCCCTGGGGCTCCTGCAGGCTGCAGCAGATGCATGTGGGCGACCCCCGGCTCTCCCCTCACCTAGGGTTACCATATTTCAACAATCAAAAAAGAGGACCAGGGGGAAGAGCCCCGTCCTAGCCCTGGCCCCTTCCACTCCCTCCCACTTCCCACCCCCTGAAAAGAAAGTCTTTTGCCCTGACTCAGCTCCCCATACAAGATCTGTTTTGGGAGACGGCAGTCTTCCATTCTGATGACATGTCTGGTCCACCTAAGTTGTGCTCTCAGGAACATTTTCTGAATGCTGGTTGTGTTTGCTCTCTCAACGACAAAAGTGACTTAAAACTCATTTTAGTATTCTGCTGATCCTAGTGCAGCCTTTGTGAAGGTCCAGGCCCCACTATGCCATACTACAACAACCTGAAGACTAATTTACACTGGCTATAAATGGCCCCAGGGCACTGAAAATATAGCCCAAGACCAGCATGTTGACAAAACAGGATGGTGGTTATAATGGATGAAACCACCTTTTCATATACAATGAACTGTAAGAATAAACCCATTTATCACCTCTGTATCAGATTTATTACTTTATCTGGTATTGGTTTACATGCTTAAGAACAGCCAGTGCGGACTATACATATTAAAAAAGATGTGAAGATTGACTGAAATCCTCACAGCTAATAATGGTGCCAATTTTTGCTGTACAGACTCGTATGTACAAGGGAACTATATGGCCCTAGCCCTTAAAGTTTACCACTTATATCTTAAAGTATAGCCTTTGTAGCCTGATGTGAGAGAGAGTTACCCACAAGGAGAATTTTTGAGGGAAGGGAAAGAAGTGGTGCTTTTTAATACTTTATTAAAGTATAAAAAATAGAATACTTACATCCTGGAGATGTTGGGGAGATTAGAAAATGCATCACTTGGAATTGTTCTCAGATGAGTCTCCATAAACCTCCTGCAAAAACAAGTGTTTGTCAGCTAATGTCCTTCAATGAGAAGTGAAATGTAACAAAGCCTTGCATAACTCCAGCCCTTCCAACATCTCTGCTCTCATTTCTCTATATTCCCAGTCTGCCCATGTTTGCTTTGCATCATGGCTCCCTTCACACCGTTCTGTTCTATTTCATTTGTACACACTTCCATTCTAAAATAGGACTTGTCTTCTCCCACAGTATTTCAGGAACTCAATTACAGACCAAACAGACCTCGCAGGGACAAAAACATGGAAAGCCCAACAACTGAAATTAAAGTCTGACAGTTAAAATGTTACTATATTGGTAAAATGTGAAACCAAGTCCAACACAATAATGGTCATAATGCATCTTTTGACACTCCAGTGCATTACCAATTTCCTCTCTCATCACTGTATTGGCTCTGCAATGCTGTGAGCCTAAATTTGTGATTCTATCACATCAATAAGCTTGATTTGTGCTAGTAAAGTCAGCAGCTGTGACTCAAAGATACACAGGAAGCAGAGGTGTGAAGAAAAGGTGCCATTTGATTGTAGTTACCTTTCTCCAATGGAGAAAGGCAAAGCTTTTAAAAGGTCTCTGAAAAAATTTAAGTGAAAAATATAGACATCTTTCTGATTAGTACTGTTATATTGAATTAAGCAGTCCATCCCTTGCTCACTACTTGAAAACATATACCACCTTCCAGTTCTCATTTATAGGGCCCTACCAAATTCACAGTCCATTCTGGTCAATTTCACAGACATAGGATTTTAAAAATAGTAAATCTCATGATTTCAGCTATTTAAATCTGAAATTTCACAGTGTTGTAATTGTAGGGGTCCTGACCCAAAAAGTAGTGGGGGGGGGGTCGTCGCAAGGTTATTTAGTGGGGGTTGTGGTACTGCTACCCTTACTTCTGCACTGCTGCTGGTAGCGGCACTGCCTTCAGAACTGGGTGGCCAGAGAGCAGCAGCTGCTGGCTGGGAGCCCTGTTTTGAAGGCAGAGCCACTGCCAGCAGCAACACAGAAGTAAGGATGGCATTGTATGTTACTGACACCTTTACTTCTGCACTGCTGTTTGCAGAGCTGGGCCCTCAGTCAGCAGTCACCACTCTCCAGCCACCCAGCTCTGAAGACAGTGCAGAAGTAAGGATGGCAATACCACAATGCCCCCTTAAATAACCTTGTGACCTCTCTGCAACTCCCTTTTGGGTCAGAAACTCCAATTTGAGAAATTCTGGTCTCCCCCATGAAATTGGTACAGTATATGGTAAAAGCACGCAGAAGTCCAGAATTCACGGGGGGAGACCAGATTTCATGATCCGTGACGCGTTTTTCATGGCTGTGGATTTGGTTGGGCCCTATTCATTCATGTTTTAAGACTACAAAACTAGGTTACTGCATCAAAGGCACATTACGTTTTTTTGGCAGGGTCAAACCCAGTGCCAAGAGAATGGATTGAATACATGGCAGGCTGTACAGCCCCATCATTAAGTAATGACATTTACACAGACAAGATGTCTAATTCTTACATTTCAGAGAAAAAATGTTTTTATCAGAAAAACCAGATAACGTCTGGAATAAAAACAAATGTACAAGGATGGTGGACTCAATGGAAAAATCTTTGCCTTCTACACCTCCTCCTAGACAGCTCTCTGCTTACAGAGTTTCTGCTAGTAAGAAAGACTAACTTTTAATTGTCATTTGTGCTACATGCAATAGGTAGCCTTTCTCCATATATTTTAATCAAAAATACACCTCTCTGCCTCTAATTAGAAAGCAATCTGGGGCTTTGACCGGGGTCCCAGTGGGGACCAGCTGAGGTCACTCAATTAGTGTGAACTGCAAAGAATGGGGCAGACAATCCCCAAAGCTGGTGGATATTTCAATACTTAGATTTACCAAGTCAGCACAAAATAGCTTCTTTATTACCTCACTGGTTGCCCAGAAACCAACAATACAATTCCCTTAAAGTAACCCAGCCTCAGGCCTACATCCAGGTACCCTAGTCAAATATGATGAATATTTCTGAAAATCTTATTTCATCATATAAAAGAAAAGGTTCTACCAATCCCAAAGGATCGGACACATTACATCCCAGGTTAATGAATATTCCAGATCTTACCTAAATACATGTTTGCAGCCAATTATTATTAACAAAACTAAAATTTATTAAAAAAGAAAAGAGAGAGTATGGTTAAAAGAGCAATGTATATACAGACATGAGTTCAATTCTTGAGCTTTTGATACCTAGAGTTGGTGAGCTTTGTAGTTGCAAAGAATTCTTTTAGAACTTAGTCCATAGGTTATGGTCCAATGTCCAATATCATATTCAGGGTGTTTTCAGCTGAACTGGGACCTCAATCTTGCAACTTAACTTCCCCTGATGAAGCTTAAGCAGATATGAGATAAAAAGGATTGGGACCCAAGAATCTTTTATACAATTCAGGCCTTCTTTGACAGGTTGGAGTGCCTCGGGGAACAATAGGTAATTAGGGCAACTTTGAAGTAGGTTCATCACCAGGACTTAGCTACATGAATTAACATAAGGCAATTGCCTGTTCCTCCACCATTCACAGATGATTTCCTATACATTTCAAAGAGAGATGAATATAGCAATATCCCATGTTTACAGTTCATTTAAATGCTAGGATGTTCTTTTTAGCTCTGAATTATCAGAATACAGCATAGACAGAGACTGTTGATTACATTGTTGACCACTACCCATATATATGTAAATACACAAAAACACAAACATTATCTTCCCAGGTGTCTTTGAATTTGAGTCATTCATTCTGCAGGATGTTTAACCCTTTCTGGTCATGCATCACAGGGGCCACTAATAGTGTCTGTGGCTTACAGCAGTACACTAGGGAAGGGAATATTCTTGCAGCAATGAAACCCAAAACGAGAACCAGGACAATAGCCTTTCTAAAGTATGAAGCAATAATGTAACCTTAAAGGTTTCCTGTGACTCAGTACTGAAGCAAGGCCCTGACCCTAGTTATAATGTTTGCTCATTAACTTATTAGCCCTTAATTATCTATTCCAATTAGTACAATTAATACACTTATGCTTTGTGTTATTTTGAAATCATTCAATTTTGGTTTATGCTATTGTGATGGACTAGTCCATCAGTGACACTGATAGCTAATTAACTAGTTTAGTGGGGGCCAGGAGTCAAGTATCAAGGGACAAGTCTACTAAGCTCAAAGTGTGCAGAGCTCTGACAATCAGCTGAGTACCGATCTCATCCCCTCCCCATCATTGTCCTTCAGTGTTGAGGAGATAAATAAGGCTCTTTCACTCACGAAAACCAAGAAAGCTGCAGGATGTGCTAATGTCTTTCCAGAATTTCTTTAAAATCTCAAGACCAAGGAATGGAAATGGCTGGCAGCACTGATTTCCAATATCCATTCCTCAGGGCTTGTCCCAAGAAGCTGAGACAAGACTATGGTTATTGCAATTGCTAAAACGGGATGCCAACCACTAATTCTTCATTTACCAGTCCATATTACTCCTCTGCGTGTCAAACACGCTCCTGGAGAGGATATTACTAGCAAGGATTATGTTGCTTGTAGAAGCAAAGTTATTGAATTAACAAGTGGATTTCTGACAAGTCTGAAGCTGCATCTTAGCCTTAAACACACACTGAGGTGGGGAATGTACTTAAGATTTAAGAATGGGGCAACTTTCTTAGAACTATCTGCCACCTACAACACCATATGGAGGAACAGCCTCCTTTTGAAACCCAGCAATATTATCCCATGCAATACAACAATAAAACTCTGCTGAGACGTTCTGACCAATCACAAGTTTTGCATTTTCCACGGTGACCAGGTGAGCAGGCCATGCATTTTTAACTATAGCCTACCACAGAGATTAGTCCCAGCATGATTCTGTTTAATATCTAGAACTGCAATCATCTGCAAACATCATGGAAATTTGTCTGTACTAATGATATTGCTCTAACCACATAGGCACAGAATTTACCTACTATAGAACATATCCTAACTAAGGACCTTTAAAATCATGGGAGAACATATATTATATTGGCAGCTAAAACAAAGCCCCACTATGACTGTCATGTCAGCATTTCATCTAAACAATCAAAAGGGTTGAGCAGAACTGCATGTGGGCTTTTGTGGTAAGCAGATAAGATAAGATCCCACCCCAAAATAGCTTGGTCTGACATTAGACTGAAGCCTCACATACCACCAACACCTGAAAAATATCCAAAACAAATATGCATATAAATCTCATTCAGAGATTGGGAGGAACTATGTGGGGAACCAGTGCAAAAACTCTACAAGACCTCTTCACTGGCCCTTGTCTACTCTCTGGCATAATACTGCTCATCAGTCGGGACACACAGCTCCTACACATCACTTGTACATTCTCAACACCATCATGTGGATCATTACAGGTACAATAAAACACCATAACCATGGCTTCCCATACTGGTGCACATCCACTCACCCCAAATTTGTTGTGATATGAAAATCCTTCAGGAGTTCCATCGTATTCAAAGACACAAGGATCTTCCAATATATGAAGACCTAAATAATACACCGAGACACCAACTGAAATCTAGAAAACCTTTTAGGCTCGCAGTGCAAGAACTCAAAAACATAGGGTTTTCCCTAAAAGATCAATGATGGGCAAGGTGGAAGGACAGCAACATCCCAAACACACACCTCAACGAGGACCTAACCAAAGAATCCAGTGGCTTTTCACTCCCATGAAAAGTATGACCCTCTCTGAATTGCATCCACACATCACATAGAAGACACACCAAGCTTCTTCATAAACGGGGACTGAGAAACGATCTTATACATGACTGTGTAAATTGACTTCAAACTAGGAAACACTTCAATCAATGTCCCAAGCAATCATATTCTGGTGGTATATCTGCATCTGCGCCACATCTCCTAAGTCAATTAGTAGGATGACTAACCTAAACTTGGATGTTGCTGTTTTTAAGACATACAAAAAGAATTAGTTTGGGGGCAGAGTAAAAATTATAAAGCTTACCCCAACATTCAGAATCAGTCTATCCTGAGCTTGGGAGAGACAGAGAATTGCTCAAGCTTTCACCAGGTTTGGGGCCAGGAAGGCATTTTCCCAGGTCAGATTGCCAGGGACCTTGGATTTTCTTCCACCTTCCATTGTAGGGGCTTCTGGCATCGGCAACACCTCAGCCTCTCCTTTTCTCTGTCTGTGGCAGGTTTTGTACCTCGTCAACCCCTTTGATTCTGGGAGGCGGGCGGGGGGGCTGAGGTTAACCCCACCTCCCGGCTTCTACGCTGGTTCTACAACCTCCCCGGTAGTCAGGGCTGTATGGCCCAATGGCCAGAGTCCCTCTAAATCTTCTTCCCCTAGTGGGAGAGTGCAGCCTAGTGGCCAGAGTCCCTGTAGTGCGCTCCTAAAGCAGCATGGCCCAATGGCCAGAGTCTCTTGAAACTCTCTTCCCCTGATGGGATAGAGTGGCCTAGCGGCTGGAGTCTCTATAGTGCATTCCTAAAACAGTGTGGCCTGAGGGCCAGAGTCCCTCTAAGTCCTCTTCTCCTTGTAGGATAGAGCAGCCCAGTGGCCAGAGTTCATCTATCTCCTTTGAGGTAAGAGAGGGGTCGGTGAACTATGTCATCACAAAAAAAGGGGAGGGACCCCTGATAGGGGAGCCCAGGACCACCTGCCTTCACCAGGTTCCAACCCAGGGCCCTGTCATTGATGGCATTATCCACTCCGGGTCAGCAGGGAATCCTACCGCAACACGCTGCCCTCAGAGTGGTGGGAGATACCACTCCCTTCCCTTTCCTGAGTCACTTCTTACCAGTTCTCCAAACATAACCATCCCTGTGGCATCAGAGTCTTCAGGTTCCTCAGCCCCTGGTGCTCCCTGGGGTTCCCACAGCTGCCAGTCTCTGGTCTCGCTTCCTGGCCCCTCGGCTCCCTCCTGTACCAGCCACCACTGCTCCTGGGCTGGAGCCTCCACTGCGCATCCTCCTTCCTCAGCCACCAGCCCTGACTGAGCAGCTCTGCAGGCTTGTATACTTGACTCCCTATTGGAGCATGCCCAGTTCAGGGGCATGGCTTCCTCTGCCAGCAGAGAAGTGTTGACCCTCTCAGTCCCAGTGCGGGGCCAGTCCACCCCGTCACAGTGGCACACAATGTTTTAAACTCCTGAGGATTCTAATGATTTAGTGTAACCAAAATCACTGGGCTCAGAATAGGGGTATCTGAGTGAAATTTAATGCCCTAAGATATACAAAAGGTCAGACTAGATGATCTAATGTTCCCTTCTGGCCTTAAATTCTATTAAATCTATACAATTTCATCCAGTGAAAGAATGCATTAGATCTTCCTTACTTTGATTTGGATAATCAGGTTGCACACACTACTAAAATCAACTGGTCACATTTCAGAAATGCAGGACATTCTGAATGTTGGTTTTATTTATTCTTAGAGGATTTTTTTCATACTATTCTAGACTCTCTTACCAAACACATTTCTTTCACGTAGCACATTACACTTTAGCTCTGTGACCATTTGCCTCAGGTTTAAAGCAGGTGGAAGCTGGAGACAGAGGGAGAAATCCTGGCTCCAATACAGTCAGTGACAAAACTTCCACTGATTTCAATGGGACTAGGAATTGGTCACCCAGAGTATTCTCAGAAAGGGGCCTTCAATTTTGGAACTCACTTTCCCCATTGGCCCAACATACCTTGTTGACCTTCAGATCATGCTACAAGCTTATCTGCACTTCCAGGCCTTTCCAGAAGTGAAAGTAGAGGTAAATGGATGCCAGATGATGATTGAGAGAGTTTTGGTTTTTAAATAGAGCTGTCTGAATAAATTGCAGTAAATAAATGGAAGAATTTTACCTCTCTGTTCAAATTATGTAGAAGCAAAATGGCAATTTTCTCAAATATATTTGCTGAACAACTTCTATCATTATTTCCTATTTTGTAGATTGTGAAGGTTCATTATCTGACATTTAAGCTGGTGATTAAACTTCTGAAATTTCCTGACTTTAGGAAGCTTGATCTCGCCACCTCAATACTGCATAAATGTTAGTTCCTTGTGTAATCAATGCAGAGGGGAGGTAAGTCAATTTACTTACTGAATCTGTGCTCCAGAATTCCTCTCTCTGACTTAAGGTATTTGCACAGACCATGAATGCCCATCAATGCAAGAGACTAGAGCTGAATTTTCTATAGGAACCTTTTGAAATACTAACGGTAAAAGTTATAATAGGATTCTATTTCTTTCTCTTCTTAGGAATCCAGTGCCAGTCTTTATGATAAAACAGTTATGCACATACAATTAATAATTTCAAATTCTTTTTTATAACTAACACTCCAAAGATAGCAGTTACAATGCCCCCTAGCTTGACTAATATCACTAACTAGAGATTTGTTATTTTTCCTTTAAAATGAAGAATATAACACAGGGCCTAAATCACAAATACTGTATATATATATATATATATATATATATATATATATATATAAAGGAGTATTGTAAATACAGTGTATATATATATATATATACACTGTATTTACAATATATACACACACTGTATATACACATATATATACACACACACTGTATTTACAATACTCCTTACAAAATCAATACAGGGACTGGGACTGCTGACAACTGGAGAGCTTCTGCTTTCATGTAGGCTCACACTGGGTATTATATTGACAATTAAATAAAACATTTAGTTGTACTACATAACTAGTTGTTTCAGCAGCCAAACTATTGAGCACATATACAACTTCAAAGAAGAAAAAAAACCTTTACAATTACTGTAGCTGTTAGGTTCACATACTGTCTCTGGTTTAATGATGTAGTACACCTCCTGAAGACATTTGGTCTCCAGTCTGTTATTGCTCCTTTACGGTGTTTTCCCAAGCTCAATCCCACTGATTTCTGTAAAATTACAGGAAATTGTAATGAGATCCAACCTACACATCAGTCTGGGTTACCCCTGGCAGCTCTATTTACTAATTGGTAAAGGGTAACTGGCCTAGCAAGCCCTAATGCATATTTTTGCAAGTATAGCTTTTTGTAAAGTTGGGAATGCTTATATAATGCTACTAGTGTAGTCCCTGGTTACCAAATTATTGTCCCATATATTGATGGTTATAAGTCCAGTTCTGGTAAAGTTCTTTGTGACAGTCATGCTTGTTCTTTGTGACAGTCACTGTTGTGCATTCATTATGATAATGGTCTAGGTGCTTACTTTAGCTAGCAAATTATTGTCCCATATAGCAGTCCATTGAAAGTCAGTGTTTATCCTGATTTCACTTTTATACTTTGAAAGGCAATTTTTTGATTAATGTTCATGCAGCAGGCATTCTTGTGCTCTCTGTCTCTTGCTGGTCTTTCTGGGGGCTGGTTGTGGGGGACAGAGGGAAATGGGATTCTGCTGCTGGCAAAAGTATGCCTCTTAATCAAAAACTTAGTTAATTTTACTCTTGATTTTCTTCTGCTCCTGGAAGGTGACATTTGAAAACTTTTCATGGAGCAGGAATTCAACAATTTTTCATATTTCTTGGTAGAGAAAAATTTCTTGCACCCTCCTCTCCCGAGTAGCTCACAACTGGCCACTCATTGATATACTGTTCAGTGACCAGTTCCCTATGTATCTCCTTTGCATATGTAACCAGGGTCTGAATGAGCTCTCCCCTGACATCTAGTAATGAGCTAGGGGAGAAGACTTCAGGAACTAACCTTGTTTGCATAAACACACCCACTCTGCCTAGGTGCTCAGCATGGTGGAGCTGCTTTTTCCAAATGATCACTTTTGGCTGGTGTTGGACTGCAAATCCCTTTGTTATTGGGTGCAGGGGTAATAAAGTGTCATCCTTGTGTGAATAAAGGTCAGCAGAACTGTGCTTAGCATGCCCTGATTGAGGTGACCAGACGTCCCAATATTATCGGGACAGTCCCGATTTTAACCCATTTGTCCCGCATCCTGACCACACATCGGTCGGGATGCCCTTTGTCCCGATATCGGGGACGGACCACTCACCATCACTGCCAAAGTCCCAGGGATGGTGTGGCAGCACTTCTTGGGGCAGCTCCCGGCTGCATGCACGCCTGCCAGCAGGAGCCTGCAGTCCAGGCAGCCCCTGGGCACAGAGGCGGAGGGGGTCTCTGCATGCTGCACTGGCTCCCTCCTGCCCAATCAGAGCTGCTGGGGTGGGGCTTGCAGGTGCCGGCAGCGGGCAGAAAGCCCTTCGCCACCCAACCCTATCCTAGGAGCCAGAGGGACCTGCTGGATGCTTCCTAGGAGCCGCCCCAGGTAAGCACCGCTGGGACTCCCCACCTTGCCCCCCGCCAGGTCCCGCTGGCTCTTAGGGTCATGGTGGGGGAGGCAGGGGGCTCTCTGCACACTGTCGGCACCTGCAAGCCCCACTCGGCAGCTCCGGCAGCTCCTATTGGCGCTTTTCCTGGCCAATGGGAACCACGGAGCTCATGCTTGTAGCAGGCACAGCACGTGGAGAGTCTGGAGACCCCCGTCACCGCTCTGAGCCTAGGAGCCAGACACCTCCCAGTAGGGCTGGTGAGTGCAGCCAGGGAAGGGGGCAGGGTGTGATGGATTGAGTGTCTGGGAGGTGTGTGTGGGGTGCTGGGCTGTGAGGGTGTGGAGGGCGCTGGGCAGTGGGGGAGGTTTTTGTGTTTTGAGGTGCTAGGCAGTGTGGGCCTGTTGGGGGGTGCTGGGCAGTGGGGGAGATCTTTGTGTGTCAGAGCACTGGGGGTCTGTGTGGGGCATTGTTTAGTTGTGGTGGTGGGGCTGTGGGGAAGAGCACTCAGAGGGAGGGAGGAGAAATCTGTGCCCCTGGCCCTGTGGCTTCTGCTGGGGGCTGGAGCTGGGGCCATGAGTCCTTGAGTCCTTGTCCCGTGGCTTGTGGTACGGGCTGCAGCAGGGGCCGTACACCCCTCTTGCAGCTTCCTAGGGCTGTGCGCCCCCTCTCATGGCTCCAGTCGAGGCTGTGCACCTGTGACTCTCTTCCCCACCCCCGCCCCCCCGCTCGCCCAATGTGTCCTGATATTTCACTTTTGCAATCTGGTCACCCTAGGCTTCACACTCAACTGAACTGCATTCACTAAGCAAGGGGTAGTGGCGCCAAAGCCCAGTGAAGATGAGAGAGGGTGGGGACAGGTGTCTGTGTCTGGTAGTGTGGGCTCTGCCTCAGGGCCCTAGACATAATTTGACCCTCCCCCTCTCCACTATTTAAGGACAGAGCTGATTAAGTCTCAGTTAAGAGTCTTTTGTTGTGGGGATCAGCAGAGCTGAAATCACTAATAACCAAGTCTAAGTGCTAAGCCTTAGATCTGCCAATGGAACAGTGTCTCTGATGAAACTGTTCAGCCTGCACTTTCAGTAAGCCCTGGTCTACACTAGGACTTTAGGTCGAATTTAGCAGCGTTAAATCGATTTAAACCTGCACCCGTCCACACGATGAAGCCCTTTTTTTCGACTTAAAGGGCTCTTAAAATCGATTTCCTTACTCCACTCCTGACAAGTGGATTAGTGTTTAAATCGGCCTTGCCAGGTCGAATTTGGGGTACTGTGGACACAATTTGACGGTATTGGCCTCCGGGAGCTATCCCAGAGTGCTTCATTGTGACCGCTCTGGACAGCACTCTCAACTCAGATGCACTGGCCAGGTAGACAGGAAAAGAACCGCGAACTTTTGAATCTCATTTCCGGAGACTGTGGGAACTGTGGGATAGTTACCCACAGTGCAACACTCCGGAAGTCGACGCTTGCCTCGGTACTGTGGAAGCACTCCTCCGAGTTAATGCACTTAGAGCATTTTCTGTGGGGACACACACACTCGAATATATAAAAACGATTTCTAAAAAACTGACTTCTATAAATTCGACCTAATTTCATAGTGTAGACATACCCTAAGTCTTCCCCACTAACAGCTGAAATCACTGAGAGCTGTGTTAAGTGGCAGGACTACAAGACATCCTAGAGGCTGCAGTAGAGAGGGCAGTGATAGAGTAAATGACAACAAAGCAGCCAGCAGTGAACGATGGCGGAGCAGCAGCTGAGGCATTGCCTGATGCTTTCCCCTCCTTCCCCCACCCTGGCGTGGGAGGTGAACTCATCTGAACACACCTCTGAACTCTGGGTCATCACTGACAACAAGAACAACAACTGTGAGTAGGGTGAGATAGAAGGAGAGGGGGGTGGCGTGTTAAAGGGATATTTGTTTGGGAGACTTTCACACCACAAGGAGAGAGACTGAGGGAAAGGACACTGCCCAACATGCTCTGGCATGGATGTTTTGCTCATGGTTGCATGTTTTCAAATCATGCCTGTGGTGTTTTCCCAAATTAATGTTGGGTTTTCTTTTCCATACACAGACTCAGTGCTTGTGAGAGGGGAAGTATTGCTTCTTCAAAGCACCCAGGGGTAGTGTGTAGTTTTCCCAGATTACTGGGTGGAGGCTCGAGCTCTGTGTTATCAAAAGAAACCCCTAGATATTGAACCCAGCCCTTGTTGCTGACTACACCTGGTACAAGGGTTACAACATGCATAGATAGGATCCTCCCATTTGCCTGGAAAATTACTGCTTTTATCCATTCTGGTACTTTGTCTTTGATAAAAGTTCCTGAGACATTATTTCATCCCATCCTCCTTCATCTTCCTATTTTTTTTTTATAAAACAATTTTACTTGAATCTCTCTCTTCCAATGCCAGAAGTGAGAATGTATGCCCATGAGAAATAGCGAAGGAGTACTATATATTTTAATTTTGTAGTGACTTCGCTAGTGCTTTTTACGTAGCCTGTTGTAAAACTAGGCAAATAACTAGATGCGTTCATGTACTCCCTGGGAGACCTCTGTGTACCCCTGGTTGAGAACCACTGGTCTGGGGTAGCTAGCTTCCAGAGGCAATTGCAACCCACTCTGTATTAGTATGGCCTCCTGCAGTGAAGCGTTCTAGTGCTGGAGGGTCAGAGCAAGTTTCTCTCTCAGCTCCAGGAATGTCTACTTCCTCATGTAGAATTTCTGGAGCCACTGCTCATTATCCATATCTGCAGGATGGTGTGGTCCCATCACACTGTGCTTTTTCTCCTGCACCAGAAATACAGGTCTAGAGATGGAAAATGAACAGTAATAGTGGCATTCATTCATTATGTCCAGTCTGCCGTGAGTGAGCCCCCCCTCCAAGTTTCGTCACCTTTTTCTCAAATTGTTCCTGAAATGCCATCCAGCATCTCATCAAACTTCTGCTCTGCTGCACAAGCTATTCACCTGCACACAGGAGCAGCTGACAACAGATCCATGACTCATCTCTGGGTTGGAATGGACTTAGAAACAAGCAGCATGCATAGCACAAATGTCTCAGAAAAAAAAAAGTATTTAAAATGTGGCAGTCTGAACACCCTTCCAAATAGGGGTTTGAGAAGGATAGACAAGTTCTCCCACAACACACAACAAACAAAGTACTACCACAGCTCCATGTGGCAAGGATGTTCAGGACCATGGAATAAACACCCATAAATTCAAACACAAAACACTGTGTAATAAGAGTCAATGTGGATGCGAGTACACAGGGTCTAGCTTGCGTGCGGCTCTGCAGCATGTACTCTGACAATGGGCAGGGCTTAACTAACACATAGACGCATGCATGTGAGCCTGGACATAGGTACACGTCCAGTGCAGACATAGCCTCAGAGTGAAGTTTGTTTGAATCAGAATTCCACTTGACAGCAGTTGAAAAAACTCCTACTACTTGTATCAATGTGCCTAAACCTTTTTCTTCCCGTATACTATTATACTGCAGGTATTTGGGGAGTGTTATATCTTCCCTTAAAGTTTTTCTTGTCCAGTAGTTGCTATCCATTGCTCTGTATACTAAGTGCTTTATGCTTTTGTAACTGGTATTCTAGTGTCCTCAGCAATACCTTGAATAAAAGCTTAAGTGCTGGGTGCTGCTGCTGCCTGCCTCCCCATTCACTTAGGAGTTCTCTATCCCTGCCGGGACATTTTGCTGCTCCAAATTCTATGAACACTTAAGTGCTAGGCTGGATGTGAGTAGCAGAGTCTACCAAGAGGCATTGGATGGTAAAACTAAAGTAAGTCTCAAACTGATACAGCCTAAAAATTGTATCACCATTGTTATTGGCTATTATATTAATTGCCCTCAATCTATCCCATTGTACAGTAGTTCAAATTTTTAGTCCATCATTTTAGGTAGAACTCGTTTGAACTCTTTTTGAGGTCTTAAATGGGGTATTATGAATGTATATCTGTCTCAAAACAATCCAAGTAAACCTATGCCAACAAGAGATGGGAAGAGCAAAACATTCTTCCTTCTTCTTGGTTTACTTAATTAACTTTCACATTCCTAATTCTTTCATCAAGCAGGAGCTCACAACTTATTTCCATTTTTGTAACTAGACTTAAAAAAAGTTGTTTACTGTACAATTGTCTCATACTTCTTCTGCCAACACAAAAAAGGGGAACGTCCATGAACCAGCAATGCAGATACAGGTAAGTAACCATTTGCATGTTCTCTCCACAGGTACTAATGCGGAGAGTGGACCAGATGATACGTCTGACGGAAGGGAGCAGAAGGAGACTCCGCCGACTGGAAGGCATGAGATGCACTGTCCTAGGGTTGGGGGTTCCATGACCACCGCTCCCAAAAGAAGGAGGTGGGTGGTGGTGGTCAGGGACTCTCTCCTCAGGGGAACTGAGTCATCTATCTGCCGCCCCGACTAGGAAAACTGAGAAGTCTGCTGCTTTCCAGGAGCTAAGATTTGCGATGTGATGGAGAGACTGCCGAGACTCATCAAGCCCTCGGATCGCTACCCCTTCCTGCTTCTCCAGGTGGGCACCAATGATCTTGCCAAGAATGACCTTGAGCGGATCACTGCAGACTACGTGGCTCTGGGAAGAAGGATAAAGGAGTTTGAGGCGCAAGTGGTGTTCTCGTCCATCCTCCCCGTGGAAGAAAAAGGCCTGGGTAGAGACCATCGAATCGTGGAAGTCAACAAATGGCTATGCAGGTGGTGTCGGAGAGAAGGCTTTGGATTCTTTGACCATGGGATGGTGTTCCAAGAAGTAGGAGTGCTAAGCAGAGACGGGCTCCACCTAACGAAGAGAGAGAAGAGCATCTTTGAAAGCAGGCTGGTTAACCTAGTGAGGAGGGCTTTAAACTAGGTTCACCGGGGGAATGAGACCAAAGCCCTGAGGTAAGTGGGGAAGTGGGATACCGGGAGGAAGCACAAGCAGGAGCACGTGAGAGGGGAGGGCTCTTGCCTCATACTGAGAAAGAGGGGTGATCAGCGGGTTATCTCAAGTGCCTATACACAAATGCACGAAGCCTGGGAAACAAGCAGGGAGAACTGGAAGTCCTGGCAAATTCAAGGAATTATGATGTGATTGGAATAACAGAGACTTGGTGGGATAACGCACATGACTGGAGTACTGTCATGGATGGATATAAGCTGTTTAGGAAGGACAGGCAGGGCAGAAAAAGTGGGGGAGTTGCACTATATGTAAGAGAGCAGTATGACTGCTCAGAGCTCAAGTATGAAACTGCAGAAAAAACCTGAGAGTCTCTGGATTAAGTTTAGAAGTGTGAGCAACAAGGGTGATGTCGTGGTGGGAGTCTATTATAAACCACTGGACCAGGGGGATGAGGTGGATGAGGCTTTCTTCCGGCAACTCGCAGAAGTTACTAGATTGCAGGCCCTGGTTCTCATGAGAGACTTCAATCACCCTGATATCTGCTGGGAGAGCAATAAAGCGGTGCACAGACAATCCAGGAAGTTTTTGGAAAATATAGGGGACAATTTCCTGGTGCAAGTGCTGGAGGAACCAACCAGGGGCAGAGCTCTTCTTGACCTGCTGTTCACAAACCGTGAAGAATTAGTAGGGGAAGCAAAAGTGGATGGGAACCTGGGAGGCAGTGACCATGAGATGGTCGAGTTCAGGATCCTGACACAAGGAAGAAAGGAAAGCAGCAGAGTATGGACTCTGGACTTCAGAAACTCCCTCAGGGAACTGATGGGCAAGATCCCCTGGGAGAATAACATGAGGGGGAAAAGAGTCCAGGAGAGCTGGCTGTATTTTAAAGAATCCTTATTGAGGTTACAGGGACAAACCATCCCAATGTGTAGAAAGAATAGTAAATATGGCAAGCGACCAGCTTGGCTTAACAGTGAAATCCTTGCTGACCTTAAATACAAAAAAGAAGCTTACAAGAAGTGGAAGATTGGACAAATGACCAGGGATGAGTATAAAAATATTGCTCATGCATGCAGGAGTGAAATCAGGAAGGCCAAATCACACCTGGAGTTGCAGCTAGCAAGAGATGTTAAGAGTAACAAGAAAGGTTTCTTCAGGTATGTTAGCAACAAGAAGAAAGTCAAGGAAAGTGTGGACCCCTTGCTGAATGAGGGAGGCAACCTAGTGACAGAGGATGTGGAAAAAGCTAATGTACTCAATGCTTTTTTTGCCTCTGTCTTCACGAATAAGGTCAGCTCCCAGACTACTGCACTGGGCAGCACAGCGTGGGGAGGAGGTGACCAGCCCTCTGTGAAGAAAGAAGTGGTTCAGGACTATTTAGAAAAGCTGGACATGCACAAGTCCTTGGGCCCAGATGCGTTGTATCTGAGAGTGCTAAAGGAGTTAGTGGATGTGATTGTAGAGCCATTGGCCATTATCTTTGAAAACTCATGGCGATCGGGGGAAGTCCCGGACGACTGGAAAAAGGCTAATGTAGTGCCCATCTTTAAAAAAGGGAAGGAGGATCCTGGGAACTACAGGCCAGTCAGCCTCACCTCAGTCCCTGGAAAAATCATGGAGCAGGTCCTCAAGAAATCAATTCTGAAGCACTTAGAGGAGAGGAAAGTGATCAGGAACAGTCAGCATGGATTCACCAAGGGCAAGTCATGCCTGACTAATCTAATTGCCTTCTATGACGAGATAACTGGTTCTGTGGATGAAGGGAAAGCAGTGGAGGTGTTGTTCCTTGACTTTAGCAAAGCTTTTGACACTGTCTCCCACAGTATTCTTGCCAGCAAGTTAAAGTAGTATGGGCTGGACGAATGGACTATAAGGTGGATAGAAAGTTGGCTAGATTGTTGGGCTCAACGGGTACTGATCAATGGCTCCATATCTAGTTGGCAGCTGGTATCAAGTGGAGTGCCCCAAGGGTCGGTCCTGGGGCCGGTTTTGTTCAATATCTTCATAAATGATCTGGAGGATGGTGTGGATTGCACCCTCAGCAAGTTTGCAGATGACACTAAACTGGGAGGAGAGGTAGATACGCTGGAGGGTAGGGATAGGATACAGAGGGATCTAGACAAATTGGAGGATTGGGCCAAAAGAAAACTGATGAGGTTCAACAAGGACAAGTGCAGAGTCCTGCACTTAGGACGGAAGAATCCAATGCACCGCTACAGACTAGGGACCGAATGGCTAGGCAGCAGATCTGCAGAAAAGGACCTAGGGGTTACAGTGGACGAGAAGCTGGATATGAATCAACAGTGTGCCCTTGTTGCCAAGAAGACCAATGGCATTTTGGGCTGTATAAGTAGGGGCATTGCCAGCAGATCGAGGGACGTGATCATTCCCCTCTGTTCGACATTGGTGAGGCCTCATCTGGAGTACCGTGTCCAGTTTTGGGCCCCACACTACAAGAAGGATGTGAAAAAATTGGAAAGAGTTCAGCGGAGGGCAACAAAAATGATTAGGGGACTGGAACACATGAGTTATGAGGAGAGGCTGAGGGAACTGGGGATGTTTAGTCTACGGAAGAGAAGAATGAGGGGGGATTTGATAGCAGCTTTCAACTACCTGAAACGGAGTTCCAAAAAGGATGGCTCTAGACTGTTCTCAGTGGTATTAGATGACAGAACAAGGAGTAATGGTCTCAAGTTGCAGTGGGGGAGATTTAGGTTGGATATTAGGAAAAACTTTTTCACTAGGGGGGTGGTGAAACACTGGAATGCGTTACCTAGGGAGGTGGTGGAATCTCCTTCCTTAAAAGTTTTCAATGTCAGGCTTGACAAAGCTCTGGCTGGGATGATTTAGTTGGGGATTGGTCCTGTTTTGAGCAGGGGGTTGGACTAGATGACCTCCTGAGGTCCCTTCCAACCCTGATATTCTATGATTCTATGATTTTTTTTTCTTAGTATATCAGTCACCATGCCTTGTCCAAGTCAGATTCTGAGAAATTAGTTACACAGAAACACACACAATAATAGCCAAGATTAGGAAAATGAGTGCTTTGTTTTTGTGCAAGTCACAATACTGATTCCTCTCCACTTGTTGTTCAGAAAATAAACCTATCCATTGAGTAGCCCTCTTTTATTTCATGAATAGAATTTTATGAATGGGCACAAAACGAACCTTTTAAATCAGAGGACCTCAAATCTCTAATAAAAGAATCTTCACAACACAACTCTTTGAGGTAAGACTTTTATCCCCAGTTTGCAGTCACGAAAACTGAAGCTAAGACAATATCAGTGACTTATCAAGGTCACAGAGCAAGTCACTGTTAGAGCCATGATTAGAGCTCGGGAACTCGAGACTTCCACTTGCGTGTTCAAATCAGACCTCTGTGCAAACCTACCTAATAATTTTCTGTGCAAACGGTAAGTAGAATTAGAGAAGGAATGTTACAGAACATTTTTGTAACCCACTTAAAATTAAATGATTTAAGGGCCAAATTTTCTCTTGGATGTCCATGTCAGTTAGAGCTGTCCATGTGTACCAGGAAAGGGGGCACTCACCTCTTGGGTGCCACCTAGCAGCTGGGTGAGGTACTACCATCCTTTACTCTCCCCTGGTGCCCCCTGCAGGTTGCCAACTGACCTTCATCAGTCTTCCATGGCATGGCACTTCAGCCAAGACACAAAGTCCAAATGAATCCTTACCAAGATAGTAAAAAGTCCAATATACGAACAGTCCCATTCCCCCTGGCTAGGGTCTTCAGGCCTGGCTCTGGCCCTTTAAATACAGCCCTTTGTTTGGGGTCTCAAATAAGCCCCTGTCCCCTTCTTGGGGTTTATGGCACTGTGGCCAGTAGAGGAACCGAGGCCCACCCACTACTCTGGGTTCCAACCCAGGGACCCTATAAACAGAAGCTATGCACTGCTCAATTTCAGTTCATTGATCCTTTTTCCCAGGGCCTCTTCCTTACCTCAGGGTTAAGGTTGTTAGGTGCTCGCTCTCTCTCTGTAAACCCATCTTAAGAAAATGCAGCTAGAAACAAATTCTGGTTATCGGGCGAAGTCCTTTGGCCAGAAAGGAGCACACTTGTCCTCCTGGTCCCAGCCAGGAACTGAACTGCTAAGGCCCTGCAGCTCCTTTTATCTGAGCTTGCTGGTAGACCTATAGGACACACCATCACTGCTCCTTGCCTGGGGTGTAGTAGGATTACCAGGGCTCTTGTAGGGAGCTGTATAGACCAGGTACAGACTGACACAGAGCCCAAGAGCAGAATTTGGCCCATGATTTATAAAATCAGTGTTCAGTGTGCTACTTAAATTGTTAAACTAGAAAAACTGACACAAATGTGCTTTAGCTCTCACAAGTGATAGAGTTTGGCATCATTAGCCTAGTCTTTCTTGGACGAATGCCCACATCACAAACACACACAAGACTTGGGGTAACCTTGACACTTCTAGTAGCAAACCCAAGAGAAGGGAGTAGCAGGAGGGTATTTTCACAATGAAGATGCACCGGCAGAGTTATGAGTATTTAGCATTCACTGCACCTACCTGTGTTTAACTAACTCATTGCTACCATTCATTCTAGAGTGCTAATATGTATTACTTTATTTAAAAAAATAAAAAGGGAAGTTATACAGAGACATCTGTGTCCATTCATGTATAAATCACATCAAATAATTCCACAATAAAATACTAATCAAATTTGTGTTGTGTAGTCTAAGTACTGGCAAGGCGAGAACAAACTTAACACTTATATCTTAGTCTGCAGACTTAAACAGTCTTAACAGAATACAGGAGAGTCAGACACAAATATGTAGGGCCTTCTGCTTCATTTCAGTGAATTATTTAAGGGGTTCATTTCTCTTTCTGGATGACCTGTCACTTGAGGTTGAAGTTCTCACCAATGTATTGTAGTAAAATTTAATAAATTATACAGGATTGTACCTTTGCATTAAATCCATTTATAAACAGAAATGCTCAGTCATGAAGATTCCTTGTAATTAACTACAACATGAGATGCACTTCCCACTCCTCTACAAAGCTCTGTACTAAATAATCCCCATCAGAGTAGAATTACAAATAAAGCCTATGAAATTTAACAATAGTTAGATGTTCAGCAAATTATACTTGAGGAGGGGGCAGGGGAAGGAGGGGCACAAATAAACATTTCTGTATGTAATGGTTTTAGTTATGGGACTATCTAATTTACCTCCAGGCCACCAACTCATCTAGTCACATGGTTTTAACTACTATTTCTACACAGCCAACTGTCAAATCGGCCTCCCCCTTACCAAGTTGTTTCCTTTGATTCAATCCTGCATCTCAGCCTTTATCCATGACTTTATCTCCTTTATCTCAGCCTTTATCTCCTATCTCAGCCTTTATCTCCTCAAGGTTGTTTTACCATCAACTTAAACTTAATATGGGCAAAATTTGAATTCCTTGGGTGGCATCCTGGCCCCACTGAAGTCCATGGGAGATTTGACATTGACTTCAATGGGTGCAGCATTTCACTCATTATCTTCCCTTGCATTCCCCTCATTTTATCAATGTAAGTTATACCATCCTTCCTGCAACTCACTTCCATAATCTATATTGGTGTTGCTTCCGTGTTCCCTCTCCAAGCCTTTGCTAGTGTCTTGTTGCATGCTTGTTAGGGAGTTCCAGGCAAGGATTGTGTCTTCTTTTGGATCAGGGAGGAACCCTGCACACCTTCAGCTGTGACTAAAACTAATAAATAATAATATTTTGTAAAGCCTGTCAATTTTATTCAACCACTAATTATAATTCTATTTTTCACTACTATTATAATAAAGCACTGACTTCCATATAAGGAGAATTTGGGGGTGGGAAATAGTCATTTAGAGATTAGAAAAATACGGCACACTATAGCACTTTACAAAATAATGAATGACATAATTACATAAGAACAGCCATACTGGATCAGACCAAAGGTCCATCTAGCCCAGTATCCTGTCTTCCAACAGTGGCCAATGCCAGGTGCCCCAGAGGGCATGAACAGAACAGGTAATCATCAAGTGACTTCATAGAATCATAGAATATCAGAGTTGGAAGGGACCTCAGGAAGTCATCTAGTCCAACCCCCTGCTCAAAGCAGGGCCAATCCCCAATTTTTGCCCCAGATCCCTAAATGGCCCCCTCAAGGATTGAACTCACAACCCTGGGTTTAGCAGGCCAATGCTCAAACCACTGAGCTAAGTGATCCATTCCCTGTCACTCATTCCCAGCTTCTGGCCAACAGAGGCTAGAGACACCATCCCTGCCCATCCTGGCCATTGATGGACCTATCCTCCAGAAATGTATCTAGTTATTTTTTTAACCCTGTTAGTGTCTTGGCCTTAACAACATCCTCTGGCAAAGAGTTCCACAGGTTGACTGTGCATTGTGTTCTTTTTGTTTGTTTTAAACCTGCTGCCTACTAATTTCATTTGGTGACCCCAAATTCTTGTGTTATGAGAAGGAGTAAATAACACTTCCTTATTTACTTTCTCCACACCAGTCATGATTTTATAGACCTCAATCATATCCCCCCTTAGTAGTCTCTTTTCCTAGGTGAAAACTCCCAGTTTTATTAATTTCTCCTCTTATGAAAGCCATTCCATACCCCTAATCATTTTTTTGCTCTTTTCTGAACCTTTTCCAATTCCAATATATCTTTTTTGAGAAGGGGCGACCAGATCTGCACGCAGTATTCAAGATGTGGGTGTACACTGGATTTATAGAGAGGCAATATGATATTTTCTGTCTTATTATCTATCCCTTTCTTAATGATTCCCAACATTCTGTTCGCTTTTTTGATGGCTTTTTTGACTGCCGCCGCACATTAAGAGAACTATCCACAATGACTCCAAGATCTTCTTTCTTGAGTGGCAACTGCTAATTTAGACCCCATCATTTTATATGTATATTTGGGATTTTCTTCCAATGTGCATGACTTTGCATTTATCAACACTGAATTTCATCTACCATTTTGTTGCCCAGTCACCCAGTTTTGAGAGATCCTTTTGTAGCATTCTCCCATTGGCTTAGAGCAGCTAAACTAGAGAGCTTACAGCGGCGCAGCGCTGCACCAATGTAGCTGTGATTCTGTAAACTCTCTAGTGTAGCCATAACCTAAGACATAGGGGCACCCCATAGGCCTAACAAAGAAAACAAGTGATGTCTAGTAACTTCACACTAGTAATCATGGAGCATGATTTTCTAGCAGCTGCTGAAAAGTTAAGTACTTTTCTTGTTGATGGAACAGCGCATCATGCAACAGAATTCACCCTAAGCTAAAGAGCCAAACTAGAGAGTACTCAAATGATACCAAGATGCCTTTGACCCCGAGAAATATTATTATACTGATGCAGTTAAATACACAAACATAGTCTTGCCAGTTTCCCCACCTGTGAACATCCGTGACATGACTCTTATAGTGATCTTAATGAAGGTAGAGAAAAAATACTTCATATGCTCAGTTCTGATTTTAAAACATCTACAACCTCAATTTATAACAGCATTCTTCAAAGCTGGTGAAATCACTGTTCCCATTTTAAAACCATGTAGGTTCCAATGTGATATTTCAATACAAAGTTACATAAAAGTATTTTTATTTTATCCAAAGTATGCCTCCCCTCCCCCCCCACAAAAAAGCCTCTGAAGAAGAGAAAACAATGTGATTTGGGTAGCCAGTAAGGAGATTTTTAAGAAACTAGTCACAGTGAACAATAGAAATAAAAACAGACCACAAGGTTAAACAAGCCTGAGAAATTTCAACTGCAGTGGTAACTTTTTGAGAAAGTTATATACAATTAACAAACAGGAATTTACAGTATAAGTGCACACTTAGGTGGCATGAGTAAGATGACAATGTTCAATGTATCTAACCCACTAGATCATACTGAAAGCTCTTAAATGAACTGGATGAAATTGAAATATTATATTTCTTTTGATTATGCTAAAATAATGTGTATATATAACAAGTTGAATTTTAAAAACAGTCCATGTAGTGCATTTCTTTCTCTACTCCTGGGAGTATTCTGCGCCATTGCACAATGCAGAATTTGTGTTGAATTACATTTCCCCCTGCAGAATTGGTGCTGCAGAGCTGCTGATTGCCACTCTCCAGTTTGCAAATACAAACTGCTGGGGAGATGTGGAGGAGGATGTAGCTGGAGGGTTCTGGGCAGCTGTGGTTCCCAGCAGGTCCTGAAGGAAGGAGGCAGTGTGCAGGAAACTCTGTACAAGCCCAGGACCCAGCATCAAGCTGTTCCTCTTTCTGGATTCCTGGGATCTGGGGGTAGGGAGTGCAGGTGTCTGAGCTGGGGAGCATCCTGCAGCTGGGCTCTGGGGGAGGGGGTGTGCATGTCTGGGCCGAGCTGCACCCTGTTGCTGGGCTCTATGGGGGTGGGTATGTGAGTGTCTGAGACTGGAAGGGCAGAGTTTCCACCCAAGATGTGCCCAGGTGGCACATGTGACACACCCAGACTGAAGCACCTAACAGAAACATAATAGAGAAACAGGAACTGGATTGTTGTAGGGGTTTCTTTAACTCTCTATTCCTGGAGATTTATTTTATTTTATTTTTTGGCTGTCTGTATTATTACAGACATACTTGTTGACAGGTCTTTTGAAATAAATTACCAAAATAACTGAAACTAATGTAGTTATATTGTGTTGTTTTGACAAATAAAATATGCAGAATTTTAAAATATTGTGTGCAAATTTTTGTTGTTGTTGCACAGAACTCCCCCAGAGGTATCTCTCTCTCCCATACACACAAAACAGTTTCAGAAGACTGCTGCCACCTACTGTCTAGAGTCAGTATAACCAAACACACAGCATTCAGAATGGAAACTCAAAGCCCTCCGAATTAGAATTGAGCAAAGCAAACCTCAACAGAGTGATATTCTTATATATATGCCAGTGATCTATATTGTGTCATTTTTCCTACAATTAATTCAGATCACATCTTTATCTGATTCAGCAGTTAATTACAAAAAAACCAAGCATCCAATAAGTTACTGTCAAGTATTCACATTAAATTAGTATTAGAAAAAAAATCACACACAGTGGTACTGGTATTCAAATTGAAGAGGCTGTGCCACATTGTAGTGTGCCAGTTAGCAACTACTCCATTTCTTACTTCAAACTCACAAACAATGTAAAAGCCAAGTATGATTTACATTATATTTTTCTCTTTATAAGACTATTGCATTAATTGTTCATTTGTAAATTAACAGTGTTAATCAATGTGCAATTTTGGCAATTATTTTATATATAATTAAGTAGTACACGATTCCTACTAGTTTTGGTGCTCACTCTCCTAACTTTAAGTAAGAAGAATTTATGCATCATTCATAGAGATAGTAATCTCTGAAAATTTAGAGAATTAATAGCACTAACGATGTCAGCCTATAAAGCATTAGCCATTCTCTATCTAGGACATTTCAAAGGTACCTATCCCTTTGATATGTGTAATTAGATTAACAACAGAAACATAAATTGTATGTTGTATTTTCATGGACTAGATCTGATTTTATAAGCCTCTGTTCTGTACGTGAATGTATGCACAATGTATGTGCATGTGAATGTATGTACAACATAAAATCTCCCCTCTCTGTAATTTACCAAAAATATGAATCTTTTAAAGAACATGGGAGCTGTACTATTGGAATAGACCACTATTTTATCTCAAGTATCCTGTTCACAGCTTTGGTCTGTCATTGATGCTTCTAAGGAAAGAGAACTCCACAAACCACCAGAATAAACATCCTATCTAGGTAGGCTTGGCAGAGTTAATTTTTTATTTTTTTTATAAATTCTACTGATAATGTCAATGGTTACTTCTAATCATTGTACTTTTTTTTATCAATTTAAATTTTCACACTTGCAGAAAATATTGGGGGTCAGACAATAATTATTTAATGACAGCAGACGTTGAGATTCAAAAAGTTAAAACTTTATAACCATTAAAATACAACTTGTTAATATCTTATGTCAAAATATACAAAGTAAATAGCCTGAAATCAAACTCTAATACGTTCTCAAGCAGCATATTTCTTGCTTTGCCCATCTGTAAATTTTGATTATCAATGGAAATATTTTTTCATCGGTGTGTGTATGTTGAAACAGAGAAAAGGTGGGTGAGCTAATATCTTTTATTGGATCATTTTCCGTTGGTGAGAGAGACAAGCTTTCATGTTTGCGATAAGGTGTTCACCACACACTTGCCTGGAAATGGTTCATGTGGATTGAGAAGGGACTAATTTACCTGACAGACCACAGCTGAGAGGAATCAGGTGGCTAAATAATCTCCTGACGCAGTGAGGGAGCCCAGCTAGGGAGGAACAGCTAGGCTGGATTTATAAGACAGGAAATTGGAAGCAGAAGAGGTATGCTGGGAAAAAGCCTGCAGTCACTTCCTGGGAGAAGGGAGGAGTGTCTGGAGACTAGGGACAGGTAGGTAATGAATAATTACTCTCTTGGAGGGAGTTGGGAGGCTGGCAAATCTAGAGAGGGATGAGTGCAAGATGGTAAGGAAAGGTCTCAAAGAAAGGAAGTAAGGTCAAGAAGGGAACAGACCTTGGCCTTCTGTTGGACCTACAGGGTCCCTAAGCTGGAACCCAAAGTAGAGGGAGGGCCTGGGTTCTCCTGCCAGCCACTGAGCAAGTGGCATTATGAGGCAGTGAATGAGAAGACTGACTAGGATTGCTGAAGAAACCCTTTGGTACCCTGGAAGCAGAAAATATATATAGTGACCTGGTTGGAGGGCCAAGTTACAAAGAGGTGGTAGCCACTCTGAGACCAAGAGAGAAGGATGGAGAGACAGTGTGAAACTGTGGGAAGGGGCATAGGCCTTGCAAAGCTAATCCCCAGAAGGGCCAGGAGGGGGTACAATTCTAGTGGTGAGCAGAGCACCCTGTCACAGAGCCATACAGAACTCTTCTTTAAGTCTGGGAAAGGTATTCTGAGCATCACAGCTAAATGCAAAGTAAAACAGATTGTTTAGCATAAGTAATTAGCACATATTCTAAGGGACCATTCAAAGTCGAAAGATCCTTTAATACCTCTGCAGTCATAGGACAAAAAGAGGGGGTTAGTGGATTACACATTGTTGTAATGAACCAAAGATTCTGGGCTTGTCTACACTGGGAAGTTTTGTCGATGAAATTAATGTCGACAAGGGAAAATCAACAAAAGCAAAGTCGCCTAAGCATGTCTACATTTGCTCCTTCTGTCGACAGATCGTGTCCACATTCAGGGCACCTTTGTTGATAGTGAGAGCAATGGACTGTAGGTATGTATCCCACAGTGCCTGGCGACTCCATCCATTACTAGGTATTGTGGGAATGCGGAAACAGAGCGTGGCGCATCCTAGGATGTGCAAAATGTACCATCATGCACCGCGTTGCGTCCTACCTCTCCAAAGGTCTCTGGCTTTCTTTTGCAATGTTTTTCCAACTGTCATTCTTTTGTAGTGCGCGCCAGCATCTGCAGTGAGAGAGGATGGATCCCGCACTTCTCTCCTAAGCGCTGTTAGCTGTTGTGAGGACATTGCATATGGCAGCACAGTTACTCGCAGAGTTACTTGCAATTTTAGCAGAGGATGAATCACAGGCACCTGAGTGTAATATGGATGGCAGCAACTTTCAGTGTTTTGTGCATTCACAGGACAGCTGCATATGGTAGAGCGCCGCTGTTGGGCTAGGAAAACAAGCACTCATTGGTGGGATTGCATTGTCATGCAGGTGTGGGATGACGACCAGTGGGTACAGAACTTTAGGATGCATAAAGCAACCTTCATGGAGCTATATGCTGAGCTGGCCCCCAACCTGCGGCGCAAGTACACCAGATTGAGAGCTGCCCTTCCGGTAGAGAAGCATATTGCAATCGCTGTGTGGAAGCTGGTGAATCCAGACTGCTACCAGTCAGTCGCAAATCAATTTGGTGTAGGAAAGTCCACTGTTGGGGTTGTATTACTCCAAGTGTGCAGGGCAAAAAATCGTATCCTGCTGCACAGGACCGTGACTCTGGGAAATGTGCATGAAATAGTGGATGGCTTTGCAGAGATGGGTTTCTCTAACTGTGGTGGGGCGATTGATGGCACACACATTCCAATTTTAGTGCCAGACCACCTTGCCTCTGAATACATCAATAGGAAGGGATACTTCTCCATGGTGTTGCAGATGCTTGTGGATGACCCAGGGCATTTCATGGACATCAATGCAGGCTGGTCTGGAAAGGTGAATGACACATGCATTTTCAACAACCATGGCCTGTACAGAAAGCTGCAGGCGGGGACTTTCTTTCCAGACCAAAAGTTCACAGAGGGGGATGTGGAAATGCCCATAGTAATCCTGGGAGACCCCGCTTACCCCTTACAGCCCTGGCTCATGAAACCTTACACAGGGCACGTGGACATCAGCAAAGAGCATTTTAACAACAGGCTGAGCAGGTACTGCATGGTAGTCAAATGTACCTTTGGCTGTTTGAAAGCTCGTTGGTGGTGTTTAAATGGCAGGCTAGACCTTACTGAGGATAATATTACCGTGGTCATAGCCACATGCTGCACTTTGCATAATCTGTGTGACTCTAAGGGTGAAATGTTTGCTCAGGTGTGGAGCACTGAGGCAGAGTGCTTGGCTGCACAGTTTGAACAGCCAGATGCTAGGGCTGTCAGAGGAGCCCAGAGGGCTGCTATTAACATCAGAGAGGCTTTGAAGAACCACTTTGACAATGAGGGGCAGTAACACATGTCTGCTTTGGATTCCCTGTTGCATCCATGTACAATGTTGGGGCCCACGATCGTGCAACACAATGCTTTAGAAGCCTGTACCCGAGAGTGAATTGATTTCTATATGCTTTTGTAGAACACAGAATAAAAACACTGTACCATTAAATACCTTAGCCATTATTTTTAAAAAGGGTAAAACCTCACAACTGTGTGTAGCTCCAGCTATCATTGTGCAAGCTGTGAGCGGGAGTGGAGTGATGGAGAAATTCAGGAGTGCTATGGAGCTAAAAGGAATGTGTGGGCATAGAGAGTGGTGGGGTTGGCAAAGAATTGTGCATCTGCTGCAGAGCCGCTCGAACTCAGATCTGCTCAGTCTGCAGCTGTATCAGGGACTTGAGCATCTCTGTCCGATCCTCCATAACTTTTAGCATCCGCTCTGTCGCTTGCCTAGCAAAAGCAGCATTCTCTTTTCTGTCCTGCCTTTTGGCTTCCCAGCATTCTTTCTGTGGCCTTGTCACAGGGCGGCACAAGTTTCCTTCCCTTTGTCCCTTCCCCCTTGGGCTGGCAAAAGAAAGGGTCTCAGATGCCTCTTGCAGGTGCTTCACCCGTGTTCTTTTATTTACAGTGGCTATACAGTCCCAATTCCCACAACACTGGTCCCTGCCCCGACCCTTCCCTGCGTCCTCTGGCCTTTGAGGCTTGTGTCAGCCAGCAGAGACAGAGCCACAACCCTCCTATCCTCCTGCCTGGCTAGCCTCTCTCCACTGAGCTCCATCAACCCAGCTGGTTCCATTTGGCTCAGTAGATTACAGTGAGCCTGCCCTTGTTAGGACCTGCAGTTGGGCTCCCGGCTAAGGGTTTTGGCCCATGTACCCGGCCACCCTACAGGGAAGCAGGGGGAAGCCGTGTCTTTAGCAGGGCATCCAAAAGTTTTATACCTCTGCCCTGTGACAACCCTGCTCTGTCTCTCATCAAGCTGCAGCACCTCCCGGAACATCTCCTCTTTGCTGTGCCTAGGATTTTTTCTTTTTGTCTTTTCCGCTCCCTTTATTGTCAAACAGCCATTGTAGACACCACAGGGGTTTTTTTTCCTCAATTTTATTGGCCTCCTGAAAGTATCCCACAATTCCCCTGCCGCCGCTCTGGTCAGCGGTTTGAACTCCACTGCCCTGCAGCCAACCCGCCCCTCCCCCTTGCAAGCCCTGGGACTTTTAAATCTCATTTCCTGTTGGCTGGCTTCCCAGAGGAGCTTCCCAGGTAAGCATGGCTGGCTATCGCACCAAACATGCTCCCTCTTGGACCACTGCTTAGTTGTTGGATCTGATCAGTATATGGGGAGAGGAGTGTGTTCAGTCGCGAGTGACCCATAGGAATTGGGACACATGGGCAAATATCTCAAGGCTTGTGCAAAAAGGGCTATGATTGGGACATGCAGCAGTGCAGAGCGAAGATAAAGGAGCTGAGGCAGGTGTACCATAAGGCGCGGGAGGTGAACCATTGTTCCAGTGGTGCACCTAAGACCTGCCACTTCTATAAGGAGCTGAATGCTATCCTCGGTGGTGACCCCACCTCCATTGCCGATTGCCCTGTGGATACTTCACAGGCTACTGAAAGAATGAAGAAGTTGAGCTACAAGAGGCAGGGTTGCCCTGTGGGGCAGGCAGCCAGGAACTTTTCTCCACTCCAGAAGTGCTCAACAGGGAGCAGGAAGTAGATGAGACTCCGGGTAAATTAATGTGGCTTGTGTAGGGAATCGAAAAGTGGGAGGCAGTTAGTGTGTAGCTAATCTGCATGGCCAACCAGGGTGTCGATGGACATCAAGACCTGCAGGGAAAAGACAAAAGTATATCGCAGGGGTGGAAGTTTTTTGCCCCCAAAACTAGGGGGGGGGTCGAAAAAACTTACCTTGCAGTGTGTACAATGTCACAGTTTTGTCGCCAAAAGCCAGGTTTGGTGACAAAACTTCATAGTGTAGACAAGCCCTCTATGTCTTTGTTCAGTCTGTGATTTTTAGTGTCTAGCAGAGTTATGAATTTATGCTCCCAGGCTCATCCTTTGAATGTTGTGCAGGTTTCTTTTCAGGAAGAGGACTGATAGGTCAAACATAAAGTGATTGTTTTGTAAAAAGTGTTCACCCACAGGTGACAGGGTGTCTTTTTTTTTTCACTTTTCTGTGTTAATTAATTCAAGAGAATAATGATTGTCTGGTTTCACCCACATTGCTGCTTTGGGGGCATTTAGTGCACTGGATGAGGTATACCACATGTTGGTATCATGTTGTGATAGGCATGTGTCATAAATATAAAGAGAAGGGTAACCACCTTTCTGTATACAGAACTATAAAATCCCTCCTGGCCAGAGGCAAAACCCCTTCACCTGTAAAGGGTTAAAAAGCTAGGATAACCTTGCTGGCATCTGACCAAAATGACCAATGAGGAGACAAGTTACTTTCAAAGCTGGGGGTGGGAGGAGAACAAAGGGTCTGTCTGTCTGTGTGTTGCTTTTGCCGGGACCAGGTCAGGAATGCTCTTCAGAACTTCTGTTAAGTTAGTAAGTAAACTAGCTAGAAATGCATTAGATTTCCTTTTCTTAAATGGCTGGTAAAATAGGTTGTGCTGAATGGAATGTATATTCCTGTTTTTGTGTCTTTTTGTAACTTAAGGTTTTGCCTAGAAGGATTCTCTATGTTTTGAATCTGATTCCCCTGTAAGGTATTTACCATCCTGATTTTACAGAGGTGATTCTTTTACCTTTTCTTTAATTAAGATACTTCTTTCAAGAACCTGATTGCTTTTTCATTGTTCTTAAGATCCAAGGGTTTGGGTCTGTGTTCACCGATGGAAATTGGTGAGGATTTTTATCAAGCCTTCCCCAGGAAAGGGGGTGTAGGGCTTGGGGGGAAGACGTCTCCAGGTGGGCTCTTTCCCTGTTCTTTGTTTAACACACTTGGTGGTGGCAGCATAGGGTTCAAGGACAAAGCAAAGTTTGTACCTTGAGGAAGTTTTTAACCTAAGCTGGTAAGAATAAGCTTAGGGGGTCTTTCATGCAGGTCCCCACATCTGTACCCTAGAGTTCAGAGTAGGGAAGGAACCTTGACATGGTCACAGAGAGGTGGGATCAATTTGAGATTTTTTGGGGGGGATCATTTTGAACCAGAAGCACAGTAGAATTTTAAAAGGACATTTTTTCCCACTTTGGGCTGCTTGAAAGCAAGTTTTAAGCTGAAAGCAATTAGAGTTTTTCTATCTCTGCCTGGGGGCCAGAGCAGCAGGCATAACAAAAGGGATCGTTCTTTTTGAGCTGGAGTTTTCTCTACCTAAAGGCAGGGTAGTTAACCTCCTGCAGGGAAATTCACAAGTTTTTCACAGACCTGAAGAGGGGTGTTTTTTTTAGCTAAGAGCAACTAGAGGGTTTTTCTGTCTATTTGCCAGGAGACAAAGCATTTTTCTGATTGATTTTAGTGATCAATGGCTACATGTCTAGTTGGCAGCCGGTGTCAAGTGGAGTGCCCCAGGGGTCAGTCCTGGGGCCAGTTTTGTTCAATATCTTCATAAATGATCTGGAGGATGGTGTAGATTGCACTCTCAGCAAATTTGCGGATGATACTAAACTGGGAGGAGTGGTAGATACGCTGGAGGGTAGGGATAGGATACAGAAGGACCTAGACAAATTGGAGGATTGGGCCAAAAGAAATCTGATGAGGTTCAATAAGGATAAGTGCAGGGTCCTGCACTTAGGACGGAAGAATCCAATGCACCGCTACAGACTAGGGGCCGAATGGCTAGGCAGCAGTTCTGCGGAAAAGGACCTAGGGGTGACAGTGGACGAGAAGCTGGATATGAGTCAGCAGTGTGCCCTTGTTGCCAAGGCGGCCAATGGCATTTTGGGCTGTATAAGTAGGGGCATAGCGAGCAGATCGAGGGACGTGATCGTTCCCCTCTATTCGACATTGGTGAGGCCTCATCTGGAGTACTGTGTCCAGTTTTGGGCCCCACACTACAAGAAGGATGTGGATAAATTGGAGAGAGTCCAGCGAAGGGCAACAAAAATGATTAGGGGTCTAGAACACATGACTTATGAGGAGAGGCTGAGGGAGCTGGGATTGTTTAGTCTGCAGAAGAGAAGAATGAGGGGGGATTTGATAGCTGCTTTCAACTACCTGAAAGGGGGTTCCAAAGAGGATGGCTCTAGACTGTTCTCAATGGTAGCAGATGACAGAACGAGGAGTAATGGTCTCAAGTTGCAGTGGGGGAGGTTTAGATTGGATATTAGGAAAAACTTTTTCACTAAGAGGGTGGTGAAACACTGGAATGCGTTACCTAGGGAGGTGGTAGAATCTCCTTCCTTAGAGGTTTTTAAGGTCAGGCTTGACAAAGCCCTGGCTGGGATGATTTAACTGGGAATTGGTCCTGCTTCGAGCAGGGGGTTGGACTGATGACCTTCTGGGGTCCCTTCCAACCCTGATATTCTATGATTCTGTAGGCTGAGAATAGCTATCGAGAACATAGGTATCACATTACAGCACAAATTTTACAAACCAGATTTTTTTGTTTCTTTAACTCTTGGGTGTAAAGTTAGTTAAAAATAGAGAGGCTAGGATGACAGAATCCAAGGTGGAAAAAGCCAAAGAGGCTGCCCACAGGAGACCTATGGAGGTAAAGGAAAAAGAATGGAAGCATGCTGAGGAGGAAAGGGAGGCTACCCTCAGCAGAGAATTGAAGGCAGCGAAAGAGGCAGAAAAAACCAAGAGACTGCCCACAGGAGAGCTATGGAGGCAAGGGAAAAAGAACTGGAGGAAAAGGAAAGAGGAAGCATGCACTGGAAATGGAGAAGGCAAAGGCTCAGCAGAATATACTAACAAACCCTAGCAATCCTTCTCCAGGTACCGCTTCACATCCGAGGAAGTTCCCCACCTACAAGGCAGGCAATGATACCGAGGCCTTCTTCGAGAACTTCAAAAAGGCCTGCCTTGGATACTGCATCTCTACAGACCAATACATGATAGAGCTGAGGCCGCAGCTCAGTGGACCCTTAGCTGAGGTGGCGGCTGAAATGCCTAAGGAACACAAGAACAAGCATGAACTGTTTAAAACCCAGGCAAGAGTCAGAATGGGGCTAATACCCGAGCATTCCCGTCGGCGATTCAGAGCCTTAAGGTGGAAACCAGACATGTCATTTACCCGACATGCCTACCACATTGTGAAACACTGGGATGCCTGGATATCAGGAGCAAGTGTTAAATCTCCAGAAGAGTTGCCCTTCCGAATGCAAATGGAGCAGTTCTTAGAGGGTGTTCCTGAGGAAATGGAAAGATACATTCTAGATGGGAAGCCCACAACTGTAATCAAGGCAGGGGAGATTGGAGCCAAATGGGTGGAGGTGGCAGAAAAGAAAAAAAACTAGTAGCAGTTGGGGTGAATATCAGAAGGGGCAAACAGGAACAAAACGGATGGAGAGAGGAACAATCCTGGTCGCAGTTGGAGTGGAGACCAGAAGGGACAACCTCTGACCTCACCCCACTACTGGGGACAGCCCAAGGCCCCAACTACACACCAAGGAACACTCCAGACACTTTATCATCCTGCCATACCATTCTCCAGCAACCCACCTCGCTCCAGTGACCCGTCAGCTGGACGATGTTTTAAATAATGAGCCGGGGTATGTAAAGGCCAACTGCCCCAAGAACCCCAAAAGATTACAGTTCATTGCCCCGGAATCACAGCAGAGGTCCTCAGGCCCAGATGCCTCCCAGATACCCTTGGAGCAGAGGGAAACTGTGAATGTGGGCAGGAAGAAGGTCACCGCGTGGAGGGACACTGGAGCACAAGTGTCAGCTATCCATGCTTCCTTAGTGGACCCCAATTTAACTGACTGAGAGATCCAAGTGATGATTCAACCCTTCAAGTCAAACTCTTTTGACTTGCCTACAGCCAAGTTGCCAGTCCAGTACAAGGACTGGTCAGGAATGTGGACTTTTGCAGTCTATGATGATTATCCCATCTCCATGCTTTTGGGGGGAAGACTTGGCCAATCGTGTGAAGCTTGCCAAGAGGGTGGGAATGGTCACCTGCAGCCAGGCTAAGCAAGCTGTCACACCTAGCTCTATTCTGGAAACTTCTACCAGGACCCGGTCAGAGGTGATGGAACCGGACCCCATGCCAACGTCAGCAACAGCAGTAGTGGATCCAGTCCCAGAGACCCAGACAGAGCCAGTTTGAGAACCAGAACTGGCGGAACAACCAGCACCAAAACCAGTGCCCGCACTGAATCCAGTGCTTTCAACCCCAACACCAGAGGGCCCCACCGAACCTGCACCACCAGCAGCAGATAACCTTACGCAAGAGGCTCAGCCGGAGCCTGAACCCCAACATAGTGCGCCAGCAGAGAGCAGTTCACAATCAACGGAAACAGCCCTATCACCTGCATCGCTTCCAGGGGGACCAAGCCTAGGTCCACAATCCAATGAGGAACTGATGTCTCCAGCATCAAGGGAACAGTTCCAGACTGAACAGGAAGCAGATGAAAGCCTCCAGAGAGCTTGGACGGCAGCACAGAGCAACCCACCGCCTCTCAGCTCTTCTAATCGATCCAGGTTTGTTGTAGAAAGAGCACTTTTATACAAGGAAACTCTTTCTGGTGGACACCAGGAAGACTGGCATCCTCAGACAGTTGGTAGTTCCAACTAAGTACCGGGTAAAGCTCTTGAGCTTAGCCCACAATCATCCTAGTGGCCATGCTGGGGTGAACAGGACCAAAGACCGTTTGGGAAGGTCATTCCACTGGGAGGGAATGGGCAAGGATGTTTCTACCTATGTCTGGACTTGTGAGGTATGCCAAAGAGTGGGAAAACCCTAAGACCAGGTCAAAGCCCCTCTCCAGCCACTCCCCATCATTGAGGTTCCATTTCAGCAAGTAGCTGTGGATATTCTGGGTCCTCTTCTGAAAAAGACACCCAGAGGAAAGCAGTACATACTGACTTTCATGGATTTTGCCACCCGATGGCCGGAAGCAGTAGCCCTAAGCAACACCAGGGCTAAAAGTGTGTCCCAGGCACTAACAGACATTTTTGCCAGGGTAGGTTGGCCCTCCAACATCCTCACAGATGCAGGAACTAATTTCCTGGTAGGAACTATGGAAAGCCTTTGGGAAGCTCATGGGCCTGAATCACTTGGTTGCCACCCCTTACCATCATCAAACAAATGGCCTGGTGGAGAAATTTAATGGAACTTTGGGGGCCATGATAAGTAAATTCATAAATGAGCACTCCAATGATTGGGACCTAGTGTTGCAGCAGTTGCTTTTTGCCTACAGAGCTGCACCACATCCCAGTTTAGGGTTTTCACCATTTGAACTTGTATGTGGCCGTGAGGTTACGGGGCCATTACAGTTGGTGAAGCAGCAATGGGAGGGGTTTACACCTTCTCCAGGAACTAACATTCTGGACTTTGCAACCAACCTACAAAACACGCTCCGAACCTCTTTAGCCCTTGCTAGAGAACCTACAGGATGTGCAAAAAGAGCAAAAAGCCTGGTATGATAAACATGCCAGAGAGCGTTCCTTCAAAGTAGGGGACCAGGTCATGGTCTTAAAGGTGCTCCAGGCCCATAAAATGGAAGCGTTGTGGGAAGGGCCATTCACGGTCCAAGAGCGCCTGGGAGCTGTTAATTATCTCATAGCATTCCCCACCTCCAACCGAAAGCCTAAGGTGTACCATATTAATTCTCTAAAGCCCTTTTATTCCAGAGAATTAAAGGTTTGTCAGTTTACAGCCCAGGGAGGAGACGATGCTGAGTGGCCCGAAGGTGTCTACTACAAAGGAAAAAGTGATGGTGGCGTAGAAGAGGTGAAACTCTCCATGATCCTTGGGCGTATGCAGCGACAGCAGATCCAGGAGCTGTGCACTAGCTATGTGCCAATGTTCTCAGCCGCCCCAGACTGACTGAACGGGCATCCCACTCCATTGACACAGGTAATCCTCACCCAATTAAAGCCCAACCTTACTGGGTATCTCCTCAAGCTAAAACTGCTATAGAACGAGAGATCCAGGATATGTTACAGATGAGAGTAATCCACCCCTCTGACAGTGCATGGGCATCTCCAGTGGTTCTAGTTCCCAAACCAGATAGGGAGATACGTTTTTGCGTGGACTACCATAAGCTAAATGCTGTGACTCGCCCAGACAACTATCCAATGCCATGCACAGATGAACTGTTGGAGAAACTGGGAAGGGCCTAGTTCATCTCTACCTTGGACTTAACCAAGGGGTACTGGCAGGTACCGCTAGATGAATCCGCCAAGGAAAGGTCAGCCTTCACCACACATGTTGGCCTGTATGAATTTAATGTGCTCCCTTTCGGGCTGTGGAACGCACCCGCCACCTTCCAAAGACTTGTAGATGGTCTCCTAGCGGGATTAGGAAAATATGCAGTTGCCTACCTTGACGATGTGGCCATATTTTCGGATTCCTGGGCAGAACATCTGGAACATCTACAAAAAGTCTTTGAGCGCGTAAGGGAGGTAGGACTAACTGTTAAGGCTAAGAAGTGTCAAAGAGGCCTAAACAGAGTGACTTACCTTGGACACCAGGTGGGTCAAGGAACTATCAACCCCCTACAGGCCAAAGTGGATGCTATCCAAAAGTGGCCTGTCCCAAAGTCAAAGAAACAGGTCCAATCCTTCTTAGGCTTGGCCGGATATTACAGGCGAATTGTACCGCAATACAGCCAAATCGCCGCCCCACTGACAGACCTAACCAAAAAGAAACAGCCAAATGCCATTCAGTGGACCGAAGAGTGTCTGAAGGCCTTTAACCAGCTTAAAGCGACACTCATGTCTGACCCTGTACTAAGGGCCCCAGACTTTGACAAACCATTCCTAGTAACCACAGATGCATCCGAGCGTGGTGTGGGAGCAGTTTTAATGCAGAAAGGACCTGATCAAGAATTCCACCCTGTAGTGTTTCTCAGCAAGAAGCTGTCTGAGAGGGAAAGCAACTGATCAGTTAGTGAAAAAGAATGTTATGCCATTGTCTAAGCTCTGGAAAAGCTACACCCATATGTTTGGGGATGGCGTTTCCACCTGCAAACTGACCATGCTGCGCTACAGTGGCTTCAGACCACCACGGGAAATAACAAAAAACTTCTTCGGTGGAGTTTAGCTCTCCAAGATTTTGATTTCGACATACAACACCTCTCAGGAGCTTCTAACAAAGTGGCTGATGTACTCTTCTGTGAAAGTTCCCAGAATCAACTGATTAAAATCATCCTTGAGATGTGGAAAATATTGTTAGTCTTTATACACTTGGTAGTATATTTAGAAGTGCATGTGTCTTATAACTCTGTTTTCTCCTAGAGCTCCAGGAAGAAATCACAGCCAGTGTTTCACCCGATCTGTGATTTGTGGGGCGTGTCATATATATAAAGGGAAGGGTAACCACCTTTTTGTATACAGAACTATAAAATCCCTCCTGGCCACAGGCAAAACCCTTTCACCTGTAAAGGATTAAAAAGCTAAGAACCTCGCTGGCACCTGACCAAAATGACCAATGAGGAGACAAGATACTTACAAAGGTGGATGGGGGTGGGAAAACAAAGGGTCTGTCTGTGTGATGCTTTTGCTGGGACCAGGTCAGGAATGCTCTTTAGAACTTCTGTTAAGTTAGTAAGTAATCTAGCTAGAAATACTGTCTGGTAAAATAGCTGTGCTGAATGGAATGTACATTCCTGTTTTTGTGTCTTTCTGTAACTTAAGGTTTTGCCTAGAGGGATTCTCTTTGTTTTGAATCTGATTACTCTGTAAGGTATTTACCATCCTGATTTTACAGAGGTGATTCTTTTACTTTTTCTTTAACTAAAATTAAAAAATTCTTCTCTCAAGAACCTGATTGCTTTTTCATTGTTCTTAAGATCCAAGAGTTTGGGTCTGTGTTCACCAATGCAAACTGGTGAGGATTTTTATCAAGCCTTCACCAGGAAAGGGGGTGTAGGGCTTGGGGGGATATTTTGGGGGGAAGACGTCTCCAAGTGGGCTCTTTCCCTGTTCTTTGTTTAAAACACTTGGTGGTGGCAGCATAGGGTTGAAGGACAAGGCAAAGTTGTACCTTGAGGAAGTTTTTAACCTAAGCTGGTAAGAATAAGCTTAGGGGGTCTTTCATGCAGGTCCCCACATCTGTACCCTAGAGTTCAGAGTGAGGAAGGAACCTTGACAGCATGTGTAAAATCTATGAATCTTGAACAGTGTGTTATGGGGGTGGGGGGTTGATCATTATATCAGTAGAGATGTGTCTGCAGGTTTTGCATCTGTTCTGGCAGGTGCTGCTTTGAACCAGTGTGTCCTGTCTATGGGTGGCTAGGTTCGGACGATGAGCTTGGAGAGTGCGGGGGAGGGGGTTTCAGGAAAGATTTTTCAGCATGGGGTCCACATCGAATATTGGTTGTAGTTTGATCATACCCCATTTGGGTTCTAGTGTGGGGTGGTCGTTGACAACTAGGGGTGTCCAGTTGGTGGGGGGGAGGGAGGGTATTTCTGTATTGAAACAGCTTCTCTCAGGGTATTTGGGTAGCCCATTCCAGAGAAATATTGCATCATGGTGGAATGTCCATGTTTGATGAAAGTGGTTTTGAGTGTGTTAAGGTATATATCCTGGACTTTCTCCTCAGAGCATATTCTGGGGTATCTGAGTGACTGTAGATAACAGATTTCTTGCTGTGTTGGGGTGGCTACTGGATCTATGAAGGATCTGTGGCTCTCTTGTATATGGCTGCCTGTAGGGTTCCATTGTCATCACCAGTGCCAACACTGCTCCTGTCTCCTCCTCCTGCACCTGTATCCAGACCACGAATGCCAGACACTGGTGTGGATTTGCAGAAATGGTAGCCTGCATTTCCCACTCTGAGAAAGCCAAGCTGGGGGGACCATCCAGTGTAAAAGATGTGTGCTTGTAGAATCTCTCAGGAAGCTGGTGGGAGAGCTACAGGACAAGGTGGCTAGGCTGAGGAGCATCTGTGCCCATGAGGAATTCATTCAGAGTGCTCATAAGGAAACATCCAAGGCTGAGGAAGCTATCCATCCAAACAGGACTGCTGTTATGCCACCAGGGGAGGAGGATGTGGCTCTGTCACAGGGAGGACAGTGGCTTCTAGCAGCAGGCAATGTTCCATCCCTTACTCCCAACTCACCCACCACAGTGATGAAGAACCATTATGCTGCCCTGGCATCAAGCGATGAGGAATCATCCCCGAAGGTAGAGGAGGAAAACCCATGTACCCCCAAGGCTGGGAGGATTGCAGCCACCACTTCCAGGAGAAAATGTAGGATAGTGGTGACCAGTGTTCCCTCTAATTTTTCCCACCCATGTGCAGAACGAATTTTATGTGCACCAATATGGAGATTATTTGTGACACATCACCCGCATATTGGTGCTCATAACAAAGTTCATATGGTGGGATGGGGCTGAGGGGTTCAGAGTGTGGGAGGTGATCAGGGCTGGGACAGAGGGTTGGGGTGCGGAGGGTGAGGGCTCTGGCTGGGGATGCGGGCTCTGGGGTGTGGCTGGGGATGAGGAGCTCAGAGCTGGGGCAGAGGGTTGGAGTGCAGACGGGTGAGGGCTCTGGCTGGGGATGCCAGCTCTTTTGGATAGCATCCACTTTGGCCTATAGGGGGTTGATAATTCTTTGACCCACCTGGTGTCCAAGGTAAGTCACTCTGTTTAGGCCTCTTTGACACTTCTTAGCCTTAACAGTTAGTCCTGCCTCCCTTACGCGCTCAAAGACTTTTTGTAGATGTTCCAGATGTTCTGCCCAGGAATCCGAAAATATGGCCACATTGTCAAGGCAGGCAACTGCATATTCTCCCAATCCTGCTAGGAGACCATCTACAAGTCTTTGGAAGGTGGCGGGTGCATTCCGCAGCCCAAAAGGGAGCACATTAAATTCATACAGGCCGACATGTGTGGTGAAGGCTGACCTTTCCTTGGCGGATTCATCTAGCGGTACCTGCCAGTACCCCTTGGTTAAGTCCAAGGTAGAGATGAACTGGGCCTTGTATCTCAGTGTGTTTTGACTCTGAGTAGCCTCAGTGAAGCATTTGGTCAGCTTCCTGAGAAAGGACTATTCTCAGTAGATGCCCAATCAAGAAACGCTTAACTAACAATGAACCTTGGGAGATGCCAATCCACATCTGAGCTTTCCTGGGAATATTCAAACTAACATGTAAACAATGGTGTTGGCCTGCAAACTGAGTCATGCATGGACATGTGACTCCAGACTCCATCTTGCTGCTGTGATTTTCCACAGTAAGAACAAAGTGTTAGGGGGCTTATTCCTTCACCCACTTACTTCCCTGGTCCTTCTCGCATGAACAGAGAGCAACAGTACCCGAAGTCCAAAGGTGCAAACAATTTGATGTTTATTGGGGTGAACTTCCAGCAAGCATGATTCCAGTTTCCTTCCTTAGTATCCTCCTTCCCAGCTCTGACACCACAGAGCCTTACACCTGTGTCCCTGTTCCCATTCCTACCCTTAGCCAAACATGATTCCAACTTCCTTACTCCCATTCCCTGTTCCCATTTCCCCCTTTAGCAAAACATGATTCCAATTTCCTTACCCCCATTCCCTGTTCCCATCTCACACACCCACATGCCCACCCCCACCCACACTTCCTCATTGACTACAGATTATATAGTAAAACTTGAGTTCTGCTTAGCTATACCTTAACCAATCATTTTCCTGAAATTTAACTAACCAATCCTAACATATTGTAACATGATTATGTAACCAATTATATCCTACCACCTTAATTAGTTTACACCCAGCAAAAATTAATTATACAGCAGACAGGAACAATCACAGAACCAGACAGAGATTATACAGACAAACAACAGCAAAGTGGGAACTATAATGACAAGACAATACAGAAGTGAGGATTTCACATCCCAGCTATTGATAAGTGAGTTCCTGCCAGACAGGATGTCATCAAACCAAGCTTCCCTCCACATTTTCTAGGCACCTCCCCCTTTCTCTGGAGGTGATAGGAATACAATCCTGTCCTGATAGTGCCTGACAGCCCAATAGCACCTTATTTCAATGTGACTAGTTTGGAATGTGAGGATGTGACTGTTCGCTTCCTAGCTTATGGCTGCCTCTGCTGCTTAGCCAAAGGCCTTAGCCTAAGAACAGGGCCTCAGACTGTCACAGTAAGAGAAGGCCCTTACACCAGCAGACAGTGGTTTTGATTCTTTCCTTTATACCTCTAGAACTAGCCAAGTGATAAGAATACACCTAAATTCTTAAAGTACAGGCCTTTGCAGACAGGCCTGAATATCTTTATCCTAACACAAAGGAGTGTCCTTCCACGGGCAGAGAATATAAAAGGCCCTGGAAACTCCTCCATCTTGTCTTCAATCCTGCTTCTGACCTCTGGAAGAACCTTGCTACAAACTGATGTGCCCAGCAGAAATGACCAGTAACTAAGATTAGAACCCAGATCTCCTGATTCCCAGTTCTGTGCCCTAACCTCTGCACCTGTTGATTTTCAATAACATTGTACCACATAGTGGGAAATCAGAACTTGTGAAAATGGTCTAGTAACTCGGAGTATCTTTCTGGGCTACCCTTAGAGTGAGTTCCCCAGCTTTTAAGGACAGATTTTCAATGTGACAGAGTCCAGTAGATAGCCTTGCTGGGCTGGAGGTGGCAATCTTTCTTAACTAAATTTGAAATTATTACTACCCTGTGTCCCCTTGATCTCTGTGACAATCCAGGCTCAGATACCCTAAAGGTCCACAGATACTTTGTACATGTCCTAGGGTAAGGGATTAATACATCTTCCTAACCTCATAGGCCTTTTCCATGTAAAATTTCTATAATTCACTATATGATAAAATAAAGCCTAATACACAACACTTTATGTATGGGCTAGCCATACATAAGCACAAAACCACAGATCCACTTTTTAAAGATGATATATTTGTATGTTTCTTGATAAATATTTGAGATTTTTTAAAAAAGGATAATATCAACCAGAAGCAGTAAAATATCCATGCTTCTGAGTATTATCTGCCTCTTCAAGGCTTTCCTTTCATTGTACATTTAAATAAAATATATAGCGTGACAGGGTCGGGCCAGATGACTACAGGAGAGTAATAGAAGGCAGATATATTAGCCCCAGGCTAAGTAGGTCCCTTTTCCCTGGGTAAGGGAGCAGGGAAGGTTCCAGAACAATCAGGAACCTTCTGGAGACAATTAAGACAGACAGGCTGATTAGAACACCTGCAGCCAATCAAGAAGCTGCTAGAATCAATTAAGGCAGGCTAATCAGGGCACCTGGGTTTAAAAAGGAGCTCACTTCAGTTTGTGGTGCACGTGTGAGGCGCTGGGAGCAAGAGGCACTAGGAGCTGAGCGTGAGAACGCGGACTGTTGGAGGACTGAGGAGTACAAGCATTATCAGACACCAGGAGGAAGGTCCTATGGTAAGAATAAAGAAGGTGTTGGGAGGAGGCCATGGGGAAGTAGCCCAGGGAATTGTAGCTGTTGCACAGCTGTTCCAGGAGGCACTCTAGACAGCTGCATTCCACAGGGCCCTGGGCTGGAACCTGGAGTAGAGGGCGGGCCCAGGTTCCCCCCAAATCCTCCCAACTCCTGGTCAGACACAGGAATCATTGACCTGGACTGTGGGTTCAGAAAAACGGCCAAGCTGAGGGCTGCCGTGAAGCTCCAAGGCAAGCAAAACTGCCAATAAGCGCAAGACCCACCAAGGTAGAGGAGGAACTTTGTCACAAGAGCTGACACATTAGGCCATCTCCTAGTGAACCCATATCCCTTCCGAATAGAGTAGGTAACAAAGTGCAGCTTTAGCGCCGTCTCATAATGCATATTCACAAGTGCAAGTCCCCTGTATAGTTAATATCTTTGTACTCATCACAGCCTTTTTCTGTCCACTAAATGAAGAATCTGATTCAGCTTCTACTTCTAGCTGCCTGCTTTAGGGCTTTTTCTTCTTCCTCTAAAGTGTCTGGTACTGGCCACTCTCAGACAAGAGATACTGGACTAGACTCGCCACTGGTCTGAAGCAGTATGGAAATTCCTCTGTTCCCCTGCCACTGACATGACTGTATATTGCTCACTCAGGCCAAAATTTTCAAAACTGACTTCTGGTTTGTGTGCCCAGCTTGATACATCTCATGTCTGATTTTCAAAAATGCTAAGCACTTACATTTCCTATGAACTTCAATCAGAATTGTGGGTGTTCAGCACTTCTGAAAATCAGACCCTAGACATCTCAGAACATTTGAAGCATCTTCTGAAAATTTTGTCTAACCTCTTCTGCTTCCATTTTTCAACCTCAGAGCAATGTTGTAAGGCATAATAAGTAGGGCTGTCAATTAATTGCAAGTTAACTCACACAGTTAACTCACATTAATTACAATTAAAAATTAATCTCAATCGCAGTTTTAATCACACTGTTAAACAATAGCATATCAATTGAAATTTATTCAATATTTTTGGATGTTTTTCTACATTTTCAAATATATTGATTTTAGTTACAACACAGAATACAATGTGTACAGTGCTCACTTTATATTTATTACAAATATTTGCACTATAAAAATGATAAAAGAAATAGTATTTTTCAATTCACCTCCCACTGTAGTATAATCTCTTTATCATGAAAGTGCAACTTACAAATGTAGTTTTGTTAAATAACTTCACTCAAAAACAAAACAATGTAAAACTTTAGTGCCTACAAGTCCACTCAGTCCTGTTTCTTGATCAGCCAATTGCTAAGACAAACAAGTTTATTTACATTTATAGGTGAAAGTGCTGCCCGGTTCTTAATAACAATGTCACCTGAAAGTGAGAACAGATGTTCGCATGGCACTTTTGTAGCCGGCATTGCAAGGTATTTATGTGCCAGATGGGCATATGAATGTATAGCCTCTTCATACTTCAACCACCATTCCAGAGGACGTGCTTCCATACTGGTCACATTAAATGACATAATGATGGCATTATTTAAAAAAAAGTGTTAATTAAATTTGTGATTGAACTGTTTGTGGGAGAATTGTATGTCTCCTGATCTGTGTTTTATCTGCATTCTGCCATATATTTTATGGTATAGCAGTCTCGGATGATGACACAGCACATGTTGTTCGTTGTAAGAACACTTTCACTGCAGATTTGACAAAATGCAAAGAAGGTACCAATGTGAGATTTCTAAGGATAGATACAGCACTCAACCCAAGGTTTAAGAATCTGAAATGCCTTCCAAAATCTGAAAGGGACAAGGTGTGGAGCATGCTTTCAAAACAGCAACAGTCCAATTCGGAAACTGCAGAACTCAAATCACCAAAAAAGAAAATCAACCTTCTCTTGTTGGCATCTGACTTAGACTGCCCTGTGAATGCCTGTTCTCACTTTCAGGTCACACTGTAATCAAGAAGTGGGCAGCATTATCTCCTGTAAATGTAAACAGACTTGTTTGTCTGAGCAATTTGCTGAACAAGAAGTAGGACTGAGTGGATTTGTAGGCTCTAAAGTTTTACATGTTTTTTTGAATGCAGTTATTTTTCTTTACATAATTCTACATTTGTAAGTTCAACTTTCATGATAAAGAGATTGCAATACAGCATGTGTATTAGGTGAACTGAAAAATACCAGCTTTTGTTTTTATAGTGCAAATATTTATAATCAAAAAAATATAAAGTCAGCACTGTACACTTTGTATTCTGTATTGTAATTGAAATAAATATATTTGAGAACATAGAAAATATCCATAAATATTTAAATAAATGGTATTCTATTATTGTTTAAGTGTGTGATCAACCATGATTAATTTTTGTAATTGCTTGACAACCCTAATAAGTTAAGGCTTATAAAGTTTGTTGAATAGGAGGCAGCATAGTACTGCAAAGTATAATTACATCTAAATTAGGGTAAAGTGTGAACTCAAGTCTCTAGAGGTAAAAGGCTGGTCCTTTGGCCCACTGAACCACCATAGCAGGCCTCTGTTAAATATGAAAATGAATAGACTTCTCACATTCTTATATTCTTTACTGCATAGTACTCAAAGTTTTCCTAGATATTTATATTACCTCAAGTGCTAACTTTCAAAAAAATTGTAAGGTAACTCCATACAAATCTACCACTGCATCTGGAATTAACAAGCGTTCCAAATGAGCTTATGTTTATTTTGACCCTAATAGTGAAAAACTAAAATGATACAGCCAGAAACATTTTAGAGATGTTTAATTGCTTATTACTTTTTACACTGAATGGAGAACTAAACCTCTTTAAAATGTTCCCATGATCCCATCAGCTACGGCATTAAAAACATTAACCAAAAGAAAAACATTTTAATGCTGGTTGTAACTGCAGCAAATGAGGTTACCAAAAAAAAAAAAAAAAAGGCGAGGGGGGAGTGATTAAAGACAAAGATCCATCACATTTTGATCAAAAGAAGGAAATGCATCTATAGAAAAAAATCTACCTGGCATCATCAATATCTCTCCCTAGATCAGTAAAGTTAACCTACTTTCTCAATGAGAAATCTGTATGATCTGTTAGTTATTCCAGCTATTGCTATTTATTATATCATAGGGCCCAAAATGCACTAGGCATGTGTGATGGGGCATCTGCCCCGCACTTTCCCTGATAGGGTTAAAACCCAGCCTGGCGGGCTGCAAGGAAACAGCCAATTAGGGCAGTAGCTGCAGTCAATTAGGGAGGAGGCTGGACCAGACAATCAGGGCCCAGCCAGCCCATTAAAAAAGGAATCTGCAGGCCAGAGCAATTCAGTCTGATACAGGAAGCTCCAGGGAGGGGACCGTCTTCCTAGAGGGCTGCAGGGACTACACTGTGAATAGGGCTTGCAGGCCTGAGGCCCTGGGAACAGGGTGAAAGAGCCAGAGGCAGGAGCCAAAGGTGCTGGGGCTGCAGGGAAGTGGCCCAGGGAATTGAGACAGACTGGTGGAGAAAGAAAGGAGGGGCAGCAGGAAACTGTTGTTCTGACTGTCCCTAGGCTAGGACCTAGAGTAGTCGGTGGGCCTGGGTCCCGCCTGCCACCCCCCACTGAAGAAGTGGCCAGGCTATGGACTGCCATGCCTCATGGACTGTGAGGAGCGGCTAGACTGTTGCAGAAGGAGTCCCCTGGAAGGGGGAAAACCTGGATTGTGACACGGATGGAAGGCTATGCCAAAAAGCAGAGGCAGTGAGATTGGAATTGCAGTGGGTCTACAGGCAGAAACTAATACAGGAGAGCCACCACCCCAGAGGGCACACCTGCTGATCAGAGCTAATTCACAAAATGGCCAGCGGGAGGCGCCAGTGTGGTGAGACGCCCCATGACAGCATGTCAAAACAGACAGAGTTCCCACCTGAGAAAGATGTTAGACAATCATAGACTCACAGAAACACAGGGCTGGAAGAGACCTCAAGAGGTTATCTAGTCCAGCCCTCTGTGCTGAGGCAGGAACAAGTATACCTCGACCATCCCTGAGAGACCATCCATCGGAATAACAGAGACTTGGTGGGATAACTCACATGACTGGAGTACTGTCATGGATGGTTATAAACTGTTCAGGAAGGACAGGCAGGGCAGAAAAGGTGGGGGAGTAGCACTGTATGTAAGGGAGCAGTATGACTGCTCAGAGCTCCGGTACGAAACTGCAGAAAAACCTGAGTGTCTCTGGATTAAGTTTAGAAGTGTGTGCAACAAGAGTGATGTAGTGGTGGGAGTCTGCTATAGACCACCGGACCAGGGGGATGAGGTGGATGAGGCTTTCTTCTGGCAGCTCACGGAAGCTACTAGATCGCATGCCCTGATTCTCATGGGTGACTTTAATTTTCCTGATATCTGCTGGGAGAGCAATACAGCGGTGCATAGACAATCCAGGAAGTTTTTGGAAAGTGTAGGGGACAATTTCCTGGCGCAAGTGCTAGAGGAGCCAACTAGGGGGGGCGCTTTTCTTGACCTGCTGCTCACAAACCGGGTAGAATTAGTGGGGGAAGCAAAAGTGGATGGGAATCTGGGAGGCAGTGACCATGAGTTGGTTGAGTTCAGGATCCTGACGCAGGGAAGAAAGGTAAGCAGCAGGATACGGACCCTGGACTTCAGGAAAGCAGACTTCGACTCCCTCAGGGAACGGATGGCCAGGATCCCCTGGGGGACTAACTTGAAGGGGAAAGGAGTCCAGGAGAGCTGGCTGTATTTCAAGGAATCCCTGTTGAGGTTACAGGGACAAACCATCCCGATGAGTCGAAAGAATAGTAAATATGGCAGGCGACCAGCTTGGCTTAATGGTGAAATCCTAGCGGATCTTAAACATAAAAAAGAAGCTTACAAGAAGTGGAAGGTTGGACATATGACCAGGGAAGAGTATAAAAATATTGCTCGGGCATGTAGGAATGTTATCAGGAGGGCCAAATTGCACCTGGAGCTGCAGCTAGCCAGAGATGTCAAGAGTAACAAGAAGGGTTTCTTCAGGTATGTTGGCAACAAGAAGAAAGCCAAGGAATGTGTGGGCCCCTTACTGAATGTGGGAGGCAACCTAGTGACAGAGGATGTGGAAAAAGCTAATGTACTCAATGCTTTTTTTGCCTCTGTTTTCACTAACAAGGTCAGCTCCCAGACTGCTGCGCTGGGCATCACAAAATGCGGAAGAGATGGCCAGCCCTCTGTGGAGATAGAGGCGGTTAGGGACTATTTAGAAAAGCTGGATGTGCACAAGTCCATGGGGCCGGACGAGTTGCATCCGAGAGTGCTGAAGGAATTGGCGGCTGTGATTGCAGAGCCACTGGCCATTATCTTTGAAAACTCGTGGCGAACCGGGGAAGTCCCGGATGACTGGAAAAAGGCTAATGTAGTGCCAATCTTTAAAAAAGGGAAGAAGGAAGATCCTGGGAACTACAGGCCAGTCAGCCTCACCTCAGTCCCTGGAAAAATCATGGAGCAGGTCCTCAAAGAATCAATCCTGAAGCACTTGCATGAGAGGAAAGTGATCAGGAACAGCCAGCATGGATTCACCAAGGGAAGGTCATGCCTGACTAATCTAATCGCCTTTTATGATGAGATTACTGGTTCTGTGGATGAAGGGAAAGCAGTGGATGTATTGTTTCTTGACTTTAGCAAAGCTTTTGACACGGTCTCCCATAGTATTCTTGTCAGCAAGTTAAGGAAGTATGGGCTGGATGAATGCACTATAAGGTGGGTAGAAAGCTGGCTAGATTGTCGGGCTCAACGGGTAGTGATCAATGGCTCCATGTCTAGTTGGCAGCCGGTATCAAGTGGAGTGCCCCAAGGGTCGGTCCTGGGGCCGGTTTTATTCAATATCTTCATAAATGATCTGGAGGATGGTGTGGATTGCACTCTCAGCAAATTTGCGGATGATACTAAACTGGGAGGAGTGGTAGATACGCTGGAGGGGAGGGATAGGATACAGAAGGACCTAGACCAATTGGAAGATTGGGCCAAAAGGAATCTGATGAGGTTCAATAAGGATAAGTGCAGGGTCCTGCACTTAGGACGGAAGAACCCAATGCACAGCTACAGACTAGGGACCGAATGGCTAGGCAGCAGTTCTGCGGAAAAGGACCTAGGGGTGACAGTGGACGAGAAGCTGGATATGAGTCAGCAGTGTGCCCTTGTTGCCAAGGCGGCCAATGGCATTTTGGGATGTATAAGTAGGGGCATAGCGAGCAGATCGAGGGACGTGATCGTTCCCCTCTATTTGACATTGGTGAGGCCTCATCTGGAGTACTGTGTCCAGTTTTGGGCCCCACACTTCAAGAAGGATGTGGATAAATTGGAGAGAGTCCAGCGAAGGGCAACAAAAATGATTAGGGGGCTGGAACACATGAGTTATGAGGAGAGGCTGAGGGAGCTGGGATTGTTTAGCCTGCAGAAGAGAAGAATGAGGGGGGATTTGATAGCTGCTTTCAACTACCTGAAAGGGGGTTCCAAAGAGGATGGCTCTAGACTGTTCTCAATGGTAGCAGATGACAGAACGAGGAGTAATGGTCTCAAGTTGCAGTGGGGGAGGTTTAGATTGGATATTAGGAAAAACTTTTTCACTAAGAGGGTGGTAGAATCTCCTTCCTTAGAGGTTTTTAAGGTCAGGCTTGACAAAGCCCTGGCTGGGATGATTTAACTGGGAATTGGTCCTGCTTTGAGCAGGGGGTTGGACTAGATGACCTTCTGGGGTCCCTTCCAACCCTGATATTCTATGATTCTATGATAGGTGTTTGTCTAACTTGTTCTTTAAAACCTCCAGTGATGGAGACTCCACAAACGCCCTTGGAAGCATATTCCAGTGCTTAGCTATCCTTATAGTTGGAAAGCTTTTTCTAATATCTAACCTAAATCTCCCTTGCTGCAAATTAAGCCCATTAAGCTTTTGTCTTATTTTCAGTGGACCTGGAGAACAATTTATCACCATACTCCTTATAACAGCCTGTATATTTGAAGACTTGTCAGGTCCTCCCTCAGTCCTCTTTTTTTTCCCAAGACTAAATATGCCATTTTTAAAATTTTTCCTTTTAGATCCAGTTTTCTAAATCTTTTATCATTTTGCTAGCTCTCGTATGGACTCTCTCCAATTTCTCCATATCTTTTCTGAAGGGTGACACCTAGAAGCAGACACAGTACTCCAACTGAGGCCTCACCAGTGCTGAGAAGAGGACAGTTTCCTCCCATCTTACATATGACACTCCTGTTAGTAGGCCCCAGGATGTCTTTAGCATTTTTTTTACAATTGCATCACATTGCTGACTCATTCAATTTGTGATGCACTATAACCCACAGATATTTTTCTGCAATACTACTATGTAGCTTTTCTCCATTTTGTAGTTGTGAATTAGATTTTTTTTCCTTCCTAAGTGCAGTAACTTTCACTTGTTTATAGCTGCATTCCCAAAAGAAGCTTCCTATTTACTTCATAAAGATCTACATTTTTCTGAACTTTACAAAATTAATCCTGTTTGCTTACACAGAAGTTTGTGTATCCAAATGTGCCAATTAAATTTCACACAGTACTGAGAGTTATTCAGCTGCATTTCATAAATTGCTTTAAAAGCATTAAAAGACATAAGGAAAACTGCAGTGTAGTGAACAATGCTATTAGCAAACTCAGCACAGTAGGGAAGCCAAACAATGTGAATTAAGGGCTAGGTAGTGGGAAATTTAAGCTGGAGAACACCCATTCTCACCTGTTACAAGATTTAGGCTTGTAAGCACCATTAGGCATGCTATTGAAACAAGACCGATTCTTTGTTTAGCCACGGAGTGGAGGCATTGAAACACATTACTCTGAAGGTCCAATCCTGCTCCCTTTGAAGTCAATAAGAAGCTTGCAATGGATTACAGTGTGTGCAGGATTGGGCCTCTGAATGTGATTCCCTGGCAACTGTCCCAGTTACCATCTGGGAGCATTTACAGTAGAGCTAATAACTTTGAGTTGAAAACCTCTGATGGTGTTTGATAGTTCGTTGGGTACGATATATGGAATAACAAGGGTTCCCAGCAATGTAATTTCCAGCACCGCATCCCATACTGGAGAAATTCTTCTATGTAACATAATAAGGCAATGTGTTTTTTTACATTCCAAAGTCAAATAATTTCTGACCATCAACTGGAAAGCATTAATTTGTATTAAAGCATAGGCTCAGAAATTTCAAGGACTGATTGGTTAAAATCAGTCACATTACCATAGCAATAAGTAGGATTATTTAAAACCCCATTGCAGTAAAATATTAAAGTGCCAAAGAAAATGTGTTTTTAATTAAGCTTCTGTTGGGCCCACTTCCTCAACCACCTGGCATTATTCTTTTTCCTGCTCCAGGTTCTCTGTTTTCCTTGCCCTTTGCCCATATGACATCCTCCCATTACCGCTAAGTCCTCCTCTCCAGCTATACTAGACTTCTTCTCCCATCTCTCTCCATTCACCCCAGCCTAATCTGTGCTGCAGGTGGCAACAGTGCAGCCAAGGGGGTGGAATGAGCAAGAGACAGGTTTATGCTAAAAATCCTGACTCTTGAAACAGAGCACCATGCAATAACCCCCAACTACCCAGTTAACCCAGTCCTGAATCAACCGGAAAATGCTATCCTGAAAGCCCTGTGAACCAGATTCTGATTACTTAATTTGTATTAAGTACCTAACTTCACAAATAGTCCCATTCATTTCTGTAGTTCTTTTTCAGGAAGAAACAGGATAAATCCAGGGATTAACAGAACATGAAGTTGAAGCCCTTTCTGCATGCTTAACATTCTAGACTTCTATCTATCTATGTAGCTATTCACATACCATAACTAGTCTAGAGAACTATGTGTTTCCGACCACTGTTATTCTCTTGTCATCTTTTCCATGTCTTCCAATTATTTGTTGCATCCATTTGTCGTTTTTAGTGTTATATTGTGCATTCTTTGGGTCAGCGTTTGTGCTGTGCTGAGCACAACAGGGTCCCAATTCTGACTGAGGCATCTGGGCACTACTATAATATAAATAAATAGCACTGACAGGAAAATGTATTAGCCTCCAATAAAGTCTTCTTCCCAGGCATTTGGGAACCACATTTTCTCTGTTGTAGCTCTCCTCCCTTGCCCTAAGAGGTCTGGTGAGTAAGGGATCTGGAAAATCAGGAGAAGTGTATGTTTACACTGCAATTAAAAACTCGTGGCTGACCTGTGCCATCTGACTTGGGCTCAGGCTAACAGGCTGTTTAACTGTGGTGTAGAAATTCAGCTTTGGGCTGAAGCACACACTGTAGGACCCTGCAAGGTGGGAGGGTCCAAGAGCTCAGGCTGCAGATCAAGCCTGAATGTCTATACTTCAGTTAAACTGCCCTTTATCCAGAGGTGAAAGTAAGCCGGTACGCCCCAGTACGGCATACCGGTAAGAACCGGTGCGCTGTACTAGGACCAGCTTTCAGAGAGGACAATTTAAAGCCCTGGGGTAGTGGTGGCAGGGCTCTGGCAGGGATTTAAAGGGCCCTGGAGCTCCAGCCGCCGCTACTGCCCCGGGGCCCTTTAAATCCCCGCCAGAGCCCTGCCGCCACTACCCCGGGGCTCGGGCAGCAGGGCTCAGGCTGGGATTTAAAGGGCCCGAGGGGTGGGGGTAGCGGCGGCTGGAGCTCCGGGGTCCTTTAAATCCCCACCAGAGCCCCGCCGCCGCTACCCCAGGGCTCGGGCAGCAGGGCTCAGGAGGGGATTTAAAGGGCCCTGGAGCTCCAGCCGCCACTACTGCCCCGGGCCCTTTAAATCCCCGCCTGAGCCCTGCCGCCCGAGCCCTGGGGTAGCGGCAGTGGTGGGGCTCTGGCGGGGATTTAAAGGGCCCCGGAGCTCCAGCCCCCACTACCCTTCCGGGGCCCTTAAAATCTCTGCCTCAGCCCTGCTGCCGAAACCCTGGGGTAGCAGCAGCGGGGCTCTGGAGGGGATATAAAAGGGCCGGGGCGGTAGTGGCGGCTGGAGCCCCAAGCCCTTTAAATCTCCGTCTGAGCCCTGCTGCCCAAGCCCTGGGGTAGGGGTGGGAGGGGCTCTGGAGGGGATTTAAAGAGCCCCGGAGCTCCAGCCACCCCTATTGCCCTGGCCCTTTAAATCCCCGCCAGAGCCCTGCTGCCAAAGCCCTGGGGTAGTGGTGGTGGGGCTCTGGCCGGCATTTAAAGGGCCGGGGTGGTAGCGGCAGCTGGAGCCCCGGGGCCCTTTAAATTCACGATGGAGCCCAGCCACCACTACCCCAGGGCTCGGGCAGCAGGGCTCAGGCAGGGATTTAAAGGGCTCGGGGCTACGGCAGCTGCTACCATAGCAGAGCCCCAGGCCCTTTAAAAGCTCTGCCAGAGCCCAGAGCCCCGAGGTAGCAGTGGCAGCCAGGAGACCCCAGGGCTCCTCAGTGATTTAAAGAGCCTGGGGCTCCACTGCGGTAGCGGCAGCTGGAGCCCTGGGCCCTTTAAATCGCCACCGAGCCCCGGGGCTCCCAGCTGCCTCTGCAGCTGGTAGCTCAGGGGTGATTTAAAGGGCCCCAGGCTCCCAGCCACCACTACTGCAGCTGGAGCTCTGGCCCTTCAAATCAAGATTTAAAGGGCCTGGGGATTTAAGGCCCTGCCTCTTCCGGTTGAGGCCACGCCCCCTGCTCAGGACTCCAGCGTACGGGTAAGTCCTCTAACTTACTTTCACCCCTGCCTTTATCCTAAGCCCCACTAGCCTAACTCAGTTGGCATTGGCCAGCCATGGTGTCTAATTGCAATGTAGACATACTCCAGGTGCTATCCCGCCCTCTTAATTGGCCCAATTAGGCAAAGGAGAGCTGAGCCCAGTTTCATTTAATGGACTAGTTACCTCATTACAAAAGGCTATTTAGAAGATGTATATTCTTTTCCCTAGCATGGCTTGTCTTCATTCAGTTAAATACTAAACATAAAATTAAATAGGAATATTATCATTGTTTTGCAGATGTGCTGTTTATTCCCCAGAAAAAGCCACTTGAAAAATAATTAGTGCCTGAAATGTTCAAATGGTAAAGAAAATTGCCAATTATTCCTAAAATAATTATAATTTTCAAAAGATACTTCAAGTAGGGTACTTTCCAGGCTCTAGACACACATATTAAGAGGGGGACAGACTATGGTAACTTACTTCAAACTTTTCAGATCACATCAATTACGATGCAATTCAGTCTTTGGCAGACACTGAGTTCACTGTGCAATTAGAGTTGATTATGCTGCCTCTGATCTGAGTGCACAACTACTGTTTATGCGTGAATTCAGGGAAGTAGTTTGAGTTAAGAACATAGAGAATATTAAAACTGGCAGTAGCCATTTGTATTAGATCAATACAGATGTGTTGTTGGGTCGACCTCAAAGTATGATAGCATTATAATTATGTAGTAGTACAAATAAAGATAGACAAAAGAGTATATAGGTATTGTAAAAAGGTATAAACATCAGTTCCATGCTGTTGAATTTCACTCTGTAACAAATGCAAGGCCAAAGTGCTAATTATTTCAGGCCAGTACAGAACAAAGAGTTCTGTGCTGGAAAGTGATAAGAACTTTGAGGAAACAATGCTGTTCTTTAAAACAACACCCTGATGCTCTTCCCCCGTGGGGGCCCCTTGTCATGCCTATGTAAATCTTGGTATCCAAAGAGGGAAAAATAGATAGTGGGATAAAACTTGTTAAATGAATCAAGAGTCATAGATTGTGTTGTTAAGTAAAAGAATGAATGATGAGTGCATGGAATTGAGAGCCTGAAGCAGGGAAATAATTGGTTAGTAAATGGTGCCAGCCTAATCCTAAGAATTTCAAGCTTGGTATCGATGGGTCGAAGAATATGCAAAATGGAGATAATCGGATGACCCCCGGAGGGCGAACCCGAATCCACCCAAAATGCATCAAGGAAGAACAAGATAACACCTAGCCATCATGGATGTACCACCTGCTGATTGATGGTCATCTCAGTTGTAAATTCAGCATGATGAAGCAACTTCCATAGACTTGTATTGAACCAGAGACCTATAAAAATTGGGTCTAGGGGTTGTGTTCTTTGAGTCTGGTTCTACGATCACCCTCCAGGAGCATTGGATGCACATCTGACCACAACTCGGCTCCACTCTTGTGTCCAGGCCACCTGGCCAGTGACTTGGCACAAGTAACGTCTAGGCTGGTAACTAACAACCTTTTTGCAGAACCTGTGTGTGAATGTCTCTGTGTGTGAATGGATCTATATAGAAATTGCATATAGGAATATTTTGTTGTATTTACAATAAACATGGCAATTTGCCTTGTCCCTCTTACAAGATCCTGTTGGTACCATTTTTATTAGTGTAACAGCGTTAACAGGAAGATGAAAGGGAACCACATACACAAAGTATCAAATATAACACTGAGATAGGGCCCCTTCATCAGCCACATTCCTCAGAAATGGAAGAATATTCCTCATTCTTGACAATATTTCAACAACCTATATACAACGTATTAAAGCTATGAAACTGGTGGCTTTGTTTTGTATGTACTGGACCTTTCAAATATCTAACTTTGTGTATAAAGAAAAGGAGTACTTGTGGCACCTTAGAGACTAACCAATTTATTAGAGCATAAGCTTTCGTGAGCTACAGCATGAAGTGAGCTGTAGCTCACGAAAGCTTATGCTCTAATAAATTGGTTAGTCTCTAAGGTGCCACAAGTACTCCTTTTCTTTTTGCGAATACAGACTAACACGGCTGTTACTCTGAAACCTAACTTTGTGTATGGAGACAGCAATCACTTTATTCCCAGATCTTCTGTAGCCTTTTATAGAAGAGGCACACATTCACATACAACGCACTAAACTGAATGCTTTACTTTTGTCTTTTCTTGCTGTTTTCTTTAATCTAAAGTAGAAGTCATTTTAGACTGAAAAAAATCATTGCTCTGTACATACATGAATGCACAACATTGGATTATTTTTTTATTCCCCTCACTCTTTCATTTAGGAAAACTACACACTTTTCTTCTTAAATTTTGTTAAAAATCTTAGCTGATTTTATTCAAAGCATCACTCAAGTTTAGTTTCAGTTTTAGTTTTCAAACAAAGGTTGAAAATATAACACAATCTAATTGGCCTTTCATAAAATAACTAAATACTAGGGCTGTCAAGCAATTAAAAAATTAATGATTAATTGCACTGTTGAACAATAGAATACCATTTATTTAAATATTTTGGATGTTTTTCTACTTTCAAATATATTGATTTCAATTACAACACAGAATAAAGTGTACAGTACTCACAAGTATTTACACTGTAAAAAAACAAAAGAAATAGTATTTTTCAATTCACCCAATACAAGTACTGTAGTGGAATCTCTGTACCATGAAAGTTGAACTTAAATGTAGAATTATGCACAAAAAATCCTGAATTCAAAAATAAAACAATGTAAAATTTTAGAGCTTGCAAGTCCCACTCAGTCCTGCTTCTTGTTTACGTCACCTGACATGGCACTGTTGTAGTCAGCATCGCAAGATATTTACGTGCCAGATGCGCTAAAGATTCACGTCCCTTCATGCTTCAACCACCATTCCAGAGGACATGCATCTATGCTGATGATAGGCTCTGCTCGATAACAATCCAAAGCAGTGCAGACCGATGCATGTTCATTTTCATTATCTGAGTCAGATGCCACCAGCAGAAGGTTGATTTTCCTTTTTGGTGGTTTGAGTTCTCTAGTTTCCGCATCGGAGTGTTGCTCTTTTAAGACTTCTGAAAGCATGCTCCACACCTTGTCCCTCTCAGATTTTGGAAGGCACTTCAGATTCTTAAACCTTAGAGTGCTGTAGCTATCTTTAGAAATCTCACACTGGCACCTTTGTGTTTTGTCAAATCTGCAGTGAAAGTGTTCTTAAAATGATCAACATGTGCTGAGTCATCATCTGAGACTACTATCACATGAAATATATGTCAGAACGCGGGTAAAACAAAGCGGGGGACATACAGTTCTCCCCCAAGCAGTTCAGTCATAAACTTAATTAATGAATTATTTTTTTAACGCACATCATCAGCATGAAAGCATGTCCTCTGGAATGGTGGCCGAAGCTTGAAGGGGCATCTGATTATTTAGCATATCGGGCACATAAATACCTTGCAATGCCAGCTACAAAAGTGCCATTGAAATGCTTGTTCTTACTTACAATGTCACCAGAAAGTGAGAAGAGAGCAGTATTATCTCCTGTAAATGGAAACAAACTTGTTTGTCTTAGCGATTGGCTGAAGACGAAGTAGGACTGAATGGATTTGTAGGCTCTGAAGTTTTACATTGTTTTGTTCTTGAGTGCAGTTATGTAATTTAAAAAAAATCTACATTTGTAAATTGCACTTTCACGATAAAGAGATTGCACTATAGTACTTGAATGAGGTAAACTGAAAAATACTATTTCTTTTGTTTACTAATATTTGCACTGTAAAAATGATAATCAAAATATACACTTTGATTTCAATTACAACACAGAATACAATATATATGAAAATGTAGAAAAACATCCAAAATATTTAATCAATTTCAATTGGTATTCTATTGTTTAACAGTGTGATTAAAACTACGATTAATCAAAATTAATTTTAGTTATTTGCGTGAGTTAACTGCGATTAAATGACAACTCTACTAAATACAGTTTCCAAGTTCATAAAGTGAATGTGTATTTTAGACAATTGAGCACTATTTTTTCATCCCACAAGCACTGCAACCTAAAAAGTGCTGCACTTTATAAAAATCTGTATTTTTATTTATTTTTAGTTCATTCTCAGTTTAAAATCACACACAGTCACTTTTACGAACTGACTTTTTTCGAAGTGGAACCACACTTGCAAGGGAAAAATGTTATTCTATTCCTAACATCATAGTGCAAATAAGGGTATACCACTTTTTATCCATAGGCCTCAAAGTGTTTTACAAAGATCGGTCAGTATTATTATCCGTATTTTACAGATGGGACACTTAGGTATAGAGAGGTGAAGTGACTTGTTCAGAGTCATACAGTGAGCTACTGTCAGAGCTTGAAACAGAATTCACTCTCCAGGATCTTAAAGCACTTTATAAAGTATATGTCTGTTGCACCATTGAAATGTAAATGGCCAAAGTTGTGATCACATGAAGACATAGGAATTATTGTGGATGCAGCAAAAAGGAGGGGAGGATATAATACCCTGAGGACCAAAATATGTGCAGCAAGAAGACATGTTCCACAACGTGCTACAGCGTGATGAGAGACAGACCAGGGAATGGAAAGAGTGTTGGGAAGCTGAAAGAAAGGACAGAAAAGAGAGTGCTGCTTTTGCTAGGAAAGCAACAGAGCAAATGATAAAAGTTATGGAGGATCAGACAGAGATGCTCAAGTCTTTGATACAGCTGCAGACTGAGCAGATCTGAGCGCCTGCAACACCATGGAGAAGTATCCCTTCCTATTGATGTATTCAGAGGCAAGGTGGTCTGGCACTAAAATTGGAATGTGTGTGTGCCATCAATCGCCCCACCACAGTTAGGGAAACCCATCTCTGCAAAGCCATCCACTATTTCATGCACATTTCCAAGAGTCATGGTCCTATGCAGCAGTATGCAATTTATTGCCCTGCAAACTTGGAGTAATACAGTCCCAACAGTGGACTTTGCTACCAGCCGGTCACAAATCAATTTGGTGTAGGAGTCTGGATTCGCCAGCTTCCACACAGCGATTGCAACAGGGTTCTCTGCCAGAAGGGCAGTTCTCAATCTGGTGTCCTTGCACCACATGTCGGGGGACAGCTCAGCACATTGCTCCATGAAGGTTGCTTTATGCATCCTAAAGTTCTGTACCCACTGGTCGTCATCCCACACCTGCATGACAATGCAATCCCACCAATGAGTGCTTGTTTTCCTAGCCCAAAAGCGACGCTCTACCATATGCAGCTGTCCTATGAATGCACAAAGCACTGATAAGTTGCTGCCATCAATATTACACTCGGGTGCCTGTGATTCATCCTCTAACTTTGCAAGTAACTCTGTGAATAACTGTGCTGCCATGCATAATGTCGTCACAACAGCTAACAGCGCATAGGAGAGAAGTGTGGGATCCATCCTCTCTCACTGCAGATGCTGGTGTGCACTACAAAAGAATGACAGTTGGAAAAACATTGCAAAAGAAAGCCGGAGACCTTTGGAGAGGTGGGACACAAAGCGGTGCATGACAGTACATTTTGCACATCCCAGGATGCGCCATGCTCTGTTTCTGCATTCCCACAACGCCTAGCGATGGATGGTGTCACCAGGCACTGTGGGATACATACCTACTGTCCATTGCTCTCACTGTCAACAAAGGTGCCCCAAATGTGGACACTATCTGTCGACAGAGGGAGCAAATGTAGACTTGCTTTGGCAACTTTGCTTTTGTCGCTTTTTCCTTGGGAACATTAGTTTCATCGAAAAAACTTGCCAGTGTAAACAAGCCACAAGAGGAAAAGGCATTCAGGAGAGCTGGCAATTTCTCAAACAGAGAATATTAAAGGCACAATGTCAAACTATCCCGATGAGACAAAAAGACAGGAAGAATAGCAAGAGACCAATATGGTTTCATCAGGAGCTCTTTAATGATCTGAAAATCAAAAAGGAATCCACAAAAAGGGGAAACACAGACCAATAATTAAGGACGAGTACAAAAGAATAGCACAAGCACGTAGGGCAGTGGTCAGCAACCTACACCCCGTGGGTGGCCCATCAGGATAATCTGATTGCGAGCCGTGAGACATTTTGCTGACATTGACCATCTGCAGGCACGGCCCCCCGCAGCTCCCAGTGGCCGCAGTTCTCTGTTCCCGGCCAATGGGAAGTGGTGGCCAGCATGTCCCTGCAGCTTACTGCTTCCAGCAGCTCCCAGTGGTTGGGAACGGCAAACCGCAGTCACTGGGAGCTCCAGGGGGAGGAGTGGGAAGGGAGGGGGCATACTACAGACAGTCAATGTCAGCAAAATGTTTCACAACCCGCAATCAGATTACCCTGAGGGGCTGCAGGTTTTCCACCACTGATTTAGGGACAAAAATCAGAAACCTTAAGGCACGAAATGAGTTACATCTACCAAGGGATATAAAAAGCACTAAAAAAAGAGGTTCTATAAATACATTAGGAGCAAGAGAAAGATAAAGGCATGTGTAGGTCCACTACTTAGCAGGGAAGGAAAGCTAATAAGAGATCACATCAAGAAGTCTGAGGTGTTTAGTACCTATTTTCCTTCAGTCATCACTAAGACATTAATTGTGATCAGACACTTAACAAAATTAATATTAACAACAATGGGGACAGAACACAAGCCAGAACAGATTAAAGAATATTTAAATAAATTAGATGTATTTAAATTGGCAGGACCTGATTAAATCCATCCTAAGGTACTTACAGAACTGGCTGAAGCAGTTAGCAATTATCTCTGAGAACCTGTGGAGGACATGTAATATCCCAGCTGACTGGAGAAGGGCAAACAGAGTATCTATCTTTTAAAAGGGAAATAAAGAGGAATCAGGGAACTATAGACCAGTCAGCCTAACTTCGATACCTGGAAGATACTGAAACAGATTATTAAATGTTCAATTTTTAAGCAACTAGAGGATAATAAAATTCTTAGTAGTGTCAACATAGATTTGTAAAGAATAAATCATGCCAAACCAACCCAATTTCTTTTTTTTAAAGGGTTACTGGCCTATTGGATGGGGGAAAGCTGCAGAAATGACATATCTTGATTTTACTAAGGCTTTCGACACAGCCCGATAGGACGTTCTCAAACAAACTAGTGAAATCTGGCATAGATGAAATTACTATAGGGTGGGTGCAAAACAGGTTGAAAGATTGTACTCAAAGAGTACAACAGTTTGCTCTCAAACTGGGGAGACATATCTAGTGGGGTACTGCAGGGCTCTGACATGGGTCTGGCACTATTCAATATTTTCATTAATGACTTGAATAATGAACTGGAGAGTATGCTAATGAAATGTGCAGACCGCACCAAGTTCTGAGGGGTGGCAAGCAAATTTGAAGGACAGGATTAGAATTCAAAACAACCTTGACAAACTGTTGAATTGGTCTGAAAAAAACAAGATTAAATTCAATAAAGTACAAAGTACTACATTTAGGAAGGAAAAAAATAAAATGCACAGCTATAAAATTGGGAATAACTGGCGAAGTGATAATACTGCTGAAAAGGATCTGGAGTTCTAGTGTATTGACTATGAACCAACAATGTGATACAGTTGCAATAAAGGCTAATATAATTTTAGGGTGGATTAACATGAGTGTTGTATGGAAGACATGGGAGATAACTGTCCTGCTCTAATCAACACTGGTGAAGCCTCAGTTGGAGTACTGAAGGGGTGGCCAACCTATGGCTCTGGAGCCACATGCAGCTCCTTGTATAGGTACCGACTCCGGGGCTGAAGCTACAGGCGCCAACTTTCCAGTGTGCCAGGTGGTGCTCACTGCTCAACCCCTGGCTCTGCCACAGGCCCTGCCCCCACTCCACCCCTTCCCGTCCCCTCTCCTGAGCCTGCCGTGTCCTCGCTCCCCCCCCCCCCCGAGCCTCCTGCATGCCAGGAAACAGCTGATCGGGAGGTGCGAGGATGCGCTGATCAGTGGTGGGTGGGAGGCGCTGGGAGCGGAGGGCGGGGGCTGCTGATGTATTACTGTGGCTCTTTGGCAATGTACATTGGTAAATTCTAGCTCCTCCTCAGGCTCAGGTTGCCCACCCCTGGAGTACTGTGTTCAGTTCTGGATGCCACTCTTTAAGAAAGATGTGGACAAACTGGAGAGAGTCCAGAGGAGAGTAACAAAAATGATGGAAGGTTTAGAAAACTGGACCTATTAGGAAAGGTTATAAAAAACTGGGCATGTTTAGTCTTAAGAAAAGAAGACCAAGTGAGGACCTGTAGCAGCATTCAAATTTATTAAGGTCTGTCATAAAGAGGACTGTGATCAACTGTTCTCACTGAAGGTAAGACAAGAAGCATTGGGCTTAATCTTCAGGAAGGGAGATCTACGTTAGATATTAAGAAAAACCTTCTAACTATAAGGGTACTTAAGCACAGGTATAGGCTTCCAAGAGAGTTTGTAGAATTCCTGACATTGGAGTTGTTAACAGGTTAGACAGAGTAGGTGGGTCTAAATATACCTAGATGATCCCTGACTGGTGTTTTGGATCTGCCTCAGCTCAGGGAGCTGAACTAGATGACCACTCAAGGTCCCTCAAGCCCTACATTTCTCTGATTTTATAAAATTCATTTAAGAGCCTGATCATACAAATCTTTGGTGGGAGTTCCACACATAGAAATCAATACTAGTTCAGTGCATGCAGGATTGAGCTCCTGGTCATTAAGTCCCTCCTTGTTAACTTTTCCACACTGAGAAAGAATGGTTACTTACCTTACAGTAAATATGGTTCCTCAGGATATTTTTTGCACATGGGTCCCACTCTAGGTGAGCATGTTCCCTACTTGCACCCTGTATGTCCTTGTGGCCCCCATGGGGACCCAAAAGGTGGAATGGGGACAAAAGCCTCTCAGTTCCTTTGCTAATATAGTATCCCAAAGCAAAAGGACTCTGCAGTACCAGAAAGGATGGCAGGTTATGGAATCTATGTGGACAAAACATCTCAAAGAGCCACAGACACTGTATGGTCAGTAACCATCTCTCTTGTTCAAGTATTTGCTGACATAGCTAGCCAGATAGATGTATGGAGTGTATCAGTTATCGCCCTAAGGTGGTAGGTGCCAGGAATACTGGTTAAATAAAGACTGCCCTATTAAATAGGGCACCAGACTCAGCAGCTGCAACCAATGGGTAGTGCTGAATAAAAGTACACACTGAGCTCCAAGTGTCTGCACTGCATATTTCTGATATAAGGATGTTCCACGAACATGCCAAGTAGGTCACTTGCAGCCTAGTAGAATGTGCTCTAATATGAGAGGATGGAGCTAATTTATTTAGTTCATAGGAGATCTCAGTACAAATCTGATACCCATTTGGAGAGTCTCAGTTTTGCAGAAACATTCCTGTGTGAATCAGAATATTTTGCATCTTCCGGAGCAGCTTCAGGCTGTCAGATTTAGAGAAGAGAGGTCTGGGTGTAGGACCAGGGTTGTGAAACAATGTCCAGGAGATCTGGAAGAGTGATGGGCAGATATGTTAATAGGTGCATCAGTTGTGAACACCGAGAACTGATGTACCCATGCACAAAGCAAGACTTTGTCCTGCCTTACTGTTCTGAGAATTAATGGCAGAAAAGCATCCATCAGCCCTCTGTTTCACTGGATTAGGAATGCATCTGAAAGAGAGCCTGGGTTTATGTCTCTTCCGGAGCAAAATGCCTGACACTTCTTGTTCAAACTGGTGGCAAACAGGCCTGTGGAAGGAAAACTCCATTTGAGGATGACTTGATAGAGGACTGAATCTTTGAAAGTCCATTTGTGACTCAGAAAGCACTTCCTGCCAAGTTGGTCTGCTGTTTGTTCTGAACACCTGTTAAGTATAGAGGAATGAGACTGATCGGGTGATGTATGCACAGTCCCCTAGATGAATTGCCTCTTGACAGAGAGGGGATGATCTGGCTGCACCCTATTTATTAATGAAGTGAAATAAAGTGACTTCTTCAGAATGTCATAACTCCAAAGAGCCACTGGATCCAAATGTCCATTACTGAACTTTTTATACCAGTTTTACTTCTACTCCTTTTAATTTTTCTTAATATACTTCTCTCCTGCATTTTTCTAATTAATTTTCTTTTCAGTACAGGTGAAAATTACTAGCTTTACATCACTTAAGACTTATGTCCTCTATTTAACCATAGAACTGTTACAGTATTTCTAGCAATAGTGCAGGTTTCCCTTCCCAATACAGCCCTGCAAATGAATCTCAATCCTGTTATAAAGGTGTCACCTCTGTAACTGAAAGAGTCATTCATTTGCATGTTGCGTTCATTCAGCACAAAGTGTGACGGTTTTCCAGTGACATGGGCACCTGCCTGGTAGGAACTAAACCCCTGCCAAGTCTCATCCTCACCCCCAAATTTATGTTTAAAAATCAATATGATTTATTTTGGTTTACTTCTTAATTTGTTATTACCATTGCTGATGATATAGAAATTCTGGCAATAGGGTTTGTTCGTTAACTTGTGCTCCCTCTGCTAGTCACTTTTCTATAGTAGCAGAACGAAACTACGGTCATGAAGTACCATTATAGGCCACAGGGGAAGAGGGCGAAGTGACCTCCACAATATTACTCCTGCCTGTTACAGTCCCTACAGGGAGTTCTGTATGTTTAAGGATGGGGGAGGATTCACTTTGTTACCGCTGCCCAACAAAGTAGGGAATCTGCACAAAAGATAATATAGCCTACATAAAAGTATAATTTTCTTGCAGGGCCTCTTCACATGGAAATCCCCCTCTCCCTTTCTAGGGAGATTGTAAGGTCAGCTACAGACTGGGATGAGGAACAGATATCTGTGAAGATAGATGAGAGGCAAAGGACCACCAGTGAATCCCATGACATCCACGGAATCTTCATACATCCAGAGGATTTGAGGGTCAAACCTCCTATTTCATGTTTGGGGGAAGGAAGAGTGGGAGGGGGAAGGTGAAAGGGACAAACCTCTTTCCTTCATGAAAGAATTCAGAGGAATCTCTCATAGGTTGTCTTCACTGCAAAATTTTATCATGTCCAAACCTGGTTGTACAGAATCAAGTTAGCTGATACAATACTGACCACAATTTTGAATTTAGCATTGACCAGACAAATCGCTAGCATGATTTGTCCTGGTCTACACTGACTGCTACGTCACAGTCAGCCTCTTGTCAATTATCAGAATTTTCACAACTGCGTTCAGACATGGTAAAATTTTGTGCTATAGAGCACCTCCTAGAGGGGAAGAGCCTGGCAGAGATTTCATTCCCAGTGCCAACACAATTACCCTCCCCCACAGCCCTTTTTACTTTGTTATTGTGGTTTCTTAATTTTTCTAAACTAGATTGGTGGATTTAAAACAAAAATATTGATAATCCACAGGCCATTACCCCAGATTGTGAAAATGTTATGGTAGGTCAAATTTGGTGCACAGACTATTTGAATAGTGTCCCTTTAAAGAAATAGTTACAAAAGGAAAAACAGTATAAATAAGTTTATTTTAGAATAGGAAGGGAATTCAGTTGGAATTTGACTCGGGAAGCACGTATTAGGGAGCAACATGCTTTAGCTAGTAGGTTTTTTATATTTCTAATGTAAACTTAAAAAAATTCCTGCAATTGCATAAGTAGAAACATCTGGTTTTGTGAGACAAGAAGGGCACTTTTGGGCTGAGATCATGGATGGGGGAAAAAGGAAACAGACTGAAAACTACCGGGGCTTTTAAAAATAAAAAAATACATTAAAATTCAAGAAAATCTCCTGAAACTTACTTTTTTGGAGATATGACAAAAAGCAAAAGAACATTGGGAAATTCAAAAACAAAAAAACAAAAAAAAGACCACCACACTAACCCACCACCACTTATTATAATAAAACAGATACAGCACAGGAGGGTTTTTACAGATAAAATTAAAATTGTTACTAACAATTAAAAATCTAATTTTTCTCATGTCTGCACTTTGCTTATTTTTAACATTTCATTCAGCGTGGACAACATTAACTATTAAGAGCTTTTCTGCTTGAAGAAAAAAGGCCAGAGTAGCTAGTGCACACTTGCTACTCAGCATTAATGCACAATGCATTAATACAGAGTAGCTAGTGTGCTTTAAATTCACACTATCTTACTCCACACTAACTTCTGCATATAAATAAGTTCTTAGTTTCTTTAAATAGTTTGCTTCTCTTTTCTAGTGGTCATTCTGAAAAATGCTGTTTGGAGTCACAAAATTAGTGAGAAATATCTACATTTTAAATTATTCTTTTTCAGCTTCATGAAAAAGGTTTCTATTCATATTATGTTTAGTAAACTAGTATATATTACACTACACACAAATTTTGCCTTTGCAACCTAAAATATTTTATTTATATCTTTGTGATATATAATGAGCATGTTAAAATGTAAAATATATTCCAGTAGGAGCTCTTCCTATATCAATTAAATTGTTCAACTATGTTGTGATTATATGAATAATGGAGACAGAAAGGATACCAGTTTTCAGATCTTGCAGTCTTGGTATTCAGAAAAATTCCTGTTTTGATCTGTAAACTAAGCATTGGAATACATAAAATACTTAGGAAAATAGACTAGAATTCATTAATGTGGGGGAAAGAGTGAATAAATCCAGGATTCATAAGGACAGATATGAGTGAGGAAGAGCCCAGAATTTATTTGTATGGGTGTCTGTACGTAGGGGGTGATGGTGTCAGATTTTAATAGTGCATGGAGCCAAGAAAACTTAACTTATAGGTGTATGAAGATGTAATAATCTTCAGTAACAAATGCTGGCATGGAAAATTGATCAATATGCAGGGCATTTTGATTAACAACAAAAACAAAGGAGAACAAACCGGTATGTCAAAGCCCAGTTACACATGAGAGTTTAGGATAAAATTCTGAGCCTTACATGGCACAGTAAGAGGGGGTTACTGGGTTACAGATTGTTGTAATAAACCATAAATCCAGAGTGTCTGTTAAGTCCATAAAAAGAAAAGGAGTACTTGTGGCACCTTAGAGACTAATCAATTTATTTGAGCATAAGCTTTTGTGAGCTACAGCTCACTTCATCGGATGCATAAAAGTGGAAAATGCAGTGAGGATGTTTTTATACACATGGACCATGAAAAAATGGGTGTTTAGCTTATGCTCAAATAAAGTTTGAGCTTATGCTCAAATAAATTGGTTAGTCTCTAAGGTGCCACAAGTACTCCACATTGTAAGGAGAGTGATCACTTTAGATAAGCTATTACCAGCAGGAGAGTGGGGTGGGGGGAAAGAAAACCTTTTGAAGTGATAAACACCCATTTGTTCATGGTCTGTGTGTATAAGAATATCCTCACTGCATTTTCCACTTTTATGCATCCGATGAAGTGAGCTGTAGCTCACAAAAGCTTATGCTCAAATAAATTGGTTAGTCTCTAAGGTGCCACAAGTACTCCTTTTCTTTTTGCGACTACAGACTAACACGTCTGCTACTCTGAAACCTGTTAAGTCCACGATTTTTAGTGTCTACCAGAGTAATGAATTTAAGCTCCCAGGCTCATCTTTTGAAAGTATTGTGCAGGTTTCCTTTGAGGATGAGGACTGATAGCTCCGATATAGAGCAATCTCTTTGTGAAAAGCATTCACCCACTGCTGATAAAGTGTTATCTTTTATCAATTTCCTGTGACAGTTTGTGAGCATAGTGATTGTCTGGTTTCACCCACATAGTTATTGGGGCTTTTAGTACACTGGATGAGGTATACCATATGCATGTGAAGGATCCATGGAGCTTGACAGGTGACCAGTAGTTATCTTTCAAAACCAATAGTTCTAGATTGCCATCTCATTGGCTTCCCTGAGGTAGTCCTTCAATGAAGTATCAAGTACCTTTCCTGGGTAATCCATTCTAGACAGCCGCTTTACAATAGGCTGCCCTCAAGCAAGTTTAGACGTGTTCAACAAGTCATAATTTGACACAGACATATCCCACTTTGTCATACAGCCAGACCTCAATCCCACGGAAAATAATGGAGCTAATACTTTCTTTTAATTCTTTATTAATGAAGTCCTTGTAACATAATTAATGTCAAACTAGATATCAAACTAATGTGATATTTTTCATGAGATTACAAGGTTAGTTGATAAAGGTAATAATGTTAATGTAATAGACGACTGTAAGGCATTTAACTTGGTACTGCACAAGAGGACAATCATTATGAGAGTGATCTGGATCACTTGGTAATCTGGGTGCAAGACAACAATATGCATTTCAATGTAGCCAAATGTAAAGTTATACATCTAGGAACAAAGAATGAAAGCAGTACTTACAGGACGGGGAACTCGATCCTAGGAAGCCATGCCTCTAAAAAAAAGACTTAGATGTCACGCTGGATAGTCAGCTGAACATGCACTTGCAGTGTGATGCTATGGCTAAAGGACTAATGTTATTTCTAGATGTATACATAGGGGAATATCAAGTAGGAGTAAGGAGATTGTATTACCTTTGCATTTGGTACTGGTGCAACTGTTACTGGAATATTATGTCAAGTTCTGGTATCCACAGTTCAAAGAGTATGTTGATAAATTCAACAGAATTCATAAAAGCCGTAAGAATGAATAAAGGATTGGAAAACATGCCTTACAGTGAGAGATTCAAGGAGCTCAATTCTATCTAGATCAAAGAGAAGGATAAGGAACAAATTGATCACAGTCTGTAAGTACCTAGATGCGGAAAATAAATTTGATAATAGAGGGCTCTTTAGTCAAGTAGACAAAGGTATAACAAGATCTGATGGTCAAAAGCTGAAGCTAGACAAATCGAAACTAAAAATAAGGCACTTTTTTTTTTTTTAATAATGAGGGTAATTTATCACTGGAACAACCTACCAACTGTTGTGGTGGATTCTCCATTACAGGAAATGTTAAAAATCAAGATTGAATAAAAATCTGCTCTAGTTCAACCACAGTTATTAGGCATGAAGCAGGAATTAAATTAAAAGAAGTTCTATGGTCTGTGTTATGTAGGATGTCCAATTAGATAATCACAATGCCCCTTCTGGCCTTAAAATCTATGAATTGCCGCAAAAGAGAAATCAAATAAAGGACACAACAACCCAAACAGCAGATTAATTATCAAAGATGTAAAAAAGAAAAACAACCCCTACTATTCCAAGCTAAAAAGTACATTGGTGGCTTTTTTTAAAATAGCTGCTGGAAAGCTGGTAAGTCCTCTTTTTGTTACTACTAAATTACATTAGTAGATGAAACATTCATGACTCAGGTACCATTTTTTCAGATGGTGCAAAGAGGGCACTGGATAAAGATAAAACATCTTAATACTATGTGACGAGGCCAGTTTATAAAGGATGCCAACCTGAAAAATTGCTTTATTGACCCTTGTTATGCTCATGCAGCAAATTATAAGGTTTCTTCTTCCTAAGTGCATTTGTGAAATTCCCACATATAGTAAAGGTAATGAAATTAGTAGAGAGAGCACAACCCCATCCCTCAACAACTTTAGCCTCATCCCCACTTCCCAAAAGCACCTGGTGACAGGCCTCTGAGGAAAGCCAACAATGCTTTTTCAGCTTTTCACCCAAACAGTACATATAAACTCACCATGAGAAACAAGAGGATGTTTACCAGTAGCTACGTTACTTGAGAGCGTTGCCTCTGCATATTCACATTTGTGGGATATTTCGCTACTGGCATCAAGCTGCGGAATTCTTCTAGCAAGCCGTGTCAACTAGGGCTATGTACCCCTTTACCTTGCAAAAGATTCTGAGAGTTTAAAAGGAGGAGGGACACCAACTGCCCTCCAGTTTCTTCCCTAATTTTGGAATTCTTTACCTGACACTCCAAAGAAGTGAGGAAGGTGGGTGGGAAATGTAAATACACAGGGACAACACTCTCAAAGAACAACAGTTACTGGTAAGTAACCTCTCCTTCCTTTGAGTAGCTTCTACATATTCCCACTTGTGGGAGATCAGCAAGCAATACAAACCCCTAGGAAGTTGGGTGCAGGCACTCTAGGTGAATAGGAACTACAATACTGTCAAAGCAAGCATGAGCTGTAGGTGACAAGTCAAGTGTGTATTGAAATGACCAAAATATCACCCTCTCACATCAGACCTCAGTGAAGGGCAATTAAAAAAAATACATACAGCTTCAAGTAACAGCTTTGCAAATTCTACAAGAGAGAGAAGCATGCAATTGAGGCTGCCATCAGCTTACTGAATACCTTCTGATAAATGCAGGTGAATGAAGACCTGGATAAAGAAGAATGTAAAAGAGACTTGGGGAATGTAGAGAAGCAAAGACTCACTGGCATGGCGCCTCCCACTGGTCATCCTGGGAATTAGTTCTTTCAGCACTCAGATTGCCTCCTGCTGGCCAATGTCTCACCTGCCTCAGGCTCCGTGTCCCTCCTGGACCCCAGTGCCCTTTACCCTGGAGTTCTGCCCCAACAGTACCCTCTCATTCTCAGTCTCCCCTTCCAGGGAATCCCCAGCCCTCTATACCCACCTTGCCTCAGTGGCTACTGCCAGTTGTCATCTAGCTCCCTCTCACTGGGGCAAACTGCAGTCTGTAAAGGCCACTCATCATTGGCAAGGGGGTCAGACCAGCTGCCTCTGCTTAACCCCAGGCTGCACCTCTGCAACCCCAGTACTTGCTCTGGCCTTTAGCAAGGCCCACAGCCTGGGGATTTGCCAGGCCAGAGTACCCCCACTCCTCTTGTCTTTCCCCTGTACTACTCTACTCCCAGTACCCTGTGCTCCCAGGCAGTCAGGTCCTTCTCTCTCCACAGCTAGAAAGAAACTGACCCAGCTCCTCCCTGATCCCTTATAACAGGGTCAGGTGTGGCCTGGTGGGGGCTGTGGCCCCAGCTGTAGCTGCCTCCCCAGTCAGCCCAGCCTTCCTCCACCAGAGGAACTGCCCCGCTACAGGGAAATACAGTCATGTTAGCAACAGTTTGAGATAGAAACAGAGATGAATTGAGACTGGAAATGGGGATGAGGGCACTGACTGACCAAATCACATTTCCCATATGGATTACAGTTTATAGAAAACAACCCATGTGGTCTGTATCTCAGTAAGTCCAAGCAGTAGCTATGGGTAGGAGCAATGTCCTCTTCTCAGGTGTACAATACAGGTGATATTCTATCAAGTAGCAGACCAGAGGTCCAACAAATTCTGAGAAACAAGACTCCAATTCCACACCAAGAGAGATACATGCATTAGAAAAAATATCATTTGGGCAACTAAATTAATACATCCATCCCGTGACACTCACAGCACAACCAAGTATACTAATATAAAGAAATCCAGTTTCCTTCGGCACAACCCTGATGGCAAAGCAGTCATCTTAAATAACCCCAGTAGTACACAGAGCAATCCCACCAAAGGCTAGAGTATTGCAAGGTGAGTGAGAACTGTTGACTAAAGCAGGCACTGGTGGAAGCTGAAATCACTATCCATACCATCTGGGGAAAACCCATAACACAATTCTGAAAGGTTTCAGTGCCACTAACACTGCTCTAGGCCCTCATCAGAACCTAGACCTGGAAACATTGAACAGTTCTACCAATTTCATCTGGAAAGACTCCAATAAAAGGAATGCCTAGAGCTTCAGTTAACTATCCCTACAGGCTCTGGCAATAAACTATTGGTAGATATCACCTCTCAGTAGTATTTAAGGGAGACTAGGATAGTAAACCCAGATTTTAGAGGTGCCAACCTACCAGACCCCAAAGGATCAGGGATCTATGGTGCCAGGTTCTCTGAACCAGACTCAATTGATGTAAATAGGTCCAGGGACCTATGTGCCACTTATACTTGACCTAAAGCACCATAATATGTAATTCTGCTGAACCTGTGACAAATCAGGGAATCTTGGTTACACTTATGTAGAGTATAATACTCTTTTGGCAAGTAGCACTTCAGAGACAGTGAATCATGCCAGCCTGGACCCAGTTCTCCTGTGCAAACCTGGGGATTTGAGTGTTCCTGACACTGGGCACCAAACCACTTCATCAAGAGACTTACCCAAGTTACTAGTGCTAGTTCTTGTCACTTGTCACAATTACATTGACTCAGATAGATCTGAGGTTCCTATTGCCAGTTGATTTGGGTACATAGCCACTTCAACTAAGATCAACCTTAGTGCCACTTTTACTGTGCACTGAGTCACTTCAAGTTATGCTGGATCCTTGGCACTAGACCCAGTAGGCATGGTTTTCGTTCCTCAGATTTTTCCTGGTTTAACACTACTTATACTGGTGCTCGCCAGTTTAAGTAAGTGGTACTGAAACCTTAGCACCAGATTTAGATGACCTGGAATTTGTGGTAACATTAATACTATCTATAATGGGCACCGGACCACCTAATCAAGTGGTTCACCAGGATCTATGATGCTGGATCCTAGGCAATCTTGGTCAATGCATTGGATCAATGGTGCCAAGATGCCAGGATCGAATTCAGTCATACCAATGGGAACCAGAGACCTCATCACCTTGTCAACAATGCCAGAATATCAGAACTGAAATAGGTGAACCTGGGGGAATCTGAGGCCCTTGGCATCAGGTTCTCAGAAATAAAAACAGGGAGATGGATGCCACTTAAGCCAGATACAGAGCTACCTTGGCTAGTGGATGTTCCAAGTCGATACTGGACTTACACACTGCCAGACTCAGGGTAGTCTATACTGCTCTGAGAGGTGTGACTGCAGCATTTGTTTACATACCCAAGCTAGCTTTGATTTAGTTCAGTAATTCTCAACCCTTTTTTTGCTAGGCCCCCCTTTGAAAATATTTCAGGCTGTGACGACCCTCCCCCACCCAAATACCATACCATGCCACCCTTACTTTTGCGCTGCTGCTGGTGGCAGCGCTGCCTTCAGAGCTTGATGCCTGGCCAGCAACTGCTGCTTTCTGGCCACCCAGTTCATAATCATGGACATTTATTCATATTTCAAAAATCCACCTGGATGGAGATCGGAGAATCAAAAAAGAGGTCATGTCTGGGAAAACCTGGATGTATGGTAATCTTAGTTAACTATTTAAGCACTGTAATGAAATGCAAAGGAAACAGTTGTTGCGACTCAGTCTCCCCTCTGCTGATAGAAAAGGAGTACTTGTGGCACCTTAGAGACTAACCAATTTATTTGAGCATAAGCTTTCGTGAGCTACAGCTCACTTCATCGGATGCATACTGTGGAAATTGCAGAAGACTCTGCTGACAGTTTCTCCTGGATTTTGGAGAAAGTTAGAGTACAAATGGATGGATAATAACTGAAGTATTGCAGGATATTGATGTGTTTATCAGAGCCTGTTGGCGTCTGTAAAATAGAAAAGCTAACAGCATGTTTGTTATATATCTTTGCAATTTGAATTGATGTCTGGTTTCCCAGAGCCTTTGAAGGAGTGCCTTTTTATAAATCTAAATTAATGCACATTACACTCATAAACCAGATTACAATAATGTTGTACTTCTCAACAATGTAAGTTTTGAACAGCAACTCAGGCCACAAAGTAATGGCAATTACTCCTCACACCAATCTCCTCATTCTTGATACTAGTATCTTCACTAAGTGCTGCAGCTGTGCCATTGCAGCGCTATAAGGCCTGATCTACGCTACAGGGTAGGTCAACATAAACTGTCTTGCTTCAACCTAGCTGTGGAAGTGTCTTTATTTAAATTTGGCTCCACTGAAGTGTCCCTCTATGCTGCTCAGGGAGGTGGTGTTACTAAATTGGCTATGTAATTAGGTCGACGCAGTGTCAGTGCAGACACTGCGTTGCTTATGTCAACTATTACTGGTTTTCAGTAACCGTCCCACAATGCCCCACATTGACAATACAATCAATACAAGTGCTCCTGGTGAGGATGCGCACCGTTAACACAAGGAACCAAGTGTGCACACACACAAGCGATTTAATAACTGTGGTGGCTGCATGCCAACATAAGTTTGGTTGACGTAATTTTGTACTGTAGACACGCCCTAAGTGTAGACACGCCATCAGCCGTTTCTCCCTTCCCTGCCGATTCCTACAGTTTCCACCCCGCACCAGACCCAGCTCTTGTTCCCTCTACATTTAAGTCAGACTGCAATCTTCCTCCACACTGCCTGGAAAGTCAGCATTGAGGCACAGAGAACACTGGAGATATAGGGCAGGTCTACACTTAAAAAGCTGCAGTGGTGCAACTATACTACTGTAGTGCTTTAGTGAAGATGCTACTATGCCAACTGGAGAGCTTCTTCTGTTAGCATAGTTAATGCACCTCCACAAGAGGCAGTAGCTATATCAGTGGGAGAAGCACTCCCATGAACATAGTGTTGTTCACACTGGGGGTTAGATCAGCATAACCACGTCACTCAGGTGTGTGGATTTTTCACACCCCTGAGCGACACAGTTATACCAATGTAAGTTCGCATGGTCATAGTCTCCCTATTCTCAGTTCTGGTGGTCCAGAACAACAGTTGAAGGAAAATCCTGCTCAGCCCCTTCAGCCCTGGGATGGAGCATGCTCAGAACAGATGGACTCTTAGAGAATTTAGCTCCTAAACTCTAACAAATCTCTAGTGACCATTTGCCATTTGAAACCTTTTTCAATGGTTTATAACTTGGCCAACTGTGGGCAAAAAGCATTTCCCAGACACAAACACCCACTGCCAAATTTCAAGTCCCTGAACCAAAGAGTTCTCAGAGAAATGGCTAGAAGAATTTCTTTTAACATGGGCAAAATAATGTGTTTCCATTACTGTGTTCTCAGAAACTGCTGAACCATTTTTGCTGAAAGTCTCCCAAAAAATTAAAATAAAATAATCAGCCCGAGGCAGACACCCAGCATGGAAAATTTCAGCATGAACAGTTAAAGTCTGGCAAAGTTATAAACCACTGAAAACAGGGTCTTGAAATTGTTGGGTGACAATAATAGGCAACACTACCAGCTATGCCTATAACATATATGCCAATCTCTATTTTTCTGGTTTACTCCACAGCAAAGACAAAATTCTAACACTGAAAAATAAGCTGCTCCATGAATAACTGCTGTGCAGTGGTCCATTCTGGATAAGCATCTGCACTAGTCATTTCTGGATAAGTACAGTAAGAACAGTCTAAGACAAGCAAGCTTTGCTGGCTGGATTTCATAAGACTGTTCCACCAGCTGAGTTTTGAAATAAACATTTCCTATAATTTCTTATAAGCATACACCTCACTTAAAATGCAAACAAAAAAGAGATTGTATGCTGCTCTTCTAAAGTAGGACACACAAAAGAGAACAGTCCAGATTGAAAAAGCTGGGTGATATTGCAACTAAAGTTTCAAGATTCTGCCTACTGAAAAGGGCTCACTGTCCCCAAAAGCCAGCCAGTCTACTCCCATATTTACCACAATCAATCATTCAGGTTTGCAAGTTCTACAAAACTGGTTAGCCATGTAAGAATGTTTAAAAAGTTGTATGATTTTGCTAGAGTTGTACAATTTTTTAGGCATTTATGTACTTTATTTCAAAAAGAAAAGTATATCTTGTTTTATTCTCAATTAACAACTGAAACTAAACTTCTAGAAATCTGCAGTCTGCAGAGACTGTTGCTATTTTGTGAAGCAGAGGAATTCAGTACATTAAAGAGGAGTCTGACACTCTGTGCTCTCTCATGGAGACTATTTTTGTTATTTTTTCCTTAATATAAAATAAACAGTAATACTGAAGTGTTATGGATGTTGTGTGCATGGAAAACAGAAAGGTATATATGTATTATCATTCATATTTTATAGATGGGGAAAACAAAAGAGATTAAGTAACTTGTCCAAAATCACAGAGCAGTCAGTAACAAAATCAGAACCCAAATATTTTAACTCACAATCCTATGACTCAGTTCACTAGACTTCAGCTAGACGCAAAATTGAGTCGCCAGAATGTTTTAAAGGGTTGTGAGACAAGTCCTGTCCTAAGGGGTTGGCTGGGCTCGCCTCCCTGCTCCAGGAACTACAACCTCTAGGGTCCCAGAACCACTCAGGTTTAGCCCAGCCGACATGATGAGGGGAGTCTGGTAAGCCAAATTAGAGTGAGCCAGGTCACAACTCCACTCACCCAAATTTGGTCCAGTTGTGCGGGCGGGGCCAAACCTGAGCAGTGCTACAACCCCAGAGGTTGTAATGCCTGGAGTGGAGAGCCAAGCCAAGCCAGCCCCACAGCACAGGAGCCGCCACTGTAGGGTGAGTGCCGGACAGGACAGGATCTGACCAAAACTACCCAAGGCCTTCACCCCAAGACTATTTACTGGGTTGTGACAGGCCATAAACATTTACAAACGGGCCCTGAGCCCAAAAAGGTTGAGAACCACTGGATTACACATATGACAAACTCAGTTGTAAGGGTGAAAATTTTTGCTCCTTTCCCATTAGGGGAAACTGTGAATAAAAGTAAACCACCAGGCAAATTCTTATGAGACAAAACAGTGCTTTCCCTATTACCTTAGCCCTGATTTGTTTTAAAATAAATGCAACTTCAGATAGAAACTGATAAAGATAAACACTGAACACTCTACCCTTTCCACTTTGCACAGTATAAAAATCACATTTTTCACTTGCCTAAATCTTTTCTTGTTATCTGAAGAGTAGATTGAACTAAGAATTTATTTTATAATGAGACGTTCACAAGTGCCTTCTCCATTGATACAGATTATTAGACTGCACCCAAACATTCTGAAAACAATTTGTAGCTGTTTTCTACGGTTTTGATGGAATTAAAGTTTCTGCATGCTTTACTTAAATATTTTGGTGATCATCCTCATTTTCCTACAGCCCCTCATTAGAAATTGGTATTTGAAAATATTAGATTTCCACACAACACTTAGTGCTTCCTTTAGGAGGCTAGATTTTTATGTACTTCTCATTCATCATGAACTATCTCCGAAAACTCTCTCTGAAAACAATGTGATATATGCCATCATGTGTCAGCAATGCCCCTCTGCCATGTACCTTGGTCAAACTGGATAGTCTCTAAGTAAAAGAATAAATGGACACAAATCAGATGTCAAGAATTATAACATTCAAAAACCAGTTGGAGAACACTTCAATCTCTTTGGTCACTCTATTACAGACCTAAAAGTTGCAATTCTTCAACAAAAAAACTTCAGAAACAGACTCCAACGAGAGACTGCTGAACTGGAATTAATTTGCAAACTGGATACAATTAACTTAGGCTTGAATAGAGACTGGGAGTGGATAGGTCATTACAAAAAGTAAAACTATTTTTCCTTTTTTATTCCCCTTCCCACCCCCTACCCCCCCGTTCCTCAGACGTTCTTGTCAACTGCTGGAAATGGCCCACTTTGATTATCACTACAAAAGGTTCCCCCCCACCCTGCTCTCCTGCTGGTAATAGCTCACCTTAAGTGATCACTCTTGTTACAGTGTGTATGGTAACACACATTGTTTCATGTTCTCTATGTATATAAATCTCCCCACTGTATTTTCCACTGAATGCATCTGATGAAGTGAGCGGTAGCTCATGAAAGCTTATACTCAAATAAATTTGTTAGTCTCTAAGGTGCCACAAGTACTCCTTTTCTTTCTGAAAACAATGTACAGCAGCAGTCAAAAAAGCTAACAGAATGTTAGGAACCATCAGGAAAGGGATAGATAACAAGACAGAAAACATAATGTCACTGTATAAATCTACAGTATGCCACACCTCAAATACTAGTTCTGGTTGCCCCATCTCTAACAAGATATATTAGAATAGGAAAAGGTACACAAATAAGGGCAACAAAATGGTCAGGGGCATGGAATAGCCTCTATATGAGGCGAACTTAAAAAGCCTGGAACTTTTCAGCTAGAAAAGAGATGACTAATGGGGGGATATGATAGATGTCTATAAAATCATGAATGGTGTGGAGAAAGTGAATAAGGAAGTGTAAAGGGTAAATTACACAACACAAGAACCAGTGGTTCCAAATTAAATTAATAGGCAGCAGGTTTAAAACAAACAAAAGGAAGTACTTCTTCACACAATGCACAATCAACCTGTAGAACTCATTGCCAGGGGATATTGTGAAGGCCAAAAGTATAACTGGCTTCAGAAAAAGAATTAGATAAGGTCACAGAGGATAGATCCATCAATGGCTATTAGCCAAGATGGTCAGGGATGCAACCACTTGCTCTGGGTGTCCTAGAAGCTGGAACTGCACAACAGGGAATGGATCACTTGATTACTGCCCTGTTCTGTTCTTTCCCTCTGACGCATGTGGCACTGGCCACGTGTGGAAGACAGGATACTGAAAGACATGCACACAGTATGGCCGTTCTTATGCACCCCTTTTCCAAAAAGAGTGCCTCCAATTTTAGTTGGGGATTTCAGACATTTCTGGGATTTGATTTAAATTCCTGTCTCAAGAGTTGAGAGCTATCTGTTTTTCCAGTTTGGCAGCACAGATTCCCAAGACATACAGTAAGCATTGTCTCTGTACAATATTATCATATTTATAAACTAAACCACATAAAGCCTCAAGTCCAGCATCTCCAAGAACAAATGAGTCTAATCTGAAATTCAAGAATATCCATAACAACTGGAATACTTCAACAGCTGCAGTCCAATAGTACAAAAATTACAAGGCACACATAGATAAACAATGGAAAGCATGTAAACATTTATTTAGCTGTACTTGCAGGTAAGAAGTTGGTTCTGTGACATCCTACTTCTTAAGGGTTTTAAATATTCTTGAGAAGCTCATTATTAAAATAACTTGATTATTTTAACATCCAGTCAAAATCTATAATTTTAATCAGGGTTCTCAAATAACCTGAAATGGTTTCAACTCCCAGTTTAATAAATTAGGAGTCGCTGTTTGTTAGTTTGTTTGTTTTACTGGAATATTACAAACAAACCAGGATCTCTCTTTTGGGGTTAGAAACATTTTTAATCTTGCAAAAAAATACTGTAAAAGGAGAGGTATCTATCACTCTCACATGCCTCCAATTTACTACTATCTCAGATAATGTACTCTTTTATTACTATGAATAGGACCCTACCAAATTCACGGCCCTGAAAAATATGTCACGGACTGTGAAATCTGGTCTCCCCTGTGAAATCTGGTCTTTTGTGTGCTTTTACCCTATACTATACAGATTTCATGGTGGAAACCAGCATTTCTTAAATTGGGGGTCCTGACAAAAAAGGGAGTTGCAAGATTATTTTAGAGGTTCTCAGTATTGCCACCATTACTTCTGCGCTGCCTTCAGAGCTGGGCAGCAAGAGAGCAGTGGCTGTTCGCCAGGCACCCAGCTCTGAAGGCAGCACACTGCCAGCAGCAGTGCAGAAGTAAGAGTGGCAATACCATACTATGCCATCCTTACTTCTGTGCTGCTGCTGGTGGCAGCTCTGGCTTCAGAGCTGAGCTCCTGGCCAGCAGCCACTGCTCTCCAGCTGCCCAGCTCTGAAGGCAGCGGTGCTGCCGCCAGCAGCGGTGCAAAAGTAAGGGTAGCAGTACCGCAACTCTCTCCACAATAACCTTGCGACCCCCCACATCTGCTTTTTGGATCAAGACCCCTATAATTACAACACTGTGAAATGTCAGATTTAAATAGCTGACATCATGAAATTTACTATTTTTAAATTCCTATGATCATGAAATTGACAAAAATGGACTGTGAATTTGGTAGGGGCATGAAGCATTTTGATTGACACCTGAAAGACTGAATTGGGAACCTGAGGTGTTAGCATATGTTATTCTACACTAAAGAACAAAAATGAATTCCATGTCCTTTTGAAATTCCTGCACAGTTATATCTTGTCTGTCAAAATGGGGCAAAAAGGAAAAGTAAATATGGTGAGGTTGTATGGAACTATTCTGTTTGGTAGTGGCACATCTGATTTATGTTCATTTTTAGGGTACAGTGTCTGACCTACCCCTGCCTTCTCCCTCCTCCCTTTCTAGGTATATTAATCATAGGATCCAAGCTTCCCATCTTCTTGCGTACAAGTACTCTCAGTGCCTGACTTTCCCACATCCCATTTAAACTCTTACAAGGTCCAAATATCCATCATATTCATCGCACTCAAATGCAAAGTACTCCCTTTAGGAAGGAACAATCAGTTGCACACATACAAAGTGGGAAATGGCTGCCTAGGAAGGAGTACTGAGGAAAGGGACCTGGGGGTCATAGTGGACCACAAGCTAAACATGAATCAACAGTGTAATGCTGGAGTACTCTGTCCAGTTCTGGGTGCCACGTTTCAGGAAGGATGGGGACAAATTGGAGAGAGTCCAGAGAAGAGTGACAAAAATGATTAAAGGTCTAGAAAACATGACTTATGAGGGAATATTGAAAAAATTGTGTTTGTTTAGTCTGGAAAAGAGAAGATGGAGAGGGGACGTGATAACAGTTTTCAAGTATGTAAAAGGTTGTTACAAGGAGGAGGAAGAAAAATTGTTTTTCTTAACCTCTGAAGATAGGACAAGAAGCAATGGGCTTAAATTGCAGCAAGGGAAGTTTAGGTTGGACATTAGGAAAAACTTCCTAACTGTCAGGGTGGTTAAGCACTGGAATAAATTGCCTAGGGAGGTTGTGGAGATTTTTAAGAGCAGGTTAGACAAACACCTGTCAGAAATGGTCTAGATAATACTTAGTCCAGCCACGAGTGCAGGGAACTGGACTAGATGACCTATTGAGGTCCCTTGCAGTTCTATGATTCTATACTCCGCACATTATTGCGAGGTCTGAAGGTCATTGCTCTCCTCACCTGCAGTTACCTATAGCATCTGAATATCATTGTTTCCATCCCTAGGTACTCTCAGGCCTGAGTGCCAGCATTCATCACATCTCACTGCCATCTCCCTCCCCATTTGTCACAGGGTACCAGCTCTGAGTGTATCCCTCCAAGTTCTCACACAAAGCTGTTGTATGACTCCACTCCACTACTCACAGGGTTTTGGTGTCCTGTGGAAGGCTGGGAATGAAACGTGTCTCCTTGCAGGTGATTTTGTAGTGGTCCCAGTCTAAGCACTCACACTCTGATGAAGGGCACATCTCTGTGCCCGTGCTCCACAGCACCGTCTGCAGCAACAGCAGGACCTGGAAAGCTACCAGCAGCCACAGCATCTTCCACAACCTGCTGCTGGCGCTATTTCATCCACCCCTGCCTCACTCTTCTCGAGGGGAGGGGGAACAAGGCAACCAAGGATACAGATGGCACAGGATTCTTCTGTCATTCAAAGTGTGGGGCAGTAGGAAACTGCACCTTGCCAAAAACCCACCTCCTCCTCCCTAAAGGGAAGCAGAAGTAGTATCATTAAACAGAAATCCTGAGTACCCTGCCTCCCGGGTGCTGCTGCGCCTCCTCATGATACCCTGCTCCCTCTCCCCAGGCACACCACCCCCTCCCCACAACTCTCTCCAGGTATCCCACTCCACTGCCCCTGCCCCCACTCTCTCCAGGCACCCCACTCCCCCAATTTTCTCCAGTCACTCATCCCCCAGGTACACCCCCTTTCCCCCCCCCAAGTCTTCCCGGGCACTCCTCTCCACCCCCGCCATGCCCCCCCCCCACTCCCCGGGGACTCGGCTCCCAGCCCCACAACTCTCCCCAGGTACACTATCCCCTCCAACAGACTCGTTCTTCCAGACGCCACCCCCCAGCACAGCCCGTTTACCATCCTCACCCCCAGACAAGCTTTGCCAGGCACTGCCCCGCCACAGCCCCTTCACCCACGGCCAACCCCCTCCTCCTCAGCCGCTCCCCAGCCCCTCAGAGGGCTGCCCTGCCCTGCCCTGCCCCGCTCCTCCCCGAGCTCCCCTCACCGGGACAAACTCTGCGGCTCCCGCTGCTGGGCGCCGAGCTCCCCTCACGCCGCGTTTAGAGCCGCGACGGCGGCTCCTGGGGCCGTTCCCTCAGCCGGGCGCATCACTTCAGCGCGGGCGGTGGCGGCAGCTGCTTCTCAACTCCGAGTCTCAGCTGGGACGCGGACCAGAGCTGCGACCCTCCGCGTCACCGCTTCCAGCCGCTGTCCGCGTCGGCCACCTAGCGGCAACCGCAGGCGCTGCCTCGAGCCGAGCCGAGCCGGCCCAGCCGCGGAGCGCCAGGGCCGCCTGCCGAGAGCGGCAGGGAGGGGACTGGCCTGGGGGCAAGAGGCGAAAGTGTGTGCGCGCGTGGGAGTGTGAGCGCGCACGGGGTTGTGGTGAGGGTTGTGCGAGGGAGAGGGTACCCCCGGTTTGTGTGAGAGGGTGGGTGGTTTGTTTCGTATATGGGTTGTGAGCGTATTAGCTATCATGCTGTGAGAAAGGGGACCGCGTGTCTGTAGCCAGGTCCAGCGCTCAGAAGAGGCTTTCTGATAGAAAAGGTGTTAACACAAACAGTGTTAAACCCAATAACAGGGGCACCTTCAACTTATATGTCTCTGTAAAATGGGTGTGGAATTATTTACCAGATACTCCCATCACCAGCTAACCCATTTTTAAACATAAACATGACACTGCCCTCTAATAATATTTTTGTTAGTTAACACAATTTGTAAGAGAATATGTTTTCACAGGGTAGAGGTGGCAGGTGAGAGAGTACCCAAGCAGCAAGAGCTTGGGACATGCCCTTATGATCCTTTATTATGCTGACCTACCTAATGTAAACGTGCAAAGCTAAGGCAGAATTTTGCCAAGTACAGAAACTAAGGGACACACAGGACAGTCAAAACTCAGACTAGCACACCTATTAAACCAGTGTGATAGGAGAGAGTAGGAAGTGTTCCGATTTCAATCTAATGACCAAAATATGAGGCCATACAAGAAAGATAAGCAAAGAAAAGAAACAGGGTCTAGCACCAGGGAAAAGGAGACAGAGCTCACCCATCATGTACTTCTTGTACATGGTAGGTTGCAGGCTGCTACTAGCAAAGCCGGGCTGAGCTGGCTGTAGCCCTTCTTTCCCAATACAGCAGATGTCTTCGCTAGCTAGAACATCCTTTAATGCACACAACCATGAAGGGCTATTGTGAATTTAAGCTATGTTATATATGGCTGAACAGTATAAAAGTTAACCATTCATTTACAGCATCACTCCATGTAGCAACCCAATATTGCCTCAGGAATAGATGCTAATGAAAAAATGGAGAGATGTAGGAGATCTCTTCTAGGTACCACTTCACCCTGGCCAGATCACATATGAGGGCTGTGACTCTTTTATTCTCTGGTACTATTTGTACAGCTCAGTGGATGAACCTAATTTTATAGTATTTATCTCTCTCACACACATGGGAGGTCCTGGGGGTAGGGGGTACAAATGAATAAGACGTGCAGTCTTGTTATTTATTTTAAACAGTAAACACATTAAAGTTATTTGGACAGCTTATTCAGACAAGCTCTACCTCATGTACTCCTATGTGTGTTATGTAGATGTCCATTAAATTTTCTTGCTGTGTGGGTTATTTCATTTGTGATTTTTTAGAGTATGTGTATTTAGAGTATGTGAATTTTATTTTCTTACACCGCATCTACTTTGTGTCCGTGCTTTCAAGCAGATGAGGTTCGTAGTTCCCACCCACCTACCCAGAGAGGGAACAAATGAACAAGGTAAATCATAATACCTCAGTGACGGGTTGGATCACAGAAACTCCCTTGGGAAATGCCACCTGATGTGCTGAAACTACCCCTCAGCCTGTTTCCCTTGGCAGCTTGGGACTTCAGAACCCTGCCTGGTTTGAGCCAGACACACTAGCCTGTTTCAAACCCAGACCCATGTCTGAACCACGTCCCCCACAAGCTGAAGGCTTAACTGAAAACAGCTTAAGAAGTGTTCCTGTCTCTAACACTCAGATGCCCAGATCCCAGTGGGGTCTAAACCCCAAATAAATCCATTTTACCCTGTATAAAGCTTATACAGGATAAACTCATAAATTGTTCACCCTCTATAACACTGATAGAGAGATATGCACAGCTGTTTGCCCCACCCCCCAGGTATCAATACATACTCTGGGTTAATTAATAAGTAAAAAGTGATTTTATTAAATACAAAAAGTAAGATTTAAGTGGTTCCAAGTAATAACAGACAGAACAAAGTAAATTACCAAACAAAATAAAATAAAACATGCAAGTCTATGCCTAATACAGTAAGAAAACTGAATACAGATAAAATCTTACCCTCAGAGATGTTTCAATAAGCTTCTATCACAGACTGGATGCCTTCCTAGTCTGGGCACAATTCTTTCCCCTGGTACAGCCCTTGTTCCAGCTGAGGTGGTAGCTAGGGGATTTCTCATGATTGCCTCTCTTTGTTCTTTTCCAGCTCCGTATACATCTTTTGTACAAGGCGGGAATCCTTTGTGCCTCTCTGGGTTCCCAACCCTCCTTCTAAATGGAAAAGCACCTGGTTTAAGATGGATTTCAGTACCAGGTGACCTGGTCACGTGTCCTGTGAGACCCCAAGCCTTCATTCCTCTCAGCTTGACACACAGGAAGGCCTGCCTGCAAACAGAGTCATCCACAGTCAATTGTCCTGGTTGATGGGAGCCATCAAGATTCCAAACAACCATTAATGACCCACACTTTGCATAATTACAATAGGCCCTCAGAGTTATATTTCATATTTCTAGTTTCAGATACAAGAGTGATACATTTATACAAATAGGATGACCACACTCACAAGATTATAAGCTTTGTAATGATACCTTACAAGAGACCTTTTGCATGAAGCATATTCCAGTTATATTATATTCACACTCATTAGTATATTTTCATAAAATCATACAGAGTGCAACATCACAACCTCACATTAGATTAAAAAATAAAATACACTTTACAAGATTTGTCAGTAAAATAGTTGTCCCACAGCATGTAATTTACAGCACAATATTTTGTTGTAATTCTTTAAAAGGCAGTTAAGTCACTGGAATTCAGGTGTCAGTTAATGTTTTGTCTTTACGGATTTTATGTGGCAGGGACACATTCAAAAAGACAAAAGAGACAGATGCCACTTGTAATGTTGTAAGACTTAAACTTTAACAAACAGTATACAATCAAATTACTTTGAATAGCACCTTCCACCAGAGTACATCAAAGCACATATGCATAATTAATTACTCCTCTCAGTGATGTTGTGAGGCTTAAGTAATACCATGCCCATTTTACAGAGACAAGTTTAAGGCCCCAATTTTAATAGCTCTAGTTGTGATCTCCATATCCATTGAAAGCAGGCCAAGAAGTAATTGGCTTAACCTGCAACAAGAGAGATTTAGGTTAGATATTAAGAAAAACTTACTAACTATAAGGCTAGTTAAGCACTGAAATAAGCTTCCGAAGGAGGCTGTGGAATCCCTCCTCACTGGAGGTTTTTAAGAACAGGCTAGACAAATATCTGTCAGGGATGATCTAGGTATACTTAGTCCTACCTCAGCACATGGGGCTAGACTAGATGACCTCTCAAAGTTACCCCAGTCATACATTTCTATAAGTTTTTTCAAAAAGCACAAATTTTAACAACATTTCTACAGTTCCTCTGCACTTTTTAATTTTTATTGGGGTGAAGCAGAAATACCAAATTACCACAAGAAGCTGTTCTCCTGGAGCCCAATTTACAGCTGTTCTGCAGCTGTACAGGCCCTTCAGGAAACACTCTGGCTCAAGAGACTTTCAACAGGAGCTGGCTCTGTGTACTGCATGCCCCCCTCCTGCACCCTCTCACACACATCCCAGGTGCAGGTGGAATTCAGGAGCAGTCAGTGTGCTTGCCAAGGGTGGAATGGGAAGTGGCTAGGGTCTTTTTATCCCCGTGATTCTGTGGTGCTGCAGTGGTGCAGTTTTAGGGCATCCAGGAGGCCTGGAATCAGGGAGGCACATCCACCTCCACTCTGTCCCTCCACTAAGCCTGGCACTGATAGAGGGATGAACCTCCAAAGAGGTGATCAGGATCTTAAACTGCCATGCATGAGTGGCAGATGAACCCCCCTTTGGGGAGGCTAGCCCCCCAGCTCCACCCCTTCCACCTGAGCCCCCAACCCCATGGCCAGAGGAGCCCTGAGCCACCACCCCCATCTGCGGCTGGAGGAGTCTCAGCCACCCAAGGCCCTGGCTGCTCAGCCTGACCCCTAGCCTGAGCTCTAGGCTGGAGCTGAGCCTCCATCAGCTTCAGGGAGGATGGGGAGCTAGGACAGGGCCACGGCCTGGGTTAGGGGAGGCTTAATTTACCCTGGCCTTTGATACCTGCCGCCCAGGTAAAAAGTTACAAGAATGTTTTGGTTTTTATACAGAAGAAGCTTTATAGTTCAAGGGTAGGAACCTGTTACAGCAGATTATTAACATTTGTGAGAACAGACATTCAAATCCTGTTTTCCCTACGCAAATAAAGATGGAAATGAAACAGTGTGTAACATTGTTTGTGCTTCTGACACTCTGTACCTCAGGGAAACACCCTGCACCCCCATGTTCATCCTTATAATATTATTGTGCGGTTTCCAATGCAAAATTTATTGTGTTGAGTGTTTTCGGCAGGCTCATGATGCACTGAGCGTCGTTGTTATAGTAATGTTATAGGTTGTAATTTCATGTATATAGTTATGAGGCTGAAAATGTGTGCTCATGGCTTAAAACAAGCCCAGGCAAAACCCTCCAAGAGCAGAGGGGCAGTTCACACCTGATCAGGGCATGTACAGAACAAACTCAGCCCAGCCTCACAGGAACAAAGGACAGTGGCCTAGGCAGCAACAAAGGATCCGTTGGACTCTTGAGTGAGTCACCCCCATCCCTTGGTCAGTTTGAGACTATGATGAGGTAATGCTCACCTGACTCTGAAGGGGAGACACAAAGCCAAGAGGGAAGATAGGACACGATAAAAGGGAGAGACGTTTGCCATGCTCCCTCTCTTTGCCACCTCCATCTACAGACAACACCACCAAGTGACTGAAGTGCTGATCAAAAGGGAGAGCCTGGCTGAAGGACAATCAGACAGCTTGTGGTGAGAAGCATCTAAGTTTGTAAGGGCACTGAAAGTGTTAAGATCAGCTTAGAATGCGTTTTGCTTTTATTTCATTTGACCAAATCTGATTTGTTGTGCTTTGACTTATCACTTAAAATCTATCTTTTGTAGTTAATAAATGTGTTTGTTTATTCTACCTGAAGCAGCAGTGCATTTGGTTTGAAGTGTGTCAGAGACTCCCCTGGGGATAACAAGTCTGGTACATATCAATTTCTTTGTTAAATTGACAAACTCATATAAGCTTGCAGCATGTAGCAGGCATAACTGGACACTGCAAGATGGAGGTACCTAGGGTTGTATCTGGGACCAGAGATATTGGCTAGTGTCATTTGGTTGCACAATCCAAGCAGCAGCTGGCCAAAAGTGCTCACTCACGTGCTGGGAGCAGCTTATATGCTAGAGGCTGTGCGTGAACAGCATGGGAGTGAGGGTTCTCACAGTGAAGCAGGGTAAGGCTGGTTCCCAGAGTTGAGGATTGGAGTGACGTAGCAGATCACCAGTCCAGCTAACACCACGGGAACATCACACCGAGCGGGGTGTACGTGCAGCTTGTTACTCCAAGTGGAGTTCACACTTTAAGCACTGATATTTGTGATTTTAAGTGAGTCTTAAGTGCAGTGGCTAAGAACAGTCAGGAGGAGGTCACAGTTTTGTTATTTTCTGTTTGCTTATTTTGGGAAAGGGAAGTAAGAACAGGAAAGCAGAAAAATGACTGAAAGCAGTGAAGCAATTGCGAAGTTGGAGCTTTTTATGCTGCAGGTTGCAGGAAAAAAGAGGTAGCACCAGAGATTATTGCAACTGAAAGAACTGGAGATAAAAGAAAAAGAGAGAGAAAGAAAACACCAGCTGGACCTGCTATAAAAGCAGAACCAGAGGCCCCTGACCAGGGGCGGCTCTACCAATTTTGCCGCCCCAAGCAGTTGCCACCGAATTGCTGCCGCTGCAACAGCGCCGGAGCTGCTGCCAAATTGCAGCTGCACTCGGAAGAGGGGTGGAGCTGCTGCCGAATTGTCACCGTGGGACACGGACTGCCGCCCCGTTCTGAATGCCGCCCCAAGCACCTGCTTGGAAAGCTGCTGCCTGGAGCCGGCCCTTCCCCCGACCCCCATCACTCCAAAAATCCATAAATGGGAACACTTGTGTCCTGCATACAGTGAGGAGGATGATATTACTGAATATCTGACTCCCTTTGAAAGGCTGTGTGTAATACAATCAATACTCCCTGATAAGAGAGTTCCTACACTGGTAAATGCCTTAACAGCAAAGCTATGGGATATTCTGGATTTAGGTACTCCGTCTCTCCTTTTGAAGCTTTCCCACTTTGTATAAATACTTGTGTTCCAGCCCCTGCTCCACTGAATACTCAAGTGTCTCCCCTTTCTCAGTGCCCTAACTACTGGGCTATAAAGTCACTCTCTCATTCTCTGGCCCAATGGCTATTCAAGTATTTTACACCCAGTGAACCAGCTTTAACAGGCGAGATTAAGAAGCACTCACCCTCCAAACACTCAACAGCCTGGTGTTGAGAGTGACCACCCATGAAAGAGCAGCAACCTGGGTTCAATCACCTGCTCCAAAGTGGGGATTCAAACCTGGTTCTCCCACAACCTAGCTAAAGGTTATAAAGATGGCACTGCCGACTCCCCTGCCAGTGTTTTTGGTTCTTAAATCCCATCTGTGAATTTAGCCTGAAAAATTAAAATGAGACATTTTGTTAGTGCTGAAATGGTTCATTTTGACATTTTTTCTTCTTCATCATCTTTTTTTTTTTTTGACTGAAATATACATACCTATCCCCAAATCCAGATTTAAGTTTGGAGATGTACTTTTTTAAGATGACCTGCAAATGCTTAAAAAATCCAGTTGATTTAGTCATTTGTTTAATGTCCTAAGCACTGTGGTCAGGGCAGAGTGGAAAATCTAGCAAATAATTGATAACAAATTCTTATATTTTATAAGTCCTGCTGTTTAGCACCACCAGCGCCTGCCCTCCATGTTTCCCGGTATGCATTATGGTGGTGACATCACACTTACTGGGGTTCCGCAATGGGGTGGAGAACAGTGGACTCAGGTACCTGCTATTTTATTTTATTTTCATAATATTGCCTATGTTTGAATAGAAATATTAATAAACTTTGCAAACATCTGCATTACCTATAGATCCCCAAAACCATCAGTGACATTTAGAAGTAAATGTGAAATTGAGAGACACCTGGCTATGCTGAGGAAGACTCTAGGCCACAAGAGAATGTTAGGCAAGCTAATGCAAGGGCAGGGTCTTTGAAACTAGAGGTCCCAGGAGCATGAGATGTAGAAACAAAAACCCAGTCTGAGGTTTGTTTCAGGAGATTATTTTGGTTAAATCATCCTTGACAATGCAAATGCCAGACTGCTACATTCCTGCCAAAAAAACAAAACAAATGAAAAAACCCCACACACTATACTGTAAGCAGACTCCACAAAACAAAAAATACAAACCAACACTTACGTATTCTCAAAGCCCAACACATTTAAGTAAATGGCTTCAGGTGTTCATTTCTGGTTAATTCTCTTCTGTGGATATATAACATTGCTCTCTGTGGGTCAAAACCCAACCTACTCAGGCATCATTTTTTGGGTCCAGCCCTTCCACTTTTTGTTTTAAATATACAAAAAACCCAACTTTTTATCATATAAAGCTTAAACTGGTTCACACTGGGGAAAAATACATTATGAAAAAAACCCACAAAATCATACCACTTCCTCCTTCATCTGAGGAAATATAAAAGTTAAGACCTCAAAAGTTAAGCTCTCCAGTATCTGAATGTGACAAAAATGGCCTCTGCCTTGGGTGCCCTCCTGCAGCAGGCTACTACCTGACACATACACTTGTCTTAGTTTCCCCTTTCTTCTGCCCATGAAAGGGGCATAGTCTCCCAGTGTCCATTACAAAGCCCCCCTTTGGGCATAATTTATTCATCTACACCAATTCAGTGACTCCCCCAAACCTTACAAAGAGATCATTCTCCATAACAAACACAAAGCAGATAAAGCAGGGATTTCCCCACATCCCCCTCTTCACAGACATCACCTTCAAGTCACCCACCCAAGAGTCAAGAGCAGCACTTTGTCCCCAGTTCCTTTTTTACCCCTGATCCAGAGTCCCACTCTCTAGGCCTACCTGCCTGAGAGTGACTGGTCTTCCCACAGTCCTTCACCCAAAGGATTCCATTCCTCCAGGCTCCCTACTAAGACATCCTACCTCTGTTCAGAAGAATCCACCCTCTTGCAACAACCCTCTTGTTTCCAGGTTCATCTCCCCTTGATCAAGATACATCTTTTCCTTTCCTAGGGGTCTCTGCCCAAGCCTTCTGCTCATCAGGAGACCCCAACTTTTGTCAATTGTCACCAACAGCTTTCCTCTAAGCTCCTCACCAGCACCTCACATTTAGTGCTTTCCTTCAAGTACTTCTTTTCCTGTTACTTCTTGGCTCTCCAAGTTTCCAGCTCACTGGATTTCCCACCTCCCCTAACTTGGGGCCCTTTCTTAAACCTAAGTGAGGGAGCTGCGGATGGCAACTAACCAGTCACAGGTGCACTGGCCTTCTGTCCCTGTCCCTCTTGAAAGGCCCATATCACCCTGGAACAATGAGGAAGTGCCCATGCAGTGAGAGTTCTTCAGTACAGAGTAGAATAAAGTCCTATTTTCTGTCTAATCAATCAACATATTTACCTATTATAGACATTTGTAAAATGCTCCTTCACCATAGAACCTAAGTGCCTCTGATCCTAATAGTTGTTTATGGGTCAATCACCATAATGACTAATTGTATTCTCACTTCTTTAATATCTTTCCAGCCAGTTTGGTCATTTGGTCATCTGTTTCCAGTTAACGCTCCATCAGGTTCAGTTAATCTGTGTGTGGATCATCAAATGATACAGTTGATGCATGTGAGCAACTGGTAGGAGCGATAGCCTTCTCTGCTCAACTTTTCAGATATAATGGGGAATGTGTATCCTTCACCAATTCCCTCCTGTTCCTACTTCAATCTCTCGGTTAATTTTTATTCTATCAAAAATACTTTACAATAGAGATGCTACTTTGGCACAGAGCTGTTCAACATGGTGTAACATGAGAAAGTGACTGACTAGAATATATGAAAGAATTAATTCCTTTGTTTCTCTAGGTCCTTGAAAACTGTACTCCCCACATGACTAAATTATCTCAAATTTCAAGAAAAGGTGATTATGCTACCAGTCACTTTAAGAAAAAACACATTGGATTTGTAGCTCTCTTGTAATGGGAAAGGGCTAGGAAAATATGGGAGAACAGAAACAGTCTCAACCTGGCAGCCAGGCTGAAGACCCAGGTGAGAGTTGCTCTTATATAAGATCTGAGGTCTGTCTCAAATTCAAAAACATCCTAAGACAATGGTTGGATATGGTTTCCCTTTTTGTGCATTTATGCCTGATCCTGAAGAGACTCAGTTGTTAGGGTTTGATTTAGAGTATTGATGAGACATCAGATAACACAGGCTCAATCTGGTTTTATTAGTCAAAACAGCATTATAGAATTAATGTTAATTAATACTTTTAATATTAATACTTTACCAATACTTTACCAATCTGGAAGGCAGCAGTGCAGCGGTCATACTATCCCGAAATTATGAGCTTCACCCTACTCACATACATACCTGACTTGTTTATAACAAACAAGCTTACCTAAGATTTACCCACCCTTTCTTACCAGTTTCTTATTTTCTTTTCAACATTATTTTCCAGAAGTTAGAAAACTCAGAGACATCTTGCACCAGCCATAGCCTGTTATAGATTGCATATTCGTCAAGTGTCATAAGAATCATCTGTCTTCTCCCTAGTATGCTGTCCAACTGTACCAAGCACACTATCATATTTGGCAAGACAAAACATACATCTCATCTCTGTCAGATTCTACAAACACATAAAACAGTTTATTGAGAGTTTACTGTACGCTTAGCATGAGTGCAAAGATGCTGAGAATCTGATTAATAGTTATACACTGTTAGCATAAGTATAAAGAATACAAAGCCTTCTCAAAATATTTATTGGCCAACAATTTATTGACTCAATAAATGGTGATTCTGTAAAGCAACTACCAATTTGGATTTGGATTTGTCTTACCTAGGATAATGACAATGAACCGTTTTTCATAGACTATAGGAAGAAACACCTTAAAAGTCACCTGGAAGCAACAAGGGATATTGTGTGTCCTATATGATGGAAATAATCTGAGAGGACTCCAGTGTAGACAACCCCAACTGCTAAAAAATCACAAGTCAGGTCCCTAAAACAAGGACATTTAAAAAGTAATACATGTTTTCAAGCTTTTCTCTGCATCTATGATAGCTAGCAATTTTCTTTTTCTTTTTAAAATTAAAGCCAAAATTCTCATGTAATCATATGAATCCAGAAGCTAGATTTTTAAGACTACATACTAGTTATCATGAGACTCATGACAAAATTGTGAGTTGGCAACAATGGAACTCCATTTTTATTAAACTAAACTGGCCCTTTAGTACATCAACTATTTAGAGCTGCTGTAGCTCCAGTTTAGCAATCCTAATCACAGGCATACAGAATTGACTTCCTTGTGCCTTCTTCAAACTTTTTCCTCCTGTAGCTCATACTCCTCCCTCCAACTTCCATGCAGGTTGCTACAATGGGGAATACAATAAGTGAGACAGCAAGAACTTTTAAAAAAGGGAACAAAGCATGCTGGCTTCTCCAAGGTACGGCCCACATGGGCATTATTGGGGCTTAAAGGCAATGGAATGATGGAAGATGTCTTGTTGAGTACTCTAGAGAAATGTTATCCAGGGGATCTTGTGGCTCATCTCAGATGGGTGCAGGAGTATATATAAGGGAGACCTCTCTCCCTAAGACAGGGATGGGGGTGCTTTAGTAATAGCAGGCAGGACCTAAGAATGTATGTGAGGGTTGGGAAGGAAGAGTGGGAGAACTGCCTGAGAAGAGGGTAGTGTGAAGGTTTAAAGAAAAATCAACTATAGTAGAAAGTAGCCTTTAAGCAAACATCGAGAGCAAAATTAACAGCTGCTTAACTTTTTAGGAACATAGTTTACAGCTCAACCAGCTGCCACTGATCTACCCCATATCTACCTTTGAAAAAAGAGTTGTATTTATGTAGGAGGGTATTTGGTGTTTTTTTTAAAGTCCCAGCATCTGGATTCATGTGATTACAAGAGTATCTCTGCTGTTGTTTTTATTTTACATGAACTTTCTAGCCTCAATGGCTGCAGATAAAAGCTTGAAAATGTAGAAGCAAATGCATTGTAATGGCTCAGAAAGGAAATCAAAAGACCTCCCTCCTCTCTTTTTTTAATCTTGTGTTTTCTGGTCTTGATTCATGATTTTGGGGTTAGCAACATTGTTAAACACTTAGTATACCCAAAACAAAATAATAAAATTATCAGCTACAAAAGCCACAAAACTACACTGTAAGCACAGTTTTAAGCCTTTCTTGTAACTTCCATTGGAGGTTTCAGAGACCCAGGCTAAGCTTCCTGTAACAATGACTTGGCATTTATACTGATTTCTATCTTCTCTCTTTAAGACTATGCTGTGTATTAGCCGTTGTATCCTGAAACTAGAAATATTTGTACTTGAACTGTTTATTGCACAAATTCATAATTTGAGCGGATACATAACACCTTTTACACTTGGTGTAAAGAGAACCAAGAGATAATTGACTCAGAAGAGGCAAGGTAGGAAGAATTAAAAGATAACTAACAGACTTTCCTGACTAGAATAATAAAAAAACCCAACAGCATTGATTAAGATTTATTTTCCTCTAAAATGTAGTTTGTATATTTTTTGCTGTAAGGTGTGGCCAGTTCTCTGGAATGCCTTGCTGCACATGAGTATTTTGATTCATACCTGCTTCAGGACAGTTGTCTTTGTATGTGACTTTACCAGCTTGCCATGTTTTTAAAGACCACATGAAATTACTTTTAGCAGTCATAGGATTTGAATATTTTTTTGTCTCAATTGAGCTCCAGTGGACATGCGACCTTATAAAATCACCAAACAGTTTAATGCTCTTGTGCTTAATTGACAGTCTCTGAAGTGGCTTGGCAGTCTAGAGTAGCAGAGATCACAGAGAAACAATTAAAAACAAAGACACCCAAAGGACTGATAAAACAAGCAAAAACACCCAACATTCTAAATGAATCAAACATAAATTTTTTTTTTTGCAGTAGTTACTATGTAAACGCAGGATCTTACTGCTTATTTTTGGTCTTCTTCCCTGACTCCCTCCTATTGTTAAGTCCCTTATGGGCTTGTCTACACTACCCGCCGGATCGGCAGGCAGTGATCAATCCAGTAGGGCTTGATTTATTGCGTCTAGTATAAATCGACTGCTGAGCGCTCCCACATCGACTCCGGTACTCCACCAGAACGAGAAGTGCAAGCGGAGTCGACGGGAGAGCGTCAAGACTGTGAAGACACTGCTGTAAGTAGATCTAAGTACGTCGACTTCAGCTACGCTATTTACGTAGCTGAAGTTGCGTATCTTAGATTGACCCTGCGTGGTAGGGTAGATAAGCCTTTACTGTATCTTAAGTTTATGCCCTGACACTTCTGACCACAACAAACTCCATCATAGACACCAGGCACTGTTTTATTGTTGTTCTACATTAACGCCTGTAGGGCACAATCAAGATAGGGACCTTACCGTGTAAGCTGCTCCATAGGGCTTGTCTACAGTACCGTGCGGAGTTGATCTAAGACAGGGATCTCAAACTCAAATCACCACGAGGGCCACATGAGGACTAGTACATTGGCCCAAGGGCTGCATCACTAACACCTTTTCACAGTGGTGGATTTAGAGTTAGTGGGGCCCTATGCTCAGCTTCATTTTTGGGCCCCCCCCGTGGGGGGAGCATTCTTCTCTCTTCTTCCCCCCCTCGTTTTTCATTCTTTTTTTCTCCCATCTCCTCCTGGGGCTCAGGGCTGGGGGTGCAGGATCTGGGAGGGAGTTAGGGTATGGGAGGAGGCTCAGGGTGGGGATATGGGGTCTGGGAAGGAGTTAGGAACTTAGGGTGTGGGAGGGGGCACAGGGCTGGGGCAGGCAAGGGGTGCGGAGCACTTACCTTGGGCAGCTCCTGTTTGGTGCGGGAGTGGGGGGGGCGTGCAGGTGGCTCTGTGCAGCGCAACGCCGCCCCCATGGCTGCGATTCTGGAAGCCGCCCCCTGCCAGGCAGGGCCGCCCGGATTGCAGGGGCTTTAGGGGCTGCAAGGCCCTGGACTGCAGCTCTAAAGCCCCTTTTGGAATGCGGCCCTACAAACATGGCCAGAGGACTCCGGAGGAGCAGGAGTGGCCGGAGAGAAGCGGCGGTTTCTCCTTCAAAGCGCTGCTTCTCTCCGGCCGGCTGCACAGCCACCCTGTGCTCCTCCTGAGTCCTCCAGCCCGCGTTTGCGGCGCTCCCGCTACCTCCCCTGAGCACGCTCCTCCCCCTCCCTCCTGGAAAGTCCTAAGCACCGCCAAACAGCTGTTTGGAGGCGGGCGGAAGAGCTGGGACGCAGCATGCTGGGGGTGGTGGAGGCGGGGGAACTATGGCGGGCTGCAGGAAATAACTCTGCGGGCCGCATGTTTGAAACCCCTGATCTAAGATATGCAACTCCAGCTACATGAATAGTGTAGCTGAAGTCGACGTACTTAGATCTACTTACCCTGGTGTCTTCACTGCAGTAAGTCGACAGCTGACGCTCTCCTGTTGACTCCGCTTGCACTTCTCGTTCCGGTGAAGTACCGGAGTCGCCGGGAGAGCGCTCAGCAATTGATTTATTGCATCTAGACGTGATAAATCGACTGGATCGATCGCTGCCTGCCAATCTGGCTGGTAGTGTAGACAAGCCCATAGACACCACATAAGATATTTTTTTCCTACCTCAAACAGATTACTGACCAGCGCCCTGATCTTGAAAGCACTAACATACATGAGTGATATTATGCAGATGAGTAGTTTGGACTGCTTCCCTGTGTTATAAATGACTCAAGTGCAAAATTGTTTGCAGTTGAAAAATTTATAGAAATTAATCACTAAAACTATAATTAAAAAGAATACTTATTCGCATTTTAATTATTTTAATACTGATTTTACAGTTACACTCCTCCCCCAGGTGTAATGTAGAGTCGCCGTCAGGATCAGGTCTTGCTGAGGATACTGTTCTTACACGTCTCCTCTCATGAATGGCCCTTTAAGCAATGGGTGTGGCCTGAGCCTCAGTGGGGCTTCCGTCGCGGATAGTGGCGCCTCATGCAAGCCCTAGCGGAGCAAGCGCAAGGACTTTTGGGAGTTGTAGTCCACTGAACCTTCTCCTATGATGGCGGCGTCGGAGCCTGAGGACTACATGTCCCACAGTGCTATGCGTCGGGGGCCCTGGCGCCTGAGATGCCGCTCTCTCTCCCTGTGGCAAGGCGGCTAGTTCAAGTTGCCATAGCGGCGAGGTGGGGAGGAAGCTGCGCAGAGTTGGGCGGTTGGAGCCGGCGGGGTGGGGGTGCCCTGATGCTGAGGTCTCTCGCGAGGTGAGGAGGGGGCTCGGCCCCCGTTAGGGGCATGTTGGGCCTGGGTGGCTCTGGAGTAGGACGCGGGGCCGAGTGGTCGGAGCCCAGGGGGGGCTACTGGCGACCACTGTAGGGGCTGGGCCCCGGGAGGGCCTGCGGGGCAGTGCATGGGGGCGATGGCTGTCCGGTGGGGGGCTCTGTGGTGCCTGGAGGGCACTGCCGCCGCTGTGGGGCCGGTGGGACTGTGGGGTGAAGGGGCTGTGCAGCTTGTACAGCTTGTACAAATAGCCCAACTTGATTGTCATGCACATTGTGTAAAGAGTTGTCACTTTGGATGGGCTATCACCAGCAGGAGAGTGAGTTTGTGTGTGGGGGGGTGGAGGGTGAGAAAACCTGGATTTGTGCTGGAAATGGCCCACCTGATGATCACTTTAGATAAGCTATTACCAGCAGGACAGTGGGGTGGGAGGAGGTATTGTTTCATATTCTCTGTGTATATATAAAGTCTGCTGCAGTTTCCACGGTATGCATCCGATGAAGTGAGCTGTAGCTCATGAAAGCTTATGCTCAAATAAATTGGTTAGTCTCTAAGGTGCCACAAGTACTCCTTTTCTTTTTGCGAATACAGACTAACACGGCTGTTACTCTGAAACCTGTACAGAAGAGTGGTACTGCAGTGTTGTGTTTAGAAAGCTGGCCTTGAGCTAGACAGAGGAAACCACAGTTGCCAACTTTCACGTGGTAAATAAGCACCCTGATTTACAATAAGCCAAAAATAAAGCCAATCCCATTTCAAAACAAGGCCAAAACAAGCCAGTCCCTAAAGAACCTCAACCCTCTATGTGACTAGATCTCTCCGGCATGCAGTCTGAGACTGTGGTGGGCCCGCTGTGCACCCCTGCTTGTGCGTCCTGGCCCCTGCTTGCCAGGAGCTGATTTAAAAAAAAAAAATACAAGCCAAAAACTAGCTAATAATCAACTCATAAACCAAAAACCATCCCAATTTCTGCATTTTTTTTCATGGATTTGGCATGCCTGGAGGAAACCTGCTACCCTGGCGTCAAAAGGTGGTGTAGCAGTGTCTGTGTGTTGCGTAATGGAATGAAACTGGGAGAACCCAAACTCTAAGTGTTGACAACAAACTTAGCCTTGGTCAGAGCACACAAATGATAGTATCATCCACTTCTTTGCCCCAACTAAGAGTTTACAATCTCCACAGGAGACAGGAAACCTGAGGATTCCAGAGCTGGGGATTACCTAATTGGTAGGAGCTGGGAGTCCCGGGAATTTCCCTGCTTCACGGCAGACTTCCAAGCCTGACCTGGGCAAGTCACTTAGCTTGTCTGTGCCTGGGTTCCGCATCTGTAGAAATGGGGATGATACTTCCTAATCTCACAGGGGTGTTGTGAGATTAATTACATTAAATATTGTGAAGTGCTTTGAGATCTCGTGATGAAAAGTGCTATATAAGAACCTGATATTATCATTGTTGCTATTAAATGTTATCAATATACTTGTTTCTTGAGGGAATTTGTAGGGTTTCTAAGTGGCACTTGAAACATAGCTACCTCGCATTGTAGTGTAGTGTGGGAATGTGCTCTCTCAGAATAACAATAAAATGTAGTAATCTCGGGTCTCTGCCTTGAAACATGACAAAATGACAGTGAAATGTGGCATTGTCAGGGTGATGGTTCATGCTAATATCCTACCTCCCTGCTTTGAAATTTGTTTCAATATTTGTGAATAAGATAAGGGCTTGAGTGTGTAACCTTGTCAAAAAAGGAACAATACTGATAATACAGTACTGGGGTCTGTTCCACATCAGGGTCAGTCTTAAAACCTGCAGGGACTTCAAACAAGACTAGAGTAGTAAACTGTCAAATGGGGGTGTGTGTATGTGTGTGTGTGTCTAGCTTCAAGAAACATCTCCTTGGCAAATATCTCTTCTGGCTTTCATCCTGTTTCAGCATATATTTGTACTTTTAATTACCTTGTATTTTATTTTTCTAAGAATTTCTCCTCATTAGGAGTTGAAATTAAAGACTATCATAACCATATTAAAAATCAGGATGTCAGTTATACAAACACTGAATCTCTCTTAAGCATGAAAGTGCTTGCACTTCCTCTTAGCATGCTTATCTGAATAAAGAGGAAGCTTGAAAGCTATATGAAAATCTAGTAGAAAATTGTTTGTCAGTTGAAATGTTCTCATTCAGTCCTTTTTTGTTTATTTAACACTTTATTTACTAGCCTCCTTTCAGCACTGCAGCCACTGCATTTTTTGAGCAAAACCTTGTGTTGAACAGTTAAAAATAAACCCCTTAACCTTCTATGTGGTAAATCTTCATTTCCTTTGTGCTACTTCTAGGGTTGTTTCTTTTTTCTTGACCTCATTTGGTGGAGACATTTCTTGGAACTTTATATTGTTTTTAGCAAATCAACTTCAGTGCTGTTCAGCATTACTTTTATTTCAGTGTTTAAAAAGGTCAGTAAAAATAACTGTGATCAGAACCATGCTTTTGGAAAAAGCTTCTGTGCCAGTTTAAATATCTGAGTCAAAGAACCCAAAGGTGCCTGTCTTGGGACACTTAGGCAAAGTATGATTTCTGCTCCACACTGTCTGAGTCTCTCCTCCCTTCCCACTCAAGAAGGTACATTGCAAGAGGAAAGTCAGCTGCTATAAGGACTGGCAGGAATCAGGGCACCAAATGTTACTTTTTGTTTAGAAACAATCTTGCTTATAGAAGTTAGAGGTAGAAAAGCTCTTATTTCGAAATTAAAAATTATGCGCACAATATTTTAAAATTATGCAAAATTCTGCATATTTTATTTACCAAAATAATTGAAACTGGCACGATTATATTGTGGTGTTTTGATAATTTATTTCAAAATACCTGTCAGCAAATATGTCTCTAACAATATAGACAACAAACAAGATTCAGGATCTGGTTTTTTGACAAATAGATTCCCTACTAGGCATATTAATACAAAATTTTGAGTAACAATTCATTTAAACTACAATACAGAAATGTAAGCCCTCATGTAAGCCCTGGCTGGGATGATTTAGTTGGGGATTGGTCCTGCTTTGAACAGGGGGTTGGACTAGATGACCTCCCGAGGTCCCTTCCAACCCGGATATTCTATGATCCCTCAGAAGCAGTGCAAAGGCGTGGAGGAGTCAGGGGGTAATGGAGGACCTGAGGGAGAGTGAAGTAATTGTTGGGAGTGAATCTGGTGGTTTGTTGGGTGTGCGTGGGAGAAGTGTGGAAAAGGGGTGTTTTTTAGGGGAAAGGGATTGTTAGGCAGCTGACCTTCTCTGACCTCTAGCCTCTCCCATTCAGTCAAGCACATCTGCACCTATCATCATGTGTCCCTGCATCCCCCTTCTGTCCCATCCCCATGTGTCCTTGCACCCCGACTCAGCCACCCCTCACCCCCATTCTCATGTGGTCCAGCACCACAACTGAGCCACCCTTTGCCCCACCCCATCCCCACATGGCCCTGCACCCCCACTCCCATTTAGCCCTGCCCCAGTCTATCTGCCCCACTAGCCCTTGTGAACTCGGGTCTTTGACACCCCCACCTCCCAGCAGAACTGTGTGCCCCATTCTGTCTGTGTCCTCCCTCTTCCCCCCCACCCCATGCCTCCTCACTTGGCCGCATGGGCAGGGCACTGTGAGGAACGCACCCTCTCCTCTTCCCTATCACTGGCTGCTACTGCCGGTGAACAGGCTGCTCTCTGTTCTGGTGCCACAGCAGCCCCTGGGTGGTGAAAGGTGTAACTTCAGTGCCTCTCCGGCAGAATATATTTTCTACAGAGGGGGAAAAAAATCCGCTGGGGACATGAATTCTGCACTTGTGAAATGGTGCAGAATTCCCACAGGGGTAAGATCTATGAGAGCATACAGTCCATCTCCCTGCTAATACAATGATCGCTCCCTTTTAGTACACTTTTTAGTATTTTGTCCTGCCTCATTTTAAATATTTCAAATTATTGAACTTTTTCCTGTAGCTAGGGAAGCGTGATGTGATTATTCCCTGAGTGCTGACTCCTGACCATAGTCGGGATTCTTTGTCTTTAGCTCAGCGGTGCCCAAACCTTTCCTGTTGCACCCCATCTCCCCTTACAGTAATGAAATCTGTCCACATTCCCCCCCCCCCTTCCCATTACTGAGCAGTCAAGGCTTCCTCAACTTGGGGTGACGGTGGAGCTGGGGGCAGAACTGGGGATGGGGGAGGAGCTGTGGCTGGGTCCAGACCTGGTCTGGGGGTGCAGCTGGGTGCGAAGCGGAGCTGCAGCTGGGCTCAAAACAGGGCTGGGTGGCACTCCCTCCCCACACTCTGTGGGAGCTGACCCGGGTCCTGCCATGTGCCCCCCCCCGAACATTCCTCAGTTTGGGGACCCCAGCTTTAGCTGCTATGTTGTTGATAAACTTAAAGCCTCCCCATAGGGATTGCCATACCAATGGCCTGTCTAGTTCAGGATCCCTTCTCAGATATCTGTCTGTACCAGATACTTCAGTGGAAAATGAAGGAAACATGAAGTGGGCAATTATGGAATAACCTGCCCATGAGGGAAGTTTCTTCCTTTCTCCATCATTTTAGATGTTGGCATATGCCTTGAAGTAAGAAGGCTTATATTCCTTACAAACTTTTTTTGACATTTCTATCTAATGTATCTGTGGATGTTCTCATTAGCCATATGACTATTCGGTTCTCCTTTTTTGAATTGCCTGATATGTTGTGGCAAGAAGTGCCATGCTGGTTTCTTCTACTTATTTAGGCCATGTCTATATGTACAGTGCTGCAGTGGAGCACATGTGGTGAGGATGCTCTGTGCCGACAGGAGCAGCATAAGCTATGTCGGTGTTAGAAGTTCTCCTGCAGATATAGAGCTGTGCACACAAACCCTTATGTCAGTGTAACGTATGTCGCTTGGGGGTGGAATATTCACGCTTCTGAATGACATACATTTTGCCATTGAGCTTCCACAAGTATGTGTACACCAGCAGGGTAATCAGACTCCTTGCTAATAGTGTAGTTATAGCCTAAATGAATACTGGAACATAGTTTCTCTTCATCCTCTCCCCACAGTCCCCCTTGAAGGAATGCTGTCAAATGACCTTTAAAATATTTTCTTATTTTCGCTTTGTCTCTTGATTCTTTCCAATCCACCCTGCCCTTAGATGTGCTTAAAATTAGATAGTTGCAAAGTTTTAGAAAAGTCATTTTCCCTAGTGCTGAAGATAAACAATCAGGGCTGCTATTATTTTTGGACCCAAGATATTGGAAATAATGTGGTGGTGGAGAAAGAAGGATGTGGGGCAAGAATTAGGCCCCAGTCCTACGATTGGATCTGCTAACTTGCACCTCTGCAGCCAGGAAAGCTCCACTTAGGTGAAAAGCTAATTTTTTTTGGTTATCTTATAGGATGTTTCTGTTCTGTGTAACAGTCCTTTTGAGCCAAATGGAAAACATGCTTATTTGATCTTGCATTCCCAAATAACATATAGCACTTCATCTTATGTACTAAAAATAATAAAGAAAACAATTCTAATCACATGCATCTCTTTCCCCTCTGGAGGGGAAGAGTGAATAAATTACATGTGGCAAACATGGATCAACTAGGATTTGTATTAAACAGGCAGCTGTCAGATAATGCTCTAAATTTTAGACCTGATCTTTTCACTCTTACCAGCAAGCCCCATCTATTTTTATCACTAGATGCAGAAAAAGCTTGGGGCAGAGTAAATTAGCAGTTCTTAAAAGATACTTTGGATACATTTGGCTTAGGCCCTAAATTTCAAAATTGGATTTCCATCTTATATTCCAAACCATATGCTGCTGTAAGAGTAAAAGGATATCAGAAAAATGCTACTCCTTTAGACGCACACACCAAGGATGCCCATTGTCTCCTCTTCTTTTTGCCAGATTAATGGAGTCATTCATTAAGTTGATAAGAAATAATCCTTGTATAAGGGGAATTACAAAAAGAAACAGGGAACACAAATTAGCCTTCTACAGATGATATTTGTTATGAATCTCTCTCACACTCTACTAGATCGGAAAGAGAAAACCTTAAAATTTGTCAGTGTCAGGATTTAGTATAAACTATGACAAGTGAGACCTCCTGGGTGTAGGTATGGGCTGTGATCTACTGAAAGATATAAAAGATAAATACGAACAGAAATGGGTAGCTACTTCAGTAAGATATCTGGCAATCCACATTTCTAACAGATGGCAAAACTTATGTGCTTTTGATTAAAAATATCAAAAGAGATCTGAAAAATCGGTCAAAATATGAATTGCAGCAGTTAAAGTGAATATTTTACTCTCAATTAACTTCCTTTTCCAAACATTCCTGGTTTTAGTCCCTGGGAATTTGCTTAAACCTGGATTTCTTATTTCCCCAAATGAATTTGCCACTAATTTAACAATCCATGATAAACAATCTACTTTATAGAGGCTGTGGCAAAAGGAAGGATTGGCTCTACCAAACATTAAACACTGTTATCAGGCCAGTCAGATCACAAACCTGATGTACTGGATAACACTGACTGGACCGACTCCTGGGGTATCAAGCATAATGCCCCTGAGGCCTGTCAAGGTTCCTTCACCACTCTGAACTCTAGGGTACAGATGTGGGGACCTGCATGAGAACCCCCTAAGCTTATTTTTACCAGCTTAGGTTAAAACTTCCCCAAGGTACAAACTATTTTACCTTTTGCCCTTGGACTTTATTGCTGCCACCACCAAGCGTCTAACAAATATATTACAGGGAAAGAGCCCGCTTGGAAACGTCTTTCCCCCCCAAAATCCTCCCAAACCCTACACCCCCTTTCCTGGGGAAGGCTTGGTAAAAATCCTCACCAATTTGCATAGGTGAACACAGACCCAAACCCTTGGATCTTAAGAACAATGAAGAAGCAATCAGGTTATTAAAAGAATTTTAATTGAAGAAAAAGTAAAAGAATCACCTCTGTAAAATCAGGATAGTAAATACCTTACAGGGTAATCAGATTCAAAACATAGAGAATCCCTCAAGGCAAAACCTTAAGTTACAAAAAGACAAAAAAAACAGAATATACATTCCATTCAGCACAACTTATTTTATCAGCCATTTAAACAGAACAGAATCTAACGCATATCTAACTAGATTACTTACTAAGTTCTAAGACTCCATTCCTTTTCTGTTCTTGGCAAAAAAAAAAGAACCACACAGACAGAGAGAACCTTTGTTTCTCCCCCCTCCAGCTTTGAAAGTATCTTGTCTCCTCATTGGTCAGGTGCCAGTGAGGTTATCCTAGCTTCTTAATCCTTTACAGGTGAAAGGGTTTTTCCTCTGGCCAGGAGGGATTTAAAGGTGTTTACCCTTCCCTTTATATTTATGACAGGGCCGGTTTTGTTCAACATCTTTATTAGTGATCTGGATGATGGGATGAATTGCACCCTCAGCAAGTTTGCAGATGACACTAAGCTGAGGGGAGACGTAGATATGCTGGAGGGTAGGGATAGGGTCCAGAGTGACCTAAACAAATTGGAGGATTGGGCCAAAAGAAATCTGATGAGGTTCAACAAGGACAAGTGCAGAGTCCTGCACTTAGGAAGGAAGAATCCCATGCACCGCTACAGGCTGGGGACCAACTGGCTAAGCAGCAGTTCCGTAGAAAAGGACCTGGGGATTACAGTGGACGAGAAGCTGGATATGAGTCAGTAGTGTGCCCTTGTTGCCAAGAAGGCTAACGGCATATTGGGCTGTATTAGGAGCATTGCCAGCAGATTGGGGGAAGTGATTATTCCCCTCTATTTGGCACTGGTGAGGCCACACTTGGAATATTGTGTCCAGTTTTGATCCCCTCACTACAGAAGGGATGTGGACAAATTGGAGAGAGTCCAGCGGAGGCAACGAAAATGATTAGGGGGCTGGGGCACATGACTTACGAGGAGAGGCTGAGGGAATTGGGCTTATTTAGTCTGCAGAAGAGAAGAGTGAGGGGGGATTTGATAGCAGCCTTCAACTACCTGAAGGAGGGTTCCAAAGAGGATAGAGCTCGGCTGTTCTCAGTGGTGGCATATGACAGAAAAAGAAGCAATGGTCTCAAGTTGCAGTGGGGGAGGTCTAGGTTGGATATTAGGAAACACTGTTTCGCCAGGAGGATGGTGAAGCACTGGAATGGGTTACCTAGGGGGGTGTTGGAATCTCCATCCTTAGAGGTTTTTAAGGTCCAGTTTGGCAAAGCCCTGGCTGGGATGATTTAGTTGGTGTTGGTCCTGCTTTGAGCAGGGGGTTGGACTAAATGACCTCCTGAGGTCTCTTCCAATCCAAATGGAATCCTCTTCAATGATGAATCATCTTCAATCATCTTCTATGATTCTATGAACACCAAACCCTAATCAGGACTGGCTAGAGATATAATGATGAGCTTGTTCTGCAATCAAAGTACAAACGATTCCCCTGGATAAAGAAATCCTATGGGCCAAAATCAGTATATAGCCACCCTTATATGAAAACAACAATAGAAACTTGGGGTAGCTTTCTAAATAATTTAAGCTCATACCCCTCATCTCTTGTAAGCTCAATAAAAACCTGGAAGTGTTAACATTTGGGAACTTACATAAAAATTCGGCCAACTGTTTAGAGACAATATATTTAGATCAACTGATGAAATACAACTAGCAAAAGATACCAACATTCTAGTGTCTAAATACCTACAATTGAGACTTTTCAACCCATCCCTATGAAAAAGCAAACCTAAGCAGAAAATTGATGCAATTTGAAAAACTACTCACTACCTCCACAAAACACAAAGGTTTACTCCCCATTCTGTACAAAGTAATCTCTGGTTTCAGAGTAACAGCCGTGTTAGTCTGTATCCGCAAAAAGAACAGGAGTACTTGTGGCACCTTAGAGACTAACAAATTTATAAGAGCATAAGCTTTGGTGAGCTACAGCTCACTTCATCGGATGCATAGAATGGAACATATAGTAAGATATACAGATAAGTTGGAGGTTACCATACGAACTGTGAGTGGCTAATTAGTTAAGATGAGCTATTATCAGCAGGAGAAAAAAAACTTCTGTAGTGATAATCAAGATGGCCCATTTAGACAGCTGACAAGAAGGTGTGAGGATACTTAAGGAAATAGATTCAATATGTGTAATGACCCAGCCACTCCCAGTCTCTATTCAAACCCAAGTTAATGGTATTTTACATATTAATTCAAGCTCAGGAGTTTCTCATTGGAGTCTGTTTTTGAAGCTTTTCTGTTGCAAAATTGCCACCCTTAAATCTTTTACTGAGTGGCCACAGAGGTTGAAGTGTTCTCCTACCGGTTTTTGAACGTTATGATTCCTGATGTCAGATTTGTGTCCATTTATTCTTTTGCGTGGAGACTGTCCAGTTTGGCCAATGTAGATGGCAGAGGGGCATTGCTGGCACATGATGACATATATCACATTGGTGGATGTGCAGGTGAACGAGCCCTTGATGGCGTGGCTAATGTGATTAGGTCCTATGATGGTGTCACTTGAATAAATATGTGAACAGAGTTGGCATCGGGCTTTGTTGTAGTCTCTGTTACTTACTAGAAACAACTATGTTCATGAAAAGAAGAAAAATTGCTGTAGGAATAGACACCAAAACCGAGGAATGGGAGAACATATGAAGCAATGGTCCATAATGAACACATTAACAAAATAAAACCATGTTACCATTTTTTATCAATGGTACCTAGCGTCTCTTTAAATTAAATGAATTTATGGTGCAGGGATGGGTAATTGCTGTAGAAAATGTAATGAAATGGAAGGATTTTTCTATATATGGTGGAAATGCCCCCAAAGTAAGACATTTTAAAATGCAATTGGAGGCAACATAAAGGAGATAACAGGGTGTCAGCTATCAGATAACCCCTTAGTATTTTTATTAAATTGCCCTGAAAACTCTACATCTTACAAAAGCAATGGAGAATTGATCATTTATGTACTAGTTCCTGCTTTAATTACTATAGCAAGGTGATGGAAGAAGAGTGACTCTGCTAAATCTATTAATGGGGATCAAAAAATCTGGGAAATGCTGGTAATAGAAGAATTAACTTAGTTTTTACAGGGCAGAAGGAAGAAAAGAGAACTACTTAGAAACCTGCCAGAATTTTTTGGAGTTTGCTGGAAGAGGGCATTGCCTGCCACCAAACCTGATGGTTTGAGAAGTTTTTTTGACTACTAAGGAAGGGGAAAAACCCTTTCAAACATAGTAAAAGTTAAACTCAAAATAAAGGCATTAAAATAGGAAGAAGGAGAAAAGCTTAATATTGTGTAGAGTTTTGATAGGACAACTGATAAATAGACATCTCAATGTCTGAAAAACAGAAGTTTGGACCTAAATATGAGATGAAAGACTTTAATTGACACTATAAAATGAAAATACAAAAGAGGAAGATGAAGAGTAGAAAAGCATCAACCAATGTATGGGATCAATATCACAAAGTTGAAGAAAATGACTAGTAGCAGGTTTTGTCAGTACAACTTTACAGATTTCTGTAGGCCAATTAAAAACTGCAATACGTGTGTGTATAATACAGTTTACCTCTTAAAATTTGTTTTACAATTTAATAAGATTTGTTATAAAAGAATGGATCTATTAATAAAATAAAAAAGAGAAGAGATTATATGTGGTAGATATAAGCTGTTATGAATTTATATTCTGTAAAATTTTACCATATTTGAATACAGTTGTGAAAAATCAAGTTTGCTGAAACAATACTGACCATGACTTTGTGATCAGTGTAGACTAGGAAATCTTTTTGAGCACTGTGTCAATTAATTGTGATCAAATCCTAAAATTTAATGTTGAATGTGATTTTGTTCTCGTGTATACTAATTGCAAAATTGTGATTAGTATAGTTTTGGTGTTAACAGTTTTCAAACAGTGAAATTTTTGTCGCAGTATGTTTATCCTTCTTTGGAAGGTGCTCAGATACTATGGTAATGGATGTGGTGTATAAAAGCCAAAATAGCACGGGGATTAGTCAATGAATTTTTTCTTCACCTACCAGAGGCAGAGATCGGATTGCCTTGTGACTTTCAGGCTGCATGAAATTGTGGCTCCTCAGGTGGTCATTTGTATTACTTATGACTAACACCAGTCCTGTAAGCAAAGCTATTAATGTGCAGTGCGGTAATTGTAGTATGTGCAGTCTTGATCCTACACCAGTTGATATCAATAGAATAAGATTGAGCCCTGTGTAAGATCTACTTAATTTACAGGATTTGCAGGAAATAACATCGTATGAGCAGATTTTTAAAAATACCTTTCTGCAAAAATTATTTGTGGGTTTTTACTCAGACTACTTTGGGTGGAATCCAGGGCTTAAAGACTATACACCTTTTAAGGTAAGTATATTTTCCAGGTTAACTTGACACATGCAGTATCTCTTGGTTAACTGTGTGCACACACTGGACAGACTTGCATTCAGCTGTCTTGAAGGCTTGTTATGAAGCTTACAGTGATTAGAGATTTGTTTTTAAATATATTATATGGTAGTGACCATAACCTACTCAGAAGAGACTAACCTTTCATGGTGGGAGAGAATTCATTCTTGTTGCTTTCTCCATCTAAGCCTCAACAGTATTGTGACCACTGTGCTACATGTTATAGATCATGCTAAGATTTTATCATGGTTACTTTTAGAAAAAGTCATGAACAGGTCATGGGCAATAAACAAAAATTCATGGAGTCTGTGACCTGTCTGTTACTTTGCTAAAAATAACCAGAGGGCAGGGTTAGATGGGGGAAAGAATGGAGTCCCATGGAGGGGGGGCCTAAGAGGCCGAGCCCCCTGCCGTGGTGAGGGACGCAGCCCATACTTCAGTGGCTGCAGAGGGGCACGCGGCCACGGGGGGCACATAGCCCCCACTTCAAAGCTGGCCCAGCTTCGTGACATGGGTTCGCGGCCCTGACTGTAGCAGGGCAGGGGCACACGGCTCTGGGAAGCCAGAAAGGGGGCGCATGGCTCCCGGTGCAGCCACTGGGCTGAGGTGCGTGACCCCAGCTGCAGCCCCTGGTGGAAGCCACGGGCTGGGGCGCATGACCCTGGCTAAAGCCCTCGGCAAGCCTGGGATGCTGTTGGGCTGGGGCGTATGGCCCCTGCCAAATCTCCATCAAGCCCAGGACTCGGGACACTGTGGGGCTGGGTTATGTGGCCCTGGCTGCAGTTCCCGCCAAGCCTGTGGGGCTGGGGCGCACGGACCCTGCCAATCCTGGGACATGGTGGGGCTGGGGTGCGCGGCCCCGGCTGCAGCCTGTAGTGGAAGTTGCGGGGCTGAGGCACAGGGCCCCAGCTGCAGCCCCTGCCAAGCCTGCGGGGAAGGGGTGCATGGACCCTGCCAAGCCCGGCATGCTGCGGGGCTAGGGCGCATGGACCTGGCTACAGCCCCTGGCAGAAGCCGTGGGGCTGAGGCTCAGGGCCCCAGCTGCAGTCCTCACCAAGGCTGGGAAGCCATGGGGCTGAGGCACACAGGCCTGGCGGCAGTGCCCAGCGGAAGCCACAGTTCTGGGGTTGAGGGGTCCTGGTTCCAGCCAGCCCCAGCAGGGCAGGGGCACACAGACCTGCCTCCTCCTCATGAAGCCCCAGAAGTCACGGAGGTCCAATAACGTCACGGAATCCGTGACTGCCCTGACCTCTGTGACTAAATCGTAGCCTTAGTTATAGATTTTTTTTATGTGCCTTTAATTTATTGATATCAGGTATTGCTTTAAGTCTCTTTTTTTCCTTTTTTCCCTCCATCACACTAGGTTCTTCCCTTGACCCTCTGTTTTTGGTACTGTATTTTTTGCACTTTTTTGCTTCCGGTTATGCCTGCAGATTGCTTCCAAGCATTGAACAGTGGTGAAGGGCTAAGAAGGCACACTTGATTTTTTTCCCAGCAACACTGAGGAAGTATGTCTATTCGCATCCGGAGATGGGCTACTTAATTTTTTGTGCCTCAGTTTCCCCACCTGTAAAATCATCATGGCTATCTTGCTTGGCTTAATTACTGTTTTTAAAGTGCTTTGACGTGCTTGGATGAAAGATGCTGTGGAAGTACAGTGTGTTATCAGTCTCCTCCAAAAGATGTTTAGTTTTCACTGTACTTGGAAGAAGAAGAATCCTTCATGTGCCTCTTGCTTAGCAAAATATGGTCGTACTGGGCCAGCCTTGTAAAATGACTTTTGTCGTTAATAGTGACCTTAAGAGTATTAAGTACAGAAGAATCCCTTTAAAGCCAAAATCAACAAAATTATTTAATTGACGTAATTAGTTTGGAGCTGTTTGTTAGTTGGAGATAGAAAGTCACAGCATTCAAAGACCCTAAGGGTATCTCTACAGTGCAATTAATAAGCTGTGACTGGCCCGTGTCAGCTGACTCAGGCTTCTGGGATTTGGGCTAAAGGGCTGTTTAATTGCAGTGTAGACATTCAGGCTCACATAAATACATTTTGCAAGCTGGATCTGGCCCATGGGCCAAATATTTGTTTGAAATCCCTGTCATAAGTGGCTAGAATGGCTCTTTTCAGGGAAAGATCTTTGTACTCATTTGTGCCCCGGTCCTGCAAGATGCTCCATGTGAGTGCAGATGTCTGCCTGTGCAGAGCGCAATTCAGGATTGTGTCCTAACTCTCCATTGTTATTTCTTCCCTTTATTTTTGAAAAGGTATTTAACTGTAATTTCATGGATGGGGTATGAATTAAACTAATTATTGCAACACTCAATGCGTGGATGAGATGATGGTATAGGGAGGAGAGGTTTAGATTTATTAGGAACTGGGGAAACTTTTGGGGAAGGGGGAGCCTGTACAGGAAGGATGGGTTCCACTTAAACAAAAATGGAGCCAGATTGCTGGCACTTAAAATTAAAAAGGTCATACAGCAGTTTTTAAACTAAGGGCTGTGGGAAAGCCGACAGGTGCAGAGGAGCATGTAATACCAGGGTACAAAATATATCTGAAGGGCAGAATAGGTCGTGTTGGTGGGGGAGTGGTACTATATGTGAAAGAAAGCATAGAATCTAATGAAGTAAAAATCTTAAATGAACCAAACTGTACCATAGAATCTCTATGGATAGTAATTCCATGCTCTAATAATAAGAATATAGCAGTAGGGATATATTACCGACCACCTGATCAGGATGGCGATAGTGACTGTAAAAAGAAAAGGAGTACTTGTGGCACCTTAGAGACTAACCAATTTATTTGAGCATGAGCTTTCGTGACTGTGAAATACTCAGGGAGATTAGAGGCTATAAAAATAAAATACTAATGGGAGATTTCAACAGTCCCCATATTGCCTGGGTACGTGTCACTTCAGGACGGGATGCAGAGATAAAGTTTCTTGACACCTTAAATGACTGCTTCTTGAAGCAGTTAGTCCTGGAACCCACAAGAGGAGAGGCAATTCTTGATTTAGTCCTATGTGGAACAAAGGTCTGGTCTAAGAGGTGAATATAGCTGGACTGCTTGGTAATAGTGACAAAATATAATTAAATTTGACATCCCTGTGGCGGGGAAAACACCACAGCAGTCCAACACTGTAGCATTTCATTTCAGAAAGGGGGACTACACTAAAATGAGGAAGTTAGTGAAACAGAAATTAAAAGGTACAGTACCAAAAGTGAAATCCCTGCAAGCTGCATAGAAACTTAAATGCATATCCGAAATTAAAATACATAGTAAGAGAACCAAAAAAGTGCCACCGTGGCTAAATAACAAAGTAAAAGAAGCAGTGAGAGACAAAAAGGCATCCTTTAAAAAGTGGAAGTTAAATCCTTGTGAGGAAAATAAAAAGGAGCATAAACTCTGGCAAATGAAGATTGTAAAAATATAATTAGGAAGACCAAAAAAGAATTTGAAGAACAGCTAGCCAAAGACTCAAAAGTAATAGCAAATATTTTTTTAAGTACATCAGAAGCAGGAATCCTGCTAAACAACCAGTGGGGCCACTGGACGATCGAGAAGCTAAAGGCGTACTCAAGGATGACAAGGCCATTGCGGAGAAACTAAATGAATTCTCTGCATTAGTCTTCATGGCTGAGGATTTGAGGGAGATTCCTAAACTTGAGCCATTCTTTTTAGGTGACAAATCTGAGGAACTGTCCTGGATTGAGTTGTCATTAGAGCAGGTTTTGGAATAAAATGATAAACTAAACAGTAATAAGTCATCAGGACCAGATGGTACTCACTGAAGAGTTCTGAAGAAACTCAAATGTGAAACTGCAGATCTACTAACTAGGAGTAGGTAGGTAGTTTGTAGCCTATCATTTAAATCAGCTTCTTTACCAAATGACTGGGGGATAGCTAACGTGATACCAATGTTTAAAAAGGGTTCCAGAGGTGATCCTGGCAATTACAGACTGGTAAGCCTGATTTCAGTACCGGCCAAACTATTTGAAACCATAGTAAAGAACAAAATTGTCAGACACATAGATGAACATAATTTGTTGGGGAAATCATGCCTCCTACTCCACTAAAATTCTTTGAGGGGGTCAACGAGCATGTGCACAAGGGGGATCCGGTGGGATTGAACTCACAACCCTGGGTTTAGCAGGCCAATATTCAAACCACTGAGCTATCCCTCCACCCCCTTATGTTGTTAACATTCAGTTATCAAAAATACTTTCAATAATAGTCTCAAAAATTTAGGTCCCAGTCTTATGAGGTTCTGGGAACTTCCTGGGAAGTTGGTAAGAAATGAGTGTTCAGTACCTCTTAGGATTGGTTCTTATTTTGTTTCTACTGACTATTTTTTCTACATTTCAATGACACACCTCTTCCCCCTACCCAGCCTACTTAAAGTATGTTACAGTAGAAAATATTGGATTAAGGGTACTCCGCTTACGTACACAGAAATGGCTTTCAGGATATGATGTGGTGAATTTTGCCTCTCAGGATGGGAGAAGAGATATATGTTGTTTAATTTATAATGGTATATAAATTTATAAGATTTTAAGTACAGCATTACCATATATTATAATTATTTTATTTTTTAAACCTTAAATAAAGGTGGGCATGAGCTGAAAGCTGCTTTTTTTTAATACCTGAACGTTCCCAAAGCTTGGATCTGGGAATCTGGTTTGGGGCTGGGCCGGCTAATAAGACAACATAATATAAACATTCATCTTCTGTAAATCAAAAAACTTTGCAAAGAATCCATGTAGAGAGAAATTAGAAGGATTCTGTGCATTTATGGAAGCAGTGTTTAGTATTTAGACCTATAGACTGAGAGTCAGAAGACCTGAGTTATACTCCCAGTTCTGCCACAGATTCATTATGTGACCTTTGACAAATTCTAGATTTCATTCCTGCCTTCTCAGTTTCTGCATGTATGAAATGGGGATTTATGGCTCTGTAGGAAAACCTTGGATTAAAGCTGCTGTATAAGTGCAAAATATTATCATTGGTTTTAGTAAAGCTCTTAGGCTGCTAATGTATTGCAGTTATGGAGTTAAAAAGAAGACCTTCTGAAAAGTCAGGGAGTTTGCTTGCATTAATGTATCTAGTAGTTATCACATTATTCCAAAATATTGCTATATCAGTTCTTTGTCTTCTAAAACAATGTAGATTACATGATTGACTGCTACGATGTACACAATTCTTCAACAACAGTGTTATTTTTATAAACACTATTTTTATAATCCAAAACTATGCTAGGTGCTTCACAGAAAATGTGGAAAGACACGCTTCCTGCCCAAAAGAGTGTGTAATATGAATTTAAGATGTGTAAACAGTAGTGTGGCATAAAGTGAGGAAAAACAAGATTTATAGTAGTGGTGATACTCAGTTTAAGTAAATGTATATTTTAGTAGTTCAATAAAAATACATAGGGAGGGAGAAATGTGAATATAATTTAATCATTAGCCATAAACATCAAGGAAAAGATTATTCATTTTAGTTAGATTAATATAAAGGGAAGAGAGAGAGTAGGAGGCAGCCTGGAAAAAAGATGAGGTCTTCATTGAAGAAGTGGACAAAGAGGTCGTCAAAGCTGGAGGAGAAAAGTGATAGATGGGTTGATGACATAAATGGTTTTAAAAGACATTAGATATAGTAGAAGTTGCATGTACCACATTGAGAATTTATCATGAAGATGATGTCTGAATAGAAAGACTTTAAAAAAAACTATGTTGCATATTTGATATGAGGAGTCTGAAAAGATATGTCTAATGAAAATTAAATAAAGCAAAAATATTAAAATAACTCTAAAGCTTCTTTTATCTGAAGGTCTCAAAGTACTTTACCACGACTAATTAAAACTTGCAACACACTGCTTGACAGATCAGACTGAAAATTGAGGCATAGGACTTGTCTAAGTGACTTAGCAAGTGACTTGTCCAAAGTTCGTGGAAAGATGGGAAGAGAACAGAGATGTCCTGACTCCAGTAATCTGCTTCCACTAATAGAAGTTAACACTTCTCTAGATTAAACAAAAAATACTAAATATGAGTTCATGCCTCATTGAAAATTTTTGAAATCTATTTCAAGGCTGTTCTGCCTAAGAAATGCTACTTTTTCCTATATATTTTTTTCTGTCGCTTCCTTCTTAAAAATTCTTTCTCGTGATAGCTGCATTTAAAAATATATTTGTTTTGAGTCTTCTTCTCTACCTATGATCACCTGAACTCCTAATTCCTCCTTTGTGGTGTTATAATTTTGTTGCTGTAGTGACAATTATGTTAGGTTTCAGAGTAACAGCAGTGTTAGTCTGTATTCGCAAAAAGAAAAAGAGTACTTGTGGCACCTTAGAGACTAACCAATTTATTTGAGCATAAGCTTTTGTGAGCTACAGCTCACTTCATCAGGATTATGACTTCATGTTAATCTGAAGCAGGTGAACTTGTAAGAAACAGAGATCTTGGATTTTATGTCAACTTCTATATTTAATATAGAAAGAATCTCCTTCCCACTACATCTGTTCACCTCTTCCTATAAAGAGAGAAAATAGAGGCAAAACTATTTCTATATAGAATGTTTTTCATGAGGCATCAGTTGCTTCTTTAAAGTTCTTGCGTGTATCTATAGTGCAGAGAAATGTATACTGTGTTGCATCTTAAACTATTTTCATGTGCCTGTTTTTCTTTAGTTGTTTCAGCTGGTTTATGCTTCCAGAGTTGTCAGCATTCACTGTAATAGTCATCTTCCTTCACATTATTACAATCAAAAACCCTGATTCATCATAGTTTGCACACTTCTTAATCACCACTCTGAAAAATATATATTTGTGGGCAAATAGAGATGTTCAAGTTTGTTCATATTTCAATGACTAGATTTTATAATATAAGTGTGGTTACATTCAGATCTGTCCTTTTTCCCTGTTCCCCAGATTTTAATACATCAATGGCAGATTCATCCAGTGATTCAGAGAACTTTCTTCGTGGTCGTGTAGGAAGGCGGGGCCCTCTAAGAGCCACTCACAGCAGAGCCCGAAACCATGGTGCTGGAGATGTTACAGAGAAGATCCATACCTTAGCAAGCACTTTACAGGTTGTTAGAAAATGATCAGATGCTGTGCAAACAGATAAGTTATGTTTGTTAAAAGAAAGTGCCCAATATTCTGAATGAGGTGGTCTAAAGTGCTTTGGTAATGGGAAATATTACTTGCCATTTACAAACTGTAAAAAGTATTTGGGAAATAAAGCATGACATGTCTGTGTTTACAGTGAGTATTTTACTGCTATTTCTGACAGCAACATGGAAGCATGATAAAATATTGTTAGAAATGACTCATTTAAAACATTGAAAGGTCTGATAATGTCTCATTCAGTTACAAAGTTGGCAAAATGTGAACAGAGCAATCCTTTTTTTTTTAATTAATTGGAGAATTCCAACAGGATACATTAGGTCTTTGGGGCAGTGACTGTCATTTTGTTCTGTGTTTGTACATTGCCTAGCACAATGGGGTCCTGTGAATCCTAGGTGTTATCACAATATAAATAAAAAAAAATAATTACAGATGGGTGTGAAGACAAAGATCCCTTCCCCACAGATCTGATGATCTGAATAGATACTGTTCAGATGAAGGATCATGGACAGACCAGAGTGCAAAAGAGAGTGCATGTCACTTGTTTGGATGACTTTTTGGGGCAGTGGCTTCTCTGTGGGCAAAAGTAATTCGGTACAGTTGGCATTGTGGGGTTCCATGTTTTATGTATCCCTGACTCCAGCTCAAACTTGCTCAGTTTGCAAGTTAAGACTGCTTTCCAGCTGACAGCCCTGCAGATTCAAGCTGGGTTCTTTCCTTCTTTATGCATCCATCACCAGCAATAAAAATGAGGGTGCAAGTTGGCCTGCCCTGCAGTATCTTTGCTACTGGTGATGTGTGAGAAAGAGAGAACCCACGGTGAGTCTGCGGAGTTGTAACTTTAGAAAAGAAAAATTTTAACTTGAAAACAGAGTAAACTTGAGCTGGAATAAGTGAGATACAACACTGCAGTTTTAATTCTGAGCTGAAGAAGGATCCTGATTTAGATGCACTGTGTTCATCATTTTGATTAATGAATTAAGACTCAATATTTTGGTGTGAAGTATGTATTGTCCTCATTTTGCAGATGAGGGAACTGAGGCATTGAGAGTGAAGTGAATCCCAGCACTGAATAGAATCCAGATCTCTTGACTCCAGTCTTATGCCATAACTAGAAGATCACACTTCCTTTTTACTTGACAGTGTCTTATATTTTTATGTAGCTGTTGAGCCAGACAATATAACAAAAATGCCAGTATTTATTTTCAGTTTATTCAGAGTGCCTACCTATGGCTTCAAGCTCTCTCTTCCTTGTTTGTTGAACTTGACAGGTAGCTTAAGCTGTTTGCCTCTGTAAAATACAGATAATGATTAAGGCTGCGTATCTGTCACGGAGGTAACGGAACTAATGGATTCCCTGACTTTTCATGACCTCTGTGACTTCTGATGCAGCTGGCTCTGTGGCTGCCTGAGCAGCTCAGGCAGCCCCTGGGGCAGCCGCACTGACCATTGCTGGGGCAGTCTTGGGCCACCGCACTCTCCTCCTGCCAGCAGCAGTTTGGCTGTGGGAGGGGACTCAGGGCTGGGGCAGGAGGTTGGAGTGCGGGTTGGCACTTACCTGCGGGGGGCTCCCTGGAAGTGGCCAGCATGTCCCTGCAGCTCTTAGATGGAGAGACCAGGAGGCTTGCGTGCTTCCCCTGCCTGCAGGCACAGCCCCTGCAGCTTCTATTGGCTGCAGTTCCTGGCCAATGGGAGCTGCAGAGCCAGCACTCATGGTGGGGGTGGCGCATGGAGCCCTCCGGCCTTCCCTCCCCCTAGGAGCTGCACGGACATGCTGGGTGCTTCCGAGGAGCTGGGCAGAGAAGGATAGGGAGCCTGCCATCCCTGCCAACCCTCCCCCCTGCCAGCACCAGCAGAGATTTTGGGCCTTATGCTGCTGCCTGCCTCCCAGCACTAGCAGGAGTCCTGGGCCTCACGCTGCAGCCTGCCTTCCCCCAGCACCTGCAGCACCCCCAAACTGCTGCTCCAGAGCGCTCTTGGCCCTCTGGCCCAAATTTTAGTAAGGGGTATATAGTAAAAGTCATGGACAGGTCACGGGACATGAATTTTTGTTTACTGCCTGTGACCTGTCCATGACTTTTACTAAAAATACCCGTGACTACAATGTAGCCTTAATAATGATACTTTGGAATCTCAATGGGATTGCCATAATATGAGGCTAAATGATTGCTTTAAGGTCCTTTAAGGTCCAAAATTTGACTGCTTAAACTTAAGCATCTATTGAAAATGATTGATTTGATTTGTTTTCATATGTGCTCGGCATCTCTAGCTCTCACAGACTTCCGTGGGAGTAGTGGGTGCTCAGCCACATTGAAAATCAGATCACTTATTTAGATACCTAATATGAGGCAAAGTATTAATGGTAAAGCTAAAAAGTAATGCATTTTTGTTTCTTTGGAGAGAAGATTTCTAATTTAACATTCTTTTTCCTCAATTTTGTTCTTAAGGATACCAACCGAAACCTGAGACATGTTGACCAGATGCTAGGACAGTACAGAGAGTACAACAATGAGCAGACTGAAGCTATAGCAACTGTGAGCAACTTTCAATGTAACCTTAAGCCTCTTCCTCCTGTATTATTATATAACCAGTTGAAAATTGGTGTTTAGCAATGGGCAAGCGAGAGAGAGAGAGAAGTATCGGGGGTAGCCGTGTTAGTCTGTCTCCAGAAAAACAACAAGGAGTCCGGTGGCACCTTAAAGACTAACCGATTTATTTGGGCATAAGCTTTCGTGGGTAAAAAACCCACAAGCTTATGCCCAAATAAATCTGTTAGTCTTTAAGGTTCCACCGGACTCCTTGTTTTTATATATAGAGAGAGATTTAAACAGTATAAATCAATCTTTTAATAGTCTTCTGTACTACCACCTTTTGGAAGTAATAGAGTTTCTGAATGAGATTAGAACACTTTTATTACTGGTTGGCCCAGTCTTCTTTGTGGTCCCTTTAGGAAATGGCTGAAGGGCAAAATTAACCATGGTTCAGAGGGCCCACACAAGGCCCTATACACAACTTAAACCTCTGACATGGAATGGTGCTTAAATGTGGTACACAGGCATTTTGCAAGCCTTTACCCCAGGGTGAATTTAATCAGAAATGAATGGGATGATATTTAATTGTAGAGTAAAACAGGAGATGGATAGTGTTAAGGATGAACAAATTGGTTGGTACTCTGGGAGCTGTCAAGATTCCTTCCCCACTCTGAACTCTAGGGTACAGTTGTGGGGACCCACATGAAAGACCCCCTAAGCTTATTCTTACCAGCTTAGGTTAAAACTTCCCCAAGGCACAGATTTCTTTCTTGCCTTGGGAACCAGCTTAGGTTAAAACCTGGTACACTGCCACCACCAAGTGATTTAACAAAGAATCCGGGAGGAGACCACTTGGAGAAGTCTTCCCGCAAAATATCCTCCAAAGCCCTTACACCCCCTCTCCTGGGGAGGCTTGAGAATAAACAAGATGAGCACAAACCAGCCTTGGATTTTTAAGACACTAAAAACCCAATCAGATTCTTAAAAAACAGAACTTTATTTGAAGAACAAAACAAAGATAAAAGAAACACTCTGTAAGATTAGAATGGAAGATAATTTCACAGGCAGTCAGATTCAAAACATAGAGAATCCCTCTAGGCAAAACCTTAAGTTACAAAAAGACACAAAAACAGGAATAAACATTTCCTCCAGCACAGCGAATTTACAAGCCAAAACAAAGAAAACCTAACGCATTTTCTAGCTAGATTACTTACTAACTTTACAGGAGTTGGAGGGCTTGCATCCTTGATCTGTTCCTTGCAAAGGTATCAGACGGACAGACAAAAGCCTTCTCTCCCGCACCCCTCCAGATTTGAAAGTATCTTGTCCTCTCATTGGTCATTTTGGGTCAGGTGCCAGCGAGGTTACCTTAGCTTCTTAACCCTTTACAGGTAAAAGGATTTTGCTTTTGGCCAGGAGGGATTTTATAGCACTGTATACAGAAAGGTGGTTACCCTTCCCTTTATATTTGACAGGAGCTATCAAGTTTGAGATGTTACAGTCAGAGATGTATTGAAACTGAATCCTGTAATATGAAAGGAAATGTGGAAAATGTACTGTTTTGCTTGAAAATTGGCCTAATATTTGAGTACTCTAGTATATATTCATTGAATTCAATAATACAACTTCTGTAAGTTGTGTAAATTTTAGTGAAATATGCCCTTCAGTGCTCCATTGTACTATTACCAAGTACAACTGCACAATACAGATAAGTAGAATATTTAAAGAAATTAAACTTAAATATTTAAATTATGTAGAATTTCCATACTTCTACATTGTAATGTTGAATTACCTGCTATTTTTCTTCTGAAAAAGCAGTAGGAAAATTTTATTCTATCCTAGTAATTAGGAATATAACTATCCCAGTTGGGAAGCGTAGATGTCTTCAATACTAATACAGTACTCTGATTTAGAAGATAAACTTGAGTACTTGTGCCTTTGCTGATATATATAATTTAATTGCTGATTTTTACTCTTAACATTTCTCTTGGACATGGGAGACTCAAATGTAGGTTCACAGTTGGGTTTTATTAGTTTTCACTGTTTTACTAATGGAATTTATTCAGTTTTTTTTTTTTTTTTTAGAGAGACACTAACTTTGCAGAGTATAGAAAAACATGATTGGCTTATTTACTCTCAATATACTGGTAGGTGTTCTTTTCAGGCAGCTAGAAGTTGAACTGGGTTTTGGCTGAGCATGGCTGTGTCAGAATTTTATTTTGATTCAGGACCTTCTCTTTTAGCATCTGGATGACTGATATCTTTCTGACTTGATTTCTCTTCAAGTTGAGCAATAAAGTTTTAGGACACCTCTTGTTGGAGACTTAGAATACTAAAGTATAGTCTCCACCCTCTATTAATAAAAAACTTCATCTTCCAAACAGCTCCTGTTCACTTCCCTGAACATAAAAAAGTCATCTTCCATTACCTTCACATCCATATTCTACTTCTTGTGTACCAATGGTCTTATGCTTTCTTCCTGCCTGCTAGCAGTCTCACTTGCTTATTTTGACATGCTGCTGATTTGCTACTATTTATTTCTCATCCCTGGCTGCCGGAACCCTTGATACAATTGTCCCCTCTTATATGGTTCCAAGCCTGCTGGAACAGTGAGGAAGTTTTTGTTGGGTGATGGGAGGCCATACAAGGGAATTAAACATAGGTGTATTGTGTTGAGACTGTGTCTTCACAAGAGTCTTGCTCTGAATCCTAACAGCCAGAAATCTACCTTCTAACTCCACAATTACATGTTACCTCCAGGGAATGATCTAGTTTTCAAAATATCTAAGCTGATCTAGGACTCTGCCGTCTCTTGTTGAAACTAGAGCAAAGAGTAAAAAATATGGTTTTAACAGTTCTTTCCATTCCTGGATGCTTCTATGAGGAAGGTCAGTCCACTTGGAGGAAGGCAGTGTAGCCTATTGGCCGGAGCATGCAGCAGGCCTTGTGGTTGGGTTCAGAGCCATAGTCAGTCATTAAGAGCCAAAACCAACGGTCAAAATCGGAAGTCAGGATCTGGATGCCAGAGGGTCGAGACAGGAGCTGGAGTCAAGGGTCAAACTGGAGGTTAGGAACTGGAGCAAGCAGGAAAGGAGGGGTTCAAGGTAGGGGGAAGTACAGAGGCAAGGCTCGATGCAAGCAGGAGCAGCATGAACAAGGTAATGCAAGAGCAGGCCACAGTGATGGGGATGAGTGTTGAGAAGCCAGCAAGCTGCAGCTGCTGGCCTCTGCAGCCAATCAGGTTGGATGGCTAATCAGGCTGCAGCCCAGATATACTAATGAGGCTGCCTGGAGACTAGCTCTGCTGCAGGCCCTGATTCCTGACAGAGAAATTAGAAGAAGATTATTACAGCATCCTGCTTTGCATAAAAATACTGTAGTCTACATCCTTCTATTTTGCCTGTCGTCAGTTGCTCAGGGGAAGTTTGACTATCAACAATTAGCTTAATCATAATATAGCCATGTCTTGATTGTGAGCTGCTCCTACAATGAATGAATTTTAATCCTGGTTTTCACTTTACTTCAAAAGGAATCTTTGTTTCTTCCCCTTCATTCTCGTCCCTATGTATAAAACATTTAGGTGGGTGAATGAAGGGGGAAATGATGTCTTTTCCTTCCTATGAAGTATTAAGATGTTGGTTACTCTTTGATGCAGGGTAATAGGCTTGATGGCACAGTGATCCAGTGCAGCAAATCCTATGTTATGATAGATTTGTATTTTGCAGTGTTCTGCAGTATCCACCAAATGTAGTTTCATTATGTAAACCTTATTTACAGCTCATTGGTTTTGTTTAGTTTTTAACAAAGTCAGTCCAGAGTTGTTCTTGCACAACTGACTGTACTTCCATGCCCATCTCTTTAAACTCAACAGTTTGCGGTCTATTTGGAAAGAACTCCATATGCTTGTCAGTGACTGAGAGGAGTGAAGGCAAAAGGAAGCCACAGTGCACTACCTAGATGATTGTACTAAATATATTTCAGAAACAGAATTTGTCTGTCAGCTCAGGATGCTCAACTTGACTACGAAAATGCATGTTAGTGGCTCCCCAAGATGCTTCTTTCGTAGCTGTAGTGAAGAAGATAGCCAGGAAGGATTAGATCAGTTCTGGATGCAAGACACATATAGCAAAGACAAAGCTAACCAGGAACAATTAAATGAGGAAAAGGGAGACTCTGTAAAAACCCTAGTTCTTTCCTGTCTCTAATTTCCTTAGCCTGATTGAATCTGGTTCCTTCTAGCTAGTGAAAACATTAGACCTCATGTCCCTATCGTCACATAAGAGGAGGCAGTGTGGTTCACTGGCAGGTAGGAGACTTGGATTTCATTCCTGGTTCTAACCCTACTTGCTGTGTGGCCTCTAGCTAGACCAGGGATGTGTTTGCCTACCCTTGTGTGTCTAATAGCCACTGGAGTTTTCATTATTCTTTTGTGAAAGTCTGCCTTTGTCTTTTCTTAGCTATCAAGTTCCAATTCTTGCCTCTTTCTCTTTGGCCTGGGTAGAATTCAGATGTTTGTAACTTAAACAAACACTCCTGCTTTAAGTATCAGGGGTAGCCGTGTTAGTGTATATCCACAAAAACAACCAGGAGTTCTGTGGCACCTGAAAGACTAACAGATTTATTTGGGCATAAGCTTTCATGGGCTAGAACCCAAATAAATCTGTTAGTCTTTAAGGCACCACCAGACTCCTTGTTGTTTTCACTCCTGCTTTGAATCTCATGTGAGAACCAATGTGTTTGTCTCAGGACAGTCTTAAAATAAGTTTGCTTTTCTTGTAAAGATATGTTTAAAGGTTTTTGTTCCTGCTACTACTATCACTTTGCAAAAAGAAAAGGAGTACTTGTGGCACCTTAGAGACTAACCAATTTATTTGAGCATAAGCTTTCGTGAGCTACACCGCCTGGCCCGCTGGCGCATGCTGCAGCCATGCCACCTGGCCCAGCCTGCTGGAACATGCTGCAGCCACGCCACCTGGTCTGGCCCGCCGGTGCAGGCTGCAACTGTGCTGCCCAGCCTGCTGGAGCAGCTCCAGCCAGGCCAGAGACATCCTCCCCTCGCCCTCCCCAGATAAGGTGGGAAGGGATGGGATGGGGAGAGTGTGGGGATCCTGGGCTAGGGGTGGGGTTAGGTGGGGGGTGGTCACAGGGGTTACTCCTGTAACCCCCAGCTTCTCCCCCTCCCCCCCCCAAATTTCCCCACCAGTTGCTGTCCCTGCCCATCAGGATAAGCAGCTGGCATGCCAGGACACTTTGTTTACTTAGGTTTACCTCCGTGCCTGCAGACGCTCGAGGTAAACAAACTATCTTGGCACGCCAGCAACTTATCCTGATGGCCTGGGAGCCACAGTTTGCTGACCCCTGAATTACAGGGTCGGTTTACGAATGGGTCATAAAATTTTTCCATTTTTATTTATTCATCTTTGGGGGGTCGGCTTATAAACGAACCGGCTTATGATCGAGTATATGCGGGTAAGTTCTACTGCATCAAGATTTCTCAGTCTGACACATACAATTTACAACAAAATTTTTTTAAAACCCATATCTTATTTGGATGTCCAGTTGTTCCATGACAAGTATTGTACCCAGGTCTTCATCTAACAAATCACCAGAATACAAATAGTGTTGTTTTTACCCTTGTCTTGCAAAAACAGCCATTCTATCTGCTAAAGTGAGGCAATTGATTAAGAGTATGAACAGATATTAGCTATTAGCCTAATAAATGAGTGACTGGATGAATGTACCACTTGTGTTCTACACCTCCTCTAATAATGTGTGTGTAACTTACTAATGTGTGATTATCTTCATGCCTCTTATGACATCTGGTTTCTTTCAGCATTTAACATAGACTAAGTTGATGTTAAACAGAACATTTTTAGGAGTCTCTCTTTAATTCTTTCTGTAGTTATTTCTAAAGGGATTTTGCTTCTTGTTGCTGTGTTGTTGTCCCTGGAGTACTTACATTACCACCTCAATTTCTCTATAGAAACAGTAAAATTAATTTTAATTGGGTGGGGGACTTCCTTTAAAGGTATTCTAAACTCATGCCCCACTTTGACTTGGGATCTTTGACTTTGTGGGACCAGAGCAGGAGCACTGAAGCCAGGTGCACCACACTATTTCATCCCATTGGCATAGTTTTCTGTATGTGCTTTTTTTTTTTTTTTTGGCAGTTTGCTGAGTTACTTCTTGTGTGGTATGCAACTCTGTTCATATTTGAAATATATTGATTGATGATTACTCCATCCCAGCTTCCAGCAGTCGGAGGTTTAGGGATACCCACAGCATGAGATTGTGTCCCTGACCATCTTGGCTAATAGCTTCCTGCCTGTCCTGGCACCATGGACCACTCTGCACCCCAGAAGCGGCCAGCAGCAGGTCTGGCTCCCAGGTGGAGGAGCACAAGTGGCTCCATGCGGCTCTTGTCAAGAGACACCGAGCCTTCCAGGTCCCATTGGCTGGTTCCCGGCCAATGGGAGTGTGGAGCCGGTGCTCAGGGCGGGGGCAGCGTGCACCTAGGAGCTGGACCTGCCCCCGGCCACCCCTCTGCCTAGGAGCCGGATGTGCTGCTGGCTGCTTCCGGGATGCAGTGTGGTGTCAGAACAGGTAGGAACTAGTCTGCCTTAGCTGGCCAACACCGCCGACGGGACTTTTAACGGCCCGGTCAGCGGTGCAGACCAGAGCCGCTGTGACCCAGGGCCTTACATTCTGCGACCTGGTATTGGAAACCACTGGTTTAAGTACTTCCTTGTGTTTGCTGCCTATTAATTTCATTGGGTGACCTCTGGTTCTTGTGATAAGTAAAAGGTGTTTTGAGATGGATGACCAGAACTGCATGCAGTATTCAAGGTGTGGTGTACTATGGATTTATATAATAGTAGTAGTATATTTTCTGTCTTAATGTTCTGTTAGCTTTATAACTGCTGCTGCATCTTGAACAGATGTTTTCAGAGAACTATCCATGATGACTCCAAGATCTGTCTTGAGTGGTAACAGCTAACTTAGACCCCATTGTTTTGTATGTATAGTTGAGATTCATGTTTTCCAGAGTGCTTTACTTTGATCTTATAACATTATATTTCATCTGCCATTTTGTTGCCCAGTCAGCTAGTTTTGTGAGATGCCTTTGTAACTCTTCACAGTCGGGTTTGGATTTAACTGTCTTGAGCCACTGTCATTTGATCAGTGTCTATAAATAGCTACCTACATGGGAGAGACTTCCTTTTAACAGAAACTCTTTAATCTAGCATAACAGGATCCAATGGCTGGACGCTTAAGTTAGATAAATTCATCTTAAAATAAGGTGAACATTTTAACAGTGAGAATAATAAACCATTGGAACAACTTACTTAGGTATTCAATGAATTCACCATCACTTGAACTCTTTAAATCAAAATTGGATGCCTTTCTAAAGGATATACTCTAACTCAACTAGAACATACAGGTTTGATGCAGGAATCACATGGTGAAATTCTATGGCCTGGGTTATACAGGAAGTCAGACTAACTGAGCATAATAGTCTAGTCTGGCCTTTAAATTCTGTGAAATTTGAAATAATTGATATTTCTCATTTCCTTCTCAATTCATTTCAAGTTGGTGAGAGTTCTTTGGTCTTGCTGAGACTTTCTCCATTGTCTGATTAGGTTGTGGTGCAGAACAGTCCTTTGTGGTCCTGCTGCACTGCACTTTTTTGTGTGTCCTTTTATTTTAAAGATACTGTACTTAAAATGCTATGAGGCTATCACTCCTGTCTTCTTCAGACCAGTTCTACCTCTTGCCAGCAGGGTTGGAGGACTATTGACCTGTCTCCAAAACTTTCACTTCAGCAAATGTGACGTGAAGTGTATTATGATGTGGAGACATCAAAATATGATGCCTCTTTGTTGCATAGACACTGTATGCAACAAGTTTTGTCATGTCACAATGAAATTACTCTTCAGCTCTAACTGCAAAAACTGGTGTTCCTAGACTGCAACTCTACTTGTGTTTTTAGTCAATTTTCCAGATTTTTCTTTTTGGTTTTCAAAGCAAAACCTATTTATTTATTTTATTTATATGCTCATGCGTGTGTGCACATGCACACACTTTTTACATTCATACTTTCTTGCATGTCTGTATACACACCTTTTAACATTTTGTCATTTTACTGCAGTTAAAAGAGACACTGGAACAATCTATAGGCCAATTAAGGAGCCAACGATTGTTCAGAAATTCTGGAATGAGAAGTGCCTCTCTTTCAAGTTTATACACAAGTGACCTGGAGGGTGAAGCAGCCACAGGTAAGTGTTAAGAAGCTCTAGAATGTCACTGCATTGTAACGTTGCTTTAAGGCTAGAGAGTGAATTTACATTAAAAAGAAAAACAAACATGGTTCTACTCCATTTAAAGAAAAGTCATGATTTTAAAAATCCAATGTTTTGGGCCTATTCAGGGCTGGTAGTAAGTGCTATGTATCTCATTGGGAAGCTGGGAATCTTCCTTTTCCTTTAATATAAATTTGCTTTTTCTAGCCTGAGAGAGCTCTGAAATACTGGACTTTAAAATTGTGATATTTTTATGTATAGGAAAACCTGACATTGCCCAGTATTGAATTTTTTCCTCCCTAGGACTTGGACAGGTGTAATTTTGGGGACAAATGCTTCACTTTTGGGATGAGAAGGAAATATTTCTTTAGGAGGTTGATTTTAAAGAAACAAAACTGTTTGAAATGTTAGACTAAATCCTGGGAAGATGGGTTAGTGGGCAGATGGCAGGGTTTTTGGGGGGAAACTTGAGAGATGAAATGCACAAGCACACAATAAATGTATTTATTGGTTATCTGTGAAATTTATCACATTGTGTCTTTGATTCCTCATATGCCTATATATGTATGTGTGTGTGTGTGAAGTTTTTTTTAAATTTTCCCTTTCTGCAGTGTTGTCTTTCCATTTATTTCTTTTTTTACCCCTTATCTTGTAAAGGGAGTCGCCATTTCCAGCCTACCTCACCTCTCAAGGATTATGGAGACTCTCGGAGCACTAGACGTCAGAGGTCTAAATCTGCTAATGTCCGGTTTGTCGATGAGGCTGATAATTTGGACCAGGTACTCAATACTAGTAGGAGATGTGTTCTCAAACTTCCCTTTTGGTTGTTTATTTTAAAAAAAAAAATCTGTGAAATGAGAGCAGATGGACTTGTATTTTGGCTGCTGACACGAAAGTCCTTTCTAGAGTTTCTCTAAGTATTCTTTATGCATAGTGCACTCATGTCACTTGTGAGCACAGCATATTGTGCATGTTTTTGAGGAAGGTCCTCTAAGATTCCCCTTGCTGTAGTTCGTTCACTCTCACCTCTCACTCAAAATACTAACCATGTGGGAACCGTCCTCCTGGCTAAGGTGGGCTCCTTCCAAAACTTGATCGTTTATTTATATAAAGAGTGACAGAGGCTGTGACATGCTGTATATATCCTAAAAGGTACTATTTGAAAATATCTTGATATAGGATTGACATGTAATAAATTAGCTTTTGTAATCATGAGAAAAAGATCTAAAGACTACAGCTCTTAGTGCTTTACAATTCACAATTATTTAAATAAACATCAACACAGAATTAAAACACTAGTCTTGTCCCATGCTTAATTCACCTATGCTTATCTCAAACATGCTGGGACTTCCAGTTCTCAGTCCATCATTCATCTTCATCCCAAATGTCTGCTTAAAGCAGGTCTTGTAGCTAACAGTTTTTAACTTTCACGGGCTTATGAGGAAGCAAGCTCTGGATTCAAGAGCTCCTCTGTGGGATGCCCTAGACCAGCACCATCTCTTTTAAATTAAGGGAGCTCACCTTGAGCTTTTTTAATGACTACAACTGTAGTGGATAGCCCAGGGGGAGAATCTGCTCCATGTGATTGGCCACAATTTTCATATGGTTTCATAATGTACTACACATAAAGCTACATATATGGCAATCCAAACTCATGGTGACAAAGGCATGGTGTATAGTGATATCAGAGTCTTCAATCTTGTTTGGATTAACTTCAGCCAGCTTGCCCTCATTTTCACCCTCTTACATGTAGACATTGAGTTATTTGTCCCATTGCACCAGGCAGGTGAAATGAGATGAAGATTTTGGTGTCAGTTGGTCTGTTGCAGACACCTCAGCCCATCTCTACTCATTAACTCTCCAAACAGCCTGATATACACTTTGAATGGGTAGTATAATAGGATGGATTTCTATTGTACTTCCTATGTGAGAGGCTTCAGCGCATATGAGCATGTACCCCAAATTACTCTCTGGGCTCCCCCGGGTAGATATGAATGGAGCTACTTGAGCGAGTCCCTCTACCTCTGCAGTAAACCACAGTTATGCCAACAGAACCTCACCATAATTAGTATTAAAGACAGCCGATAGATCTAACAAATCAGCATGAGCTCTTTATCTTCATTAGATGCTAGACGATCAGTTGATGTAAAAATGCAACTTTGGTACTGTAATCCAATCTAAATCTTTATTACACGGGATTAAGAGAGCCTGAGGACCCCAGAAACTACCAGAGTTGTTCCACCGTAATCTTTGTAATGACCTTTCCCCTAAAAGAAGAGTTAGTTAATCTTTTCAACAATAAAATATCTGTAATAATAAGCTCTTTGGAAAAACACTGTTTTTGTTGTGTGTATAGACAGCACTTTGTCTTTTTATGGTGCTTTCCAGAATACAAATAAGATTTTTGCATGTATAGTTAAATATCTTTCTGAAATATTTTTGTTTGTTTTGATGGTGTGTGTACATGTGTACACACACACACATAGAGTGTCCTTATATGCCAATGTAAGTACTGCTTTGCTTATTTTTATAAAACTACTTAAATATTAACCATATCCTCTTATTTCAGTAAAAACATAGATAAGTTGTTGTTCTCTGGGATGGTTTTTATTGACTATGGCCATAGGCTGAATTTGATTTTTGGGATGAGATGATGCTCAAATCTCACTTACCACATCTTGAATCTTAGTATTCTCCCCTTGCCACGTTCACAATCGCAGCATTCACATTCCCTATGTTTACCTTGCCAGGTCTTCCCATATTTCTTAGATATGACAAGTCATGAAATATATTAATAATTCCACAATCATTTAAATCTGTATAAGTCTAGACTCATTTATAAATAGTGTTTTCTCAGTAGATTTACTTCCTCTCCCCCAGCAGTTTCCTACTCCACCATGCTGCTCTACACTGTAACTATACTGCTCCACGTGCTCAGAGTGGAGAACCAAAGTGAAATTTACAAGAATGCCTTAGAAAGGTAATACAAATGGTTCAGAGAGTTTAATTTCTCCACCTGTCCAGATCTGCTGATTGATTTGGAGCAGGGAGACCAGGATTGGATTGTGAAAGGGTCAGGTAACTGAAATCCATGCGCTGTAAAGCACTAGAATAACCGTGGATTAGAATCTTGTTACTTCATTTTCAGTTGCACAGCTGAGAAGTGTGGTGGTGAGATATGGCTGCTGGGAGAAAAGCTTTAGTGCTGTACTAGCACACCTGCCTAATCCAGCCTTGTACTATCAGTAAATGTTAAATTAGATATGAAATAATATAGTTGTAGTATTTAGAACCGGAAGCAGACCATAGGACCCTCAGGTCTGGAATTGTTTGACACATTTGTCATCTTTAACCTATATGTTTTGTTTAAATGTTTCTTTAAAAAGTTTTAAAATATGTTTTTCCTTTTGAAATGACACTGAAGAAAGACATTTCAAACTTTTGAGCTTAATTTGTTTGTTCTCATTTGCAGCTGCATTCCTTACACCGCTCCCTTCGAGACCTTAGCAGTGAACAGGTTCGCCTAGGAGATGATATCAGCAGAGAGCTTTCAAGAAGAAACCGGTATAAGTAGTATCCATTTCCACATCAGGCAGAAAAGATGAGCTGTTTAAAGAATAAATTAGGAAATGTAATTTAAGGGCTGTTTATAAATATAGAAATTAACTTTTGTTCCATGTTTGCTTTTTTTTATATTTTGTTCCATTAACAGTCACAGGAGTACAAAATGGACAATATGCATCCTATTATAATTTTAATAGGAGGAGAGTTTTAGAACTTCCTTCCAAAATGTGCGGGAATCAAAATCTGCATGATAATAAATTATCTAAGTCACATCATCTTCCTATTCAGTATATAATAAACACAATCCTTCTCAAAGGTAGCGTTTTTCATTGGCTAATCCAGTGGGTTAAGAGTTGGGAACCATTTGTTCTCTTCTCAACTCTTCCACTGGTGGATTGTGTTTAGGACCTGATCAGCAGCCCCCTGAAGTCACTGGAAAGACTACCATTGACTTCAATGAGCTTTGATTGAAGCCTTTAAGGTTTTCTGTAGTATCCAAAAAAAAAACAAAAAAAAACCCAACAGATGGACCTTGAGCAGGTCACTTATGTTTTCTGTGCCTCATCGTATAGTTCTGTGAAATGGGCATAATCTGCAAAAAGGTGTAGAAAGGATTGTTAATTGTTTGCAAGGTGCTGTCAGATCTCTAAATGAATGACAAAGCAAATATTAGCACTATCTTATTGCAAGTGTATGGGCAGCTAAAACTCAGGAATATGACTTTCTCACTACATAGAATAGCTACTATGTAATGGCTGTGTCCTCCTCAAAATCTGAATCCTAGAACAAAATTATTGCTGAAAGTAACTTGAGAAATGATTTGCATTCTGGATTCTCTTGTTGCTGATTTTTTTACATGTTAGTCATACATTTTATAGTTTGAGTGGTGGTATGTCTCACAAATTAGCTCCCCATTATCTGCACTCAAAGTGTGGATACATTTTAGGATGTGGTTTTGCCACCTGAGTCTGACCGCTGCTTTTTCTAGGAATTGGCAGACAGAGAAGATCTGTTTTTAAAAACTGCCCTAACATGCAGGCATTGCAAAAGCTTAAAACCCCAAATAAATAAATGTTTGTTAAAGGCATATAATTGCTGCTCAGTTTAAATTAACCTATGCTATTAAAATTTAAAATTAATCTTTGCATTTTTTTCCTTCTAAGGACTGATGCAGAAACCAAAAAGATCTTGGCAGACTTGTCTGAAAAGCTCACTGAATCCCAAAGACAAGAAACTGTGAGTGTGTTTTCAGCATAGCTAACTGGGATGGGGAGAAAGGAGAACAGATGTGTTACGTAGCTAGTTCAACATGCATCTTGCCAATCAACTTAACACCGACATGTTAATGCGTCCTTAAAACATAGTGAAGTCTGGGTCAGGGGGCTTGAGTGCTTTCACTGTGTAGCAAAAATGTAGCATTTCATCCCTCAGATCCTTGCTAGTTGAACTAAATGGGGGCTGTGATGTTATTAACATAACCTGTGACCATATAGATGATTGGTGCAACCACTGTTATATATTTGCAGCAAATATTGTACAAAGGTTGTTGTGTAAGGTGTCTATGATTTGCTGATTATGATTATGCTAGTTGTATAAATGTATCACTCTTGTATCTGAAACTAGAAATATGAAATATAACTGAGAACCTATTGTAATTATGCAAAGTGTGGGCCATTAATGATGGTTTGGAATCTTGATGGCTCCCATCAACTAGGACAACTGACTGACTGTAGATGGCTCTGTTTACTTGTAAGTCTTCCTGTCCACCTGTGTGCTGGCAAGTGGATAATGAAGTCTTACAGTGATGTGATCATGTCACCTGAACTGGAATCCATCTTTAACTTGGTGCTTTTCCATTTAGAAGGAGGGGTGAGAACCCAGAGAGGGACAAAGAATTCCCGCCTTGTGCAAAAGATATATAAGGGGGAGGAACAGAACAAAGGGGACTGCACTATGAGAAATCCCGTAGCTACCACCTGAGCTTGAACAAGGACTGTTCCAGGGGAAAGGATTGTGCCCAGACTGGGAAGGTGTCCAGTCTGTGATAGAAGCTTATTGAAACATGTCTGAGGGTGAGATTTTTATCTGTATTCAGTTTTCTTACTGTACTAGGCTTAGACTTGCATGTTTTATTTTACTTTGCTTGCTAATTCACTTTGTTCTGTCTGTTATTACTTGGAACCACTTAAATCCTACTTTTTGTATTTAGTAAAATCACTTTTTACTTATTAATTAACCCAGAGTATGTATTAATACCTGGGGGGGGGGGGAAACAGCTGTGCATTTCTCTCTATCAGTGTATAGAGGGCGAACAATTTATGAGTTTACCCTGTATAAACTTTATACAGGGTAAAACGGATTTATTTGGAGTTTGGACCCCATTGGGAGCTGGGTATCTGAGTGCTGGAGACGGGAGCACTTCTTAAGCTGTTTTCAGTTAAGCCTGCAGCTTGTGGGGGACGTGGTTCAGACTTGGATGTGTGTTTGCAGCAGGCAAGCATGTCTGGCTCAAACCAGGCAAGGGACTGAAGTCCCAAGCTGGCAGGGAAAACAGGCTCAGAGGTAGTCGAGGCACATCAGGTGGCAGTCCCAAAGGGGTTTCTGTGACCCAACCTGTCACAGGGGCATTTTACAATTGTCTGGGGTATTTTTTTCTGTTAATTCACAATAAATTATCCTGGGGAAAGCTGGCAGTGCTGTAGTTTGAGCATTAGTAGCAGCATTTTTTAGCAAACAAAATATTCTTCTAAAGCTCTAAAAATATTTTTTTATGATTAAAAGTGCATTTTCCTTTCTCCAGAGTCAACTTGTGTGTCAGTTACCCTTTTTAACTGAGCTGTCCTTTCAAAATAATCATTTAATGTGCTTAGGATGTTGCTGTTATAAGGATTTTATGCCTTACAGTATGTGGTAATAAATAATCCAATATTGCAAAGGTGTAACATCACAGGGAGACTTTGAGATCGTTAGCTGCCTTGATACTGTCCAATTGAGTGTGATACAAAAGCATATTAAACTTAATTATTATGAGGGGAGAAAATGATTTTTTTTTAGCTTATTTCAGAAGGATCACAACCTAAATAAAAGATGCAAAAATAACCTCTGGTTTGTGGAAGGGTCATTCATTAGTAAGGCCCTGATTGGATGCTCCTCACAGCTCCTTTCCTATTGGCTGCTTTTAACACAGCTCCCCTAGGGTTCTGTTAACTCCTAACAGGCCAGTGTGGGGCAGGTGCCCCATCATACACCCTCCCCATTAAGACCAACTGTCACAGGGGGGATATTACCTTCCCTGCTTCCCACACAGCTGTGCCGACAGGATGTCCCTCTCCTGCCTCAGGCTCTTCAGTAGGAGGAGCAATCTGCCTCCCTCCTTTAGGGTCTGAGTCCCTATCGTAGCCTGTTCTGCTCCAGTGTGGGTTCCCTTGTCCGTCTGGGTCCTCTTCATCCATACCTCTATTTCAGTACCTCCATACTACCCCCTGCTGGCAGCTGGCTCCCCACCAGGTCCATGGTCATCACTACCACATCCATCTGGGCAGTCTCTGACCCAGACTGGCTCCCAGACATCCCTTTTCTACCCTGTTTTCTTCTATGGGAGCCTCTATATATGGCCCTCCTTGTGGCACTGAAAGCAACCTCTTTGCCTCCCCTGGGTCAGGGGTCTCCCATTGTCCTTCTCTTGCTCAGCCCTTCCCCTGGGTTAGCTTTGATCCTGTACATGCGGTCCGGGCACTCCCTCTGCAGGTGCCCTTGCTGCCCACAGGTCCGACACACCCATTTCCTTCCTGTTCTCCTCACAGGTGGGACTCTCTTGGGCTTTTGCTTCTTCCCAATCTCTGGGAGAGGCTTCTGTCTCCCATCCTGGTAGGGTCATTCTCCCTTCCAGTGTCCTTGCTGCCTACTGGCATAACAGTCACTTGGCTCAGCCACAGGTCTCCTGGCCCTGGTGTGTTGCTTCCCCTTTCGTTCGCTGCGGCCTCTGTGGACCCGCTCCCCCAGGAGCTTAAGTATATAGAGCTGCTGCTCAGCTAGCTGGATCATGTAGGCCTGCAAGCTCTCCTGTGTCTCCCACTGTCTCTGTTGCATCTGGAGTACCTGCAGCAGCAGGGCCTGAAGCTGGCCTTGCTGCTTGTCAGCTCCTTTTCACAGGGTCACTGACTCTGGAGTCCAGTCTGGGAGGGTGTATGAGCTCTTGGCAAAACATGCCCAGTGCGGATCCATTGTCTCTCCACCTTTACTGTCTCTCAGATAGTCTTTCAAATTCCCCTTGTATCAGGGGTAGCGGTCAAACAGTCTCTGAGTCCCTCACTCAGTCCCCTTCCCTCAAGGGCAACTGAATACAGGTGTTTTCCACCATATGTGATGGGGTGCACTCACCACTGCGGCTCCTCCTGCTGGCTGTCCCAGGGATTAGCTCTGCTAGCCAGTGCACCCCCTCTTCTGGTGGTGTCTCGCGGCTGTCACTTCTGCTCCTGGACCTGTGTCGCTCTAAAGACTGTGGTGTCTTCTTCAGGACACAGCCCTCCGGCTGTGCCACACTCTCTGTACCTCCTTCTGGGGGACAGTATCACAGTCCCTCAGTCCAGCCACTTCCTCAGTGGTGAGTGGGGGCGGGGGAGACCTGAGCCCCCCCCACTACTCTGGGTCCCAGCCCAGAGACCCTGCAGGTGGCCACCACTTGCTGCGTCCCCTCCGACTCCTCAGTTCATTTCCCTGGGCCACTTCCCTGCAGCCCCCAGCACCTTCTTCGCCCTTACCTCAGGGCTTCAGCCTGCCAGTCTTAGCAGCTAGCCAGGAGCTCTCTCTAGCTTCCCTGATCCCTGCAGGCAGCACAGCTCTGATCAGGGTGCTGGCGTTTCTTCCTCCTGCTAGGAGCCTCGTCCTCCCTCCTTGAGTTCCAGGCAGCTACTGAATTTATTCTGCCCTGCAGCTCTTGTTATATGGGCCTTCCCAGCCCTGACTGGGTGCTCCTTGAGGACTTTTTCCTCTTGGCTCTGTTTAACACAGCCGTTTCAGGGCTGTATTTACCCCAACCGGCCAATGTGGGGCAGGTGCCCCATCAAAACCATCTCCCCACCACACAAAGGTTAGACTCATACTGGTCTATTTGCACCTAAAATCATCCAGCCTTTCAGATGGCCTACCTGGCTTCCATATCTGCTCTTCATCTGCCAGTGGATGGATTTTCCATTTTATCTCACCCCTCTGGTTTCCAAATTTCTGAAGGGTCTAGTCAACATCTACAGATTATTTACAGATGCTACATCTACCCATCTGTGTCCGATTTGCAGATGATACAAAACTACTCAAGATAGTTAAGTCCAAAGCAGACTGCGAAAGGTTACAAAGGGCTCTCTCAAAACTGGGTGACTGGGCAACAAAATGGCAGATGAAATTCACTGTTGATAAATGCAAAGTAATGCACACTGGAAAACATAATCCCAACTATACATATAAAATGATGGGGTCTAAATTAGCTGTTACCACTCAAGAAAGAGATCATGGAGTCACTGTGGATAGTTCTCTGAAAACATCCACTCAATGTACAGCGGTAATCAAAAAAGTTAACAATGTTGGGAATCATTAAGAAAGGGATAGATAATAAGACAAACAATATCATATTGCCTCTTTATAAGTCCATCTGAATGACCACATTTGAATACTGCATGCAGATGTGGTCACCCCATCTCAAAAAATATATATTGGAATTGGAAAAGGTAAAGAAAAGGGCAAAAAAAAAAATGATAGGGGTATGGAACAGCTTCCATATGAGGAATTAGACTGGGCCTTTTCAGATTCGAAAAGAGATGACTGCGGGGGAGATATGTAAAGGTCTATAAAATCATGACTGGTCTGGAGCAAGTAAATAAGGAAGTGTTATATACTTCTTATCATAACACAAGACCTAGGGATCACAAAATGAAATTAAGAGGCAGCAGGATTAAAACAAACAAAAGGAAGTATTTCTTCACACAACGCACAATCAACCTGTGGAACTCTTTGCCAGAGGATGTTGTGAAGGCCAAGACTATAACAGGGTTAAAAAAAAAAAACTAGATAACTTTCCTGTTCTGTTCATTACCTCTGACGCATCTGGCATTTGCCACTGTCGGAAGACAAGATACTGGGCTAGATGGATCTTTGGTCAGACCCAGCATGGCCCTTCTTATGTTCTTATGATCCAGTACTGTTATGGGACCTCAACCTAGTCCTCTCTAGATTAATCAGTTATCCCTTTGAACTTGTAGTGAGAATGTCACTGTCTTCATTGTCTATGAAAATAGTGTTTCTGGTGGCAATCTCTTCTGCAAGGACAGTTTTAGAACTTTGGTTTTTTTTTAGTGGATCCTCCTTTCACAGTCTTTCAAAGACACAATTTCTTTTAGGCCAGACCCAAAGTTTATGCCCAAGATAATAGCTTTCCACCTGACTCTCGCTATTCATATTTTTTCCAAAGCTGAAGACAAGGTCTGCACTTTAAACATTCACGGGGCTTTGGCATTCTATTTGGATCATATTAAGTCCTTTTAGAGCCTCTCTTAGGCTTTTTGTTGCCTACACTGGAAGATTTAGCGATCAAGCGGTAACAGTTCGGTGTATTTCTCACTGGATTACTGACTACATTAAGCTGTGCTATGACCATGCTAAAGTCTCTCCTGCACCAAGGATAGCAACTCACTGTACCAGAGCTCAGTGTACTTCATCAGCTTTTCTGAGGGCTTGTCTACACTTATTGGAGGATTGACGCTGTGGCGATTGATGCATTGGCTATCGATTTAGTGGGTCTAGTGAAGACCCATTAAATTGACTGCTAATCGCTCTCCCATCGACTCCTGTACTCCACCTGATCGAGAAGAGTAAGGGGAGTCGACGGGAGAGCATCTCCCGTCGACGTCGTATAGTGTGGACCCTAAGTAGATCTAAGCTACGTTGATTTGAGTTATGCTATTCATGTAACTCTCATTGCATAGCTTAGATTGACTTTTCTCTTGAGCGTAGACAAGACCTGCAACATCCATGTAGTGGATATCTTCAAATCAGCAATGTGGTCATCTGTACATAACTTTTCCAGACATTTTACCATCACTCAAGCCTCTAGATTCTTGTCCAAGTCAACAACTTGGTTTTACAATCTCTGTTCAGATGATTAGCAGCTCCCTTCAAGTGGAGGGACTTCAGATGAGTCACCTGCAATGGCATGAATATGTGCACAATCAGTTGAAGAGAAAAAACTGTTCCTTACCTGTACTGTAACTGTGGTTCTTAGAGATGTGTTGTACATATATACATTCCACTACCTACTCACCTTCCCTTCTACTTTGGACATTAAATAAAGCAGTGTGAAGGAATGGAGAGAGAAGTGGCAGATGTGACCCTTCTATGCTCTCACCCAAGAGCACAAGTTGAGCAGGGGTGCATGCTGGCAAAAGTCTTAGTCTCGAGTGCATTTGGGTGCAACTACACTTGCAGTGGAACATATATATGCACAATACATCTCATTTATCAACAGTTACTGTATGGGTAAGTGACTTACTGTTTTTTTCACGGGAAATGGAGTGGAACCATGACATTTGCTGCTAAATGAAATAAGAATAACCACTAACTTCACTGCATTCAGAACTAAATGCAAAACCTGCCCTTTGACTTGAGGTGACTTTTCTGCAGTAGCCCTCAGCAATAACTAATGATACATTAGAATACTCCCTTCATATTTTTTTTAAAACAGTCTAACAACTTGAAGCTTTTTTCCCTTGGCTGGGCTGGAATAGAGAATTTGATGTTCACTTCTTGTGGAAAGTGCTAGGATGCCACAGTAATGGTTGACATTATAAAAACTTATTTGGGGTTAGAAGTGATGTATATTCTCCCTAGTGACATCATGTTCAAAGGGCTGGAAAGACATCAGACCAACCTTTTGACCAGTGGAAGACTAAATTTCTTTTATCATTAATGGGTCCTCAGAATAAGATTCCTGGATCTCTTTGTTTAATACACAGGTTTTCTTTGTTCTCATAATTTAATGTCTTGCTTCAGTGGATCTTAAATATTTATTGCAACATTCCCATTAGAAAACACCTCAAGTTTCCCTTCCAGAGAAATTTCTACTATTGTGCACAGTAACTTTTCCTTTAAAGAGGAACTTACACTTAAATGGAAAATATCTTGTTTTGAAACAGTTGATGCTTCTAGTCCAAAGCTTTCTTTTCTCACTTTATATTTCTTTTATTAAGAAATATTTGCATGAAAACAAGCTTTCATTTTTTTCCAAATTCCTCTTACTTTTGCTGTTTCATCCTTATGTGGAGTAATCAGTTTGTTGTTCTCGCTTTCCTATGCTTAGCAAGCAACTCATTTAATGAGGACAGGGTTTCAACTGTAATAGGGAATAAATAGGAGTGGATGAAATCTTCAAAATAGCAAACTCCATTCCATGAAAATCTCCTTAAAGATAAAGCAAAAGGGAAGAGAAGTGCAGAGAATATGAATGAACTGAGATACATGAATTGAGTTTTCTGATGGAATGTTTTTCAAAGTGTTCCATGAGATGAAAGCTGCTTTTTAATGGTGCGAGGATAACAGATAAATTTTCTGATTGTACTTATAGCCTCCGTCGTCTTGGTATCCGAGCCGCTGACAAACATTACTGAGTTTATCCTTCAATACCCTGGGAGGTATAGAAGTAATATTATTCCCATGTTACAGATGTGGATTTGAGGTAGAAGGAGATTGAATGATTTCACCCCAAGTCTCACAGGAAGTTGGTGGCAAAATTAAGAATTGGTCTCTTGAGTCTCATGGCAGTACATAAGTCCACAAATCACCTTTAATTTCTTAGTTATCTGAGAGTTGAACACTATTTTATTCAAAGGTGCTAATACAGGGGAGCCTCTCACTCACCCCAAATCCTATGTTTTTTTCCCCTATAAACTTAGTTCTCTTGCAAGGTATAATATAGAGAAGAGATGGGGTGGCAGCTTCAGAAAGGTGCTTCCTGCTTTAGATGGTATCCACAAGCTAATTTTTTAACTTTTTAATTTTTAAAAAGTACTAAAACAAGCTTCTTATCTCTGTGCCGGGTTCCCCCCGGCGTGCCATGTGGAACTGGGGTACCACTGAGCACCCTGATCCACCATCCTGGGCTCCCTCTCATACTGTACTGCTGTGACAAACTGCAAAGCCCTCTGGCCTGCACTCTCACCAGCACACATACAGGTAGGAACATACCCATCTGCAGTTACATGCAGGCTTGCTGACCAGCCCCTGCATAGGAAGGCTACAGTTAAGGCAACTCCCAGCTCCCCAGGTGTGCACCCCTCTGAAGTATAAACCCAAAATTATACTGTCATGCGCTACACAAGGAACTGTATAATTCATAAAATTTGCCCCCTCCCTCAATGTGGAGAGGAATATGCAACAGCCTTTGCCCTGAATTATGATTGTCACACACTTCACTCCAACTCACTGGTTGAAAAAACTAGTTTATTTAGTACAAAAGATAGGTTTTACATGGTTATAAGTTATAGAAAACCGATGAAAGCAGATTACCTAGCAAATAAACAAAAAACGCAAACTAAGCTTAATATACTAAATAGATTGGTTAAGAATAGCAGATTCTCACCCTAAGAGATGATACAAGGGGCAAGCTGCACTTGCTTTACAGCTTGGACTCTCCAGGTGTTTTCATTCACAGGCTAGAAATCCCTTTCGCTTGGGTCCAGCACTTCCCTCAGTTCAGTCTTTGTTCCTCGGGTGTTTTCAGGAGTCGTCTTGTGTGGGGAGTGAAGAACCCCAGATGAGATCACTCCCTGCCTTATATAGCTTTTTGCATATGGCTCAAAAGCTTGTTCCCAAAGCTTGGTTCCCAGACTGGTCTATGGAAAAATACTGACATCCCAAGATGGAGTCTAGAGACATGTGGTCTCATCACAAGTCCTTGTAGAGTCATAGCAGCCATTACTTAGAGGCTATCTGTAGCATTTTCTGGAAGGCTCCCCAGGTGGGATTTAAGCTTCTCCTAAGGTCTATGTTTTTTCCTAATGGCCCATTGCCCTGAATAGGCCCTTCCCTACCCACTATCTAGACTGAAAGCATCTTGTCTAGTGGGCATTACCCAGGTGTAACTACATTTGAAATATAGTTACATTGGCAGTGTCAGGGTTCCCTCCCTACTCTGAACTCTAGGGGACCCGCATGAAAGACCCCCCCTAAGTTTACTTTTACCAGCTTAGGTTAAAAACTTTCCCAAGGCACAAACTTTGCCTTGTCTTTGAACAGTATGCTGCCACCACCAAGTGATTTAGACAAAGAACAGGGAAAGGACCACTTTGAATTCCTATTTCCCCCAAATATTCCCCCAAGCCCTTACACCCCCTTTCCTGGGGAGGCTTGAGAATAAACAAGATAAGCACAAATCAGCCTTGGATTTTTAAGACCCAAAAAACCCAATGAGATTCTTAAACAGACCTTTATTAGAAGAGAACAACTCTGTAAGATCAGAATGGAAGATAATCTTACAGGCAGTCAGATTCAAAACATAGAGAATCCCTCTAGGCAAAACCTTAAGTTACAAAAAGACACAAAAACAGGAATACGCATTTCCTCCAGCACAGTGAATTTACAAGCCAAAACAAAGAAAACCTAACTCATTTTCTAGCTAGATTACTTACTAACTTTACAGGAGTTGGAGAGCTTGCAACCTTGATCTGTTCCCTGCAAAGGTATCAGACAGACAGACAAAAGCCTTCTCCCCCGCACCCCTCCAGATTTGAAAGTATCTTGTCCCCTCATTGGTCATTTTGGGTCAGGTGCCAGCCAGATTACCTGAGTTTCTTAACCCTTTACAGGTAAAAGGACTTTGCCTTTGGTCAGGAGGGATTTTATAGCACTGTGTACCAAAAGTTGGTTACCTTTCCCTTTATATTTATGAGAGGCAGTATTCATAACTTCTGATACAAAAATGATGCATGCATAAAATAGGATAATCATATTCAGCAAATCATAACTTTTCCAATGATACCTCACATGACTTATTTGGCATAAATAGGGTTGCCAACTGTCTAATGAGACAAACCCAAACACCCTTGCCCCACCCCCTACCCCGCCCCTTCTCTGAGGCCCTGCCCTGCTCACTCCATCCCCCCTCCCTCCATCACTTGCTGTTTCCCACCCTAACTCATTTTCACCTGGTTGGGAGGGGGTGCGGGCTTTGGGCTGGGGCCGAGAGGTTCAGAGTGTGGGAGAGGGCTTCAGTCTGAGCCTGAGGCAGCGGGTTCGGGTGCAGGAGGGGGTGCGAGGTGCAAGCCCTGGGAGGGAGGTTGGGTGCAGGAGAGAGCTCAGGGCTGGGGTAGGGTGTTGGGGTGCGGGCTCTTGGAGAGAGTTTGGGTGCAGAAGGGGGTGCAGGCTCTGGGAGAGAGTTTAGGTGCAAGAGAGGGCTCAGGACTGGGGCAGGGGGTTGAGGTGTGAGGGGTACGGGCTCTGGCCGGGTGGTGATTAGCTTGGGCGGCTCCTGGACAGCGGCGCAGCAGGGCTAAGGCAGGGTCCCTGCCTGCCCTGGCCCTGTGCCGCTCCTAGAAGCGGCCGTCATGTCTCTGCGGCCCCTGGGGAGGGTAAGGGGCTCCATGTGCTGCCCCTGCCTGGAGGCTCCACCCCTGCAGCTACCATTGGCCACAGTTCCTGGCCAATGGGAGCTGTGGACTTGGTGATCGGGGTGCGGGCAGTGTGTGGAGACCCCCCGCAACCCTCCCACTCCTGGGGCTGCAGGGACAAGCCAGCCGCTTCCAGGAGCAGTGCGGGGCCAGGGCAGGCAGGGAGCCTGCCTTAGCCCCGCTGTACCACCAGACTTTTAGCAGCCTAAAATCTCCTGGTTTGGCTTCAGTAGCCTCCAAGAGATAGAGCCTGATTCCAGAAGACTCCCAGCAAACCTGGAGGGTTGGCAACCCTATGCATAAAATGAATCATAATTAGGTAATAATCGTATCATAAAAAATCACTAGGAAGAATATGGGGTGCAGTGTCACAACCTTGTTAATTTGCACACTTTATAAACCATTCTAAAAAAGTTAGAGCATTCATTCCCCAGTTCCCAGCAAGGATAATGCTGAACTGAGGTGTGTCATAAATACTGTAAGCCTTCATTATTTTTGCAAACTATATTACAGAACATTTATTAGCATATTGTGAAGTAGTATAAATATAATTAAAACTAAGCTGCAGTTGTCAAAATAAAAACTGAAACATTGTGTAACACATGGTTCTTTTAATTTTTGTTTGTACTTGCTAATTTGTAGTAATTAATCATTCTTGATTAAGTCTATGGGTGTTGTATGTACCTGAGGACAGAATCTGGCTCTGTGTATTATGCTTTACCTTGCGTTCATGGATAGTATTTTTTTTTTGAAAGAACATATCCAGGCTCTGTAAATTAACCATTATTATTATTATTATTATCATTATCATCATCATCATCATCATAATAAACCCAAAGCAAAAACAAACTGTAGAAGTCACATTTCCTCTTACAGAATTCAATAGGGCCTTTCACTAGAATGGGCCTTTAAAGTATTACAGAATTCTGCTGACCAAGAATATAAATAAATCCAGCAGTCAGACCTTTTATCAGTATGCTTAGCTATCTAATCTGTCTAATTACACAGCAAATATTTTCATGTATATGTATTGTATAACATTCAACACATGGGAGGTAGCACTGGTTTAGTGGTTAAAGGACTGGGACTCAAACCTTGGTTCTTTTCCTGGATGTGTCACACACTAGCTGTTTGATATTGTGATATTGGACACGTCTTTTTCCCTCTCATCAGCTCTTCGTGAGGGGGAAAAACTTGGGGACAATTCAGAGATATTTCAAGGACTAGTATAAACTTTGAGACTTTGAGCAAGAGACATGCAAATATTACAAGTACATTCCTACATCTGGATTTTCCTACTTTCAGTAAATTTGTAGCAGAAGTTTAGCGTGCCAAAAAAAAAAGGCAGCAGCTAGCTAGCTCCATTTACTAATGGTAACACTGCAAAGTAAATTCTGAAGACAGAGCACGTTGGGATCTTCTCTGGCAGAATATGACCAGGTCAGTGCATCTAAATCAGAGGTGGTCAAACTACGGCCCGCGGAACTGTCCTGCCCAGCCCTTGAGCTCCAGGCCGGGGAGGCTAGCCCCGGCTCCTCCCCTTCTGTCTCATTTCCCCCACCGTGGCAGCCTCAGCTTGCCGTGCCACCAGCACTCTGGCTTGCCGCTGCTGCCGGGCAGTGCGGTGGTGTGGCTGGCTCCGGCCGGCCGATGGGGCTGTGAGTTCCTGCTGCTCTGAGCGGCATGGTAAGGGGGGGAGTGGAAGGGAGGGTTGGATAAGGGGCACGGGGTCCTGGGGGGGGGCAGTCAGGGGACAGGAAGCAGGGGGCGGAGGTTCGGGGGGGGCGGTGAGGGGATGGGGAGCAGGCGTGGGAGTCCCGGGGGGCCTGTCAGGGGGCGGGGGTGTGGCTAAAGGGTGTGTGTGTGAGGGTTGGATGGGGTGGGGGTGGTCAGGGGACAAGGAGCAAGGGGGGTTGGATGGGGTGGGGGTTCTGAGGGGGCAGTCCGGGGGCAGGACATGGGTGGGGGCGGATAGGGGGTGAGGGCCAGGCTGTTTGCGGGGGCACAGCCTTCCCTACCCAGCCCTCCATACAGTTTCACAACCCTGATGTGGCCCTTGATCTAAATCCTCTGACCCAGGAGCTTGCAAATAATCTCATCCTAATAGTGGAAGCACTTTTGTTAGCAATATACCATGTCAGAGGGAGAACAAATGAAAATTACTGAATGTATTCTCTGCAACTTCTATGCAGGAGACAACAGTAATCCCTAGGACCTGTATAATTTAAATATTGGAGTCAGCTCGTAATTCCACAACACATGCTTCTCCAAAAACAAAATTAGTAGTCTTAATCCAGAACCAATAAAGCGCTCAAATAGAAAATATTCTGTTAATAAAGTAGCTAATCTGTTACATCTTTATTTAAAAAAAGAAGACATTTTTGGAGTTCACTTTAAGAGTAAGTACATAGGGCCAGTTAATGAATGAAACCTTAACACGTAGTGTTACTGTATATGTCATTTGGAGTCTTCAGAGCTTTCAAGAGCTACTTTAATCTTATATTTTTTTTTTTTTGGTGAGGGTGAATGTTATTGCTTCCATAGTTTCTAAAACTATATCATTTTCTCTCCCATACTGATGGAGAATATCCTATCAATCTCAGCATCTGTGTCCTTGCGACAAAATTCTTTAAAAGATGAAGCTTTTCTTGACTTTATTCTTAGCTGATTAACTTTTAGCTGTATGCCATATAGTTTTAGCCATGTTGGTCCCAGGATATTGGAGAGAAAAGGTGGGTGAGGTACTAGCTTTTATTGAACCAACATCATTCTCTCACCAACAGAAGTTGGCCCAATAAAAGATATTACTTTACCCACCTTGTCTAACCTTTAGCTGATCACTTAACAGGAAATTGATAATTACAGAGTAGTATTTTGTTAATCTGGTGCTTGTAAAACACATTTTTAAGCCTTATGTTCTGTATTCACTACAATTATAGAGAATAAAAAAATAAACTATGTAGTCATGACATCAAATTTCATTGCAGATTGAATCCACGTAGCTCACTAGAGGGTGCTCTCTGCTAGTGGATTCAATTGAAGATACCATAAAATTATTCTATTTTAGTTACTGCACCTGTGATCCAAGAGGGAAGCCAGTTGTTGTAGCAAATCATTTGTGTATTCATATTAGTGCTGACCTAGTAAAGTTTAATAAACTCTGATATTCAGTGATGGTTTAATAAACTCTGATATTCAGTGATGATGAGACCTACCTCTTCTACAGAGCTTTTCAGCAGTAGATCTCAAAGCACTTTACAAAGGAGATTAGTATCATCGACATTTTACAGGTGAAGAAATTGAGGCACAGAGGTTAGGTGACTTGCACAAGTTTAATTCAGTGCCCTGTTGTCTGGACCATGCTGAAAAAGGTGGAAACTCCATCACTAGAGATATTTAACACTTGACTGGTCAAAGCATAGGTACATATACTACAGAGACAAATTCTGCAGTGATCAGAATAGGGTAGACTGGAAAGATAACGGGTCTCATTCCATTTTGAATCTTTGTGATTTTGAGTAAGAATGCTCCTCAAAGCAGTTTATTTTCCATCAACTTTCAAATCCTATTTTATAAACTGTCTTCCTTTTCTTCTCCTACACCCCTCCACTCAAAAAAAAAAAAATCCTTTTGATATGTGGAAGAAATTTCTAATTTCCAATTTTTTTTTGTGTGTGTGTGTGTGTGTATGTGAAGGTGTCAGAGCGGGTAGAGAGAAGACTTCAAGAGATAGAACAAGAAATGCGCACAGAAAGGCAGCTGGTAGAAAGACGCCAGGACCAACTAGGACATATGTCTGTGCAGTTGCAGGAGGTATGGAAGATAGTTACGTTAATTTCTTGCTGTACTTGCGAGCCTGGCTCAGACAAGGAAGAAAGGGGTCAGGTGTCGCTTTTCCATGGTTAAAAGTACGTACATTAACTAGCTCTGCTGGATATACCACTGACAGTGATAAGCTATAGAGTCTGTCATTCCCTGATGCAGTGTTGCTAGTGTTAAATGTTTCTTGTTAGTGGCACACAGATCCTAAGAAAAAGTCTGGTTCCTGGGTTTGATCCATTTAAAAGTGTTTATACTGTGTTTTTTATTCTAAAATTGAACTATTTAGTAATAGTGAGCAATCACTTTTTGAGTACTGTTCTATGGGCCAATTAAATATAACGTACTCCACCTTTCCAGTGCTGTGAAATCATCTGCACTCAAAGTGAATTAAATTTGGTGAGCCACAAGAATAGTGCTGAGGAGATGACCTCAATTACTGTTCATTTTAGAAAAGAAAATTAGGAGAATTTTTTTCCCTGACTTTTTTTCCCCCTCTTTCTTTAAAAAATGTACAAAATACACAAAAGAGAGGCAAGGAGCTTGCTTCCAAAACTAATACATGAGAAACCAGGAAGACTGAATATTTTGCATTCTAATTTTTGATTTGACTAAGAGTTTGAGCTATGATTTGGAATACGATTTTTGACTGTACAATGGGGATCACTGCTGATATGAAATATTTAATATTTTGTCACTTTAAGGGGCGACCTGTATGCTTTTAAAAAGGCAACTGTGGATTATACACTGCAGTGGAAACTGAAGTGGATTAATTTATATTGACACTTTCTGTTTTGTAGAGGGCTAGAAATTCTCCTTAATGATCATATTTAAGAAGATAACATACTCTTTTAATAGGGAAAAAAATTATGCTTATCAAAACGTTTGTAGTACTTTGCCGATTGGAAGTCAGTAACAGCTTTACATTTCTACCTCCTCTTCCTGCCTTGTAGATAATGAGAGGTGGGTGAGAGTGCTTCATTAGGATGGGCAGGAGTGCTGTCCCTAGCCTCTATTTGCCAGAAGCTGGGAATGAGCGACAGGGAATGGATCACTTAATGATTACCTGTTCTGTTCATTCCCTCTGGGGCACTTGGTACTGGCCACTGTCGGAAGATAGGATACTGGGCTCGATGGACCCTTGGTCTGACCCAGTAGGGCCATTCTTATGCTCTCAGAAGAGGAAAGTATTTCATAGGATTTTCTGAGAGAAAAATTCTTCAAATATTTATACATCAGTGTTCAGACTTTGTTAGTGTCCATTTTGTGGACATACGTTTAATGAGAACTGTTTGATGTATGATTTGGTACTGTTACCTGCTGACATAAATACATTTCCTTTTTTGCCCTTTATAAGGAGTAATGATTTACCTTAAGGACATTTTTGACAGTTGGGAATTAATTTTCAAATTGAAGACTGATGTTTTGCTAATGATGAATATGTTCTGTGTGTATGTTTCCCAAGAAAGATGTATGCTTCCATAATCTTTGTTGCAGCACTTTGGAACAATATTTTGCACTTTTAATGGCTGATGTTAAATTTTATGCTATTGCATCTTCTGGTGAAGGTAGAACAATATAATCTCTAAACACTTTGCTGAGTTAAACAGCAGTTTGGACAAAATGCATTCGAGAATAATTTTGAAAAAGAGCATTTTAGTACTTTAATCCTACTTCATGCTTTGAAATAGTGGTTAGATGGATCATTGGTAGTGGCTCATTGTCAAAGGCCCCAATCCTGAAATGATCTTTGTATGGGTGTAGTCCCCACGGAAGTGTGTAGGATTCTGGACAGGCCAAGGGGTCTCCCTGTATGGAGCTCACTGAAGATTGCCCCTAAGGTGGAAACTGAGAATTCTTCTTTCTCAGATTACTCAAGGGAAAACAGTGGACAGAATAGGCAGCAATATTTCAAGCTTCCATACACTGCCTCCTGGAGAAATTGCCTCACTCATTCTTTGGCTTTTTTGTTGAGACTGACAACAAGACGGCTGATTAAGGACAGTATTAAAGTGGTAGGTTTTGTGATGGACATCTGTCAGCTGGAAATTGTACTGAGATCCCCAATTTATTTCCTAAACTAGACCACAGAATATCCAGCAGATGGTGCTGACTTTTTGCTACTGCTGACCAGGGCTGGACTTGAAGTGAGAAGCTCTTTATCTTGTTACCAGTACTGGAAGAGCCATCCCCCCTAATTGCATATAAAACCTTAACCATCTGTCACAAGGTAGCTGGTCCCTGTAGATAGATGAAGCCCAGTGACCCTGGACCAAAGCAGGTGAGCCCAATCTAGCTAATTAAAGATGGCTGGGCTATACCTGGGTCTATAAAGGGCTGCTAGTAGACAGCTGGAAGAGGAAGGACCGAGACAGGTTGAGCCCTAGGAAGGCAAAGCCACACGGGAGTGGAGCTAGCTCCTCTAGTGTGTCCTTGGAGCAAGGGGCCAGAAAAGCAGTCCTGTGGCTGCTACTCCACACAAGGAGCGGAGCTGATTGCATCTGGGAACCTCCCAGGATCTGGAGTGCTAGAAACGGCTGGGAGGGGTGGCCCTGAGGCCAAGGATTGAGTTAAGATTGTTTTCTGTTTGTTTGTTAACTATTGTTAAGAAAATAAACCTCCTTGACTGAGACTGGGTATGGCAGCGCATGCTTTGGAGCTGGGGTGAAGCTCCTGCCTGGTGAGATCAGCCTTTATAGGGAGAAATTTCCTTTTGGTGTTGTGTATATTGGTTTCAAAGGGTCAGGCAGGTAATAGTGGGAATGTTTTAGTTTTTTAAGATGTCAGGGATCAGCACTTTTCCACCTGGTCACTGCCAGTTCAGGGCTAGCTCATGAGAAGACTTATTAGTTCCCAAAGTCTTTTTATTGAGTTGCCAATAAACATTTTACAGTAGCCTCTCCAAAATGTCAATTTTAGCAGAATCTGCTATTATTATATATTAATACTTCATAATATGCTTATAAAGTATTGGTGTCCAGTCCTGCAGGAGGGTAACAGAACTATATCACTCTTTTGCTATATCCTTAGTTTGGTGTCAGAGTAACAGCCGTGTTAGTCTGTATTCGCAAAAAGAAAAGGAGTACTTGTGGCATCTTAGAGACTAACCAATTTATTTGAGCATAAGCTTTCGTGAGCTACAGCTCACTTCATCAGATGCATACTGTGGAAAGTGTAGAAGATCTTTTTATATACACACAAAGCATGAAAAAATACCTCCTCCCACCCCACTCTCCTGCTGGTAATAGCTTATCTAAAGTGATCACTCTCCTTACAATGTGTATGATAATCAAGGTGGGCCATTTCCAGCACAAATCCAGGGTTTAACAAGAATGTTGGGGGGGGAGGGGTAGGAAAAAACAAGGGGAAATAGGTTACCTTGCATAATGACTTAGCCACTCCCAGTTTCTATTCAAGCCTAAATTAATTGTATCCAATTTGCAAATGAATTCCAATTCAACAGTTTCTCGCTGGAGTCTGGATTTGAAGTTTTTTTTGTTGTAATTTAGCAACTTTCATGTCTGTGATTGCGTGACCAGAGAGATTGAAGTGTTCTCCGACTGGTTTATGAATGTTATAATTCTTGACATCTGATTTGTGTCCATTTATTCTTTTACGTAGAGACTGTCCAGTTTGACCAATGTACATGGCAGAGGGGCATTGCTGGCACATGATGGCATATATCACATTGGTGGATGTGCAGGTGAACGAGCCTCTGATATTGTGGCTGATGTGATTAGGCCCTGTGATGGTGTCCCCTGAATAGATATGTGGGCACAGTTGGCAACGGGCTTTGTTGCAAGGATAAGTTCCTGGGTTAGTGGTTCTGTTGTGTGGTATGTGGTTGCTGGTGAGTATTTGCTTCAGGTTGGGGGGCTGTCTGTAGGGAAGGACTGGCCTGTCTCCCAAGATTTGTGAGAGTGTTGGGTCATCCTTCAGGATATGTTGTAGATCCTTAATAATTCATTGGAGGGGTTTTAGTTGGGGGCTGAAGGTGATGGCTAGTGGCGTTCTGTTATTTTCTTTGTTAGGCCTGTCCTGTAGTAGGAGACTTCTGGGAACTCTTCTGGCTCTATCAATCTGTTTCTTCACTTCCGCAGGTGGGTATTGTAGCTGTAAGAATGCTTGATAGAGCTCTTATAGGTGTTTGTCTCTGTCTGAGGGGTTGGAGCAAATGCAGTTGTATCGCAGAGCTTGACATTGGGTCCAGCACAGAATATAGCAAGTCCCAGATCTCATAGCTGTGATTTGTGCATTTAGATATGAGAATTCAATACACGCTTTCAGGCACAATAGACTTAGTAATTTCACTAAGGAGTTTTAAATGTTCTTATTTATCTGATTAACCTGCTCGAAAGGTTGAGATATAGAATATCAATATGACTCTTTGGTTGAAATCCTGGCTCTGTTGAAGTCCATGGTAAAACTTCCATTGACTTCAGTAGGATCAGAATTTTTCCCATCATCTTTTGTAAAACAGCATGAAAAACATATAGGAAGTTTTTAAAAAGTTTGTCTCTCAGATGAATAAAAGAAAAAGTCCTTTTTGTTTTCCAAGACACTTTTCAAAATATTGCTATTAAAAATAGAGCCTTGAAATGGGAAATATTAATTGTCCCAAAATGTCTCCATTCAATATTGGGTCTGAATGGTTTTTAAAGGTATGTTACTAAACTAGTTGCAACTGTATAATTTAGGTATTGATATTAGTTCATTCATTAAATTCATTAAATCAAACCAGTTCAAATATGCCTTTCAGCTTTTGTAATTGAGACATCATTTTAAGATTTAAATGTTGATTCTGGTAAATATTGAAGAAAATGCAATGAAGGCAACTGGCCACTACTTGTCAGTGTTTCACCGTCCTACAAAAGCCATCATACTAAATTTAACAAATGCAATTGCACACTTGCAGAGCCTAGCTGAACATGACTAACTTCTTTTCTCAGTGATTGTTTTCCATTTTTGAATGTTCAAATTTATTATTTTTATTCTACCATGTTGCTGTCATTAAATTGTTTTTTTTTTAAATGACATGACTGTGTGTTATGTAGAATGTATTAGGAATATTTGTCCATCTTCAAATTTAACAGTTAACCCATATTTTTGAGTTTCTTTGTATATGATGTTGTGGCTGGTATGATTAAAATTTATTTTTCTAGTAGTATTTGTTTCCTTTGTTTCTGAGCTACCATGATTACTAATAGTATTTAAACATTTTGTGCATGTGAAGCAGGGTAGATGAAAATTGATGATTTTTTAAAATTTAAATACAGGTTTATTTTTAAAAATCTATTTAAAATTGAATTTGAAAATAACAGCCATTAAGACCTAAATTTATAATCTATTAAAATCATTTAGATTAAACACAAAATATTTTGTACTAGGTTTTAAAAATGTCTAGGTGCCTAAGCACCTAGAACCAGAGTCTGCTGAAGTACTAAATCAGCTTTTCACAGAAGTAGCCTCTTCTGCAAATGCAGCAACAATATTTTTTTCATTTCAGTTTATTCAACTAGTTTAGTTCAATCACTCGTTCATTCAAAGTTAAAAAACCAATTGGGAGTTGAAAAAGAAGAAAAGCTTGTTTTCTTCTACCAATCTGATTAAAAACTCAGTGGGGGAGGATGAGATCTACTAGTTTTAAAATCTTGAAAGACACAGTGACTAGAAATAATCAGTTCAATTACCTAACTACAGGTAATACTTCATTTGTTTAATAAATCAATTAGTTTTAAATGCAAAACATGTTTTGATAAACTTTTGATACTTTTTTCCTTAGGTTACTACTACATTTAAGGTAGTTTTATTTAATACAAAAATGCTGGTTTTGTGCATTTTAGCTGAATTTGTATTTCTATCCAAATAGAGCTTGATGCAAATTACAAGTAAAAAATTAACTATCATCTAGTATATGCTTCATACATGCTTCATACACCATTTTCTAAAATAATAAATATAAAATGAATCAGAATAAATGTAAATAAAGCAACAATTGCTTAAACAAAGTCTTATAGATATCATCTATACTCCTGGTTAGCAAAAAGAAGCACCAAATTTAGCTTATAGGGATATCTAGTTGTAAATCAACTTGTTTTAATGGTTACCAACAAATGAGAATCTACCATCCCTAGGAAAAGAACTAAAAAGTACAAATTCAAAAAATGATCAAAATCAATGGCTTAAATCAAGGTTTCCTGCTTGCTGATTTAACTCATGATTAAAATCCATCCTTGAAAACTTTTTTCCAAACTGTCTTCTTTAGTTAGAAAGAGAAACATAAATATGCACAACTAGTTTTTAGCATTAAGACGATGCATATGCAACTTATATTAAAAATCATATGATCTTTGTTTGGCTGATCTTGTGAGTCCTTACAAACAGAGAAATGCTGTCAAGCTGTTTGTCTAAATGGGAGGGGGGAAGAGAGAAATGGAAGACTTCGGGAGTGGAGGAAAGGAGGAAATAGGGTGCATACAGAGGCCCTGACATGAGGGAGGATATGGGGATGATGCAGGGAGTCCTTGAAGTAGAGGGGGATGGGATGATGGGACACAGGGCATTTGTGGATGAGAATGGAGGAACGCAAGGAGTCCCTGGAGTGTTCAGTGAGCTCGGCCTACGGCAGCAACTAAATGTGCAGTCCTCTAGCAGTTCTTCTTCCCACTCCCACACCACTTGTCCATCTTTACTTACTACTTGCTGCCTTACTGAGAATACAAGCTCTTGGGCAAAAAGACTTGTCTGTTTATATTTTGTTAAAATGCTGTGTGCATCAGTGGCACTGTATGAACCAAAATAGTTCTTCGAGTGCTTGCTCATGTTCGTTCCATGCTAGGTGTGTGCACGCTACTTGCACTGTTGCTGGTGATTTTTCCCTTAGTGGTATCTGTTGGGTCAGCTCTAGCGCCCTCTGGATCTGCATGTGTATGCACTGGTGTAACACTCTGTACCCCAAAGCAACACCCTGGCACCCCATATTTGCCATGGTGATATGATTATGATATGTTTTTTACAAAGCATGCCTTGTGAAATATCATTTTAAGTCTTGATCTGTAGAACGTTAATATCCTGTTGGATTGTATGTGCTATCATTGTATGGGAAGTTACGAAGTTTTGCTATGTGTATGTTACTGAAATATGTTGTAAATTGGAAACACCCAAAACCAGCCTTTGAGGTACAACAATGGGGTAGACAGAGATGATGGCCCATTAAGCAGAATACACACACTCAAAGACTACCTCAGGAACTGTATACAATGGAGACCTCTCAGAGAGAGCCCATAGACAATGGAGACTGCTTGACTCATATCATAGCAAAAGTTCTTTCCAGCAAGCTGGAAGAACCTATAAAGGATGGGAAGTACATAATCATTTGTCCTCTCTCCCCTCACAACACCTGGAAACACATCTGGAGAACAAAGACTTTGAACGGGAGAGGTGGTCCCAGGCTGAAGAGGAAAATTCCAGACTGTGTATTAAGGAACGATACCATGAGGGTGAGACACTACTTGATTCAGATCCTGTCTAGTTTATTGAATTCAGATTGCAATTTTACTTTTATTTCTTAGGTAACCAACTTTGAGCTGTATGCTTATTACTTATAATTACTTAAAATCTATCTTTCTGTGGTTAATAAATCTGTTTTATATTTTACCTAAAAGTGTGTTTTGCTTGAAGGGCTGGGAAATCTGCTCAGGAACAAGAACTGATGCATGTCTTCTTTGCAATGAGGGAGGGGAGGACTGGGTGATAAACATACACTGGTTAGGCTTCTGACCAGGGCAAGACAGTACAGCTCTGGGGTCCTAGGCTGGGGAGCTGTGGGGAATTGGAGCCTCTCTATTGTTGGTTCATGAGTGGCAGAGAGATCGTTCATGTAACTCAGTTGGGTGTGTCCCTGCCTGTGGATGTCTGTGTAAGTGCAATACCTGGAGAGGTTTGCAGCTTGTCACAGCATCAAAGTGTAAGAGGGAGCCCAGGTTGGTATGCCAGAAGGCTCAATGGTACCCCAGTTCCAGGTTGCAACCTGGAGAACCCGTCACGGATCGTATAAAGGGCAGTGCTGGCCTTGTACCCTCTCAATTCCGGCATCCGGAAGCAGGAGGGAACAAGTTGTGTCAGGCACCTTCCTAGCACCAGGTCCCCTGGCACCATCCAGGGGCAGGCCTACCTGATCCCGGCATCCCACTCCCCGGCATGCCACTAGTCCCTAGAACCCCAACACCATATGGAAGCGTATGCAGGTAGAGCTGCACCATGGTCCCCGAGAGAGGAATCCTCTTTGGGGTCCAAAGGGGAACCCTATGTACTGCCAAAAGCCCACTACCTGTACCCAGCCTACTCCCCACCAAACTTCACTGCTGGTCCCCCTGTGGGCATCTGGCCAGTGCGTCACTGGCTGATGCAGTGGCCCTACTGGAACCCCTGGGGGTTCCCCCAGAACTGGGGCCTGCTTCCCACCGCTCCTACTCGGTGGCCTCGGAGAGATGGGTTACTGATCTTTCCTGCTCGGCACCAGATCTAGACTCCAGTACTGGCCCCGGTACTGAAATCCAGGAGATGCCGCCAGTGGACATAGCTGAGGAAGAGGAAGGAGCCCCTCCTGTGGTGCAAGCAGCCTCCTCCTCCTCCCCAGATGAGGCTGTTGCAGGTCCCAGTAGCCTACTTCCCCAGGATGGCTTCAGGGCCCTTCAGGACCTTCTGAAGTGGATCACTTGAAACCTGGGTTTGGAGATAGAAGAGCTCAGTGACATCGCACAGCTTCATTGATGTCCCGATTGCAGCAGCTCCATCCAGAGTGGCCCTGCCCATCAATGAGGCGGTGATGGGACCAGTCAAGGCCCTATGGAAAACTCCTCCTTCTCTGGTTTTCACTTCAAAGAGGCAGAGAAAAAGTATTATGTTCCAGCAAGTGGATCTAATTACCTGTACTTGCACCCTCCCCCGGGGTCCCTGAGGGTGTCTGCAGCTAACAAAGGGGCCAGGCAGGGCCAGTCGAGTGCTACCCTGAAACAAAAAGACACTAAGAAACTGGATCTTTTCAGAAGAAAGGTTTATTCCATGTGTAGCCTACAACTGCATATGCCAATCAGTAAGCTTTACTGGGGAGATACCATTTTAATCTATGGGCCTCCCTCAATAAGTTCAAAGACTTTCTGCCTCAAGAGTCAAAACAGGAGTTTGCAGGTAAGAACAGGCCGGGACCTCTCCTTAGGCGGTTCTGGATGCTGCTGATTTGGTGGCTAAGATAATGGCCTCTGTGGTCACCATGAGGCGCTCTTCCTGGTTCCAGTCCTCCAGCCATCCCCACAATTCAGGACCTCCCATTTGAAGGCTCCTCCCTTTTCTCGGAGCAGACGAGACTTCATGTACTGAAGGACTCAAGGGCCACCCTTTGATCCTTAGGCTTGTACGCTCTGTCTGCCTCCAGAAAAACTTCAGCTCGCAGCAGCCTCCTGGGTTCTCTGGATCTCCAAAACAGGAGCCCTACAAAAGAAAAGGCAGAGGTTATAAATGGCTTCAACCACTCCTGCCTACCTCAGGCTCCCAGTCAGGGCCTCAGAGATACTTTTGTAGCAGGCCTTTTGAAGGTGCGTGTGAGGGTGCTGTACCAGTTGCCGCTTCAGATCTGCCCCCCGCTTTCATTTTTGGAGAGTCTGTCTCTCTTTGACCCTGCTTGGGCATCCATAACATCGGAATGATGGTTCCTGAGTACAGTGACAGTCGGATATATCCTTCAGTTTTTATCCACCACTCCCTGCCACTTTCCACCCCCCATCTTGGACCTGTATCACCTCAATGGATATCTCAAGAAACTGAGGTTCTGCATGGGCTCCCTGGCTTCTATCATTCCCTCCCTGGACCCAGAAAACTGGTATACTGCCCTTGACTTAAAGAAAACATGCTTTCACATTTCTATCTCCTGTGGCCACAAAATTTCTTAGTTTGTAGTGTGTCATTGCCACTACCAATTCCCTTCCCATCAGCCTATTGGCTCAATCCTTTACCCTGTGTCAGGAGGCCATTGGTCTATGAGACTTGTGTGTGAAACACTCCATTCATCTTGAGGTGTCTCATCTCCCAAGAGCTTGGAATGTATTAGTGATCATTTCAGCTGGTCCTTCTCCTCTCACCACAAGTGGTGTCTTCACCCAGAGTTCATCAGTGTCATCTTCCAAAAGTCGGGGTCTTCCCAGGTGGACCTGTTTGCCACCAGTTCTGTTTTCTGTGCAGTCTCCCTCTCTGACACCTTCCTGCTCTTGTGGGCAGATTGTCTACTATATGCCTTTCTCCCAATCCCCTTGGTTCACAGGGTTCTTCTGAAAATCAAATGGGACAAGCCAAGAATCTTCCTAATAGCCCCAGAGTAGCCATGCTGGCATTGATTTGGCATGCTTCTGGACCTCTTGGTGGCAGTGCCACTCTCACTCCTACTCCACCTAGACTTGATTTCACAAGACCATGACCGCTTACTTCACCTGAACCTTGCGTCCCTGCACTTGACTGCACGGATGCTTCGTGGCTGAACCCTGAAGAATAGGCCTGCTTGGAACAAGTTCAACATGTCTTGCTAGTTAGTAGTAGCCTTCCACCAGGGCTACCTACTTGGCCAAGTGTAAACGTTTCACTTGTTGGGCCTCCAAACGGGATCTCTCTCCATCTCGATCTTCTCTTCAGTTGATCTTGGATTATTTGCTCCACCTAAAGCAGCAAGGTCTAGCACACTCGTCTATTAAGGTCCATTTGGCAGCCATCTCAGCCTTCCACCCTGCAGTAAATGGCATATCGATGTTCTCTCACAAAATGATAGTCTGGTTTCTCCAGGGGATTGGAAAGACTCTGTCCTCAAGTTTGCAAACCACCCCTCTCCATGGGACTTAAACCTGGTCCTGTCAAGGCTTACTTGAGCAGTTACCATTGTGCTCACTACTACTTCTCTCCTGCAAGGTTGCCTTCCTGGTAGCGATTACCTCAGCCAGAAGGGTCTCTGAGATCAGGGCCTTACGTCAGAACCAGCTTATCCGGTGTTCTTCAAGGACAAGGGCCAACTGAGCCCTTCCTGCCAAAGGTGGTGTCACAATTCCATAACAACCAAGTCATCTTTCAGCCTGTCTTCTTCTCAAAACCTCAAAAAAGCTCTGAGGAACAACTGCTTCATATGTTGGATGTTAGGCAAGCTCTCACCTTTTATATTGAGAAGACTAAGCCCTTCCACAAATCCACACAACTCTTTTGTAGCTATAGCAGAAAGGATGAGAGAGATACCTGTGTCAACCCAAAGAATCTCATCCTGGATAACCGCCTATATTTGGGCTTGCTACGAGCAGGCAAGCATCCCGCCTCTGGCCATCGTGACCACTCATTCCACAAGAGCCCAGGCATCATCATCAGTGTTTCTTGTGCAGATACCCATCCAGGACATCTGCAGAGCCACAGCCTGGTCGTCTGTTCATACCTTCGTATCCCACTACACCATTACCCAACAGGCCCAAGACGATGCCAGTTTTGGGAGAGCAGTGTTGCAGTCAGCACATCCATGAAGTGCAAGCCCAGCTCCTGGGGTATTGATTGTGGATCACTTAGGATGGACTGGACATGAGCAAGCACTTGAAGGAAAAAATGGTTACTAACCTTTTCTTACTATTCTTTGAGATATCTTGCTCACATTCATTCCATGACCCACTCTCTTACCCCTCTGTCAGAGTTTCTGGCAAAAAGGAACTGAGAAGATGTGGGTTTGACAGTGCCCCTTATACCGGTGCATACACATGCAGCTCCAGAGGGTGCTAGAGCCAGCCCAATGGATACTACTAAGGGAAAAATCTCTGGCAGCAGTGCATTCAGCGTACACACACCTGGCATGGAATGGACATGAGCAACACATCTTGAAGCACAATCGTTTCAAAAGGGTAGTAACCATTTTTTGCTACCTATTCTAGCCCAGGCTAGAGATAGAGGCATGTTTTTATACCACAAAGCCAGGAGTACAGTTTTGGGGCAATGGTCAGAGTCTTCTCTGTTCTTCTAATAAGTGCAGTGGCGTAGGAGGCACAATGGCATATTCATTTGGTAGCAACTTGCATGGTTGATTTTCTTCAGTCCCTTGTAAATAATTGTAATACTCTTTTGGTTATTCCAGACATTTCTTTTTTTCTCACCTAGCTTTAAATTTATGTAAATATTCTGAGTTATAACAGAGTATTTTATTTGGCCCAAATGATAAATGGTTTACCTACTCATTGTGATAATCTCTTCTCAAATTGGGTTCCGATAGATGATTTATAAGAACTTTCTAAACTAATTCCACCAACTCTGCCTCAAGGAATTCTTTCACAAGAAAAATGTCACCAACCACAACTATCACATCTCCACCAACAGTTATATAAGAAAAAAGAATCATCTGCCTGGACATCTCCAGTGGACAAAACCACACATTGGATCATTACATCGGTTGCGTCAGCGCAAAAAAAAAAAAAAAAAAGATTGTGAAATCCTCAACCAACATTACATTCACCACAATCTCTGCACCACCAAAAAGATTTCTATTCAGCCCCTGAAATTCAGCCACCAGGTAGTGATTGAAGCAACAGACAATACAGACACCATCATAGTCCTCAAAATTCATCCATCTCCTTGTCACCCACCACAACTTTACATTTTACAACAAATATTGTCCAAACCATGGGAAGAGCCGTGGATATTAGGATGGCTCCCCAGTATGACACTCTCTTCATGCCACCTCAAGGAAGAACTTCTGGAAAAATGCACACAAAACCAGCAATATACAGGAGGCACATCAATGATATTTTCTTCTTCTGGACAGATGACATAAACTACCTCAGAGATTTCCACCACTATATCAACAACCACTGCCTATCCATCAGATTCTTTCTAGAACACTCTTATACCAGCATCAACTGGACACCATGATCAGCTTCAACAATGGAACCTACAAATGACTATACAAAAGAAACCCATGTATTACCTTCAGAGATCCAGTAATCAGCCCAGCCACACTAATAAATCTGTTATCTACAGCCAGGCACTCAGATACCATAGAATTTGCTAAGTAGAGAAAGTCTGGGATACATACCTAACCACACTTAAAACTTCCTTCACTAAACAAGGACTCACCATCAGAAAAGTAAATTGCATCATGGAATGGGCCACCCAAATAACTGGAAGAATCTGCTTCAATAGAGGGGGAAAAGAATCCCTAGTGATTGTACACCACTAGTTGTCACCTACCACCCCACACTAGAACCCGTATGAGGTATCCTCAAACAATTACAACTCATGCTTGATGAAGACCACAACCTTAAAAAAATCTTTCCCAAACCCCTCTTCTGGCTTCAAGCAACCCCCACAACCTCACCATCAGAAGCAAGCTCTCCACAGATAAGAGCACACCAACTCAAAGTGATACCAGCTCTTGCCATAACAACAGACGCAAAATCTTCAGTCATATCTCCATTGCTATGATGATCCATACTCACCCTCCCCCCAAAAATACACCTTTTAAGATCCATGGGTCCTACACATGCCTATCACAACGTATGGTGTAACTCATCCAGTGCATCAGATGCCCCAACAACTGTTATGAGACTAAACTGAGACACAAGGCCATCCTTAGGCATATGCAGCATACGCAGCTGCGTAGGGCACCCGAAAATTTGGGGCACCCTGGGTCTTAGTGTCCACCCACCCGCCTCTTCCTATCCTTGTTCTGACCCTTCCTGCAATCTTCAAACACAGCTGGCTGCTGCAGCCTGGTGAGGCTTCCTCCAGAGGGGATCTAGTTCTTAAAAATAAAAAAGCCTTCCTGCCTGCAGACCTATTAGCACAACATTGAAACTGTTAAAGAGCCATTCAAGTGATAATGAAGCCATTTAACAGGCATTTGCTAACAGTCAGGTATATACTGTCAGTTTCTGAATTTACTGACCAAAACAGTTGTGCATTACTGTAATATTTACTCAGAATATGTTAGTCTACAGGACCTTACTTTAAATTTTGTTTTAAAAATATTTCATTAGTGTGTTGCTGAAGATTATAAAATCACATCTTTAAAAAATCTTTGTATAGCTTTTTAGATGAACAATCTGAGTATTCATCTTTAGCCTTAAATGCTTGGATCTTGAGACATATAGTTTGTTTTTAAAAATAAATCCTTCAAAATAAACAGAAATAAACCTAATTGCATCTTTCTAAACATTCCAAATAAGTTCCAAATAAGTAGTTCTAGGTATGATCTGATGATTTATGATCATACCTGACTTAAAGCTTCTCATAGCATAACTGCCCCCTATTCCCCTCTTTCCCAGAGAACACAACAGACACAAAAGGGAAGATTTTTTTCCCCCCATTTTAAAAAGTTCTAGCCTTCCCATTGGCTCTTTTGGTCAGGTGCCCACTCCCTTTACCTGGGGACTTTTTTACCCCTTTACAGGTAAAGCAAGCAGAGAACAGCCACCAACAAGGACTTTATAGCTAACTGGTTTCAGAGCAGCAGCTGTGTTAGTCTGTATTCGCAAAAAGAAAAGGAGTACTTGTGGCACCTTAGAGACTAACCAATTTATTGGAGCATAAGCTTTCATGAGCTACAGCTCACTTCATCGGATGCATTCAGAGCTGTAGCTCACGAAAGATTATGCTCAAATACATTTGTTAGTCTCTAAGGTGCCACAATAATCCTTTTCTTATAGCTAACTGGCGGCTAGGTGCCCATAAAAGGGGGCTACGCCCCTTCATTTATCACAGTATGTTTTGGTAAATTGAGATGGCATATTGATTTCTAGGTTGTCTTCTGTGGATTAAGGTGCACTGCTGACGTAAAGACACATACTATCCACTCTCTAACCCCAGATCAGTGTTCCTGGCATTAGCAGTGTTGGGAGCCCTAGTGTAGACTTACTGTGAGCAGACATGTTTTCAGCAGACTACTGATAATTGATACAGTGTTGACAGGCATCAGGCTGCATACACCAACTTCTAATGTTGCTAACACAGATGAAGCTGATTTGGGGTTAGTGATGGTAGGCGGTAAGCAGACAAATATTCAAAATGCACAGTAATGGATATAACTAAAAAGGAGGGATTTCCCCCCTTGAATTAGTCAGAAAAGGGTCAAATTTTGAAGATTACCTTAAAAAGATTTTAAAATGTTGGGCCTTTGTTCTTTATACTATATAAAGATGATGTCAGAGCTTTTCTTTTTTAACCTTTTTTTTTTTTTGGAAACCTTAATACCAGGAATGTCAGCTCTGTTCTTCCCTAGTTTTGCTGGAGAACCTCTTTGGGGCAAGGTGGGAAGAGGGGAGTCATAGAGCATGTGTGTAGTGAACTTCTGCACTTTCAGTTGAAAGGCTTGGGATGTTGAACCTTTAACAAAGGTATTTGTCCAGTGATTCATTAGTCAGTGGAATTGATGTTAATACTCACACAGTTTTACAGTAGCTGATTAAACTTCAATTTCAGTCCTTTGATTCTTGTTATGGCATAATTTCCTCAGTTTTCCAGTCATCATAACTTTATTCCAGCATCTGAATTTTTAATATATATTTTTTAAAACAGGAAAATACACCAATCTATTTTGATTAAAAACCAAAAACATAACTTCCAAGATTTTGTATATATCATTTGGAGGAAAGGGGGAAGGGGTTTAACACAATCCCAGTTTTTTCCCTCTCTTTCAAGTTACCTTTTTAAAGTCAAAATGTAAAAGGAAAAGTTTTAAGAATGAAAACCAGGCTCAATTGAAGTCCATTGTAATTTTTCCATTGGCTTGGATGAGGCCAGGATTTCACACCAAAGGTATAGTGAGGAAAATAGCGTTTCAGGCGATTGGCTGCAGTCCACAATAATCAGAGTGGGTGGGTCCCAAAAGCTAAACAAATATTTATGGATCAGGAGAGATTCCTTAAATTGGGAAATAATAGTGTGGCCCAAGAAGAACTAAAACAGGGTTGGAAGGGTTGTTTACTGCCGGAAGGGCTCTCCGCTCTTGGAAGCGGCTGGGAAATGGATGTTTTGTACTGGAAGGGCTGTCTGTTCCTGGAATCTGTGGTGGATTCAGTAAAGATAGTTGGGAAGATGACAGATGTATGAAATCTAATAGAACCCTGGATGTTGGAAGAGTATAATGGGGAGTTATTTTGGAGCTCTAATAAGCCAGCTAGCTTGGTGACAATGCAGGGTGAAGAAACACTGGTTTACAGCAAAGGAGCAAACAATTATTGATTTAAGACTTGATTCAGAGCAAGTCATATCAGTATAGTTAATTGATCTACCGAGCAGAGTCCCCAGGCAATATGTAGGGTGGGAGGGTGGGTGACATCAGTGGGGTTGCAGAGGATGGAATTTGGATATGAATATGTGTGGCAAAATGTGTGCACTAGTGTAAATAGTATCTATGATGTATACTGACATGCATGCTTGTTTTACTGTGATTCTGATCTCATACCATAGGCTCAGAGTTAAAGGTAGGAAAGATCTATTCGATAACTGAGTGTGTTCTCTTGAAGGACAGATATAGTCCCCTGATAGTCCCTATTTCCTCACAAAATTAAAAAGACATCACAACCACCATTTCAGGCACCTGCAGTCTTGTAAAACACTTTCCCTAAATTTTCAAAAGTGATAAAAGAATTTTGAGTACACAATTTGACATACCTTAGAGATCTGATTTCCTCCCCCTGCCCTGAGGTGGGTGCTCATCAGTTTCTGAAAATCAAGTCTCCTTAAGATATTTCAAGTTGGAGATTCAAAAATCAAGACACCCAAAATCAGTAATCACTTCTGAAAATTTAGGCCATGCATGTTTACACACAGATGTTTCTAACATGGTTCATTTTGGACAAGAAATACAGGTGTTGCAGCCAGTCCTTTCAGTTCAGTCTCAACCCTCCTGTAACCGCACTGATGTCTGCTCACTGAGAATCTTCGCTATTCCTCTGTACACACAACAGGCCTTAGAACAGCCCGGTCTATGCCTGGGTATCAGTGAGAGTTTTACTAGAAAAAGATAATGGGTTTGGGTGTGCAAATAAGTTACATATAAAATATAACATTTACGTGGAGATAGCTGTATGATAAACCGCACTTATTATACACCTGACTGCACATAGTCCACTATTTCATCTCCTCAAGCACTACAATAATTCTACATCAAACCTGAGTTTCAAACAGCTGCCATCTTTTTTTAATCAACCTGTGATAAAAATGTTTCCTTCTTTCTCCAAATATAGACTTTCTCCCCTTTGCCTTTCTAAGACAGCCAATATTCAGTTTTTCACTAGCGACAGGTTTAATATTTGATATCTTGTGATCATGCAGGATTAGGAATGGGAGCCTTACGCCATTGGAAAAGTGAGTCTCAGTTTGAACATTTTTTTGGATGAAAGGTGTTTTATATATTTATAAATTATTACAGTATACTTCTCATTGGTATACAACCAGTCAGGACTTTAAAATACCATTTATCTGGGATCATAATTTTAGTACTGCTGATATAGTACATGTGTACTGGCAAATTAATTTGCATTATTTTAGAGGGAAGAGAACTTTATACAAAGGGAAAGTCAATAAAGATAAATGTTGGATGATTATGAAAATAGAATAAGTGACAGTTGTGGGGACACAACAAAATGCTACATAGGTAATTAAGCAAAACTGTATTAAGTAATTGAGACATTATAGGGGCAGAATGAAGTTTACATATTCAGCTTTAGCTGAGACATTTCTTAACATTTGAATACTTACATTGCATTAACTTAGCCTTTTGTCTTCAAAGTCTATGTGCAGATACATCATTATGGCAGCATTTGAAACAGTTATCTGAAAGTGGTCGATCTGGAAATTAATTTTTTAAAATTGTAATTTAAAACAAAATTAGAAGAAAAGTATTTTTAGAGAATATGTAAATGTGAGATTTCAGATTCATCAACCTTATGTTTACATTAGTGTAATATTCAACAATTTGAGTTGTTTATAATGGAAATATGCAAATTTAGAGAAAAACTGTCATTAAATATTTAAATATGCCCCAGGGGCCTTGCATTAAGGCTCTAAGCTGTTGCTGTAATTTAAAGGATTTTAAAGACAACATGCATATCAGATCAGGGCACACATTGCTTTATATCTTAACCACTTTAAAGTAAAAACAAACTCTAAAGGGAAAAATAATACATAAACTCCTATTTTGCTTTTGCTTTGTTTTGTACTTACTATGAGTTTGTGGGATCAGTATGCAAATAAATAGTATCATATAAATGAGTGTTATCCATATAAGCTGCATTTTTATGAAATGCCTTGAATTGCACAATATCTAAGGCTTTACAGTAGCATAATTTTCAGGATCCTAGTTCTCTTGTAGATCAGTCAATTATATTTTTCTATCAGTTTTAGTATCTGATGTCTTATGCTTAACTATCTGTCCCACCTTGTATTTAGCTATGACACTCTGATTACTTTTTCCAGACCTGAAGAAGAGCTCTGTGCAGCTTGAAAGCTTATCTCTTCCATTAATGAAAGTTAGTCCATGAAAAGATATTACCTCACCCACTTTGTCTCCAATATACTGGGACACCACAGCTACAATAACACTGCAAACAACATATCTAGTTTCTTGTCATTTTACTTTCAGAGGAAATGGAGAGGAGGAAGTTTTGGACTATAACCAATGGGTAGACTGAGTTCAATGACACACACAACCATATTTTGAATGTTCTAGGAAAAACAGTTGTCCCTTTTTATAGTGAAACTCCCCACAGGAAAACTTAAGTTTCTCTTTTAGAAACAAACCAAACATACACATATGCGCGCGCACACACATACTTGTCTCTGAAAAGGCAAGAGTTTGCCCTTAAAACTTTTCAGTTTTCTGCAATGAAAATTAGGGAGTTGTTGGTAGTGTTCCGAGTAGCCTCTGGGGAGGGAGTTGCAACCTCTGCTCCTCTCTCATGTTGACTTCTCCATTAACATAGCTTTTAGTATTTAATTTTTATTTTTAAAAAATACAAAAAACATACCCACAGTTCAGTGATTGAACATTAAAATGAACACAGCGATGCAAGATTCAGAATGCACTTGAAACATGATCAGGAAACAAACCCTTTATGTACAATAGAAAATAAAGACTGTTTCTTTAAAACTTTTGTAATAATTGATACTATTTCTAATAATACTTTACACTTATATTGTATCTTTTCCCTAGGATGGATTTTTAATACCTTCTGAATCTCACAGTGTGTAATTTAACCTTTGCTTTTTGAAAATATAAAATGCAAAAGCTATATTGTTGCAATGTTATATTTGACCAAACTCTGTAAATATAAATAAATCCATATGTTACAGGGTATGCTTCCCCTCTAGTGACCCCGGCTTGCCTAGGGTGGGGAGGAGCCTTGCAGGTACTCCCTTCCTCTCTCCCTCCGTTTCCCTTCTTTCAGGGCTCCTTAAGAGCTCCACTGAGGTTCAACAAGAATTCCCCTGCTGGGATTCTACTTTATTAAATACAAATAAACTTAAAATAAAGTCTCTGTCCTAGGACTCAGGGATTGCACAGCCCTCCTCCTCAGGCTTGTGATTCTCTGGGAGCTCCTCTCTAGTAGGAGAGCTACTCTCTCTGTGAACACTTCCCTGTGGGGGGAGGGATAGCTCAGTGGTTTGAGCATTGCCCTTCTAAACGCAGGGTTGTGAGTTCAATCCTTGAGGGGATCATTTAGGGATCTGGGGCAAAAAAAAATTGGGGATTGTGCCTGCTTTGAGCCGGGGGTTGGACTAGATGATCTTCTGAGGTCCCTTCCAACTCTGATAGTCTGAGTCCATAGCTGAGCCTGATGGTCATTTTCAGGCTGAGGTGCTTGTTATTCAGTTAGATACCTAGATAGGCTTGTTCCCCTTAAATTAACTTGTCATGGGTAACCTCTGCTGGGACTCACCTTTAAAGGAGCCATCGACCCTGTGACACCATAGTTGTAGATACTGAAGCTATAATAATTATGTCTTGCTGTGTGTGCACTCATGCATGTCTGTATTTGTGTGTGTAACAGCATATACAGTCTGAAGTAATGCACATTCACAAGGGAGTTGGGTTATAACTGCTGTGGAAACCTTAGCTTTGAACACCTAACTCTTGTGTGGATTTGAACTCTTAAGTAGATTGCATGAACATATTTTTTGAATTGATATACTGCTCAGTATTTGTCAACACTGATCCGGTCACCATTGTACCTAAGTATCTTTTTAATTTAAATACAACAAACTTAGTCTCCTTTTCTCAGCCAGTAAAATAAATAGCTTGATTAACTCTCAGAATTGTTTTTATTTGTCATTGTGTGAATGGGCTTTTTTGTGTGAATGAAGAACTTTTTGAGGGAAAACTAAGTTGAAGAAATGAACTCTTAAAGTGGTAAAGTGTGTGATAATTCTTCTATCTTGTTGGAACGAGTTTCATAGTCTAGATCCAGCTGCTGTGAAAATTTTCTTTCCACACGCTCAAGCGTTCTACTGGTGGTCATCAGTTTCATTGTTCTGGTTGTACACAGCTATTGTAGGAGTTCATGGTCACCTTAGAAAGGCTTTGAATATGAAGATAGAGACCTTGAAATGACCTTTTCATTAGTTCCACAATGAATTCAGAAAGCAGATGTTTGTGGTAAACTGTTACTAAGCAGAATAGCTACTGTATCTTTGGATTTTGTAGGAGGTAGAGCTTTAGATTGGGTGTCTTCATTCCAAGGTACAAGTTGAAATTATCAACCTTTGAAGTAATGAATATGTGGAACATTGTGGCTGGGTCTGTATTTGATAGAATAAAATGCAGGCATCTGCCCAGTTACAGATAGAATTGGGTATCTTGCCATGATTCAGGTTCAGCTTTGGTATCTAATAATGACAGGTTTCAGAGTAACAGCCGTGTTAGTCTGTATTCGCAAAAAGAAAAAGAGACTTGTGGCACCTTAGAGACTAACCAATTTATTAGAGCATAAGCTTTCGTATCTAATAATGTTTTCCTTAGTACTGGTCATAATTAATGCAGGTACATAGTTCTTGCTACTATCAGCATATTTTGGTGGGGTAGTAGATTTTCCATGTCAAAGAAAATCTTAATATTTGCAGGAGAACCGTGCTTCTATTCTTTTTCCATGCACGAAAGGCCAGGGTCAAACTTTGGAGTCTGGAAGTTTATAGATTAGAAGAATGCCAAGGTTAATCTGGTCTCTGCACTCATAAATATTTGGCACAGCTGTGTGAGAGAGAGAGGAAAAAATAAATCTCTCCCAGCAAGAGAGATTATATTGTTTTTGTTTAGAAATATTAAGCATAGACAAAATACTTACAACATATTTTTTTTCTTAATACATGTACCAGGTGATATTTTATTTGATATTTCAGCAGATTTTATAAATGAGGATTCGGTAACTCTGCTGTAATTTCACAATATTTTCCCCCTCTAAGGCTTTAAGGAAACGAGATGCTAAAGCTGATGAAATGGAAGGACTAATGCAAAATAAACTTTTGAAATCTGAAAATGAAAAGAGCAAAGTAAGAATTTAATTTTCTGTTTTTTAATTATTTTTTTAAAAACAGTTTGTAATCTTTTTCTGTTTTGATGGTTTCCAACTGCTTGTGGTCTAGAACAATGTTTCTCAACTCATTTGTTACCAGGGACTGGCTTGCTGCCTTCCTAACCTATGTCAGGGAGATCTCAGGGACCGGTGCCGGTTCACAGACTGTCATTGAAAAACACTGGTCTAGAATGTCCAGTTTCTTATGTTTTGTTTAAGGCCACGTCTTGTAAGAGGAATTAACAGCGTGAAACCCTGTGTTTTTAGTTTTTAAAATGGCAAGGTACTTTTTAGCACCATACACTGCAAACAGCCAAAACTGAACTCCTTATCTTCCCTACAAAGCCCTCACTTCTACCCTTTTTTGTCATTGTTGACAAAACCAGTAACCTCCCAGTCAGTCAAGGCTGTAGCTTAGGGATTACTTTGACACTTCCCTTCACCTTGCCCCACACAGCTAAACCATGTGGAAAGTTATTGGCTTCCTACTTCACGGCATCTCTAAGATCTAACATATTCTTTACATCCTTGCAGCTCACTCTCTCATCTGGATTTTTTCCCATTTTAATTATTATAATCTCCTCTTCCTGGCCTCTCTGACGCCCATATAACTCTCCTATAGTCCATAGAAATGCTGTTCTAAGATTAGCTTCCTTGCTAGTAGTTTTGACCATGCCGCCCCTTTTTGTATCTCTCCACTGGCTACCCTTTCTCTACTGCATAAAGTTCAGATTTGTTGTCAATGCCTTCAAAGTTTTTGCTCTTCCCTGCTATATCCACGCATTTATTGTTTCACATTCTCCTACCTACTCTGCTCTGCCATTGATACCAGGCTTGTTGCCTATTTATCAGCTTCTCTGATTAACCTTTCTGTGCCACCCTCCCTGCTGCCATTTATGCAAATACAGTGTTCTCTATCCAAAAATAACTTTGTCCCCAGAGAGGGTCTCAATAGAGTAGTTGCAGGGATGAATTAACTGAACCATACACAGACGATTAAATGCATTAATACTGATGGAAATTGAACATCCATTTGATAATGATTTCTGGTAGTGCCCATAAAGCGCTGGCTTCCACTTCCTATCATCCTATTTACAGTAGATATTTTAATTGCATAGAAGTCTGGACACTTAAATTTAAATTTTCAGGCTATTATTTTTTTTTCTCTTCTGTATTTGAAACATTAGGAGCAGAATTACAAGAGTAATTTAAACCCAGGTTTCCCTCAGAACCCTGCAGAGCACTGTCAGTAGGCCATCAGGCGAAGCATCAACTAGATTCAGTCTTTAAAGTTTTTACAAGTGAAGCATGCAGCAACAAGAATTTTCATTTTTAAAAGTCATTTTCAGATCATATCACACTATCAGTCTATTACCTTTCAGTCTAAAATGTTACACATTTCTTCTTGGCCCTGGAGCAATACTTTTTTTTAAAGCTTGACTAAAAACAATTCAGCGTTCTCTTGTTATCTACCGGATAGTATGGAATTGCACAGTCAAGGTAACAAAACAGTTTAATGACAACATGAGGAGAAAAAAATGGAACCCATCCTCCCAAGCCTGGCCTTTCTTTAAAAATGAGTATCATATTATCTTGGACCAAGTTCCATAGTTATTGTGTGGTATGGCTGAAAGGCAGAACTGAAGTGGTTTGAGTGCCTTACCTGTGTATTTTCATACTTTAACATGTTTGGATGTCTTTTAAACAATCTTTTATTTTGAATTTCCTGAATTTTTAATGCTTATTTTTTTGGACAATTGCATCATCTTTGTAAGGCAATTTACCCTAAATTAGCGATATGTGCTCTGAGTTTTAACTTCCATTTTAATGCTGTTTTGGTTTGGGAATGCATATGCCATTTTGTAGCCACTGGTGGTAGTACAGAGGTAAATGATTATATGATGCATGATAAATTTATAAATTTATTTTAATAATTGTAGATATGTTTGTAGCATCTTATATTACAGTTTGCTTTACATGTTCAGGGTTAGAGGTATAAGAAATTATTTTTATTTTATTTTTTAAATATAAGTTGTTAGTTTTAAATAGTTAAAATATTTTAGTACCAGGATGAATGCATAACTTTGTTTCTTCATCCTTAATCAAATTATAAGCTTGAGCAGGAGTTGAAGCGGTCCCAGAGGAAGTTAGATCAGTCAGAAGGCAGTCGAGAAGCTCTTCTGCATCAGGTAACAACTTTCATGCCATGAAAATCCTCCTCCTTTCATATTAAGCTAGGCTCAAGCCTGTCTCTTTAATCTTGCTGTCAGTTACTCTAATAACAACATTTTGTTTGGGAGAGCAAGGAAGGAAATGTACAAAGCAATGCCTACTAGACTGATCTACATAAGATCATATAAAAATGGGAGCTTCTCAGCATTAAAAATAGTCACTAAAGCCATTCCTTCAATGGCATTGTGTCATGTTGATATCTACCAAAGCTCCTTCAGATGTGTGCTGTAAAAATAGACTGGATCAAGAAGACAAACTGTTCCCGAGAGCTTCATTTGTTGCAGACATCCAGCTGGGGGATGAAGAAATATATATAATACATAATGTAGGCATTTGCATTTGTAAGTGTCTCTAAATGCATTAGTGTCTCAAACACACTTTTGTGTGTGTGTACTTTTTATCCTCCAACTTTTCAAATTAGTTGACTTTACATTGGATAAACACATGCACTGTTCTAGCTGCATTTCATAGTGTGTTTTTGCATATTGTGTATTTGTAACTGTTCTGTGATATGTGGTACATAGTATTGTTGATAGTCAGTGACTCCAGACATCCAGAGTGGTATAGAAACACTTGCTACAATAGAAATATAGTAAAAGTACTATGCAAACTGTCTATATTTGGGCCTGAACAAGGCACACTGAAACTGTTGAATCTGAAAGACCCGGGAATCCAGTATAACATCAGAAACAACGAGGAGTCCGGTGGCGCCTTAAAGACTAACAGATTTATTTGGGCATAAGCTTTCGTGTCCTCACCCAGAACCATTTCAGATTTGGGGACAATTTATACCTTCAAGTCAGCGGTACTGCTATGGGTACCTGCGCGGCCACACAGTATGCCAACATTTTTATGGCTGACTTAGAACAACGCTTCCTCAGCTCTCATCCCCAAGCGCCCCTCCTCTACTGCGCTACATTGATGACATCTACATCATCATATGGACCCACGGGAAGGAGGCCCTTGAAGAGTTCCACCATGATTTCAACAATTTCCACCCCACCATCAACATTAGCCTGGACCAGTCCATACAAGAGATCCACTTTCTGGACACTACAGTTCAAATAAGTGATGGTCACGTAAACACCACCCTATATCAGAAACCTACTGACCACATGCCTCCAGCTTCCATCCAGGACACATCACACAATCCATCCTCTACAGCCAAGCTCTAAGATATGACCGGATTTGCTCCAATCCCTCAGACAAACACCTACAAGATCTCTATCAAGCATTCTTAAAACTACAATACCCACCTGGGGAAGTGAGGAAACAGATTGACAGAGCGAGACAGGTACCCAGAAGTCATCTACTACAGGACCGGCCCAACAAGGAAAATAACAGAACACCACTTGTCATCACGTACAGCCCCTGGCTAAAACCTCTCAAGCGCATCATCAACGATCTACAACCTATACTGGAAAAAGATCCCCCTCTCTCACAGGCCTTGGGAGGCAGGCCAATCCTCACTTACAGACAGACCGCCAACATGAAGCAAATACTCACCGGCAACCATACACCATACCAAAGAAACACTAACCCAGGAACCAAACCCTGTAAGAAATCCTGTTGCCTTCTCTGTCCCCATATCTACTCTAGCGACACCATCATAGGACCCAGCCATACCATTAGGGGCTCATTCACCTGCACTTCTACTAATGTGATATATGTCATCATTTGCCAGCAATGCCCCTCTGCCACGTACATTGATCAAATTGGACAGTCCTCTACCTAAAAGGATAAATGGACACAAATCACACATCAGGAATGGTAACATACAAAAGCCAGTAGGAGAACACTTCAATCTCCCTGGACATTCAATAACAGATTTAAAAGTAGCTATTCTTCAACAAAAAAACTTCAAAAACAGACTTCAAAGAGAAACTGCAGAGCTACAATTCATTTGCAAACTTAACAACATTAATTTGGGCTTGAATAGGGACTGGGAGTGGCTGGCTCACTACAAAAGCAATTTTCCTTCTCTTGGTATTGATACCTCCTTCTCAATTATTTGGAGTGGACCACATCCACCCTGATTGAATTGGCTTTCAACACTGGTTCTTCACTTGTAAGTTAACGCCCTCTCTTCATGTGCCAATATATATTTATGCCTGTATCTGCAATTTTCAATCCATGCATCTGAAGAAGTGGTTTTTTTAACCCACGAAAGCTTATGCGCAAATAAATCTTTTAGTCTTTAAGGTGCCACTGCAATTTTCAATCCATGCATCTGAAGAAGTGGTTTTTTTAACCCACGAAAGCTTATGCGCAAATAAATCTTTTAGTCTTTAAGGTGCCACCAGACTCCTCGTTAGTCTGTATCCACAGAAACAACACAGCTACCCCTCTAATTCTTTATAGCATCAGAAACTCTCCCTATTTACTCAGTGCTTTTTCTCTTTTTTTTTTGGAGAGCTAGAAAAAAAGATGAAATTGGTTGAGGGGGACTTGGGGCTCAGTTCCATTAGCATTCATTGTTTGAATTTGTTAACAGTACAGATTTCTGAGTTGAAAATGCTGTTTTATTTTGAATTCACCCCATTGTGTGTAGGTACCTCAGAAGACGTTATGTCTCATACATGCTGAAATACCTAGGCACAGTGGGGTGGATTAAGAATATTTTTTGCTTTAATTCTGGTTCTGTGCTTGCCTTGTTTTAACATACACATTAATGGTGCTCTATCAAATGTTCTTTGTATTGTTAATATTGTACAGTATTGTTAATATGTGACATACAATATATTCAGAAAGAAAATGAAAGCGAGCTGCAGAATCCTCTTATACTAAAGAAGTATTGATTTGTACATATCACACTTCTGATGACTGCAATCTTTATTTTCCCCCCACCCAGAATCAGATATAGAGATAAAATAAGCCAATTACAGGATGTGAAAATGATTAGAACATGGCTTGGTTTAGATTAAAGCCTTTCCTTGCAACTGGCAATGTAAATGATTTATACTAGCTCACCTAGTATTTTGGTCATCCCTTTCTGACCATATCTAGGAATGAACTTTCGTTTAGTTTATGCTTGCCCTCTCTGAGCACTAAGGGATCTGCTAAAGAATATCAAGACTATATCAAGTCTTTTAATGTTTATGGTGTTTGGTAGAATTGAATTGTTTGCATTTTTGTTTTGTTTTATTAAATGTTTGGTACTTGTCTATTTGTTAGATTGAGGATCTCCATTCCCAATTACTGAGAGCGGAAGCGGACCGCATGGATTTGCAGCATCAAGTTTCACAGGTTGCCCTGCACCGCCAAAGCTGCCATGATGAGCAAGAGGACAACAGGAGAATTAGATCAGGTACAGCCTTTTCCTGTTTTTCGGGACATAAATTTATGACTTTGCAAGAGAATGATCTCTGTCTTTTGAGTTGTAATCTAGATCCTCTGTTGGTTGAACTAATACAGCTAGTTATCATCTTGGCTCAATTAACTTTTGTTCGTATTGGTGTCAGATGTTAGTAGCTAAGTAGTTAAGAGAAACAAAAGTTATGAGAAGACTGAAATACATTATCTTCATACTGGTTATTTTTTTAAAAATCCAAAATGTATAGGATTATTCAGCTGAGCAGCATCAATGGTTTCTTCATTGAAGAGAAATTTTGAACCGTTTTTATAGTATCAAAAGATTTACTGTAAAAATTTTGATAGTATTTTTCTGAAATGTTGGTATTTCTACCTATCATGAGATTAACTCTTGCCACATTGCAGCGCAGTGCAAGATTCACCTGCCTGTGTAGATTTTTCCTTAATTAAGAAGGTTGCTAAACTGCCTGTTAAACCTCCAAATTATCCTTCAGAAATGACAACTTATTCTAGGGAGAAGTAGAGAATATAGTCTCAATCACATTCAGTTAATGCTTGTATTTGTGACACCTTACAAATGTGAAAATAGGTCATGGTATTCAGAATTTAAAAAATACATTTAAAATCTGAAGAGGTAATTGCATAGTAGGCTATAATGTCTCTAAAATATTTTTGGATAAAAAATTACAAATTGATCTGTACTTGAGCTCTCTAAATGCATCTTGACTTGTGTGTTTTTAAAAAAGTCAATATCTTCTGGAATCACTATGGTCTATCATTTATAGTGACACACTTCTGTGTGATTTAGGTGGTATGTAGGCTAGGTTCAATATCCCAATGAATCTTTCATCAGCTTGCTTAAGTCCTACTATCTATTTTTGTAACTTCATATTACAGCTGCTTAATTCCTCTTACATCCAGACAGAGTCTCATGGTCATTAAAATGGAATTGTGATTCCATGTTTTATAAAAATCTTCCCTTCCTCAGAAAACTGAAGACTCTATAGTCCTGTATCAAATACTTTGTTTTTTCAGAAGACGGTGAATTGTTAGCCATTTTTCAACCACCTGATAAGGTGACCATTTTGCTTAAAATTGAACTTATTTGTGACAATAGTATGAGAGCTTTATATTGCACATTTAAAATTCCTTTTCCACCACTTGTTTTGCAATTATAATAAGTATGCTTGTCAAGGTTCCTCCCCCACTCTGAACTCTAGGGTACAGATGTGGGGACCTGCATGAAAAACCTCCTAAGCTTATCTTTACCAGCTTAGGTCAAAACTTCCCCAAGGTACAAAATATTCCACCCGTTGTCCTTGGACTGGCCGCTACCACCACCAAACTAATACTGGTTACTGGGGAAGAGCTGTTTGGACGCGTCCTTCCCCCCAAAATACTTCCCAAAACCTTGCACCCCACTTCCTGGACAAGGTTTGGTAAAAAGCCTCACCAATTTGCCTAGGTGACTACAGACCCAGACCCTTGGAGCTTAAGAACAATGAACAATCCTCCCAACGCTTGTACCCCCCTTTCCTGGGAAATGTTGGATAAAAAGCCTCACCAATTTGCATAGGTGACCACAGACCCAAACCCTTGGATCTGAGAACAATGAAAAAGCATTCAGTTTTTTACAAGAAGACTTTTAATAAAAAATAGAAGTAAATAGAAATAAAGAAATCCCCCCTGTAAAATCAGGATGGTAGATATCTTACAGGGTAGTTAGATTCAAAAACATAGAGAACCCCTCTAGGCAAAACCTTAAGTTACAAAAAGATAGACAGACAGAAATAGTTATTCTATTCAGCACAATTCTTTTCTCAGCCATTTAAAGAAATCATAATCTAACACATACCTAGCTAGATTACTTACTAAAAGTTCTAAGGCTCCATTCCTGGTCTATCCCCGGCAAAGACCCAGCATACAGACCCTTTGTTTCTCTCCCTCCTCCCAGCTTTTGAAAGTATCTTGTCTCCTCATTGGTCATTTTGGTCAGGTGCCAGCGAGGTTACCTTTAGCTTCTTAACCCTTTACAGGTGAGAGGAGCTTTCCCCTGGCCAGGAGGGATTTCAAAGGGGTTTACCCTTCCCTTTATATTTATGACAATGCTATAAAATGTTTCTGTAAAAAATGCAAAGAAAGAAACAAAACCTATCCTGGAGCAATTTTACCAAAAAGAGGAATAGAGCTTTAAGCAAATGTTTCAACAGTAAGTAGTCTGGGGATAGAACAGAGAGTCATGCAAAGGGTTAGGGACTGAGGTTTTCTGAATTTCTATTGAGTTATAAACCGAAGAACCTTGATTGTCAGCTGAGGAACTGCTGATATAATTACTGCAATTTTTAGATAGAAATTTACCTTACAAGTTCTGGATAAGAATGGAAACTTCACATACTTACCTAGATATAGTAAAAAGTGATACATCCTGACAATTTTTTATAAAGTACTCTTCACTAATGGTATAGCATCCAGATCTTGCAACTGTGCCTTAATGTGGTTAAATTTTGGCTCTGTTGAAGTCAGTGGTAAAACTCCCATTTCATCCATGTTTTTTTCACTCCTATATGAAAACTGCCTACAAAGGAGGAAGAGAACATGAAATGGCTTGGCTGCAGTGAATAGAAGGCTAATATTTCTCTAGCTATGAAATCATACTTTTAACTTTTAGTATCTTCCAGTTGTATACTGATAAAATCAATAGCTGTGGGATATTCATATGTTCCCATTAATACCCCATAATTTATATGGGAAGAAGAAAATAGTACTGCAAAGATAGGAATGAGAAATTTAACTTATAGATTTTAGTGCTTTCACTTGGCATATCAATTCTGTTTGTTCACAAATGGCTCACACTATTTCGTAGTTGTTGAAAGGTCTGAGCGGGAGAAGCAAGAGTTGAAGAAACAGATCCTGGAGTTAAGAGCAAAGCTGAATCATAGTGCTGTCATGTCAGAGGTAGAGGAGCTGAAGCAATGCATAGAGCACAAGGACAAGGAGAAAGCACAACTTGCAATGCACATAGAGGTAACCTTTTTCTTTATAAGTGGTTTCCCATGTGTTGTGATTGGTGATGGCCTAGGTTCGGTGGTGATGTAAATCTCCAAAACAAATATTTCCAGTGATACTCGGACCTTAGTGGTTCAGGAGCCATATTAGTGGTCAACGTTACACAAAAGAGTCACAGTAATGTGAATTCATTGTTTCATTTACTATTTTTATGTATATACAGGGCTGGCCCTAGAACAGATGGTGGCCCCCCTCCCCTCCATTTGTTAAACTTTTGAATACCTTATTTTTTATTGCATTTGTAGCCCATTTCACGACTTTGATACATGATTTGCATGCATGATTTATCCCTGTCTCATAAGATGATAAATTTGTACGCTAGGATCTGTAAGTTATGCCCTATGTAAGCAAATAAAAATAATTGTTTATAGAAACTTTTTTTAATTTTAAGAATAACTGAAATATTCTAACATGAAGAAATTGAACTGTGCACCAACATTGGGTGGACCAATATTAAATAGTGTTACAGAAGGTGACAGCCTTAGAATGTTAACCCTATCCTTCAGTTCAAAAAGTTGCTCTTCTCACCTTTTGCCCTCCCAAACTGAAGCACAGCATTAGAGATCCAAAGACTGGCCAATGCCATTTTCAAGCAATAGAATAGCAAACAATGTCAGTTTTTTCATTGGCCATCGTCAATTGAATATGTTTTTATGAGCCTGAGCTTCAAAAAGCTGCGCTCACCTCTTGTGACTATGACCAGCAGCGTGAGCAGAATCCTCAAAGTATCCGCACATTAGGAAAAGTGTTCTCCGGCTCTGCATCATGACAAAATAGGAGAACTTGAAGTGGAGAGTGCTTCCTGTATTGCAAAATGTGATTGCTGTTGTCCAGTTCAACACAGAGGTTTTCATCATTGACATCTGAACATTCTCCATGTGTCGGAGTCTGGTGAAGGTCCGTACAACTGTTCAAGTGTTTTCCTGCTTACTAAGGTCATACAAAATCCTCTAGGTCTTTTCATGGTGCTTCATTTATCCAGACCTTTCTTTGATGGACACTTGAGCAGTGTCAATGAGCAACCAAAAAACCTCCTCCTTGAATTTTTCGTCCAAGCTTCTGTGATAGACGCAGGCCAGTTGGGTACAGCAGAGTAGTAGAAGGCAGATAGTAGAAGGCCACTGGATAAACAGTTTTCTGTTCCCTGACTGACCAGAGCAGGGCTTCTCCAGGCTAGGGTGGACACATGACTCCAGTTAGCCTGCAAAGAATCAGGTGAGGCTGTTAAGCTAATGTGAACACCTGACTCTAATTAAGGCCCCTCTGATACTATAAAAGGGCTCACTCCGGTCAGGCCAAGGAGAGCCAGGGAGCCAGAGGAGAGGAAGTGTGACTGAAGGGCTGGGTAATGAAGACACCCTCAAGCCACTGGAAACGCAAAGTAAGGGTGAAGAAGGCGTTAACAGAGAGAAGCGGGAGAGCGGTAGGGAAGTGGCCCAGGGAAATGTATCAACTCTGGCAGTGAAAGGTCGGCTGCCAACAGTTGCTGCCATTAGGGTTCCTGGGCCGGAACCTAGAGTAGAGGACGGGCCTGGGTTCTCCCCAGCCCACCACTACAGAAACACCTCCTGGGAGGGGAAGACAGGCCCCTGTCAGGACAGGAGGCTAAACTGTTCTGGAATAAGCCTGTAGGGACAACAGAGGCTGTGGGAGTTCTCTCACCAACCTCCTTGCTGGCTTATGATGAAAAAACTGTAACCCTGGCATTAGAGAGAGAAGGGCTACGTGGAGGGTCCAAGTGAGCCTCTGATGCTAGCATAAACCTCCTGGAAGCACAGGACCCACGGGGACAAGGTCGGAGCTCTGCCACACTTCCTATCACCATATCTCTGACCTTGTAACCAAGCTGTTTCCTCTTACGATGAATATGAGTTTTTTTAAAGTCAGGCTCAACTCCTAAGTTTTCTGTCATTTCTTTGGCAGCTGTGATGGCATGTTCAAATCCATTGTCTCTGTAGGCCACAATGAAATCAAGTCAACTTCTAATCAAAGTAGCAGTGGTCGCAATGTCCATCTACTGAGTGTGTAATGCCTTACAACATTGACTTGGAACGGGATATCATGCCAAACCACAATTGAGAGCAGAAATTTGAAGTCAGCGATCTGGTTTACCGGGCTTTGTGTCTCGTGTCAGATTCTGGCCTCTACTCAACTGTGCCAGTTCCATCAGGGCGTCATAAACAACAGTCACATGGTACCTCACTGACCTTATGTTGTCAATGCAGCTCTCTCAGCAGTGGCTTCATGGTCAGATTTACCTTGACCTTATGTTTTCAGTGCAGCTCTCTCTTAGTGGCTTCATAGTCAGGTTTGTGACATTGACTGTGATATCTTCCACCTGATAGTTGATGCTGAAAACAAGACATATATCCTTTGCAGTACTCTGAAGAGAGATACTGAATCTAAAGAAGAGGACGCTGCATCTGACACAACTAGGTTGAAGGAATAGCAGCCACAAGGCATAAAAAAAGCTCTTGGATTCAAGGCAAGCATCCTTGCGTGGACACCACTGTTTCTTCCTTTCATGTTTGTGCCATTGTGGTAGCTTTGGCCATGGAAATCCTGAAGCTTTATTTTTTTCTCGTTCAAAATGTTCATAAACAGTTCTGGTAGGCCTTTTCCAGTAGAGTTGTCCAGACTGGAAACAGATCAAGTGTTCCCTTACTTGGATACACCCATCCTTGTCAACAAATCTTACTGTAAATGACATCTTTTACTGTGACTACTGTCAGGAGTGCAGTCCATTATTACAGTGTAGTACTTTGCTTTGCTGAGCTGCATCAATGTGTTGTTAAGCACTTTCCTTGCCATAAGGTTAATCAATTCATTTTGAATTGTTTTGCTGCAGTAATGGTCCATAGCTTCTTTACAAACTAGTTGACGTAGGTGCTTAACATGATATTGTCATATTTCCCAAGGAGCTCTACAAAACCAAGGAAATGACCTTTATGTTCAGTGAACAATGTATCAGACGAGCCCCAGAAAGCCAAATTATTCTTTGCAAGGAAAAAGGTAATTCAGAACAGATGCTTGAACACGTTCCTCCAATGCTCAGTTTCTACACTGGATAATGTACTGTTTTTCTGCATCTTTGCATTTATTCAGCTTGAGCGTGGACTTGACTCATGTCCATTTGGATTGGGCTGTAAAATGGCCAAGTGACTTTTCATGTTGCTTCAGAGCATCAGCTAAGTTATGCCAGCATTTGTACCCAGAAAGCACAAGCCATAATTTGCATTCTTGTCAAATATTTTACAAGAAAAATAGATCAGTTTGTCGGTTGATTTTGAATAAACTAGCCAATGCCCATTCTGTATCTCACTCTTCTTGAGCACTCTTTTGCAGTGTGACTTTGAGAAGAGTCGCTTCTGCTCATTTACTGGAAACGTCATATTCTCGATTTTGCCTGTCTTGTTCAAAATTGTATGATTAATATTGGCAGAGTTTAGGATCACTGGCCATAAAGCAGGATCTGATGTATCAATTTGTGGTGTGCAGTTTTTCTCATTGTTGTTTCTGTCATCATGTGTGGCTGATTCTTCATCATTTCTCTCCTTTTCATGTAAACCAGATTTTTCTTTGTCATTTCTCTCCTTTTCATGTGAGCCAATTCTTCCCTATCATCACTCTCCTTTATGCCACCAGGACGATGGACGATTCTCCATCACTTTCTTTACATTTCCATTCTTTATCATCAGGAAAATCTGCTAATTCCTTAATAATAGGAATTCCATCATTTACGCTTCACTCCTCAGTTTTTTCTGCACTGGGATGATCGCTACTGCCTAAAGCTGGTCTATGTTGTTCTGTTTCAGATATTTTCCCCTTGCTGCAAACTAGATTGCAACTGAGTTTTTCGTTTCCTACTGAGCTCCTGAAGGCTTCTTTGGGGGAAAACAGACTGTATTAGGGACAGCAAAAGTCTGTTCCACAGTGTTAGAAAGTAATCAAACATTATGTATTGCATATGCCAAAAGAAGTAACAGTATTTCTTTTATATTGTTGCGTAGATAGGGGTTCATTAGATATCTCTGATGTCTCATTAAAAATGTCCTTCATTAGTCACTACTTACATTCTTTAAGTCTTAAAACACAAATACACTTTCACAATTACACAATAAAAAAAGGTTTAGAATATCGAGCGCCTTATATATTCATGAGGGCATGGCTGACAACATTCTAGGAGGTTCAAGGAAAATGTCTGGAAGGTTCCATGAGATTCTACAAAGGTCCAGAACATTTTCGGGGGTTAGTGAAAAATGAATGCATGTACAGAACACATAAAACATTTTACTTCAAATGTTCTATTTTTCCTTTTGTCGCTAACAACAAAAACAGCACCCTGTGCCCGGCATTCCCCAAGCCCGGCACCCCAGGTGGTCGCTGGGGTCATCTGCCCCTAAATCCAGCCGTGTGTGTGTGTGTATTTCTATTATTCTCGCAGCAAAATGACTGACCAAGTATTATTTTATCAGCTACAATTGTTAACATAGTAAAAGCATCCTGATTAGTTAATAAATTAGATTGGTTAATAATTAAATCACAGTGTTTTAATATGTGCTGTAAAAAGCCACAGGATGCACATTGAAGAGGCACTTGCGGCTTGCGAGCCTCAGTCTGAATATCCCTGAAATAGTCACTCTGACCCAACTCTGATATCCATTCTCTAAACCCCTTTGAACAGTGTTTTGACCTTGCAGAGTTTTCACCTGTCTTATTCTCCTTCTTTTGGCAACTGAGTCTGCGCCATTGCCCTTGCTTTCATTATCTGGTTTTCTCCTTCTCTTCCCCCTTTTTTTGCTCCTATGGTTAACACCTATTACAGTGACACATCTTTGTGCAAATATAGATCTGACATTCTCAAAGGCTGCTATCGTTGCTCTGGGGAATGATTCTTGGGCGTGTTTAGAGATCTACTGCTTCTCCCATTTCTCAGACCAAAAGCATCACGCCCAGCTCCATAATATTTTTGACCTAAAACTGGACTCCTGAGGTACCTTGTTATCTGAGATGGTACCTTCTACTACTGCTGTACTTCTGCTGAACTATAACTACAATTAACCTTTTAAGAATTAAAGAGTAGAAATTCAAATTTGTCTTTCAAACCGTAATTCTATGTATGGAAAGTATCAGTGCAATTATTAATCATCTGTATATAGTGTTTTATGTGTGCATGGTTTCTTGCTAAAGAATGAAGACACATTTCAGAGTAGCAGCCGTGTTAGTCTGTATTCGCAAAAAGAAAAGGAGTACTAGTGGCATCTTAGAGACTAACCAATTTATTTATTGTAGCTCACGAAAGCTTATGCTCAAATAAATTGGTTAGTCTCTAAGGTGCCACTAGTACTCCTTTTCTTTTAATGAAGACACAGTCCTTCTGTCAAGGAGTCTACATCTAAGTAGAAATTTGCAATCTATGAATTGAAAGTTTTATATTGATTGATTACTAACTGAAATCTCCATCCTTAGAGGTTTTAAAGGCCCGGCTTGACAAAGCCTGGGCTGGGATGATTTAATTGGTGTTGGTCCTGCTTTGAGCAGAGGATTGGACTAGATGACCTCCTGAGGTCTCTTCCAACCCTAATATTCTATGATTCTATGAAATGTCATGATATCATAAATTTTTAGATCCTGAGATCTGTATTTTTGAACTTACTCCAATTTTGTCACTTCTGGTAAAGTCCCTGAAGGATAAACTGTGTCTGTTATGCCAATCAGGAGAAATAAGGGGTACATTTTAAAAACATTACAAAGGCTTTTAGTAGTCACTTGACATTCATTGACTTAAATGAGAGTCAGTCTTGGGGCTAAAAATCCCTGCAGTGTTTTTTGGAATTTAGAAAAGTATCTTTTAATAGGTATTATTTTATCTAGCATGTAAGCCATAAAGGGACATAATGTATGTAAATTCACTGACAGTAAATTAAGATCTTTATTAGTGAGAGAATTTGGAAAACAGTATCAGACAATCTCATTTTAAATGGAGAACATAAGATTGCAAAATATAAAATCTGCTTATCTAGGAACTTAGCTGCTATTAGTGATTTCATGTGGAAGGTGTTCAGATGTTATGGTGATGGGTGGCAGCTAGCGTATCTGAAATATATTGAGATGTACTGAATTATTAAATTCTGTATAAAAATAATTTCATTCTATTCTTCGGACTCCTGGGTCTGGTACATCTATTAACTGAAAGCTAAGCCATATTGCCCAGCTACCAACTATCAGCATCAGGTCTCACCTCTCCCACCTACAAACAATCAGCTTCCATTTGCACAGAAGGGTCGGTAGACACAAGGAGCTAAATGGTTATGAGGTAACAGGGCAGAACAGGAAAATATTCATAGTTATGAGGGACATTCTAATGATGAGTTTTCTGCTCAGAGGTAGAATTCTCTCCATGGATCTACTACTGGTCTGTTTCAGACTGACAATTAGGGCAACCAACAAGGACAACCTACTCGTTTTTACACTATATGAAGGGGGTGGCCAACCTGAGCCTGAGAAGGAGCCAGAATTTACCAGTGTACATTGCCAAAGAGCCACAGTAATACGTCAGCAGTCCCGCATCAGCTCCCCGCCGCCAATCCATTCCAGCGCCTCCCGGCAGCCCTGCCAATCAGTGCCTCCCCCTCCCTCCCCACACCTCCTGATCAGCTGTTTCATGGTGTGTAGGAGGCTCTGGGGAGGGGGAGGAGCGAGGGCATGGCAGGCTCAGAGGAGGGGGTGGGAAGGGGTGGAGTAGGGGAAGGGCCTGTGGCAGAGCCAGGGGTTGAGCAGTGAGCACCCCCCGGCACATTGGAAAGTTGGCGCCTGTAGCCCCAGCCCCGGAGTCTGTGCCTATGCAAGGAGCCTCATATTAACTTCTGAAGAGCCGCATGTGGCTCCGGAGCCACAGGTTGAACACTCCTGCTATATGAAGTTACAAGTTATCCTCCAGGCTGAAAGTACTCATGTCCTATATCATTAAGGACTTTGATATATCAATAATGAGTAACCAGTTAGATCCAGAAGTATATAACACTTTCAGAAAGCTAGATAACAAAGTATAAAAATAACTTGGTTCAGTTCTTTAAAAAATACTTTAAAAACCTGTCTATTGCTCTTTGAAGTGCCATACACAAGTGCTTATATTAATCAAGTTTAGATAGCGTAAATGGGAAATAATAAGAGCTGCAGGATTAAAATCAATATAGGATTGTATCTGAAATAAACTGCTTAATTTCCATTATTATTGTGTAATCAAATTATATCAAATATGGATGCCCTTCTCAGAAAAATAAAACTTCCATTTTTCCCAGGACCTGTTTTTAGTAATGAATTTGTCATCTGTAATTAGAAGAAGTACTAGGTTGAGGACTTCTCTAAGCTAAAATGGGATGGTAAGATATCTTGAGGCTCAACTGAATGTTCAAAATGCTTATATTTATAAAACCAGATGAGAAATATTTATTTTTTGTTGCTTGTGTTAACATATTTCTGGATCTCACTCAAATAGGTGCTAGCAAAATTTGCTTTAGAGTGCTGTATTTAGGATAAAATTCCCAGGCTAATGAATGATACATCCCTCACCCAGGTGCCTCAGGTTCTGGGAAGAGATTATTTCCAGTAAAAAATACTGCTTTTCAGATCTGTGGCTCCATAGGTATTCTCAAAAGTCCTTGCAGTGGTAGCCACTCACCTCCACAGACAAGGTATCAGAATCTTCTTCTTGGAGTGCTTGCTCATGTCCATTCCATTCTAGAAGTGTGCACACCCATGTGCACAGTCGTCGGAGATTTTTGCCTTAGTGGTATCTGTGGGGCCAGTCATGGTGCCCTCTGGAGTGCCGTGCTAATGCGTCTGTATATTAGGCACCACCGGCCTTACTCCCTCTCAGTTCCTTCTTACCGCCCATAACAGTTGGTCGGAGCTCCTTCCTCTTGCTTTGTAAGTGGTCAGCGGTTTTTCCTAGTGCTACTCTGCCTTCTTTTGTGTATATAGTTGTTAACACCTGATTACTAACTAGCTACTGTAAAGTGTAACAGTTAGTTAATAAGTTAGAGTCCCCATTGTGACTTTGCCCAGAGGTGGGGCATGCCCCAGTCTCCAGGTTTTAAGCAATAGACCTGTGCCTGTTAGTGACCCCCCCCAGAGCAGCTGCTTAAAGTGCTTGGGAGAGTCGCACGTAAAAGGTAAGTGCCACGTTTGTAAGAACTTTTGACCAAGAACTCAAAAGGAGCGGGATATTCATTTATGAGGCTGTGCTTTGCCCTGCGTCGGAGCCTTCCTGCTCGGATCCTACTCTCGGCACTGGAGAGGAACACGTCGGAACCGAGCTTCATCTGGCACGGATCCCCTTCACCGATGCCCAAGAAGTGTTTAAAGAAGCGAATCCCTCTGGAACCGAGCAAGGAAGGGCAGGGGGCTTTGGGCAAAGGACCAAGTACAGGCCATCTGCCCACACCAGAGCTGCATGGGGGTGCATCACCGCTTGGATGACTCAGCCCTCCTAGGGATCCGCCTTTGACTCCTGGGAATGGTAGGGGATGCAGGCACCCGATATTGCCTCCTGCGACTGAGGTGGCTAACGATCAGCGAGCCCCCCTAGCCCTGGTGCCACATACATTGTTGGAAGTGACAAAGGTTCCCCACTCTAAGGCCAAGCCGAGTTCAGGGCCATCTCAGAGGGCAGTAGTTTCCGGACCAGAGGCAGGCTCCGCATCGTAGGTCCCCGGTTAGAGAGCTTAGGATGCCGGCACTGCGATCCCAGTCTCCGTGGGCACGACGGAGGTCACCTGCAATGAGACGTAGGTCCCCCTACATCCAGCATGGTTTGCCCTCCCACCTGCTGACGCTGTGGCACAGGTCTCGTTCCCCACCATCATGAGACTGCTTCTTCTCACGGCACCGGTCTCCACGTTCCCAGCATCGGTTCCCTGCAGGCATCGCTTGCCCCACTCAAGGCAGTGTTCCCTTACGCCGAGGGTCAGCCGCCACACTCAGGCATTCACAGCCCTGCCCTGGTCAACGGAAGGGGACTCTTTGGAGTCGGAGCGGGACTTTAGCCCCTCGCCAAGGTAGCTCCAACCTCAGTGGGCCCCGGAAACCATCTCAGCTACTACAGTGCCGGCATGGCAGCAGGGCCAGTGGCCAGCCCAATGGCCCTATTGGAATGCATGGGACATGCCAATGATTCTGGTACTGTTCTCACATTAGTGTTTCTTTGTTGCTTTGGAGAGGCATCGACGGTACCGGATTTGGTACGTGGAGCAGACTCTGACATTTGAGGAGAGGAGCAGGTGCCCACTGTGAAGTAGTGGGAGACTGCCTCAGTCCCTCCCCCAGTAGTATAATCATCATCCTCATCACAGAAGAGGCAGTTGCGGGACCCTCAGTGGCCAGCTCTCCCAATGACTTTAGGGAGCCCCAAGCCCTGCTGAGGAGGGTGGCTTCAAATTTGGGCTTGGAGGTGGAGGAAATGGCAGATGTTCAATATTCTTGTGGCATCTGCCCCCTCACAAGTCGCATTGCCCATGCATGAAGGGGTTCTCAAGATTGCCATTTCCCTCTAGCAAACTCCATCCCACCAACCTCCAAGCGAGCCAAAAAGAAGTATTTCATACCTGCTAAGGGTTTTGAATGTCTATATACCCCCCCCCCCTTGGTTCGCTTGTCGTTTCTGCAGCTAATGAAAGGGACAGGCGAGTTCCACACCCCAAAAATAAAGATGCCCAGAAGCTGGACCTATTTGGGAGGAAATTTATTCAACCACCAGCCTCGAGTTTCAGATGTCAAATCTTCAAGCCCTAGTGGGCAGATGCAACTTGAATTTGAGGGACTCCCTAAAGGACCTGTGCCAGGAGTTTGCCACCATTTTGGAGGAGGGTACTGCTGTGGCGAGGAGTTCCTTCCAGATGGCCTGGGATGCAGCTGATTCAGCTGCCAGGGTCGTCGCCTTGGCTGTGGTGATGAGGCGCAGTTCCTGATTTCAATCCATGGGACTGTCCCAAGAGATGCAGTCTTCCATCCAGGATTGCCCCTTTGGGAGTGGGTTCTTCTTTTAGCAAACGGATTCGAGGCTGCATGGACTCAAGGACACTCGGGTGACCCTCCTCTCACTAGGGCTGCATATGCTGCAAGCGGCAAGAAAACCTGCCTCCTAGGCCTTGGGCTCCTCAGCAGAGCTTATCTAGGAGAAGAGACCAAAACTATGGGTTTAGCCATCGCCCCTCTGCCTCCCACTCGCCTGCCCAGCTAGGCCCTTCGAAACACCAAGGGGGCCAGAAGCGCTCATTTTGAAGGTGCACCTGAGGACGGCACCCCAGTCAATCCTCAGGATCCACCCCCCTACTCATTCCTCAACTGTCTGAGTCCCTTCAGATGGGCTTGGTTGCAAGTAACCTCAGACCGCTGGGTACTCAACATAATATCTCAGGGCTACCCCCTGCAGTTTTTGGACTTCTCTTCCTCTTCAGGGACCCTTCTCACAAGTGATTCCTCGCTCAGGAAGTGGAAAACCCCCTATGGCTGGGAGTGGTGGAGGAGGGTCCTCGAGAGATGAGGGGAAGAGGGTTCTACTGCCGCTATTTCTTAATCCAGGGGTTCTCTAACTTCATTGCACCATGACTCCCTTCTGACAGCAAAAATTACTACGTGACCCTAGGAGTGGGGACTGAAGCCTGAACCTATTCAAGCCCTGCTGCCCTGGGCGGGTGGCCAGAGCCAAAGCCCAAGTCCGCCTGCACTGTGCGGGGCCAAAGCCGGTGGTGCCTTATATACTGACAGATGAGCGCGGCACTCCAGAGGGCGCCATGACTGGCCCCACGGATAGCGCTAAGGCAAAATTCTCCGACTGCGCACGTGGGCACGCACCCACCTAGAATTGAATGGACACGAGCAACATATCTCAAAGAACAATAGTTACGAAAAGGTAGGTAACTGTTTTCCCCCTATCTGGATGGTTGCTTAGTCAAAGCATCGACTCGAGAAGAGGCACTAGAAGCTCCCCAAAAGACAGTAGCTCTCTTCACACAGCTAGGTCTACAAATAAACTAATACAAAGCAGCATTCACACCTGTGCGGAGACTGGAGTTCATTGGGGCCTACCTTAACTGTCTGGAAGCTATAGCCTGCCTGCCCCAACACAGATTTATCACTGTAACCAATCTAATCACCATAATGCGAGTTAGTTCACAGACACTGGCCAGGACCTGCCTCCAATTGTTAGGCCATATATCAACAATGACATTTGTCATCAAACACACCAGACTGCACATGAAATGCTTGCAGAGCTGGCTCAGGACAGTATATGTTCCATACAAACATAGTATAAGCAAACGTCTTATGATGCCAACCAAAGTAAAAAATTATCTATATTAACTACACGGTGTTTGCACAGGAGTTCCCTTCACACAGACCCCACCATCAATTATACTCACAATGGACAGGGGCACACCTGCCCAACCACACGATCCAAGACCACACATAAATATATTGGAGCTGTGGGCAGTCCACAATGTATGCTCACACTTCCTACCCAGGATCAGGCACAAGGCCATAAAGGTGCTGACAGATGTCACTTGTATGTTTTATATAAACTGATGGGAGCGGGAGGGGATGTTCACACTCCCTAATGCACAGAAGCCATACACCTATGGAACTGGTGCATCTGCTACAACATCGACATCTCAGCCTCCTACCTGTCAGGATGCCAAACACCAGTGCAGATGCACTGAGCAGAAAATTTTCCCAGGATCACAAGTGGGAAATGAACACCAGGGTACTATAGAACATACTCATACACTGGGAGTTCCTTTCCTACTATATATCTCTTTGAGACAACCCAGAATGCCAAGTGCCCATACTTTTGCTCCAGAGTGGGACTGGGACCCCGTTCTCTACACAATATTTTTCTCCTCTAATGGGATGCACATCTATTGTAGGCTTGTCTCCTGACCCCTCTCCTAGTCAGGCTCATACAGAAGATAAGGATCAACAACTCCAGATTCATCTTGTTAGCCCCCACGTGGCTCAGACAAACATGGTTTCCTTACCTCTTGAAGATGGCTGCATGCCCACCACACACACTTCCATTTCTACCACATCTCTTGCATCAAGATGCATGCCAGGTCTACCACCAGAAGCTGACAAGACTGCACCTGAGGACACAACTACTTCATGGCCTTGAGAACAATTAAATGACCTGTTCAGAGGAGGTAAGGGACATCTTTTAAACAGCAGAAGGTCTACTACACGGCATACCTTCCTGTGCAAATGGAAGAGATTCCATTTATGGAGCCAGAGTAAGCAAACAATGGCAACTACTTCTCCTTTACCAGTGGTATTGGATTACATATTGGAACTCAAGAAATCTGGTCTCTTAATGAGCTTGATCAGAGTATACCTAATGGGAATCATGGTGTTCCATCATGAAGTGGACGAGTTCTTGATCTTCGCCCACCCTACCACTAGACGCTTCCTCAAGGGTCTCCATAACTTTTACTCTGAAATATGAGCCCTTCCCCAGCATGGGACCTCAATCTGGTGCTTCGATGTCTTATGGGGCCCCCTTTTGAACCATTAGTAACATGTTCACTTTGCCACCATTCAAGGAAGGTGAGTTTCCTTGTCGCTGTCACATCTGCCCGATATGTAGGCGAACTGGGGGCCCTCATGGCACCCCCCCAACACAATATTTTTTTAAAAAAAGTTACTCTAAGACCACATCCCAAATTCCTATCTAAAATAGTTTCATCATTCCATTTGAATCAACCCATCCATCTCCCATCATTCTTCCCAAAACCTCATGGGAACAAACAAGAAGCAACCTGGATATCTGAAGGGCACTAGCTTTTTATACTGAAAGGACAAAGTCACCACAGGTATTTGTTTCCCTTACGGAACGATCTAAGGGAGATGCCGTATTCAAACAAAGGCTGTTGCAATGGATCTCCGGCTGCATTGACTTTTGTTATCGCCATAAACTGCTACACTCCCCCCACTGGGGACCCACATGCACACACTCCACCAGAGCACTATCTACATGGATAGACTTCCTCAACAATGTGTCTGTTATGAACACTGTAAAGCCACAACCTGGGCGTCTGCCCATACGTTCACACAAAACACTGTGCCATAGAGCAGCACTCATTACATGTTCTACTGGGACTTGCGGTTTTCTCATTCACCATGACTGCAACTCTGAAGCCCATTCCTTCCACAGCGGGGAAACTGCACTACAGTCACCTAAAGTGGAGCACCCGCAGGGACGCTCTTCAAACAAGAAGAGAAGGTTACTCACCCTGTTCAATGATAGAGGTTCTTAGAGATGGCTGTCCCTGTTGGTGCTCCACTACCCTCTCTCTTACCCTTTACTTTGGAGTTTTTTCGCATAGACTCTGCAGTAGAGAAGGAACTGAGGGAGTGTTGGTTGCACAGTGCTATGTAACCGCCTGAAATAGTGCGAGATGGAGACAGTGCTTGTGTGACCCAATCAGGCACTGCTACTAAAAATCTCAGATTACAAGCACAGGGGTGCAGATTCACCTAAAATGGAGCACTCACAAGGACAGCCATCTTGAAGAACCTCAGTTACTGCATAGGATGAGTAACCTTCTTTTTTGTTTATTATATCTGCCTGAGTCCCCTTGCTAGTTGTTATGGCTTGTTAGAGTTCAGTTTAGATTATTGATTGAGATACTAGCAGAGATTAATTGGGTTTTATTAAGTAAAACTAGATCAGTACAATACAGAAAGGGTTAATAACTTAATTAGTCCAGGGGCTCAGATTTACAGCTTTATGTCTGTTCTGAATTGGTTATAATTGAATGGGTTTTTATACATTATTTGTTAATCTCTTTCTACAGTTTGCATTTAGCTGCACACCTAGCGCCATCCACTCACCAGCAAATGTTCAACCTTGCTAGTAATGGTCTAAAGTAGACAGCTGCATATTAAGTCATAGATTCCATTACACTTTAAGTTGACAGCTTGACATCCCTGAAAAAGATTGTAATAGTTTTGCCTGTTTAACAAGAAAGTTTATGATTGTGGTTAGCAGCATAATGCTTCTTAACCAGTAATTTTGCTGTGCCCCGTGCAGTTGGTTTTCGTACTTGCTGTCACAGTATATGGCAACTGGACCTGTATTTTCTCTCCATGGTCCAGCAATGGCATCCACTCTTAGGCTTCTGGCTCGCCCAGCTGTCACCTCTCTTGGGTGGAGACATGTCTCTTTCCCTCCTGACCAGGGTATTTCCAGGCTGCACAGTTCCAGGCTAATACAGTGAATTCCCCAGCAAGTCAGATTGCCTAAGCAGACCTGCTTTATATTCTATAAACAGCATAATTGTCCACAGTTAAGTTACCACACAGTTCTTTGTAAGCAAGCATATTTGTTCTTAAATTAAAAGTATTACAGAGAAAACATTAGAAACAATAAAAGAAGCTGTGTACATGTTAACAAGTTGACCAGAGATTTTACTCCACCTCCAGCAAGACTTCTGGCAGGTGAACAGTCCTTTAAACCGTACACAGGTTTTTCTGTGGTTACAAGTTCATAACACCTTTGCTCACAACAAATACCACCATAAATAGGTCAAGTCCTTCCAATCCTTCCCAGGAAGGGTTGGGGCTTCCTTTGGACAGAAAGGCCTTTCCATTTGCTGGATTAAAAAGAAGGCCTTGAGTCAGTTTAAATTCAGCCTATTTATCCAAAAGTGCTTCCTTCATTTGTTTGGTTTTTCTAGAGAATCCAGTCTGAACCAGTATATGCAAGCCTTTCCAGGTGAGGGTACTTTGCAGGAGGTGTAACAAGTTGAGTGAATTTGCTTAATCATCCCCCTCTATTCTTAGTTCCTGGAGGGTGGTAGTCCCTCTCCCCCAAGGAATTGCATACAATCCCTGGTCCACAATGATACATAAAATTAATTCAGTAAGGTTTGTGCAGGACATTACCATATCTGTTATACTTGCGTTATCCTGTAGTTTTTTTAAATTTAAATTGAATGTAATAATTTAGTAATTAAAGTACCATGGGTTCAGCTCTTGTTGCTATAGTTTCAAGCTCAAGCTCAACAGAGCTTCTGGTGCTTTTCTCAAATTTGGAGACTCCAGGAACATACAAAGTCCAAGGATAGTGACCGCAGACAGTCATAAATACGAAATCTTATCTGTACTACAAGTTGTTTTAAAGCAATAAGTAAAGTTACAATTACCTATGCATCTAATCGTACAATCTGTATAGCATACATTAATTATATATGAAATATCATATAAATTGACCATAATACCACATAAAACAATGATAAATGGATGATAAAATGAACTAATTGGCTACAATTCATTCATATATGAATGTCATATTTGTGGTTAACATTTCCTATACATGGGCAGGGTGAATCATGTTCCCTCATAGATGTCCATTCTGTACACAATAAAAAGCTCATTTGAAGTAATTTTTCATTTTTTCTATGCAAAGTTTCAGGTTTAGTAGTTAATTCAATTCCTCCAAAGTTGTCCACCTACTTAATCCTTTTTTGTGATTTAGATTACAATTTCATAACTTGTTGTTCATGTAGCAGAACCAATCACATTTCTTATCTGCTGCAGTTGCTAGCATGTATGTTGTTAAAAATTACCCTATGCAGTTGTGTAAAAGTTGGTTATGAAAATAGATCATGACAGAAATAAATTTCCATTTTTTTTAAGGCACATTCTATATAAGCTGAAAGCAAAATTTACCTTTTAGTTCCCTTGACATAACTGTGAGAGATTCTGGCAGCACTAAGTTGTATGGCAACGGGCTTTGTTAACCAAATTTAAATACATATTCTTAAACTGTCTTTATTTTCCTCCATGGACCCTCACAAAAATAAGGGAAACCTCATTTACTGTCTGTGGACAACAGTGAAACTGACTATCCACAAAATAAACCAATTGGAAAAATATTTCTCTAATCTTTTAGTTGTAGTAAACTTGTGTGCTACTTTTAAAAGTAGTAGGTGAATGAATTCATAGAGATGTGACTTTCCAAAATTTAAATTACTCTCTTGCAAATCAGGGATCATTAGAATGTGTCTGGAGCTTAGTATTCCATTGTAAAAACTGTTCATCATCACAGAAGAATTGCTTTTGCACTGAAGGTCACTTGGTAACCCTATGAAAGAATGTATGGTTCATACGCACAGTGGATGAAATTACTTGATTGACTGAAGGTTCCTAACTCTCTAATCTTGAAAAAAATGGGCCTGTTGAACAGTGTAACACTGTTGAACATTGGACCATTCCACTATGACTGTATTGGGTTTTGGAGGGGAAGGGGGAAGGTTAGATTGCTGTACTTTTGTTCTAGGATTGCCTCTTTGGGTATGTCTACACAGCAGTTAAACATCTTTGTCTGGTCCGTGTCAGCTGACTTAGATTTGCAAGGCTGTAAAATTGCAGTGTAGACTTTCGGGCTGGAGCCTGGGCTCTGGGATTCTCCTCTCCTTCACAATTTTCCAGCCTGAGCTCCACAAGCCTGAGTCAGCTGACAAGTGCTAGCTGCGGGTGTTTAATTGCTATGTAGACTTATTGTTTGTTAATATCCATGTTTTCAAACTTAAGAGAAATTTGTAGCTTCTGAATTAATTTTGTCCTCAGCTAAAATTCAGTTAATGGCCTTCCCTTTTACTCATAAGAGGGTGGCATTCAAATAGAGAATAATTGACAACTAATATAGATCAATTAAGAGGTCTAAAAATCCACAAACATAGTTATTTTAAAATTGCTTGCATCAAAGAAAGATAGCAAGTGGAAAATCCATTTATAATCACTGACCAGCAGGCACTGCAGGAACTGTATTTGACTAGGTCTTAAACATTGAATTAGTGTTCTATAATAGTGCATTTTGATAAGGTTTATATATATTTTTCTTATGATATTTGCTTAAAAACACAAATTATTCCTGGGAAGTTGAAATCTTTTAATGGATATTAGCTCTGTCTTTGTTACTGCATAAGCTTTTGCCCAATAGTACAAGCAATAGTTTAATGCTGGAGAAAAATCGAGAAGGTAGTGTTTTCAACCGAAATTAGAAGAAGCTAACTTGAGTTTTCATAATGTACCTTTCAAAACTTACCAAAGACCTTAAATCCCAGTATATACTGGCCATACAAAATAAATTCTTCTGTTCTTTTAATGTCAAGTTGAATCTCACTAACTTTGGTTAGGGATTTTTTATTCATAAGAATACCAAGCATCCTTGATCAGTGGTTCTCTCTTTTCTCTTAGCTTGGAGTTAGTCTTACTGAAATAAACTAATATTTGAATTTTGCATTCACTGAAGAAACTTAAGGAGAGAAATAATAAGATACAGAATTTTAGATTAAATGGTGATAGAGTGACAAGCCATAACATTTTCACTAGAAACTGGTGACTATTGCCAAGATACTTGTGCAGGAAGAGAAAATAACATAGAGGAAATTCCTTAGATGACTAATATAATGGATGAAATGGGGTGAGATACGCCTCATTATGATTGTGTCAGCATAGAATGTTTTTGCTTACAGTAGCTAACTCTGGTATAAGGAACTAGGTTTGATTTTTATAGTAAATTGTACCAGATGATTTATCCTTACGCCCACTCCAACTTCAAATGTTCATAAGTATTTTGAAGAGTGATGCATTATAGTTGAATTTTATATACCTAAAATTTATTTTTTGATTTCAAGTTTTATGGTCATGTTGGTGGGTTTTTTTTAAAGTGAGGGTCTGGAAGTACAGAGCAGGAAGGAAAATGTACTATGTCCCATAAACCAGTATCTAAATTTAATAGTTCCTTATAGATGCTCCAAATATTTTTAGTTGAAATCTTCTGCACAGAAACCTGGAATAAAATGATGGATGTTATTTTGGTGACATAAGAGTTAAGATCAATATTCCAGTGCCTTTTCCCCAGTTTTGTTAAGAGTACTACACTGTGAAACTGTTTAAAAAAAGTAATAATAAAAATGAATGTGATTAGAGAAATTGGGACACAATGTAATGTACTGTAAAGTTTTATAGGCTGAATATGTCTCTAATTCCAGTGTTCCAGAACAGGCTGACCAGTTACTGTGTAAAATATGAAAGGGATAATGTAGACTTGGCTTAATAGGCTTTAGATAAGATTACAGAGGTTACAGGGTTTGGTTCTAAAATAAAACTAATAAGTATAGGAATATTTAGCTTTATTTATTAATAGTTAAAACTATTGTTAATTGTTAAGACCATTGTTACACATGGAAATAGTGAAATATACATATTCTTATGAACAAAGATGAAATTACTCATTCACTCATATTAAATGTTGTGGAATTGAATTGAAACTATTGTAAATTAAGTCCTTAGTGGAAATACAGTAGATAAGTGCACTGTCCTTTTTGCTTTGTTTGGGTTCAACTCTTGACTTGGGTTTCAAATTAAAACACAGCTAAAAGAATGTAATGACAATGTGTCTAAACTCTGCTCTGACATTCGCTGTTATTCCATATAGATCAAGGGGATCCCTACAGATAAAAAGGGATTGAAGAAGAAAGTAATAAATATGGAGCCAATTATAAGTACAGTAACTCCTCACTTAACGTCATCCCGGTTAATGTTTCATTGTTATGTTGCTGATCTATTAGAGAACGTACTCATTTAAAGTTGCCCAATGTTAATTTATAATGTTTGGCTTCCGCCTGCTAGTACAGTACTTTGTCCACTACTTGCGGGATTCTCTGGAAGAGCAGCCCGTTGGAGCTAGCGGGTTGCTGCATGGAACCAGGGTGGGCCAGCAGCCCCCTGCAAGCTCCCCTCCACCCTCCCTTGCCTCCTGCCCACTGGCAGGCCCCGCAGATCAGCACCTCCCCTCTCCTTCCCCGCACCTGCAGCAATCAGCTGTTTCACAGCATTCAGGAGGCTGTGGGGAGGAGGATTGGGAGAAGCGCGGACGCGGCGCGCAGCATTCTCTCCCCCCACCACGCCTCCTGTCCACAACAATCAGCTGTTTCGCAGCATTCAGGAGGCTTGGGGCGGGGCAGAAGTGAGGACGTGATGCGCAGCCTACCCCCTCCCTCCCCACGCCTCCTGTCTGCAGCAATCACCTGTTTTACAGTGTTCAGGGGGGAGGAGCAAGGATGCGGCGCGCTTAGGGGGCAGGGGTGGGAAGAGGTGGAGTGGGGGCGGGACAGGGGTGGGGCCTTTGGGGCAGGAGTGGAGTGGGGGTGGGCCTGGGGCAGAGCTGGGGGTTAAGCATCCCCGGCACTTTGGAAAGAACAGCAAGAGGAGCAGCCGGATGATCCACCCTCTTTTACCCTCCGAATCCACCACCTCAACCAAGCTTCACACTCACCATTGCTGAGTACAGGATTAAATTGTTTGTTTAAAACTTTATACCTGTATTACATTGTTTAAAATTGTTTAAAACTTATACTGTATATGTATATAATGTCTTCTGTCTGACAAAATTTTTTTCCCTGGAACCTAACGCCCCCTATTTACATGAATTCTTATGTGGAAATTGGATTCGCTTAAAATCATTTTGCTTAAAGTTGCATTTTTCAAGAACATAAGTACAACGTTAAGCGAGGAGTTACTATAATTTTTTAAAAAATCTGTTGTGGGAGGAGGTATGTGTCTAGGCATGACTATGTTTTAAGGTGTTTTTTTAAAAGTTTAGAGTGTGCAGACTAGGGAGTTATTATTTGCAGAAGATGAGCTCCATATTCGTGGACCACCAGAGCAAAGAGTATCACTTGCCTGCTGACTTAACCCACACTGGTGGGATCTCTAAAAAGGCAGGTGGTGTGTGAATACAGATTATCATAAGGGCGGAATTTAAGGAAGAGGTCTCAGATGTAGCCAGGATTGCCACTAAGATTTTATAACCTAGAAGTGCTAACATAAAATCAGTGAAGGAAGCCAATATAAAGAATTCAGGATATGAGTGTTGTGATTGTGTGCCAAAACCTGTAAGCAAACAGGCTGCAATTACCAGAAATCTTGCTGAGAGCCCTTGTAAAAGGATTACCATATGGGCAGTAGGGCATTGTGTTGGTGCCAGTCATGGAATCTTCAAGGGCCCCTGTCAAAAGAAGATTGAGCTAGGAATCCTATCCATTAGGGATGCTATGTTTGTTAGCCTGTATTAGGCCAGTAGAATCTCTCATTCTATTTTAGCTATATTTATGGCCCCCCATCACTGTAGTATCTGAGTGCCTCACACTTTTTGATGTAATTATCCTCACAACACCCTGGTGAAGAAGGGAAGTACTATTATTCTGTCAGAAACTGGGATGGAGATGGTCCTGCCTAGTGGTCAGAGCTGGAATCAGTCTGGGGTGGGGTTGGAGCGATGCTGGAGCAGGGCAGCAGCAACAGTAGGGCTGAAGCAGGACTAGGAACAGAGCTGGAGTGAGAGCAAGGCTGGAGTATGCTAATGCTTGGGGAGTCTGTTGCCACCCTAAAGCAGAAGAGAGTTCAAAGCGCTGGGGTGATGTTGAGCAGACTGAGCTGATGTTCCTCTGTGGGTCTTATGTACCTGGTTGGGGAATCACATGACTTGTGGGATTGGCTGGAGCCTGTCACTACAATCCATTGGTGATCTTCCTGATAACACCATCCTGGCCACTATGGATGTAGAAGCCCTCTACACCAACATTCCACAGAAAGATGGACTACAAGCCGTCAAGAACACTATCCCCGATAATGTCACGGCTAACCTGGTGGCTGAACTTTGTGACTTTGTCCTTACTCATAACTATTTTACATTTGGGGACAATGTATACCTTCAGATCAGTGGCACTGCTGTGGGTACCCGCATGGCCCCACAGTATGCCAACATTTTTATGGCTGACTTAGAACAGCGCTTCCTCAGCTCTCGTCCCCTAGCGTCCCTACTCTACTTGCGCTATATTGATGACATCATCATCATCATCTGGACCCATGGAAAAGAAGCCCTTGAGGAATTCCACTACGATTTCAACAATTTCCACCCCACCATCAACCTCAGCCTGGTCCAGTCCACGCAAGAGATCCACTTCCTGGACACTACAGTGCTAATAAACGATGGTCACATAAACACCACCCTATACCGGAAACCTACTGACCGCTATTCCTACCTACATGCCTCCAGCTTTCACCCTGACCACACCACACGATCCATCGTCTACAGCCATGCTCTGCGATACAACCACATTTGCTCCTACCCCTCAGACAGAGACAAACACCTACAAGAGCTCTATCAAGCATTCTTACAACTACAATACCCACCTGCGGAAGTGAAGAAACAGATTGATAGAGCTAGAAGAGTTCCCAGAAGTCTCCTACTACAGGACAGGCCTAACAAAGAAAATAACAGAACGCCACTAGCCATCACCTTCAGCCCCCAACTAAAACCCCTCCAACGCATTATTAAGGATCTACAACCTATCCTAAAGGGTGACCCAACACTCTCACAAATCTTGGGAGACAGGCCAGTCCTTGCCTACAGAGAGCCCCCCAACCTGAAGCAAATACTCACCAACAACCACACACCACACAACAGAACCACTAACCCAGGAACCTATCCTTGCAACAAAGCCCGTTGCCAATTGTGCCCACATATCTATTCAGGGGACACCATCACAGGGCCTAATCACATCAGCCACACTATCAGAGGCTCGTTCACCTGCACATCCACCAATGTTATATATGCCATCATGTGCCAGCAATGCCCCTCTGCCATGTACATTGGTCAAACTGGACAGTCTCTACGTAAAAGAATAAATGGACACAAATCAGATGTCAAGAATTATAACATTCATAAACCAGTTGGAGAACACTTCAATCTCTCTGGTCACGCGATTACAGACATGAAAGTTGTGATATTACAACAGAAAAACTTCAAATCCAGACTCCAGCAAGAAACTCTTGAATTGGAATTCATTTGCAAATTAGATACAATTAACTCAGGCTTGAATAGAGACTGGGAGTGGCTAAGTCATTATGCAAGGTAACCTATTTCCCCTTGTTTTTTCCTACCTCCCCCCCTCCTCAGACGTTCTTGTTAAACCCTGGATTTGTGCTGGAAATGGCCCACCTTGATCATCATACACATTGTAAGGAGAGTGGTCATTTTAGATAAGCTATTAGCAGCAGGAGAGTGGGGTGAGAGGAGGTATTTTTTCATGCTTTGTGTGTATATAAAAAGATCTTCTACACTTTCCACAGTATGCATCCGATGAAGTGAGCTGTAGCTCACGAAAGCTTATGCTCACATAAATTGGTTAGTCTCTAAGGTGCCACAAGTACTCCTTTTCTTTTTGCGAATACAGACTAACACGGCTGTTACTCTGAAACCTGTCACAGGAGTGACTCATCACCTCACATATTCTTATTTTACAGATAGGGAGTTGAGGCACAGAGAGACTAAGTGACTTGCTTTAGAACACACAGGAAGTCTGTGACAGAGTAAGGAATTGAGCCTAGGTCTCCTGAATCCCTGGCTAGTGCCCTAACTACTGGACCATTCTTTCTTCCCAGAGTGCATAAATGCACTTCAGACCATTGACATGAAGAAAATGGCAGACAACTCAAATCTTTTCTCTCGAAGACAATTGAGGAAAAAGTGTGTTCTCCTCTGTGGATGTTTCTGCCACAGTCTCCACCTTTCCTATGAGAGCTGAGTATCTAAGACACTGATGGCTAGCAGGAAAACTAGCCAGTGTTATTGTACGCTGTTCTCCTGAAGAGCTGGGATTCATTCAGTTGAAAGATTTATCAGCTCCCTCTGTAACCCCTCATTCCTCTTTGAATACACTTGGTATAAAATATTCTTTTGGGGTTCTGTTTGACATAAGCTAAAACCCTTAAAAAGTGCACCCAACTTAATTCATTTAACACTGTTTCCCTGGGCAATGTTGTCATTAAGATGACCCTGTCTAAATGGCTGATTGCATTTCAGACTGTCATGGTAAGGCTGGTTTAAAATTAGAAGACCATATCAAAGCTTATTCCATCCAAGGCATTATGGCATGTTTTTATCTTCGATATATGCAAGATGGTTACATTGTCCTCACTCCAAACAGTTACAAAATTATTGCTTAGATTCAATTTCTGGGATTTTGAAGATGTGGGTTCTGTTTTCAGCTTTGCTTCAACTCCCACTGTGACCTTGTATAAGTAATTACTCTCTTGGATCTTCACTCCTCATATGGAAAATGGGGATAATAGTACGTCCTTCCTCCCACCCTTTTTCTGGCTTTAGATTGTAAACTCTCTGAAGCTGGGATTGTTTCTACCTATGTGATTTCACAGTTTCTAGCAGAATAGAGTCTTGATCTTGGTTGTCGCCTCAGGATGATACTGTCGTATAAATAGTCAAGGAAGGAATCCTGCTTTTGGGTCCTTGGTCCTGCAGGATCTATTTCCAAAGTAGGGGAGCCTGAGCTCTCCTGCTTTCTGGAGTTTTATTTTTATACTATTTTACACTTTTTGTTAGAGTTGGCCATATTTTTTTTTTTTTTTTAAGTTTTTTGGGCAGTATCTTCTAAAATGCTCACCTCCCTGGCTGGGGTGTGACTTTGGGGATAGGAGTAGTGGAAGCACTGCTGGGTCTGAGAGGGAGAGCTCTTAACTGGGAGCCACTGAGGCAGTTTCCAGGTGCCCCTTCTGCTTTCTTTTCACTCTCCTCCCTGCATTTTTTTCCTTTCTTTCAGCATGTGGGACCTGCTGATTCTCTCTACCCCATTGCCTCCATCTGTTCTCATGCCCAGTGTGTGGAGGCTGTGTGTTTTTCACATGCTTCATCTGGGGTCTGGGCCCTGGATTCGGGACCTGTCCCACCCACTGTTTTTGCCATTGGTTGGTGTGGATAGAGCTTTGGCTGAATGATTTGCTCTCAGTTTGGTGGTAGAGTGTAAGGGGAGGTGGCTGTAGTTTGCTGCCATTTTGGGCTCCCTGTTCAGCCCCACCCTTCCCATCCTTAATCTAGTTGCTGGATCTCTGGTGACGCCAGGCGATAGGATAGGTTGATCCTCATTTTGGAATCTGGAAGGGATTTTGCCCATAAAGCAGAATTGGTAAATTGCTATGTAGGTTTCCCCTCCATCCATCCAGCATCTTGGAAATTTGGTTTTGGGGGATTTAAATTACAATGGGTGAGTCAGAAAAGATGCAGTTGAAGTCCTTGTAACCCAGTGGACTTCCTGGACATTGGTTCTGGGCATGACAATACATAGTGAGGGTGTAAGCCTCCATATCTTGTGCAACTTGTAGCTCCTCTCTTCTTTCCCACATCCTGCATGGGAGAGAGAAGCAGGTCAGGATTCTGGCTTTGAGTAAGAGTCCCTTGGAAGGCCTGAGTGTGTAGTAAAGGCCTGACCTTCATACTCACCCTTAGGTTCATAGCCCGCCAGGCCCATTCATGACCATTGACAACCACAATGCAAGCAAGATCCCTACCAGGTAGTTTGGGGTGGTTAACTAAGGTAAGTAGTAGTTTTAAATAAACTGCATTTAACCATATTATAATGTCTCTGTCTCATAGTTTCTGTGTCCACATCAACAGCATGTTGCTGGTAGCTAGATTTACTTGTGGAGGAGCCTAAAATTCCAGGAGAGCAAGACAGATTCTTACTCTTACATATTTTCCTAAAATGAGACGGGATTGGGGAAAGAAAATCTAAAGGTCATTTAAAAGGCACCAAAAAACGCAAGCTTTATATTACAAAGCTTTTCCTCTGAAAGTAGGAGCTTTAACAAGTAATAACCACAAAGCATCTAAAAAGATAAATTTCACTTGAGTTGAAAATGTCTTTAAAAAAAGTTTCACATTTAATTGATTTGTCTGCAGCTTTTGCTCTATGCTAAAATAATAAAAATCTGTGTTCTGTTTAGTCTTCTTGTGTATTTAAAGTAATTATAAAGATGACTAATATCTTTGTGTAAAAGCTTGAGGCACAAAGCCAGGGAATAGTTGTGTTCTTATAGTATCAGTCGCTCTGATAATGACTTAGTCATTTCTTGACTACCACAAATAACATTATGAAGGGAAATAAGCAAAGATTTTGGAATAAAAAAGTTTAATTGTTCATGCATAATTTCAGCAAAGTTTACAGCTAACTTGTCACATGATTTTAATTTGACAGCATATCTTCTTAAATGGCAAATAATTCTTTCCTAGGTAGTATTTGCTTTAAGGCAGCCTTCCCATAATACATTTAAAAAAAAAAAAGATTTTATTTGGCCTAAAAAGAGTGGAGAAATAAAAAATATTTTTAAAAAATGCTGAAATCAAAATAAACTAAATGTGCAGACAGCATTTTAATCTTAACATCCATTGTCAGAACATTTTTTAGTTAAATAACTTACGACTATCTAACTCCAAAGAGAAAATTGAACTTCTTATAAGATTTTGTATAAAATGTGTAATATACTTTGTATAATGATTGTGGACTATAATTTTGCATATATGATGCAGGGTGTGCAGGAAATTGCTTTTTCTTGTACACATATACCATTTACAGCAGGTGATACAATACATTAAGTGACAAATATTTATTTCTGTGCACAATTTAGATATATGTTCATTGATTCCAATGCCAGAAGGGACCATTGTGATTGTCTTGTCTAACCTCCTGTAGAACACAGGCCATACAACTTCCTCAAAATAATTCCTGGAGCATATTTTTTTAGAACAAACATACAAACTTGATTGAAAAATTGGCAGTGATGAAGAATTCACCATGACCCTTACTAAATTGTTCCAGTGGTTAATTAACCTCAGTGTTAAAAATGTATGTCTTATTTCCAGTCTGAATTTGTCTAGCTTCAACTTCCAGCCATTGTATTGCATTGTACCTTTTTCTGCTAGATTGAAGAGCCCAATATTAAATATTTGTTCACTTGGTATTGTGGCAGAACTCCAACCTTATCCCCATAGGTCCTGCGCTTCCAGGTGGTTTATGCTAGCTTCAGAGGCTCACTGCAACCCTCCACGTAGCCCTTCTCTCTCTAGAGCCAGGGATACAGTCTACTGAGCCCTTTTCATCATAAGCCAGCAATGGAGGTTGGTGAGAGAGTTCCCACAGTCTCTGTTGCTCCTACGGCCTCAAGCCAAAACGGTATAGCCTCCTGTCCTGACAGGGACCTGTTTTCCCCTCCCAGGAAGTGTTTCTATAGTGGTGGGTTGGGGAGAACCCAGGTCCGTCCTCTACTCCGGGTTCCGGGTAGCAGCCAACCTTTTACTGCCTGAGTTGCTACATTTCCCTGGGCCACTTCCCCACAACTCTCCTGCTTCTCCCTTACCAATGATTTGAGGGTGTCTTCATTAACCAGCCCTTCAGCCACACTTCCTCTCCTCTCTGCCTGACTGGAGTGAGCCCTTTTATATTATCAGAGGGGCCTTAATTAGAGTCAGGTGGTCACATTAGCGTAATGGCCTCACCTGGCTCTTTGCAGGTTAATTGGAGTCAGGTGTTCTCATTAGCCTGAAGCAGCCCCTGTCAGGAAACAGAAAACTGTTAATCCAGTGGCCAGTATATCTGCCTTCTGCTACTCTGCTGTACCCAACTGGCCTGGGTCTATCTCAGTATATACTTATAGACTGTAATCATGTCATCTCTTCACCTTCTCTTTGTTAAGATAACTAGACCGAGCTCTTCAAGTCTATCACATTAGGGCATGTTTTCTAATCCTTTAATTATCTTGTGGCTCTTTTCTGAACCCTCTCAAATTTATCTGCATCCTTCTTGTATTGTGGGAACCAGAACTGGACATGGTATTCTAATGCCAAATACAGAGGGAAAATAACTTCTCTACTCCTGCTTGAGATTCCCCTGTTTATACATCTCAGGATCGCATTTGCTAATTTGGCCACAGAGTCAGTGGAAACTCATGCTCAGCTGATTATCTACCATGACCCCCAAATCTTTTTCAGAGTCACTGCTACTCTGGATATAGTCCCCCATCATGTAATTATGGCCTACATTCTTTAACCTAGATGTTTACATTTAATCATATTACAATGGATATTGTTTGTTTGTGCTCAGTTTATCAAGCAGTCCTGATTGCTCTGAATCAGTGACCTGTCTTCTTTTTTGTTTACCACTCCCCCAATTTTTGTGTCATCTGCAAAGTTTATCAGTGATGATACTATGTTTTCTTCCAGGTCATTGATAAAAATATTAAATAGTGTAGAGCCAAGAACTGATCCCTGCAGGACCCCACTGGAAACAACCCCCCACTTAATGACAATTCCCCATTTACAATTACATTTTGAGATCCGACAGTGAGTCAGTTTTTAATCCATTTAATGTGTGCCATGTTAATTTTATATCATTTTAGTTTTTTAATCAAAACGTTGTACTGTAGCAAGACAAGTGCCTTACAGAAGTCTAAGTATATTACATCAACACTATTACCTTTATCAATCAAACTTGCAATCTCATGAAAAAAAATATCAAATTAGTTAGACAGGTTCTGTTTTCCGTAAACCTATGTTGATTTGCATTATTTACATAACGTCCTTCAGTTCTTTATTAATCTAGATCTGTAACAGCTGCTCTTTTGTCTTGTTTGAGATTGATGTCAGACTGACAGGGCTGTAATTACGTGAGGGCTTGTCTTCACTACTGTGCTAAATCGGCACTGCTGCGATCAATGCAGCGGCATCGATTTAGTGGGTCTGGTGAAGATGCGATGGACATAATTACTCCACCTCAATGAAAGGTGGAAATTATGTCAACGGGAGAGCATTTCCCACCTACGTAGCATGGTGTAGACACGGCGTTAAGTCAATGTACATTATATTGCTCAGGGGAGTGGAGATTTTTACTCCCCTAAATGACTTAACTTATGTCAACTTAGGCAATAGTGTAGACAAGGCCCCAGTCATCCTGTTTACCTTTTTAAAAACTGGTACAGCATTACCTGTCTTCCAATCTTCTGGAACTTCTGCAGTGCTCCAAGATGTATTGAAAATCAGCATTCAGCCAGCTCTTTTAAAACTCTTGGATGCAAGTTACCTAAATCTGCTGGTTTTAAAAATGTCTGACTTCAGTAGTTTCTGTTTAATTTCCTCCTGAAACAATGGTGGAATGGAAACACTATTATCACAGTCTGATGAGTCTGTACCATCTGTTTATTTTTCTTAAATACAGAACACTGTGTTTTCTGCATTATTATTGAAAATTCTACCATTTTTATCTACTAATGGACCAATATGATTGGTGGGATTCTTTTTTAGTTCTTAAAAAATTCCTTCTTATTGTCCTTAACTCTGCTAACCGTAGAGTTTTCCTTGTGTCCCTTTTACTTCTCATATTAATTTTCTACCAGTCCCATCTTCTGATGTATAGTCATTACTATCAACTTCCCCTTTCTTCCATTTGTTGTTATTTTTTAAATTTATTATAGCTGCTTTCACTTGCCCTCTAATCCAGGTCAGGTTTTTTTAAACCAGTATGGCCTATCTTGTGCATAATCTGTTATGACGTTAATCCATAAGCATTCAAGATCATTTTTTTTTTCTGATTTATCAGTGACTCAGAAACACGTAATGCCATTTTGGACATATGTCATAATCATACAGCGAAGGGTAGCCTAGAATTCCTCCTTACTGTAAGGGGTTAAGAAGCTCAAATAACCTGGTTGGCACCTGACTAAAAGGACCAATGGGGAAAGAAGATACTTTCAAATCTGAGGGTCGGGGGCGGGGGAAGGCTTTGTTGGTGCTCTTTGTGTGTGTTCCCTGGGGAAGCAGAGAAGCATCAGGTCAGAAAATTCCTTCTCTTAAAATCATCCTAAAATGAGTCTCAATATTGCAAAAAGAGTAAGTAAATAAGGCAAGGCACGTTAGATTATCTTTTGTTTTTAGCTTGTGAATTTTCTCTGTGCTAACAGGGAGGTTTATCCCTGTTTTTTTGTAACATTAAAGTTTTGTCTAGAGGGGAATCCTTTGTGTTTTGAATCTGATTACCCTGTAAAGTTAACTTCCATCCTGATTTTCTTTTACTTTTTTTTTCTTTATAATAAAGTTCTGTTTTTTAAGAATCTGGTTTACCTATGTGGTTGGTAGATTATTTTCAAGCCTCCCCAGGAAAGGGGGTGAAGAGGCTTGGGCGGATATTTTAGGGAAACAAGAACTCCAAGGGTTCTTTTCCTGAACCTTTGTCTAAAACTCACTTGGTGGTGGCAGCAGTACCCATCCAAAGACAAGGAAGGATTTGTGCCTCGGGGAAGTTTTTAACCTAAGCTGGTAGAAATAAGCTTAGGGGGTCTTTCATGCACGTCCCCACATCTGTACCCTAGAGTTCAGAGTGCGGAGGGAACCCTGACAACATAGAGTGCCGCTCCTCCTCCCCTTTTGTCCATTCTGTCCTTCCTAAATAGGTTATAACCACTGATTTTTAACATTCCAGTATTGTGACTCATCCCACCAGCTTTCAGTAATACAACTTGATCAAATTTATGCTCATAAATGAGCAATTTCAGTTCTTCTTGTTTACCCAGGCTACTAGCATTGGTTTAGAGAAGTAGTCTCCAAACTTTTCATGGTCATGCCCCCTCCCCTAGGGAGCTGGGGCTGGGAGTGGGGCCACAGGTTTGGCAGGGATGAGGCTGGGGTGGCGGATGGGAGTGGGTCTGGGGCCAGGAACGGAGCCATGGCCAGGGGTCAAGGCTGGGGGCGGAACTGGGAATGGAAGCTGCAGCTGGGCCACAGGTGGGCCAAGGCTGGGGGTGGAGCTGAGGCTAGAGCAAGGGGCTGGGCCGCAGCAGAGCTGGGGGCAGACTGAGGCTGGGTGGTGGTCCCTCCCCACCCGCCGTGGGGCTTGCCCGGGTCCTGCCATGCCTCCCCCCGAACATTCCTTTGTGCCTCCTTAAGGGGCTGTGCCCCACAGTTTGGGGAGATCTGAGGTAGAATTTCTTCCCTTTGTGTCCTCCTGGTTCCTTGATTAATTTTATTCTCAACATCTTGATTTTGTGCTGAATGCTCATATCTTCCCTCTTCCATCCTCTTTTGAAATTAGTTTAGCCCCCTCCTATCTATGCTAGCCAGCCTGTTCCCAAGGAAATTGGTCCTCCATATACTGAGGTGGAGGCCATTCACACTACACCGTTCCCCACAGAAGGTAGACCAATGTTCCAAAAAACCAAAACCGTCTATTCTATGCCACTTACCTAGCCAGCAGTTTATTTCAAGTATCTTCTGCCTTCCTTTACTTGTGAAACAGGAAAGAAAGCTGAGAAGACTGCTTGGACATTCTTCTTCAGCATGCTTCCAAGTTTCCTGAAATCATCTATTATCTGCGAGATATCCTCTGACATAGTGTCATTAGTGCCAATATGAATGATGACCAGTGGATCCTTGCCAATTGATTTCAGGAGCCTGTCTGATCTCAGATTGACATTTTGTGTCTTGGCTGCGGGAAGGCAGCACTCCATTCTGTTCTCCACTTATCCCTTGCAAAATGTTCTTTCGAGTCTTCTGAATATTGAATCTCCGACAAGGATCATGTATCTTCCTTGGACAGTTGGAGAACTCTTTGTGAGCAAGCTTACACCTGTATGTCGCGTGCATCTCTCTGTTTCCTTGGACCTGCTGTATCTCGAGAGGTGTCTTCCATAGTTTCCAGATTGAGTACCTAGTATCAATTTGAAACTTCTAGCTGTGTGGAATTCCTCCTCCTTCTCTTCTTTCTGGTTGACACAGTCTGTGTGTTTTCCTCCAGCCATGTAGAATGCAACTGTGACCTCTTGTGTCTGGTGGTTTCAAACTGCCAGACCTCCTCTCTGATTTTCTTTGTCTCTCTGATTTCTTGCTGGCCAGCTCCATACTTCCTTGGATCTGGAGTACTGGTGTTTCTTGAACCTGGGCATCTGAGAACCCCTCAACTTCTTTGATTGTCAGTAATGTCTCAACTTGCCCCTCCAATGCAAGAATCTTTTCTTCCAGCGCCGCCACCAATTTGGACTTCATGCACAGAAACACCTTTCTGGCTTCAGGCAGGAAGGAGAACATGGCACATCTACTGCAGGTCACCACAGTGGACAATAAAGGGAAGGGATGCCGATTGGGATAAGTAAAGAACACATCAAGGATCTTCAGACCAATTTAAATTCATATCAGTGGGGCCAGATGCTATTCACCCAAGGATACTGAAGGAATTATTTGAAGAAATCTCAGAGCCACTGGCAATATTTACAAACTCATGGATGATGGGAGAGATCCCAGAAGACTGGAGAAGGGCTAATATAGTGCCCATCTTTAAAAAAGGGGAAAAGGAGGAACTATAGACCAGTCAGCCTGACTCTGATCCTGCAAAGCTACTAGAGCAATGTATAGAACATTCAATTTGTGAATACCTGGAAGATGAAGTGGTAATTATGAGTAGCCACTATGGATTTACTAAGAAATCATGCCAAACCAGCTTGATTTCCTTCTTTGACAGGGTAGCTGATTTGGTGGATGGGGGTATGCGGTGGACACAATATACCTGGACTTCAGCAAGGTTTTTGCCACAGTCCCACATGACATTCTGATAAGTACGCTGGAGAAATGCTGGCTTGCCAAAACTACCATTAAGTGGATACAAAATTGGTTAAACAACTGCCAACAAAAAACTAACTATAATGGAATGATGTTGGATTGGAGGGAGGTCTCAAATGGGGTTCAACAGGGATCTGTTTGGATCAGGTGCTGTTTAATATCTTTATTAATGACCTGGATGTAGGAGTAGAGAGCATACTGATTAAGTTTGCGATGCCACAAAGCTAGGGGGGGTTGCCAACACTTTGGAGGATAGAACTAAAATTGACAGGAATATTGAAAATCTGGAGAACTGGGCTATATGGGCAACAAAATTAAATTAAATGAAAACAAATGTAAGGTTCTACGTTTAGGGAAGAAAAACCAAATGCACAAGTATAAAATGAGGGATAACTGGCTTGGCAGCCGCACTGTTAAGAAGGATCTGAGAGTTGTAGTGGATCACTTCAACATGAGTCAGCAATGTGATGCTGTTGCCAAAAAAAAAAAGCAAATGTAATTTTAGGTTGTATTAACAGAGGTATAGCTTGCAAGTCATGGGAGGTGATAGTACTGCTCATATTTGGTGCTTGTTCAGCATCAGCTGGAGTGCTGTGTTCAATTTTGGTCAGCAATTTATAGAAAGGATATAGAGGAAACTGGATCCAGAGGCAAGAGACAAAGATGATCAAAGGGATGGAATGCAAGCCAGATGAGCAAAGGCTGGGTATGTTTAGTTTGGAAAAGAGGAGATTAAGGGGGGATATGATAGCAGTCTTGAAAGTCTGCCATAATAAAAGATGGAGAAAAGTTGTTCTCTCGCCACAGAGGGCAGGACAAGAGGCAATGGGTTCAAACTACAGCATAACCGATTTAGATTAAATATCGGGGAAAAAATTTCTAGCTGTAAGAATTGTAGGACAATGGAACAGACTGCCTAGGGAGGTTGTAGAAGCTCCTTCACTGCAGGTTTTCAAAAGGAAGCTGGATAACCATCTGTCTGGGATGGTTTAGACACTGCAAATTGTGCATCTTGGCAAGGGGTTAGACTAATGACCCTTGTGATCCCTTCTAACCCTATGGCTCTGTGATTCTATGAAATTGTCACTGTAAAATTTAAATTAAAAAAATAAGGATGCTAAACTAGTATGTGTAATTTCATACAAAAATATCAGAAGACTGCTAAGATTTCATGGTCAAACACTTACATATCAGAGTGAGTGCTTGGGCTGTTTCCTATGTAAATATGTTGTAAGACAATCTTTAATTACATGGTAATATGTTATTTCCTAATACAGTGTGTCAAGGTTCCTCCCCCACGCTGAACTCTAGGGTACAGATGTGGGGACCTGCATGAAAAACCTCCTAAGCTTATCTTTACCAGCTTAGGTCAAAACTTCCCCAAGGTACAAAATATTCCACCCTTTGTCCTTGGATTGGCCGCTACCACCACCAAACTAATACTGGTTACTGGGGAAGAGCTGTTTGGACGCGTCTTTCCCCCCCAAATACTTCCCAAAACCTTGCACCCCACTTTCTGGACAAGGTTTGGTAAAAAGCCTCACCAATTTGCCTAGGTGACTACAGACCCAGACCCTTGGAGCTTAAGAACAATGAACAATCCTCCCAACGCTTGCACCCCCCTTTCCAGGGAAATGTTGGATAAAAAGCCTCACCAATTTGCATAGGTGACCACAGACTCAAACCCTTGGATCTGAGAACAATGAAAAAAGCATTCAGTTTTCTTACAAGAAGACTTTTAATAAAAATAGAAGTAAATAGAAATAAAGAAATCCCCCCTGTAAAATCAGGATGGTAGATACCTTACAGGGTAATTAGATTCAAAACATAGAGAACCCCTCTAGGCAAAACCTTAAGTTACAAAAAAGATACACAGACAGAAATAGTTACTCTATTCAGCACAGTTCTTTTCTCAGCCATTTAAAGAAATCATAATCTAACACGTACCTAGCTAGATTACTTACTAAAAGTTCTAAGACTCCATTCCTGGTCTATCCCCGGCAAAGACAGAATATAGACAGACACACAGACCCTTTGTTTCTCTCCCTCCTCCCAGCTTTTGAAAGTATCTTGTCTCCTCATTGGTCATTTTGGTCAGGTGCCAGCAAGGTTACCTTTAGCTTCTTAACCCTTTACAGGTGAGAGGAGCTTTCCCCTGGCCAGGAGGGATTTCAAAGGGGTTTACCCTTCCCTTTATATTTATGACACAGTGTTATATCATAAAAATTGTTCTGCAACCTTACAAAAAGTGTACTTGGGCTGAGGTGTGTTGTTTGTTTTTACAGGGGATGGATCACTTGATGATTACCTGTTGTATTAATTCCCTCTGAAGCACCTGGAATTGGCACTGTTGGAAGACAGGATACTGGGCTAGATGGACTTTTGGTCTGACCCAGTATGGCTGTTCTTATGTACTTTATCCTCTGTGCACCTTAAAAATGGTGTGTGTACTCTTCTGTGTTTACACATGCACACAGTATTCTTCCTTCGGTTTTTACTTAAGAAAATGAGCAAGAATACACACCTTTTTCAGGAGAGTTCTGGAAGTGCATGTGTTTAAGTACAGGGGAGTCTGATAAGTCTCCATTGTGCCCAGGAGATAGGCAGCTGGACAGTGGGTTCCACAAAGGGGTGCCAAGTAAAAGTTCTGCACCTGAGAGTATACTTAAAGGCCCCAAGATTGGGGCAATGGCTGGACTCCATTCAGGCTCTGTAAGCTTAAAACACCAGCGGGTATCCAGATACACAAAGGATTGGATTCCCCTCATAGCAGTCCGGTGGGTAGATGCAAGGGGGCACTGAGCTGGATGTGTGACGTCATCTCCTTCCACATCCCTTTGTATGGATCCTTCTCACAAGAGCCTCTTGTAAACAGAAAGAAAAGGAGTACTTGGGGCACCTTAGAGACTAACCAATTTATAATAAATTGGTTAGTCTCTAAGGTGCCCCAAGTACTCCTTTTCTTTTTGCGAATACAGACTAACATGGCTGTTAGTCTGAAACTTGTAAACAGAAGTGTCCTTGTTACTTCATCTAGAAGCCATAGAAGAGGTTCCACAGGATTAGAAGAAGAGGTTTTTGCGCCCTATATTTTATCATTCTGAAGAAGAAAGGAGCCTTTGTCCTATCCTAGACATGAGGTAATGATAAAAAAAAACATATGCCATCTCAGATTCAGGATAGTAATGCTTGCCTCCATGCTCAGGACTGGTTTGTAACTTTCGCCTTACAGGATGCATTCTTCCACCCAGCCCATAGAAGTACCTGAGATTCACAGTGAGGCTGAACCATTATCAGTACAGGGTGCTGCCCCTTCAGAGGCAGTCATGAAAAGCCAAGCCATTGTGGCAATGCATCTAAAGAAGGACATGCACCTCTATTTGTATCTGGACAACTGGCTGATCAAAGGAAGATCACATCAGGAAAGCTCTGACAGGCCTCAAATGTGTCTTCTCCTTGTTTTTGCGGCTGCGCTTTTTGGTGAACTCTGAGAAGTTGTCTGTCACTGAATCCCAGATGATAGAGTTAATAGGAGCCAAGACAGATTCCACCATAGCAAGGGCTTAGTCACCTCAAGGTAGATTCATTGTTCTTCAGTCATTACTGAATGCAGCGATTTCACACACAGCAATGGCAATATGGAGCTGCCTTATGTTAGGCCGTATGTCCACGTATACATATGTGGTGCCACTTGTCAGACTTTGCTTGAAGACTCTATAGCTCTGGTTCAGGTCAGTCTACTCTCCTGCAAAACATTAGGTGACCAAGTCAGTTGTGGTTCCACCCCACACATCTTACACTGACCTGGTGGTCGCTTCCTGACAATGTTCAAAAGGGGTGCCATTTGTGACTCCATCACCATTTACAGCATTAATAACAGACACACATGGAAAGAGTTGGAAAGCCCACCTGGATCATACAAGGGACTTGGTCCTTAGAAGAAATGAAACTACACAAACACCTTAGAACTCAGAGCCATGTGACTGGGATGTATGTCATTCTTCCCTGTCCTGTGACACTCAGTAGTGCAGATCCTAAGAGATAATACATCCATGCTGTACTACATAAGCAAACAAGGGGACACCCACGCTTCCCCAGCACCCCTCTGCAAGGAAGCAATTGTGCTGTGGAACTAGTGTTCCCTACTTAGCATAATTCCGACAGTCCTGCACCTTCCAGGGGACAACAATGACATAGCAGACTTTCTGAGCAGATGATCGGCCACAAACCACGAGTGGTCACTGCTGAAATCCATCACTAAGTCAGTATTCCATCAGTGAGGAAATCCAGGGTTGGGATGGTAAAACCTGTTTGCCACCAAAGATCTAAGTGCCCAAACTTCTGTTTCAGAGGAGGCACGAGCCCAGAATCTTTACCAGGTGCCTTCCTTCTTGATTGTAATCGGGGCATTGTTTTACGCCTTCCCACTGATCCCCAGGATGATTGCCAAAGCCATACTAAATCGGGTGAGGCTCATCCTCATAGCTCCCTACTTCCTGACACATTTCTGGCTGATGGACTTGCTATAGATGTCCACACAATCACCAATTCTGCTCCTGGACTGCCCAGACCTATTGCAAAACCAGGGTCAAGGATTGTCATCTAGAGCTGAAGCTGCTGCTGCTGACAGCCTGGATGTTGGCTGGCTGAACACCATGGAAAGGGACTGCTCCTTGTGTTCAGGAGATACTGCGGCAAGAAGAAAATTATCCATGAGGAAAACGTAATCCTCTAAATCAGGGGTTCTCACACTTCATTGAACCGTGACCCCATTTGGACAATAAGAATTGCTACATGACTTCAGGAGGGTGTACTGAACCGTGAGCCAACCCAAGCCCGAGGTGTGGGGGCCAAAGCTGAAGCCCAAGGACTTTAGCTCCAGGCAGGGTGCCTGTAACCTGAGACCTGATGCCCAGGGCTGAAGCCCTTGGGCTTTGGTCCCGGACCCCAGCAAGTGTAAGCCAGCCCTGGAGACCCCATTAAAATGGGGTCATGACCCACTTTAGGGTCCCGACCCACAGTTTGAGAATCGCTGCAATAAAACGGTTCTTGATGTGGGTGACCTAACATGACCTAGACATGTGCAGCCCCTGCTATCAAAGATTCTGGGTTACTTGCTTCAGTTGCAACACTCTGACTCACAAATTGATTTAAGGTAATTTTGGCAGCAGTATCAGCATAACATTCACCACTACTGTTGTTTTTGGTCTTCTCTCATCCCACAGTATCCAAATTTCTTAAGAACCTTATGCACACTTACCCATTGTCTAGAGACAGTGCTTCAGCATGGGACATCAATATTGTCCTTCACAGACTTATGAAGTCTTGTTTGAGCCCCAGAATTCCCATTGCCATCACTTCAGCTAAAAGAGTCGGTGAGCTCCAGAGGCTCATGACAGAACCTCCATATACCTTCTTTCATAGAAATAAAGTGGTACTGAGACTTCATACAAAATTCCTCCCAAAAAATGTTTTCAGAAATCCATTTGAATCAGTAAATCAATCATTTTACCTGTGTTCCACATTCAGCACAAAGGAAGAAGCAGTTGCAAACATTGGATGTACCAAGAGTTTTCAGATGCTGCAGTGACAGGGCCAAATCTTTCAGGGCCTGTGATGGGGTGCTTCACTCACCGCTAGTCTGGTGCCGCCTCCTGGACATTCTGGGGATTAGCTGATAAGATTGATGCCCCTTCTCACAGTTGCACACCATCACTCCATTTCTTTCACTGGTGTGCAGCCCCTTTCTCTCCTCCCTCTCTCCAGGGAGTGATGGCTACCCCAGCCTGTAGCCAGGTTCCTGGGTTTATAAGACCTGCCTCTTCCTTCTCAACAGAGCTTGCTTGCAAGCAATCCCTGGCTCTTCCTCCAGGTTCAGCTTGTGGAGTTAATAGGCCTATCTGGCCACCTTAACCCCTTCCAGCCCTTTGTGGGGTGGACACCCCATCACAGGCTCCATGTGTGTTTGTGGCTACAGTTGGGATTTTCAAAGGCCTAGCCATTTCATCTCACAGACTTTCAAAATAACACATCTCGCTATGCTACCATCTGCCTGGTGTCCCTCTCCTATCACAAGCACATATTCTATCAGAGCGCAAGCAGCATCTTCAGTATGCTTTTGCAATGCACCAATATCTGAAATCTACAAGGCTATTGTGTAGAGCAGCTTTCTCATGTTTGTCAAGCACGATGCACTGGACTTGGTTGGTCGATCTGGTGCAAAGTTTGGGAGGGCTTGTACTCCAGTCTTTGTTAGACTGATGAGGATACTGCTTGCTAGTCACCTACAGTGTGAATCCACACTGACACATACTCAAAAGACTGTATGGGTATTTAGCCTGCAGTAACTGTATTGAACTGTGAAGAACTGTGTTCTTTTAGATGTTCTTGTTGGTGTGAATCTCGTGACCCACCCTCCATCCCTGCTTTTGGAGTCTTCAGGTAACATGGGTTTTGAGTTGCAGGGGAACTGAGGGAGGATCAAGGCCATTTTGCCTTTTAGGCCCTTGCATGAGGAGGCACAGGGTGTAAGCACAGTCATGACGGACGCTGCTATTTAAAAGACTCCAATCTTGCATCAGTGAGGCTCATGTGCACCTATAGTGGGATCCACACTGACAATAGTGTTTCAAACACTGTTACTGTATGGTAGGTAACTGTTCTTTTCTACCTCATGTCCACTGTGCAGCAGTTGGAAATAAATTGTTGCTGTTTTTCAAAGTTCTTCAGGGCAGGTGCTATCTCTGTTTGTGTCTAATACTGCATTTGGCATGATGGCACCCAAATCTTACGATCATAATAAAAAAATAGTAGGGAAAGTGGTGGAATTGTTTTGTGGTGGTGGGGGGGTGGTTCCCTCTCTTCCCCCTTCTCCCCCCAAACTTTCAAATAATGTTTCTCTTCAGGCAGAATCAAAGTCTTGACAAATGGAGTTTGAAAGGTCTATATTTTTTTGTTTTTTGTTTTTTATTTTTGAGCTACCTTAAATGGAAGGATAGACACAGTTAACTCTGCCACAACTTAACTCTAGTAGTTGCTCTGCTTCTGCCATAATAAAATATACCTTTGGTTTGTATAATGCTTTTGTTACAAACCGTCAAATATTGTAGAGTTAGATAATAGCAGAAGGCCAGAGCCTGAGAGGTTCTTATGTGCTTACTTCAAGCTTTAGTCCTGTGAAGCTGCTAAGCTCTGTCGGAACAGAGCATCAGGCTGAAGTGCAGCAGAATTCTGGGTCGCCACATGGTTGAAATGACAACGGAGATCTTGACATCTGTAGATAAATTGAAATGACAATTTTTATAATACTTTAAAATCCTAAAACTAGAAAATTAAAAGAGAAAACAGCAAAAGTTCTGTTTGAAAAGTACAATACTATGTTTCCAACTTAAATACCAACTATTCTTTGTTTAAAAAAAAAAGTTAAAGTAAGGAAATGGAAAACTAAGAGTATACGCACTGCCATAAAATAAAATACACTCTTCCAATGATAGCAGTCATCAACATAATCATTTTCACATTCACATTATCAAAACAATCTTAACTCACATAAAAATAAAAATTAAGGATAAAAACATTACATTATCATTTAGCTTTAGTAACACCACATTATACACATCATAGTTCTTATATGCTCTATCTACCTAAATAGCTTTCTGTTTAAAATTCTTTAAATGCAGCCTATTAACAGGCCTACAATAAGCATAGACATTACAACATACCTTGCTAAATAGGATACCCCATTCAAGCAATCACTCCTCAGAAAATGAGTACTATGACTTGTTTCACATAACATTTCCGATCAATAAATCAAAATTACATCAGATTTAAGATTGTTTTGATAACATGAATGTGAAAATAATTTTGTAGTTGTTTGCTGTCATTGGACTTTGGTAGTCTGTTTTATTTGATGGCAGTATTTATGTCCTTAAATTGTCAGTTGCTTAGTTTTTAACTTTTTTTAAAAAAAATGTGGACTAGTTATTTATGTTGGAGATGTAGCATTGTACTCTTCAAAACTTGAAGTTTTAAAAGTGTTTCGTTGCTTTTCTTTTCTGGATTTAAATGGGTGTTACATATTTTTAATTATTTTTATATATTTTTAGCTTTGGATTCAGGATGCAAAAATGATAATTAAGGGTTTGTATTATTGCTGGAAAAATTATAGTCACAAGCTATATTACTGTAACAACCTATTAGTATATTCCAGTTAACTGGTTTGTTGGATAATTCTAAAAAAAAAAAAAAATGGTCAGGAGTACAAAACCATTGGCCATGATACATTATCATATGAAAAAACAGACCATAGAACAAAAACAAGTTTAAACCGTACAGTTGAGAATACTGTCCACTTTATATAATTTCTCTCAAGGACCCTCTGGTTAACTTGTATATCTTTCAGCTGAACAATATTCAAATATCACAAGGGAAGACAATGCTAGTAACAAAGAACCCTATAAACATATGAAGTTCAATTTTAGCTTGAACAGAGCCTATCAAATTGAAAATTGTAGTTTTATAGCCAGTAATGTAGAGTCAGATTCTATCATACAGACCGATCAGATGTTACGTTGGTATTCAAATGCTCTATTAGTTTCTCAGCAGATCCTGATAAAGTGGTTTCCCATATTATTTTACTTTGTGTTTTGTAGGTTTTGGATCACTTCCTCCATTTCTTTCCTGGAAACCCCCCTTTAGCTGAAGAAAAGTGTCCCATCTTCCTTATTTCTAAGGACATGGTATTCTGGAAAATCAAGATTTTCTGTTCATTTCAGTTCAGGTCTTTAGATAGAAATCTTTTATCACAAAAGTCTGTCAAGTGCATGATCGTGGGTTGGTTAGCCTCGCCCATTCAGGTGAGGCATCTTGGGTGCTATATAGTAAGCCACATGCACACCAGAAGTCATACTACCCTTCCCCAGGGGCTTCAAAGTCCATTAATTCACTCTGTTCTCTAGTTTCAGAGTAACAGCCGTGTTAGTCTGTATTCGCAAAAAGAAAAGGAGTACTTGTGGCACCTTAGAGACTAACCAATTTATTTGAGCATGAGCTTTCGTGAGCTACAGCTCACTTCATCGATGCATGCCGTGGAAACTGCAGCAGGCTTTATTTATACACAGAGAATATGAAAAAATACCTCCTCCCACCCCACTGTCCTGCTGGTAATAGCTTATCTAAAGTGATCATCAGGTGGGCCATTTCCAGCACAAATCCAGGTTTTCTCACCCTCCACCCCCCCACACAAATTCACTCTCCTGCTGGTGATAGCCCATCCAAAGTGACAACTCTTTACACAATGTGCATGATAATAAAGTTGGGCCATTTCCTGCACAAATCCAGGTTCTCTCACCCCCTCACCCCCCTCCCAAAAACCACACACACAAACTCACTCTCCTGCTGGTAATAGCTCATCCAAAGTGACCATTCTCCCTACAATGTGCATAATTAAGGTGGGCCATTTCCAGCACAAATCCAGGTTTTCTCACATCCCCCCCACCCCCATACACACACAAACTCACTCTCCTGCTGGTAATAGCTCATCCAAACTGACCACTCTCCAAGTTTAAATCCAAGTTAAACCAGAACATCTGGGGGGGGGGGGGAGGAAAAAACAAGAGGAAATAGGCTACCTTGCATAATGACTTAGCCACTCCCAGTCTCTATTTAAGCCTAAATTAATAGTATCCAATTTGCAAATGAATTCCAATTCAGCAGTTTCTCGCTGGAGTCTGGATTTGAAGTTTTTTTGTTTTAAGATAGCGACCTTCATGTCTGTGATTGCGTGACCAGAGAGATTGAAGTGTTCTCCGACTGGTTTATGAATGTTATAATTCTTGACATCTGATTTGTGTCCATTTATTCTTTTACGTAGAGACTGTCCAGTTTGACCAATGTACATGGCAGAGGGGCATTGCTGGCACATGATGGCATATATCAAATTGGTGGATGTGCAGGTGAACGAGCCTCTGATAGTGTGGCTGATGTTATTAGGCCCTGTGATGGTGTCCCCTGAATAGATATGTGGGCACAATTGGCAACGGGCTTTGTTGCAAGGATAAGTTCCTGGGTTAGTGGTTCTGTTGTGTGGTATGTGGTTGTTGGTGAGTATTTGCTTCAGGTTGCGGGGCTGTCTGTAGGCAAGGACTGGCCTGTCTCCCAAGATTTGTGAGAGTGTTGGGTCATCCTTTAGGATAGGTTGTAGATCCTTAATAATGCGTTGGAGGGGTTTTAGTTGGGGGCTGAAGGTGACGGCTAGTGGCATTCTGTTATTTAGAGCCAGAAGAGTTCCCAGAAGTTACCTACTACAGGACAGGCCTAACAAAGAAAATAACAGAACGCCACTAGCCGTCACCTTCAGCCCCCAACTAAAACCCCTCCAACGCATTATTAAGGATCTACAACCTAGATAGCCCCATAGCTCCATAGCGGCGCTCCGCTCCGCCAGCCGCCCCACAAAACTCCTTCGCACAGCTGCACTCCGCTCCGCCAGCCGCCCCACGAACTCCTTCGCTCAGCTGCGCTCCGCTCCGCCAGCCGCCCCACGAACTCCTTCGCTCAGCTGTACTCCGCTCCGCCAGCCGCCCCACGAACTCCTTCGCTCAGCTGCGCTCCACTCCGCCAGCCGCCCCACGAACTCCTTCACTCAGCTCCACGGCCCACAAGCAGCTCCTGCCATCCACACACTGCTCCGTGTCGAACTGCTTCACCAGCCGTCCCGCAAACTGCTCCACAATATATCTTCAGGCTCCCCCACTACTTAACACAACACTCAGTGATTTCAGCTCTTAGGTGAATTCAGCTTATAGTAGGGGAGCCCCAGTGCTGGTGCACTGTCAGCCCAAAGTGAGCTCAGCAGCCTATAACTAGACTTCTAATGAAATCAAAATTAGCTCTGATATTTCACAGTGGAGAGAGGAGGAAGTGCAATCAGCATGTAAGGCCCTCACCAAGGGGCCCATGCCACCAAGTATTAATACTTGTCCCCAGCCTCTCTCCCTTCACACAGTTTTGGAACCCATGACCCTTGCCTAGCGAGTGCTACTTAGATGATGGTGAATCCCTCCATCGTAACAAAAGGCCACGTACAGTTCCAAGCACAGTTCCCATAATCAGGGTAATAACAATTTATTCTTCCTGCCCCAATAACAGAGACACTGGGGATCCCACAGCAGCCAAAGTGACCATTTGGGCAGCTATGGTCTCATTCTAGGCTTGGTGGGTGTGCCTATGCAAATGAGATCGGCCCCTGAAGTTCTTTTCCACAACTTGCCACACCTCACCACCAGATGTCAGGGTGGAGCTCATCCTGACACTGCTTACATCCTCCCCCCAGCCGAGACTTTGTCGTCCCGACAAATCACACTCCCTTTATACCAACTCATTGGTTTCCTCCAAAGGGCCTCAGGAAGCCCACTTTAGCTTCCACAAGCCTGTGTGCTAAATGTATTGGCTCCTCACTAGTCACCCCAGGTGCATCATAAGTTAACCGTTTCACTGGTCTTATCACCCTGTCTCGTCTATTGAGAATCTCTGTTGCCGAAGTAAGGGGAACATCCTCTTGAGTGACGGATGGAGAGGCTTCCCTGGAGGGTCCCTCGGCTACTGGCGTAGGCCCCTGCACTCCTAGTTCTAATGCTGGAGGGTCCAAGGTGCCCAGGACATCCTCTACCTGTCTGTCCCCATTGTCCAATAACCTGTGTGTGTCATCACAGGGGGGTCTCATCAGCAGCACCGGGGTATCAGAAAGGGGCCTAAATAGTTCCGCCATTGGGTTTAGGGCGGAAGAGGGAAAACTCTCGTTTGGTTCAGCTGATCGAGACTGAAATCTTGTCTCCATCCCAGGATACACCAGGGTTGTGTCTTCCTCCTCAGACTCACTCTCAGATGTGCAGAATAGGGGTAAGTTAGCTGCAGGGGGCCCACTGTCTGTGTTGGATGGCGGCTTTGGTCTAGCACCTCTGTTCTGCCCGGCGGCCCTGCCGTGGCCCATCTCACAAGGGGTGCTTACCAATTCCCCCACAGGGAGCAAAAGGTTTCTATGCACCGTCTTTATTTGCCCTGGACCGTCTTCAGGTTTGATCTTGTAGACCGGCAGATCTCCCAGCTTTTCCATCACCAGGTAAGGTATTGCCTTCCATCTGTCAGCTATCTTGTGTTTGCCAGCAATACCCAAATTTCGCAGCAGGACTCTGTCCCCCGGCTGGAGCTCCTGCGAACGCACTCTAGCATCATATCGATGTTTGTTGCGGTCTGCGTTCTTCCGAGCCGCAGCGGTAGCTAAGCGATAAGCATCCCGCAGCTTTTCTCTTAGTCGGGATACATATTGCTGATGAGTTTCATAGCTATCTCCATCCTCTGATACACCAAAGCACAAGTCTATGGGTAATCTTGGTTCTCGCCCAAACATCAAGAGATATGGGGTGACTCCCGTAGCATCGTTCTTTGTGGCATTGTAGGCATGCACCAGAAATGCGACATGCTGGCTCCAGGTTGCCTTCTGCTCTGGTCGCAAAGTTCCCAACATATCTAATAGGGTTCGATTGAACCTCTCTGGCTGAGGATCACCTTGGGGGTGATAAGGCGTTGTCCTAGACTTTTTAATTCCTGCTATCTTCAGCACCTCCTTCAGAAGGTGACTCTCAAAATCCCGCCCCTGATCAGAGTGTATCCGAGCCGGGAATCCATAGACTGAGAAATATTTGTCCCACAATACTCGAGCAACGGTGGTGGCCCTCTGATCACGTGTGGGATATGCTTGTGCATACCGTGTAAAATGGTCAGTCACTACTAGAATGTTTCCAACATTCCTCTTGTCTACCTCTACAGACAAGAAATCAATGCATACCAACTCCAAAGGTTTGTTGCTGGTGATGTTCTTGAGATATGCAGCCCTCGTGGGCAGAGTTTTCCTTTGAACACATCGAGCGCAAGTCTCACATTTCCTGCGAACATCTTCAGCCATTCGGGGCCAATAGAACCTACTACGAATAAGTTCCAGGGTCCTCTCCATCCCTAAATGCCCAAAGTCATCATGCAGGGCCCTCATGGCCAGGGCTCTGTACTTTTTTGGCAGTACTAGTAGTGCTCGTTGTTTTTGTAAAGGGTCAGTGGTCATTCGGTGTAGCACTCCCTGAATCAGTTTTAGTTTGGTCCATTCTCTCAATAGTAGTTTACCCTCCGGGTTAGGTGGGACAACCGCAGTTGGGCTTCGCCCCTCCCTTTTGGCAAGTAGTGTATCACGAATGTCAATATCTTGCCGCTGGGCTTCTTGCCAGTCAGCCGCATTGAGCATGGGCAAAGGAGATTGGTCTAATGCAATATAGTTCACCGAAGCAGAAGGCATGCATTCAGGGGGCAGGCCCAAAGCTTCTGCAACACATCCCTGAAAGTCTTCACGGGCCTCTGGCTCTCGGCGACTCACACTGCAAATAGCTCTCACTCCATCTGTGGGTATCACAGCAACTTCTGGAGCCTGCGGACGCCTGGACAATGCATCTGCATCTACATTGCTTCTCCCTGATCGGTACTGAATGCTGAACTCATAGCTAGCCAAGGCGGCCACCCATCTCTGCCCTGTAGCATCCAGCTTAGCACTTGTTAACACATAAGTCAGTGGATTGTTGTCTGTCCACACCTGGAACTGAGCACCATACAAGTAGTCTCGAAATTTCTCAGTGATGGCCCATTTCAAGGCCAAAAACTCCAGCTTGTGGGTGGGATAGCGAGTTTCACTATCAGACAATCCTCGGCTGGCAAAGGCTACAGGTTTACATTTGCCTTCCACTTCCTGGTACAGGACTGCTCCCAGACCCTCCAAACTGGCATCAGTATGCAGGATAAATGGTTTGCTTGGGTCAGCAAAAACTAGGACTGGAGCATGAGTTAGGCAAGTAATGATTTCTTGAAAAGCCCTTTCACATCTCTCATCCCACCGTGGCCCAAATGGTGCAAAGGGGCCATTGTGTCTCTGCAGAGGAGGCTTTGGGGACCTCCCCTTATTCTTGGACTTAGATTTGTTCTTGCTGGACTGATGTCCCCTGGTAAGATCATTCAGAGGCTTTACAATCGTAGCATAGTTTTTCACAAATCTGCGGTAGTAGCCACTAAATCCAAGGAAGGTCTTGAGTTCTCTGTAGTTACTTGGACGTGGCCATGTAGTGAGTGCTTCTATTTTATCAGGATCAGTACTCACACCTTCTTGGGACACAATGTGACCCACATACTTCACTGAGGTTCTGCAGAACTGGCATTTGTCAATTGAAAGCTTCAGACCATAATCCTCCAACCTATCAAGCACTTTAAGAAGTCTTTCTTCATGCTCCTCTAAGGTTCTTCCAAACACAATCAGGTCATCCAAATAAACTAACACTTGCAGTAAATTCATGTCTCCCACAACTTTCTCCATGAGACGTTGAAAGGTGGCAGGTGCTCCAGAAATCCCTTGGGGCATGCGTTCGAACTGATAAAACCCTAATGGGCAGATGAAGGCTGTCTTCTCCTTATCTTCTTCTCCCAGAGGGATCTGGTAGTATCCACTTCGAAGATCCAACACAGAGAACCACTGGCTTCCCAGCAAACAGTCTAAGGCGTCTTGCACTCGAGGCATAGTGTACTGGTCGACCACCGTACGGCTGTTTAGGGTGCGGTAGTCAATACACATCCGGATTTTCCCATTCTTTTTGCGGACTACCACAATGGGTGAGGCGTATGGGCTGCGGGACTCTGTAATGATGCCATTCGCAGCCAGCTCCTGAAGATGATGTCGCACATCTTCCATCTCAGAGAGAGCAATCTTCCTAGATCTCTCCCTGAAAGGTCGAGAGTCATGTAGTCTGATATTGTGCTCTACTCCTTTTGCACATCCCACATCCCACTCATGCAGTGAGAACACCTTGGATCTTTCACAAAGTTTCTTCCTCAGGCGATCTTTCCAGTCCTCGGACACTGGTGAATCTCCAAAGTCAAACTTTGCTGGGTCTATTGCCGGAACTGGAGTTTCATACTGGGGTTTTACAATCGACTCAGGCTCAAAGAGGTCTGCTATCTTTTGTCCTTGCTTCACAAAAATATCACGACTCGTTTCATTAACAATCAGTATAGTCACCCTTTCCTGGGCTTCAGCAGGTAGGGTTATGACTCCACTGGGGACCAGCACTCCTTCAGGGAGCTCTCCTCCCATCGGCTGCTCTATCATTGCTAACGTCCCTTTACTGCCTTTCAGACAGGTACTCATGACAAGCACTTCTTGCTCCGTCCTTGCAGGCACTACTAAGGGGGTTGTGCCCGCGTACTTCAGTGCCCCAAGCGGTAGCTCAGATGTGTCCCTTTTAGCGCTCTCAATTTTCCTATAGGCTTCAGCACAAAGCGTATGGATCATCAGGGTATTCAGGTACTGGTCCCCAGCCCGCCTTCTGCAGTAATCCGCGAGTACCTTGAAGAGACTGGAGTTGGTCCCTATCAGCACAGACACATCAGAAGTCCCTTTAGGGTCAGGGCATATTAAGGCAGCTGTGTCTACCTCTTCTCTTACCCCAGCAACCTCCTCTGGGAATTCCAGGTGCACTATGACATACCCTTGATAGGGGTATTCATCCATGCTGAGGCCACATAGGCCAAGGCCAGTCAGGGGCTGTATAGGCAGGTGCCTAAGCATCTGTTGGTAGAATGACTGAAATATAATAGTCACTTGAGATCCAGTGTCAAGCACTGCTTTACACTCCACCCCTTCGATCCTCACCATGACCTCTGCTCGAGGCCCTATCAGTCCTGCAGGGATCCCAGCTGGACAGTCTTTTCTGGGGGAATCTTCAAATCCTGCAGACCTGGGGGGTCCCCGTCCCCAGACCCTCTGGCAGCTACCGGATCTCTCCCAACTGATCCTCAGCTTTCCATACACTAAGGAGGGGTTTTCTTCATTACGGCACTTGGCAGCACTGTGTCCATCCTGACCACATCGGTAGCAGAAGAATTGACCTTTCCTCCTTCGCCTGGGGGGGATGGTGGCTCTAAGTGCGGGCTTCTCAATCGCCACAGTTTGAGGCTTCTTATTCCTAGAAGTCTTAACTCGGTCAACGGTACTTTGCAGCTCAGCTATCCGTTCCGTCAGGACCTGCATTTGTTGGGCAAGTTCCTCTCTGGTGCTCACCATCAGTACACTGGCCATTTGCAGTGGTGTTGTGCTGGCTGGCTCCGATGTTTGGGCTTCCCAAAACTCACTGGCAGCCTGCCTTTCTTCCTCCTCTCGGACCTCTTTTATCAGCTGGGAGTAACTTGGGGGATGTTCCCGTCGTTCTCTTAGCCGGAGATGAAGTAGAATCGGGTTCTGATACTGAGTTCCTCTTACAATTTGAGCCAGTCTGGTCTGATCCATCTGCTCAGCAGTCACTGCTCCCCTCATGACAGCTCTCTGAAGCAGTCTCTCCAGTCTCTGTATGTAGGCTGAAGCCTTCTCGCCCTTTTGTTGTCGGGAATTAAGGAACTTACAGTAGCTGTCTTCAGGGCCCTCTACGCTCCCAAAGTTGTGTTCAAGGGCCTCTAGGCAGTCCTTCACACTGACCCCAGGGTCAATGAGCTTCAGGGTGCGAATCACATCTAATGCTGGGCCGCCAAGGCTCTCTATAAGGCATCTTCGCTTTTCTGCATCTGGTACGGCCCACTCTTGCAGCATTTCAGTGGTATGCTCTAACCAGGGTTCAAACTCCTCCTCCCCAGCAAATAATCTTAACTTACGACAAGAGTCTGACTCAGCATGGGGCAGCACAACCTTTTCCAATATTTGCCCCAGAGCTTTTGTCCAATCATCAGCCGAGGCTGCAGCCTCCGAGCTAGAAGCTGCTGAGCCAGGGTCCAACAAACCTGACATATTAGCCATTATACAAACAGTAATTTCCTCAAAATATAAGCACAAACAAAAAAAAATATAAATTGTTTCCCAATGTAGTGGATCACTCAACAGGTGCTTGCGAGGGGTACTGACCCAGGCGATCCCGGACGAGCCCCCAAAAATGTAACCCTTCTGCCCGTCAGAGTTGGCAGCAACAAGGGCCGGGTTCAATATCTAGGGGTTCCATTCCAATAACACAATGCAAACCGGCTCGAGCCCCCACCCAGTGACCTGGGACAAATATATACCACCCCTGCTGGGCGCCTCCAAGAGGCAATACTTCCCCTCTCGCAAGCACATAGTCTGAGTGTAGCAAAAGTCTTTTAATAACAGAGAGAAACAATGTGGCATTATGTTGGGGAAACACCACCAACCGGATTCATAACACAACCCATGAGCAAAAACAACCCCACCCCAGGCAAATTGGGGCATGCCCTTTTTCCTTTGGTTCTTGAGTCCAGCAACCCCAAAAGTCCAATGCCCCAAAAGTCTCTGTCCCTGGTCAGGGCAGCCCCAGAGTTCGAAAGTTTATCGGCGGAGCTTTACCTCCCAACCTGGGTGGAAATGCGACGGGGGTAAGAGGCACCTTACGTGATCTGAAGCTGACCGCCCCATAGCTCCATAGCGGCGCTCCGCTCCGCCAGCCGCCCCACAAAACTCCTTCGCGCAGCTGCACTCCGCTCCGCCAGCCGCCCCACGAACTCCTTCGCTCAGCTGCGCTCCGCTCCGCCAGCCGCCCCACGAACTCCTTCGCTCAGCTGTACTCCGCTCCGCCAGCCGCCCCACGAACTCCTTCGCTCAGCTGCGCTCCGCTCCGCCAGCCGCCCCACGAACTCCTTCACTCAGCTCCACGGCCCACAAGCAGCTCCTGCCATCCACACACTGCTCCGTGTCTAACTGCTTCACCAGCCGTCCCGCAAACTGCTCCACAATATATCTTCAGGCTCCCCCACTACTTAACACAACACTCAGTGATTTCAGCTCTTAGGTGAATTCAGCTTATAGTAGGGGAGCCCCAGTGCTAGTGCACTGTCAGCCCAAAGTGAGCTCAGCAGCCTATAACTAGACTTCTAATGAAATCAAAATTAGCTCTGATATTTCACAGTGGAGAGAGGAGGAAGTGCAATCAGCATGTAAGGCCCTCACCAAGGGGCCCATGCCACCAAGTATTAATACTTGTCCCCAGCCTCTCTCCCTTCACACAGTTTTGGAACCCATGACCCTTGCCTAGCGAGTGCTACTTAGATGATGGTGAATCCCTCCATCGTAACAAAAGGCCACGTACAGTTCCAAGCACATTACCCATAATCAGGGTAATAACAATTTATTCTTCCTGCCCCAATAACAGAGACACTGGGGATCCCACAGCAGCCAAAGTGACCATTTGGGCAGCTATGGTCTCATTCTAGGCGTGGTGGGTGTGCCTATGCAAATGAGATCGGCCCCTGAAGTTCTTTTCCACAACTTGCCACACCTCACCACCAGATGTCAGGGTGGAGCTCATCCTGACACTGCTTACATAATAAGCTGGCCTTCTCCCCCTCTCACAAAGGACCCACTGCCACACCCAGAGTCTCTTTCCAGGCAATTTTATTTATTGAAACACAAGCGAAACAGAGAAAATCAGTTCCTCAACCCATCCTAGGCTATAGCTCCCAGTGTTTTCGCCCCTTCAACTCTGTCCTTCCTGCTTTTGGGCTTCTTGCAGGAATCTTCTTTGTTATGTTCACTGAGCACTGCCAGCTAGGGTTTTCTGCCTGGAGGGCCACTTTTTCCTGGCAGATTCCTACTGCCTTGTCTCCCAAGGGACTCTGGCAGCCTCTTCTAGGAGCTTCCTGCTGCTCCTGCTTTTTTCAGCTCTCTGGCTCTGACTCTCTGGGTTTCTCTCAGCAGGTTCCCACTGCCTTCCCTCATAGGGGACTTTGGCAGTCACTCCCAGAGAACTTCCTGATTCAGGTCTGTCTGCCTATTCCCAGGGAGCTATCAGTGAGAGCCCTATGGGTATACCTACACTGCAATTAGATACCCACAGCTGGCTGATGTCAGCTGATTCAGGCTTCTGGGGCTTGGCTAAGGGGCTGTTTAATTGTGGTGAAGATGTTCGAGCTTGGGCTGGAGCCCGGGCCCTAGGACCTTGCAAGGTGGGAGGGTCCCAGAGCCCTGGTTGTTTCCTGAGCTTGCAAGTCTACACTGCAATTAAATAGCCCCTTAGCCTGAGCCCTGAGAGCCTGAGTCAGCTGACATGGGCCAGCAGTTGGTTTTTAAATGCAATATAGACATACCCTATGTCTGCTGTCTTTTCCCCTTTTCAGACTGACTCTCCAGCCTGATTCATTCATGCTTCACCCCTCTAAGGCCCAGGTGTCTTCTCTTGTAGCCCAGTTGGGGTCTGCTGACCAGGCATAGGTGCACTTGCCTTGCTCCCTCATAAAGGGCCAATGTCACCTTGTGTCACCCTCAATGTATTCAATAGCTCTAATGGTAAATATGCAAAGCTAATTCTTCCCCTCAGGCAGTTCCTATTGTGCTGAATGTGGGGATGGGTTGAATGACTATCTTGGCAGAACCACAAAAATAAATATAAAAAAATGAAGTAAAGCAAGACTGGTTTATTTATTTCTAGATAGAAAGTTCTATTTCACTTGCAGGAATTGTTAAGTAAAATGTAAGAACATATGTTTGAATTAATTCTTTAGATCCACAGGCCAGATTTTCCCTGGTAGAAATCAAACTGGTTGCTGGTGTCTATAAGATAAATATGTCTCTTTGTGCATAAGGATAAATAATCCAAAGAAATGTTTCCCCACAGTGAATATTATTATTTATAAAATGGAGGTTAACATTTTACTTCTCCACAGTGAGATGAGTGTCTTCAATTAATTGAACATTGTTTTCTCTACTTTGCTTAAGCTTAGAATAATGTTTCATTAACAAGTACATGGAAAATGTAGTTATATGAACAAGATGTGTTCTCTTATGGTTTGTGGAGAAATAATTATTTTTAATGACCCAGAAAGTTTGGAGAACCTATTATTTTGGACTCGCATCCCTTATGCTGTCACCAGAGTCAGTAAATGGAAAGCGATAACAGCATATGTAATCAAATATTGTTTGGTACATGAATCAAAAGGTTAGCCATTGTATAAAAGCTGTGGAAGGGTAGGCGTAATGATTTCTGATGTTTTATTTGGCTGCTTTAATTTCTACCGTGTTCCAAATTTGAATCCATAGCCTTCAAAGGTTACGTTTAATATGCATCTTCCCTTGAAATTAAACTCATTTGGGTATATAAATATTGCTGCTTAAGTATCTTTTTTTTTTAAATTCTCTTCTCAGGCAGATTTTACAAGTTTAAACAGTTACTTTTCTTGATGAGCCAAAAATCATTTGTGTAATAGGATAGTAGAGCAAGTTTGTGATCATTCTCTATATTTACACTTTTACCAGTAGACACATTCCCATTTTACTTTGTTGATATAGCTGTAAGATTTAGTTTGGTATTCTTATTTATTATTTTAATATTTGTACAACAGTTGTGCCTAAGGGTCCCAACTGAGATATGAGTCTCATTGTTCTCATCTTTGTACAAATACATAATGAGAGACAGTCACTGTCCAGAAGAGCTTGCAATCTAAGCTGACAACACAGACAGTGAGTGCAAAGAGAAAAACTGGTACAGAGAAGGAAGTGACTTGTTGAAGGTCACACAGCAGGTCATTTGTAAAGTTGGGATTAGAACCCAGGTTGACTTTCAGTGTAGTGTCCTATTTACTAAATCACCCTGCCTCTTCATACTCATTACAAGGAATGCCCAGAGAACAATGCAAAAAGTAATGTAATCTTGTTTAGTTGTCAGTCAATTGTAAAATAAGGGTGACAACTTTGTTTTGATGGTGAAGGAGGGATTCTAGGGCTTTCCCCATTTTTACCCACTTATCATTTTGCTCCTCTCCCAAGGCCTTGCATTAGGCTAGCTCTTGCTTCTGGCAAAGGAAGACTGAATGCTGCTTCCTCTGAAATCTAACACTATTATTTTTAGATTAGCCCGAAGGAGTTGCTCAATAGTTATATGAGGTACTCTGCCAAAAGAGGTTAAGTACATTGCCTCTAACTTGGTACTTGCCCTGTGCTAAAGACAGGAGTTAAAACCATTCATGCTTATTGTTTTGTAAATTATTAACCTGAGTAGACAATGACATTAACAAATCATTGCCTGTCTCATTCATTATTCTTAAAGCATCTCATGAGTAGAAAACTGCTACTTCATAATCCATACCTTGCCTAGTTCTGGGTTGTTCAGGGTCTCTAACTCTTACTAAGGTTAATTGTATGTGCATGCAGTGAGGGAAAAATTCTGTTTGAGAAAGGCAGGACTATAGTAAAGAGATGTTGCTGTTAGCACCTGCCCTCCTCCTCTTAATGACTGGTTAACCAATATTTATATTTTTAGGATTTTTCTTTTTTTTTCTTTTTACAAACTACAATAAAAGAGCATACATTCAATGCTCTGTGCACTCTTGGCAATCACTTTTTAAAATACACTAATAAGGAAAAAGACCCGTCAGTTACCGGCAATCAAATCAAGTAATGCAGCAAGAGTATAAATATAAAAAGAACTTATCAACCTGCCCACACAATCTGGAGTCCCATACCACCACTAACCAGCCCTACTGAACGCTCCTCTCCTCACAGGTGAGGAAGTAAAAAACATGTGCCCTGAAGGCTAACAAACCGGGCTATCAGAGGCCTGTGGAAGAAACAAGTTAGTGGTCTGGGGCCTTAGTGTAGAATGCCCTGCTAGCAACCCTCTCTTTCTTCACAGTGGGGCTTCCTCTGAGATGCCTTCACTGACTACAGCTGTGGCAGGATGTCATGAGGAGAGAGGATTTCTCTTAACCCTGGTCTACACTACAAGTTTAGGTCGAATTTAGCAGTGTAAGGTCGATTTAACCCTGCACCCATCCACACGACCAAGCCTGTTTTGTCGACTTAAAGGGCTCTTAAAATTGATTTCTGTACTCCTCCCTGGCGAGGGGATTAGTGCTAAAATTGACCTCGCTGGGTTGAATTTGGGGTTGTGTGTATGCAATTCGATGTTGTTGGTTTCCAGGAGCTATCCCAGAGTGCTCCATTGTGACCACTCTGGACAGCACTTTGAACTCCGATACACGAGCCAGGTACACAGGAAAAGCCTCGGGAACTTTTGAATTTCATTTCCTGTTTGGTCAGCATGGCGAACTCAGCAGCACAGGTGACCATGGAGTCCCCCCAGAATCATAGAGCGTAGAATGTGACTACGCTCCCCCTGTCATCTCCGTCCCTAAGGTTATCGCAGATTAGAAGGCGAAAAAACTGCACTGGCGATGACATGTTTTCTGAGCTCATGCAGTCCTCCCGCACTGATAGGGCACAGCTTAATGCAGGGATCGGCAACCTTTGGCATGTGACCCGCCAGGGAAAGCCCCCTGGCGGGCTGGGCTGGTTTGTTTACCTGCCGTGTCCACAGGTTTGGCTGATCGCGGATCCCACTGGCCCTGGTTTACTGCTCCAGGCCAATGGGAGCTGCGGGAAGTGGTGGCCAGCACAGCCCTCTGCCCACACCGCTTCCTGCAGCCCCCATTGGCCTGGATCGGCGAACCATGGCCAGTGAGAGCTGCGATTGGCCAAATCTGAAGACGTAGCAGGTAAACAAACTGGCCCGGCCTGCCAGGCAGCTTCCCCTGGCCTGCCGCATGCCAAAGGTTGCTGATCCCTGGTAATGCATGGAGGCATTCAGTGGTAGAGGCCAGGAAAGAATTAAGTGAGCATGAAGACCGGAGGCAGGACACGATGCTGAGGCTAATGGGGGAGCAAACTGACATGATGAAGTGTCTGTTGGAGCTGCAGGAAAGCCAACAAGAGCACAGACCCCTGTAGCATCCACTGTATAACTGCCTACCCTCCTCCCCATGTTCCATAGCCTCCTCACCCAGACGCCCAAGAACGCAGTGGGGGAGGCTCCGGGCACCCAGCCACTCCACTCCAGAGGATGGCCCAAGCAACAGAAGGCTATCATTCAAACAGTTTGATTTTTAGTGTGGCTAAAATAAGCAATGTGGTCTTGTCCTTCCCTCCTCCCCCACCTCACCTGGGTTACTTTGTCCGTTATCTCATTTTTTTTAATTAATAAAGAAAGAATGCATGGTTTCAAAACAATAGTTACTTTATTTTGAAGCGGGCAGGGTGGTTGGCTTACAGGGAATTAAAATCAACAAAGGGGGCGGGTTTGCCTCAAGGAGAAGCACACACCACTGTCACACCGTAGCCTGGCCAGTCATGAAACTGGTTTTCGAAGCCTCTCTGATGCACAGTGTGCCTTGCTGTGCTCTTCTAATCGCCCTGGTGTCTGGCTGCTCAAAATCGGATGCCAGGCGATTTGCCTCAACCTCCCACCTGCCATAAATGTCTCCCCCTTACTCTCACAGATGTTATGGATCACACAGCAAGCAGCAGTAACAATGGGAATGTTGGTTGCGCTGAGGTCTGACCAACAGTGCCAGCGAGCTTTTAAATGTCCAAAGGCACATTCTACCACCATTCTGCACCTGCTCAGCCTATAGTTGAACTGCTCCTTACTACTGTCCAGGCTTCATGAGCCATGGGAGCAAGGGGTAGGAGCGACCACATGGTGCTGCCGGCTGAGAAAGCAGCCTGAGGCAGAAGCCTCCAGCTCGCAGGAGAGCAGAGTTGCGGCAGAAGTGGTGGAGCTGTACACCATGCCATGGAGGTTGCTAGGTGCTGGGCAGGGAAGATGTTCCAAGAACCCCTGGCCAAGCTACATGTCCGACGAGGACGGCTACCAGTCCTACTGCACTGTCTGTTGCAGAGTTGCAGGAGAGCAGAGTTGCAGTGTAAGCTAGCCATGGTATGGCATCTGCACGGGTAACCCAGGAAAAAAGGCACGAAACGATAGTCTGCCGTTGCTTTCATGGAGAGAGGGAGGGACGACTGACGACATGTACCCAAAACCACCTGCGACAATGTTTTTGCCCCATCAGGCATTGGCGCTTAACCCAGAATTCCAATTGGTGGCGGAGACTGTGGGATAGCTACCCATAGTGCACCGCTCTGTAAGTCGATGCTAGCGCGGTAGTGAGAATGCACTCTGCCAACTTAATGTGCTTAGTGTGGACATATGCAATTGACTGTATAAAATCGATTTCTATAAAATCGACCTAATTTCGTAGTGTAGACATACCCTTAGGTAGGTTCCAAGCCACTTAGGACTTTTTATAGGTCAAATAGTCATAAAATTTAATCCAGAAATAGACAATTACTTTGTTCAGTGATCTCAGAGTGTGTTGTTGGGAAAGCCTGGAATCCAAGAGTGGCTTCATCTACGCTTTAAACTCAGGATTTTACCAAGATAAAATAGCACTGTGTGCTTCTTTTTCTTTGTCTAGTTAATCTTGAGAATAAGCACCAAGATAATGATGCTTTGTCAACAATATTATGAGATCATCCACTTAATAAGTGCCCTGTGCTTTGCTTGTGGCCTTTGCTGGACTGGTATATCAATAAGATATAGACAGACTGTGTTTACTTGAATTCAGATGGAAATAAGTTATAAAGTCTTAGTATTGGTGGGTAGAGAATTTACATTATTAGATGATTGATAATTAATAGTAATATTTAATTAAAAGGTATAGTTGTTTATATATCTCCGTAGCCCCATGTAGATGCCTCTCCCACCTCTGAAGATTAGCCCTTCACATCACAGAACCATACAATTTGACATACCAAAGCAGATGAATAATCCATCAAATCTGGTATCCAGCCTCTGGTATCAGCCAATGCCTAAAGTTTTGGAGAAAGGCAAGTGCGCTATTCTAATGTGCTTGGTCAATAGTATAACAGTGTACATGGAGGAAAGCAGGGAAATTCCTTCTTGGTGTCCTGAAGCATAGGAGATGACATACGCACATTACTCTGAGAACCCTTAAGGATAATCCTTTTCTTTTTACCCATCCTCATGCCCTTTTTGCATGGCAATCATCCTTCCTGCTGACAGCATGGGAAGACTCTTACAGCTCTTGAACATCTCCCTTTCGTCATCTGTAATAGAACATGGCTTCTTCTGGAGGCTCAGTGTTGCAACTGTATTGGCTAGTGGGGTTAACTGTAGAGTCATAACAGTTAGATTTCTCTTTCTAGAAGCTGAGCCTATTGCCTCCCCGTGCTCTTTCAGCATCTGCTGTTCTCTGAAAAAGAGGTGAAGGTCTCAAAATCCGATGTCAAACATTCTAGAACATAAAGTTGCCTCTGGACCCATGAAGGCAGCCAGATTGGGTGAACACTAAAAATCAAGTTTCTACAAACATCACTGAAATGGGGGAAACAAAGATTACATGATACATAAGCAAAATTATTGCTAATAAATAGAACATATGAACGGCCATACTCTGTAAAACCAAAGGTCCATCGTGGCCAATGCCAGGTGCCCCACAGGGAATGAACAGAACAGGTAATCATTAAGCGATCCATCTCCTGTCACACCATCCCTGCCTATCCTGGCTAATAGTCATTGATGGACCTATCCTCCATGAATTTATCTAATTCTTCTTTGAACCCTGTTATAGTCTTGGCCTTCACAACATCCTCTGGCAAAGAGTTCCAGAGGTTGACTGTGTGTTGTGTGGAAAAAATACTTCCTTTTGTTTGTTTTAAACCTGCTGCCCATTAATTTCATTTGATGACCCCTACTTCATGTGATATGAGAAGGAGTAAATAACATTTCCTTATTTACTTTCTCCATGCCAGTCACGATTTTATAGACCTCCTTACTCGTCTCTTTTCCAAGCTGAAAAGTCCCAGTCTTATTAATCTCTGTTCGTATAGAATCTGTTCCATACCCCTAATCATTTTGTTGCCCTTTTCTGTATCTTTTCCCAATTCTATAAAATATCTTTTTTGGGATGGGCCGACCAAATCTGCATGCAGTATTCAAGATGTGGATGTACCATAGATTTATATAGAGGCTATGTGAAATTTTCTGTTGTCTTATCTATCCCATTCCTAATGATTCCCAACATTCTGTTAGCTTTTTTGACTGCCACTGCACATTGAGTGGATATTTTCAGAGAACTATCCACAATGACTCCAAGATCTCTCTCATGAGTGATTACAGCTAATTTAGATCCCATCATTTTATATGTATAGGTGGGATTAGGCTTTTCAATATGCATTATTTTGCATTTATCAACATTAAATTTCATCTGCCATTTTGTTGCCCATGCTATTTCATGAAGCATTTGTGGAGCTTTAATATACAGAAAGATGGTTGTATAAATTGGAGAGGCTGCAGACTCATTTATGTAGAGAGCGATGAATGTCAGAATATGTAAGAAGTTTAAAATTACATTTCCTTTTGACCTTTCTATATTAAAATTAAAATAGAAGGAAAGCATAGATCAGGGATCGGCAACCTTTGCCATGCGGCCTGTCAGGGAAATCTGCTGTCAGGCCGTGCCAGTTTGTTTACCTGCAGCATCCGCAGGTTTGGCTGATCACAGCTCCCACTCGCCGCAGTTCACTGTTCCCAGCCAATGGGGGCTGCAGAAAGCGGCGTGGGCCGAGGGATGTTCTGGTCACTGCTTTTTTAATAAAACCCTTGTAACGGGGTGCAGACTTACCCAGCAGCGCCTCCTACTGGCTGTCTGGGAATTAGCTCTTTTTACCAGCTCCGGAGTGCCCTCTGACAGTGTCTTGCCATCACTGGCCCCTGTGTCCCTCCCGGACCCCGGTGTCCTTTTACCTGGGGTGCTGCCCCTCCAGGCAATACCCCACAGATCTGGGTCGCCCCTCCCCGGGAAACCCCCCACCTTCTATCGCCACCTTGCCTCAGCCTATGGACTACTGCCAGTCACCATCTAGCCCCCTTTCACTCAGGCCGACTGCAATCTGTATAAGCCAGTCGTCATGGGGTTTGGACCTGATGCCTCCGCCTACTCTTGGGCTGCCCTGTTGCAACCTCAGTACCCTGTCTTAGGCCGTCTGCCAGTCCTGCAGCCTGGGGCTTTTCCAGTCTGGAGCCTCCCCACCCCTCTGGCCTTCCCCAGCCCTGCTTCACCTCAGGTACCCTGGTATGCTCCCCAGGAGCCAGGCCTGTCTCCCCCACAGCTAGAGGAGACTCTGTGTGCTCCAAGCAGGGCCCTGATAAAGCCAGCCGTGGCCTGACTGGGGCATGGCCCCCAGCTGAGGCTGCTTCTCCCAATCAGCCCCGCTCTTCCTTCCCTGCCACAGCCCTCTCCCTGGGCTGTTTTAAGCCTTTTAAGGCAGGAGCGGGTGACCACCCCGCTACAACCCTTTTAAAATTTTTTTGTCTGCTTATGAAACATTCAGGAACAGGTGGTTGAGTGAGGGAATATTTGACTTGTGATTAAGTATTAGATATTGGCCTCAGTCACAAAACTTAAGCCAGGATTTTAAGCACCAAAAGGGGACTATTTGGATTCCAGGTACTTACAGTAAAATTCAAGATAATATAAATGTACTGTTTGTGCCCTCTGTTGGAGCACTAAGAGTTGCCATTATAGGGAGATGTATTCTGTGATATAACAGGTTTTTCTATCTTTAGTTATAATGATCTTCTAAGTTGTTGCACATCATCTATAAATTGGAAAGTGATTTATTCATAAGCTACACTGTATGTTGCTTTACTACTATTTCATATTGTGTATCTCTAAGGACTGTACTTTTATAATACAATATGTTTGTATACAGGTGTTAACATCTGACTTGGAAAACAGGGAGAAGCAGCAGCAAAGGATGCTGGACCAGCTGAAGGAGATACAGAGCTGCTACAAGGCCTGTGAGAGTGAACGTAGGCAAACTGAACTCCAAACTGCTGAGCTGGCCCAGCAACTTGAAGAGTCTACTAAGGAAGCAGATCGGTACCTTGCTGAATTCAGGAAGTCTGAGACCCTTAGGCTAGAGACTGAGAAGAAGAAAGAAGAGTTGAAAGTGAAAGCTCAGGAATCCATTCGACACTGGAAGCTAAAATATAAGAAACTGGAACGTGATATGGTGAAACAGAATGAAACCATCAATCAGCTGATGGACAAGAGCAATCAGGTAAGAGCAGAGCCTTTATTTTTCCTCTCCTTTCCCTTTTTATTTTAGAAGTGGAGAGGAGGATGTGACATATGCACCTGCCATCTAACCACTGCACTGTGACTTTACATAGGCCACAAACCAAAAACCGGTATATCAATAAGATATAGACAGACTGTGTTTACTTGAATTCAGATGGAAATAAGTTATAAAGTCTTAGTATTGGTGGGTAGAGAATTTACATTATTAGATGATTGATAATTAATAGTAATATTTAATTAAAAGGTATAGTTGTTTATATATCTCCGTAGCCCCATGTAGATGCCTCTCCCACCTCTGAAGATTAGCCCTTCACATCACAGTACCATACAATTTGACATACCAAAGCAGATGAATAATCCATCAAATCTGGTATCCAGCCTCTGGTATCAGCCAATGTCTAAAGTTTTGGAGAAAGGCAAGTGCGCTATTCTAATATGCTTGGTCAGTAGTATAACAGTGTACATGGAGGAAAGCAGGGAAATTCCTTCTTGGTGTCCTGAAGCATAGGAGATGACATGCGCACATTACTCTGAGAACCCTTAAGGATAATCCTTTTCTTTCTACCCATCCTTATGCCCTTTTTGCATGGCAATCATCCTTCATGGCAGATACTAATGACTTTCTGTTGACCTATGCTGGATTCATACTGTCAGCCTAGAAGGAAAAGGAGGGGTTTAGATTTAATAGGAACTGGGCAAACTTTTGGGAAAAGGGGAGCTTGCACAGGAAGGATTGGCTCCACCTAAAGCAAAATGGAACCAGGTTGTTGGCACTTAAAAAAGTTGTTGAACAGTTTTTAAACTAAGGACTGGGGGAAAGCTGATGGGGCAGAGGAGCATGTGGTTCAGACAGAGGCATCCCTTAGGGGAGGAGCTATTAATGGAGATTCTCTATGTCCTAGTAAGGGGGAAAGGATGGAAGATGATAAAATACGGGTAGGATCTGATGAGAAACAGCAAATGAAAGAGAGTCCCATTCAATTACATCGTGTAATGGCAAACAGCTAAAAAGTGTCAAGTTTTAAAAGTGCTTATATACCTATAATGCTAGAAGTCTAAATAATATGGGTGAACAAGAGTCCCTTGTATTAAATGAGGATATTGATATAATAGGCATCACAGAAACTTGGTGGAATGAGGATAATCAATGGGACACAGTAATACCAGGGTAAGAAATATATTGGAAGGACAAAACAAGTCGTGCTGGTGGATGAATGGCACTATATGTGAAAGTAAGATTTTTACTTCATTTGATTCTGTGCTTTAATGAACCAAACTGTACCATAGAATCTCTATAGATAGTAATTCCATGCTCAAATAAGAAGAATATAGCAGTAGAGATATATTACTGACTACCTGACCAGGATGGTGATGGTGACTGTGAAATGCTCCAGTAGATTAAAGAGGCTACAAAAATAAATAACACAATAATAATGGTGAATTTCAGCTATCCCCATATTGCCTGGGTACATGTCACCTCAGGACGGGATGTAGAGATAAAGTTTCTTGACACCTTAAATGACTGCTTCTTGGGGCAGCTAGTCCTGGAACCCACAAGAGGAGAGGCAATTCTTGATTTAGTTCTAAGTGGAGCACAGGATCTGGTCTAAGAGGTGAATATAGCTGGACTGCTTGGTAATAGTGACCATAATATAATTAAATTTAACATCCCTGTGGTGGAGAAAACATCACAGCAGCCCAGCTGTACCATATCATGTCAGAAAAGGGAACTACATAAAAATGAGGAAGTTAGTGAAACAGAAATTAAAAGGTACAGCACCAAAAGTGAAATCCCTGCAAGCTGCATGGAAACTTTTGAAAGACACCATAATAGAGGCTCAACTTAAATGTATACGCCAAACACAGTAAGAGAACAAAAAAGTGCCACTGTGGCTAAACAACAAAGTAAAAGAAGCAGTGAGAGGCAAAAAGGAAGTTAAATCCTAGTAAGGAAAATAGAAAGGAGCATAAACTCTGACAAATGAGGTGTAAAAATATAATTAGGAAGGCCAAAAAAGAATTTGAAGAATAGCTAGCCAAAGACTCAAAAGTAATAGCAAATATTTTTTTAAGTACATCAGAAGCAGGAACCCACGGGGCCACTGGACGATCAAGATGCTAAAGGAGCCCTCCAGGACAATAAGGCCATTTCAGAGAAATTAAATTAATTCTTTGCATGGGTCTTCACGGCTGAGGATGTGAGAGCGATTACCTTGGAACGGGTCCCATATGAGGAGAGATTAAAGAGGCTAGGACTTTTCAGCTTGGAAAAGAAGAGACTAAGGGGAGATATGATAGAGGTATATAAAATTATGAGTGGTGTGGAGAAAGTGAATAAGGAAAAGTTATTTACTTGTTCCCATTATATAAGAACTGGGGGCCATGAAATGAAATTAATGGGCAGCAGGTTTAAAACAAATAAAAGGAAGTTCTTCTTCACACAGCGCACAGTCAACCTGTGGAACTCCTTGCCTGAGGAGGTTGTGAAGTCTAGGACTATAAGAGTCTTTCAAAGAGAACTGGATGAATTCATGGAGGTTAAGTCCATTAATGGATATTAGCCGGGATGGGTAAGGAATGGTGTCCCTAGCCTCTGTTTGTCAGAGGGTGGAGATGGATGGCAGGAGAGAGATCACTTGATCATTACGTGTTAGGTTCGCTCCCTCTGGGGTACCTGGCATCCCGTTGGTAGACGGGATGCGGGGCTGGATGGACCTTTGGTCTGATCCAGTTTGGCCATTCTTATGTTCTTATGAGGTTTTGGAACAAATTGATAAACTAAATTGTGATAAGTCACCAGGACCAGATGGTATTCACCCAAGAGTTCTGAAGGAACCCAAATGTGAAATTTCAGTACTATAGTTTGTAACCTATCATTTAAATTCACTTCTGTACCAAATGACTGGAGGATAGCTAATGTGACACCAATGTTTTAAAAAGAGCTCCAGAAGTGATCCTGGCAATTACAGGCCGGTAAGTCTGACTTCAGTACCAGGTAAACTGGTTGAAACTATAGTAAAGAACAAAATTGTCGGACACATAGATGAACATAATTTGTTGGGGAAGAGTCAACATGGTTTTGTAAAGGGAAATCATGCCTCACAAATCTACTAGAATTCTTTCAGGGGGTCAACAAGCACGTGGACAAGGGGGATCCAGTGGATATAGTGTACTTAGCTTTTCAGAAAGCCTTTGACAAGATCCCTCACCAAAGGCCCTTAAGCAAAGTAAGCTGTCATGGAATAAGAGGGAAGATCCTATCATGGATTGGTAACTGGTTAAAAGATAGGAATCAAAGGGTAGGAATAAATGGTCAGTTTTCAGAATGCAGAGCAGTAAATAGTGGTGTCCCCCGGGGTCTGTACTGGAACCAGTCCTATTCAATATATTCATAAATGATCTGGAAAAAATAGTAAGCAGTGAGGTGGCAAAATTTGCAGATGATACAAAACTACTCAAGATAGTTAAGTCCCAGGCAGACTGTGTTGAGCTACAAAAGGATCTCTCAAAACTAGGTGACTGGATAACAAAATGGCAGATGAAATTCAGTGTTGAGAAATTACAAGTAATGCACATTGGAAAACCTAATCTCAACTATATATATAATATGATGGCACCTAAATTAGCTGTTACCACTCAAGAAAGAGATCTCCGAGTCACTGTGGATAGTTCTCTGAAAACATCCACTCAATGTGCAGCAGCAGTCAAAAAAGTGAACAGAATGTTGGGCATTGTTAAGAAGGGGATAGATAGTAAAACAGAAAATATCATATTGCCTCTATGTACATCCATGGTACGCCCACATCTTGAATACTGCATGCAGATGTGGTCGCTCCATCTCAAAAAAGATATATTGGAATTGGAAAAGGTTCAGAAAAGGGCAACAAAAATGATTAGGGGTATGGAATCGCTTCCGTATGAGGAGAGATTAATAAGACTGGGACTTTTCATCTTGGCAAAGAGACGACTAAAGGGGCATATGATTGAGGTCTATAAAATCATGACTGGTGTGGAGAAAGTACATAAGGAAGTGTTATTTACTCCTTCTTATAATGCATGAACTAGAGGTCACCAAATGAAATGAATAGGCAACAGGTTTAAAAGAAACAAAAGGAAGTCTTCACACAACACACGGTCAACCTGTGGAATTCCTTGCCAGAAGAAGGTATGAAGGCCAAGACGTAACGGGGTTCAAAAAATAATTAGATAAGTTCATGGAGGATAGGTCCATCAATGTCTATTAGCCAGAATGGGCATGGGTGGTGTCCCTAGCCTTTGTTTGCAAGAAGTTGGGAATGGGTGACGGGATTGATCACTTGATAAATACCTTTTCTGTTCATTCCCTCTGGGGCACCTGGTATTGGCCACTGTCGGAAGATAGGATACTGGGCTAGATGGATCTTTAGTCTGACCCAGTATGGCCCTTCTTATGAGTCCATATTAATTACTTGTACTCTAAGCTTTTCAGTCTCCTTTCTAAATTGGTATGATTTGTTAACAACACTTTAGCTTGTGAAAGCAAAAAAAAAAAAAATTACTTTTCACCATTAATACTGTTTTTCCTTTTGCACTTCTGTGCACAGCTTAGATGGGGAAAAGGAACTAATCAGTTTCACTTTTTGACTGGTGTAAATTAGCTTCTGCTCCAATATTTGGGTTGCTAACACTGCAGAAAAATGTTTAAACCCAACCCCCCCCCAAAAAAAGTCAGTGTACATCATTAACATAATGCAGTATTAAAGAGGGACGGGAGATGGAGAATGATTTAAACTAAAACTACAAGGGGAGTTTTTTAATCAAGGCAGAATGTAACTTAAAAGATGGTTTTGGTAATTGCTTATCTGCTCTGAGGGCTGTATTGTTCTTTGAAGTTCTGTTTTGTCATCCCTTCTGCTCATAGAATCATGGAATATCAGGGTTGGAAGGGACCTCAGGAGGTCATCTAGTCCAACCCCCTGCTCAAAGCAGGACCAATCCCCAACTAAATCATCCCAGCCAGGGCTTTGTCAAGCCTGACCTTAAAAACCTCAAAGGAAGGAGATTCCACCACCTCCCTAGGTAACGCATTCCTGTACTTCACCACCCTCCAAGTCAAAAAGTTTTTCCTAATATCCAACCTAAACCTTCCCCACTGCAACTTGAGACCATTACTCCTTGTTCTGTCATCTGCTACCACTGAGAACAGTCTAGATCCATCCTCTTTGGAACCCCCCTTTCAGGTAGTTGAAAGCAGCTATCAAATCCCCCCTCATTCTTCTCTTCTGCAGACTAAATAATCCCAGTTCCCTCAGCCTCTCCTCATAAGTCATGTGTTCCAGTCGCCTAATCATTTTTGTTGCCCTCTACTGGACGCTTTCCAATTTTTCCACATCCTTCTTGTAGTGTGGGGCCCAAAACTGGACAGAGTACTCCAGATGAGGCCTCACCAATGTCAAACAGAGGGGAACGATCACATCCCTCGATCTGCTGGCAATGTCCCTACTTATACATCCCAAAATGCCATTGGCCTTTTTGGCAACACTGTTGACTCATATCCAGCTTCTCATCCACTGTAACCCCTAGGTCCTTGTCAAGGTTCCTCCCCCACTCTGAATTCTAGGGTACAGATGTGGGGACCTGCATGAAAAACCTCCTAAGCTTATCTTTACCAGCTTAGGTCAAAACTTCCCCAAGGTACAAAATATTCCACCCGTTGTCCTTGGACTGGCCGCTACCACCACCAAACTAATACTGGTTACTGGGGAAGAGCTGTTTGGACGCGTCCTTCCCCCCAAAATACTTCCCAAAACCTTGCACCCCACTTCCTGGACAAGGTTTGGTAAAAAGCCTCACCAATTTGCCTAGGTGACTACAGACCCAGACCCTTGGATCTGAGAACAATGAAAAAGCATTCAGTTTTTTACAAGAAGACTTTTAATAAAAAATAGAAGTAAATAGAAATAAAGAAATCCCCCCTGTAAAATCAGGATGGTAGATATCTTACAGGGTAATTAGATTCAAAAACATAGAGAACCCCTCTAGGCAAAACCTTAAGTTACAAACAAGATACACAGACAGAAATAGTTATTCTATTCAGCACAATTCTTTTCTCAGCCATTTAAAGAAATCATAATCTAACACATACCTAGCTAGATTACTTACTAAAAGTTCTAAGACTCCATTCCTGTTCTGTCCCTGGCAAAGACGACTACAGACAGACCCAGACCCTTTGTTTCTCTCCCTCCTCCCAGCTTTTGAAAGTATCTTGTCTCCTCATTGGTCATTTTGGTCAGGTGCCAGCGAGGTTACCTTTAGCTTCTTAACCCTTTACAGGTGAGAGGAGCTTTCCCCTGGCCAGGAGGGATTTCAAAGGGGTTTACCCTTCCCTTTATATTTATGACAGTCCTTTTCTGCAGATCTGCTGCCTAGCCATTTGGTCCCTAGTCTGTAGAGGTGCATGGAATTCTTCCATCCTAAGTGCAGGACCCTGCACTTGTCCTTGTTGAACCTCATCAGATTTCTTTTGGCCCAATCCTCTAATTTGTATAGGGCCCTCTGTATCCTATCCCTACCCTCCAGCATATCTACCTCTCCTCCCAGTTTAGTATCATCTGCAAACTTGCTGAGGGTGCAATCCACGCCATCCTCCAGATCATTAATGAAGATACTGAACAAAATCGGCCTCAGGACCGACCCTTGGGGCACTCCACTTGATACCGGCTGCCAAGTAGACATGGAGCCATTGATCACTGTGTGATTCTTCTAGAGAAGATACAAGACCAAATGGGCTGTGGTGCAACGAGCCATGTGCATTACATTCAGCTCTGTGTTGTGTCTTTGTCAGAGGTGAGTGGTATAGTGTGGGCTTTTTCAATGTCTAACTAACACTAGGATCTGTATAAGGCCATACTGACTGAAACTCTGGAGGTGATGGGTAGTGGGCTTTGGTTGGCTATGTCACAGGTAATTTTTTTTTACTGTTTTTAGTGGGTTTGAACATCCTTTATTCAGGAAGTTTGGAGAGAGGATTGAATACTCTGTTTCTGAAATATCAACTGGTGGTGCTGGACAAGAATGCTCTGAGCAGAGTTAGGTGACACTGATTATAATAGTGGTGGCTGGTCTTCATTGGAGCTCCTACTGGTGGTAGTGATAGTAAGAAATTCTCCTCTAAAACAGAGCAGCATAGCTTTCCTTATTTTCACTTTGCGGGATTGGTGGCTGATTTAGAAGGAACAGCACTACCTCTTGAGTCGTCAACACAATTTCTTGCAGCACTTGGGATTTTTTTTTGGAGTTCTCCCTTCCAAGTTTTCATTATCATCTCACTCTATGCAATTTTTCAGTGCTGGTGGAATTACAACCCAAGGAGGGTGTGGTTACATGCTTAGAGTGGTATGATTAATGAAATTTTCATCTTTCAGTAATTGGCTGAAAAAATTAGCATTGTAATTGCAATTATAGAGTCATAGATTTTAAGGCCAGAAGGGACCACGAGGTCATCTAGTCTGACCTCCTGTGTATCACAGGCCACCCAGGATTCTCACATTAACCCCCAAACCAAAATTAAACCAAAGTATTACAGCTCACAGAAACGTAGACTGTTATGTGCCGGGGGCAGAGAATAAGAGGGACTGAGGTGCACTAGTGCCCGAGGTCCCCCCCCATGACAGGCAAATGATTATGAGATACACCCAAATAATCCTGGCAAGTGACCCACAACCACACAAGACCAAAAGAGGAAGACCAAAACCTCCCAAAATCACTGCCAGTCTGTCCTGGGAGAAGCCTCCTTCTTGACCCCCCATATGGATATCAATTAGACCCTGAGCTTATGAGCAGAAACCAGCCAACCAAGTACTTGAGACAGAGAATGCTCAGTGCTACCTCAGAGCCCAATTTTGGTCAGTATAATAGGCCTTGGTCTCAGTAAAATGTGTTTTGAATAATAAAAGTTTAAAAAACAAACATGTAACCTGAAATAATTGAAATGTGATCAAACCGCATTTGTCCATCAGCAAACCGCTTTAACAGAACGTTACGGTTGGATGGGTTCAGCCTAAGATTTAAAGCTGAGGAAAAGCCAGATCAAAGATTGCACATAGAACTTTAACTCTTCCCTGTTGTATGTGTGCATTACAGTATAATCATTAATATGAACACTGTGGCAAATGGCTGACACTATTGTGGTGGGTCCCATGCTTTTCCTTGGTGTGGTGGGTCAGTGTGCTGCCCCTTGCCCTTATTCTTGGGCATTGATGCCTCCACTAGTGCCCTGGTGAGGGAGAGAAGGGGAACGGGGAAGGGACCCGGGTCCGTCCCCTACTCCAGGTCCCAGCCCCTTCAGTTTCACTGGCTCCTTACCCTCTTTCCCCTTGGGCAGGGTTTCTCTTGGTCCTCTGTGTGGTAGAGTCCCTCTGCTCTGCTTGGGCAGGGTTTGTCTTCCCCTGGTACTCCTCCAAACTACAGTCAGTTCTCTTTCCCTTCTCTTGTCTGACTGAATAGGGTTTTTTAAATTAGGTCTCTGGCTTGGTCTTAATTGGCTCCAGGTGCTCTAATTAACCTGTAGTAACCTCTCCTCAATCCATGGGAATAAGGCCCTGATCATCCTGGGGCTTATATAGCTCCCATCGAACTTATATAGCTCTCCTGCTGCCCTTTGGTCTTTATCACAACACACACACTTTCTGTGTTGTACGATTTGCCCACAACCATAGACACATATATTACATGTGTATTGTATTGTCTGTGCTAGAAAGACCTATGAAAGCCCTGTGCACTATACAAGATGAAACTTACGAAGTTGTAAATACTTTTAAAGCTGTTTTGGAGGTTTTGAGAAATAGTATGAGATGGAGCTTTTGTGCATGTACATACATCATTAAAGACAGTAATGTAATCTATATAGCTAGAGTAAAGGTTCTTCATGCAATCTTAACAGGCATTTCCTGGCTGTTTTTTAGTAGTGGTTCTGAGGATGAATAAGTTGAAAAAATTTCCATACTTTCCAAAACTTTCCATAGAACAGTAAGGCAACCTTCTCTGAAGAGAGGTATCTCCTGTTAAAATGTCAGCATTTTGTCCAAAATTAAAAAAACAAAAAACAACATACTACCTAAAGTTAGGCTCTGAAATGCATATGTAGGTATCTACATAAATAGCTAGATTTTCAAAAACTGATGGGCACCTGTCATAAAAATAAAGAAAAGGGTAGCCACCTTTCTGTATACAGTGCTATAAAATCCCTTCTGGCCAGACGCAAAACTCTTTCACCTGTAAAGGGTTAAGAAGCTAAGATAACCTCGCTGGCACCTGACCCAAAATGACCAATGAGGGGACAAGATACTTTCAAATCTGAAGTGGGGCGGGGGGAGAAACAAAGGGTTCGTCTGTCTGTGTGATTCTTTTGCCGGGAACAGATCAGGAATGCAGCCTTACAACTCCTGTTAAGTTAGTAAGTAATCTGGCTAGAACATGAGTTAGATTTCCTTTTGTTTAATGGCTGGTAAAATAAGCTGTGCTGGATGGAATGTATATTCCCGTTTTTGTGTCTTTTTGTAATTTAAGGTTTTGCCTAGAGGGATTCTCTATGTTTCGAATCTGATTACCCTGTAAGATATTTACCATCCTGATTTTACAGAGGTGATTCTTTTACCTTTTCTTTAATTAAAATTCTTCTATTAAGAACCTGATTGGATCTTAAGAACAATGAAAAATCAAGGGTTTGGGTCTGTGTTCACCTGTACAAATTGGTGAGGATTCTTATTAAGCCTTCCCCAGGAAAGGGGGTGTAGGGCTTGGGGGGATATTTTGGGGGAAGATGTCTCCAAGTGGGCTCTTTCCCTGTTCTTTGTTTAACACGGGTGGTGGTGGCAGCTTAGGGTTCAAGGACAAGGCAAAGTTTGTACCTTGGGGAAGTTTTTAACCTAAGCTGGTAAGAATAAGCTTAGGGGGTCTTTCATGCAGGTCCCCACATCTGTACCCTAGAGTTCAGAGGGGGGAAGGAACCTTGACAGCACCCAACAGCTCTCACTTACTTCACTCTCCTTGCACTAAAAGCAGCCTAGCCTTTCCAAATGGTCCAAAAAAGCCCTACACCTTTGGGCTGAAACCAGACCTAGAAAATTTCTGTGAAGGTTTTAAAGCTCCTTTATACGTGCTAATCAACAGCTCTGTCAGGAAAGTAGTATCCCAATTTTATAGTTGGAGAAAATTTGTGACCTAGAAAGGCTAAATGAATTGCTCAGGGTCACAAGTCAATTGGCGAATGAGGGAATCAAACTACCAGTTCCCCACTGTAACCATTAGACCAGAGTCCTGATGCCATGTCTTTGTACAAAATAGCATCATAGGGTGTGGTATAGAGGATAGAGCAGTGGATTTGGACTCAGGAAATCTGATTTCTATTCCTGGCTCTGCTGCTCACCTGCTGGGTGACCTTGGGCAAGTCATTAACCTGCGTGCTTTAGTTTTCCCATCTGTAAAAAGGATATAATGATATTTCCCTCCTTTGTAAAACACTGAGATCTGTTGAGGAACAGCAATAACTAGGTATTACAATTATTATTCACATTTATAAAGCACAATAGGATAGGGCTTTACTCAAATTTTAAAAAAATTCCCCTACCCTGAGAAGCTTAAAAATTTAAATGAAATCAATGTAGAACACTTAATCTAGACAAAGGAAAACAATAGAGAAAGGAAGGATGAGGGTTAAAACAAAGATAACATGAGTTGTATCGAAAGTGAATAATGTATGTTTTGATATTTTAAAATAAAGATGGAGATAGAGCAAACAGTGAAGAACAGTATGGGAGTTGAATACATGAAAAAGAAAAAGGAAAGAAGGAGGTTTGAAGCTCAGTTACAAGCCCACAAAACTAGTTTTTGTATAAAAGGATAGAGAAGCACAATCTTTGTGATGGCAACTCAAATAGTGCTGTAATGAGATTGAATCTTCCTACAGATATTGTATTTAAGGTTGTCTGACTTGGATTTTTCTCTTTTAAGTTTTAAATTTTCCCCATTAAAGGTGCGTAAAAATGCTAAATGGTACTGGTATGGTTTTATCCTTATTTAAAAATCGGTTTAAATCTTGTTTTCCACATTAGAGGTTATCAGCACTTTGTTAACAAGTTTGACAGATGTGTGTGACATCTGAAAAAAACTTTTTACTAGTGGATCTATAATATAAAATAAACTGCATGTCATTATGGGGACAAAACACAAATATCTTGTATGTTTTTTTTTTTTTAAATAGTGACACACACACACTTTGCATCTGAGGGTTTTAGAAAGATACAGCATTTATCATGAGCTTCAGGGAACTAGTTGAAAATCATTTGGGCATCTTTAAAAATTTACAAACATAATGATCTAGTGTCTCAGATAAACTGGGATTTTTTTTAAAATACAGCATGAAGTCCTTGCTTTTGATACATTTGTTGAAAGTGATGATTGAAAAATATCAAACTTGAATTCTGAACATAATTTACAGTTATCTGAGTTTTTCCAAATATTTGCAAGCTTCATTTGCACATTGGTTGTAGCAGGCTTCCCTAGATGTAATTTTCTGCTGAGTTATCAGGATAGTTTAACAACGTCTTGGCCATGTGGTTAGCCTTCCACAGGATGTTGTTTCATTTTCTAGAATTTTTAAATTGTTATTCCTTTTCTTCTTAGCTTTCATATATTGTCTCGACAATGAGAAAGTGTATAATACATATAAAACATAGAAATATAAGTACACATTTTTAAAGTTAATGCAATCAATCACCATTTTAAATACTTGAAAAGGATTTAGGATAAGTGCTAAATTATTGTTCTTGAATACAGTCCTGCAGTCAACATGCAGTTTTAGAAAGGCTAGAACACTGATGCACTCCCAGATAAAAGTTGCTATGGTTGCTACTCTATTTTTAAATCCATATTTAACATATGTTTTATTTATAAGTAGACTCTTGTATTGATATTTGATAGCCTCTCAGTATAGTTTACTGTCAAACATAAACAAATCTCCTTCACTACTTTTAAGAATTAAAAAATCCAGTAGTGGATCTAATGTAATATAGGGAAATCTCATGCAGGCCCTTATCATTGTCTCATCTTGGTCCATGAATGTAGTGACACTCCTGATTAATAGCAGAAAGTATCGTAAGTTCCCATATACTTTGGGAAAGGAATTTTTAAAAATTATTTTATAATGCAAACAGATACTGGAAGAAGAAACAGGGGCGGTGTAAAATTATTGATCAAACAGCATCCCGGGCAAGCCAAAATACTGAAGGATAAATATTCAGGTGCCCATAAGGTAGTTTCTCTGCCTTGTTGCTGTTTATTTCTTTTTCTTCCATAGTACTATCCCGTAGAAAGCAGTATATTTCAGACTGCAAAGAGGGTGGGAAAAATGGAAGATTGACTCAAATTGGCCCCTATTCAGTGAGTTACTTAAGCACGTGCCTATCCTCAGGCTTTCGATTAGTCCCATTGACTCAGCGCAACTACTTGCAAGTTTAAAGTTAGCTAAACTCCCAAGTGCCTTTGAATCAGGGCCATAATCTGTAAACATTTTCTCGTCTTACAGTATAAAGTTTGTTTCTTGCTTCCAAACAGCATAGTTTGCACCAAATTTTGATCTAATAAATTTTTAGGTAATAATCTTTTTTTCATATTACCTAGGTCCTTAAAGAAAAGGATGACTTGAAGGCTCAGCTTCTCTCTGCTATACATCAAATAGAAAACCTTCGGAAGGAGCTGAGTGATGTGCTTACAAAGAGGGCCCAGCAAGAAGAGGAACTCCACTGTAAGGAGGTGAAGCTCAGTGAAACCAAGTCTCAACAGATAGTTCTTGAGCAAGAGATCAGGGAAGTCCAAGATACAGCAAATAAACTGGAGAGTGAGTTGCAAAAGCAGATTCTGGTACAGAACCAGATGAGAAATGAAAAAGAACGTTTAGAGGAAGAGCTTGAAACAGCTAACACGATCAATGAAAAAGACCAGGAAAGATTCTTAGAGATGCAAAAAGATATAAAAAACTTAAGTGCTATTCGAGCAGAGCTGACAAACAGAATAGCAGAGGAAGAGAAAGCCAAGAAAGAGATTCTCAAGAACTTTTCAGACCTTCAGAAACATCAGGAGTCTAAGCAAGAAGAGATGACTACAACTAGTTGGCAGCTGAAGACGGAGAGAGATGTTCACCAACAGGAGCTGGCAGATCTTAGATCAGAGTTGCAGAATGTGAAAACAAAGCATGAGAGAAATGTTCAAGAGCTGATAAAGCTCTTTAGGCAAGAAAAGGATGAGGCAGAGAACCACATTAGAAGGCTGAAGGTAACTTTTGTTGAATTCTGCTGTTGATTTTTTTTTCTATTAGGCCATGAACTTAACAAAGCATGAACTTTTAAAGATTTTTATGTATTTCTGAACACTGCAGAAAAGATAAAGCTAACAATAAAGGGGTTCATACATATTTAGTCTGGTTGAAATGGATTATAGCAAATTAGGGACTGCTTCTGCATGATCACTGAAGCCTTTTAAGAAGAATTCTGGAGTTCCAGTAAAGGTAGTGTGACAGGGTCAGGCCAGATGGCTATAGGAGAGTAATAGAAGGCAGATATATTAGCCCCAGGCTAAGTAGGTCCCTTTTCCCTGGGTAAGCTAACAAGGAAGGTTCCAGAAGAATTAGGAACCTTCTGGAGACAATTAAGACAGGCTGATTAGAACACCTGTAGCCAATCAAGAAGCTGCTAGAATCAATTAAGGCAGGCTAATCAGGGCATCTGGGTTTAAAAAGGAGCTCACTTCAGTTTGTGGTGTGCATGTGAGGAGCTGAGAGTAAGAGGCACTAGGAGCTGAGAGTGAGAATGTGGACGGTTGGAGGACTGAGGTGTACAAGCATTATCAGACACCAGAAGGAAGGTCCTATGGTGAGGATAAAGAAGGTGTTGGGAGGAGGCCATGGGGAAGTAGCCCAGGGAGTTTCCAGGAGGCACTCTAGACAGCTGTATTCCACAGGGCCCTGGGCTGGAACCTGGACTAGAGGACGGACCCGGGTTCCTCCCAAATCCTCCCAACTCCTGGTCAGACACAGGAGGAGTTGACCTGGACTGTGGATTCAGAAAAACGGCCAAGCTGAGGGCTGCCGTGAAGCTCCAAGGCAAGCAAATCCGCCAATAAGCGCAAGACCCACCAAGGTAGAGCAGGAACTTTGTCACAGTAGATATGGGATAGATAACCTAAAACAGGACATATTTCAGAGGTATAGAGGTTGAAAGATCTGGGTGAAGCCCTATTATGTCCATAGTAGCTTTAAGACAAAAGCCCTCATTAGTACAAAAGTAACTTTGGTAAATTAGATTGTTGGCTGCGTAGAACGCATTGGAGTTCTAACACTTTGATACTAACCTCTCTGACTACTGTCTTTATCACTGTTACCCCTGCTATACTGTGGACCTATCATGTCCCAGAGATGCTGCATTTCTGGAAGTGTGTGTATTGCACAATAGCTGAAACAGTATCACAGGCACTCCAGGAACAGTTTCTGAATATGAATCACAGTAGCATGTCGAATTTGCAAAGGTTAGTTTGAATGACTCCTTGTATTTTAAAGCATTTCCAGAGTGTACGATTTCCATATCATTTACCTAAAAAACCACCCAATAACTACCGTAAAAATATTTTATGAAGCAGATTGTTACATTTATTTAGAAATAAGTTCACATTTTTAGTGCAACTCATTTGCTGCTGACTCCAGGCTATATGACTAAAAAGGAAGAAAACAAAAGCATTTTATATTTCATAAGGCTGATCTGAATAAAACCTAAGAGTATTTAAACTGAAATGGATACTCGAAACAGCCTTATTAATTTTCAACATTTGACTTTGCAGCCGTATGATCAGTCATCTATTACATTTTTTATTGGTGTAAACTAGTGTAGGATAAGAATAATTTGTATTTATTAATAAGCATTTCCGAAGTGCTACCAGTGTACACAGTGGTTTACAAAATAGTTTGTAGAAAGTAAGCTGTTTTGGGTAAGGGATATGTCTGAAACATGTAGTACATTAAACTTAAACATACTCTTCCCAAACTGAATATTTTTTTTGTTAAAAAAACAAAAACAGGCCTCTTAAATGAATATTCTATCAATGCAACCATAAAAAAGCCAGGACATTCCTAGTTAAATCTTCAGCTATCTTTTGCAACCTACAACCCTGATTTTGCCTACTCCAAGTAACCTTATCCTCATCAACCTCCTGTAACTTGCATGGTTCCTTCTTTCTTTATACACAATGTGCAACTTCTAACTTTAGCCATGTGGAGTAGTTAGAAATGGATATTTTTTTCTTTGCTTAGAAATTTGAATTGGTGGTAATTTGAAGTATATGGTTAATGCTTGCTGTGCCAAATTTTGAAAGTTATGCTTAAGTGTTGGTTGATATGAAAGGTGTTCAGATATTAGTGATAGATAGTAGTATAAAACCTTAAAATAGGTAGATGACTGTTAATGGAGGGAGCAGAGGGAAGAGGTGTGTGTGTGTTCTAGGTGCTAAATTCCTCAGAATGGAGCTCCTGGTGACTGTTTTCCTCAATCCAGGCAGTTCAAACCCACAGTGCAGATCCTGCAGTAAGAGGCTTGGTATAAGAACCTGAATAGAACAGAAACTTAATTTTTTCATGCTGCCTCTGCAGAATCCAGTTTTACCAGCACTCTTCACATTCTTGCTGTTCCCTCCCATGTTCCCTCTACTTAACCACTGACTTCTTCCTCCTTTCCCCCTCCTCCATCCTCTTTGGCTTCCATGGAGCTGCTGCATGGTGTGTTAGATAAATGGGGAGTGAGTAGCAGGAGTAGTGAGTAGTAGTGTGTGTGTAGCAGGAGAGGCACTGGTGCATGGGAAATGTTGTGTGTGTTTATATGAGGGAACCTGGCATGGGGCAGGCTGGAGTGTGTGTGTGTGTGTGTGTGTGTGAGAGAGAGAGAGAGACTTGTGCTTGGGAGGAGCCCTCTGTCTCTGCACTGAGGCATCAGTTCTTGAAGGGCTCCTGTGCTGCAGAAGCAGTAGGCTTTTAGTTCTATTTTAAATAGAAATTGCAGTGCTACCTTAATCATGTAGTCACTACCAGTGTCTCCATTCTAAACACAAGTAAGCCGAGGCCCAGGGATTTAAGTGGCTTGCTCAGAAGTCCCTTGGTGAGTCTATTACACACTCAGAAATAGAGCCCAGGAGTCTCGACTCTGTCCTCAGTCAGTTCTTATCCCTCCCGTCCCCTTTCTGCTTCTAAAATAATTATTGTACTTTTAGAATAACAACATGTAGCTTGCATACATAAGACATTCTCAGTGATAACTACTTAAAGAATATACACAGTGTAATTTACATACACACCACACAGATATGGCTTTTGGCTTTTTTTCCCCTCCTCCAGTTACTGTTATGGGGTCATCTCAGGTCTGGTAAATTGACATCATACCTGCTTTTTCAGTCTCAGAAATGATTGAAAATGTTGATTTTTCTTCTCTAGAGTCTTTGTGTCTCCTTGTTCTCTGATACTCTCACATTTAGTAGAATGCAGAAAACCAAGTTGATGTTGGAAGGGATTGTCTCCTTGATTGTCTCCAGCTGTATAAATCTTTAATACAGTTGCCATGTAGGGAACATAAGAGGTTGACACCATGTTGTGCTTGCACGTAAAATGGAATTGGATTCTTGCTTTCTCTGATGGGATAATTTACTTTTCAAGTTTGTTGTGTGCCTGAATCCCAGGCTCCATGAAAATATAACTCTTCCCCGAGTAGAGTGGCAATATGGAACAAGTGTGGTTTCCTTGTTAGCTTTGCATTTTTTTTTGTAATGTAGATTTTTCTCTGCAGAATTTTTCAAACCCCTCAGTGCCAGTCAAGTTGCTATTATCTTTATTGCATGCATCAACTCTACTTATTTCAGGAAGGAGAAGTCTCAATATTTTTACACTAAAGGATAACCCATTTTATTTAATCTGCCCCACCTAAAAAAATCTATTAATCTTAAAGCTAAAGTTAAAGGGGCTAAAGTTATGTCTCTATTTGTACAATAGCTTTCAAATCACAGAATTCTAGAAATTCTAGGTGAAAAAGACCATTAAATCATCTAATTCATTTCCCTTTAAGCATAGGAGTAATCTGTGTCATTGATCCTGATAAAGGAAATAATACATTTTTAGTGATTTAGTAGTGGAATGAATTTCAGTAATAGAATGTTAATTTGTTTAAACATTGAGCTTTTCATACAGAGCTATCAAATTGTACAGGATCTTGCAAGATCTTACCGAATCCCACGAAGTACACTGCAGGCATCAGCATTTTTTTTTTAGCTGATTGAACTGGTTTTGCTGTTACTCTTGTGTCGTGGATAAACAGCATGACAGATCCACTTTGTAATGGAAAAACCTTCTTTATGTTTTAACTGTTATGCGGCCAGTGTTGAAATCATATCATTATGAGTAGAGAAGCATTGCTTAGTGGTCCAGTTTCTATGTTATATATTTATATATGTACAATGCTGATGCTTATTTTTAGAAATTTAATTCCAATAAAAGTGTAACAAAGTCTTATTGATTAAATATTGGTATCTTCCCCTAATCTTTTCTGCATGGATCTGGGGCTATGCAATCTGGGAATGTTCATAAAGAACTTCTATACTGATTGTGTCTTCTGTTTTCCTACTACCATCAGACAGAACTTATAGATGAGAAAAATGTAGTAAAAGCTCAGCGTCGACAGGTGGAGAAGATGAAAACTGAATGTGATAAGCTAACAGAAGAGTTAACCCAGGGTGAAGAGGAAAACACAAAACTTAGATGGAAATATGAGTTTGTGAAACAGGAACTGGAGGAAAAGGTAAACAGGCATCCTAATCTTATTGGGTATCTGATATATAAGGGCCAGAATCCATCCAATTTCACTAGATGGTTTAGACTGCCAAATAATATATGTACGCTTTGGGAGAGCACTTGCAGCCATGCTACTTTAGGCTATGATTGTGTTAGATCAAATAAGGTAAATAAGGCTGCATGAGATAAATACTTTCATAGCACATCTCCAAGAGAAGTGTTGGTGATTTCAATAGGGAACTGCCTTCTCTTAGTCAAAATTGTACCAATCCCTGGCTTGGTATTAGTGTGCACTATACAATGGTGCTGACAGTACTGTCTTTCAAATACACCTCTAACCGGATATAACGCGGTCCTCGGGAGCCAAAAAATCTTACCGTGTTATAGGTGAAACCGCGTTATATCGAACTTTCTTTAACCTCGAGCATTTCTGTTATATAGTCACTTCCCTCCCCTGACTGACCCCTCAGAACTCCCAACCCATCCAACCCCCCTACCCCCCGCTCTCTGTCCTCGACCGTCCCCCCAAGACCCTCTGCCCCTTATCCAACCCCTTGGTCCCGGCCCGGCACCCATAACACGCCGCTCAGAGCAGCTTGTCGGAGCCAGATACGCTGATGCGCTGATCCACTGGAGCGTGCAGCCCCGCCCCCCAGAGCACTGCTTTACCGCGTTCTATCTGAATTTGTGTTATATCTGGTCGCATTATATCGGGGTAGAGGTGTATGTTAAAGTGAGTTCCTGACCATAAGTGGCCATCAAAGATGGCATTCTGCAAGAGTAGAGATATCTGTCATCGCATCCTCCCAGATTCTGATGTGGATAACTAACAGCTCTGTGTCTAACTCTTCTATTGCTTTGAGTGGATAAATTATTCTTCTTCACTTTGTCCTTAAATTGTTGTATAATGCTAAGAAGTCCAGGGAAAGTTTAAAAGTTTTATAAATATAAAGTTATCTGAGCACAATAAAAGGAATTAAAAATAACTTGGTTAAAATATTTTCATGCTTGACTATTTGAAGCATGACAAATGGAATTTTGCTCAACTTTATAAGAAAAACTCACTTTTGAGTTCAGAAAGAAACAGGAGGAAATTCAATTCAAAGGATAACTTTCTTGAAAAGCTGTAAGTGTCTGAAAATGTGAACTTTGTAGTGGGAGTAACTTCTCAACCATAATGGTGATTTCACCAAATGGAAAAGGTTAGTATGGGGCAAAGGATGTGTTTTTAAGTGGTTGAGCATCAAGTATTTTTTTCAAAATTACTAAAAACTGGTAGTTTAAAGAAACAAGAAATGACAGGTTAAGTCTTAATTGTCTTTCTTAATGCCAATTCAGTAATGTGACTTCCACTATTTTAGAGAACCCTGGGGGTTCACAAAATGTTACAGGGGGGTTCTCGGGGGAAAAAATTCCCTAATGGGAGACATAGCTGTCCCTAGGGACTCTGGGCGGAATGGGGCCAACAGCCCAGAGCCCCTGGACTTCCAAGAGCTAAGCAGATCAAAGCAAGCATATCTATCACGCTGAGGATATTTAAACTTCAAGACTCCTTATAAGGAATGGAAAGGGAGGTGGATATTTTTTGCTGTTTTTAAAATTAAATAGGTAGCTAGTATTGTTTTTAAAATTATTATGAAGAACAAGTTTTTAAATTTTGTTGTAATGTGTGTTGTTTGCCTGGACTGCTCAAGACCTCAATGCTTGTGTAGGAGGAACTCTTTGAGTTGGTTTCTTAAATATCTTCATGATGTTTCACATCTGATACTCCTTGATGAAACGTAGGAGCCTTGTCTTATAACAGGTTTATTCAAAGTGATACAAACTATGAAAGTGAGATCTTGGAAGAGTGTTGTCATTTTCATAATGTAATAAAAATACTGTAATTATCAATAATAATTAGTAATAAATAGTGTGTAATAAGCATGTCATAAAAACAAATTGTATATTTCCAATATCATTGCTTTTATAATTTATACTCGGATAAAGGAGAAAATCCCTAGAAATAATCATTTTTAGGAGGGGGTTCGCGAGACTTGACATTTTAGTGAAAAGGGTTCACAGGTTGTTAAAGTTTCAGAACCACTGAATTAGAAGTAACAAAGGTCTTCTATAGAATGTTTTCCAACCTTAAATATTCTCCTTAACATTTGAAGAATATTGACTTCAGAGTGTTTATGAAAGAAACAGTTCCAATAAGAATATGCCTAAATTTTTTGAGGTTTAAACTAAGATTTTGCTCTATTAAGGGGGAAGAAGGCCCATTTTGATGATTTGTTTTATTTCTCTGAGAACACATCCTGATTTTTACTCCTCTTCAATAGAGAATAGCCTTAACGTTCTTTTAAAGTCAGGATTCTGAAAGATATTTATGTCTATAAGGGGAGGGGAAGGCTGTTTTCTTGAGATAAGATCATCTCAATACAAAACAAACTTCTTGTACAAGGGGAATAGCCTGATTTCTGATAAGACAATCTCATTGGTTTGTTTGCCTGTAGACCAAATGGTTTCTTGATTTACGACCCACCCTTTATAGGATTTACAAGTTAGGATTAGACTCCTGGTAAACACTCTATACAAAGCATGAGACACAATTACTAACAGTGATATACACCTTTCAGAACATATATAAAGGAGAATAGCATAGAATGTTACAGCAAAATAGAAGTTAAAGCTGTATTTCAGAGCTTGTGTAAACACGTGTGGACTTGTATGACTGAGGAGGTGGTATTTTCCTTAGCTTGAAGATTTCATTTAATGAGAGAACTCACAAAATTACAGTTTTGGTTACTTATCTGATTCTCCAAACATCATGTGAGCTGTAGCTCACGAAAGCTCATGCTCAAATAAATTGGTTAGTCTCTAAGGTGCCACAAGTACTCCTTTTCTTTTTGCGAATACAGACTAACACGGCTGTTACTCTGAAACCTGTATTTAGGTTGTAATATCTTCAGAGAAGGGATTTCCTACTACCGTGTTTGTATAGTGCCTAGGACTGTAGGGCCCCATTCTTGGTTGGTTCTTATACACTATCATAATAAAGAAGATAAAAATAATGTATATGAAAGTAATTGCAGGTATCTCCTAAAATTCAGTAAAGATGGAGGCAAGTTTGTAATAATCTAAATAAGAATAAATTACAATTTTGTTAACAACTTTTGCAACAGCATTTAGATTTACACCTACATTAATGTGTAGACTTGTGTTCAGTTTAGCAAACTGGAGTTGATGTTTGAGAGTCAGAAAAGGCTTCAAGTTATGCTAAAGAAACTTATCTTGAATCACTTTTGGCCTTCTTTTATTTTTGTATCTTTCATTTGGGGTTTTGGCTCTGTATCATGTCCCACATTTGAGCTGTAGAAGGTTAAAGATGTACTGAAGGTTAAAGTATTAACAGCAAAAATCTGAAGAGGACATAGGAGAAAGCAGTCTTTAAAAATAAGGCTCCAGTTCTGCAATGCACTGAAATATGTGCTTAAGTAAATGAAGAGTCTATTTTGACCATGTCACCCCTCCTTTTGCATCCCTCCACTGAGTCCTTGTTCTCTAGCATATCAAACTTAAGCTACCTGTCTTCACTTTCAAGGCCCTTCATGGTCTATCCACACCCCACTTATTATCTCCCATTCAGTATCAAAAAGTCAGCTCCACTCTCTAGTCAGCCCTTGATGCCAGCTGACCACTTGCTAAATTTTCAAACAAGCACCTTCTGGGTTTCTCCCATATGCCCCTCATGCTTGGAAGGCGCTCTCTATAAACCTCCATAAAACGAATTCCTCCTCGTCCTCCTGATTCCTCCTTAAAACTCTTGTTTGTCAAGAAAACTAAAAAAAACTTCACAATGATTAGATTGATGGTGTGATGAGACCACAGACTATTCTGTTGACCAATGTTGTCTCCTTGTTTCCTTGCACTTTCCCATCTGCCTGTCTGTATCCATCTGTTATCTTATATTTAGATTGTAAGATCTTCGGAATGGGGACTTTTTTTTTCTATCTTTTTCATAAGTTTTTTTTTATAGTGCCTAATATAATGGTGTCCAGGGCCAAGACTGCGGCCCCTAAGCACTATCCTAATACACATAATAAAAGTCAGTGTTAGTTTCCAGTAAGAAAGAACTGAGTGGGATCAGGGTGGCACCATCCTTTATACTATTGCATAGCAGCATGACGCAGCAAAGGGCAGATGTGCCATCATGGTAGATACCATTAAGAGAGAAATTTTCAACACTAGTGCACTGGGTGCATACATACCTGAAGTAGGATGGATGTGAGCAACACATCTCAAAGAACAACAATTTTAGAGCCAGGGTAGTAACTATTTTTTTCACGCAATTGTCCAAAACAATAAAGGTGAGGAAGAAAATGTGATCAAATAGATTTTTTCTGAATTAAATATTTTTCATTTTCCCAAATAAAATTGATAGCTTTTTATTTTTTGGACTGACAAGGTTTTATTTTATTAAAATATTGTATAAAGTTTTCCTGATCAAGGAAATAAGGGATTCGTAATTCTGGGCAATATTACGAAGCATAACGTGAGCTAGTCCTGTGCAAGTGTTCTTGATTCAGCTCTTTTGATCTGCCTGAATTCTGACCTGCTGCATCCCCTGTTGTTTCAGTTTTAGGCTACACAGTGTATGTCTCCAGTTAAACACCTGCAGCTGGCCCATGTCAGCAGACTCAGGCTTGCAGGGCTCAGGCTGTGGGTCTATAAAACTGCAGTATAGACATCCAGGCTTGGGCTGGAGCCCAGGCTCTGAGACCTCTCCCCACCTCGCGAGGTTCCAGAGCTCTACACTGCAGTATTATAGCTCTACAGACTGAGCCTGACTCAGATGACGCAGGCCAGCCTTGGGTGTTTAATAACAATGTAGACATAGCCACACAGTTCTGCCAATGAAACTGAATCCTAACTTGCAAAGGTGAGAGAGCACCACACGCACAATTTTGAAATGGATTTGCCATTTATTACACTGGTCTACCATAAAACTATTCTTACAAATGGTGTCTCTTTTCAGTAAGAAGTCAAATACCAACTGTAGGCTTGTAAATGTTAATTTAATTTTAAAACTTTTTTCAGATGCAGTTCATACGTTAAACACAAGGATGATCACTTTGTTTCAAGGCAAAATTATGTTCTTGATACTGGGTTAGCGTTGAAGTAGATTATTCTACGCTTCTTTCTTCTGTGATTTTTAAATATTTTTAAATATTACTTAAGTCAAGTGAATGTAAATTGTTTGGTGATGAACTAGTTCCTGGTAGACATTGTAAAGTGGCTTCTCAGTGAGGATATTTAAATTTCATTGCTGGGTTCTATATCAAGAGCTGAAGATTAGAATCAGGGCATGTTGAGACTGATATGGAGAGAACTATTAGTCCTGCAGATCTTTGTCACTGATCATCATTTTATGATGATGACATTCAAAAAATAACTTGTTCTCTAGTCTCTGAAAAGATGTTAGGGTGCTGTAGGCTTTTTCAGAAGTTTCTTATGGACTACTATGACTTGAAGACACTGTGAGAGGCAAGGCAGGTGAGGTAATATCTTTTATTAGCCCAATGTCTGTTGATGAGAGAGACAACCTTTCGAGCTTACACAGAACTCTTCAAGTTCTTTTTGACAAGCTCTGTGTAAGTTTGAAAAGTTGTCTCTCATCAGCAGAAGTTGGTTCAATAAAAGGTATTACCTCACCTGCCTTATATCTTTAATATCCTGCGACCAACACAGCTACAACAGTACTGCACTGAAGACACAGTGTTAGTTTCTATCGATTTACACTTCAACAACAAATGACAACTCATCCTAAGTTCTGAGTGTCCTTGGCTGTCTTTAAAAATGTAGCATGTAAGTAATAGACTTCTTCAACTGCTTCAGAGCACAATACACCAACCATAGCAAAAATATACAAAACATAAACCCTCAACCAAACACCCATCATAGTTACGTCACACTAGCCAGGCTCACTGGTCTCCCAGTTTTCATGAGCCAGGAAGAAAAGATGGGCCTTGAAGTTCTCCCTGAATCTAATTAACTTTGGCTGTTATGGGCCAAAGGATGGAAGGAATTCTCAAGGTTTGAGGATCTAACAGAGAATGCTGTGCCAGAGTTACCAGCAGAAGTCCAGCTCAGGCTCCCCTGCGGAGTACAAACATATCAGTATCTCATGGGGGGCAAGGTGATCTCTGAGGTAAGTAAAGCCCTAAATGGCCTGAGACCAAAGTTAAACACAACCAGGAAACCAGTAGATAGCCAGTGTAGCTCAAGGATCACAGGTGTCATGTGCTCAAAACAAAAACTAAAACAGCGCTTGAAGAAATGATGTTTAACAGACATTGTCAAATTTTACACGAGCTTCAGTTTCTGGGTGGACATAAGATTAAACCATAAATTGACTTCCTGGATTCTTTGTGGTTGTGTACAACTTTTTCCTCCTCAAAGAATCTGATTGTTTTCTCTTTTGGTGTATCTGAATGATATTGAATGGAAAGCAGGACATTTATCTTCCTGTTCTGCGGTTTCTCTGTTGAACTGGCATTGTAAATCCAGAAGTACTCCTGACCACCGTCAACAACAGGTTAATGTTTAGTTTGTGCATGTATACTATTAAATATTCACATGCGTTTGGACTGTTTTAACATTTTATCACCATTCTTTTGTAAGTCTATGAAGTTTTTTCTGTACTTTCCAGAGTTTTTTCAAACACATAATTGTCAGTCTTCAGCTTCTAAAGTCTTTTATTACATTGTCTTCTGATTTCTCCATTTTGGCTTCCAATTTCCTCTTCACACTATCATGGCTTTTTAATGTATTCTTCAGCAACAAGTATATTCCAGTCAATGCTGTTGGTATACCATGAGAGAGATTTCTCTCCTTGTTCTCATTCCAGGACACTGTATCTTCAAAGAGAGATTTTGTTGCACAGATGGTGATTGAATTTATCTTGACCAGTGCCAAGTACTTTGCCAGAACTTAAATTAATATTATGTTCTAATGGCAAAATTGTAAATGGAAGACTTTGTTCCTAATTTTTATGACATAAAAGTTAATCTCATATATTAAGATTCACAAAAAGTTAAAAGGAAATAAAGTAGCATCCCACAGGAAATTACTTAGGATTTCGAATAGTCTCCAGCCCATTATGCAACTAAAATGATGCTAAAATCATTGGCTTACAAGTCTCATGTCTTATTGTTTCATGAGAGTAACTTTCAAATCTTGTTATGGCAAGGTTTGTTTGGAGTGCAAATGTTAATGACAGACACAACTCTGTTTGCCACATGGACGTAATTAAGAAAGAAAGAAAGAAAGAAAGAAAAAGAAAACATGAGAACTCCAAATTGACCTTTACCAACCCAAAAGATTTCCCAGGGGGAAAAAGTTGATTTTTATCCTTACTGCTGTGTTCTTTGGATCAAATCTGACCAGCTGTTCAGGATTGCTAATCCTTTTACAATGTTAAAAAAATATCAGTGTGTCAAATGTCCTTTTCTGTGTACAGGACATTCACTTCACTACAGAATCAGAATCGAGTTCACTGTGATCAAGAGTTGTCTAACTCTCGTTAGATGAATTTTACCATAGTCTAGTCAAAACTGTAGGAATGAAAAAAAAGTTCACTAGCAAAAAGGAAGAAAGAAAAAGAAATGAACCATTGACCCCCCTCCCCACCCAACAAGAACATGAAAGCCAAGGTCTTTGGGCTTTTTTCCTTTGGGCTGGACTGTACTACTTGTCCCTTTCACACAGTTCCGTACAGACAAAACAGCATGTAAAAGCAATGAGCAAATGTTACCACAAGTGTATTTGTCTGGAATCAATTTTAGGTCATCTTTTCCATCCCGCATTAGCTTCTACTAAAATTTTTTAACATTGTCCAATATGTGATAATTACAAATCTCTAAGTCTCCATTTTGAGTAAGGCTGATAAATGCTATAGAATTCCTCTATGTCTTAATTCAGGCTCTCACACACATCTTTATAGACAATGTGATACAGGAGGGCCAGGGAGCAGTGGGAGAGGGGAAATATATAAACCCTAGGCTAATTAAGGTGTAGTTCCCTGTAGACTAGGGAGGGTTGCTACAAGTTAATTGGAGCAACTGTAGTCAATAAAGGCCCTGCCAGGAACCTAATAAAAAAACCCTGCTTCAGGCAGACAGGAGGAGGCCCCATCAAGGAAACCGCAAGGTAGCACGGACCAGTGGAGACCCAGAGACTGCCCCCAGTAAGAACGGAAGCACCCCAAGGGAAGGAGGGGAGACCGATCCAATAGAATCAGGCCAGATCGGTCCTGCACATGAGTGTTTTAGGGAGGACCAAGCCTATGAGCCACTGTATGGGAATGTGAGGGAGGAGGTAGTAGAGGTAAATGGCGTGCCAGTAGAAGGGAAAACCAGAGGCCCAGGGCTATACTATATAATCAAACAGTATCTGTGTTGTACTGGGTAGTGCCAATACGGGGGCAGGTGGTAGAACAGCTCTTGGTGCCTCGGCAGTACACAAGGGCCGTATTAGAGTTAGCTCACAGTCGTTTGTTCGGGGGACATTTAGGAGCAGATAAGACCCTGGATAGAGTCCTAAGGAGGTTCTACTGGCTGGGGGTAAGGGCAGAAGTCCAGCACTATTGCACCTCCTGCCCAGAGTGCCAGCTGCATAGCCCCCAACCTCAGTTCAGGGCCCCGTTGGTACCCTTGCCTGTAATTGAAGTCCCTTTTGAAAGGATAGCCATGGATCTAGTGAGCCCACTAGAAAGATCGGCCCGGAGCCACCGAAGCATACTTAAAAAAAGAAAAGGAGTACTCGTGGCACCTTAGAGACTAACAACTTTATTTGAGCATAAGCTTTCATGAGCTACAGCTCACTTCATTGGATGCATTCAGTGGAAAATACAGTGGGGAGATTTGTCTACACAGAGAACATGAAACAATGGGTATTACCATACAGACTGTAACAAGAGTGATCAGGTAAGATGAGCTATTACCAGCAGGAGAGCGGTCGGGGGTGGGAGAACCTTTTGTAGTGATAATCAAGGTGGGGCCATTTCCAGCAGTTGACAAGAACATGTGAGGAACAGTGGGGCGGCAGGGGAATAAACATGGGGAAATAGTTTTACTTTGTGTAAACATACAAGCATACTTGTCATCCTGGACTAGGCTACATGGTACCCCAAAGCCATTCCTCTAAGAAACCCCTTGTCCAAGGTGACTGCAAAAGAACAAGTCCAGGTTTTTGCTAGGGTAGGCATGCCTAAGGAGATCCTGACAGACCAAGGGACTCCCTTCATATCGAGAGTAATGAAAGACTAATGTACCCTGCTCTGCATCCAAGCCTTGCGGACCTCCGTCTATCATCCCTGCTCTGCATCCAAGCCTTGCGGACCTCCGTCTATCATCCCCAAAAAGATGGTCTGGTTGAGCGATTTAACCACACACAAGCATGATCCGAAAGGTGGTGACCCAAGACGGAAAAGACTGGGATGCCCTCCTACCGTACCTGATTGTGAAACAAGATGTTCCACAGGCAGCTACTGGATTCTCCCCCTTCGAGCTACTGTATGGATGCCACCCACGTGGTATATTAGACATTGCAAAGGAGGAATAGGAGGAACAACCCAACCCGGGGAAGAACGTCATTGCACACGTGGCTCAGATGAGAGAACAAATAGCCCAAGTGACCCCCATACTACGAAAGCATTTGGAGAAAGCACAACAGGCCCAGTGAACCTATTACAACTGCTGGGCAAAAACACGGAAATTTCAACCAGGATAACGGGTGCTGATGCTGGTACCAGCAACAGAACTCAAACTCCTGGCCAGCAGGTGTGGACCCTATGAGATCGTGAAAGCCATTGGGAAGATGAAGCGGCCAGAGTGCCGAAGGCCAGAGCAGATCTACCATGTCAACTTACTGAAACTGTGGCTCCAGTGGGAGACGTGCCTGGCTGTCCTGCCGGCTCCACCCCAGGCAGATGGCCCACTAGGGCAGGTAAGGCTATCCTCCGAATTGGCCCCAGAACAACAAACAGAGGTCGTTGAGATGATCCAGAGGAATCAAGACGTGTTCTTCACAAAACCAGGCCGTACAACACTGATCCAGCACCACATCATCACCTGTCCTGGAGCAAGGGTGACAATAAAACTATATCGCATACCAGAGGCAAAAAGAGAAGAACTTAGGGCAGAAGTAAGGAAGATGCTGGAACTTGGGATGATTGAGAAATCCCACAGCCTGTGGTCCAACCCTATTGTGTTGGTCCCCAAGCCTGACGGCACCCTGAGGTTTTGTAATGACTTCTGGAAGTTAAACGAGGTATCCTAATTTGGTGTCTACCTGATACCACGTATCGATGAGCTGGTAGATCAGTTAGGCAAGGCCCAATTCTTGACCACCTTGGACTTGACAAAGAACTACTGGCAGATCCCTGTTGCTGAGGACACCAAGGAAAAAAACGCTTTCTGTACACCCGACAGCCTCTTCCAATATACCATCCTCCCTTTTGGGCTCCATGGGGCCCCCGCGACTTTCCAGCAATTGATGGACAGATTACTTCGACCCCATGCCAAGTATGCTGCTGCCTATTTAGACAATGTGGTAATCCATAGCCCTGACTGGGAGATGCGGCTGGGGAAAATGGAAGTGGTACTAGATGCTCTTAGACATGCTGGCCTCACCACTAACCTATCCAAATGTGCAATAGGGCTAGCTGAGGCCAGATACCTTGGGTATGTAGTCGGAAGGGGCCTGGTGAAACCCCAATGTAACAAAGTGGAGGCAATACAGGAATGGCCCTGCTGGATTCGCAAGAAGCAAGTCAGAATGTTCTTAGGGATCGTGAGATACTAATGCTGGTTCATCCCGCACTTTGCCACGAGGGCAGTGCCTCTGACGGACCTGATAAGAGCTTGGGGCCCGGAGATAGTTAAGTGGACCAAGGCAATGGAAGAAGCTTTCACAGATCTAAGGATGGCCTTTTGCAATCATCCAGTGCTCATAGCCCCAGATTTCAAGAAAGAATTAATCCTACAAACAGACGCCTCAGAGGTAGGACTTGGGTCCATCCTTTCACAGATGGCAGGGGAGGAGAAGCACCCGATCCTTTACTTCATCCAGAAGCTCCTGCCCCGGGAGCAACAGTATGCCATAGTAGAAAAGGAATGCCTAGCGTTTAAATGGGCCATGGAGATTTTACAGTACTACCTACTTGGGCGCCGGTTCACTCTTGTGATGGACCACTCCCCACTCCAATGGATGCACACAAACAAGGAGAGGAATGCATGAGTGACTAGATCCTATGTCTACAACCTTTCTACTTCCGGATACAGCATAATGCCGGAAGCCAACATGGCAACGTGGATGGCCTGTCACGACACCCCGGTCTCTCGCCCAAGTAGCCCAACCCCAGGGTGTTGAGGGCGGGGGAGATATGTGGTACAGCAGGGCCAGGGAGTAGTGGGAGAGTGGTAGAGGGGAAATATATAAACCCTAGGCTAATTAAGACGTGGTTCCCTATAGACTAGAGAGGGTTGCTATAGGTTAATTGGAGCACCTGTAGTCAATTAAGGCCCTGTCGGGAACCTAATAAAAACCCCTGCTTCAGGCAGACAGGGTGTGCGAGGAAGGAGAGAGGACTGGAGTTTGGAGTTGTGTTGCTGACAATTGAAAGACCAGAGAACCGGAGGAAGGAAGACCCTGCTCTAGCAGGGCAGGGAAACTCCCTTCTCCAGTGTCAAGGACCAAGAGTAACCCTGCCCAAGTGGAAGAGAGTAAGAAACCTACAGTGGTTGAGAGGGGCTGGGGCTCAGAGTGAGGAGCAAACCCAGACCCCTTCCCTGCTTCCCTCCTCTACCACCTTCCTGGGCCACTAGCGGGGCCCTTGGTGCCCCAATAGCAGGGGCAAGGGGTTTCATCCTAGACCCCCGCCAAGAAAAGCGTGGGATCCACCATACCAACATTGGCCATTTTGCCACAACAAATAAATAAGCTTTTTAAAAAATTGTGTATTGTCATTATTGATTTGTGGAGTTATTGGAGAAGCTCTCATTTTCCCATGTAGTCCTTCACTTTACTTTCATTTGCTTGAATATGCTGTAGCATTAGTTCTGATATCTCATTTCTGAAGCTGATTCTTGGACTTTTAACTTCTCATTGTGGACAATTTTCCGTTCAGCTCATGTGTCTAATATGTATCTCTTTATTAATATATTATACAGATTTAAGAATGTGTGATATAATCTGAATCCAGATTATTTCTAGACTGCTGCATTCAGTCTTTGTCCTCGTTAGACTGTCATTTCACTTTATAAAATAATGTTTTTAAATTTTTCAAACCGTTAATAAATCTCATGAATTCTAGATAAAATTTACATAGTCGCCGGGCAGAGTCAGCCATGGAGGCAGCATCACTTTTCCCCACAATGAATAAAAACAAGTCAAAATACCAAACACAACTATTTGATGCTCACCTTGCTGCAATCCTGAAGGTTTCAACTGTTCAGTCACTGAGGCCAAACATCAACAAACTGACAGAACTGAAGCGTTACCCGGTATCTGGCAAACACTAAAAACTCTCTGGCAGGCAAAGAATTGTATAAAGTTGTATGGCAGTTTTATTATTTCTAAGAAATTCGAAATAAAAAATACAATATAAATGTTTTCTTTTCTGAACACCATCTTCAGTGACATTATTGGCCCTCTGGGAGAATTTGAGGACTGGCACTGGCCCTAAGGTAAATTGAGTTTATAGACTCCTGGTCTAATGTATCCATTTTCCCTGTCGGAATAGTATATGTGTGCCTGAATTCTGTGCATAAACGACAGCGTGGAAGAAGTAATGGAAATGTCAGTGGGAGAGAGTTAAAGGAAGTGGTTAGGTGTGAGCTGTAGGCAGAGTGAGGGGCAGGTAGTAGAGAGAAAGTAGAGCAGAGATGTAGTCTAGAGCAGAGCTATACAGTGTCTTGAGAATGGGAACCAATATCTTAAACATGATATGGAAGGAAAAAGGGGAGTCAATGGAGGGTTTGAAAAGGAGGCAAGAGAGGTAACAGGTTCGCAGTGGGTTTGCAGAAGACTTCCATGGATTTTGGACAGACTATAGAGAAGCAAGGTGGGAATTGGGGTGGTTAGAAGAGGGGAAGATTGAAGTAATCTAGTCTAGAATAGAGGTAACCAGATAAAAGTTACTGCCATTAACTAGCAAAATGTATAGTTTATTTGATATGTGAATTTTTACTTTAGATATTGCTATGCAACAGAAATCAGTGGGTATAAATGAGAACAGTTAATATTTTCATTTGGTAAATAGATTTAAAGTAATTATGAAAACTTCAGCTCAGGTATTAAATCATGCCATCAAAAATAAATGAATCCATACATTTATCTTAAATTTGCATTTAGCTTTGAAATGTGAGTGAATATCTCCAACAGATTCTTGCCAGTACATGTGCCATTCTTGCTTTTCACTAGTAGTTCTTTTTTGGACATTCAGTCCCACCAAACTATGTCTCAGCAAAATGGAGATACACATCAACGGGGGTGGGGAGGAAGGAGTTGGAAAAGGGGGGAACAAAGAACCCTTTTTTTGTTTGTGAATGCTCATGAAATTAAAGTATGACAAAATCGGCTAGAGTCCAGGCACTGTACAGGCTAGTACTCTGTAGGATTCTCCAAATAGCTTTGTCAATTTGCATCAGTCTTGGTTTGCATTCTTCTTTCTATTTCAGACCTGGGCCTCTCCTGATCACTGCTGACATTGATTCAATTTGTGCACTTTTTTTGTGTGTGGACAATTATTCGTACCACCAAATAGACTTTCACTTACAACTTGAAGCAGGATTTCAAGCCATGTTTTCAGAAGCAAAACTGGTGTACTGATGTAGGAAAAATAGGGTGGTGTTTTAAGTTTTTAAAATGGTAGGATGGGTTCAGAAATTTTTAATTATTCCACCTTTTTCTTCTTCATAAGTTACTTTGTGTTGAAGTTTTGAGAGATACACTGAACTGGTTTATCTTTTATAAATGAATTAAAAGATTAAGCAAGCTGTTGTAAAACAAATAAGTGAAATATGTTACTAGCTAATTTATAGTTTTTCTAACCTAATGTATAAAGATGCAAGTCAAATCAAGGTTATAATCGAAATATAATCAAAAAGGCAATGGTTCAATTCATCTGGCTTACCAATTACTACAATAAGTAATTAAATAAATTACTACGAACTAGTTAAGGAAAACAGTTGTCTTAACATTGTACAAGAAGGTTAAGAGGAGAAGCTGTTTCCTTTGATTTAAGCAATTTAGCTAAGAGTCTGTTAAAGACAGAGGCTATTCCTTGCCTTGGTTTTAAGGAAGTACAGCTCTTAAAATGATTTCCTGGTAACTTCTTTCTTTTGGCTGCTTCCTTCCATTAAGCTTCACTATTCACAAAAATCACACCAAGCTTTTCTTTATCTAGTCTATATCCCCATCTTTCTGGCAGTTTGACACAGATATAAAATAATTTCCAGAGTCCCATGCTTATCCCTATTTTAGAATGGCACTAGTTTAACACAGATGTGTCTTACTATTTAGATAACAGATTTAGGGTTTTACTGTCTATGCGGAACAGTTAGAGACACACACACACAGAGGCATTGGAGTGATTTGAGCATCCTCGAATTGCTATACAGAAGGATTTTCATGCCTCCTTCTTCTCCAAAGTCTTTAGCTCTTGTGATTGGTCTTAGTTTGGAGCTATGTTAATGTTTGTTGGTATTTCTATTGATGGTAGAATGAACTTGTAGCTTTTTGTATCAAAGGAGGAGTCTGGTTTTTTCTCTCTCAGTTGTAGACTTCAGGCTCAGTTGAGCTGATGGTGAGAACCTTTCACCTCTCCTTCTTTCGAGGGCTGGTCTCGGAAAGACAATAGGATACGATTCAGGTGTGGTCAGTGTTGTGAGAGAGCCCCTGCCACCTTCTGGATGGTGAAGGTGTTTTGTAGGTGTCAGTGTCCCCTTATGCTGCCTCAGAGGACACCCTCACGTCTTCAAAGGCCAAAAAAGGATTACAGTCTTGTAGTCATTGGGTAAGGAATGGTGTCCCTAGCCTCTGTTTGTCAGAGGATGGAGATGAATGGCAGGAGAGAGATCACTTGATCATTACCTGTTAGTTTCACTCCTTCTGGGGCACCTGACATTGGCCACTGTCAGTAGACAGGATACTAGGCTGGGTGGACCTTTGGTCTGACCCAGTATGGCCATTCTTGTGTTCTTATGGGGGCAGAGTCTAGGGCAAGCAAGTAACCTCACCCTATAATAGCCTTTTGTCTCCAAGCCAGAAAGCTGCTTCTAATATCCTTTTAATACTATATTTCATTAAACATTTGGCCAAGCAAAGTTAATCTGCTCTACCTCCAAATATGGTCAATATTTCCTAAGTTGATGTAAATATCTCTCTGTTTTTTTGGACTTCCTCTCAAACAAACTAAGTAGTTTTGATCCTTTTTACCCCTTACATGTTGTCATTGATTATACTTTTCTTCTGAAGTTGGATTTCCTTGTGCTGCACTGAAATATGTGAAATGTGATCGTGTCCAACTGCTGCCCATGGTTTTTACAAAAATTAAATGTGTATTTCCTAATAACATTTCACTGGAAAAAATAAAAGTAAATTAAAAAATGTGTGCAATTTAACGTAGATCCGTGGTCTGATTCTGCTTCATTGAAATCTGCAATGAAGTTGACTTCACTTGGAAAAGAATTTGGCTTATACTTTAAAACATCAATCACCTAGAGAAGTTTGACTTGAACTGGATTTCATAGCATGCTGTTTAACAGGCTAAAATGTTGTTGTTACAGCCCATCATGTTCTCTAATAATTATTTTCTTATGAGCAAATCAAAAATTGTACCCTATGCATTCATGGCTATTATGTGAACTGTATAACAGAGCAATTGTTTTGTTTTTTATAATAACACTGTAATTAGGTTTAGGGGGGAAATAATTCTGCCTTTTTAATCATTTTTAAGCTCTCATAGCCTCTTCCATCAGTATAAAAATTGTGCTCTGAGCTAAGCTCTCATGTGACTGGGAGGAGGCACTTTTCAAGTGGAAGATGTCACCAGTTGAAAACATACCTTGGTAATTAAGCATAAAATGATGTGTTAAGTGATTGTGATTTTCTTTCTTTGGTTCTAATTCAACAGACTTTGAGTTTGGTTCACTGCCTGAGTTCTGTTGTCTTGTACGGTAGAAAGTTTGCAGTGAAAGTTGGGGATTGCGGCTGTGACAGCCGCTGGGGGGGAGGAGGGGGCAGGAACCTTCCCCAAAAACAATATAAAACAAAAAAAAAACCACCCCACCTTGTTACAGTGGAGGTGGGAGCTGTTCTGATGCTGTCCAGATAGTGGATGAGAATTAAGGAGAGAGCAAGGCCAAGGTATCTAGAAGATGTACTGGTTCAGCACGCTCCTAGAAGCAGCCACTAAAAGGAATCTTAGCTATAAATTAAAGTTGCACTTACTTTGGTGGAACCCTGGCCAATGGCGGAGACTGTGCTGCCGCCTGTTCTTCCCCTGGGTTGAACTTCATTTTGGCACAACTTCCCTTTGTGAGTGCAGAGAATGCAAATTGCACTTCGTGCACCTACAGGGTTGACTCAAACCTACAAGCTTACTACTTTTACTTAAAAGTCAGTGTAAATGGCAACACTTGTAAGTGCAAGTGTATTTTCTACAGAAAACAATTAATCATACACTCTGTATGAAGAGTCATACACTCTGAGTTTGCATTCAATCTTTTGGATAAGAATTGTGCAAACATCTGTCCCTTCTACTTCAGTATCATGCCTAAAACCTAATCTGGAGAGATCAGATCATTCTAGGGATAATGGGGTTGTTGAGTTTTCATACTCATTGAGTTCTTTGACTCTATTGGGACCGCCAACAGAGTACCAGCTGTAAAGACTATGCTTTTTGTGATGTAGACACTTAACCTCTTATACTGCAACTCACAACACACTGGCCATTGAATAATCATTGGATAACTCTTGGTTGCTACATACAAGTTAAAGCTACATTTAAGTTGCTGCATAAAAAGTTAAAAAAAAAAACTTAGAAAAGATAGATGTCTTGAAGTCACCAGGGCCTGATGAAACACACTCAAGGAGGTGACTGAAGAGGTATTTGAGCCATTAGCGATTATCTTTGAAAAGTCATGGAATACTGGAGAGATTCCAGAGGAATGGAAAAGGGCAAATATAGTGCCCATCTGTAAAAGGGGAAATAAGGACAACCTGAGGAATTACAGTCAGTCACCTTAACTTCAGTACTCGGAAAGGTAATGGAGCAAATAATTAAGTAATCAATTTGCAAATACCTAGAAGATAATAAGGTGATAAGTAACAGTCAGCATGGATTTGTCAAGAACAAATAGTGTCAAACCAACCGAATAGCTTTCTTTGACAGGGTAACAAGTGGTAGATGTGGTATATCTTGACTTTAGTAAGGCTTTTGATACTATCTTGCATGACTGTGTCATAAACAAACTAGGGAAATACAACTTAGATGGAGCTACTATAAGGGAGGTGCATAACTGGTTGGAAAACTGTTCCCAGAGAGTAGTTATCAGTGGTTCACAGTCAAGCTGCAAGGGCGTGTCGAGTGGGGTCCCACAGTGATCCAGTTCTGTTCAATATCTTCATTAATGAAGTAGGTAATGGCATAGAGAGTATGTACACTTACAAAGTTTGCAGATGATACCAAGTTGGGAGGGGTTGCAAATGCTTTGGAGGATAGGATTAAAAATCAAAATGATCTAGAGAAATGGTCTGAAGAAAATAGGATGAAATTCAATACAGACAGATGCAAAGTACTGCGCTTAGGAAGGAACAATCAGTTGCACTCATACAAAATGAGAAATGACTGCCTAGGAAGGAGTACTGTGGGAAGGGATCTGGGGGTCATAGTGGGTCACAAGCTAAATATGAGTCTATGGTGTAACACTATTGCAAACAAAGCAAAACACATCCCAGAATGATTTTAGCAGGAGCGTTGTAAGGAAGACATGAGAAGTAATTCTTACACTCTACTCCAGACAGGCTAAAATTAGTGTAATGGGCTGAAACATCCCTCCTTGCTTGCTGGCGTTGATCCTGCTGGGAAAGGGTTAAGTGTCTTCTGGTTAAACATTGAGGCAGTTGCTTACCCCAACTTGAGATAAGGCTGTGTATGCAAGGGGCTTTCCAGAGAAAGACTAAGGCAGTGGACTGAGTAATCAAGCCTGGACAGAGTGTTTGGGCTAGATTTTGTTTAATTTTGAGTTCCTTATGACTAAAGCGAAAAACCAAGAAGGGTGTCAGTTGTGACCAACTGCAGTTCTGTGGATTACCACACTATCTTAGTCTTCCAGTATATCCTTTCCTCCCCCACTTCTTGTCTTTTAAATTGTCTTTATTATGTTTCATGTTAATGGGACTCAGAGGGCCCACCTGGGAAGATCCAATTGCAGGATCATGCCTTAGTTGACAGACCCCATACCTCACTATCAGTGCCTTGCTTTTTATTTTGGTTTCATTCCAACCAAGAGAAAGAGTCTGTTCAAAATCTTATACCTTAGGACTCCAGTGAGACTCGGAACAGGTGTATAGATCTGCCTAAGGAGATGTCTTTGGAGGATTGGGGCTTATTTTATTAATTTTGGACCATTGTTCTTTCTTTGATATTTTAAATCCCATCTACTTGATTTTTGGGGAAAAAGTCTATTTAAACCTGGTCTAATTTTTTTAAAGTAATATCTTTTGCTCATCTGTTTTATATTATCTGTCTCCGCATTCCCACCAGACAAGAATCAGTGAGTTCAATTTGGATAAGTAATTGCAACATCACCAAACCATTGACTTTGTGAAGGCTGCTTCCAGAGACTTTTTTCAAAAGGATTTGTCCATGAATTTCCTGCTTTATGTGGGCTTTTGGGAAATTGGACTGGTGGTGAGGCACTGGGACCCAGTGTGTCCTGCTGGGTCCTAGTGCAGGATTGCTAGGGGGACAAAAAGAGGAAAGGGAGAGCTAGAATGCCCTCTGTTATTATATCATTGTCTTTTCATTATAACTGGCTCTCATTTTAATAAGACTATTATGCTGTCCATGCTTAAAAATGAGATAACATTTTTACAGCCACTATGACATCTATTTTTATCAGCACTGAGTCTTTTGAAAAGGAAATATATTATTTTTCCTTGATACTGTAATGTGATAAATATCCTGCTGCACATGTGCAGTAGCTGCTTATATTTTAGTAGCACCATTTATCCAGAAGGATCCCAAAGTGGTATTCCATAAAATATGGGAATTATTTCGTCCAGCACTGAAATGCAGTCTATGCGTGGAGAAGCACAAGACACCTGTTTAACAGTGCACAACATCACAGCAAGAAGTGTAAAGTACTGTATCCAGTTGAAACTGCAGGAGAAATTAAATAGGTAAAATGCAAGGGCACCAGAGGTAACATTTCTACTTTCACACAAAAAAATAAAAATGCTGTAAGATCTCTTTAATGACCATGCATGGTTAGGTTGTTGGATTCGTTGATTATGTAGCTCATGTGCATAGGGTGTTTCAAAGGTGGAAAATACTAATATAAGTGCTACATATTATTTCATATCTCACCTTGAAAGACTGTGGCTTGAACAACTACACAGTGTATCCTGACACCTGACTAGGGCATTGATTCAGTACAGGTAAGAGTATCACTTTCTGAATCACCCACAACATTTACTGCAACTCATAGTTCCTCCCCTCCCGCATGGCTGGAGTTCTCTGAAAGTGTTTGTATAGGAGGAAAAGGGTGATTTATTAATAGTAACACTCTTGATTTTGACAATTATAAATCCAGATAAGATGATGCAATTAATATTGCTGGTATTTGTGTATTGGATCCTCTATACTCTGCATTTGGAGTAAGCCAAATATTGCAAGAACTCCACAGCTAATATTAATTGTCATCATTATACATCTTCAGAAATGTGACGCGCAAATACATAAAGTAAAGCACCTTGTGTCTTTTTCTTTAGTGAAAGCCATTTTTTCTATAATTCTTGAAGAAATATTTATTAATTTTCTACCTTTTCTCCATCTGAGTGTAAATTTCAGTGTAAAGAGGTATGGCATATATATACATAAATAGCTTGGTTATTTTTGAAGGTGAGGATGAGATGATAGAAATCTCTGAACAATCTTTGTCCTTTTCCTTTTCCCTTCATGCATATCCCAGTTAACCATGACTACTTCCTTCCCCTTTAGTCCCTGAAGATATTAGAAGATGGGGAACTGCTGGCTGCTTGATCAAAAACAAATAGATAAAGGAAATGTAAAGTAAAATTTCAAATTAAGGAGTCATTTCTTTAAACAGGTTGGATTTTTTGGAGTGTAGTGTGATGTTCCATATTCACTCTATACTGAGGTGGCAGAGGGTACTGATATTATAAAGCTAAATAATGCAACCCTATTACCTGCATTCATAGTAACATAGATCATAACAGTACAATCAACACTGCTGTGCTGGTAGTATGTAATACACAAAGACTAGTAACTCTGCATAGTAAAATCCTTGTGATGATTTTGATTTAAAGTAGCTGCTGTTTGTTTAATTTGGGTATTTCTATATTACAAAAAGTCAGGCTTCTCTGCGGGACACCTGTCAAATTTGTTAGCTCATCTTAATTTCATAAAACTGTTGTAATTTTTTTAATTCTGAAAGTATAATGTGTAGTGTAATACATGAACATATGTGTGTATACTGCATACTACATCTAAGTCCTATGTATATATGTGGATATTCTGTTTAGAGGTTGCCTGAGATTACGGGAATCCCTGTTAAACATAGTGTGTGAACAACTCCCCTTGCTTCCTCTCACGGGTTTTGCTGAAATTGAATTGGCAGTAGCTGTTATTTTTCTGGATTGGGTGCAAGAAAATACCAATTTATTGGTCATAATAATTTGCCACATTCTATATGCTCCCTTGACTTAGAAGGTTTAGTGAGCTTTATATGCTCAAACTGCATATTGAAAGGCAGATTTGCTATGGTCTGTTAACAGAAATGTGTTTTAGCATGAAAGTATTTTTCCCCATTTTTCCTAATTATTTGGTTAAATTATTTCAAGTCTCCCATCTAATATGGCAATAACTTGCCAAGGACATAGGTCATTAAGGCAAGCTGCTTTATATGCTAAAAATCTTCACATTTCCTGCCTATTTACTATGAAAGTTATCCTTTTATGTTTTTTTTAATAAAGTTCTGAGAGCTATCTGGGGAAATGCCCCTTTGCATTCTGAAAGCACAATCTTTAATAAAAAAAAAAAAGGATACTGGAGTTATATTAATTTAATAGTAAATCTTTTTTTTTTATTGTCGTTTCATTCTTTTGCCCCAGGATAAACAGATAAGCAGTGAAGAAGATCATTTGAGGAGGATGGAGGAGTCCAGATTACAGTTTAGGGATCAGCTGCGTTGTCTAGAGACAGAACAAGAATCCATTCTCACCATGATAGGAAGTGAAATTGATGCAGCTTGTGAAATCCTTTCCAGGGACTCTGTGGAGAAATTCAAAGTAATTATTAGTTTTCAATCTGCCTTAGATTTTTAGTTTGCTACCTAATGGATAACTATAAGGGAATTTTTATGCATGACTGCTTGTATTCACATATCCAGATAGTTTCTTAAGTAAAATATTTCAAATATGACAGGTGACACTATTTAAGAAAATATGGTATTAAGCGTATTATGGAATTGTGGAGTAACGCATGTTGCTGTGTATCTTATAAAGAGATAACATAAGCCCCCTCCCGTGCATCACCAGAAGTTATTTTCAGTTGCCAGTCTTTTTCTTCATAAATAATGGTTTCCGATTATTAGTGGTTGATGTGAAATGACGTCCCTAGTTGCAAACTGCATCACATTGGCTCATTGTTTGACACTCAACATTAACTTCCTTACTGTTTTGCTTGGAAACGATGTTCAAATCTTAAAATTGTGGGTCATACCGGTAATTCATATTGTGTCTCGTCTCTCTCATATGACAAGTGGTTAAAAGAGAAAGTGTCAGTATATTTCAACCCCTAGGGTATTTATTAATAGACCTCAGCATGCTGCTCTAGCAAATAATGAAGATAATCTTTGGTAAAAAATCTATAGTTTCTGAACAAAGATTCAGAAACTCAGTTTAATAAAGTATTCTTTCTTAAATTCAAACTAATTTTTTATTTTAAAAATTCAGTTTGTTTAATAAGATTGGTAGTACAACAGAAAAAATGTCTTATGTTTATTCTTGTGAACAATGTGTTTCAAATTTAAGTCATATTTTCTAGTATTACAAAAATGGAGAATGGAGATAGTTATACTTTATATGCTTTATACTTTAACACACATTCTTTTATCACTTAACACTATGGTTTTTGAGGAGTGTAAATGTTGCTACTGCTGTAGTGTACTTTCTTAAAAAAAGGGAAAATAGACATTTTTTCAACATGGAAATTTCTCTAAATATTTTAATGCTATTCAGACTCTGGAGTAATGAACTGAGTGTGACATCCTGGCAGACAGACATCGATCTGTTTAAATGTTTCACCACATAATAAAGAGCAAATTTCCTAACTTTCCTCCTTTCTGAACTCCCAAGTTTTGATTTCTAAAGTCTACTGAGCAGCACAGATGGAATTATTGTTTAAATTTACATGGTTCCTAGAAATTACAGTTAACTTGGAATTTAAAAGTAATGCCAAAGTATGGAGGTTTTGTTTTCATTTTAAAAGAAAAGTTTGCATGTCAGCTTCTCCTGGCTCATCCAGTTTCATCAAACCCCTTAAGTTGCATGCCATTGGCAAGTTTAAAACATATTTGAGCCACTTGACCTTTGCTTTAGCCCATGAAGGGGACATCATTTTTATTACAGCAAAATAATTTCTTGCTCTCTTCCCATGGGTACTGAGTAGAGGTGTTGTATGGAGGCAGTGCAGTTGGCCTTGGGAGAAGTAGGGAAAACATGGCTCTCATTGGACTTCAGTGATGCTCCTCTCTCCAGCACTATGGGTTCTGTCAAGGGCTCTGGAAAAGTTTAACTCAAGTCCTTTTCTTCTACGAGTATCACTGCAATCTTGTTGTCTTGTGAGGGTTTAAGAGGAAGATAATGGTGCTATTGGAGGAAGCTAGAGAATCTCTAGTCTTCATCCATTGAATTCTCCTGAAAGCAAAAATCTGACCAGATTTGCTAGTTGTCCCAAAGTGGAGTTTTAACTTAAAGAATTCTAGATAAACAGTTGGGATTTTTTTTTCAAGCAGTCTTTTGCTGCCACATGAATTCCCCTCTGCTTCCTCTGCAAAAAACCCCCCAAAACCCTTAAGTATTTTGACTTTCTCAATATACAAATCAGTACAAGAAGTACTGCTTGTGATCTTTTCATTTTGGCATCAGTAGTAGAACCTACTTAATAGTGTTAAAGGAATAGATTTCTTACAAAAACATAACTTGACTTGCACAAAAGAAGACCCAAAAAGGCCTTTTTGCATGAATATCAGATAAAAGTATCCCAGTCCAACAAGTATTGTAAATTAAACAATAAATAAAGTCATACCACTTTGAGATGGAAAAGAGCAGGATATATAAGGCATGATACAGGATTGTTCTCTACAAAAGAGGATATATCAGATGTTAAATGGACATTGAACTTAACTAGACTTCCATTAAAAATACAGATCTGTGCAAAACACAGATTTTTCTTCTACTTCTTTAAAAAGAAGTAATGAAAAACAACCCACTAAAAGGAATAGATTCATTAAATAAAAAATATAGAGATTAGGTATAATAATTCCTTTTTAACACATTTTAATTTGTGGTGTAGTTGGCTTTAAAAGGGATTGGTGGAAGAGAGGCCTGGCAGACCATCTGATGTATGATTTGCTAATGAAATACACAGTACAGATTTATCTTCTGTCTTAATTAGTAATTTTATTACCTTAATATTCAAGAAGGGATATGTAAGAACTTGAAATCATCAATCTCAAATACCTGAAGTAAGTATGGTATTTTCTTATAGCTGGAATGGAAGATACCATCATCACAATAGAATAGCAAATATTGAGTTTTTATTGGTGCCCACTGTACTTTTCTCTCACTCTTTGATAAAGCGAGAAAAGTGTAATTAAATAAAGCAGTCAAAATCTCATGTTCTATTCCAGAAGAAAAGCCAAATTGCTAACAATGAAATCACAAGTAAGAATAGCCTGTACTACTGTGCTACACGATGTGGTGCCATACAGTCTGGAGGAAATGAGGTTGGATGACTCTGAACCTAGTCTTTTTAAAAAACAAACAGAGAAACAAACAAACAAGTGAAGGACATAAATGTAGAGGTCAAACATAGGAGTTTATTATGTACAGTGCTGACGGAGTGTCACCTCGCTTATTAGGCTCAGAGACACTGTCAATCAATATTTTCCATGGGCAGGGAAAGTGATGGGGTAGGCAGTCCCACACCCCCAGATAGGTTTAGCTGCAAGGCATGATAGCACAGTAGCCAATGGTCAAAAGGTTACATAATGTCTCCGCCCATGGTCTCAAGTTAACAAATTAACATTTAGCATTTAATTAGTACTTTAATAAATGTATTAGTATAGAATATATGTTGGATTCAGTTTGGGGTCCATAGGAATGAAGTAGCTCCTTTGTCCAACAGATACATATCTAGGGGTAAAAGCAAAGAAGCAGTGAAAGTAAATGGCAATAAAGATTGTCTTTCAAGTTGCTTATTTGGGTTTTAAGGCAGGTATTGGTTCCTGGGAAAGGGAGGTGGGAGGAGGCCATATCTTATACTAACATGCTTGAACCTTTCATAAACTCAAGGTTGGATGTGTGGGAAGAACATCTCCCTACAGAAGAAACTAACGGAACAGAAACAGGGCTTCTTTGTTCTGTTTGCAACTTTGAATAAGACACAATTATTGCCCCCAACATCTGGCATTTTGCTGACCAGGCATATCTTAACAAAAACAAGGTTATCTTTGGTTATTCTGCTTTCTCTTAGCTAATCACTATTTGCTAGGCCTCTGACCTCTTGACCAAACTCTGGACTTTGGGTCTGTACACAAATCCATATACCAGGTTATTACATCAGCAATGGATTTTAACCCTTCAACAGGCATTTTAACATGTGATTCAGATCAATAGTTGTAAATTGCATTTCCCTGTAAATTAAACATAATTTTCACAAAGGGGCACCCAGAATATAGAATCATAGATCATAGAATCATAGAATATCAGGGTTGGAAGGGACCCCAGAAGGTCATCTAGTCCAACCCCCTGCTCGAAGCAGGACCAATTCCCAGTTAAATCATCCCAGCCAGGGCTTTGTCAAGCCTGACCTTAAAAACCTCTAAGGAAGGAGATTCTACCACCTCCCTAGGTAACGCATTCCAGTGTTTCACCACCCTCTTAGTGAAAAAGTTTTTCCTAATATCCAATCTAAACCTCCCCCACTGCAACTTGAGACCATTACTCCTCGTTCTGTCATCTGCTACCATTGAGAACAGTCTAGAGCCATCCTCTTTGGAACCCCCTTTCAGGTAGTTGAAAGCAGCTATCAAATCCCCCCTCATTCTTCTCTTCTGCAGGCTAAACAATCCCAGCTCCCTCAGCCTCTCCTCATAAGTCATGTGTTCCAGATCCCTAATCATTTTTGTTGCCCTTCACTGGACTCTCTCCAGTTTATCCACATCCTTCTTGAAGTGTGGGGCCCAAAACTGGACACAGTACTCCAGATGACGCCTCACCAATGTCGAATAGAGGGGAATGATCACGTCCCTCGATCTGCTCGCTATGCCCCTACTTATACAATATATCTTAGACTCATAAACTCATAGCTATTAAGGTCAGAAGGGACTATTATGATCATCTAGTCTGACCACAATGCAGGCCACAGAATCTCACCCACCCACTCCTGCAATAAACCTCTCACCTATGTCTGAGCTATTGAAGTCCTCAAATCATGGTTTAAAGACTTCAAGGTGCAGAGAATCCTCCGGCAAGTGACCTGTGCCCCATGCTACAGAAAAAGGCAAAAAAAACCCAGGGCCTCTTCCAATCTGCCTTGGAGGAGAATTCCTTCCCAACTCCAAATATGCATTGTTGTTGATACAGTAAACTGCAATCTAATAATAAAACATTTAAGCATTTTGAGGATGTTCTAATCACATAGTGTTGTAGTGATCATATGGATAAAGCAGGAAAAAGAACAGAATTACTATGTACCTGAGTTGCATTTTAAACAAGAATTATACTGATGGCACTGCATTCCTTATCCTTTAATGTGACCGATATAAAATTAACAGCTCTTTAAAATATTTAGGAATAAACCTTCCAATACTGATCTTTAGTCATGATTTTTTGAATTAGTGTGCTCATTTTGTTCAGTAAATAAGAAAAAATTTCCCTCTGTGTCTAAATTTTTTTTCCAGGCAATATCACTTACACCTGGGTTAAAGAATGACCCTCATCGCTGGTTAGCAGAAACAAAGGTAACTTCATCTGTTGGATATTATTGGATAAAATAATATTAAGCTGGTTTTGGTCACTAAAAATGGTATTTGAAAATTGCAGTTAAAAAGGGGTTGAGAGAGAGAAAAAGAAAAAGTTAAAAATCTGTAACATTTCTCTGATAGGTATATTGATATTTCCAGCGTGGTGACTGGCCTTTCAAGCCAATAGATGGTAATGATTTTTTTCAGCTGAAGGTCTTTGGCAATCTCTTGCTGCGTAGCAGTAGGGGATTTCCAGTGTGAAGTGTCACCATATTTCTGAAGAGTATCAGATTTTAGCCTTTTTATTGGCCCTTTTATTGGCAGTTATGGTACTTAGCATCAATAAGCGATAGATATTTGTAGAGCCAAATTTACAGCATTTCTCCCTTAATTGTGCTCACTAAATTTGAGCACACCCAAATTCTGAGCACCCAGCAAAACGAGTGCATTTGTGGGTGAAATGATGGAAGCCTGCTGCAAATATGACCCTTTGGTCCTGGATTGCCTTTTCTCTTTTATCAATTCTTTTGGAGTAAAACAAGGTAAGTTTATAGTCCACAGGCATGCTTCTTTCTATAGGGTTATAAGAAAAGCCAAGACATGTTTTGTTTTAAGCAGTTTTGGTTTATATCTAAAGGCTTTTAGACTGGATTCTTGAAAAATGTGCTATTTTCCTTTTACCCTTCTTCTAAAGCCTATGACCCACATAATGTGAGTACACACATACTTGGAAATCTCTCATGAGCCTGCCAACCCTGGCATGTGAGCATACTGTAAGCTTTCATTTCTGTGCCTCAGCTTAATGGTTCAAAGAGATGACTGGTAACTTCTAACCCTTGCTTTTTACTTTGCAAGCTCTGTAAGCAGTCTTATCCAGTATCTTTTAATAGGATTAAGCTTCTCATGATTAAAAATAGCTTTTATACTGCATGAAACAAACCTTTTCCTCTGCAGTGTAAAAGGGTCATGACAGGGGAAGAAAAGTTGACCAATTGACTGAGGAGAAGTTGAATCTGTTTGCTAGCAAGGTGGCTTGAGGTTATTGATGGGCTAGCATGTAATACACATAGATCAAGAGTGAATATCACTATAAATAACAGAGATAAGATTTTGAATCAGAGAACAAGAACTTTATAGGAAACAGTCTCCTATTCAGATAGGTGCTGCTGACATCCTAGGCAATATTAGAAGGACCTTCCAAAGGGCATTTAGTAATTGTTTTCATAAATCTGCCAAATGAGTTTCTTTACTTATTGGTAGAGAAGACCTGAAATGAAAGGAATAGAAATACTGCAGTTCTGTAGATTTGCACGTTATATATAAAAGATTATATTTCTGGGCTGAATCTCTGATCACCTGGAATCACTTCAATTCTACTTCCAGGTCACTGCAATTGCTGTTGAATATTGTAAAGATGGGGACTTTGGTTTCTAGCATTTCTGAAATCCAAATTTTGTGTTTCCTGGTTGTTCTTTGAATGATTGCATATATGCATTCCACTCTTAGTATCAGTGCACCCAGTGCATGGCTGTCAGAAACTTTTTCCCTCAGTGGTATCTGTTGGGTGGTATGTAGTTATAAAGGGAAGAACTGCCTTTAGCCCGTCAGTTCCTTCTTACCACCCCTAACGGTCATTAGAACTCTGTTTTCTACCAGAACTGTTATTTCTCTCAGCCTTTTTGAATGTAGTGTAAGTCTAGTCTTAGTAATGTTATGAAAGTAAGTTTTAATAGTATTATAGATATTTTTTAAAAAAAAATTTTTGACTTCTTGTTTTCCCTGTTCAGGGTTTTTTTCTATGTATGACGCTGAGGTATGCCCTGGTCATCAGATTTCAAGCCATGTGTTTCTGGCTCCAGGCCTATGCCCATGAGTGACCTGCACAACAGCTGCCTAAAGTGCTTGGGAGAAGCACATATGAGGGACTGGTGCCAGGCTTGCAGGGGGTTCAAACCTAGGGTGAAGAAGGATAAGGAGGCTAGGCTGAAATTCCTGTTGATGAAGGCAGTGGTCAGGCCACTGTTGCCACTGTCCTGATCTGACTCGGTGCTGAGTGCTGCGATTTCAGAAAGCGGTGCACCTCCAGCTTTAGCAGGATCCTGGCACTGTTCTCCCTCACTCATACCGAGGAAGAAATACAGTGCTTCCACAGAGGCACTGGCCAGGGGAAAGTCTCCACCCTCTAAGTTTGGTAAGAGGGTCAAGGAGGAGTCAAGTAGAGTGCACCTGAAACCTCAGCATCCTCCTCCAACTTGATGCCTAAATCAGCACAGTCAGCTCTGGCTCCACAAGGAGAACTGTTGAGTGCGGTGTTGGAAGTAGCACCGCCAACTTCCTCAGCACCGCAACAAGGGGCCATCTATGTGCCTCCTACCTAGAGGCATTTGCAGCAGTAAGAAACCCGCTCTGCCTCTCAGTGCTTTTGACTCCTTCCTTACAGGAGTCTGGTCCCTTGGCACCACTGCCACTTTTGCCAGCAATTCAACCTCTTGTACTCCAGTTGCCTTCTTCACAGATAAGCCCCAAGGGGAAGTGGACTTTGATGGTGTTGCTCCATCCACCAGTAGGCCCTCGGCACTGTTCCCTGGCACTGACTGGATCAGCCCCACCATGGTCAAAGGAAGGGAATTCTCATTGTCTAACTCAGAGGGGGATTTAATATATCACAGTGCTGAAGCAGGACATGCCGGTCTCTGCAGAGATCCTTTCTTTCCACCTACTGCCGTGACCCTTGAATGGGACCTGACAATTGGACCCTGCCCTGGTTCAGTGGCCATTTTGGAACTCTTGAGGGTTTCCCCCAGCTTCCAGACCTTCCCAACACTGTGCATACTCAGTGCACTCCTCTAGAAAGGCTGAGTCTACACACAGAGTGGCTCTGTTTCAAGAGGCCAGCACCAAGACTGGTATCAAGCATTAAGAGGAGGTTCCAGATCCAGAGCAACAGCTGGTAGACGAGATTCTATCCCCCCCGGTCTTGGCTTCCTCTTCAGATGAGGGCATTTGATCTGGCACAACTTCTCCTCCTCTTGATGATTTTAAGGTTTGTCAGGAGTTATTGAAAAGCGTTGTTGCAGGCTTAGGTGCACAGGTCAAAGAGGTCAGGGAGCCCTCGAGTTGTCCTTTTATCATCGGTGGGGCCCTCCACAGTATCTCTGCCAATTAACAAGATGATATTAGAGCCAATAAAGGCTTTTGGGGCAGAGTCTATCCTCTTTGCCTTGAACCTCTAAAAAGGTGGAAAGAAAGTACTATGTACCCTCCCAAGGGTTTGAGTATATTCACCCACCTTTGGGCTCATTAGTTGTCACAGCAGCTAATGAGAGAGAATGAGAGGGATACCAGGCTGCCACCTCCAAATCAAAAGATGCCAGAAGGCTGGACTTATTTGGCAGAAAGATTCATTCGACAGGGTGTTTGGAGCTACATATTGCTAACTAACAAGCTTTGTTGGGACTTCGTTTGTGCAAATTTGTGAGGTTCCATGCAAAAGTTAAAGGAGCTCCTTCCAGAGAACGCTAGGCAGGAGTTCTCTTCCCTGGTCTGTGAGGGCAGACTTATCATGGGAACTTCGCTGCAGGGGGGGCTGGACGCAGCAGACTCTGCACGTAGAACCATGGCCTCTGCAGGGGCCATGTGTAGATCATCCTGGCTGCAGTTTTCTGGTCTTCACTATGAAGTCCAGACTACTATCCAGGACTTGCCATTTGAGGTTTCCTTCACTATTCTTGGACTAGATAGCCCATTCCACTCCTCTTCCGCAGGACCTATCAAAAAAGAGTTGTAGGCGTACGCCTCCCTCTCCTGCTGATTTGGCACTCGGCCCCTCAAGACACCCAGGAATCACAAAACAGGTATTTTTATGAGCCAGTTGAGGTTGTCATACCAGTCTCTATCTTTCCAGGCCTGAACCCTGTCTCTCCTACTTTTGCAGTGCTTGGTCCTGGATTACTTGGGACAAGTGGATCTTGAGCATGGTGGAAGTGGGATATATTCTCTAGTTTGCTTCTACTAATCCCTCCCACCATCCCTCCCTTTCCCTCTTCAGGGACCATTTTCATGAAAAACTCCTTATCCAGGGAGCCATAGAGGAGGTTCCATGTGGTATCAGAGGGAAGGGGTTTTATTCCCCATATTTCCTAATCCCCAAAATGAAGGGGGTCTCAGGTCAATTTTAGACTTGTGTCATCTCAACAATCCTTAAAAAGGATAAAGTTTTGCATGTTCACCCTAGCTTCTATTATCCCTTCCCTGGATCCCAGGGACTGGTATGCTGCCCTCAATTTAAAAAATCCCTACTTCCTTGTGGCAATCATTGAAGCTCATAGGAAGTACCTCTGATTTCTGGTAAATCAAAATCGTTAGTTCATCATAGTACCTTTCAGCCTGTCCGCAGCTCCCAGGGTCTCTTATAAAGGTCATGGCGGTAGTAGCTTTACCCCTACTTTGTCAAAATCCAGTCCAAACTGCAAGTGCAGAGCAGTGTTGCCCCTAGCCAGTCAACATTCAATCCTCTGGAGCTGTTAATCAACAAAGAAAAAATATGCCCTCAAGTACAAGACCTCGTTTCATCGTGGGATCTAAGCTTAATATTGTCAAGATGTATGGGTCCCCCATTTGAATCATTGACTACTGCTCACTGCTGCATCTATCAATGAAGTTGGCCTTTTTGGTAGCTATTAGCTTGGCCAGAAGAGTAAGGGAGCTGTGGGCATTAATATCGGGATCTCGACATACAATCTTTGTTTAAGGACAAGATTTACCTACATCCTCATCTGAAGTTCGTCCCAAGGGTGGCTTCCTCTTTCCACATCTACCAGCCAAATTATTTGCCTGTATTCTACCAGAACCACATATGACCAGGGAAGAAGAGCATTTGCATGGCTTGAACATCAGAAGAACCTTGGAATTTTACCTGAATAGAACTACACACTTTTGTAAATCCTCACAGCTGTTCGTAGCTGTGACAGGCAGAGTAAGAGGTCAATCAGTCTCCACCAGAGAATTTCTTCCTGGACCGCATCCTGCATACACATGTGCTATGACTTGGCTAATGTTGCTCCACCTGACAGAATCACAGCTCGTTTGTTGAGGTCACAGTTGATCTTGGCAGCCTTTCTGGCACAAGTTCCAACTGCAGACATTTGTAGAGCAGTACCCTGGTCTTTGGTCCACACATTTGCCTCTCACTATGCTGTGGCTCGAGACTCCAGAGATGATGCTAGAGTGGGACAAATTGTTCTCCAATCTCTATTGAAGTAGACTCCGATCGCACCTCCTGTCTGAAAGTGTGTAAGTCACCAAGATTTGAACGCACATGTGCAATCACTTGAAGAAAAAAATATTTACTAACCTGTTCCATAACTGTTGTTCTTTGAGAAGTGTTCCCATGTCTATTCCACAACCCGCTCTCCTGCCCCTTTGTATCAGAGTTACGACAAGAAGGGAGGGGCTAGGGATGGCTCTGCTCTTTATACCAGTGTGAGGACAACAGGGAGAGCCTGAGCCACACAACAGGTACTGTCTTGCGAAAAAGTTTCTGATGGCTGTGTGCTGGATGCACCAACACCAAGAGTGGAGTGAACATGTGTAATGCATCTCAAAGAACAACAGTTATGGAACAGATTAGTAACCATTTTTTTCATAGCTAGCTGAGGAGAAAATAGATAAAAATTGTCTGGGTTCTGGGGGTGTGTGAGTGTTTGAATGACAGAGCAACTATTCAATAATTGAGGTTACATCAAGATTTTCCCTTAGAGCAGGACTAAAAATTGACTCTGTTTCATACTGCAGTGGTTGAATTTAGATTCCACATTTGGCACAGTAATTCTTCGTTGGACAGTTGAATTTTCCATGCAATTTTTTCCACGTTTTTTTAACTAACTTTTGCAGAGGCACTGTTTTAAAATGCTCCCTTTTTGAAATTTGGTTTTGTTTTCCTCATGTATCATTAGGTTTCTGAAGCTCAATAGTCCCCACAAACTACTCCCCCACAGACATACTAATAACTTCTCAGATATAGATTGCTTTTTGAACTTTTAAAATGAAATACACAGTTTATTTCCCTTATTTGTCATAACCTAGATGATCTTCCTTTCCTGACTACAGGTGTATTGATGAGAAACAACAAATTTCAAATATATTAGGAAAGTTTATTTTAATTTTTCATTGAAACTTTGTTTTAATGGATGTTTTTAACTATTTCTCTCCCCAGTTGTGGTCTGTACATACCTCTGGTAAGGTCTGTTCATACCTCTGGGCAGCAGAGGTATATGGGGGTGGACTCTGGGGGAGGTGGTGGTGCTCTGGAGATGCATGTGGGGTGAGTAGAAATGTTGAAGATAGAGCAGGGAGTGGCGGGAAGCCGGAGAGAAATGTACTTGGATCCATGTGTGCTTCAGAAGGGCGTTTGGAAGAAAGGGGATTTAACAGAGGTATTTGGGACATGTGTGAGGGAGAAGCTTTTGCATCAGGAGTGAGATATGTGGGTGTATATAGGGGCCATGGGCTGGGCAGATGAGGTTCAGTGTCCCTATGCTGCAGCCTTGCCACTTGTTCAGGGGCTCTTCTTGATACTACTGCTCTAGCTCCGTGGTGCCCCAAAGCAGCATCACTGAGGAGATCTCTTCAAGCACTGACTGATGCCTCGCTTGAAGAGACTCTGCATCCTCTGGCACTGCTGCTTTGGATCTCTGGAGCACCAGGGAAAACAAGAGTCTCACAGCCAAAACCCTGTATTCCTAGTTAAACCGCAACTTGGTCCCTCAATAACCCCAATCGCTCAAGTGAACTGAAACGCAAGTGGTTAAAATATATTCAAGTCCTGGGCTTTTCTTATTTTTAAAGTGGTTGACACCTTAAATATTTAGCTATTAGCATAAAAGCTGGTTGTTTTTAATGCTTTAAAAGTCATCTCTCAGATCACATCTTAGTTCTGAAATGATATTTTTGCTAACTGCAAATGGGATTTCTGCTTTTTCTGTTCAGTTTTATTTAAATTATGTGTATATATATTGTGACGGGGCAAGGCCAGATGGCTATAGAAAAGTAGTGGGAGATAGATATATTAGCTCCAGGCTAAACAAATCCCTAGTACCAGGTTAAGTGGAATGGAAGCTGCTCCAGGTGAATTAAGACACCTGGGGGCAATTAAGAACTTTCCAGAAGGCAGGGAGAATGCTAGGTTGATTGGGACACCTGAAGCCAATCAGGGGCTGGCTGAAACTAGTTAAAAGCCTCCCAGTCAGTCAGGTGGGTGTGGATGTCAGGAGCTGTGGAAGGAAGTTGTGCCATTGGAGAGGCTGAGTAGTACACACCATATCAGGCACAAGGAAGGAGGCCTTGAGGTAAGGGTGAAGTGGAGCTTGAGGAAGTGAGGGAAGTAGCCCAGGGAATTGTACATGTCATGTTTCTAAAAGGTCAGCTACCATAGCTGATAGTATTAGGGTCCCTGGGCTGGAGCCCGGAGTAGGGGGTGGGCCTGGGCTCCCCCCCCCCCAGCTTTGCCCCCTGATTAATCACTGAGACTGGGAGACAACAGAGACTGTGCAAGGAAGGATAACTTCTCCTCACCTCCCTTGCTGGATTATGATGAAAATGGCTCAGTAGACTGTGACCCTTTTCTCTAGAGAAAGAAGGGTTACGTGGAGGGTCACAGTGAGCCTCTGAGGCTAGCGAAATCCGCCAGGAAACATGGAACCCACGGAGGCAAGCACAGAGCTTTGTCACAATATGTATGTATTATGTACAGCATTCTGTAAAACCTCACACATTTTCACTTTACTAATATGCAAATCTGATGATACTCTCACAAAACCCAGCAGTCTCATCCCATTTCACAGCAAAGATTGTAATGTAGTCTCAGCTGCTGCAGCATCAGGGACTCAGGTATGGGGACATATCTCTTGACCGCAGTCAAGGGAGGGGTAGATGGGAAATGATTTTGTGGTTCATGTGGCTGACACTGAAGGGAATGTGGTTAGAGCTGCAAGTGTTGGCGTTAGTTTTCACAGTCCTTCTATAATCATGACATTGTCATCTTTGTATAGGCTGTGCCTGAAATTGGTGATTTTTGGCTCATTCAATGGAGTGGCTCAAATTCCATTTTTAATTATGACCTGAGGCTGGAGTATGAATTCTGGACATGTTATCCTCAATCCCCATGTATGAGGACAGAATTAAACTAGTCTTTAGGTACTGAATAAAGTACTGCAGTACCTACAATTTTAAATTATTTGTTCTGCATCCTGTTGTCACATTCACTATCATTCAAGGTGGAATCTACTCCCCTTTAGAATCATCACTTTTTCTGTCCTATGTGTCTCTTCCTTCCCCATCTTCTTCTCTCTGTTTCTTCCCTTCTTCTTTAGTTCTGGGAATTTATGAGTGTAGAAATGGTTTTGTTCAGGTTTAACTCTTAAAAAATCAGCTCTTAATTGGAGTGGAGACTGTGGGAATAGGCCTTTTTTAATTATTATTATTGTAGTTTAATCCATATACTTTAATGGATTCTTTATGTGAGGCAGGTTGGGGAGTAAATATTTTTTCACTGGACAATGCATTATGTGGTTTTCAATTAAATGTTTTTTTCACCCAAAGCTATAGGCTGACACACGTACATAGAGGTGAAATGGTTTCTGACCTCAAATTGTGAGTGGTGAAATGGTGACTTGAAACTATTACAGTCACCCCAAACCTACCTCTCCATTTGTGGTGTCCAGACCCTGGTCTGTAAGTGGTAGACCATAGGTCCACTCTTAGTATTTTGAGTTTCATAAATTTTAAAATAATAGATTTCTTGTTAGATACTTGAACTCGCCCACGGCAATGATGTGGCTGCTGTATCGATCTGTGGTACATTGCGCCATCTTGAGCTTAGTAAAAGCACAAGAGTTATTGGAACTTGCAATCTCCATACGCCCCAATTTAATACAAAGATTTAATAATTTTTTTTAAATGTACTGGGAGATATAGAAAGGTTCAGGCCAAAGCTGTATTTGCGAGTTCAATAGCTCATGTGTTCCTTCTACTGTTGGGACAACCAAACCATTTGAGTTTGGGTCAGTTTAGAGCTGGGCATTTTTTGCTTAGAAGCTCTGGTTTCAATGTTAGAGCCAGATTTTGGCAGGGCATTTTGTGTAGGTACCCTTCCCAAAAATCAGTGCCTCTGCGATGGAAATATGGGGCAGAAGTCATGCATCCCATTTGTTGTTTCCCTTAAATTTGTTCAGAGAATATTTTGGAAGTTGAGAGAGACTTAATCAAGCAAGGTGAATGAACAACATGATGGTAATTGAAATTTAATGTCAATAAATGCAAAGTAATGGAAATTGGAGGGGAAAATTAAATGGCTTATACACATTACAGAGTTCTAAATTAGCTGTATAATTTCAAGAAGGGGACCTGGGCTTCATTGAAGACATCTCAGTGAAGACCTCTGCCTGGTGCAACTGCAGTCAAAAAACCAAAAAAGATGCTAGGTTTCATAAGGAATGAGGAATATGGGAATAATATAAGACCTTAGATAAATTAGTGGCATGACCTCATCTTGAATATGGTGTGCAGTACGGTTATCCCATCTCAAAAGGATATTGCAGGACGAGAGGGAGTTTAGGAAAGTGTGACAAGAATGCTTAAGTACCTGGAAAAGAACCGAAGACAAATTGAAAAGATTGGGATTATTTTCCTTAGGAGATAATAGAGGACATGATAAAAGTGGATAAAATAATAAATGACTTAGAGAAGGTAGATGGGGAAACTTCAGCTCACCCTGTCTCATAACTCAAGAACAAAGACATTTAATGAGTGAATGGTGGTAAATTCATAACTCATAAAAGGAAATACTTTTTCACACAATATGTAACTAACCTGTGGAATTATCTGCCACAGGAAGACATTTAGGCCATTAACATAATAAAATTCAAAAAGGGATTAGACATTTATATGGATAACAAGATTATTGAAAGTTGTTATAATTAATTATAACAATGTTGTGGAAGAGCTATTAAACCTCATGCTTCAGGGGATAATCCAGTCTCTAACTGCTAGAGATCAGGAGACCTTATGTGGGAGGCAGATTTTCCCACGTTTACCTGTTGCTTGTTTCTTACCCCTTCCTCTGAAGCATGGCCATGTTGCTGGCCGCTGTCTGATAGAGGTTCCTGGACTAGATAGCTCTTGGGTCAGATCCACTATGGCAGTGCCTATGTTCCTCTGCAAACCAAGTGTTGCAGGAATCATGCCATCGCATTCCAGGGTAGGGCCTGTTCACCAGGCTGCCTGTATACCCTCTGAACCAGCAATGGCCAATAGACTCTCAGCCTACAGGATTATTCTCCTGGAAAAAATAATTTACATGTTTGGCTTGAGCATGCAGTTGCTGCCAACCAAAATATATGTGCACATTTTGAGTCCATTTGCATGTTAAGTCAGAATTTGTCCTTTAATATATTTTTAATATTTCTTTTTAAACTTGTATAGCAATAGCTATTATAAATCAATAGGGTGATTCCAAATGTTCTTGTTTGTTCAGTATAGAATTTAAGTCCTAGTATTTTTATTAGAATGCTCTCTCCTTTTAGTGTTATATAAATTTGTTCTTCTCTAGACTAAACTTCAATGGATGTGTGAAGAGGTGAAAGAGAGAGAAAGCAAGGAAAGGAAGCTGCGGCGCCACCTATTGCAGAGTCGAGAGCAGCTTGAGCACTTGACACTGAGCACGGAGTGTGAGCGTCAATCTCTCTTTGAACAAATAAAAAATCAAGAACATGTCCTGGAGGAAGTTAACAGAGAAAAGAGAGGTAAGTTGACCAGTTCATTTTTGTTAATGAAGGAAGAGAAAGAAGGGAGAAATGCTGATCTTGAGAATTACCAAAGTACATCCAAATCTGCTTTATCTGGTAGTCATTAAGAAATCCAGTTGGTGGTTGCTAGTGCTAACTAGGGAAACAGATTTTTGTTTCCCCTTGGTTAAGTTGGCTTATTTTGCCAACAGCTATATTTCAGTTCAGTAAATGTCTGAAGAACACATGGGTTTGTGAAATGGGAAGTAGACATGCCAATTAGTCTTTCAGTTCTCATATTTAAGGCATATCATGACCAAAAACATTACTAGAAATTATAGAGGAGAGATAGGAGACAGCATTGCTAGGAGCTTACATTGTCTTTGCCTTCATCCTGCTTTTATCTGTAAAATAAATTATTCTCAAGTAATCTCTTTTTTGTTATACAAAAATATGAAGAACCTGTTTTGGAATTTTCCCATTTTTTATTTTAATGGTCATAACTACTTTTTGCTGTCATGAACCACATAAATAGTATTGTTGTTTGTCATAATGATGGCCTATTAAGAAGAATGGAAAATACAAAAATGGTAAATGTCAGAGGATGTCCTGAATTCCTTTTATGATGGTCTAATGAAGCCTGATTACAAGATTTATTGGTAAATGTCTTGTCTCTTACACATGTTAAAATACTGAAGAAAATAAGCTTTGCATTATATAAAATGAGTTTTAACCAGTCACATGTGGGATGAAAAAATACAAAAATAAAACGGGAGAATGTATTTTTTTAAATTAACTTTGCATGTTGGAAAATAGGCATTTAACCTAATTTAAACCAGGACATTTTTTTAATGGAAAAGAGTCTAAGGAGCCCATCTAGTCAAATGCCTGATTGTGCTGTTATATTATTAGCATTATTGTTGGTACCCTTCTTATTCCATTTTCTTAGGCCTATGATGTCAAGCACATTTGAGGGCTATTATCTCTCTTCTCTTTGAGCTTTTTCTGTGTTTACATACAGATACCAAAGAAACAGCCAATGAGGTACCTCATTACTTTTGGGGGGTTTACCTTGTATTATGATTACATTGTTTATATGTTTTCTCTCTGGCTAATTAATATTTCTTTCTGGTTCAATAATCTTATTTCAGTTGCCTCTTTCTTTTTAGAAGATTCTGTGTTGGATTTTTTGCCAAGTTAGTGGTGAGTGAAGCTGGTAAAAATAGTTTGGAAGGATGGTCTTGTGATTAAGGCCTTAGAATGGAACATTGAAGATTTTGGTTCTGTTTCTGTCACAGACTTACGTGACCTTTTGCAAAACACTTCATGTCTTGGTGCTTCCATTGTTCATCTGTAGCATGGAGTTAATACTTTGTTATTATATCACAAGGATTTTGTGAGGATAAATTCACTAATGAATGTGAGGTCCTCAGGTCCTGTGGTTCTGTCACTGAAAAAACAATATGCAAAAATGCCAAACACAGGCAAGAAGAAAAGGAAACCAACACCAGGACCTAAAGAAATGTATATTTTATTTTTTGGATCTGTATTACTAACGTTTGTTCAATATTTTTGAGAGAGATCTTTATTAAATAGATCTTGCATTTATATAGCACCTTTAATCCTGAAGGGTCCAAAAGCAACGTATAACACTGAAAAAAGCAGCAACCTCGGGGTTAGAGAGTAACAGAAAAGAGCTACTCAACAATATGTGGCAGGAACTTTTTTGGCAAAGGATACCAGACCTATGCCAACAAAAAATATCTTTACATTTTTAAAGTCTATGAAGAAATTGTGTTTTTTAAGGTGTTGACCACAATAAATTGCATAATACTCAATCTGGCTACTTCAGAAAGATGAATCACACAACTGACCATGCTTGGATTTGGCCCTTCTGTGATTTTTAACCTGTGAACACTAGCAATTTGAAACTTGAAAACGGAGAGGCATATTAGCTGAGTTGAACTATTAGAATGGGAGGATGAGTGGTTGCATTTCAGTTTTGTACGTTGCTTTGGGATCTCAGGATGAAAGGTACTATATGAAAGTAAGATATTATTTACATGATATTTCTCAGCAATAATAAACAAAAAAAAATATTGTTACATAAGCTTTAGCGGTATTGGAATGATAGTGCTTACAGCTCACTTAGGAAGGACCAGATGGTACATGGCCATCTAAAAGTCTGTCTTGTTTTTGAGTAGGTGCATTTTGTTCATGCTGGAACAAAGTTGAAGAAACAATTTAAGGCCCCAAGTAAACCGGTCCAGAGTCCAGTTTCAGTAGGTCTAATAAATAACTTTGTCAATGTGAATGAACAGATTGAGAAGAGAGGAACTAATCAACAGAGATGTAAATCGCCCAGATAATTTGTATATAGTGCCACATATTCAGAATTGAGATTTGAATACTTTTTTTGTGGGTGAAAGACAAGCACCCATTAATCTCACAAAGGCCAATCCATTTTTATTCCTATTTTTTTAAAATAAAATCCAAGATATTCCACCATGGTAAGTTCAAGTGATCAGAACTGAACCAGAACTTTGTGTTTTATCAGGCATATGCCATCCACTACTTTAAAGTTGCTCCTATAGCTTTCTGTTCTTTCATCTCATAATATTCTCATAACTTTTGGATTGTTAACCTTTGCATAGGAATCATGTCTTGTGTGTTATGTTCATGTTCCTGAAAATTCTCCTGTTCACACCAATTTCCAGCTATTCAAATCTGTTCTTAATATGTGGCTGATTCCATTTTGTCCTAAGGAAAGATGAGTTAGAAATCTCACAATTCAGTACTTTTACTCAGATTTGTTTCTTTGTAAGTTAATGGTTCCAGAGTAGACCAAAACTATTTCAGTAGCTTGTTCTCTTGTGCCATTATGTTGTGTCCTGACACACTGAAGTCGAAATATTCACAGGACTCAACCACATCATACTATGTAAAATTGAATTCCAGATCGCTTCATGTGTCCCTTCCTGTGCCCAGTTGTTCTTTCCTTATCATGAGTAACATGATGCTATGCTTCTTAATGCTTTACTTTGCCTTATCTTTGGACACTTACAGGATAAGGAGATGTTTATTGCCAAAGTGTGTGATATTTATTACCAAACTAACGGACCTCTTATTTACCATACTTTGTTTTATACCCTGTACTATAGATATTGCCTTTCGTGATGTGGTAATCTCTCAAAATGGCCATATTTTTCATGTGGGTGCCTAAATTAGGTCTCTGCCAAATGGGCAGTTTTAGCCGCAATTATTTGTTTTGTGTTTATTGCTTTAAAAGTCTGCCTTCAACATCCACGTTAGAAAATGTAGACTTAATGTCTTCTCTATTAATTTGGCTGAACTTATTAGAAATCTTGCATTTTTGATTTGCTCAATTTCTGTATTATGTGAGTTTTCCTGGGGGCTGTTTTCATTGAAGAATTTAGGTAAATTCATTCATTCTGTAATTAGTCACCCCAAGTTTCATGGCAGGTATTTAAGTGTTTCACATGTGTGTTGAAGAATAGCTCTCTTAAAAGCACACTTTTTTACGGTACCCATTAATCTTTCTTTAAAAGTTCATTAAACTATATATAATAGCAACCTCAGATTAAATCTGGAAATAGGGAGTGTGTTCTTCATTTCTTTGTGTTCTTCTATCTGTAGAAATATATGCCTAAACTGGGCCTTGGTGAACTATGGTTTTAAATTGAGTTTGGATATTGAACAATAGGCCCAAAGCGTGTAACCAAAAAGAATAAGATCATGAGAAAGAGGGATTGTTTGTGTTAAACTTGTAGTGACCCTTGAAATACCAGCATTATCTTATTTAAGGTTTGAGCTGAATAATTCCTAAGCCAGGGATCAAATAAAGAAAAAATGGTTAATTGGTTACCAGGTACAGTAAATAATTAGTTATATAAGTTTGCTTTAAAAAAATCTTTGTGTAATAATTAAAGAGAAATATAGTAAAGTAAGATGAGATGAAAACCTTGAGAAGAGTAGGGTTCAGCCCTAAACTTCCTCATCTGGCTTTGGCTAAAGTCTAACAACCAGGAATGACATCACTTTTTTTGTTATAGCATATAAAAAAAGAGACTTTTTTTTTTTGTGGAGGTTCTTTCTCAGAGCTTTCCCCAACCCCCTCGGAGTCACGCCATGATGGGAAGCTTCTTCTCAGGCCTGGTCCTGTTGTGAGTACTTTGGCTAGTATTTTTAACTTATGCACTTCTTTAATGACGGGTTTCAGAGTAGTAGCCATGTTAGTCTGTATCCCCAAAAAGAAAAGGAGGACTATTTTCCACTGAATGCATCCGACGAAGTGAGCTGTAGCTCACGAAAGCTTATGCTCAAATAAATTTGTTAGTCTCTAAGGTGCCACGAGTCCTCCTTTTCTTTTTACGCTTCTTGAAGTATCCTCTGCATATTTCCACTCTTGGGGTTGGCCAGCCAGGTGCAGCTAGGACAGTGGAACCTTCTAGTAGCAGGGTGGATAGGGGTGCCTCGCCCCTCCCTTCCTTGCCTCCAGTGTTTGAGTGCATTAGGATGGCATGCCTATGAAAAGGGCGTAGAGCCCATTGCTGCCTCAGTTCCTTCCAGCCACAGCAACGATAAGACATGAACCTCTCTAGCTCCTCAGATCCATAGTTAAGTGCCTTTAGATTAGTTGTTGTTTGAAGTTAGTGTAGTTAATAGGATAAGTTCATTTTAGATAGTAGTTATAGTTGTTAAGTAAAACACTGAGCAGTTCTGACATGGCAGATCCCAATGCAAAGATGCATGATTTTAAGAGGTGCGTGTCACGTCCATTGGTTTTCCCAGCATCTGACATACACATTCAGTACCTGAAGTGCTTAGCCAAGAATCATTCACTGGCACATGGTGTTACCTGCAGCACATTTACTCCTTGAGCCTGGAAGGAGAGACAGAATAAACTTCAGGCTCTTCTGTTACAAGCGGCCTTGTCAGACAAGCTTCAGGGATCTGATAGTTCTAAAGGATCTGAAAATAATGAGAGGAGACTTCAGTTGGCTCTGATTATGTCCAGATCCAAACAAGCATAGACAGCAAAGGCTTTAGATTCAGCATCATGCTCCTGTTCCAAGTTAACTGACCCTTTGCTAGCCAAGTTCTCAGATCCAGTTCAAAATGGGGTACAGTCCTAAGTGGGACCAATACCAGAAAGACAGTCTGAGACTCCTCAAGACTTACCAGAACCAGCCATCTTGGTTCTGAGGAAGAAATAAGCACATCTCGAGTGGCTCCTCGGATTATTCACATTATATGGATCCAAGAACTTTGGATTTAGGACCTCCAGATTGCTGCGAGAATATGCATCTGAAGAAAAGATCATCAGATCCAGTCATGCCAACCCAACCACATAGAATAATAGTTACAGCCCAAATTCTTTTGGATCCACACCTGTTAACGGATCTGATTTAACCACAGTGCTTGCCTGGTAACACAGGATCATGAGGGCTCTCCTCAGTCAATATCCTCCCGCCTAAGACTCCAGCTGGCTCACTGGTCTCTATTTTTCAGATCCTGCATCAGTTAGCTCACCTATTGCTTCAGGATTGGATCTGCAATTGGATGTTGAGCCTGATCTGAGGCTCTTACCAAAACCCAAATAATTCCTAAGCCAGGGATTGGCAACCTTTGGCACGTGGCCTGCCAGGGTAAGCCCCCTGGCGGGCTGGGCCGGTTTGTTTATCTGCCGCGTCTGCAGATTCGGCTGATAGCAGCTCCCACTGGCTGTGGTTCGCCGCTCCAGGCCAATGGGGGCTGCAGGAGGCGACAGTCAGCACATCCCTTGGCCCACGCCGCTTCCTGCAGTCCCCCTGGCCTGGAGGAGAGAACCGTGGCCAGTGGGAGCTGCTATCGGCCGAACCTGTGGATGCTCCAGCTAAACAAACCAGCCCAGCGCACCGGGGGCTTACCCTGGTGGGCCATGTGCCAAAAGTTGCTGATCCTGTCCTAAGCAAAGTCTTCCACTTGAAGTAATACTTCTGTATCAAGTAGATGACGTTGCCAGACTGGGGAATTTGGCAAGACTGATTCATGCCATCTTTGGTGCCATGGCCATATTGGCTATCTCCTACTTACCACTACCATGTGATAATCTGGTGCTGGATTCATCTTCCACTGGAACCTACAGATCTGAGGTGTACGGATCTGAGAGGTAGGAAATGTTCCCCTTCTTTGGCACAGGATGCTCTTTTGGAAGAGAAGTACTGGGAAGGATCTCCACTTGATGAATCCCAAGATTTCATGAAACCAGAAAGTGGTTCATGTCCTGATGGCAATGTGAGAGTAACAACAGCATTGTCTTCTTCAGAAGATGCAATTCAGTTTCATGAACTAATTGATAGAATATCCATTTTAAAAATACCATCAGTGGCTTTGGAGGAGGCCACACATCCAGTTTTTGACATTTTGGGGTCTACTGCAAAGGATTAAATTTTGTTGCCTATATTAGAAGGGCTCTGGCAACCAGATAAATCCATTTGGTCTAATCTGTCATTGTGCCAACCAGTTTCAAAAAAGGCTAAATTACACCAAATACCAAAATAAACTCAGGATAGAGGTAAATGGTAATTGAGATAAAATACAACATCGTTTTATAAATGGTAGATTGTGCCAGCCCAATGTGATCTCTTTGAGAATATAACTGATTTTTGACACAGGAAATGCAGCAGATCTAATCTAGCTGGATTTCAGTAAGGCATTTGATACAGTTCCACCCTAAGAAATTATTAGTTAAATTGGAGAAGATGGGGATTAATATGATGATTAAAAGGTGAATAAGGAGCTGGTTAAAGGGGAGACTACCACAGGTCATACTGAAAGGTGAACTGTCGGCCTGGAGGGAGACTACTAGTGGAGTTTCTCAGGGATCAGTCTTGGGACTCATCTTATTTAACATTTTTATTCATGACCTTGGCACAAAAAGTGGGAGTGTGCTAATAAAATTTGCGGATGACACAAAGTTGGGTGGTATTCCAGTACAGAGAAGGACTGGAATATCATACAAGAAGATCTGGATGACTTTGAAAACTGGAGTGATAGAAATGGGATGAAATTTAATAGTGAAAAGTGCAAAGCCATTCATTTAGGGACTATCAACAAGAATTTTTGCTGTAAGATGGGGACTTAATCACTTGGAAGTGATAGAGGAGGAGAAAGACCATGGTGTATTGGTTTATCATAGGATGACTTAGAACTGCCAATGTGATGCAGCTGTGGGAAAAGGTTAATGCAGTCCTAGGGTGCGTCAGGTGAAGTATTTCTAACAGAGATAGGGAACTGGTAGTGCTAGTATACAAGGCACTGGTGAGACCCCATCTGGAATACTGTGCCCAATTCTGGTCTCCCATGTCTAAGAAAGATAAATGCAAACTGGAAGAGGTACAGAGAAGAGCTACTAGGATGATCAGAGGAATGGAAAACCTACCTTATGAGAAGAGACTCTAAGAGCTTGGCTTGTTTAGCCTAACCAAAAGAAGGCTGAGGAGAGAGATGATTGCTCTCTGTAAATACATCAGAAGGATAAATACCAAAGAGGCAGAAGAATTATTTAAGTTAAGCACCAATATTGACAAAAGAAAAATGGATATAAACTGGCCGTCAATAAATTTAGGCTTGAAATTAGATTAAGGTTGCTAACCATCAATGGAGTGAAATTTTGGAATAGCCTTCCAAGGGGAGCAGTGGGAGGAAAAACCAAACTGGCTTCAAGACTCATCTTGGTAAATTTATAAAGGGGATGGTATGATGAGACGGCCTACGATGGCATGTAGCAGATCTGCGACTGCTAGTAGCAAATATCCCCAATGGCTGGTGATGAGACACTAGATGGGGAGGGCTCTGAGGTATTACAGAAAATTCTTTTCTATGTGTCTGACTGTTGGGTCTTGCTGAAATGCTCAGGGTCCAACTGACTGCCATATTTCAAGTCAGGAAAGAATTTTCCCGCAGCTCAGATTAGCAGAGACCTAATGGAGGGGCTTTCACTTGCAGGTTTAAACTAGAGCAAATGGTGGATTCTCTGTAACTTGAAGTCTTTAAATCATGATTTGAGGACTTCAGTAACCCAGTCAAAGATTGCGGGTCTATTATAGGAGTGGGTAGGTAAGGTTCTGTGGTCTGCAATGTGTAGGAACTCAAACTAGATGACCATGATGGTCCCTTTTGGCCTTAAAATCTGAGTCTATCACCTCAAAGATGGGGTTTTGACACAGTAAAGGAATGTTATGTTATCCAGTTCAAATCCCTTCTTTCATGCATCCTCTCTTTCCCCTCCCTTTCCAGTGACCCTTCCTAGGAGAGATTATTAAGAGTGGAAACACAGATTCTGCTGCATGCAGTGGCTGTAGAAGTAGTGCCATTAATTCACAGAAACAAAGGATTCTACTGTCATTACTTTTTAATCCTAAAAAAGAATGGAGGTGTTCAATTTTAGATCTCAGAGCTCTAAACAGATATGTCAGGTTTAAATTCAGAATGCTGTCTCTGGCTTTGATCATTCCCTCCCTGTCTATTCTGGATTTATTTGCTGATCTTGATCTCAAGGATTCATATTTCCATATCTCAATAATATAATCTCCCTGAAAATATCTACATTTTGTTCTTGATTCAGAGCATTTCCAGAGCTTACCCTTTGGCCTCTCCACTGCACCCAGGGTTTTTACTAAATTCCTGGTTTTGGTAGCAGCTCATTTGAAGAGGCAAGGGATTTTCATCTTCCCTTATTTAAATGACTGGGTGCAGAAAACTCCGTCCAAAAAGGAATTAGAAAGAGCCATTTAGATTACCTGTTTTCTGTCTGAGAACTTTACTCTTCTCATAAACAAAGTCTTCTGATTCCATCTCAAAAGGTTTAATTGGGGTGATCTTCAACTCCATAAAAGAAAGGGCTTTCCTGCTGGAAAAGAGGTTTTTGAAAATATCCATCACCATACAGACACTCCTTTTACAACCCCCTTAAAGAGTGATGTATTTTCTGGCATTATTAAGCCTCATGGCATCTATAACATACATGACTCATTAATAGTCACCACAGATTTATCTGACACATCTCTACACCTTTTCATCTGAGGTCTGTTGGGCTACAGAGATTTCCTGTTACACATGAATATGTGAGAACTGAGGGCCATCCATCTGGGTCTCAACATGTTTCTTCCACAGATACAGGATGCAGTAATTCAGGGAGGCATGGACAACATGTCTGCAGTATATTATTAGAATAAACAATCATCCCAGCTATGCAGTGAAGTGATAAAGCTTTGGGACTGGTACATCCTATACGACATTTACCCAATTGCCTTGAATGTCATGGAGAACCCAACAAGGTCAGAGATCTTCTGGACAGGGACTCCTACCAGATGCACTAGTGATCTCTCAAGGAGTCATTGATTGGGGTTGTACTGTATGACTGGAGAATTGCTAACATAGTTCCTATTTTTAAGAAAGGTAAAAAAAGCAATCCAGGTAATAGGATGAAATTTAATAATGAAAAGTGCAAGGTCATGTATTTAGGGATTAATAACAAGAATTTCTGTTATAAACTGGGGACGCATTACTTGGAAGTAACAGAGGAGGAGAAGGACCTCGGAGTATTGGTCGATCACAGGATAACTATGAGCCACCAATGTGATATGGCCATCAAAAAAGCTAATGCAGTCTTGGGATTCATCAGGCGAGGTATTTCCAGTAGAGATAAGGAGGTGTTAGTACCATTATGCAAAGCACTGGTGAGACCTCATGTGGAATATTGTGTGCAGTTCTGGTCTCCCATGTTTAAGAAGGATGAATTAAAACTGGAACAGGTACAGAGAAGGGCTACTAGGATGATCCGAGGAATGGAAAACCTGTCTTATGAAAGGAGACTCAATGAGCTTGGCTTGTTTAGCCTAACTAAAAGTAGGCTGGGAGGAGATATGGTTGCTATGTATAAATATATTAGAGGGATAAATACCATGGAGGGAGAGGAATTATTTAAGCTCAATACCAATGTGGACACGAAAACAAATGGATATTAACCTGTCATCAGGAAGTTTAGACTTGAAATTAGACGAAGCTTTCTAACCATCAGAGGAGTGAAGTTCTGGAACAGCCTTCCAAAGAAAGCAGTGGGGGAAAACCACATATCTGGCTTCAAGACAAAGCTTGATACGTTTATGGAGGGGATGATATGATAGGATATCCTAATTTTGACAATTAATTGATCTTCGACTACTAGTGGTAGATATGCCCAATGGCCTGTGATGGGATGTTAGACGGGGTGGGATCTGAGTTACTACAGAGAATTCTTTCCTGGGTGTCTGGCTGGTGAGTCTTGCCGACATGCTCAGGGTTTAGCTGACTGCCATATTTGGGGTCGGGAAGGAATTTTCCTCCAGGGCAGAATGGCAGAGGCCCTGGGGGTTTTTCACCTTCCTCTGCAGCGTGGGACACAGGTCATTTGCTGGAGAATTTTCTGCACCTTGAAGTCTTTAAACCACGATTTGAGGACTTCACTAGCTCAGACATAAGTTAGGGGTTTGTTACAGGAGTTGGTGGGTGAGATTCCGTGTCCTGCGTTGTGCAGGAGGTCAGACTAGATGATCATAATGGTCTCTTCTGACCTTAAAGTCTATGATTCAGAACTTCTTCAGCCTTTGGGGGTTTCCGGCAATAGATCTGTTTGTCACCGGATTCAATATGAAATGAAATATGATTTTGCTCAAGAGCGGCCTTGAACAGTCTATCATTGAGGGATGCATTTCTCCTAGATTGGGAAACAGGTTTGATGTATTGCATTTCCCACATTCCCTCTAATCCTCAAAGTTTTAAAGAAAATGAAACAAGATTTGGCCAGGGTAATTTTGGTTATTCCAGCATGACTGAAACAACAGTGGTACACTGAATTACTCTGTTTATCCAACAGCAAATACAAGATGCTTCCATTATTGACAAACTTACTACTCCAGCAGGAGGGGAAGGTTTTCCACTCGGATTTCCAATCATTACACCTAATAGCTTGGGTGATAGGAATTTAACAGATTTAGAAAGATCATGCTTTGTTGTTGTGGTGCAGCAAATTCTTATTAATGTTTAAAAAGCATCTACCAGAAAAAGCTACAATTTTAAATGGAAAAGATTTGTTATCTGGGCAAATGATAGGAATGTTGACCCAATCTCAGTCCCTATAACGCTTGTTTTAGAAACAAGGGGTTTGTCTCTCTCCATTAAAGTCTACTTAGCAGCAGTAGCAGCATTCCATATTCACATTATGGAAAACCCATTTTCTTGCACAAGTTGATGAGAATTTTTTTTTTTAAAGCTGATTGCATTTGTATTTCCTGGTATAGGATTTGGCCCCTCTATGGAATTTTAACTTAGTTTTAACACAGTTTATTGCTCCCCCATTTGAATCTCTAGCGAGAACTGATCATTGTTTTGTTCTTCTATAAGGACAGGTTTTATAATAGCAATCACTTCCACTAGAAGAATAGTGAGTGGCATGCATTGAGTGAACCTCCCCTCCCCCATGCTACTTTTCAAAAAGTCAAAGTTCTTAGACCATACCCTAAATTCCTTCCCAAGGTGGTTTCAGAATTTCATGTTACTCATAGAATCAGTTTAACTGTATCTTTTCCTAAACCTCAACAAGTAAAGGGGAAACAAGTTTCATTCCTTAGAATGCCATTGTATTATTTGGACAGAATGAGGGACTTCAGGTTGTCTCCTAACTTATTTATCTTGTATGCTGGTACTTTTAAGGGTTAGGACATTTTAGCATAGTCCCTGTCCAGATGTGTATTGACAAAAGTGTTACAGAGGACACCCTCTCCTCCTGTTCCTCTTAGAGCCCATTCTACTGAAGTGGTTGCTAAATCTGTAGCATTCGCTAAACATATTTCCCTGATTGAGATATGCTGGGCTGCTAAGACATTATGATTTGGATGTGGCAACCAGAGCTGAGGTTCAATTTGACAGAGCGGTACTTCAGTCATTGTTTATTTAGTAATCTGCTCCCTCCTTCCAATTCATGATACTGCTTCCAAATTATCCTAGGAGTGGGAATATGCAGAGCAGTCTCAAAGAAGATAAAAAGGTTGCCTACTTGTAACTGGAGTTCTTCAAGATAGACTCTGCTTATTCACAGTTCCTACCTGTCTTCTCTGTGTCTGCAAAGTTCTACTTTTAGGGTTAATTGGCATTCCACTTTAGCTTTTGGAAAAAACCTGAGATAGTCACTAGCTCCATGCCCTGTTTATAACCACGCCTTCAGAATGTGCTCAACTGTTTGGAGAGAGTGAGGCAAGGAGCCCTAACTAGACTAGAAGGTTCCACCATCCTGGCTGCACCTGGTCAGCACGTCCCAAGAGTGTGAATATGCAGAGTCCATCTAGAAGTCCATCTAGTTACAAGTATGTAATCTTCATTTGCTAGGATGTAGTATATAGATGTGTGCACATTCTTATATTTGTAATTTGGATTTTACCAACAGTAAGTGGCCTTTGGACTAATAAAGGAATGCTTGTGTGGAAATTCAGTCATAATAAACCTTAATAAAATTATTATTACAATTATTTCCAACATTATCATTCTGCCTTCCGTATATGCACAATTTCACTCCCAGATTCCAATGAGAAACTGCTGAGCTTGAATTAGTATGCAAGCTAGATACCATTATCTTGGGTTTGAATAGAGACTGGGAGTGGCTGGGTCATTACACATATTGAATCTATTTCCTTAAGTTAAGTATCCTCACACCTTCTTGTCATCTGTCTAAATGGGCCATCTTGATTATCACTACAAAATTTTTTTTCTCCTGCTGATAATAGCTCATCTTAACTAATTAGCCTCTCACAGTTTGTATGGTAACTTCCAACTTATCTGTATGTATATATATAATCTTCTTACTATATGTTCCATTCTGTGCATCCGATGAAGTGGGCTGTAGCCCACGAAAGCTTATGCTCTAATAAATTTGTTAGTCTCTAAGGTGCCACAAGTACTCCTGTTCTTTAATCTAATGTTTGTTGTTAGTGCTTGTGCTCTGGTGCTCTGACTACAGGAGTGCTTGTGCTCTGACTACGGGAAATGGCTTCACCAATATGGTCAGAAGTGTTTTGTTGAAGATAATCTGTCATTTGAATAATATGATACCAAAATTATCAGCCTCCAAAAGCTGTCCCTTGTTCCAAGTTTCCATTTCCCAGCAATAGAAATTTCTTGCTGCACCTACAGACATCCTTTAACATGTTAATACAGCAAGAATTCACAGGAGCGAGACTGGGTATTTTATTGCTACTAATTGCATTTTACTTATGGTGCACTAGACATATGCAAATATATTGTTTTTCTAATAACCACACATGCTATTTAACATAAGAAGAGTAGTATTTACATTAGTTGTTTTTCTTCTTGTAATCCTCTCATTCAAGAATCTTCTACTCTAGGTCTAATGCTCACTGCTGATCTTTCTTCCTCTCTCTTCTTGTCCCTGTTCAACTTTTCTATTGATTCTAGATGACAAGACTTAGAATATATATATTTTAAAAGAAGCAAGTAGTACGATGGATAGTTGTTTGTTTTAGTATTCCCATACAGACTGAGCCTAGAGAATGAAAGCTACTTATTGAATGGGTAATAGTATAAGTGATACTGACAGACTGAGAAAAGCATACAGCTCTTCTTAGTGGTTAGGAGTAAAGCAAACAGTAAATATCTCAGATTAATCTTCTAAATAATGGGATACATATGAATACTTCCACCCCAGGAAGGAGTGGATGGATGCTTTCTGACTGTGGTGCATTGTATTTTAATGACGTAATATCTACTCTTGTTACTGGGAAATACATTTTTTACTGTGTTTTTATTTCTACTGTACACAAAACTGTTTTAAGCAGTTTGCAGAACATATAAAAAGGCATGTTTCCTGTCCCAAAGAGTTTATAATCTATATGTAAACGTGGTGATGGGTGAAATCTTCACGTAAAAGTGATAATGGGTGAGAGCCTATAGTAGGGGAAAGGATGGGGAGAGGAAGGACAAGTGTGAGAAAGTGACTTTCCCACCTGCTCTAAAACAGTTTCTTTGTAGAGTGGCGTTGGACTTTATTAGTATTGTTGTTAATTAGGTAAAGTCGATGAATTTCTGTTCTTGTGCACAAAGTTCTTATTTTGTTTCTAAAAGTTTAAATATTTAAAGCTTGCCCAAAAGATGTATTGCCATAACTGCAAAGTTAGGTGATATAGAAGGAGATGCTTTTTTGGCCTGGTTGGAAAAAGCAATCAGATCCCAGAGACACTTGTGAAAAGGATGTTGGCAGAAATAGAAACAGCAGCTTTCAACAGATGCTCTCATAACAATTGCAACTAATTTTCCAACTGAGATATCACTGTAATGTAAAAGCATATTAGTAGAATAAAAAGCATAATGCAAGTGATGGTGCCAAGGATAATGAGAAAGTTTGTGTGCTTAGATTTTGAAAGTTTTAAGTTCTTTTTTTAATCAGCTAAACACCTCATTTTCTTAGTGGCATCAGGTTGCTAAGTGGTATTAATTTTTACAGATACAAAACCAGTAATTTAAAACTACAAATTAAAGGAAATCTAATTCCTTTAAAAAATAAATCAAAACATCCTTGTCAAATAAAATTGCATTTAGATGTATTATGTTGTGCAGCTTTTAGAGATTTTTCTGGCCAAATGACTTTCCCTCTTACAGATTTCCCATCTTCAAGTGAACTTTCCAGGTCAAACAAAAGTCTATTCTTAAATAACAATTTAGCTCTCAAGTTCCAATAGTTCAGTTGCTACTCGTGCATCTTTCCTTCTATTTTCTTTATAATTATTAGTTTGTATGATTATATTGTTTCTTCCCCATGTCTATCTCCAGTTCATATTGGGCTCAGGTCAATAGTAACCAGAAAGTATTGTCATGTGATAGATGCTTGCTGCTTTTTGTGAAATAAATTGGTGGTCTCAGTTCAGTTTCTAGTACATAGTTGTTCCTATCACAGAAACTGCCAAAGTAGTTTATAGTAGTTGGAGGTGTCTTCGCTGAGGTTAAAGAACATGACGTAGAGTGGGGTATGTGTGGTAGAGGTAGGAGAGATTCCACGCAAAATCAGATTTGTTGCCTTTTGGTGGAAGGTATTTTTAAAAAATATACGTTGTCACTACCCATGTTGTACCCCTTCTTTCGATAAAGAGAGGTGGTTGTTCACTGCTGTAAATTATGCACCTTTTCTCAACACTAAATAGACTTTTTGAGGAAGCAAATATATATGACATTAAAGCATAATTTTTTTTAAATCCTAGGGCACTGTGTGCCACGTGAAATTGTCATACTCACAATGGTCAATGTAACTGACCTGATGGTCAATGTAAAACAATCCAGTTTTCTGCGCACAATTATTATTTAACTCCAGCAGTGTACTTAGCATTTTATAGAATAGGGGTGGCCAAACCACGGCTTGAGAGCCACATGCAGTCTTTTACAATTAAAGGACAGCTTATGGAGCACCCCGCTCTCCCATTCTCTACTTACCAGACTAGGGTGGTGGGGCTTAGGGCTTCAGCAGGTGCGGGGCACACCTGCCGGGGCTTGGGACTTCAGCAGGAGCAGGGCTGAAGCCCCAGCAGGTGCACCTCGTGGGGCTGAAGCCCAAAGACTCTCCTCGCCACAGGGCAGAAGCCCTGAGCCCCACCACCCCGCTGCAGGACTGCAGCCTCGTTCTGGCAGATCTCCCCCCACTCTCAAACTCTGAAGATTGTCTTATGCAGCTTGGAGGGTCAGTATATTTGATCACTTCTGTTATAGAACATAGATCTAAGCTACATTCCATGAATGAAAGGTTCTGAAATTCCTCCTAAGACAGTAATGTTTCAAAATAGGGAAGAAGGGAATTATGTTGAAAAGCATACAAATAATGCTGAAATCAAGTCTTAAAAACTCCAGTGCCATTTAGCAAAAAGAAAAGGAGTACTTGTGGCACCTTAGAGACTAACCAATTTATTTGAGCATGAGCTTTCGTGAGCTACAGCTCACTTCATCGGATGCATACTTGCTTGTCATGGTTTAGAACGGTTTGTCAGTTGGGGTGGTCAATAATTTTCCATTAAAATTGTTTGTTGAGGCAAAATTGGTTTTTTGGAATTTTCACAAACTTTTTTTTTTCCAAAAAGAGTTTTCTTTCCATGATTATTATTATTATTATTTTTTTTTACTTTTTTGGATGAAAACATTAGTTTTTTTAAAAACAAATTGAAAATTTCTGTGGGCGGGGAGGATTTCTGCCTAACTTTACTATCGGGGTTCACTTTCGCTAAATAAATTTTCACTGATGGAAAGCAACATGATCTAGTGGGCTCAGAACAAATGAGGGAGCCAGAAACTTCATGAGTTCTAATGTTAGCTCAGATTCTGGTTCACTCTGTGATTTTTGGATGATCGCTTACTCTCTGTGTGCCTTAGTATTTTCATCTGTAAAACGAGGATGATAATTGCATACCTCAAAGTGGTGGTGTGAGGATTAAAGTTAAGAAAGCAGTTTGAAAATGCTAAGTAAAATTATTTATTTGTAAACTTGAGAGGAATTTGAATTAAATTTGTTTTTTTCCTACTATTTTTCCTCTTTCATTGTTAGAACACTTATTATTGTTCATGTAATTGTTAGCCAGCTTGTGAGTGCAAAGTTGTTGGTATAAATTTATTTTTTACTTGACTGTGTAACCATGGTAAGATTAAGGCTTTTCTTGCTTTTTTCAATGGAGCTCCCTACCATACCTTTGTTGGGGACACTGGGGCATGGCCACTAGGTAACTCGAGGAAATAAAAAACCACGAGTGTCAATGAAGCCCCCTTGCACTAGGCCCCGGTGTCCTTGGCCCCCCCTCCTGCCTGGAGGCACTTGCAGCAGCTCTGCGTGCTAGGCTCAAGTGTCCTTGGCCCCCCCGCCTGGAGGCACACACAGCAGTTATGCTGAAAATCTGCAACAGTATGCTGCAAAATCAAACTGCCTAAAACTAAGCAAAGCCAAACAAAAAAAATATAAAAAAACAATGCTAAATAAAGCAGCTTTATATATAGTTTAACAAATGATACAAAAAATCAAAAAACTAGCTAAAAACTAAATTGGCTGGCTATATAAATACTTAAAGCAGCTTGCTATTAAATAAATATGCTAAAAAAAAATATATAAAAGCCTATGTAACTTTCTGCTCTGTTGTACAGGATTTGAAATTCAAATCTCCCTGTACCTTTTTGAAGCTTCAAATAAACTTTTCTGCTTCTCCACCCCGTTGTAATTATTGGGTGCAGCACACCGGGTAACGAACCAACTCAAGCTGTTGTTCAGCCTCTCGGCACTGGGTGCCGGCAACAGCTTTTGGCGTCCCTGGGTGGGCTCGAGGCTGCAATTTAGCCTTGCCCGGACCCCTCCTGGAGGTCGAGGATTGCGGCGAGAACTGACGCCCAGCGCGCACCGGTGAGTTCATCAGGGGCCTCGGAGGAGACGCGATTTGATCGACCCCAGAGGGCACAACGGTGCAACGCACTCATATAGTGGAGAAGCACCTTTTTTTTTTTTTTTCCCCTTAACAGCAGCTTTTTTATCTTCACATCGCGAGGAGATCTTCCATACCCTTGCAGTACTTGCGGGATTCCCTTGAAGGGGAGACGCAAACTTCTACCACTGGCTTTCCCACAACTAGCTAACTGCCTCACTCAGTTGCTCACTGCCTCTTTTAACAAGTTGATCACTCTCCTCTTCTGAAGAACATAGCAGACACTGTTGTCAGCCTGCTTTCTTGTAGGTCAGGGTCAGATGAAGAAGATTCCTCCAATTTCAGCTTTAGAGCACAATGTAAATCTGAGAAATATACATATATATCACAAATACCTGCCATTCCCTATAGCAGTCCTGTTCTTTTCATGGTAGTTCCATAGTAGCAGCAGTGGAAGTTTCTAGAATGGAATTTCCTTGGATATAGTTATGCCCTGTTTTAAAAGAACATGTAAAACACATTTAGAAATAATATGAACACTCAACCAGATATAAGAAAAAAAAAGTTTGGAACTGCTATCTTCTACAGTGTCTGTTTTAATCTGCATATTCTTGTAAGTGTATTTTTACCAGAACAAAGGGGTCTCATAGTTAACCTTCATTTTGCAAAAGATCATTGCTCTGTTTGACTTAAATTTATAATAGGAATGTTGCTGCCATAATGTCTGTTATGAGCATCTGTTAATTATATAGTTGTCTCATTCTGGTTTCAAAAATTTCAAATATCTAAAACATTCCTCATACCACATTAATTCATTTTACAGCGGAGCCTGATGTGCAGCAAGGTTAAGAAATTTTTTGGGTTGTTTTTGACCTTCAAAATTCAGTCAGTTGTGGTGTATAGGATATAATATGCGGATCTTTCAAACATGCCTTTTAAATTTTCAATCTTCCATAGCGAGCCTTGAAGTGGAATTGTCAATTCATTTTGTATTCAGTTTAAAACAAGTAAAAGCAACATTAAAGAAAAATAAATCTTCCAAGCTATGTAACTTTTAAAAGCAGCTTAGTACTAAAAAAAGGAAATATAAAAATAAAAAAGGAAAAGGAATAGTAAATATTCTCTTACTTGATAACCAAAATGAAGAATAATTTTTGACTACTAATAATTCACTAATTGGGTTAGAGTCTTCTGTTCAAAGGGGATTTTCAATAGCTGTAGCACCATTTTCTCTTTCATTTCATCCAGCCCCATCATTGAAGGGCAATTTTCTCTTTTTGAGTCTGTAATGTGGATATCTTTCTTGTTCTGAATGGAATTCTTATTGATGCCAACTGTATGTGGAACAACTATAGATAGATAGATCCAAAGTGAATTAGTTAAGAGAATTTGGCCCTCCAACATCTTTCAGGATTAGTTAATCTGATTTTGTTAATTGTTGAACAAGTCCTGTGCAGTCATTGTTGTCTTGTTTTTTTTTAAAAAAAATCCTATAAATTTCTGGTGATCAGAGGAAACCTTACTACACTGCACCAGTGACAGAAATTTGGGGCTTGTTTACACAGCAAGCTACTGTGCATCAGTTTGTGACTTGTAAAATTAAAAAGGTCATAGAGCAATTTTTAAATTAAGGGCTGGGGAAAAGCCAACAGGTATGAAGGAGCACGTGGTTCGGATAGAGACATCCCTTAGGGGAGGATCTATGAATGGAGATTCTCTATATCCCAGTAAGGAGGAGAGGATAGAAGATGATAAAACACGGGTAGGATCTGATGAGAAGCAGTCAAATAGAATCCCAGTCAATTACTTTACATAATGGCAGACAGCTAAAAAGTGACATTTTTTTAAAGTGCTCATATACAAATGCTAGAAGTCTAAATAATAAAATGGGTGAATGTGAGTGCCTCGTATTAAATGAAGATAATACTGTAAAAAGGCATCAAAGAAACTTGGTGAAACAAATATAATCAACGGGGCATGATAATACCAGAGTACAAAATACATCGGAAAGATAGAATAGGTTGTGCTGGTGGGAGAGTGGCATTATATGTGAAAGAAAGCATAGAGTCAAATGAAGTAAAAATCTTAAATGAATCCAGCTGTGCCATAGAATCTCTAGGAATAGAAATTCCATGCTCTGGTAATAAGAATATAGCAGTAGGGACACACTAACAACCACCTGACCAGGATGGTGATGGTGACTGTGAAATGCTCTGGTAGATTAGAGAGGCTATACAAATAAAAAGTTCAGTAATAATGAGGGATTTCAACTATCCCCATATTGACTGGGTACATGTCAGGATGGGATGCAGAGATAACGTTTCTTGACATCTTAAATGATTGCTTCTTGGAGCAGCTAGTCCTGCACCCCACAAGAGGGGAGGCAATTCTTGATTTTCGTCCTAAGTGGAGCACAGGATCTGGTTCAAGAAGTGAATATAGATTAACTGCTTGGTAATAGTGACCATAACATAATAAAATTTAACATCCCTGTGGTGGAGAAAATACCAAAGCAGCCCACCATGGTAGCATTTAATTTCAGAAAGGGGAACTACAGAAATATGAGGAACTTAGTTAAACAGAAATTAAAAGGTACAGTGCCAAAAGTGAAATCCCTGCAAGCTGCATGGAAACTTTTAAAAGACACCATAATAGAGGCTCAATTTAAATGTATATCCCAAATTTAAAAACACAGAGACCCAAAAAAGTGCCACCGTGTGTAAACAACAAAATAAGAGAAGTAGTTAGAGGCAAAAAAGCATCCTTTAAAAAGTGGAATGTAAGGAAATTTTCCACGAACATGTGGACAAGGATGATCCAGTGGATATAGTGTACCTAGATTTTCAGAAAGCCTTTGACAGGGTCCCTCACCAAAGGCTCTTAAGCATATAAACTGTCATGATATAAGAGGGAAGGTCCTCTCATAGATCAGGAACTGGTTAAAAGATAGGAAATAAAGGATAGGAATAAGTAATCAGTTTTCAGAATGGAGAGAGGTAAATAGTGGTGTATCCCAGGGATCTCTACTGGGACCGGTACTGTTCAGCATATTCATAAATGATCTGGAAAATGGGTAAATATCTGGCAAAATTTGCAGATGACAGAAAACTACTCAAGATAGTTAAATCCAAACTTGACTACAAAGAGTTACAAAAAGGTCTCTCAAAACTGGATGACTGAGCAACGAAATGACAGATGAAATTCAATGTTGATGAATGCAAAATAATGCACCTTAGCAAATATAACCCCTACTATATGTATGAAATGATGGGATTTAAATTAGCTGTTACCATTCAAGAAAAAGATCTTGGAGTCATTGTGGATAGTTCTCTGAAAACATCCACTCAATGTGTAGTGGCAGTCAAAAAAGCTAACAGAATGTTGGGAATCATTAGGAAAGGGATAGATAATAAGATAGAAAATATCATTTTGCCTATATATAAATCCATGATACACCGACATCTTCAATACTGCATGCAGATCTGGTCACCCCATCTGAAGAAATGTATATCGGAATTGGAAAAGGGCAACAAAAATGATTAGGGGTATGGAACAGCTTCCATATGAGGAGAGGTTAATAAGACTGGGACTTTTCAGTTTGGAAAAGAGATGACTAAGGGAGGGATATGATGGAGGTCTGTAAAATCATGACTAGTGTGGGAGAGTAAATAAAGAAGTGTTATTTACTCCTTCTCATAACAAATAACTGGAAGTCCATAAATAGCTATTAGCCAGGATGGGCAGAACCATGCTCTGAAGTGTCCCTAGCCTCTGCCAGAAGCTGGGAGTGGGTGACATGGGATGGATCACTTGATGATTATCTGTTCTGTTAATTCCCTCTGAAGCACCTGGCATTGGCACTGTCAAAAGACAGGATGCTGAGCTAGACGGACTATTGGTCTGACCCAGCATGACCATTCTTACGTTCATCAAGGCAGTGTGTGAATCTACCACTCACCAGCTTGCCATGTAATAACATCCCATGGCTACACTGCAGTGAAAGTCCATGCAGTAACTTACTATGGAGACAAGCTGTTAGCTAATAAAATCATTACTGTGTAGTATCTTTACACTTTTTCTCTAAAGAATCTGCAGGTGTTCATTGTGTTAGTTTTCTTCAGAAAAAATATTTTTATTGAAATGTTGAGATGTGAAATATAGAAACCTAAATTGTTCTTTGATTGGACTTTCATTCTTGTGGCTTTTACTATATGTGCCTGAATGCCCAAGGGCGTCTGCCTTTTTAAAGCCTGCTAAGAAAGAAATAATTGCTTTTGAATTTGAGATACAGGCAAAGTAGGGAAGAAAGAGTTCTGTTTCTCAGAGTAAAACTGATATCAGTTTTGGCAATAGCATTAGGCAACATAGGTTAAATTCAAATCTTATCTTTGCTGGGTTTATATTCATTAAAGCTTTGTATAGTTACTTCACGTCAGAATTCTGAGCAGCGGTTGAATAACATTCAATTAAACTGATGTTTTAGAGGGAAATTATTCCTGCTAGTGTTTGTTCTGTATTTTGCCATGCTATGGCATATAATGCACTCAATTGGTATTTCTAGTAGTTCGCTCTAGTAAGGTGAAACTTCAACTACAGAGATACTCTCCACATGATGAAGCTCATATGATGGCATGAGAAAAAAGCAATACAGCAGGAGGCTGAAAAGACGTATGATTAATTTCTTTAATATAATATTTCCTGTTATAGCTTTTTATTTTTCAAAATTACTTACAAAACATGAGTGAAGCTAAAACATCATAAACTCCTTGGAGTTGGGACAGTATTTTTTTGTTCTGTGTTTGTACAGCACCTAGCACAATGCGGTCCAGGTCTGTGACTGGGGCTCCTAAGCGTTTATGGTAATGCCAATAATAATAAATATGTAAATCAGTGTGATATTTTCTATTGCAAAGAGTTATGAAGTCAGTATTTCACTTTCTTGCTTTGTATCTGATAGTATTAGTTAGTCAGATACAGTCTTTGGGCCTTATTCCACAAGCTGATTCTCACAAGCAGACCCCTGAACCTGTGTGAAATCTACTGATTTCAAGATACAGTCCCTCCTACAAACCCCATCCAGGGCCTTCGAAAACTCCATCTACAGTGCATGACTTTCATTTTCATGTATTAATGGGGCAGTGGGTAGGAAGAGTTATACAATGATTTAGGAAGTGCTCTGTTAGTAGACATTTGGACGGCTTTCCAAGAGGGTGACAGAGAAAGGATATGTACAGTGGAGCAGGAGACATTATTACTGAGTGCTGGAGTTGGGCATATTGTGTGGCCTCATATCAACGATCATTCATATAGTCTTGTTTCCACACCACACAGCAGAAATGCCTGATGGCCCTGGAGAACGTCTCTCCAGCTAATCTCTTCTTGATAAACCATTCGTGGTTCCTCCATTGGAGACTTTCAGACAATGATCCACAGGGAGCTTGGCAAAGTTGGCTGCTGTCAAAGTTGCCAAACAGATAGCTGCACTGCTCAAAGCTCTTCAACTCCCTCTCTCCTGTTAGGTTTGTCAGAGAGAGACTGGGATGTGATAAGAGTGTGAAGTTGTGCTGCTTTCAATCAATGGTAAAAGAGAATGTATGATAAAAATCTGTGTAGCTTATTTGTGTGTGGATGAGAGAAATAAGTGAAAACCTTGCTTTCAGTTGCTCCAGTCATCTCTTAGACCATGGAAATGAATAAGTTTAGCTAAAATAGTACGGTTTCAGAGTAGCAGCCGTGTTAGTCTGTATTCGCAAAAAGAAAAGGAGTACTTGTGGCACCTTAGAGACTAACAAATTTATTTGAGCATAAGCTTTCATGAGCTTCATCGAATGCATCCGATGAAGTGAGCTGTATCTCATGAAAGCTTATGCTCAAATAAATTTGTTAGTCTCTAAGGTGCCACAAGTATTCCTTTTCTTTTTGCTAAAATAGTACCTATCCCTTTGTCCTTGGAAATTTTCAGACCTATCAAATGTTGGTTCCAGTATGCAGTCATTGTTCCCATCTTTAACAAGTTCACCATCTCTTTACCTAGCTAGAACCTTAAAGAAGGTTTAGAAGAATTCTTTTCTAGATTAGAAATGTATATGGACCCTGTGGTAACTGTTTTTTGCCATTAAGTTTTCTTTTTAAAGTTTGTTTTCATAGTCTTTTACTTGTTCCTTCACTTTAAACACCACATTCTAGAGAAATCAGTAATACCTTTTCTTTTTTTCTTGATGTTGAAGCAAATTATATCTGCAGAGTCCTTAAGGAATCCTCTTGTCTCATTCTAAAGTTCATGTAAGAGGTTAATAGTAGGTACTTTTTTTTTAAAATTCAGCTAAGGCCGTTCATTGGATTACAGCATTAACATCCATAATTGTTAATTGTAATAACTTCTGTCAAATAAGGTGCTCAATTATATATTATGATGCATCTGTTGGTGTTATGGAGGCACTGGTTGCAAATTCAGTTAAGGTTCACTTCCATTTTGCACTTAATACAAAGGTTGAATTCCCTGCTTTATGAGAGGCAACATACAGTGCATCTCCCCCAAACTTAAAGCACTTACTCTGAATAAATTCACTAACTAGTTTCAATTAAAATTAAACTGGGTCTTTTAAGCTGTACAAAGAGGGAAAATCATCTCCTTATATTAAAATTTGAGGTTGAGAATGAGCAGCGAAAGCAGCTAAACTCTTAAGAAACAAAGATCCTATTTGCAGACTTATGTCTCTGATTAAAAAAAAAAAATCCTAAAAACCGTGGAGAGAGAAATACAGAAAATTTGACATGTATTGAGAACTACTTCTTGCTAGAGTTGGATTATAAATTTTCCATTTCTTCACTTTATCCTTTGTGTCAAATTATGATTTGGAATCTTTGATTTGTTCTGGTTGTCAAACTTTGCACAGAACTTTGCATCCATCTTTCTCCGGGTCATCTCAATTATTTCCCTTACCTGTTCCCAAACAGAATACCTTTAGAGTTAAGAAATGCAACCTATATTTAAAGAACAAAAGCTTTAATTTTCAAAAGCACTTTGAGAATAATAGTTAGGAAGCAAAATACATTACAGTTATCTCTGGACCCCAGGATCTCAGTTAAATAAATGTGTTTTCATAGAATGTAAATAATAAATGTATTTTCATCTTCAAAAAAGAACTAGATAAATTCATGTAGGATATGTCAATGGCTATTAGCCATATGGGCAAGGAGGGTGTCCCAAGCCTGTGTTTGCCAGAAACTGGGAATGGGCGACAGGGGATGGATCACTTGACAATTACCTGTTCTGTTCATTCCCTGTGGGGCACCTGGCATTGGCCGCTGTCGGAAGATAGGTTTTGTGGAAAAATTAACCACGCCTTGTGTTTGGATCAGAACAAAGCCTGAGGGCCTCTTTATTTAAGCATGCACATACAGAGAGAGTCAGCCGGAGCTGCTCTGCCGTAAACAGAAAATACAGGAGCTTATATAGCTGAAAACCACAATCTGTTAAGCACACTTCCTTTAACAGCATTTTCTTTATTTGGCAAATAGTGCAAGCTTCAACAGTAGCTTTGCCTTACTTGGAATACAGCAAAACAAGTTTTACCTGTTACTGACAGGTGCTTCCTTTGTGGTTAACAGTCTTTTCTAACTTCTAGCGGTTGTGGTTACATTTTTAAGCTGAGCTGTTGCTATTTGCCTCTTAATGGAATTTTCCTTACCCTCTTCTTATGCTTTATACACACAGTTAGCTTGACCAAAGTTTTAGGCCTATTAGTTTAGGCCTAGTAGATTTTCCTCCACATTCCCCCCTTTGATGTCTTTTTTGGCACCACTAGTTGGGCCTAAACTTCCATACCCATGGGCCTGTTAATTTCCTCCTTTTAGTTCTCATATTCTTCTGCCCAAACTGTGTCATACATTTCATTTACCATCATTAGTGCCACCTGCTTCCTTGCACCGAGGCTGGCAGGTTTAGGGCTGGACAGGCAATGGTAAATATATTTTTTATAGCAACAATAACACAATCCTATGCTAAACAGCAGTAAAAGCAACAACATTCCCATGGCGATAATATGATGTGGTTGGGATTGCCGAATAGCTTTAGTCACAAAGCACAATACATCAGTTTTGGTACACAAAGGAGACATTCTGTAGGCAGTATAAAAGGCGTTCTTTTCAGCGTGTTATATGTTTTGAAGCATGTGAATTTGTCCCTGTTGTTCGGAAATTTTTTGAACCTCCAATAGCAGTGAACGCAGATTTTGGAATCTGTCAGATACTAGAGTAGTCCAGTTAAAGGGTATCTGGAACCTTAGGGCAAATTGTAGAGCTTTATCTGCAGGCCAATACATTTTATGATTGCCTGCAGCTGTGGTATGTATGTCATTTAAGGTGGTGGTCTCAACATGCACACAGCTATTATTAGCTTGGAAAAGTAAGCATCCTGTCAGGGTAGTCCCGTGTCCCATACCCTCCCAACAAATCTTGTCATGAACAGTGACAACCTCTCCTTGTTTTAGTTTACGTACACACTGAAGTTGAGGAGGTTCTAACGGCCAAAGTGTCCATTGGCTTCCAACCCCTAGCCAAATGTCGGGCGTTATTCCAGGAGCACTGACTATGAATCGGTTGGGCAGACCAGGTAGTTTAAGTTCCCAAATGTTTCGGTGAACTATCCAATCCCACATGTATCCTCGCCATGGACCCAGCAGGATTTGGTAGGTGGAAGTCCATACCCCTCCGACCAGCACATATGCTTGGAAGGAGCACTGTGAATGTCTGCATCTCCACTCAGAAAATCTCCAAGTATGTTTCCACAGCCACAGATTAGATGGAACTCCTGAGGTATTTGTAAGGGCAATAGGCCACACCTGATGCTCAAGATCCTTCTGAATGGCCGTGAGCTGGTCATTCAGAAAATCCTGAACCTCCGAACAAGCTAGATCCCACTGCAATGCCTCTCCATCGTTGGTGATACCCAGTATCATCTCTGTTAACAGCTTTTTGGTCATTGAACTAAGGGCAGAGATAACATATAATTCACCAACACCAGCCTGAACCTGGGTTAGCTGTGCTCCAGTAATAAGACCTGTGGCTTTTTCCAACTGTCCCAATTTTTCCTCATGCTGCTGACCTTTATAGATATTACAGATTGCAGCCACGCTATTTGCACCATCCAATAGGTGTCCAGTCAAGTGCCTTTTTTTTTCTAGCGGAAGCCTAGGCCTGCTGCTGTGCCAACCTAATGGCAGCTCCCTTTGAACAATTAGGATATAAGAGGTAATCTGAAAACTAGATAAGGGCAGTGTAAATTTTATAGTCCGTTGTCCAGGTTCATTCCCCACTCTGAACTCCAGGGTACAGATATGGGGACCTACATGAAAACCCCCTAAGTTTATATTTACTAGCTTAGGTTAAAACTTCCACAAGGCACAAACTATTTTACCCTTTGCCCTTGGACTTTATTGCTGCCACCACCAAGCGTCTAACAAATATATAACTGGCAAAGAGCCCACTTGGGAAACGTCTTTCCCCCCAAAATCCTCCCAAATCCTACATCCCCTTTCCTGGGGAAGGCTTGATAAAAATCCTCACCAATTTGCATAGGTGAACACAGACCCAAACCCTTGGATCTTAAGAACAATGAAAAAGCAATCAGGTTCTTAGAAGAAGAATTTTAATGGAAGAAAAAGTAAAAAGAATCACCTCTGTAAAATCAGGATGATAAATACCTTACAGGGTAATCAGATTCAAAACATAGAGAATCCCTCTAGGCAAAATCTGAAGTTACAAAAAGCCACAAAATCAGGAATATCCATTCTATTCAGCTCAGCTTATTTTCTGAGCCATTTAAAGAAATCATAATCTAACGCATATCTAGCTAGATTATTTACTAAGTTCTAAAACTCCATTCCTTTTCTGTTCCTGGCAAAAGCATCACACAGACAGAGAGAACCTTTGTGTCTCCCCCCACATATAGCTTTGAAAGTATTTTGTCTCCTCATTGGTCATTTTGGTCAGATGCCAGTGAGGTTATCCTAGCTTCTTAACCTTTACAGGTGAAAGGGTTTTTCCTCTGGCCAGGAGGGATTTAAAGGTGTTCACCCTTCCCTTTATATTACAATTACCTGAAAGGGGGTTCCAAAGAGGATGGATTTAGACTGTTCTCAGTGGTAGCTGATGACAGAACAAGGAGTAATGGTCTCAAGTTGCAGTGGGGGAGGTTTAGGTTGGATATTAGGAAATACTTTTTCACTAGGAGGGTGGTGAAATAGTGGAATGCATTACCTAGGGAGGTGGTGGAATCTCCTTCCTTAGATATTTTTAAGGTCAGGCTTGACAAAGCCCTGGCTGGGATGATTTAGTTGGGGATTGGTCCTGCTTTGAGCAGGGGGTTGGACTAGATGACGTCCTGAGGTCCCTTCCAACCCTGATATTCTATGAATCTATGACATCCCTAGTGTAGCATTAATTATAGTCCATCGAAATTCCAACTCATTTTTCTCTGATGAAGTATAGTACCACAATTGATGGCTGAACACCTTTATATGCTTTTGAGAGGCCTCAGCATCAATAGCATAGGACGGGGCATACTGCAATGTGGTACAGTTTAAATTATTAGTTATTTGGACATTTTCAGTACAGGAAATTTTTTCAGCAGCAGAGCAGACTTTTTGGGTACTTGTTTGATTTACCAGTTGGGTGACCAGATAACAATGGGGGCCTTTTTGATTTATCATGCTACAAACTCCGGGAATGGCCATCATATCTGTCCTGCTACGAGCCCCATCAATTTCAATTTCTGACTTTTGGGGCTTCGTAGCAGTGATATGATATATTTCTATTTCCACCACCCCGTCTGTTCTCCACTCAATCATTTGCTCATATGAACGGTCCTGAACCTTAAAAAATAATTTCTCCTAGCAAAATTTCCATAAATCACTTAAATGTGAAGGTTTTGGCCATTGGGCTTCATTTGAATATACGGTATCGTCTACATTTGGGTAGGTTGTGGGGGCGGTGGTGAGGCCAATGGAGGAAAGGATGTTGGATTTGGTGGTTATGGTAGCAAGGCATTTTTGATATTCATTGTCTGGAAGCCAATTAGGGAGAGCAAGGTGAAGGCACTTGTCCAGAAACACAGGGTGCAGCTTGTGGAATAAACCCCAATACCTAATCAATACCACATTCCCAAGAATGGTACCCACAAGTTCCTCCTTGCCAGTTTACAACACTCCGTCTTTCCACCAGGGCCAGTTCTTAATGTCTTTTGTGGTCAGAAATTCTTGTACCTTGGCTTCAGTAGAGTGGATGTTCCTTTTCCTTTCTTGGAACGTCGCTGGTTTAACATTATACAAGGGAGAGGTTACTGGCACTGCATCCACTTCCTCAAAGGGGCCTTTCATTGGAGCATCTTCGCAAGCAGGCTGGCTAACCTAGTGAGGAGGGCTTTAAACTAGGTTCACTGGGGGAAGGAGACCAAAGCCCTGAGGTAAGTGGGGAAGTGGGATACTGGGAGGAAGCACGAGCAGGAGCGCGTGAGCGGGGAGGGCTCCTGCCTCATACTGAGAAAGAGGGAGGATCTTTCTCAGTATGTGAGAAGTGACTAGTGAGTTATCTCAAGTGCCTATACACAAATGCAGGAAGCGTGGGAAACAAGCAGGGAGAATTGGAAGTCCTGGCACAGTCAAGGAATTATGATGTGATTGGAATAACAGAGACTTGGTGGGATAACTCGCATGACTGGAGTACTGTCATGGATGGATATAAGCTGTTCAAGGAGGACAGGCAGGGCAGAAAAGGTGGGGGGAGTTGCATTGTATGTAAGAGAGCAGTATGACTGCTCAGAGCTCAAGTATGAAACTGCAGAAAAACCTGAGAGTCTCTGGATTAAGTTTAGAAGTGTGAGCAACAAGGGTGATGTTGTGGTGGGAGTCTGCTATAGACCACCGGACCAGGGGGATGAGATGGATGAGGCTTTCTTCCGGCAACTCGCGGAAGTTACTAGGTCGCAGGCCCTGGTTCTCATGGGAGACTTCAATCACCCTGATGTCTGCTGGGAGAGCAATACGGTGGTGCACAGACAATCCAGGAAGTTTTTGGAAAGTGTAGGGGACAATTTCCTAGTGCAAGTGCTGGAGGAACCAACTAGGGGCAGAGCTCTTCTTGACCTGCTGCTCACAAACCAGGAAGAATTAGTAGGGGAAGCTAAAGTAGATGGGAACCTGGGAGGCAGTGACCATGAGATGGTCGAGTTCAGGATCCTGACACAGGGAAGAAAGGAGAGCAGCAGAATATGGACCCTGGACTTCAGAAAAGCAGACTTTGACTCCCTCAGGGAACTGATGGGCAGGATCCCATGGGAGAATAACATGAGGGGGAAAAGAGTCCAGGAGAGCTGGCTGTATTTTAAAGAATCCTTATTGAGATTACAGGAACAACCCACCCCGACATGTAGAAAGAATAGTAAATATGGCAGGCGACTAGCTTGGCTTAACAGTGAATTCCTTACTGATCTTAAACACAAAAAAGAAGCTTACAAGAAGTGGAAGATTGGACAAATGACCAGGGAAGAGTATAAAAATATTGCTCGGGGATGCAGGAGTGAAATCAGGAAGGCCAAATCACACCTGGAGTTGCAGCTAGCAAAAGATGTTAAGAGTAACAAGAAAGGTTTCTTCAGGTATGTTAGCAACAAGAAGAAAGTCAAGGAAAGTGTGGGCCCCTTACTGAATGAGGGAGGCAACCTAGTGACAGAGGATGTGGAAAAAGCTAATGTACTCAATGCTTTTTTTGTCTCTGTCTTCATGAACAAGATCAGCTTCCAGACTGCTGCCCTGGGCAGCACAGCATGGGGAGGAGGCGACCAGCCCTCTGTGAAGAACTTACACTTACATGAGAGGAAAGTGATCAGGAACAGTCAGCATGGATTCACCAAGGGAAGGTCATGCCTGACTAATCTAATCGCCTTCTATGATGAGATTACTGGTTCTGTGGATGAAGGGAAAGCAGTGGATGTATTGTTTCTTGACTTTAGCAAAGCTTTTGACACGGTCTCCCACAGTATTCTTGTCAGCAAGTTAAAGAAGTATGGGCTGGATGAATGCACTATAAGGTGGGTAGAAAGTTGGCTAGATTGTCGGGCTCAACGGGTAGTGATCAATGGCTCCATGTCTAATTGGCAGCCAGTGTCAAGTGGAGCGCCCCAGGGGTCGGTCCTGGGGCCGGTTTTGTTCACTATCTTCATAAATGATCTGGAGGATGGTGTGGATTGCACTCTCAGCAAATTTGCGGATGATACTAAACTGGGAGGAGTGGTAGACACGCTGGAGGGCAGGGATAGGATACAGAGGGACCTAGACAAATTGGAGGATTGGTCCAAAAGAAATCTGATGAGGTTCAACAAGGATAAGTGCAGGGTCCTGCATTTAGGACAGAAGAACCCAATGCACCGCTACAGATTAGGGACCGAATGGCTCGGCAGCAGTTCTGCAGAAAAGGACCTAGGGGTGACAGTGGACGAGAAGCTGGATATGAGCCAGCAGTGTGCCCTTGTTGCCAAGAAGGCCAATGGCATTTTGGGATGTATAAGTAGGGGCATAGCGAGCAGATCGAGGGACGTGATCGTCCCCCTCTATTCGACATTGGTGAGGCCTCATCTGGAGTACTGTGTCCAGTTTTGGGCCCCACACTACAAGAAGGATGTGGATAAATTGGAGAGAGTCCAGCGAAGGGCAACAAAAATGATTAGGGGTCTGGAACACATGAGTTATGAGGAGAGGCTGAGGGAACTGGGATTGTTTAGTCTGCAGAAGAGAAGAATGAGGGGGGGTTTGATAGCTGCTTTCAACTACCTGAGAGGTGGTTCCAAAGAAGATGGTTCTAGACTATTCTCAGTGGTAGAAGAGGACAGGACAAGGAGTAATGGTCTCAAGTTGCAGTGGGGGAGGTTTAGGTTGGATATTAGGAAAACTTTTTCACTAGGAGATGAAACACTGGAATGCGTTAGGTGAAACACTGGGTGAAACACTGGAATGCGTTACCTAGGGAGGTGGTGGAATCTCCTTCCTTAGAAGTTTTTAAGGTCAGGCTTGACAAAGCCCTGGCTGGGATGATTTAGTTGGGGACTGGTCCTGCTTTGAGCAGGGGGTTGGACTAGATGACGTCCTGAGGTCCCTTCCAACCCTGATATTCTATGATTCTAACTGGTGGTGGCTTTGTGCATCCGAAAGAACATAACAGTATCATGAAAATTCAACAATAGTAGGAAGAACATGATAGGTTTCAGAGTAGCAGCTGTGTTTGTCTGTATCCGCAAAAAGAAAAGGTGTACTTGTGGCACTTTAGAGACTAACAAATTTATTTCAGCATAAGCTTTCGTGAGCTACAGTTCACTTCATTAACACCCGCATTTTACCTGTAAGGAAACCTGGCAAGCAGACTTGGTGCTTTGTCCAGGAGTTGTCAATGCTGCTGTTCTCCCTACCTACCCAGTTGTCCCAAACCCTGCTACTGTTCTCTCCTATATTCCTTCCTCTGCTGTTTATTTCACAGTTGTTGACCTCTGCTTGGCTTTCTTCTCTATCCACAGAGATTGTTAATATCTGTTTGCTTTCACCTACCAGGGGTGTCAATACACTTGAACCAGGTTACCCCAGTGTTACATCGAATCGCCCACCTTGTTCTTGCAGATCCTCAAAAGAAATCGAGTTCAAAATGGGGTCCACTCTATTCCAGTACGTAGACGACCTGCTATTGGCATCGCCGTCTTTAAAGGCCTCTAAAACTGATTCCCTTACGCTATTGCAAGCTCTAGCCGAGAAGGGTCGTAAAGCCTCCAAGTCTAAACTGCAGTTCTGTCTGCCAGGGTCCACTATTTGGAACATGATATTTCAGCTGGAGAGAGACACTTGTCCTCTGCGCGAATACAAGCCATCCTCCAGGTCCCGAAACCAACCACTAAGAAACAAATGCGTGGCTTCCTAGGTATGGCCAGGTATTGCCGACAGTGGATCCTTGGGTATACAGCTATTGTTAGGCCTCTGCAAGAATTAACCATTGACAAGGTCCCTGAACCCCTTCCATGGACCCCAAAAGCCGAAAAACCATTTAGTAAGATTAAGGAGGCTCTTACCAGGTCCCCTGCCTTGAGCTTACCTGACTACCAGAAGCCCTTCACCCTTTACTGCCATGAGAAGGAGGGACTAGCCTTAGGGGTCCTTACTCAAACTCACGGTGACAAACGACGCCCCATAGCATATTATAGCTCACCTTTGGACTGTGTAGCAGCTGAACTCCCTCCTTCTCTGTTGGCGATAGCTGCAGCCACTTCCCTTGTGGAGGCTTCTGCTACTCTCATTTTGGGTTCCCCCTTACATGTTGCTGTCCCACATGCTGTGGCTGCCCTGCTTCTAAAAAGCAAACCCAGCATCTCTCTAACTTCAGATTAGCTAAGTATGAAATGCTGCTTTTAAATGCTTCAAATGTAACTCTTACTCACTGTCCTGTCCTTAACCCCGCTTCCCTACTTCCCACAGCAGCTGAAGGAGAACCCCATGACTGTTTAGTCGAGACAACAGAACTCTCCACTCCTAGGATTGATCTAAAGGACACCCCGCTTCATAATCCTGATCTACTATTCTATGTAGATGGGTCCTGCCTCAGAAATCCTGCCGGCCTGCTTGTGGCCGGCTGTGCTGTTTGTTCCCAACACGAGCCTGTGGAGGCCCACTGCCTCCCGGGAGCACGCTCAGCCCAAGTCGCAGAGCTTGTCGCCCTTACCCATACTTGTACTTTAGCCAAGGCCAAGTCTGTTACCATCTACACAGACTCTCAATATGCCTTCAGGGTGGTTCATGATTATGGGCAACTATGGAAACATTGAGGATTTCTCACTTCGGGGGGTGGGGGGAGATTAGTAATGGGCCTTTTGTTGATGCTCTTCTCTCTGCCCTTCAACTCCCCTCTGCCATCGCCATTGTAAAATGTACTGCTCACCAGAAACCTTATGATGATGTTACCAGAGGAAATGCACTGGCAGATGCTACTGCCAGACAGCCCTTTCTGAGTCTCCAGCTCCATTTGATTTTATTTTCTTCAATTCACAGTTCCCCCCCATGCCTGCCTCTCTCCACGATTTAGCTCTTATGCAAGATTCGTCCCCAGAACCAGAGAAGGACAGATGGAGGCGGGATGGATGTACTTTGCATCCGGATGCCTTGTGGCACTCCCTAGACGGCCGCTTGGTGGCGCCCAACGCTGTGCTCCCCTATCTCGCCCATGTGTCCCATGGATTGGCGCATGTGAGCAAAGGGGGGATGATTGCTTCAGTACTGCGTCATTGGTATGCCCCAAATTTCTCCATTATGGCACAGCAGTACTGCCATTCTTGTCCGATCTGCCTAGCCCACAATAGCGGCAGACCAGTTCAGACAAAACCCGCTGCGCACCGTACTCTGTGGGGACCTTTTGTAAATATGCAAATTGATTTTATCAACATGCTGAAATGTTGTGCTTATGAATATGTTCTTGTTTGTGTCTGTATGTATTCTGGTTGGATAAAGGCCTACCCTTGCGCCAAGGCCGATTCCCTCACCGTAGCAAAAAAAATTGTTACAAGGATTTTATTCCTCGGTTTAGTCTACCTCTCTCTATTAACAGTGACCGAGGTACCCATTTCACAGGCCAAATCATGCAACAGATTTGCAAGGCTCTTAACATCACCCAACACTTGCATTGTGCTCATCACCCCCAGAGTGCAAGGGCGGTTGAGAGCAAAAATGGGGAACTAAAGAACAAAATCTCGAAGATCTGTGCTGAAACCAACCTTAAAAGGCCTGATGTCCTACCCCTTGCTCTCATGTATATGAGGAGCACACCTACATGCAAACATGGCCTATCCCCATATAAAATCCTTATAGCCAGACCCATGCGTATGCCGGCATCCCCTCCCCCACTCCCTTGCCCATTGGACCTGCAACTAAACAATGATACTGTTATGACGTACTGTCAGACGCTAATTCGTTGCATTAGGTCTATCCACTCACAGGTCAAAAGTGCCCTGGTGGAATCAGCGGACACACCATGCCACACTCTTCAGCCTGGAGATTGGGTTGATGATAAGGTATATCAAAGAAAGACTTTGATGTAGTTTGCATCCAGATGCCTTGTGGCGCTCCCCAGACGGCCGCTTGGTGGCGCCCAAGGCTGTGTTTCTCTATCTCGCCCGTGCGTCCCATGGATTGGCGCATGTGACCAAAGCGGGGGGATGATCGCTTCAGTACTGCAATTCTTGTCCGATCTGCCTAGCCCACAATAGCGGCAGACCAGTTCGGACTGTAGGAATAATAACTCCTCGCCGAATTAGGGAGGTAATCACTGGGCGGATTCCCTCTTCAGCCTCCCTTGAGAGAGGGTATTGCTGAACTCTAGGAAGAGGTTTTGCCGGATCTAGGCGAATTTGAACTGGTTGGGCAGTCCTGATGCACCCTACCTGGTCGGCATGCTCGGCCCACAAACAGGGAGGAACCTTGGCCAGCAATTCCTGTTGCAACAAGGAAGGGCTGGGGTCGGTCTCCTCCTCTGGAGCACCCAATTGCAGGACTGCCAGGACCTCATTTTGACTGGGATCAGGAACATCCAAATACACACCGTCTGGGGTACAATAAATAGTACAATTTAATTTGCACAAAATTAGGTCTCTTCCCAAAAGTCTCTTCCCAAAAGGTTAACGGGTGAGCAGGGGCTGAGGAGGAAAGCGTGTTGCTCAGAGAGAGGACCGATAGAGACAGTCAGAGGTGAGGAGACAGGATGGGGAATAGGAGTGTTGCTCACTCCTACTGCGTTTACTATTTCTGAGGTTACTGGAAGGGAAGGGAAGTCGCTCGCGCGGAGGGTGGACCGCGAGGCACTGGTATCTAGCAGGCAAGAGGTAGGTGTGCCATTAATTATACAGTTTACATATGGTCCTGTTTGGTTTAAAGGGACAAGCGGAGAGATGGTGTTACCTGTCTCCTGGCTATCCTAATGGCTTTGAGGGCACAAGGGAACAGGGGAAGAATATTGCGGTGCAAGGGCAGGGTCGATTGACTGGTCAGGGCGATTGGGACAATTGTTTTTCCAATGGCCTACTTGTCCACAATTGAAACAGGTATTATTAATTTTTCCCTGGGTAGGGAGACAGTAGGGACCTCTGTTGGGTCTTTCTCCTCTTCCCCTTAATGGGCAGTTGCTGTGGGGTTTCTGTATATTCTGGATCTGGAGGGTCATTAATTTAGTTTTGATGTCGTCCTTTTTCTTTTCTAACTAATGGTAGTAATGCTGGGTGACTGCCAGAATTTCATCTGGGTTTTTTCCTTCCCAATCTACGATACCAATTTTTAATTGGTATTCCAATCGTGGATTGAATCCTTGGACAAAACTGACCACTATGGCTTGTTTAGCATCTTCCTCTGCATTATTTATGCCAGAATATCTCTCAAAAAGCTGTTTAATGCACTGCATATAATCAGCAGGGTTTTCTCCTTTATTTTGTTTACAAGAACTAATTTTAGTCCAATCCGCCTTTTTGGGGCAGATATTAAGAACTGCATCCAGCAGGTTGTTCCTGTCTGTGTTCAAGTTCCTATTATGGCCTTGGTCATCGTTGGGACACTGGGCCTCTTGTAGGAGGCGATTTAATGTTTCCCTGGGCAGGACTCCTCTTAGGAGTTGATTTAAATCTGCCCAGTTAGGGTTGTAACAGCTTATGACTGTCCTTAATTCTTCTTGAAATTTGATGGGGTCGTCCCTTATTTTATGAAATTTTTCAATCAAATTATACAAATCCGTGGGAGACCAAGGGGAATGTACAGTCACCAGGTTGCCTGACCCAAATCATCAACACTTGGGCCTGGGAGTTGGTGCAAGGGGAACTTTGTTTCATGATGGGGAGACAGGGGCTGAGGGCTGAACATGAAGGACCCCTGGGATCATAACTTCTGTTGTCTAGTATTCCCTGCTGGCGGTCTGGATGAATTTTCCGGCAGTCCATCTAATCGGTCACATAGGTATTGGTCCGAGTCTGCTTCGGTAGTGATTGGTCTTTTTATGGGATTTGAGGGTGACTCAGGGGAAGGGTTGAAGTAAATGCTGACATTGGTGTTACTGCTTGGAGCGGGAGTCCCTGGATAGTGGAGTCAGCCTCCAGACTGCAGCCTGGTGGAGACATGTAGTCTGGTGGAGATGTGTGGGGTCCTCTGCCTGCTTGATTTGTTCTGCCCTGAGTGGATGGACCTGCACTCGCCTGTCTAGGTGTTGTAGGGGCAGTTAGCTGTCTGCATTCTAAGTATAACTCTATAAGATCTGCGGATGGGGCCTAGGCGATTTTTTGAAGAGATCTTGAAGGCTAAAGGGGTATTTGCTGGCCAGGTGAGGTTTGGGGAAGAGTTAATTTCTCCTTTGCCTCTTTAAATTGTGTTTTAAGTTTCTCCTCAGAGTCCTTGAGACTCCTCATTTGAGATTCACAACACTGTTTTTCTGTTTCCCCATACCAATCGAAATATGCATCAAACTGACCTTGTCCGACATTATTGGCAAGAGGTGTGCCTCTGAGGTGCACAATCTTGTCAAGGTTGAAGCTTCCCTCTAAGGGAAACTGCAATTTCGAATCATCCCTAGTATACCCGTTCAATTTCTCTAAAATCTTGCAAGTGAAAGGACTATAATTTGCGCACATGTAGTACGCCGGGGTGCCTTTTGGTGTGGCGGTGATCCTTTTTGGCTCACCGGCCCCCATCTTTTTCTGGCAAGTGCGGGAATCCCTTTTTGGACCCCCTGGCTCCCAGAATCCCTATGGATCTTTCATACTCGTCACATTCACACAGGGAAGGTTTTGTTTAGGGTCTCCATGACTGTCTTACAGCCTTCCTTCAGCAAAGAGCATCGGCTGGTGCCGCATACTCTGTCGCTTCAGGCGAGGTGATCAGATCAGTCAGTGGCTTGTCAAACCGCCTTTGGGGCGGGAACTAGAGATGGGAGGAAAGAGAGTACGGAAACAGACCGTCTGAGGATGGAAGGGATGGGATCACACACACCTCGACCCAGACAGGCCCCTCGCTGGTCATGCCATGCAGAGGGAAACTGCCAAGGTCTGGGCATTTATTGCGATGCCCATTAGATGGAGTCCCAGGGCTTGCGTTAGGGAGTCCTCTGCTGTGCAGGGAGCTCTGGGCATCTTCTTGTGACTCACATTCACACCAGTTTACTGACCTTCACTTTCACACTGGCACACGGAACCAGGTCTATCCATGACCTGCCCAGCCACACCCAGTGGCTCTTCCCAGCGAAACCAAACCTGGATGGGACTCTAACCCATCCCAAGGGCGTCAGGCGTGTCTGGCAGCAAAAGTCCGGATAGAGTGTACAACTCACCCATTCCCAGAGCCTACGGGCAGTCCTCCACTAGAAACCCAATATAGAGATTTCAAAAGGTCTCTTACCTTTCTGATGGGCCTGGGGTCTGGTGGGGAACAGCTTGCGGTCGTCCGGCTCTCGGGGGGTCACCGTCTATCCGAGTCATGGCACCAAGAATTGTGGTGGAAAAATTAACCATGCCTTGTGTTTGGATCAGAACAAAGCCTGAGGTCCTCTTTATTTAAGTATGCGCATATAGAGAGAGTCAACCGGAGCTGCTCTGCCGTAAACAGAAAATAGAAGAGCTTATATAGCTGAAAACCACAATCTGTTAAGCACACTTCCTTTAACAGCATTTTCTTTATTTGGCATATAGTGCAAACTTCAACGGTAGCTTTGCCTTATTTGGAATATAGCAAAACAAGTTTTACCTGTTACTGACAGATGCTTCCTTTGTGGTTAACGGTCTTCTCTAACTTCTAGCGGTTGTGGTTACATTTTTAAGCTGAGCTGTTGCTATTTGCCTCTTAATGGAATTTTCCTTACCCTCTTCTTATGCTTTATACACACAGTTAGCTTGACCAAAGTTTTAGGCCTATTAGTTTAGGCCTAGTAGATTTTCCTCCACACAGGGTACTGTGCTAGCTGGACCTTTGGTCTGACCCAGTATGGCTGTTCTTATGTTCTTAAGTCGTTAAAATTTTTTGTTTTGAATCGAGCATGCAGTTGTACCATGTGTTTTCTGGCAAAAGAAAATGCAATTTAATAATAATTCATGGTATTTGCTATCTTTTCTTTTTTGGTGGTGTATGTTTGACTTTGATATCTGACAAAAACTGAATTGGAAATCTATACTTTATCCTGGGCTGAGGCTGCTGCACACAAAACTTATTCTAAAAAAGCTTTTATATAAATAACCTTTTTTCATTTTAAAACAGTGTGTTGTCCTGCTTAAAAAAAATATCTGTTGGGGAAGTTGAGATAAATTAGAACCTTTTTTCTTTTTTCAGTTTTGGGAAAACTAAGGCAAATTCTAGACAGGACATAAATACCGCTTGGCTCAGCATGCCTATTCTCTTATAAATTGATCTAGACTCCATCACCATGACACTGGGCTCTTCATTCTCCATCCCTCCTTAAGTGTCCAGCTGATTTAACATCATATTCTGTGCTTTTATTGGCTTGTCAGTGAAATAAGTCTGCCTGAATCCCCTGTTTACTGTTAGCTTGGTAATTTTAGGGTTCATTCCCCTCTTCCTCCCCCCCCTTTTTTTAATATTTCTGCTAGGATATCTTGCAATTTTCTGTTCTATGCAAATAAATTCAGTTTCAGTACCTTAACTATCTCAGACCTGAGTAATAGAAATTAGAGATGTGAAAAAGATTTACTAGAAGGTCAGATCTAGTCAATATATGGTGACCAGGTGTCTGGGTTTTGACTGGAACACCCGGTCACAAAGGGACCCTGCAGCTCGGGTCAGCACTGCTGACTGGGCCATTAGAACTCTGGTCGGCGGTGCTGCAGCACTAAGACAGGCTATACCCTACCTCCATGGCTGGCACCACGCTGCACCCCGGAAGCGGCCAGCCAGTCTGGCTCCTAGGTGTGGGGCCACAGGGCTCCGCACGCTGCCCCCGCCCCAGCACCGGCTCCGCACTCTCATTGGCTGGAAACTGGCCAATGGGAGCTGGGGGAGAGGGGTGCCTGTTGGTGAGAGCTGCCCGTGGAGCCTCCTGGCCCTTCTGCCTAGGACCCGGACCTGCTGGCTCTTTCTGGGGTGTGCAGAGCTCAGGGCAGTGCCAGGACAGGCAGGTAGCCTACCTTAGACTGCCCACTGTGCCGCTGATTGGGAGCTGCCTAAGGTAAGCCTGTGCCCCAACCCCCTGCTCCATCCCTGAGCCCCCCCAAATGTGGAGCTCCCTCCTGCACCCCAACTGCCTGCCTCAATCCTCAGCAGCTTCCTGCACTCTGAATCCCTCGGCCCCACCCCCAGTCTGGAGCCCCCTCCTGCACCCCAAACCGCTCATCCCTGGCCCCACCTCAGAGCAAGCATCCCCTGCCCAGAGCCCTCACACTGCAACCCCCAATTTGCAGCCCCCTTCTGCACTCCGAATCCCTCAGCCACATCCCTCCTGTACCCCAACTCCTCATCCCCAGCCCCACCCAAGAGTCCACACCCCAAGTCAGAGCCTGCACCCCCAACTCCCTGCCCCAGCCCGGAGCCCCCTCCCACACCCTGAATCCCTCATTTCTGGCCCCACCCCGGAGCCTGCACCCCCAGTTAGAGCCCTCACCCCCTCCTGCACTCCAACCCCCAGCCCAGTGAAAGTGAGTGAGGGTGGGGGAGAGCGAGCCATCGAGGGAGGGGGAATGTAGTGGGCGGGGCCTTGGGGCAGAGGCAGGGCTAGGGTGTTCAGTGTTGTACAACTAGAAAGTTGCCAACCCTAAGTCCATCCCCTCACCTTTCTAAGGGAATAGCAGCCTCCCAATGGAAATACTATTAGGACCAAGACTGTTAAAACATATTAACCAGTGACTGACTTGTTATTAATAGGTTATAATATTAATATAGCACCCAGAAGCCTCATGGGACACAGTTGCACTGGGTGTTAAACTCATAGGGAGTGAAACACATATTCTGCTGACAAGTACATTAACAATATTACTTATGGACTGAAACACACCTTTTTATAGTTGTACCTATATCTTTTTTTACTGCAATTTTACAGTATGTAGATGGTTTCATATATTTTGTGCATTGCATTGTATACACTTTGAGTTTGACCCCAGATTTATTTTTTAAAATTGGGCACCTTTAAACATCTTTTTCACTTCCCTGGTTACTTAAAATGCCTAAATCCTGTTAAATGTGGTTATACTGTTCCTCTTCATTTGCTGTGTCACAGATTGAGAAATAAACAGTGAATTTACATATTTTACATTTGACTTTTTTATTCCAATTACTGTGGTATAAATAGGAGCAGTTCAAACTAACAATTGCCTCATTTTGTCTGTTGTTTCCAAGAGGAGAGTTATGATTTGCACTGAACTACCTGTTTTTCTGTTTAGGGGTTGGGGGTCAGGGCTGAGTTTCTTCAAGTACTGAATTTCTTTTGCATAGGTTGTCTTCCTATGGCTGGAATAATCGGTGAGGCTGGCACAGAGGGAAACTAAGTTCTGTTGATATTTAACATTTTGGCTAATTGAGTAAGGGAAAAATAAAATAAAATTTAGCTTTTCTAGTATCGATCTTTTTCTGGCCCGGCTATTTGTAGATACAAACTGAACAAGTTAGTAAAGGTAAAATAAACACACACTGATTCTCAGAGACCCATTTGCAAGGCTGGCATTGTGGTATTGACCCATTGTCTCCACGCACAGTGAATGCTATTTTAGCTGCCTGTAAGTTGCCAATATCCATTTGTCCTTGTGAAATGGTTTCCTTGTGTAACATACTGATATCTTTTTGTGGACAACTGAGCATACAATTAATTCCCATTCCAAGCCACTTTTATGGGGCATTGGCAGGAGAACTACTACTTAACCAAACATGTCCAGCCTTTTTGGCTGGCTGGGCTTTTGTCCCATTCATTTAGGAAAAAGCAGAATATAATTTTACAGAAAGACTTGGTATATTTTTAGTCTTCTCTTCCAAATAAGTATATAAGACAGATTTTGAATTTATACTCCATTAATCCTGTTAAAGTGTAATTGTCTTTAAAATAAATAAAAAAAAGGCAATTAACATTTGTAGAAATCCCATGCAAAAATATCACTGCATATGATGGTTTCTTTGTGGTTATCAAAAAGTGAGGTCAAGTGACCTCTGCTAACATAGAGCCTCTGGGGGGATTAGAATACTTACTTGTGTCAGTGGAGTGAAGTATAGGAATTGAGTGAGGATGGGAAACTCTTATGGTGGTTCAAGCAAGTGTGACAGGCATGAGCCTTTGTTATTGTTCTGGGAAACCTTTTCCTTTATTTCTGCTCCTACAATTGTCTATTGTGTTAGAGGTCTAGTCAGGCCTAATCTTAAAGCCCAACTCAAACCTGACTAGACCACAGCCGATCTGAGCCCAAAAATGTCAAGTCATTGTAGTTGGGTCTCATTGGGTTCTTGTCAAGTTGCAGGGTCAGGTGTAGAAGTGCAGAGCTGGAGCCTGCGGAGCAGCATGACCAGGGCGCTGCAAACAGACCCACGTGCTTCTGCCTTTCACAAACTTGCCCTACTCATGCTCCCCACCCTGCATCCTCTCCAAGAAGTCTGGGGCTGCCCACATCCCAGTGGGGCCACAGCCCACTAGACCAACAGCCGGGGCAGCCAGGTGGCAGGCAACCTCATTGCCATATGGTCAAAGGCTAGTCTTCCTCCTCCTTCCCCTCCACCACCACCTCCCATCAGGCCCTATTGCAGGGCTGTGGGTGTGGGTGGTGTAGGCCCAGCAGGGCAGAGCATCACAGGGTCATGTCGACCTGCAGAGCCTCCCATCACCTGTTTTTCGGATTTCATGAAGTGCTTCACTGAGGGCACCTTTTGCACAGGCAGCATGCTAGGAGGAGTACAGGAAAGAGGGTGCCCGATGCAATATCCCAGCTGGTTGCACCATTCTGCTTATAACTGAGCCATGCTGTGTGTGTCTCAAGGCAGGAAACAGCTGGTGTGAGCGCAGTACTTGCTTCCCCAGTGACATAGCCTGCACCAGCCACTGGCCCATGTAAATAATGGACTATTTGTTGCTGCCCCAGCCTCTCTGCCTGTGACCCCATGTTCACCCCCACCTATCTTTAAAGCCTGACCTGAACATGTTGCACATTTTCATGCCTGATCTGAACCCAATGCTTCTAGTTCAGTCCTGCTGTGTGCAGGCCTGGGTTGTAACAAAGCTCTCTGCTGCTATTTTATGGCCTCTTTGTTTCCAAGGAGTGGAGAGAGATTGATGAGCTCTTTTCTCACTGCCTTAAATAGAAAAATCAGTATTTTGGTTGTCTGTGCTGGGGAGTAACTCCTAAGCATTACCATTATTAATTTTATCTGGATTTCCAATAGTAGATTTTTCTTGCCTTCCCTTTTCTTCACATGGTCACTTTAAAGGTCTTGCATCAACTTTACACCTCTAGATTTCTGCATAGCTTGGGAGATAAAACTCTACTACTCTGGCATGTGCAGATCCTTCTCGTTGCAGAGGCAATTGTAGGCTCCCAGGCAAATGTCCCTGTCTTCCTGTAAAGGACTTCTTGGGTCCAGTGCTGCCACTGGTCAATTATCTACTGCAGTGTTCTAGTAAGATTCACTTGAGTTAATATATTATCTGTCTAAAATTCTGTCACCTTAATTGGATAATGTATTTTTGTTTCCTGACTCATAGGTGGCTTTGGTGCCATTGTAATGACTACTGTGTTCCACCCCAGAGATAACTGCATCTTGGTGGTCAATGTAATATATAGGTTTTTTATACACAGACATACACCAGGCTAAAAGAACATTATTACAGTTGGGAAGTCAATCACTCAAAAGTTAGGAAATGCCAGAATCAAAGTTGTCAGTGCAATCTTAATTCAACAGTTTTTGCATGTACATTATGATAGAGTCTTTAATTACATGATCAGATACTGTTTTTTCCCCCACGGGGCTCCTGCCTCATTCAGTGCCTGGTATGGACTGTGCTCATGTAATGACCAGCTACTCAATATTTTGTCTTATTCTCATTGTTCAATTGGTGGACTCATGCCTTATTGACTATACTCTATTTAAACACAGCTCTGAAAACAGAGTTTTTCTCTGGAGATGAATCATGGTTGTGTAATAAAGGAGACTTGCCTGTAGGATCCCTGCCTTATTTGTCATGTATAGTGTATGAGGCAAAAGATTGCAGGAAGAGAAAAAATAATCTCATAGTTAAGGCAATTGAGCGCTGCTCTGGACAACTAGATTCTATCTCTGCCTCTGTCACAGAGTTCCTATGTGATGCTAGACAAGTCATTTAAACCAAACTTTTCACAGGTAATTGTGTAAAAAGAAAAGGAGTACTTGTGGCACCTTAGAGACTAACCAATTTATTTGAGCATAAGCTTTCGTGAGCTACAGCTCACTTAATCGGATGCATACTGTGGAAAGTGTAGAAGATCTTTTTATACACACAAAGGATGAAAAAATACTTCCCCCCACCCCACTCTCCTGCTGGTAATAGCTTATCTAAAGTGATCACTCTCCTTACAATGTGTATGATAATCAAGTTGGGCCATTTCCAGCACAAATCCAGGTTTTCTCAACCCCCCTCCCCCCACAAACCCACTCTCCTGCTGGTAATAGCTTATCTAAAGTAACCACTCTCCTTACAATGTGTATGATAATCAAGGTGGGCCATTTCCAGCACAAATCCGGCGTTTAACAAGAACGTCTGGGGCGGGGCGGGGGGGGTAGGAGAAAACAAGGGGAAACATAGGTTATCTTGCATAATGACTTAGCCGAGTGTTCTCCCTCAAGTATATTCCACTCAGATGTGTGCGTGCCCAACTTGCTGGAGCCCCAGAGACTTTTTTTGCAGCAGTACTCATTAGGGCAGCACACACATCCTACACATTGTTGTGGCCTCTCTCAAGGTTATATAAGGGTGGCATCACTCAGCTCCCCACAGTTATTTCTCACAGCCTATGTCCTGAGTTGGAGCTCTCCATGAGGTTTACTTCGTGGTTTTCCTCTGTGTCACTAGTGCTAGTTTAGCTTTCTCCTTATCTGTAAATAGTTAGAAGTATAGTTCTTGTTTTATTTTTTAAAGCTTGTTTTATTATTGTAGTCACTTTTCTGTGCTGGGCACTGTTGGTATGCAGCGCTCTCTGGGCTTTAAGCACTGCTCATCATGAGAGGTGTCTATCCCAAATAGAAGCGCCCATACGCAGTGCCTTTTGTGCCTTGGTGAGGAGCATGTTACGGAGAAGTGCAGTCTCTGCTGCTCTTTCAATAAAAGAATGCAGATTTCTGGAGACCTGTGATTCAGACATCATCTCCTGGAGCAGGTGATGAGGACTGCTGCAGCTCTGGGCCCCTCCTGTACTCAGGGTACAAGTATGTCTGAGGTTGTATCAGACATACCTTGGACTCTGTTTCTTTCCATGAAGAAAGAGGGGTCAGTCTTCTTTTCTAGGATGTCCCCAGAGAAGGACACACAAGACAGACCGTGATCACTCAGAGTCTGAGAAGAGTTCCTTGTCTTGGAAAATGAAGCCAGAATGTCATTAATACTCACCTGGGACTCAGGAAAGAGGTGGGTCATCAACCCATGATATTCCAGTACTGCCTTAGGAGGACTTCAGTATTCTAGAATATCTCCAGCACCATCTGCAAGACAATAATAGAATCTGGTACCAATGGATGCTGTTTCATTGCCAGCCTTTTCAGTAACAACAACACTGGAAGTTTATAGGACAGTAGGGGGTTTGCTTTGTTTCTCTGTTCCAAGACACTCCTGTAGTCAGGAGACAATTGCTTTGTCAGCACCTCCGTTGGTACTGGGTCCATCTGTCTCTTCAGCTCTGATGCAGAAGCAGTTAGTGATCCAATGTCAGGACCACCTAAGAAGTATGGCAGGGGCTCAGCTCATTCTTCAGTACTGTCTTTGACACTGGTGCTCACTATGTCCGCATCGGTACAGTTCTAGGCCTGTGTTTTGATGTTGGACTCTTTTTTGGCACTGACTGTTTCGGTACAGTAGTGAACATCTACTTGTGTACTGACTCCAGTTTCTACCATGTTACCGACCATGAGGCCTTTCCCAGCACCATCTTAAGACAATATACCATCAACGTCTCATGAAACCTTTACAGTATTATCATACCTACCTTGATACTAATGTTGACCTCTTCACAATGGGTTAGAGATTGATCAGGTTGTGTAGTGGACTTATCAGATTTTGCACGCTTGATGCCTGATTCTGGTAACTCCTTGCAATCTGGCTTGATGTCTTCCAACAGTTCACCATCCCCTCCCAGACACAAATGGCCTAGCAGATCATCCAGGCTGCCTCCAGAAAGGGAGTATTAGTCCCAAAAGCAGGACAGATCATACAGGACAGATTCATGTTACTTTCTGATTCACAGATTAAAAGGAGGTCTGAGACTGGTTCTGGAGTTTTGAGATCTTATCAAGTCCATCATATACATATGGTTTTGCATGGTCTGTCTATCATCGATTATTTCTTTCCTAGATCACAAGAACAGTTTTGCTGCTCTCAATTTGATTATTTCCATGTAGCAGTTTTGCCAAGTCACAGAAGTTTCTAATGTTTGTGACGTCAGGACAACATTATTGGTACAAAGTACTTTCCTTTGGCCTGTTGTTGGCCCTGCAGGCATTCACAAAGTGCACAACAGTGGTGGTGGCCTACCTGAGAAGGAAAGAAATTCACGTTTTCCCTTACCTGGATGATTGGTTAGTTTGAGGAAGATCTGAACAACAGATTCTTCACAACATCCAGTACATTCTTCATCTCTTGGATCATCTGGGACTCATACTGAACAGGGGAAAATCTGTTTTAATTCAAATGCAGAAGATCGAGTTCATTGGGGCCCCACCACAAATTAGACTGCCTATCTCCCTTATGCGAGATTTCAAACCATTCTCCATTCTGTGTGTGTCTGACAAGTGATACCACCACCACCACCACAGTTTGGTCCTATCTAAAATTAGTAGGCCATATGGCATCATGTACTTACATGACTCAACATACCAGGCTTCCCTTGTGCATCCTCCATAGGTGGCTGAAGTCAGTCTATCAAATGATTAGACCCCCCCTTAGACAAGTTGGTCAACAAGCCTTCTACAGTTCTAGCATCTTTTAAATGGATGGACCAGAATAACCTGAGCAGGGATGCTCCATTTTCTTGTCCCTTTCCATCCAAGACAGTTATCACTGATGCATCCATGTTAGGGTGGGTGGCTCCATGGAAGGGTTTACGCATACAAGTGTTATGGACAGAACAAGAAGCGTCCCTTCACATCATTGTTGTCAAACTTTGGGCAATTCGCAAGGCCTGTTATTCTTTTCTCCCTCACATCAAGGGATTGTAGGTCCAGATGCTGACTAACAGTACAATCACAATGTACTGCCTAAACAGACAGAGAGGGGCACCATCCAATCAGCTTTGTTAAGATGTGATGAAATTGTGGGACTTTTGTATGGAGGAGGGCATTACTCTCATTGCCTTCCTCTTACTGGGCTCCTTAGAACCTGTTGGCCAGTCATCTCATCAGGAGATTTTCCCAGAACCATAAGTGGTCTCTGAAGAGTAGTACGCTCAGAACCATTTTCCAAACCTGGGTTATACCTTCAGTTGATGTATTTGCAACAAAATGACAACAGGAAATGTCAGTTCTGCTCTCAAGTAGGTCACAGCCCAGGCTTGTTGACCAAACAAAGCCTCATATATGCCTTTCCTTCACCCCCCTCATCCCACAAGTGATCCTCAAGTTGAAGCAAGACCATACCAAAATTATTATTCTGGCTCCAGTATGGTTGTGACAGTACTGTCCTCAGATCTTCACAGCCTCTCTGTTAGACCTCTATGGATATTCCCTCCACTCCCAGATTTACTGTCCCAATAGCCCGGGCAGCTGTTCTATCCAGAGCAAACAACCTGCACCTAACAGCATGCCTAGTGAGTGGCCTGATGAAGCAGGGAAGGTGTCAAGACAGCTGGGTGCCTGGCCCTGGCTGGAGTAGAGGCAAGAACAACCACAGGGTGGAGGAGGCAGAGTCCAGGCAGCTGGGGATTATCCCAGACCAAGGTACTGATGTTCAGCAGACTGCCTTCATTAGGTGCCTATATACCTGCCTTGGGTGGTCACTTGATCAGAACCACGCTTGTTCATTAGCTGGACCTTTGGACTCGCAGGTAATTAGCTGAGATGTCTCATCAGGCTCAGAACACTCAGGTTTAGGGATGACTCATTACAGAAGCACTGTTCAGTGTCAGTTCAGAAGATATTAATTAATAGGAGGAAGCAGTTCACTAGTTCTGCATATTTAACCTAGTGAAAACCGTTTTCAATCTGGTCCATTCTCCATAGTGTACCTCTAGCAGAAGCTTGGATTCAGGACATTTTAAAGCACCATCTTTAATCTTTGGGTCTTTCTTTAGCTTCCCTGCAAGTCAATTTAGCAGCAATTTCAGCAATTCACCCACCAGTCCAGGGAAGATTGTTGTTTTCCTAACCTGATGGTTTCCAGTTTTTTAAAAGAACTGTGTGGCTTTTTCCTTTTGGAGAATGATGCATTGCCTCCTTGGAATTGTAACATTGTGTTAGCTTCATTAATGTCCATATAAGCCAATGTCTACCTGTTCCTTGTCTCACCTGTTAGAGAAGACATCATTTCTCATAGCAATCACATCTGCCAGAAGAAGGGGTGAGCTTCAAGCTCTCATGGCAGGACCAGTTTATCAAGTCTTTTTCAAAGGCAAACTCTCTCTGAGGCCACATCCAAAATTCATGACTAAAGTTGTATCTGCTTTCTATGTGAATCAGATGATATACTTACCCAAAACAAGACCCACACAATGTCAAAGAATGCCTACATACTTTAGATGCAAGATGAGCATTAACTTTTTATTTGGTTAGGACTAAAGCTTTCAGATTGTCATCTTGTGTATTTATTTCATATGCTGAGAGAAAGAAAAGACAAGCACCTATAGCCTAATTTCTAGATGGATTAATTCCTATATTACCACAGTTTATGGGATGACAATCATCCCTTCTCCACAAGGGCTGCTGGCTCATTCAACGAGAACTCAAGCTACTTTGGTGGTTTTTCTCAAGAATGTTTCCGTAGTGGAAATTTGTAGGGCTGCCACCTGATCCTCTGTATGAACCTTCGCTCATCATCATGCCATCATGATTTCCTTGAGATCTGATGCAAACTTTGGGGAGTCCGTGTTGCAGTCACTATTGCAGCAGAGTTCAGTCCCCACCTCCTTATGATACTGCTAGGGAATCACCTGAGTGGGATACATGCATGCAGTACTTGAAGGAAACAAAAATGCTTGCTTACATGTATTGTATCTTTTGCTCTTTGAGGTATTGTTGTACATGTATTGCATGATCCATCCTTCATTCCCTCTGGGCTGGAGTCCTTTTTGCCATGTTTCTGGTGCGAAGGAACTGATGGGGGTTGGGATCAGTGTAGCATCGGGAGTAGCTCTGAGGATGCACAAGTCTATCCTTTGGCCTGATGGGTACTGTTGTGAAAACGCTCCAGCATCCTGGGTGCGCACATACACTTGTGTGGAATACACTTGTGCAATATCATCTTGAAGAACAGCAGATACAATATAGGTAAGTAACTTTTTTCCTCATTTTCTGGGTGCCCAATTTAATATCCTGAGGTATGATTTTCAGGAGTTCTGAGCACGCAGTTGCATCTGAAGTCAATGGGACCTGTGCTTTGAAGGTATGAAGTGCTGTAATAATGCTACTTTGAAAAACTAGATTTGCTTGTCTCAAATTGGGCACTCTAAATTAGTGGATATTTTGTCTTAACCTCTCTTTGATTCAGTTCTCTATCTATAAAATGGGGATACCACCACCCCAGGAGCTCACAGCGATATTCTGAAAACAAATTAATATCTGTGAAGCAATCAGATATTACAATGATGAGCACCATAGAAAATCCCAGGAGGAAATTAGTAAATTGGTATGCAGAGCAATTTTTGAATAGTGTGCAGTAAATGTCGCTACACACTGAACAATAAGCATAAAGCTAAATATTGAGTAGTGGCTCAATAAGAAATGCTGATTTAAAAAAAAAAAAGCTCCAAAGGCAATCATGGCAATTACAAGCTGGTAAACCTAGCTTCAGTACCAGGCAAATTGGTCAAAATTATAATAAAGAACAGAATTGTCACAAACATAGATTAACATGATTATGATGAGATCACCAGGGTATAACTTGGAACTGTGGGACACTGTGCCCCCTTAACTCTACAGCCAGGGCTGTCTCTCATGATGCTTTGCTAGTGACAAGCAGCAAACCCCTCCAGGTGCTGTTATCACTCAGCCATCAGCATCGCACACCCAGCTAAATTGCATGAATGCTCTCTAAGCCACTCATGGACCATACTCAGGAAAACACCAACAAATCCCTCCAGCCCCCAACCTTGTCCCCCAGAAATATACCGTTTTACGCTGCTCAAGACCTTCTCTTGAACAATGTAAGTTCATTAATTAGTTTGCCACTTCATCAAAGGATAGTGGACATGCACCAGCCTTTATAATCTGAGCAGATTCCCCAAGCACTATAGACAAACTCACTGGTAAAGATAAAACATTACAATAAGTTTATTGACTATAGAAAGATAGATTTTAAGTGATTATAAGCGGTAGGCATAAAGGCCCTAGCAAATTACCTAAGAAATAAAAGTAAACATGCATTCTGAATCCGAATCTTTATCAGACTCAGTAAGATTTGAATCAAACAGCTTTTCTCACTCCATGGGATGTTGCTGGTGGGTTACACTTCTTAATACACAGGCTGAATTCCCTTCTCAGCCTGGGACCAATCTCAGTTCAAAATCTTTGTCTTCCCAGCAGTCTTGTTGCCTTCAGAGTAGGTGGGGGAGGAGAGAGGTGGTCTCTTGATGCCACTGTCTCTTATTTTATACTCTCAGTTCATGTCCCTGGAAAAATACTGGTCCAGACATGTCCTGGTGGGTCTTGCTGAGTCACAGAATTGAGCAATCCCAATTATGCTGTGTTTGTGCAACTGTCTCCTATAGAACTGTAAATCTCTTGATTACAGTTCCCCTACTGGTCAATAGCTGGTGATGGTTGTTTAATGCCCACCTGGGTACGGGTCTCCTCCTTTGTTGCTAGCTGTGGGCATCTCCTAGCCTCACAACATACTTTAATAATAACCATATAGCAAACTCTCATAACTTCATACACAATAACGATATACATACTTTGACAAAACAATGAGTTTCAGCAGATAAAGACCTTTCATATGTTACCTTCAAGGCATGCTTTATAGGAAATACCACAACCATATACACATGATTAATATGGGGGTTACAGAGTGCTATTTTGAGGTACAGTGCATAACAATAATATGGTCAGGAACAGTCAATGTGGCTTTTGTAAAGGGAAATTATACCCCACCAATCTACTAGCATTTTTTTGAGGGTGTCAACAAGTTTGTGCACTAGGGTGATCCAATTGATATAATGTACTTGGACTTTCAGAAAGCCTCTGACAAGTTCACACACCAGGGGCCCTTAGGTAAAGTAAGCAGTCCTGGGATAAAAGGGAAGGTCCTCTTATGAATCATTAGCTGATTAAAAGATAAGAAATAAAGGTTAGGAATAAATGGCCAGTTTTCACAAGGATCTGTACTGGGACTTAGACCATTCAAAATATTAATAAATTGTCTTGAAAATGGGGTAAGCAGTAAGGAGGCCGAGTTTGCAGATGATATTAAATTAGTCAAGATAGTTAAATCCAAAGCTGACTACAAAGAGTTCCAAAGGAATCTCACATAACTGGGTGATGAGGCAAGACCATGGCAGATGAAATTCATTGTTGATAAGTATAAAATAATGAAACTGAAAAAAATAATCCTAACTATACAAAGTGATGGATTCTAAAGAAAGATTTTGAAGTCATCATGGATAGTTCTCTGAAAACATCTGCTCAGTATGCGGCTGCAGTCAAAAAACCTAACAGAATGTTGGAAGCATTAGGAAAGGGATAGATAATAAAACAGAAAACATCATAATGCTACTCTGTAAATCCATGTACACCTACACCTGAAATACTGCATGCAGTTCTGGTCGTCCCATCTCCAAAAACATATATTAAAATGGGAAAAGGTACAGAGAAGGGCAACATAAATGATAGCACTCCCAGCTATCTTCGAGGCACCACTGACTTCCAGAGGAAACTACAGTCCATCGGTGATCTTCCTGAAAATGCCATCCTAGCCACTATGGATGTAGAAGCCCTCTACACCAACATTCCACTCAAAGATGGACTACAAGCCGTCAGGAACAGTATCCCCGATAATGTCATGGCAAACCTGGCTGAACTTTGTGACTTTGTCCTCACCCATAACTATTTCACATTTAGGGACAAAATATACCTTCAAATCAGCGGCAGTGCTATGGGTACCCGCATGGCCCCACAGTATGCCAACATTTTTATGGCTGACTTAGAACAACGCTTCCTCAGCTTTCGTCCCCTAATGCCCCTACTCTACTTGTGCTACATTGATGACATCATCATCATCTGGACCCATGGAAAAGAAGCCCTTGAGGAATTCCACCATGATTTCAACAACTTCCATCCCACCATCAACCTCAGTCTGGACCAGTCCACACAAGAGATCCACTTCCTGGACACTACAGTGCTAATAAGCGATGGTCACATAAACACCACAAACCTACTGACCTCTATACCTACCTACATGCCTCCAGCTTTCATCCAGACCACACCACACGATCCATTGTCTACAGCCAAGCTCTTTGATACAATCGCATTTGCTCCAACCCCTCAGACAGAGACAAACACCTACAAGATCTCTATCAAGCGTTCTTACAACTACAATACCCACCTGCTGAAGTGAAGAAACAGATTGACAGAGCCAGAAGAGTACCCAGAAGTTACCTACTACGGGACAGGCCCAACAAAGAAAATAACAGAACGCCACTAGCCATCACCTTCAGCCCCCAACTAAAACCTCTCCAACGCATTATCAAGGATCTACAACCTATCCTGAAGGATGACCCATCACTCTCACAGATCTTGGGAGACAGACCAGTCCTTGCTTACAGACAGCCCCTCAACCTGAAGCAAATGCTCACCAGCAACCACACAACAGAACCACTAACCCAGGAACCTATCCTTGCAACAAAGCCCGTTGCCAACTGTGTCCACATATCTATTCAGGGGACACCATTATAGGGCCTAATCACATCAGCCACACTATCAGGGGTTCATTCACCTACGCATCTACCAATGTGATATATGCCATCATGTGCCAGCAATGCCCCTCTGCCATGTACATTGGTCAGACTGGACAGTCTCTACGTAAAAGAATAAATGGACACAAATCAGACGTCAAGAATTATAACATTCAAAAACCAGTTGGAGAACACTTCAATCTCTTTGGTCACTTGATTAGAGACCTCAAAGTTGCAATTCTTCAACAAAAAAACTTCAGAAACAGACTCCATCGAGAGACTGATGAACTGGAATTAATTTACAAACTGGATACAATTAACTTAGGCTTGAATAAAGACTGGGAGTGGTTGTATCATTGCACAAAGTAACACTATTTCCCCATGTTTATTCTCCCCCACTGTTCCTCAGATGTTCTTGTCAACTGCTGGAAATGGCCCACCTTGATTATCACTACAAAAGGTTCCCCCCCACCCAGTCTCCTGCTGGTAATAGCTCACCTTACCTGATCACTCTCATTACAGTGTGTATGGTAACACCCATTGTTTCATGTTCTCTGTGTATATAAATCTCCCCACTGTATTTTCCACTGAATGCATCCGATGAAGTGAGCTGTAGCTCACGAAAGCTTATGCTCAAATAAATGTTAGTCTTTAAGGTGCCACAAGTACTCCTTTTTCTTTTTGCGGATGCAGACTAACACAGCTGCTACTCTGAAACCAATAAATGATTATAGGTATGAAATAGCTTCCATATGAGCAGAGATTAAAAAGGCTGAGACTGTCCATCTAAGAAATGAAAGAACTAAGGGTGAATATGATAGAAGTCTATAAAATCATGAATAGTGTGGAAAAAGTGAATGAGGAAGTGTTATTTATAACACAAGCACTAGAGGTCACCCAATTAAATTCATAGGCAGCAGGTTTAAAACAAACATAAGGAAGTACTTCTTCACACAATGCAGTCAATCTGTGAAAGTAATTGCCAGGGGCTCCAAAAGAGCTAGCTTCTGAAGGCGTCCAGAAACTGCTGAAAATAGGTGAAACTTTACCAGATAGAGTTAGAAAGGAGATCATTGGGGGAGACAGAAGATGACAAGAGGGAGGATCAGAGATGCCAGAAAGAGGAGCAATACTATATAAAGCAAAAATGTGAAGATGGTCAAGGCCAGAGACATGTCTAAGTGGCAAAGAACAGGTATTTAAGACCAGAGATTCCAATATTCATAGAGCTCCTTCTGACAAAGTTATCTGTAAAAGAAATAGGCTTAGTTGACGAAGTATGAGACAGCAGGGATGGCCTGCCAGTTGCTTGAGATTCAGTCGATAATCCAGCTGTATGCTACCTGTTGGGGAAGGCACAAAAGGCCAATGGTAGCCTGACTATACCGCAGGCAGATAATTTCTTGTGAGGAAAGGAAGTAATCTTGTTTTCAAAACAACATTTAAAAAAAATATTTTGTAGATGGTTCCAAATATATTGCTACTAGCAGGCAAATGGACCTTGAGAAGTTGGGACACACCTTATTGAAGTAATAAATGGATGCAGCATACAAGCAAGGCACTGCTACAGTCTATTTTGAATCTCTTTATGGTAGCACATTGGGCTACTTCTTAGACATCTCAGATTGTCATTGCTCTTATTGAATCTGGGCAGCAACAGTAAGTTGGTTGTGATTTTTTAACTTGTAAAGGCCAGTAACTTAGTAGGATTCACAAAATAATTATACATTTATATAGTTAATGAGAACATCCATAATTGCATTAGTTAGGATAAATTTTTATGAGAGATGTACCATTTGGGATTTGGAAGAAGAAATTTCCCTACAGGGTTTTTTCACTTTTCACTGAAACATGTCGTACTGGCTAGTGCTTAGGGTACTGGACATGATGGACCTCTAGTCAATTTAATCAGATTACAACAATTGCTATTTTCTAAACATGATGGCATTAACTGTGTTGGACACAATTGGTGTGCATTCAGACTGGACCTTGGATTCACGTGTACGTTATTTGTCACAGCCTCAGGTGGCTCACTTTTTAAATTTCTTAATTATTTTAATAGCAGTCTGTGTTGCTGAAAATATGTGTATAAAACAACCCAGATTATTTTCTTTACAGGAACAGAGAGATCTTAAATTCCGGTCAGGATTTTCTACTTACCCTTTTGTATAAAGAGCTTTGACAGAGAACACAGCTTAATCCTTCAAGCTTGAATGTTCCCATTGTGATCCTTTATTTGTCCAAAACGACGGATGGATGCTGAGACCTTGATGTAATCTTAGTAATAAGTTTTAATGATCTTGAATTACACAAGGCCTTTTTCAAATGATCTCCCAGAGTCCCTTGCTGCCCTTTTAAATTTAATTGTAAGAAGCAAATTAGGCTTTTTGTTTTGTTTCATGTTATAGCAGCACATGCTTTGGTTAAGGCTTTGTCAGAGTTTCACATCATAACTCCTTTTTATTTCAGGAGTTATAGCTACCTTGGAAAGTTTCTGTGGGGGAAATACTAAACCCCTCCCACAAAGAATGGTTTTCCCTGTGATTGGTATATCTGTTAAGAAAGATTAATTGGTTTTCGCTGTTGACCAGGACATATGTCTCATGTTTTCTGAACTTATGTGGAACATTTAGTTTGCTTTTTTCAAATTTGGCTGATATTTTGCATACAAATGATGCCCTGTATGTGGCAGCATAGAAGAAACAACAAGGAAGATGGGTGGGGAGGTTTAGGTTGGATTGTGGAGAAGGTTTAGGTTGGATATTAGGAAAAACTTTTTCACTAGGAGCGTGGTGAAGCACTGGAATGCATTACCTAGGGAGGTGGTGGAATCTCCTTCCTTTGAGGTTTTTAAGGTCAGGCTTGGCAAAGCCCTGGCTGGGATGATTTAGTTGGGGATTGGTCCTGCTTTGAGCAGAGGGTTGGACTAGATGACCTCCTGAGGTCCCTTCCAACCCTGATATTCTATGGTTCAATGAATGGGGTATTGAGACTAGCATAATTTTCATAATGGAGGGTATGGAATGTGAGACAAAAAGCGAAACATTTATATATTTATTTACATTTAAATAATAAATGTACAGGCACCTTAACACCATAAATATGGTAATAAAATAATATATAATTCCAGCAACATTAAAGTAATCTTTTCAACATGAACTCAGTCCACTATCTACAGAAATGGCCTTCTGCCTCTTTCATCATTGTGGGAAGCATACTCTCAACTCTCTCCAAAGATCCTATCAAACAGCAAAGTGTATCTGTGAATGGGGTGGGGCAGAATTGCTATAATCCACCTTCCAAGTAGATTTTCCTCCACCAGTGGCCCTGCACCCAGAGTTACTTAAGAATTCACTGATTATGTAAGAAAATATATTTGCTGCCAGCAATTCTATTTATCTTTATTTGTTGGGGAGAGGGAGGGCGCGGGGTGGGGTGGTGTTGGCAGGAAAGAAGCAGTTTAGTCCTTGATCCTGCAATTGAATCCATCCAGGTGAAAGTCTTTCTGAGTGGATCCAATTACAGGGTCAGGGCATAAAATATATTACTAGAAAATCTATTGTTTAGATTTCTGTTTTTAATAATTGCTGTTAATGCAGCTTCATAGATTTTTGTATTTCTGTGGGAGTAGGAAAGGGGCAAAAGTGTTCATACTTATCATACGTTTCGCAGCCAATCAGTTCTTCAGTTCTAGTCCATCTGTAATGTTGTCTTACCAGGTCACCCAGTGGCTACATATAGGTGTTGAATAATGTAGGGGAGAGGACTGAGACTAGTAGAACTCTGCCGGTAAGAATTTTGGGGAGTGGAGGAATAGGTGACCATAATCACCTATTGGTTCAGGTTGAGAGGAAGGACCAAAGCCATTTCATGACATTTCCATTCATCCCTGCAGTTTCCTGGAAGTGGGACAGTTTTATTTGTGATTTCCAGTATCAAATACTGCATAAAGAGCCAGAAGGCTGAGTATGAGGTGTAATCCCCTTGTTGCTGGACCGGGGATGGTCACTCACTAGAACAATAAGAACTGTCTCATTACTATGCCCTGGCCTGAAGATTAATAGGTGCTGTTGGGAACTTTATTTCTTTGTAAGCTTCTTGATTAGCTTGCTTAGAAAAGGGAAGGCTGGCTAGATGATGGATAGTAGTTTTGTATAACATTGAATGGAAAGATATTGCACATAGTAGAACATGTTAAAATATTGAATTTTTTTAAATCTGAATTTCATCTGCATGTTCTACAGTGTTTTTAATACTTTTATTTCGGGGGGGAACAATGACTAGACTACAAATCAGATCAATATTTGTATTTGTGAGCTTGTGAGATTCAAGTGGAAAGAAATGAGTAAATGCATGGCTGCTAGTATGTGAGATTCAGAAATTAACTGGGCTTTTCATTTTCCAAGAGATGGACATTTTGTAATATTTCCCTTCTGTACACATTTTGAATGTTTCAAATTATTTTCTTTCAAAGGTATAGAAATAGCAGAATCTCTGTACAGACAAAAGGATTTAAATGGAGCATTGCAAGAGCACTTTAGGTCTCTCTTAAGTGAGCATTTTTTATGAAGAAATCTTCACTATAAATATTGTTTGCTCTCAGACATCTGCTATTCAATTTCCTGAGAAAATACTCTTACAAAAGACTTGACACTTAAAATTTTCTTTTTATAAAATGCCACTAAAAATCAACCACAAAGTCTCTTTAGGACAAGCCCAGGAAAATACCAGCAATGTAAATAAACACTTTTTAAAATTAGTGATAAGTGACTTCAAAATGAAACTTGAGAAAGATTAGTGAAATTAGAGCACCAAATACACAGTAGAAATTTTGAAAAGGGTAAGGCTGTGTGGTCTAACTTTCTGTCAAGAACAAGCTGCCAAGCTAATAAAAAATATAGCTAAACAACTCAAATTAAGGATGCTTTAAAAAAAAGTAGCATGTATAATTTTGTTACAGAACCATCAGGAGTTTACATTATCTATTATGGATAAAGCCCAAGTACAGAATCAAAGCAATTAAAGATGGGACAGATCAATTATAATTAATGCTGTCAAGCAATTAATCGCACAGTTAAACAATAATAGAATACCCATTTATTTTAATATTTTTGGAAGCTTTCTACATTTTCACATATATTGATTTCAATTACAACACAGAATACAAAGTGTACAGTGCTCACTTTTTATTTATTTTTGATTACAAGTATTTGCACTGTAAAAAAACAAAAGAAATAGTATTTTTCAGTTCACGTAACACAAGTATATAGTGCAATCTCTTTATTATGAAAGTTGAACTTACAAATGTAGAATTACGTACAAAAAATAACTGCATTCAAAAATAAAACAATTAAAAATTTTAGAGCCTGCAAGTCCACTCAGTGCTACTTCAGCCAATTGCTCAGACAAACAAGTTTGGTTATAATTTGCAGGAGATAATGCTGCCCACTTCTTGTTTACAATGTCACCTGAAAGTGAGAACAGGCGTTCACATGGCACTGTTGTAATTGGTGCTGCAAGATATTTACGTGCCAGTTGTGCTACAGATTCGTATGTCCCTTCATGCTTCAACCACCATTCCAGAGGATGTGTCCATGCTGAGGACGGTTCTGCTCGATAACTATCCGAAGCAGAGTGGACTGACACATGTTCATTTTCATCATCTGAGTTAGATGCCACCAGCAGAAGGTTAATTTTCTTTTTTGGTGGTTTGGGTTCTGTAGTTTTTGTATATGAGTGTTGCTCTTTTAAGCCTTCTGCAAGCATGCTCCATACCTCGTCCCTCTCAGATTTTGGATAGCACTTCAGAGTCTTAAACCTTGGGTCAAGTGCTGTAGCTATTTTTAGAAATCTAACATTGGTACATTCTTTGCATTTTATCAAATGTGCTGTGAAAGTGTTCCTAAAACGAACATGTGCTGAGTCTTCATCCGAGATTGCTATGACATGAAATATATGGCACAATGCAGGTAAAACAGAACATGATATTATACAATTCTCCCCCAAGCAGTTCAGTCATAAATTTTAATTAATGCATTATTTTTTTTAACAAGCATCATCAGCATGGAAGCATGTCCTCTGGAATGGTGGCCGAAGAATGGAGGAGCATATGAATGTTTAGCATATCTGGCATGTAAATACCTTGCAATGTCAGCTACAAAAGTGCCATGTGTACGCCTGTTCTCACTTTCAGGTGACGTAAACAAGAAGTGGGCAGCATTATCGCCTGCAAATTTTAACCAAACTTGTTTGACTGAGTGATTGGCTAAAGTAGGGTTGAGTGGATTTGTAGGCTCTAACGTTTTACATTGTCGTACTTTTGAATGCAGTGTTTTTTTGTACATAATTCTACATTTGTAAGTTCAACTTTCATGATAAAGATATTGCACTACAGTACTTGTATTAGGTGAATTGAAAAATACTATTTCTTTGGTTTTTTGCAGTGCAAATATTTGTAATAAATATAAAGTGAGCACTGTACACTTTGTATTCTGTGTTGTAATTGAAATCAATATATTTGAAAATGTAGAAAACATCAAAAAATATTTAATAAATTTCAATTGCTATAACAGTGCGATTAATCACAATTAATTTTTTAATCACGATTAATGTTTTTGAGTTAATCATGAGTTAACTGCGATTAATTGACAGCCCTAATTATAATAGATGAGAATCAATCTTTCACAGAATCACAGAATATCAGGGTTGGAAGGGACCTCAAGAGGTCATCTAGTCCAACCCCCTGCTCAAAGCAGGACCAATCCCCAACTAAATCATCCCAGCCAGGGCTTTGTCAAGCCTGACCTTAAAAACTTCTAAGGAAGGAGATTCCATCACCTCCCTAGGTAACGCATTCCACTGTTTCACCACCCTCCTAGTGAAAAAGCTTTTCCTAATATCCAACCTAAACCTCCCCCACTGCAACTTGAGACCATTACTCCTTGTTCTGTCATCAGCTACCACTGAGAACAGTCTAGATCCATCCTCTTTGGAACCCCCTTTCAGGTATCTGAAAACAGCTATCAAATCCCCCCTCATTCTTCTCTTCCGCAGACTAAACAATCCCAGTTCCCTCAGCCTCTCCTCATCAGTTATGTGATCCAGTCCCCTAATTATTTTTGTTGCCCTCTGCTGGACTCTTTCCAATTTGTCCACATCCTTCTTGTAGTGTGGGGCCCAGAACTGGACACAGTACTCCAGATGAGGCCTCACCAATGTCGAATAGAGGGGAATGATCACGTCCCTCCATCTGCTGGCAATGCCCCTACATATACATCCCAAAATGCCATTGGCCTTCTTGGCAACAAGGGCACACTATTGACTCATATCCAGCTTCTCATCCATTGTAACCCCTAGGTCCTTTTCTGCAGAACTACTGCCTAGCCATTCGGTCCCTAGTCTGTAGCGGTGCATGGGATTCTTCCATCCTAAGTGCAGGACTCTGCACTTGTCCTTGTTGAGCCTCATCAGATTTCTTTTGGCCCAATCCTCTAATTTGTCTAGGTCCCTCTGTATCCTATCCTGACCCTCCAGCGTATCTACCTCTCCTCCCAGTTTAGTGTCATCTGCAAACTTGCTGAGGGTGCAATCCACACCATCTTCCAGATCATTTATGAAGATATTGAACAAAACCGGCCCGAGGACCGACCCTTGGGGCACTCCACTTGATACTGGCTGCCAACTAGACATGGAGCTGTTAATCACTACCCGTTGAGCCCAACAATCTAGCCAACTTTCTATCCACCTTATCGTCCATTCATCCAGCCCATACTTCTTTAACTTGCTGGCAAGAATACTGTGGGAGACCGTGTCAAAAGCTTTGCTAAAGTCAAGGAATAACACATCCACCGCTTTCCCCTCATCCACAGAGCCAGTTATGTCGTCATAGAAGGCAATTAGATTAGTCAGGCATGACTTGCCCTTGGTGAATCCATGCTGACTGTTCCCGATCACTTTCCTCTCCTCTAAGTGCTTCAGAATTGATTCCTTGAGGACCTGCTCCATGATTTTTCCAGGGACTGAGGTAAGGCTGACGGGCCTGTAGTTCCCAGGATCCTCCTTCTTCCCTTTTTTAAAAGATGGGCACTACATTAGCCTTTTTCCAGTCGTTCAGGACTTCCCCCGATCGCCATGAGTTTTCAAAGGTAATGGCCAATGGCTCTGCAGTCACATCTGCCAACTCCTTTAGCATTCTCGGATGCAGCGCATCCGGCCCCATGGACTTGTGCTCATCCAGCAGGTCAAGAAGAGCTCTGCCCCTAGTTGGTTCCTCCAGCACTTGCACCAGGATATTGTCCCCTACACTTTCCAAAAACTTCCTGGATTGTCTGTGCACCGTCGTATTGCTCTCCCAGCAGATATCAGGGTGATTGAAGTCTCCCATGAGAACCAGGGCCTGTGATCTAGTAACTTCCATGAGTTGCTGGAAGAAAGCCTCGTCCACCTCATCCCCCGGTCCGGTGGTCTATAGCAGACTCCCACCACGACATCACCCTTGTTGCTCACACTTCTAAACTTAATCCAGAGACACTCAGGTTTTTCTGCAGTTTCATACCAGAGCTCTGAGCAGTCATACTGCTCTCTTACATACAATGCAACTCCCCCACCTTTTCTGCCCTGCCTGTCCTTCCTGAACAGTTTATATCCATCCGTGACAGTACTCCAGTCATGTGAATTATCCCACCAAGTCTCTGTTATTCCAATCACATCATAATTTCTTGACTGTGCCAGGACTTCCAGTTCTCCTTGCTTGTTTCCCAGACTTCTTGCATATGTGTATAGGCACTTGAGATAACTCACTGATCATCCCTCTGTCTCAGTGTGAGGCAGGAGCCCTGCCCTCTTGCACGCTCCTGCTCGTGCTTCCTCCCAGTATCCCACTTCCCCACTTACCTCAGGGCTTTGGTCTCCTTCCCCCGGTGAACCTAGTTTAAAGCCCTCCTCACTAGGTTAGCCAGCCTGTTTTCGAAGATGCTCTTTCCTCTCTTTGTTAGGTTCCGTCTCTGCCTAGCACTCCTCCTTCTTGGAACACCATCCCATGGTCAAAGAATCCAAAGCCTTCTCTCTGACACCACCTGCGTAGCCATTCGTTGACTTCCATGATTTGACAGTCTCTACCCAGGCCTTTTCCTTCCACGGGGAGGATGGACGAGAACACCGCTTGTGCCTCAAACTCCTTTATCCTTCTTCCCAGAGCCACATAGTCTGCAGTGCTCCATTCAGGGTCATTCTTGGCAGGATCATTGGTGCCCACGTGGAGAAGCAGGAAGGGGTAACGATCCGAGGGCTTGATGAGTCTCAGGAGTCTCTCTGTCACATCATGAATCCTAGCTCCTGGCAAGCAGCAGACTTCTCAGTTTTCCCGGTCAGGGCAGCAGATAGATGACTCAGTCCCCCTGAGGAGAGAGTCCCCGACCATCACCACCCGCCTCCTTCTCTTGGGAGCCATGGTCGTGGAACCCCCCACCCTAGGACAGTGCATCTCATGCCTTCCAATCGGCAGAGTCTCCTTCTGTTCCCTTCCCACAGATGTATCATCTAGTCCACTCTCCGCATTAGTACCTGTGGAGAGAACATGAAAATGGTTACTTACGTGTATCTGCGTTGCTGGTACATGGACGCTCCCCTTTCTCCTTCTGGAGGTCACATGCTGCCAAATTTCTTCACCGTTGTCCTGTCCCTGCTGCGCAGCCTGCTCTGAATCTTCAGAACGTTGTGCCCGTAGAAGCATATTCTGACATCTGTTCAGGAAATCTTCAATTTCTCTTATGCAATGCAGGGTCGATACCTGTTGCTCTAGACCTTGAACCTTCTCTTCCAGTATGGAGACCAGCTTGCACTTTGTACAGACAAAGTCGCTTCTGTCCTGTGGAAGAAAGACAAACATGGCACATCCAGTGCAGGTCACAACAGCTGAATACTCCCCATCCATATTACCTTCCTTCTATGAGCTTCCTCAGGAGTTGTTGTAACTACTCAGAGAAGCCGGCAAGATGTAAGCCTCAGCAGGCTCTCCCCAGGCAAACTCCCTCAGCTGGTTCGCAGCTGACTGGCTTTTTATACAGTCAGGCCCACTCAAGGCTCACCTGGAACAAAGCACTCCCAATTCACACTTTTCAAACCACCAATCAAGCACACGGTCAAACTGTCCCCACAACAGACAGTGATAGACGGTGTGGTTTATTAGGAAGGTTTATTTATATCTCTGTAGATAAAGATGATGGTATTCAACAAATAAATCACTTAAAGTGAAACACTTATCCTAACACATAACAAGATACAATGTAAAATGAGTCCTTGGGTTTAAATTCACTTGGAAGCAGATAAAAGATAAAAAACAAGATGGGAAAAATTTACTACTTTAACAATTAATTTGTTGATGCCTCTCCTAAAATTGTTAAATATTCCAGTGGTGTTTTTGTGGGAAAGAGAAGAAAGAGGAAGCAAGGTTCATGGTGGAAATATATGAGCTAGGTAGTAGTATTATTTAGTGTCAAACTGCTGCATTGAGGGCCGTAGCCACATTCCAGGAACCTTTACCAAATTTAATACTGTGAACTTAATTGCTGTGTACTCTTCCTGCGTTTCCTTCCCCATCTTGATTCCTTTCCAAAGTTTCTGTGAGTAAAGAGAAGCCTTTTCATTTCTGATCTGCTGGCTCCTCTTTATGAATTTCTTCACATAAGAACATAAGGGCAGCCATGCTGGGTCAGACCAAAGATCCATCTAGCCCAATGTCCTCTCTTCCAACAGTGGTCAATGCCAGGTGCCCCAGAGGGAATGAACAGAAGAGGTAATCATCCCTCATCCCCTGTTGCCCATTCCCAGCTTCTAGCAAACAGAGGCTAGGGATACTAACCCTGTCCATCCGAGCTAATAGTCACTGATGGACCTATCCTCCCTGAACTTATCTAGTTCTCTTTTTAATCCTGTTATAGTCTTGACCTTCACAACATCCTCTGGAAAAGAGTTCCACAGACTGACTGTGCGTTGTGTGAAAAATACTTCCTTTTTGTTTGTTTTAAATCTGCTGACTATTAATTTCATTTGGTGACCCCCTAGTTCTTGTGTTACGAGAAGGAGTAAATAACACTTCCTTATTTACTTTCTCCACACCAGTCATGATTTTATAGACTTCAATCATATCCCCCCTTAGTCATCTCTTTTCCAACCTGAAAAGTCCCAGTCTTATTGATCTCTCCTCATACAGAAGCTGTTCCATACCCCTAATCATTTTTGTTGCCCTTTTCTGAACTTTTTCCTATTCCAATATATGTTTTTTGAGATGGGGCGACCATCTGCATGCAGTATTCAAGATGTGGGCGTATCAGGTTATTTTCTAGAGGCAATATGATATTTTTGTCGTCTTATCTATCCATTTCTTTATTGTTCCCAACATTCTGTTCGCTATTTTGACTGCCTCTGCACATCGAGTGGATGTTTTCAGAGAACTATCCACAATGGCTCCAAGATCTCTTTCTTGAGTGGTAATACTAATTTAGACCCCATCATTTTATATGTATAGATGGGATTATGTTTTCCAATGTGCATTATTTTGCATTTATCAACACTGAATTTCATCTGCCATTTTGTTGCCCAGTCACCCAGTTTTGTGAGATTCCTTGGTAAATCTTTGCAGTCTGCTTTGTACTGAACTGTCTTGAGTAATTCAGTATCAGCTGCAAATTTTGCCTCACTGTTTACCCCTTTTTTCAGATCATTTATGAATATGTTGAATAGGAGTGGTCTCAGTACCAACTCCTGCAGGACACCACTATTTACATCTCTCTATTCCGAAAATTGACCATTTATACCTACTCTTCGTTTCCTATCTTTTAACCAATCCATGACAGCACCTCCCCTCTTATCCTATGACAGCTTACTTTGCTTAAGAGCCTTTGGTGAGGGACCTTGTCAAAGGCTTTCTGAAAATCTAAGTACACTATATCCACTGGATTCCCCTTGTCCACGTGCTTGTTGGCCCCCTCAAAGCATTCTAGTAGATTGGTGAGGCATGATTTCCCTTTACAAAACCAATATTGACTCTTTCCCAACAAATTATGCTCATCTATGTGTCCAACAATTTTGTTCTTTACTATAGCTTCAACCAGTTTACCTGGTACTGAAGTTAGACTTACCAGCCTGTAATTGCCGGGATCACTTCTGGAGCTCTTTTTAAACATTGGCGTCACATTAGCTATCCTCCAGTCATTTGATACAAAGCTGATTTAAATGTTAGTAGTTCTGCAATTTCACCTTTGAGTTCCTTCAGAATGCTTGGGTGAATACCATCTGGTCCTGGTGACTTATCACTGTTTAGTTTATCAATTTGTTCCAAAACCTCCTCTAAATACACCTCAATTTGGGACAGTTCCTCATATTTGTCACCTAAAAAGAATGGATCAGGTTTGGGAATCTCCCTCACCTTTTCACCTGTGAAGACCAATGGAAATAATCCATTTAGTTTCTCCACAATGGCCTTATTTTCCTTGAGTCCTCCTTTCACATCTTGATTGTCCAGTGGCCCCACTGGTTATTTATCAGGCTTCCTGCTTCTGATGTACTTAAAATTTTTTTTGCTATTACTTTTGAGTCTTTGGCTTGCTGTTCTTCAGATTCTTTATTGGCCTTCCTAATTATATTTTTACATGTCATTTGCCAGAGTTTATGCTCCTTTCTATTTTCCTCACTAAGATTTAACTTCCACTTTTTAAAGGATGCCTTTTTGCCTCTCACTGCTTCTTTTACTTTGCTGTTTAACCACGGTTGTACGTTTTGGTTCTCTTACTATGTGTTTTAATTTGGGGTATACATTTAAGTTGAGCCTCTATTATGGTATCTTTAAAAAGTTTCCATGCAGTTTGCAGGGATTTCACTTTTGGCAGTGTACCTTTTTAATTTCTGTTTCACTAACTTCCTCATTTTTGTGTAGTCCCCCTTAATTAAATGTTACAGTGTTGGGCTGATGTGGTGTTTTCCTCACCACAGAGATGTTAAACTTATTTGTATTATGGTCACTATTACCAAGCGGTCCAGCTATATTCACCTCTTGGACCAGATTCAATGCTCCACTTAGGACTAAATCAAGCATTGCCTCTCCTCTTGTGGGTTCTAGGACATTTTAAGGTATCAAGAAATCATAATCTCATCTATGGTGGAGAACTGACAAAGAGGCTGAAAAATGGAGGGGAAAGAAAATAAAGAAAAATACATTTAAGTTTACTGTGGGGACTCAGAACTGTTTGCAAAGTACGTGATCTGTAACTAATGATTTCTTAACAGTAAATGTGACATGGGTTAAGGAATTTCTTGGCTAAGCCTGCATTCCTTGCTTGCATGTTACGTTGCCCCTGAAGGATTAATTGAGACACTTAAGGTGCATAGCAAGATGGAACTCTGAGGGAACATGTTTAGACACGTGGAGGCTCAAGTGTGTTTCATTCACAAAGAAAGAAACTGAACCACTTTGAATTGAACAAGTGGAACTTTATTAAACCCTGTTCAGTGTTCTGTCCATGTAGGTGAATTACTTTCAGTTTAACTCTCTACATTCCTAGTTCTACTGCTGTCCAATCAATAATAGTACCTCTAGGGAACATGGGCCCTCTGACTCCAGTTTCACTGATCATAACATATCTTCTGTATTTTACAAACATTTTAATATAAACATTAAAAACAAATAATTGATGTGCAGACCCCCACCCTGTATTCCTTTGGTCAGAGATTGCTAGCACATAGGCAATTTGGAGTCTCGTCTTTACCACTGACTTAGCTGGTGACATATTCTGTTTGATAACCTACTCCTCAGGTTATTCTGTGCCACAGCATGCGTGCAGAATTAATGTTCCCCCACAGATTTCTTTTCTTCCCCACAGAAAAAATGTCTTCGGACATGGAAGTAAAGGGAATCCACAAGGGCGGTCACGCGCTCCTCCCTGGCAGCACAGCCATGTCAGTTCAGGATCCCAGAGGAGACATATATCACTGCCGGAGAAGAGCTGGACATGCATGCATGGGGAGATGTCTGTCACCACTGGGGAGGGGACAACTGGGCAGGTATGCATGCGAGTGAGAGGAACTCTGTCCCTCTCTCTCGCTATTGCGGCATGCCCTGTGTGGAGGCGCACGGCTTTGGGGTTGTCATAAGTATAAAGAGAAGGGTAAACACCTTTAAATCCCTCCTGGCCAGAGGAAAAACCCTTTCACCTGTAAAGGGTTAAGAAGCTAGGATAACTTCGCTGGCACCTGACCACAATGACCAATGAGGAGACAAGATACTTTCAAAAGCTGGGGGGAGGGAGAAACAATGTCTGTCTGTGTGATGCTTTTGCCAGGGACAGAACAGGAATGGAGTCTTAGAATTTAGTAAATAATCTAGCTAGATATGCGTTAGATTATGATTTCTTTAAATGGCTGAGAAAATAAGCTGTGCAGAATGGAATGGATATTCCTGTCTTTGTGGCTTTTTGTAACTTAAAGTTTTGCCTAGAGGGAGTCTCTATGTTTTGAATCTAATTACCCTGTAAGCTATTTACCATCCTGATTTTACAGAGGTGATTCTTTTTACTGTTTCTTCTATTAAAATTCTTCTTGTAAGAAACTGAATGCTTTTTTTATTGTTCTGAAGATCCAAGGGTTTGGGCCTGTGGTCACCTATGCAAATTGGTGAGGATTTTTATCAAACCTTCCCCAGGAAGCGGGGTGCAAGATTTTGGTGAGGATTTTTGGGGGGGGGGAGACGTTTCCAAACAGTGCTTTCTGAAAAATAAACCTGGTTAGACGTTTGGTGGTGGCAATGGAAGTTCAAGGGCAAAAGGTAAAATAATTTGTACCTTGCGGAAGTTTTAACCTAAGCTGGTAAAAGTAAGCTTAGGAGGTTTTCATGCAGGTTCCCCACATCTGTACCTTAGACTTCAGAGTGGGGAAGGAACCTTGACAGGGGTGCTTTATGAGGAGATAGACATAGGAGGTTCTGTACCCTCAAGCAGAGCAGAATGTAGCCGTCTGCCCTCTTGGTGAATTGTTCCCATTGTTCTTAGTGAATTCCCCCAGGAGTATAAAACAGGTGTAAAAGTTTTAAGGCTCTTTTACATTTCCGGAGTGGTGTAAAGGAGCCTTATTGTAAATGACAGTATGGCCTCATAAATGCTTATGGTGCTTTAGTGATTAGAACTGGCCTCATTTTTTGGACTGAAAAATTTGCCTATCAAAATGTGTTCCATGAACTATTCACTACTGACTTTTCTAGAGATATAGATTGAGAGTTTGATTCCCCAGTCATCACATGTTCTTCAGTTGCCTATGAGGTAATAGTAAGCATATGGCTGCATATATTTGTTGACTAATAAGTAGAAATAAAGGTCAAACCTAGCTTTATTATTATTAGACAAAGGGGGTTTGGGGATTTCCTCTAGTGCTCCCCACTGCCATTCTCTATCCATTGTATTATAGTTTAAATAAATTAGCAAACTAATTTAAACTGGTGTGATTATATTCATTATTTTGACAAATAAAATGTACAAAATTGTGCAGAATTTTAAAATGTAGTGTGCATACTTTTTAATTTTTTGGTGCAGAATTCCCCCAGGAGTAGAGGTAGTTTGGTATCCTCAACGGATGACCATACTGGGAGTTACCTGTCTCCATCTCCCTGGCACTTGTCTCTGAGTCTAGGAAACTCTTTGCAGAGTCAGTCTTCCTGTGGCTGGCATCTGGCTGATTTTCTGCCTCTTTGTTTTGTGATGATCTCTGTACTCCACCTACGTGTTGTGTTTGCCAGTTTGTAAAATGTCTCCAGTTCCTTCAGATCACTTGTCCCTCTTGCATAGTTACCTTGTATGACCCACATGCCACTGCACCCCTCGTGATTTCTTTAGTCTGGTCCTACTGTTTCTCCAATGGCTGGATCCCCTCAGATAGCTCTTTGGCTGCCTGACATAAATCTAGTGCCTGCTTTCTCTCTACTCTCAATGGTGTCCCCATCCTCCTATCCGTAACAGGCCTCCCTCACTGGTAACAGGGGTTTGGCCCTTTGTCCTATCTGTGCCTACACTGGACTATTTCAGTACTCCTATGATTTGGTATTCATATGTGCCAAAAATGCTAACACAAGGGTTTTGAATCAGAAGAAGCAGTCTTGTGTAACAATCTCTTAGCTGGTTTCAGAGCAGCAGCCGTGTTAGTCAGTATTCGCAAAAAGAAAAGGAGTACTTGTGGCACCTTAGAGACTAACAAATTTATTTGAGCGTAAGCTTTCGTGAGCTACAGCTCACTTCATCGGATGCATTCAGCTGTTTAGCATTTAGCTGTTTTCATGGCTAATTCCAACTTAACATTACTCTGTGGGTATGCTGGCGAGGAGGATGGTAGTCAAACTCCCCTTTCACGTGCAAATACCTGGAACTCTTTGGTGTCAAATTGGAGTCTGTCACCAGTGAATACAGTGTCCAGAATGCCATATCTGACAAAGTGGGCCTTCAGTTTGCCTATCAGTGACTTGCTTCTTGTATCAGGCAGGGCATCGACCTCCCCAAATTTTGAGTAGTAGTTCATTGTAATCAAGTGCTGCTTTTTCTTCAAGGTAAATAAGTCCGCTCCCATCTTTTCCCATGGTCGGGTGGGCAGCTCTTGTGGTAACAGTGTCTGTTTCTGCTGGTGGTTATTAGATGGTATGTCACCTTTCTGTCAAGGAGTGGAATTGTGTATTCATTACTGTTCAATAATCTCACTCTTGAGCCTGTCTGAGACAGCTGTGTGCCCAGATATGAGGTATATATTTTTCGCATGACATCCATAGGTAATGAGCTTTCTGTCCTCAAAATATTATTTCATCCTGCACTCATCTTAATTTGAAAATATGTTTCTGCTCCTGCCACAACTTGGCTTTTGTCTTCTGGCCACCCTCTCTTTCTCTTGAATGCCTGTTGTTGGATGTTCTTTTCTGTAGCCTCCCTGACTTCCATCAGCTTCACTGTTGAAATGGTGAGATTGAATCCATTAATATGTTGCACTATGGTCTGATCCCCTTCCCCCAACTCAATGATGCTGGGCGTACATGCCCTGCTTAGGGTGTCAGCTAACACCAGTAGTCATCCTGTACAATATCTGATCTCTACCTGCTAGTGCTGAAGGTGCATCAATATCTGCTGCAATCTTTTTGGAGCACTAAGAAAGGGCGTTGCCATGATTGTCTCTAGTGTTGTGTGGGTCAGTTGCATTATTTCTGGGTGGCCAAAGGTGTGCCGCTGGAATTGCTCTACTCCAAATACCGCACCCAGAGGCTCTTTTTTAATTTGGGCATACCCCTGTCCAGTATCTGACAGGGCTCTGCTGGCATAAGCAACTGGCTGCTCCTGCAGAAGAGCGACACCCAGTCCTTTCTCTGATGCATCATACAGGTGTGTCAGTGGTAGTACTTCAAGACGGTGGCATCCATTATCATTTGTTTCAAATGCTTACTGTTGGGGTCCTTCCCAGTCCCACTCAGTGTCCTGCCTTGTGAGCTGACGTATGGGTTTTGCTACTGCAGTCAGGTGTAGGCAGAACTTGGACAGAAAATTTATCATTCTTACGAAGCATTCTACCCCTTTCAGGTCTCTTAGAGCAGTGGTTCTCAAAGCCGGTCCACCGCTTGTTCAGGGAAAGCCCCTGGCGTGCCGGATCGGTTTGTTTACCTGCCGCGTCCGCAGGTTTGGCCGATTGTGGCTCCCACGGGCCACGGTTCGCCGCTCCAGGCCAATGGAGGCTGCGGGAAGGGCGGCCAGCATTTCCCTTGGTCTGGAGCAGTGAATCGCGGCCCGTGGGAATCACGGCCGAACCTGCAGTTGCGGCAGGTAAACAAACTGGTCCGGTGCACCAGGAGCTTTCCCTGAACAAGCGGCGGACCGGCTTTGAGAACCACTGCCCTAGAGCAGGTATGTCTCTGACTGCTTTGATCTTGTTGGGATCTGCTTTCAGTCCCTCTGTTGTGAACAGATGTCTAATAATATATGTCACCTCACGCTGTTTGAGTCAGATTTTTTCTGGGTTGAGTTTTATGTTCTTGTCCCTGCATCACAGTAGATGAGCTTGTAGTTTTCTATTCTGGTCTCATTCAGCTTCTGTATCACTGCTCCTTTCATCTGCAATTTACTTTCAACCCAGGCAGTCATTCCAGCGCTTGGATGAGTCTTCTCTACAACACCTCCCATGCTGGGTTTATGTCCATTGGCATGCACAGTCATCTATAGTGACCAAATGGTATCACAAAATTATCAGCATTCTGGGCTCTTCATCCAGTTTTATGTACCAAAACCCATTCTTCACATCACAGACTGTGAGGATTCTGGCTTTGGAAAGTTCCGTCAAAGTCATCAATTGTGGCCACAGGCTAGTGGCATCTTTCCAATGCCTAGTTCATTTTGGGTCTGTGCAGATGTGTAACTTGCCTGCTGGCTTCTTCACCACTTCCATGCTGCTCATCCAAATCGTATTGGCCTCTACAGGTGCTTTGATATCCTTGCTCTGCAGACATTCAAGCTCCTTGAGATTATGTAGTGCCACTGGTCAGCACATGAGTTCCATTTACAGCTTTCCTTTAAGGCACCCATTGCCATATGTTTTAAAATAATCTCCTTTTTCCCTGGGACTCCTCATTTGCTTCTTGCACTATAGCTATAAAATTCTAATCAAATCTGTATGACTGTATTCTCCAAGAGGGGTCTGTCATGCTTACCGTCTGCCACCACAAACTTAGTATCATCTTATTTTTCGGGGTAATTACTAAGAGGTCACTTTGTCCTATGGGCTCCATTATGCTCTCATAGATTGCACCTGCTCTTTGTAATGAGTGCATCAGAGCACATAAGATCCAATGGTTGGGTCCACTCAAACAATCTCTGTCATCTGTTGGGGGATGAGCTAGGTTGTGACAGTAACATTATCTGGAATAACTTGTGTAGGACTATCTATCTTTCTAGCTCTGTATCCAATCTATCTATTTTACTTATATGTCTCTCATTACTGTAGTATCTGAGCACCTCACAATCTTTTCTGTAATTATCCTCATCACCCTTGACTAAGAGCCAATTATTTTAAAGGTATGTAGATGCCTAAATACAGAGACTGGCACCTACCTGCATTGATATGTACTTTGATAAAGTTCCTCCTCTATCTTGGAGGGTCTTGCACTTATTGGTGGACTTGCTCACCTTGGAGCTTCACGGCAGCCCTCAGTATGGCCGTTTTCGTGAACCCACAGTCCAGGTCAACTCCTCCTGTGTCTGACCAGGAGTTGGGAGGTTTGGGGAGAACCCGGGCCCACCCTCTACTCCGGGTTCCAGCCCAGGGCCCTGTGGAATGCAGCTGTCTAGAGTGCCTCCTGGAACAGCTGTGCGACAGCTACAACTCTCCATGGCCTCCTCCCAACACCTTCTTTATCCTCACCATAGGACCTTCCTCCTGGTGTCTGATAATGCTTGTACTCCTCAGTCCTCCAACAGTATGCGTTCTTGCTCTCAGCTCCTAGCCCCTCTTGCTCCCGCTCCTTACATGCGCACCACAAACTGAAGTGAGCTCCTTTTTAAACCCAGATGCCCTGATTAGCCTGCCTTAATTGATTCTATCAGCTTCTTGATTGGCTGCAGATGTTCTAATCAGCCTGTCTGTCTTAATTGTCTCCAGAAGGTTCCTGATTGTTTTGGAACCTTCCCTGTTACCTTACCCAGGGAAAAGGGACCTACTTAAGCTGGGGCTATTATATCTGCCTTCTATTACTCTCCTGTAGCCATCTGGCCCGACCCTGTCACAGTACCTAAATACCTTTAAAAGCTGACTCTAAGTGATTTGCCTAAGGTCATATAAGAAGTTTATGGTGGAGCAGGAAATTTAACTTGGGTCTCAAGTCCCAGGCTACCATCCTAATCAGTGGTATTGCAAAATTATAAAGGGTTCAGAGAAGAGCAATACAAATGAAGTAGGACCATAGAAAAACTCATATGAAGAGGGATTAAAAAGTTTGGGATGGTTCTTTTAGAAAAGAGAGGAGAAAAAATGGATATTCTAGAAGTATATGAAATGAAGTATATGAAGCCTTTGAGGCCAAAAATGTAGTAAGAAATGAAAAAAAAGGATGGGATAATTTATGTGGATAACAAAATTATCCAGCGTTTGTATAGCATGCTAACAAATTTTTGGGAAGTGATCTTAAACGACATGCTCCAGGATTTAGCCAACATCTTACTACTAGGGATTAGGAGGTTTCTTGCACCTTACTCTGAAGTATCTGGTGCTGGCCACTGTTGGAGACAGGGTACTGGATTAGATAGATCACTGATCTGATCCAGTGTAGCAATTCTTAAATATGAGCTGGTTAAATTAAATATGGTGAACCACAATTCACATTATTTTTCACCTTTAGATAGAGGTGAAACAGATACAGTATAATATAAAATAGTGTTTTTTCATATTTTATTTTCAAAGAGGCATGAACAAACACAATTGTGAAGACTCGTTTATAGATATTGCTGCAATGAAGGGACATCTGTATCTATTAGTATTGCTTTTGTGTGAGACTCTATAATTTCTCATTTTATTTAAAGAATCTGCCTTTAAAACTGTGGACTCATAGCAGCTATGTGATGTCTGACCCTCTGTAGAATCTAAACAGTTTTTTAATTGCTGAGCTGCAGATGATGAATCTTTCATTTCAATCTAAGTTCCAGACTTAAATTGTATAGTAGCCAGCCTTTTGTTGGAATCCTCATTTGAAGTGAAAAATATTTCTACACATGTAACTTCTATCAAATACGATTATAACGATGATTGGAGAAAACAATTGACTTTATTATAGACCTGAGCCATTTAATTTAAACATCTTGTTTTCTATTACACATTGAGTTAATTGGCATTTTTTGTATATTTACAGATTTTGATTTTACTTGTCCCATTCATGTTAGGGTCATATTTATCTGGTACATGAATGACTGTAGATGTCAGTAGCATAACCTGATTGCTCAATTGTATAATGTGCTCCAAAATGAAGTATTTTTCAGCTTTGCATTTTGAGCCCACTTTTAAGAATCAATATAAGTTAAATGTCTTCTGTTCCCCTTCTAATCTGTTTGGTGTTTATGTGAGTACCTGTTTTTCTCTAGTAGTTGTAGACTTCTTGGATACTCTGTATATCACATTATGTCATTGTTGAAATATCCTGTTTGATTTGTTCATATCTAAAAATGTAGATCCTGTTTAACTTAACTAAAAATGTGAGGAAGGCTCCTTTGCAAGTAAATTCACCACTCTGTTTTATGGCGGGAGTGCATTATAATGAATAGCACACACAGCTGGAAGTCTACGTTCTACTCTTGCTTCTGACATTATTGTGATCTTGAGCTATGCCTTACTATGTCTTCTTTTCACCATGGAAAAGGGGATAATTAGTCTAATTCTCCTTTGTAAATGCTTTGGGATCTGTGGATGAAAAGCATTGCATAAATGCAGAGTAGTAGTACTATTTGTGTCTTTCATATGAACTATATCACAGAATCACAGAAGATTAGGGTTTGAAGAGTTGACCTCAGGAGGTCATCTAGTCCAACTCCCTGCTCAAAGCAGGACCAACAGCAACTAAACCATCCCAACCTGGGCTTTGTCAAGCCGGGCCTTAAAAACGTCTAAGGATGGAGATTCCACCACCTCCCTGGGTAACCCAATCCAGTGCTTCACCACACTCTCCCAGTGAAATTGTGTTTCCTAATATCCAATCTGGACCTCCCGCACTGCAACTTGAAACCATTACTCCTTGTTCTGTCATCTGCCACCACTGAGAACAGCCTAGCTCCATCCTCTTTGGAACCTCCCTTCAGGTAGTTGAAGGCTGCTATCAAATCCCCCCCTCACTCTTCTCTTCTGCAGACTAAACAAACCTAGTTCCCTCAACCTCTCCTCATAAGTCATGTGCCCCATCCGCCTGATCATTTTCATTGCCCTCTGCTGGACTCTCTCCAATTAATCCACATTCTTTCTGTAGTGGGGGGCCCAAATCTGGATGCAGTACTCCAGGTGTGGCCTCACCAGTGCCGAATAGAGGGGCATAATCACTTCCCCCGATCTGCTGGCAATACTCCTACTAATGCAGGCCAATATGCCATTAGCCTTCTTGGCAACAAGGGCAAACTGCTGACTCATATCTAGCTTCTCATTCACTGTAATCCCCAGGTCCTTTTCTGCAGAACTGCTGCTTAGCCAGTCAGTCCCCAGCCTGTAGCGGTACATGGGATTCTTCCGTCCAAAGTGCAGGACTCTGCACTTGTCCTTGTTGAACCTCATCAGATTTCTTTTAGCCCAATCCTCCAATTTGTCTAGGTCACTCTGGACCCTATCCCTACCCTCCAGCATATCTACTCTCCCCCCAGCTTAGGGTCATCTGCGAACTTGCTGAGGGTGCAATCCATCTCATCATCCGGATACTTAATAGAGATGTTGAACAAAACCGGTCCCAGGACTGACCCCTGGGGCACTCCACTTGATACTGGCTGCCAACTAGACATTGAGCAGTTGATCACTACCCGTTGAGGCCGACAATCTAGCCAGCTTTCTCTCTACCTTATAGTCCATTCATCTAATGCATACTTTTTTAACTTGCTGGCAAGAATACTGTGGGAGACCAGTACCTTAAAATGCTTTACAGAATTCAAGAATACAGTGAAATGATAAATTATAGCACTCTGTAAGAAACTGAGTGAGTGGTGTACAATCCTTACTATTTATTTAAAATGTGGACATTAAAGTGTTTCTTCAGATTGGGAAACTGGTTTATATCTTAAGTATTGTAAAGTATTTTATTTTCATCTTATTCATGGTAAGGACTGTTTTCTACCTTTTTAAATATCTATATTGTTGGGCTGAGTTAAAAAGATGGAAATTTCCTTTCAAGACAGGAAGTGAAAGTTCCTGTCTTAAAATTAGGATTGTATAGAAGGTGTTTTCTCAGACTTTTAGGTAGCTCATATAGTAGACGATGTAGATAGCATTTCTTGTCTTTTTCTGCAGTCCTGCTGAGTTCCTTCAATGTTAGCTTCGAATGAAAACATGTTTTATGCTGACTGCGCTGTATACATGCTATTCCATTTCATTTTAATTAGTATTCTCTCCCCTCTCCCCCCCCCCCGCTCCCTCAAAAATCACCTGCAGAAATTTTGTATTTAGTTTATGGTCAGTTCTTATGAGTTTATATTGCTCATTAAAAATATGGGAGATATCTGTATTATTTTAATGAACATTATATTTACCTCTGTTTGTTTGATTGTTGTCTGCCATGCGGTGACTAGGAGGTTAATTCCTGCAGGAGTTACCCAGATATCCCTAGAAAGGAATTCAGTGTCTTTACATATCCAGTCATCTACCAGCACTTACAAGACAGTAACTGGACTGTTCTCTTCAATAGTCTACCTCCCTCCACCCCCTCCAGTATGCTCAGCAGATGAGTTTGGCAAGAGGAAGGAGGGCCCAACTTATGGACACAGAGAACAAAGGTGCCTGCTTGGTTTTAAAAAGAAGCTCTCTCTTATGCTCAGGGAAGACTATCACAGAGGCAACATCTGCAGGGAGACAGATTGGAATCTCAGGTCTCAGAAACGGGATAAGTTCAACCTGCCCAAGCTTTGAGGGAAATGCTAAGCTTTACATAAGAAATATGCATATAGGCCTTTTGTTGTGTTAACCTTTTTCTCATTCCTATGGGTAAATAAATAGTACTTTGTTTTGAAGAAGTTACCTGCTGCTCCTGAAAGGAAGTTTCTTTCAAGTTCCAAACCCAGTTGTACCTGCTCAAGAAACATGGTTAGTAAATGAATGCTGCAGTCCGGTACCCAACCAGAGAATGGAGGAATTCCAAGATTCCACCCAGAGAAGAGTGAAAGCACAGGGCTTGTCACTCACTGGAAAGGGTTCACTAAGTTAGGGAGATATTTAAGAGGGTCAAAGATGCAGCTTGCCCTGTAATTGTGACACTGCTATATACTTTTCTGTTGAAGGTATCTTTTTTAGCATGTCATTCTCCCAAGAGTTTCTGTGCTGAAACCTATTTATTATTATTTATATTACACTAGCACCTAGAGGTTCCAAACGAGATCAGATCCTCGTTGTGCTAGGCACTGTAAAGGTGCATAGAAAAGAAGTCCCTGCCCCCAAAAGCTTACAATATAAATAGACAAGTTACACAAAGGGTAGGAGGAAAAACCGAGGCACAGAGAGGTGAAGTAACTTTCCCAAGGTTGCAGAACTAGGAACAGAGCTCACATTTCTTGGGTCCCACTCCAGTGAACTACATTGCATGTCCTAAACATGCAACAGATAGCAATCAGTTTATTTAGAGTATGTTAGTAAAAGGAAGCCAGAAAATGATAAACTTTTTGTAGTCTTCTGACTTGCTGTGTTAGATCTCACAATGTTTATCCTTGAAAATGTAAAAGTTATAATAGAACAATTTCCTTATGTTCCCTGGGAAAAAATAGTTTCCTTTGCTGCCCAGTGCCCTTAAATCACTTTCCATTTTCATTCCTTTCTAATTCTGAAATTAGTAAGCAATAATATCAAACTATCCTTTGTGTGTAAGCAATGCTGGTTTATTTTTCTTTGTCTTTGTTGTATATTTAAATCCTTAACTTCTGATTATAATCAGGCTTAGCAATGTTTAGCTTGTCTTAGATGTGAGCTGTGGTTCAAATAGCCTTGGGAGCCATTGTCCTGGAACATCTCATGTTTCCAAAAAAAAAAAAGAGAGAAAGAGAGAGAGAAGTCTGGTAAGTGTTTTAAAAACACTGTTTTACTGAGTTCAGGCCACGACCTTATTTATCAGTGCCCTCTCTTGATCCTTTCACCTCACTTTGCTTTTGTAGGACTTTACCAGCTTTAGACATGCACTGTCTGTGTCCCAGAATGTTTGTAATCTGCAATTTTGTTCTTGAGACAACTGATCCTGCAAACAGAGAGCAGTTAAAGTAGATGCTGATTGCTTAATTAAAAGAAACAGTGAGATGAGACACTGAAATATGCCGGAAAGCTTGGTATGATATCACTTAGACATGTTTAAAATGTTGCATTTGATTTGATTTGACCAATGTGATTTAAAAAAAAGGGTTAGTCATGTGGTATTGGTCAGATAACGAGCATGAAATGCTTACATATAAACCTGCTTTTAAACTCACAAATATGGGCCATAGTCTTATTTATACTAAGGACTGTACACTGCCAGAATGGAGTGTAGGGAACTTAGTGTAAAAAAGACTCAGGCCCATAGTCCTGTTTAAGATCACATTTTGAACATATTGGTGAAAAAAATCTACAAAAAATACTGATCAAAGTTGTAGTATTTTTATACTTTCAAATGGAATAAAGGATAAATGGATAAATTGCCTGAACAAAAATAATTGTTAGGCTTTCATAAAAGTATTTTACCTAGTCCTTTAGTACAATTTAAACAGTTCTTTCCCGTTCATGCTAACTTCAGAAAAAGCTGCTTTAGAAAAGATTTGGACCCTCACCCAAGGTTTCCCTGTGTGTTAATGGAGACCTTTTCTGCACTGATTTTTTTAAACCAATGTTGTTCTACCAATCCAAAACTCTATAGTGAATTTGCTTTTTTCTAGTGCAGCACAACCTGCCCTGATGTTGCTTACACCAAATCTGTAGCATAGACTTGATGCGAACGGTGCAGCTTACATACAACCGCAGGTAAACTATACTTTATATCCGTTCAGTGCATATACAATAGTAGTTTGCACCTGTGCAACTATCACTGTGTTGCTACTCTAGTGCAAATAATTCTGTTTTAGCTGAGGCCTAAGGCTGCTAGTGATTTCAGTCATGATCTGGAGAATTGGTTCTTTAGACATTTTTACATGCCAATTGAGTTTGTGGCCCTTTTCTCTTAGCGTTGTATTTATCATTCATTGTATTTTACTTGTCCCAAAGCAAGGGGTTGGAAAAGGCAGAACTCCTCACATTGTCATCCACCAAACTGACCAATATTTTCAAATTAATTTTAGGGAGATTTGTCGTGGTACTCTGTCATGGTGGAGGGGCAGCCGGGCCAAACCTGAGCAATGTTGAGAACCCATGCACCAGGTCGTAATGCCACTCGCTCAGATTTGGCACAGCCACCCCCCATTGTGATGTCAGTATTATTACTTTCCTCATGAGCTTGTGTCTGGGGGTGAATCATGGTTGTGTAAAGCAGACTTGTCTGTAGGACCTCTGCCTCATTTGTTGTGCATAGTGTATGGGGCAAAAGATTGTGGGAAGAGACAGGATGGTCTCATGGTTAAGGCAGTTGAATAGTGCCCTGGAGAACTGAATTCTATCCCTGCCTCTGCCACAGGGTTTCTGTGTGATGCTAGGCAACGCCCTTAAACCAAACTTTTCACAGGTGGTTCCTAATTGTGTGGTGTTCTTCAAATGGATGCATATGTGTATTCCATTCAAATGTGTGCACACCTAACTTGCTGGAGCCAGAGTTTTCTGCAGCAGTATCTCTGTGGGCAGCACATGTGCCCCCAGACATTAACCTGCTCCTCCCACCGTTACTTTTCACTGTCTGTGGCCTAAGTTGGAATTCCCCAGGTGGTTTATCTCATGGTTTTCATCTGTGTCATCAGCTAGTTTAGCTTTCCCTTTATCTGTAAATAGTTAGTTACCAGTTAGTACCTGTCAATTAAAGTTTTTTTTTTATTTTTTAAAGTTTGTTTTATTGTTCAGTGATTTTTCTGTGCTAGGCATAATTGATATGCAGCGCTTTCTGGAGTTTAAGCACTGTACGTCATGTGAGATCTCTTTCCTGAATAGTGATGCCCATACGCAGTGCTATTTATGTCTTGGTGAGGGGCACATTAAGGAGAGGTGAAGCCTCTGTCACTCTTTCTTTCAAGAGAAGAATGCAAATTTCTAGAGATACCAGATTCAGGCACCATCTCATGGAGGTAGGTGATGTGGTCTGCCTCAGCTCTGAGCCCCTCAGGACACCACCCAGCCTTCCATACATAGGCTACAAGTATGTCTGTGGTTGTCTTGGACAGACCCCTGAACTCATTTTCATTTTCATGAGAAAAAGAGGTTGGTCTTCTCCAGGGCCTCCTCAAGAAAAGGACATAACAAGAGAGATGGCTCACTCACAGCTGAAGAAGAGTTCTTCTTTGTGAAAGGAATCACAACATCATTGGTAGTCATCCAGTACCCAGGGTAGAGGTGAGCCATCAACCCGTGGCTCCCCGGTACTACCTCTGGTACTGAAGTACTCCATGCTGTTGACTCCAATACCATCTGCAGGATGATCATTGAGTCCAGTAGCAATGGATGCTGTTTCATTGCCGGCCTTTTTGGTACCAACAACCCTGCAAGTTTGTAGGGCAGTACAGGGTTTGCTTTGTCTCTCATGCGTTCAGGAGATGATTGCTTTGTCAGCCCCTCCTTTGGTACTGGGTCCGTCTGTCTCTTCAGCTCCAGTGCAGAAGCAGTTTGTGGTACAATGCTAGGACCAGCTAAGAAGTATTGCAGATGCTCGACTCATTCTCCAGTACTGTCTTTGATACCGGCACTCACTGTAAGCATCAGTGCAGTCATAGGCCTCTGTTTTGGTGTTGGACTCTTGTTCTTCACTAACAGTGTCAGTATTGTGGCAATCATCCACTTTGTTACCAATTCCATGGTACTGAGTACAAGGTCTTTCCTAGCACCATCTCAAGACATTGTACCATTGTCTTCTTGTGAGGTGTTTACAGTACTGACTGTCATACCTGCCTCGGTACTGATGTTGATGTCTTCACAATGGGTTCAAAATTGATCAGGTCATCTAGTGGACCAATCAGACTTTGTACCACTGGTGCCTGATTCTGGTGACTCATTGAAATCTAGCTTGGTGTCTTCCAGGAGTTTGCCATCCCCCCACAGACACAGATGGTCTAACAGATCATCCAGACTGCCTCCAGACAGGGAGTATCAGTCCCAGGAATAGGACAGAACATACAACAGGGAAAGATCACTCTGGCCAGATTCTTACTGGCCCCTGATACTTTATACTCTTCCTAAGTGGCCAATTTGGAATGCTTGGGGTGTCTTTCATCCCCACCCAGAACACATGATGACAAAACTTCCAGAGGCATCTGTTTTTGAAGTACGGAAAGATACTGTTTCCCCCAGAGCAGCCAGTGTACCAGGTGGATCCCTTGCCTGGGGAGTAGAATTTATCACAGGAGGATCCATTTGCTCCCGTAAACCTGTCTTCTTCCTTGCCTGATGACTTGGTGATCTCAGAATCTTCTTCACTTCTAGATGATTGTCACTTCTGAGAAGAATGGCTGCATCTTTGGGCATCCAGGCAGAGCTTAAGAAAGAAAACACGAGTTTTTAGAAATTTTTGGGTTTCTGTCCTTGCAAAGGTAGCCATCCCAAATAATGAGGCTCTTCTAGAACTGAAGACTTGTAGTCAATCTGACATGTATTGCAGCACTGTAGCAATGACAGCCAGAAAGTGCAATAATTATAAACTCTGTGAAAATGATGAGTGTGTTTTCATTATCCAAATTCACAGAAATGCAAAAAGAAAACAAACTGCATAAGTAGTGAAAAATAAAATATTTTAAAATATTTCAAGTTTAATAAGCTATTATGATTAATAGTAAAGCAGGTGAGCTACTTTAGAATATAATTTTAACCTGGTAGTGTCCCTTTAAGATTATTTGATTTTTTTTTTTGCATGTGACCTCATGTTACCTTTTTAAAATGTCAACACAATCCTTTCCATGCCAACAAATGGGATGGCATAGACACATTCTGAGATTCCATATTATTGAATTGCTGTTGGAAGCATCCAGTGAGAAAAGGTCTCAGTCTGTGTGGAATAAATAAATAAATAAAATCGATGAGACTCTAAGGAAACTGAATAAACCCTCCATAATAAGTACTACTGATGCTGATCCACAAACACATCAGAGGTAAATGTAATTTCTGTTCAAACAACCTATTAATTTTTATAGTGGGCTTGCTCTTTAAAAGTGTGTGTGTGTGTGTGTTTTGCTTTGTTTTTGTTGTTGGGGTGTTAGGATTTTTTTTTTTGGCTCTTTTTGTTTGTTTTTATTGTGACTTCTGAGTTATTTTAAAGTTTGCTGAAAAGAACCTAGATTCAGAGTATTAGGGGAGTGGAAATCAACCCAAACCATTTGGAAATCTCTAATGTTGATGTAGTGGAAGAGTAGAGAGATCAGTTCTTGGATGCACTAGCCTAATATTTATACAGTTTTGTCTTTGCTTGCCATTGTTTTTATGCAAACGTAAAAGTATGAAAGCCAGGGTGAAAAATGAAAGGTAAGATGTTTGATCAAATTATATCTTACATACTGCTTTAAAACCTAAGTTGGTTTTCTTTCTTTCCTGAACCTGTTTTATAATTAATGATTATCTCAAAAACATGGACTTATGATAAGCTAAGGAGGCATGATGTGTTCTTTCAGTTTTCTATGTACATTAATACCAAGGGGATATCATAATTAATTTTTATCACTTGGTTTAAATACACTTGCAAGAAACTAGATCAAAATGAACAAGAAAAATTTGGAAGAGGGGAATTTAATGTCTAATATTTTACTAGTTCTCCTTTTGTGAATTGGGACTTGTTTTAAACCAAGCTAAAAAATTAATGATCTAAGAAATATTGTTTCATTTAAAACTGTTGAAATGGTGTTGGGACGTATGTGTATGTATATGGAGTTATATACACAGTGCATAAGGATATTTGGTTCTTCTTCTGCCTAACGAGGAAGATCTTGTAAACAACCATGGTACTTTATCAGAAAAGAAGACTTGCAGGGCACAAACGTTTCCACACTTTGAGGAAGTAATGAGGGAAAAATCACTGATTTACAGAAGAGAAGAAATTGCAGGCACACTTTTTACAACTTTTCTATTCTGAAATTTGAATTATTTGCCTGAACTGTGTTTAAAGGAAATATGTCACCTTTGACTTAGCCTTCATGAGATGAAAATACTTATTCTTCATATGTAACTGTCTAACCAGTGATAAAATGTCCGTTTCATTAAATATACTCTACCCTTTTTGAAATTAAATTAATAAAATGGCTCCATGATCTTCCCATTACAGATGGGGTGTTAGACACATTTGTATAAGAGAATAACAAGTAACATTGTAAATTTGGCTAGAATAAACAAGAAAATCATGTATCTAATAGGATTTGTAAGTGTAAAAGATGAAGTAAAGGCTTGAAACAGTGAAAAAAAATTATGTTCTGAATACTGTTTGTTACATTAACATCTTTAAATTTTAGTTACTGTATCTTCTTTTCTTACCTAGCTAGGGGATTGTCAGGCCCTATTATAATACATGTAACTCATTGTAATTTCTCTATATGTGTATCTGACAGCTTTAATATCCTATTAACTGACATCCTTGTTCGGTTGAAAACTCTCTTTTTGTAAAAGGAGTGCTCAGATACAGAGTTTTGCAGCATATTCTGGGAATTGAAGTTTTAGTGCTTTGTCTGGTACCAGAGCATTTTTGTCTTTGCTACAAACATCAGCACCAGGAAAGCCTATGCTCAATGTTGATTGTGTAGTACAGTATACTTTTAATTATAGTTTCAAGAATATAAGCTGAATTCCTAGAAAATGATGAAAGGGCAGCTGTTTTTCTTTACGAATATTATTTTTAACAAAATAAGCTTCAGCTGGCTTGGCTTATTTTCCTTCCAGTTTTGGAGATGCACAAGTTTAAATCTGGCAAATTGCATAGACCTCTAATTAATGTAGTCAAAGTTAAATAAAGCTGTAAACCTCTTATTCATAATTGGTAAATTGCTGTACTTCAAAATCAGATTTTATCAGTGGCACCTCTTTGGATTGGATCTGCTATCTTTGCATTTATCAAATGGGGAACTGTGAAGGGTGATTTTGAACCTCAAACACCTATCAGTTTTGATATGTGGGAATAATTTTGAGGATTTTTTCCATAAAACCAATCAGGGCAAACAGATAACTGTACAGATAATACAATAAGGGATTAGTGGTTGTGAACAATAAGCCACAAAGTGATATCCCATATAGTCAATCAATCCTTCTTCATAGTTAATAGAATTAAAAGATCCAGTTGTCCTCTGCTTGCGAAAGGAGTAATACATTCTAGTGAAGCCTGTTCATGTATTCAAATATTAATTTGTTTACTATGGAAAGGAGAGTGTTAGTGTAGTTTTTACTCCCACTACATCAGTTTAACCTTTAGGTTAATATGATAGCTGTTTTGGTCCTTTTGTATGTGTATACTCTCTTAAATTGTACATTAAAGGAGCACAGTTGCTAGTTTTGTGAGAGACAGTGGTGTTGAATGGTGTTAATACAACACACAAGTCCATTTCTGAGGTCAGATTATGTATTTAAATTATGTATTGGCTTTTCGATGCTGCTTATTGCCCTAATATCTGAGCAGCTTACAAATAGCAAGAGATTTATTCTCATAACATCCCTGTGAAATAGGGAAGTGTTTTCCTTACTGTACAGATGGGTTAACTGAGGCACAGAGAGATTGATTTACCTACAGTCATACAGGAAGACTGTGGGAGAACTGGGAATAGAATCCAGGTCTCCTGAGTCCTGGTCTAATGCCTTAAGCAGGAGACTGTCCTTTATTTTCCAAACTATGTATGAACTGTTTTAGAAATCTGTGAGTTTCTATTTGTCCATCCCTATGGTATCTCAGCACCAGAGTGGCCTTTTCTTGCTTTGAACAACAGGTGTACTATCTGTGACTAAACATGATTTAACACAAGCCCTTTAATGTACAAGATATTTGCCACATTAGATACTGTAACTTCTCACTATGCGTCTTTCAAATAAGACTCCATTTTAGGTGTTCTGAAATATAGACTATAAGTCATTGTATCTAGCAATAAATTAAGTATAAAAACCAGGCAAACTCACTTTGTTTAAAATGAAACAAATACATGCTCAACTGTATATTAAATGTCTGAACAAAAAACAGTGCCTTTCTGAGCCCAACTGGTGGTGACTTACTGCCTGTAAAATATTACTATCTATATGATTCTCAGGCTATAGGCTATAGCGTTTTCTGGAGTGAAAATTTAGTAAGGCCCTGTCTACAATGGCAAGTTTCTGCACAGTAAAGCAGCTTTTTGCGCTGTAACTCCTGAGGTGTACACGCTGCCAAGCCACTTAGTGCGTAGAAACTGCTCAGTTGTAGCACTTTAAAAAACCACCCCAAGGAGAGACGTACAGCTTTCTGCACCGGGGCTAGAGCGCTGCACTGCCAGTATAGACTCCGTGGCGATTACAGTGCTGCAATTGGCCTCCGGGAGGTGTCCTGCAGTGCCTTTTGTCACCTCTCTGATCATTAGTTTGAACTCTACTGTCCTGCGCTCAGGTGACCAACTGTCATCCCCATCCTGTAAATTCTTTTGGAAATTTGAAAGTCCCCTTCCTGTTTGCTCAGTGATGCACTCAGTGGTCTCAGCGCATCTTTCCAGGTCACCGTGCCTGCTCCACACACCAGGCGATCCCCCCTGGATGCCCCCTTAGAGCAATGCCGAGCTGCTGGACCTCATCAGCATTTGGGGAGAGGAGGCCGTCCAGTCCCAGCTGCGCTCCAGCTGTAGGAATTATGATACCTTCAGACAGATTTCACGATGCATGACAGAAAGGGTCCAAGACCGGGACGCATTTCAGTGCAGGGTCAAAGTGAAGGAGCTGCAGAACACCTATCACAAGGTGCAGAAGACAAACCGCGGCTCCGGTGCTGCACCCACAAGCTGCCAGCTCTACAAAGAGGTGGACAAAATACTCAGTGGCAACCCCACCTCCACTGTGAAGGCCCCTGTGGATAATTGGGTGGCTTGTGTGCCAGTTGAGAGTGGCCCAAGCCAGGAGGACGAAATTGTGAATGAGGATGTGGAGGGGAAGAGGGACCCAGAGGCAGAGGGATGACTTGGAGGCCAGAGATGCATGCAGCCAGAAGCTCTTTTCTATCCCGGAGGAGGGTAGCCAGTCACAGCTGTCGGAGCTTGACAAAGCACAAACAGGAGAGGAGGCCCCTGGTAAGTGGCTTTGATTTTGGGAATCGCTGAAGCGAGTTGTTGGGGACAGGAGGGTTGCAGAAAGCAGTCTTGTCTCCCACCGCATGCCTAGTCTGAGCGGCGGAACAGACTGTTGATTGACTCCCTCACTTCATGGGAATCTCCCTCAGAGATATCGGGCAATCTGCTGCTGCAGGTTCTTCGGCAGAGCTGCTTTGTTTCTTGCCCCATTGATGGTAACTTTCCTGCACCACTGTGCCATCACAGGGGCAGAAGGGGGGATCATTGCTGCACACAGGCGAGACGCATAGGGGCCAGGGTGGAAGCCACAGGCTTGGAGAAGACCCTCCCTTGATTCCCTGCTCACCCTCAGCAGTGAAATATCTTCCATAATGATCACATTCTATGGAAAGTGTGGGGGCAGGAATGATTGTCAGCCCCCTTCTCCCCCCGCCTACAGTGCTAGCTCTCCCCAAGAGCAATGTGCCCAGTGTACAGCAGGATCCAGGAAGAGAGATTTACCCTGCCTATGCGGCTACTCACCATTTTGGGGTCCTGTGGCTCATTTGTGCTTGCCTGGGGTCAGCCAGTTAGTGACAGGTGTGTGAGCATTGGCTGTGTTTTAAGTCACTGAATTAGTGTTATCTGTGTTGCAAACAATACTGCTTCTGTTTAAATGTTGCATTTAAACTTCACAGAGATGACCGCTTTGTTATCGGCGGCTGGACGGCTGCACAGAATTAGAAAGTGGCCAAGAAGAGCTAAGGAGGACTTTCTGCATGATGTTATGATGCACTCCGCTGCCAAGAAACAGGAATTGAAGGAATGGCGGGACAGCGAGAAGAGGGACCGAAAGGAGAATGTGGCATACCAGAATTAAGCCACGGAGCGGCTCTTAAAGGTTAGGTAGCGCCAAGCAGACACAATACAAGCGATACTAGCTCTTCAAACCGAGCAGCTCCATGCCTGCCCTTCCCTGCAGCCTCTGTCACAAAACTCTTTCCCATGCACCCTCCAGACACCGCCAATACACTCTTATCAACCTCCTGGCTCCAGTCTATACCATGGCATTCCACTTCTCCTCCCTCACAGTCCAGCATTGTGGACTCCCACTGCACTCAACACCCATCCCTCTGCAGTTTGGTTCTGCTGAAGTACAGTACCTGCTGCAGTGTACTCTAAAGGAGAAGGCTGGATATGATCCCTGGACATATACAAATCTTTAGCTGTCCCAGGACCACTCCTCCTCCTGGGACCTTCCCTTCCCCCATTCCCATCCCTGCTGACATTTTTTTTGTTTGACTCTCTCCTCTGGTTGTTGTCTTTTAATAAAAGAATTGTGTTGGTTTGAAAGCAATCTTTGGTCTATTAATTAAAAGCAAAAAGAGCCCTGCAAAGCAACATACAATTACGTTAATCTCTCTTATTGCATCATATGCACCAGTCACCTCCTAGCATTACAAGCACTGCAATCCCGAGCATAGCAACAAATATTAGTGGCTTTCAGCTTCAAATAGCAGTTTCCCCATGCTGTGCACCTGTAATAGCCCTGGTCTTTGGCTGTTCAAACTCAGCTTCAGGCGCTGAGCCTCTGTGGTCCGGCGCTGAGTGAAGTTTTCACCCTTCCCTTCACAAATATTATGGAGCGTACAGCATGCAGCTATAAGCATAGGAATATTGTCAGTGGCCAGGTCCAGCTTCCTATCGAGGCAGCGCAAGCGGGCTTTTAAACAGCCAAAAGCACACTCAACAGTCATTTTGCATTTGCTCAGTCTATTGTTGAACCACTCCTTGCTGCTGTCAAGTTGCCTCGTGTCAAGGTTCCTTCCCCACTCTGAACTCTAGGGTACAGATGTGGGGACCTGCATGAAAACCTCCTAAGCTTACTTTCACCAGCTTAGGTTAAAACTTCCCCAAGGTACAAATTAATTTTACCCTTTGCCCTTGGAATTTCCACTGCCACCACCAAACTTTAACTGGGTTTACTGGGAAACGTAGTTTGGACACGTCTTTCCCCCCAAAATCCTCCCAACCCTTGCACCCCACTTCCAGGGGAAGGTTTGGTAAAAATCCTCACCAATTTGCATAGGTGACCACAGACCCAAACCCTTGGATCTTAGAACAATGAAAAAGCATTCAGTTTTCTTACAAGAAGACTTTTAATAGAAGTAAAGGAATCACCTCTGTAAAATCAGGATGGTAGATACCTTGCAGGGTAATTAGATTCAAAACACAGAGAATCCCTCTAGGCAAAACCTTAAGTTACAAAAAAGACACACAGACAGGGATAGTCATTCTATTCAGCACAGTTCTTTTCTCAGCCATTTAAAGAAATCATAATCTAACACATACCTAGCTAGATTACTTACTAAAAGTTCTAAGACTCCATTCCTGTTCTGTCCCTGGCAAAAGCAGCATAGAGACAGCCACAGACCCTTTGTTTCTCTCCCTCCTCCCAGGTTTCGAAAGTATCTTGTCTCCTCATTGGTCATTTTGGTCAGGTGCCAGCGAGGTTACCTTTAGCTTCTTAACCCTTTACAGGTGAGAGGATTTTTCCTCTGGCCAGGAGGGATTTTAAAGGGGTTTACCCTTCCCTTTATATTTATGACACCCTGTGTATAGTTTCATAAGCCACGGCATTAAGGAGTAGGCGGGGTCTCCCAGGATCACAATGGGCATTTCGACTTCCCATCTTCTGGTGATCTTCTGGTCCAGGAAGAAAGTCCCTGCTTGCAGCTTCCTGAACAGGCCAGTGTTCCAAAAGATGCATGCATCATGCACCTTTCCAGACCAGCCTGTGTTAATGTCAGTGAAATGGCCACGGTGATCCACAACCGCCTGGAGAACCATTGAGAAATACCACTTGCGATTAGTGTATTTGGTGGGTAGATGGGCTGGTATTAGAATTGGAATATGCATGCCATCTATCGTCCCTACACAGTTAGAGAAGCCCATTTGTGCAAAGCCATCCACAATGTCTTGCACGTTGCCAAGAGTCATGGTCTTTCAGAGCAGGATGCAATTAATGGCCCTGTGCACTTCCATCAATATGAGTTCAATGGTTGACTTTCCTACTCTGAGCTGGTTAGCAACCGATTGGTAGCAGTCTGGAATAGCCAGCTTCCACAGTGCAATCGCCATGTGCTTCTCAATGTTGCACTTCTCTTGCCTTTGTAGTCTAAGGAATAACTCCACTGCCACTTGTGACGTGTTATTCAGAGCAAGCAGCATACTGGTGAACAGTGCAGGGTCCATTCCTGCAGCCCGAAGAGGCTGGGCACGCAGTACACAAACCGTTGAAAGATGGAGCCACATGTGGACAGAAGCACAGGGATTGCTAGGATACGAAGCGTTACGTCATGGGGCATTGGGACAGGACCCAGAATGCCCTGTGACCCCCTCCGCCTTCCCACAAGTCTTAGCAGCGGAAGAGAAAGAGGTGCTCTGTGGAGTAGCTGCCCAGAGTGCACCGCTCCAAATACCGCTGCAAGTGCCACAAGTGTGAACACGCTATTGCGCAGGACAACAGCAGTTTCCGTTCAGCACTCTCTGAGAGGTGCTGTTGCCAGCACTGTAACTTTGCCAGTGTAGATGTGCCCTAAGTTAAATGCCCAAATGACTCTCCTTTCTTAAGGTGCTACATCAGATACAAAATGCTTTTGCCTCTACCAAAATGTGCTCAAGCAAACTTAGAGTACATGTTTGGATAGACAGCTGCTAAGGTTGTAACGTCCATACTCCTGCTTCAGCACAATCTGTGGTATACTATCAACATTTCTTTAAGTTACGCTGTGAAACTTGGAATGTTCAGATTCTTAAACTCATAGGGAAGCTTTTCATATTTTAAGCTAAGTGGAAATTGTCCTTTCTCTAACAGCTTATGTTCCATAGAAGAAATGCTATGGTTGTAGTTGTGCATTTATAGTGGGTTACTCAACATAGTAATTAGGCCCCCATTACATAATTCAGAAATACAGTTCCTCACAAAAGGTGATTGTGAAACACAACTTTTGTCTCCATATTGTGATAAGGCAATCTCAAGTTGATAATACTATGGGTAGTCGATTATAGAATTTCAAAAGGCCAGAACATATCTGAGTCTTGCATTGTTCCCTAGGGGAGGGATGACAGTGACTGAGGAGGATCTTCAGAAGCAGTAAATTCCACAGCCCTCCACAAAAACTATCCTCTCCCTATAAGTTCCATGCTGGAGACAATCAACAAAAGTATGCCTTATTGATTACAGCAGCAGCCTGTTGATTGAGAAGATATCTTTGCAATAGTCAGATCTTAGCGCATTTAGGACTTTGAATAGATAAATATTAGAGCCTTCAAAGCCAGTGCAGGTAATGGTGCTTTTAAAGTGTTTGACCTATTGGCCTGTCTAGAAGGTCACCTACTCCACTCAGAACCTGCTGCAGTTTCTGAGTGGATTACAAGTGCAACAGTAGGTTTAAACACTTTCTGCCTGGATGTGGACAAAGGCAGTTGTATAGATTAGTATCCAAGATGAAGGAGTAGTCTTACTCTTAAAAAAAAAATTCTTATTTTTTTTTTATTTTCTTCATCCTTTTGTGGTTCCCATATTTTTAGTCCATGTCATTGAGAATTCTGGTTTATCATTGGTTCAGAGATCTGGATCTATCCTTGTTACCCATTTATCTTCATATCAGAAGAAATGGAAATTTTCAAGAGCTTGAACCCGAAACTTAAAGTGAACCGTAAGGGCAAGAGTGGGGGGGGGGGGTAAGGGAAGTTTAACTAACTTTTTCCCGACACCCTTTAAATTTTGTCTGTGAGACAAACTTGTAGTGCTCAGTTTGCATAGTGTTTTGCTACCTGTCAGTTAATTTTCAGGAGCACTAAAGAGACTATGGTATGTATTTTTAAAAAGTAGCTTCTTAAATAAGAGTGGAATATGAGTAACTTATTACAGGAAAATCCCTCTTAAGTGTTGAAGTCAAGTTAAAAATGTATTCTTTATTCTTTCACAACTACATATACACAGACAGACTCCCTGCTCATGACATTGCAGCGTAGATTACAATGGAATTCATGCTGCTAGGAAAGGAGAAAAAATAAGAATTTACCAAGAACTTACTTGGAATCTTTAACATTTCTTGGAACAAATATTCTGAGTCAGGAATCAAAACATTCCATCTCTCTTTGCCATATATGAAAGAGGGAGAGAAAAAGCACTCTCATGGCATGATAGGAGATCTAACTGAAGGAAGATGAGACTCTAAAACCTAAAATTTATTCTTGGTTGATTTAGTTGTGCTTAAAACAAATCCATTTTAGTATTTTATATGCTTACTATGCACTACAGCTGAAACTTTTATTGCTGATGTAGACTTCAGCACCTTGACTCCTAACTTATGTAAATGCTATTACCATGTAAAATATCTCAGTAGTCTTGTTGAAGGTAACAGATTAATTTTATTAGATTTAATCAGATTATTTTTTCAGAGTAATGAATTCCAGTAACATACAATATTACTTCTTAAAAATGAGAATCAGTGTTAGTTTGCAGATCATTCAGCAACATTGAGTACTCTCCAATTTTTTCTTTGATAGTCCTGTCCTCAGTGTATAGGTGTCATTATGGTATTCAATTTGAGAGCTAAAGAACAGGAGTTAGAGTAAATAGAGCTTGGAGTGTCCCCAAAATACAATACCTTATTGCCTTAAATCATAGATTACAAAGTAAGTGTAGCTTAATTTGTTTGATTATATAACTCATTTTTGTTCCCACATCCAGTTTGAACAAATTTTTGCAATTAACTTTTCTTTATTAAAATTAAAAATCAATCATTAATTTAACTTCTTGGTGAGTTTATCCAAAGAGATCTAAATTGCTGTTTGTTAATCACTTGAAGTGGTAATTTGCCATCCTTCAGTAATGTAATTTATATATTATATGATTGATATAATTGAATAGCATTAGAATATTGGGCCAGGTCCTGGGGACCAGTTATGTTGCATGCATCCTAGTTCTGGAGGGAAAGAGCCGGGGAGCTGGTAAGCCAAAGTAGGCTGCTGGTAAATCACACTGGTATTGGGACCAATTATACGGTCCCTGACACAAAACAAAGCAGTCTCAGGACTCTTTTGTCTTATTATTGGCTGCCTATGACCCCTTTCTTCCTCCCCTATCCCTCCATGAGTTGTGTGGCAGTTGGGGATTGGATGGAAGTTGTAGCTCCCTAGCCACTATCCCTTTCCTAGCCACATCTCATATTGTGGGGACAATAAAAAGAGACTATGCTTGCTCTATGCCTCCTGAGCATTGCTTAGGAAGCCAGTTAAACTGGTTTTAAGTCTACCTTGCACTGCCAGAGCAGTGCAAACAAGCCTCAGTAAGTCCAGAATCTAGCCCAGTGTTGTAACCATGGGTCAAATGCCATTAACCTTCAATCTGAATTTACCATAGTTAGCAGGTATACAAGATCAGCCCCTACCTTGATGACTTTACAGTCATTAAGACAATAGACAAGACAAGATAAAACAGTAGGTGAGCTGATTCAGAACACAGGTGAAAATATGTATTTTAATAACTGAAGAGGATTAGAGTTTGTGTTTTGTGTGGTAGAACTGAGTGAGCCTTTACAACATTGAATGTGGATGAGTGGGTATTTGTTGCACTGGGATTGGAAGATTATTCTAAGCGTAAAAGGCAGCATTGGAAAAGGCACAGTATTTAGGTAGCTTTGACTCCATTGTATAAACATAACTTCTGCAATTTCAAAGGTAACGTCTGCTAAATGGCTGTCTTTGATATTTAGGTTCGGTATCTTGATTGTTAATTGGTAGTTGTTCACACAGAAAAAAAATTTCTTCCACATTTTAAATAAGATCCCTTATGAAATAAGTGTGCAGGCACCAACGTCACCATGTCATAATTACATGAAGTTACACCAGATACAAGTACTGGAATTAAATTACAGAATGCATGCAAAGGGATATGGTCTTTTGGAGAACAGCCAGAAGACAAGTATATAAAGCAAAATCAGCTTTTCACTCTGGTTATTTCCTTGTTTGCTGAAAGAAAGGTAGTGAGGTGCAAGACCTCATTTCTCAGGTTTGCTGTATACCTACCCTGTAAATTCCCATTACAGAGTTGAAAAAAATTCCCAATTAGAACTGTTTTAGGAACAGAAAAGCTCTCAAATTGGCTGATTCACCAGTTTGGCTGCCTATAATTCTCTTGCTGATGAAATAGGGTGTCAGACTCTCAGCGATCTTTTGGGTAATTAGTACCAGAGTCCTGCTTAGTGTTCAATACCCATGGCAATGTTTTTTTTATATGCTCGTTTGTTAGCATAGAAATAGTTTTCTGATATGTTACTGTGGGGCACACAAATACAAATGTACTGTATAGAGTACACTATTTCCATAAACCATACAGGGAAGTAAGATCCTTGTTCCATAACTGTGATTAATTGTCCTGTTTACCCACTTGCTTGTTCCGCTCCATGCAATAAAATATGACCATCTCCTTCCACTGATCTTCTGTCTTTGATCTGATGTTAGCTATCCTGTCCATAATGCAAATCTAGTGGATATCTGCAAATCACAATACGTTAGCGGCCCACACAGCCCCCTTTATAATTTGTAGGTTTCTTTCTTTACAAAATTCTCCACATCTGAGGGTGAGGAATTTTCCTTTTATCCCCAAAGCTTGCATATTAAAACATATAGGCTGGTCCTGGAAAAGCGAGTCTTCATATATTGTAATCATAGGACTGGAACGGACCTCGAGAGGTCATCTAGTTCAGTCCCCTGCACTCACGGTAGGACTAAGTATTATCTAGACCAGCGGTTTTCAACCCGTGGGCCACATGAGGCCCAATTAGCATACAGCTGTGGCCCATCTCAGCTGTGTGCTAAAGGCCCCAGGTGTGCCCGGAGTCCCAGGTTCCCAACTGCCCGGGGGGAGGGATCTGGGCTGCCCCGCTGCCTAGTTCAAGGGATTGGGCTCCCGATGGGACCTGCAGGGTTGGGGGCTCAGGGCTCCCTGCTGACCCTGGGGGTTTACAAGTTCTGGGGTCCAGGGCAGCCACCTGGCCCTGCAAGTGCCGGAGGCCAGGGCAGCTTCGTGGCTGGGGACTGGGCCAGGCAGCCGGACCGCCCTGTGTGGCAGGAGTCCCACGCGCTCTGAGATCTGGAGCATCTGCACAGAGGGGGACCGGGGCGGGCAGTCAGCCGGCTCCCGGGTTGGCGGCAGCGGCCCATGCGGAAAGCGTCTGGGGCTACAGGGTCGGGGTCTGGGCTGCCACTGCCCGGCCCCTGCGGCCCATGTTACACATTGTGGGCCGCATATGTGGCCCACAATGTGTAATATGTTGAGAACCACTGATCTAGACCATCCCTGACAGGTGTTTGTCTAACCTGCTCTTAAAAATCTCCAGTGATGCAGATTCCACAATCTCCCTAGGCAATATATTTCAGTGTTTAGCTACCCTGACAGTTAGGAAGTTTTTCCTACTGTCCAACCTAAAGCTCCCTTGTTGCAATTTAAGTCCATTGCTTCTTGTCCTATCCTCAGAGGTTAAGCAGAATAATTTTTCTCCCTCCTCCTTGTAACAACCTTCTATGTTCTTGAAAACTGTTATCATGTCCCCTCTCAGTCTTCTCTTTTCCAGACTAAACAAACCCAATTTTTTCAGTCTTCCCTTATAGGTCATGTTTTCTGAACCTTTAATCATTTTTGTTGCTCTTCTCTGGACTTTCTCCAATTTGTCCATATCTTTCCTGTAATGTGGTGCCCAGAACTGGACACAATACTCCAGTTGACGCCTAATCAGCGCTGAGTAGAGCGAAATAATTAATTCTCATGTCTTGCTTAAAACAGTCCTGCCAATACATCCCAGAATGATGTCTGCTTTTTTTGCAACAATGTTACACTGTTGATACATATTTAGCTTGTGGTCCACTATGACCCCCCAGATCCCTTTCCGCAGTACGCCTTCCTAGGCAGTCATTTCCCATTTTGTATGTGTGAAACTGATTATTCCTTCCTAAATGGGGTACTTTGCATTTGTCCTTATTGACTTTCATCCTGTTTACTTCAGACCAATTCTCCAGTTTGTCCAGATCATTTTGAATTTTAATCCTATCCTCCAAAGCACTTGCAACCCCTCCCAGCTTGGTATCGTCCGCAAACTTTATGTGTGCTCTCTATGCCATTATCTAAATCATTGATATAGATATTGAACAGAAATGGACCCAGAATCGATCCCTGTGAGACCCCATTCATTATGCCCTTCCAGCATGACTGTGAACCACTGATAACTACTCTCTGGGAATGGTTTTCCAGCCTGTTTTGTACCCACCTTATAGTAGCTCTATCTAGGTTGCATTTCCCTAGTTTGTTTATGAGAAGGTCATGCGAGACAGTATCAAAAGCTTTACTAAAGTCAAGATACACCACATCTACTGCTTCCCCGCTATTCTCAAGGCTTGTTACCCTGTCAAAGAAAGCTAAAAGATTGGTTTGACATGATTTATTCTTGACAAATCAATGCTGACTGTTACTTATCACCTTATCTTCTAGATGTTTGCAAATTGATTGCTTAATTATTTGCTCCATTATCTTTCTGGGTACAGAACTTATTTGGTTTTTGGCAGTAAGGAGATGGAAGTCAAAGAAGCAAAATATAAAACCAGTTGGAATATAGCAAGCTTCCGGGATGCCTATTGAGTGTTCTAAATGGAAGATACAAGTAGCTCTTCTTAGATTGTAAGCTCCTTAGAGTAGAGACTTGGTATCCTGTGTGTTTAAATTGACACCTCCTCATCTATTGTTGGGAGTGGACTACATCCACCCTGATAGAATTGGCCCGGTCAACACTGGTTCTCCACTTGTGAGGTAACTCCCTTCTCTTCATGTGTCAGTATATTTATGTCTGCATCTGTAACTTTCACTCCATGCATCTGAAGAAGTGAGGTTTTTACCCATGAAAGATTATGCTCAAATAAATCTGTTAGTCTTTGAGGTGCCACTGGACTCCTTGTTATAAAAGGACTATGATACTTATTCGGGCTTTTAGATACTACTCTAATACAAATGTTTAATCTATATTCCTCTATTGATTCCTCAAAGAATCAATCCTGAAGCACTTACGTGAGAGGAAAATGATCAGGAACAGTCAGCATGGATTCACCAAGAGAACGTCATGCCTGACTAATCTAATCGCCTTCTATGATGAGATTACTGGTTCTGTGGATGAAGGGAAAGCAGTGGATGTATTGTTTCTTGACTTTAGCAAAGCTTTTGACACGGTCTCCCACAGTATTCTTGTCAGCAAGTTAAAGAAGTATGGGCTGGATGAATGCACTATAAGGTGGGTAAAAAGTTGGCTAGATTGTCGGGCTCAACGGGTAGTGATCAATGGCTCCATGTCTAGTTGGCAGCCGGTGTCAAGTGGAGTGCCCCAGGGGTTGGTCCTGGGGCCGGTTTTGTTCAATATCTTCATAAATGATCTGGAGGATGGTGTGGATTGCACTCTCAGCAAATTTGCGGATGATACTAAACTGGGAGGAGTGGTAGATATGCTGGAGGGCAGGGATAGGATACAGAGGGACCTAGACAAATTGGAGGATTGGATCAAAAGAAATCTGATGAGGTTCAATAAGGATAAGTGCAGGACCCTGCACTTAGGATGGAAGAACCCAATGCACAGCTACAGACTAGGGACCGAATGGCTAGGCAGCAGTTCTGCGGAAAAGGACCTAGGGGTGACAATGGACGAGAAGCTGGATGTGAGTCAGCAGTGTGCCCTTGTTGCCAAGAAGGCCAATGGCATTTTAGGATGTATAAGTAGGGGCATAGCGAGCAGATCGAGGGACGTGATTGTTCCCCTCTATTTGACATTGGTGAGGCCTCATCTGGAGTACTGTGTCCAGTTTTGGGCCCCACACTACAAGAAGGATGTGGATAAATTGGAGAGAGTCCAGCGAAGGGCAACAAAAATGATTAGGGGTCTAGAACACATGACTTATGAGGAGAGGCTGAGGGAACTGGGATTGTTTAGTCTGCAGAAGAGAAGAATGAGGGGGGATTTGATAGCTGCTTTCAACTACCTGAGAGGTGGTTCCAGAGAGGATGGTTCTAGACTATTCTCAGTGGTAGAAGAGGACAGGACAAGGAGTAATGGTCTCAAGTTGCAGTGGGGGAGGTTTAGATTGGATATTAGGAAAAACTTTTTCACTAGGAGGGTGGTGAAACCCTGGAATGCGTTACCTAGGGAGGTGGTAGAATCTCCTTCCTTAGAAGTTTTTAAGGTCAGGCTTGACAAAGCCCTGGCTGGGATGATTTAGTTGGGGATTGGTCCTGCTTTGAGCAGGGGGTTGGACTAGATGACCTCCTGAGGTCCCTTCCAACCCTGATATTCTATGATTCTATATGAATTGTCCAATCCTGCTGATTGTAGAAGGGGGAATCTCAGTGATAAATCATCACAGTGTCAGTTTTAAGGCCTGATACTGTAACTCTTACTCATAGTTATGCAGGTTTCCTTTGAGGATGAGAACTGATAGGTCAGATATAAAGTGACCGTTTTGTGAAGTGTTCACCTACAGGTGATGTGGTGGTTTTGTCTTTTATCATTTTCCTGTGTGAGTTCATCTGAGAGAATAGTGATAGTCTGGTTTCACCCACATAATTGTTGTTGGGCATTTTGTGCACTTATCCTCAAAGGAAATTTGCATAGTACTTTCAAAAGACAAGCCTGGAAGCTTAAATTCATAACTTTGCTTGACACTAAAAATTAGGGTCTTAATAAGGACACTAGACTTATGGCTTATTACAATAATCTGTAACCTACTAACCCTCCTTTTTATTTTATGACTACCGGGATGTTAACGGGTCACTTCACTTTGAATGGTTCCTTATAATATGTGCTAACTACTTATGCTAAACTATGTGTTTGATCTTGTATTTAGCTATGACACTCAGAATACCTTGCTCAGACCTGAAGAAGAGCTCTGTGTAGCTTGAAAGCTTGTCTCTCTCACCAACAGAAGTTGGTCCAATAAAAGATATTATGTCACCCACCTTGTCTCTCTAATATCATGGGACTGACACTGCTACAACATTAGAATGGGCCATTTCCTGTGGAGCACACTTGTTTTTCCCTTCAGTGGTCTCTGAAAGGAAAAAGGTAGTATTCTTCCACCAGTTTTGTCTGGAAACGTTAACTAGATGTCTGTGAATGTGCAAAATTATATATTGTTTGGATAGTGACAATAGCAGATTTATTAAAAAAAACTTAGGGTACTTCAAGGCTCTGATAACTCTTATCATAGAAATTCTAATGCCTGTGAATAGCAAAGCCAATTTTATGTTGTGAATATGTAAACTGCCCAGTTGCTCTTGGATGTGAATCTCTCCATGTATCCTCTATTACATTTGTGACAAAAATCCTTTATTACCCTGTTTCACACTGAAGGCAACATAGTTCCTCTGGTTATGTGTCTGTCAGTTCCTGCTTGCATTTTAGGAACTAGAATTGTATTATCAGACCTATAAAATGTCTGTAATAAACAGAAAATGGATTACATACAACAGCAGAAGAGGAAGAGACTGGTGGTACTGTGATGCTGAAGTTGCAAAATCTCTCCTATACAAAAATTTCTGAAATGCAGAAATTCCTCTGCAATGTGCAGTAGGGCACATTTTTGTATAGCATCTTTCATGCAAAAGTTTCTTCATATGCAGCCCAGCCAATTAGTCTTCACCTGTGTGTACAAGCAGAGTGTGGACTTCACAACATCAAATATATTATCTAATAATATATTATTAGGATTTTAAAAATAATTGTTTATGATGTGCAATAGAGCTGATCCAGTTCCAAGAAACCTTCGTGTCCTTAAGGCAAAAAGTTCACTTTCTCATTTGAGAGTAGGGAATTTGGATAGGATTATAATATAACTAAGAAGTTAACGATTACATATTCTTGATGATAATCTTTATATAGCTCATATCTAGTGGCTGCGTAATCAGCTGTTGACCAGAATTTGCCACAAAGTTTGAATCTGTGATCTCTGATATGCACTCAATAAACACAGTCTTTATCATATGCTGTGTGGCTTGGGAACGTTGCAATTAAAAGAGACTCTATTCTGGCTATGTCGGGTATTGTACTTCAGTCAAGACCTCTGAGACAACCTGATACAGCACATATGGTAGTCTGAGTGCATTGCTGTAATTGGGAGATACTGGGGTGCTGATTTGTCATATAATTACACATCCAACTTTGGAAATATGTGTTACTATTACTTAGAATGACTATACATTTTACTATAATAAACCAAGTGCCACTAATGTCTATCTGTTTGCTGTTGCTTATAATGCAGTGTCTAGTGAAAAGGTTGTGATATTGGTATTGTTCCTTTCAATGAAAAAATACATTTTCAGAATAACAAGGTTAGCTAATGTTTAATTGCCTTGTGCATTCATCACATTATTTAACTTTAATGTTTGATATTCTTCTTTTTTTTTAATCTTTCTCTTTTCTTTTGTGCTCGGAGGGAATCTTTCCTTACTACTAAGTTTAGTATTGTAAATCTGGTTTGTATATGATATTCTGCATATTTTACTTGGACTGTTATGTTGTGGTTGTTCCACAAGATTAGAAAAAAAAATCTGGTTAAGTTAATTGGGCTGCCAATCACCGCACACCTTAATATTTGAGAACACAAGCTAACCTCTATCTGAGGCAGTTCACAAGAAACATGTATTATGATAGTTTTTCGTAATTGCACACTTTGGTTTCTTGCATTTTTTCCCCAAAGCATGTGGATGCTGACCACAGTTGGGAGATAGGATACTGCACTCCCTCTAGTCTGATTTGGTATGTCAGTTCCTAAGCACTGGCAGTTAATGGCTAGCTAACAATTATGGGAAAACTTCTATTAGCGGTGGCTTCTATCTATGTGACTAGACCTAGAGTGCCATTTGGGGAGGGGAATATAAAGAAGAAAGCAAGGACTTTGAGAGAAAAGAAGGGGAACAAAAGAAAAGACTATAGTTCAGAAATAGTTCTTTATTCTTTCTCACTGTAGTTGCAAAACTGTTGGTTTGGGTGTTTTGGGATATTTTGTATGTAATTTGGCCAACTTGTATGTATGCATTATGATACTATCTTCATAATCACATACTACATTTTCCATAGGACCTTTGCTTCCTTCAGTGACGGGATGGATGGTGTTCACTATTCAGTATTTCTTTTATCCTCATCATTCAGCATGTGGCTTCAGGCATTATTAACTACTTGTTATTGAAACCCTGCACAGAATTAAGTACCATTTATTTCTTGGACCTTTCCATTGGGCTGTCATTGTAGTACCATAGTTCTTTACAAACATTAAAGAATTTATCTTCACAACATCACTGTTTAATTGAATTGGTATTATCCTTATTTTTCAACTAAGGAACTGTGGCACAGAGATTAAACCCACAACTATTAAGTATCCACTAATTTTGGGTGCCCAATTTGAGATGTATGTGATCTGATTTTTCAAAATACTTAGTATTTTTATAGCACTCTATGTGTTCACAGCAGAGTAGCAATTGACCTGGAGGAGCTCTTCAGACACTAGGTGTCTCAAGTTAAGTACCCCCAAAATGAGGAAAGTACAGTGGCTATGTGTGAAATATTTTGCTTCTATGACTTGTGCAAGATCACATAGAAACTCTGTGGCAGAGGCAGGGATAGAATACCATTTTCCAGGGTGATATTCAATTGGCTTAAACAGGAGACCATCCTTTCACTTCCTGCATTTCCTTGTCTTATTTTCCACACTCCTTTCAACTTCTGCAGTAATTGAGACAGGAGTCCTACAGACAGCCTCCTTCAGTGCACAACTCTGATTCATTCCTGTGCACTGAACAAGGTGGGGTCCAGTGGAGAAAACAGTATGTGATCATGTAATTAAAGACTGTGTCAAAATGCATAGGCACAAAGATGCCAAATTAAGGCTGACCATGCATACTTCTGGCATTTCCAAACTTCTGAGCATTTGATTTTGCAACCTCAACATTCTTTTAACATAGTTATTTGGATGTAATTTCCTATGTCTTTTAAAAACGAAAAACTGAAAAAATTCCATCATATAGAGTCATAACAACTCCTAACTTGGCTCATCAGCAGAACTGGGATCTTTAGATCCACAGCACAATCCTCTACTGCATCAGTTCTCAAACCGTGGGTCGAGACCCCAAAGTTGGTCGTGATCCCATTTTAATGAGGTCGCCAAGGCTGATTTTACACTTGCTGGGGGCTGAAGCTGAAGCCTGAGGGCTTTAGCTCTGGGTGGTAGGGCTTAAGCTTCAGTTTCAGCCCTGGGCAGCGGGGCTCACATTACAGGCCGCCTGCCCGGGGCTGAAGCCCTTGGGCTTTGGCTTTGGCCCTCCTGCCCGGGGCAGTGGAACTCGGGCTTTGTCTCCCCTCTCCCCGGCCTGAGGCAATGGGGCTCAGGCAGCCTCAGGCTTTGGTCCCCCATCCAGGGGTCATATAGTAATTTTTGTTGTCAAAAGGGGATCACGGCGCAATGAAGTTTGAGAACTGTTGCTCTACTACTTGAGGTAACAGAGTAGAAATCTTCTATGTGAATATGCTGCTAAAGAGGAACAGGGAGACACTTTGCCAGTGGATTTCACAGCTTCTTGCTGCACAGCAAAGTAATGTTGACTCAGGAATCCTTAGTTCAATTTCAGATTCTGTAGGGGAGTGTTCCCCTCTCCCATTTCCGGCCCTAGCTCCTCTAGGCTTCTATCCCCACCCTGGATCTCTTTTCCCTCCCTGACCTGTTTCTCACCACTCTGCATTTGAGTTAGGCACATTCCTCCTTCCCCTTCTTCTCACTGCCTGGGCACCACCAGGGCAGCACTGAGAGCAGAGGAGAGAGAGTCTCCCAGCTCTGAGTTCCTGTGTCTGTGTTGTTTCCCCCACAATCTAGAGCAGCCATTACGGGAAAGTCCAGCTTCGTTCTTGTAGCCTTGGGCTGGAGCATGCTTTTGTTCTGTGCAGATGGTTCATATGAAGTTCAGTCAGCACATAGGAGTTGTGAAGGAATGGAGCATGTTCAATGTAGATGGAATTTTCTGAATATTTAGCTGTTCAACTCTGCAAGTCTGTACTGAGTATGTACAAACTGAGTTGTTGGGATTTGTTTTGTTTCGTTTTTAAGAGGCTCAGAACTTGGCCAAAATAGGACAGTTTTTCACTGGTAAAGCAAAAGGCACTTTTATAATATCAGAGTGCCCCCTTGCAATATTTCAAGTCCATACTCTAAAGTGTGCGGTCAATAGCGATGCTTAATGAGACAGTTGCAAGACTTTCTTTTACACGGGCAAAACAATGCATTTTTCCCTAATCTTGTTATCAGAAGTAGCTGTACCATTTTAGCTGAAACATCCCCCTAAAAATCAGCTAGAGGGAGACACTTGGCATGAAAAATTTCAGCCGAAACAGGTTGCTTGGAAAAATTTCATAATACCCTGTTTTCAGTTGCTTATAATAAAGTGTTGGGCAACTTCAACTGTAGGTGTCATTACCTTCTCTGCCTATGGGGTGTGTGTGTGTGTGTACCTCACTTACATGTGCATGATGGGGAGAAGATGACTAGGGGAAAGAAGCAAACTCCTCAGGAGAATGTTTACAACCCAAACATTATAGTGTTCTGCAAATGCTTGAAAACAAAATAGACTAGAATAGAGGATGAAACTATTTGGTCAGTTTTCATTAACCAAGATGGATAAAATGCAACATGGAAACAAATCCCCTAAATGATGACAAATAAATTAATCTCCAAATTATTTGTTTTATATATCCAACATTTGAATATTAACCTTACATTCAAAATCATCCATTTTCTTGCCTATGTATTAATTTTAACCTGATGGTGTCCCTTTAACTCATGAACTTGTGTTCACTTTAACATATTAACCTATCTGTAGCACTGAACATGGGGTTTCCAACACAACTTCCAAGTGCTGTGGGGAATGTTTTTCTTGCTAGTATTGACAGTGAGCCAAGTTCAATCTTTTTAACAGTATGGTTGACCCTAATAAGGGTCAACCATGGCTTCTTACAACAGATGTGGAACAAAACCTAGCCTATCTGTGGCAACAGAACAACTGTTTTCAGCACTGGCTGTAGGGTGGTGGTAGAAAGAAATCATGTTTGACACTTGATATAAAAATCAGCTGATTAAGTTCTGGAACAGCCCCAGATAAGAAATAACTTCTTTTACTCCTTTCAAACTATATTTTGCTCTGCTGAAAGATACCAGAGTATCATCCCCAGGAAACTAAAGTCCTTTCTTTAACATTATGGAACAACTAGAAAATGGGCAGCAGCGGTGCTACTATATGGATGTGATGTACTGACCACTTCTGTTTTCAAGCCAATGCAATCAACCCCCTTGGAATGGTTGGTTCCTACAAGCCTTGTTTGTGCTAAGTGGTAACATTTAATTTATTTTTAAAATGTTGACTCTTTCCAAGAAACAATAAAAATAGACTCTTAAAGGAAGGGAACTAGAAACCAGGTCTGGCCCTAGGCATTTATCAAGTGGACAGCCCCACAGAGCCCTATGCTTTTGGGTTCTTTGTTCCTTAAGTACTTTCTCAGAGCACACAACCTATTGCATTACTTTCTTTCCTTGTCTGGTGTGACCCTCCTTCTCATGGAATGATTTATGTGTGGGCCCAGAACCTTCCAACTTCTCGCAACAAATGCCCCAGTCCAGCTGTTTATACTCTAGGCTGAGTGTGTTGCAAATGGATTACTTTGCAGTGATTGGCAGCCCAATTAACTGCTGAGCTCCAGAGAAGTTATTCGTCCAAAAGTATGAAATGCCCCTAACCAGAAAAGCCTCCTGTATCCCCCAAATGATAATCTTCTTCAACAAGCCCAGTTATGAAGCTCTTCTCCTCCAGATAAACTGCATTGGTTACTGAAGTGTGTTTTTTGGTGCCAAAACAAAGGCCAGCTGATAACAAGTCTCCTAGAAAGCAGCCCTTGCTGCTGAGCCCAGGACGAGCTTTGGTATATTCTTGGGAGTAGAGATAAACAGCTGCCATTATGTAGTCAAGAGGAAATTTGCTGATGTATAAATATGGATAGGGCAATAAAGCATGCAGACAAAACAAAACACTATGATATTAAGACAGAAAACTTATGACAGAATGTAGCATTCAATTTCCTGTCATGTCATTTTATATAAACCATACCGAAATTCTTATATAACAGCCATGCCCATAAGCAATATCATCATCATTTTCTAAAACCAGAAATGACAAATTACCTTTTTAAACTTATACTAGGTGAATTAAAACAAATTAAGTTTTAATTTCTTTCTCCTTGTGCTTGGAGGATTTAAATCATCTGGAAAGGAAATTTAGCTCCATTTGGAAGAGAGCTTTTTAAAAATTATACTATGTGCAGATTCACAAAATAGGATGCTTAACTAGACTTTCTACTTAAAATGTAGGCTATTTCAGAAGTATAGCTTTGAAAACCGTCCTTGGTATATTTAATTATCCTACTTAATGTTAATTCACTAGTTTTCCTTCTTGGTTACAAGTTCTTTCATGTTACTATGAATCATATACATAGCAGAAAACACCAGCGGCCAGTTAGACTCTTAATGAAAGAGGCTCCTGACTTCTCTTTCCCCCACCCTCACGTAAACTTTTTGTTTATTTTCAAGCAGTATGAGGAATTATTTGTTTAAACTTCATGTACTGAGACTTTGTCTGCAATAGGAACATTTTTACTTGTGTTCTAGCAGTGGCTGACAGTGTTGCTGCTTTGCTGCTGCTAAGCAATGGTATAAATAATAGTGCATGGCAGACAGGATATAATCATTTTTACTCTTATCTCATGAAAACTTGTTATAAGCTGCACTTTTGCTGATATCCATTGGAATATAGGTACAATCTTTTTTTTTAGAATGGATGTGTCATGAAAATTTATGCTTTTAAACATGCCTTGCTTGAATTATAGCAAAAATGATTTCCATTAGCTACTACTATAACAAAATTATAGAAATAGATTTCTTGTTTCATAGATAAACAAGGAGCATTCATTATTTTTCTATTTCGATCTGTTCTTGGTTAATAGATAGGTAAAAACATGCCAGCATTTTCCAAAGTAGTTTCCAATTTTTGGCATCTCAGGCTTGGGTGCCTAACTTAAAACACCTAGAGTCTGATTTTTTTCAGGATTACCATGCACCTTTGATAAGTCCCTTGGCATCCAAAAATTGAGGGACCTCAAATTAAATGGTGCTTATGAAAATTTGGCACTAAACATTTAGGTTTTGATCTAGTCCAACTTGACTGAACTTGCTCTTTAGACTAGAGAACCTAATTTGGTTCTTTTAATTCTTAAGAAAAGTTCAATTTTAGGCTGAGATGAGGGCAGCTGAGAACAGGGAATTTCTGTCAGTGTCTTCGTGACTTGGGCCAATCTAAAATGAATGAAAATCTGCCCTTTCATGTTAACTGCAGATAAGAGAAAATCAGCAACATAGAATATTGTTGTCTTGCAGGTTTGGTCATGAAGAACAAAAAACTATGTTTACCATTTTTTAAAAGCAAAAGTAGCCTTGGTTTCCAGTTTCCATACTGAATCCAGGTATAGATGTGTTTAGGGCACTATGTATAGGGCAGGTAAATTTTGAAATAAATCATTTGCACAACTAGTAAATAGAGGTCAATGCCTTCCTTCTTAAGATATATTTTCAGGGTATCCTTATACAGAGGAAATGCTACAAGGACACCCTGAAAGTATATCTTAAGAAGGGAGGCATTGACCTCATGAATTGGGAAGAGCTGGCTGGCAATAGACTGCAATGGCATTGCATCATACAACAAGCCTTAGCCCATTTTGAAGAGAATCACCCTACTCAAGAGGCTGAGAAATGGCAGAGGGGGAAGGAAAGGGTACAGCATCCTGGCCAGTAGTTGTGCTCTTTCCAAGCAACCACCTGTCACATATATGGAAAAACCTAAATTACGAATTGGACTCCTTAGCCATCATAAGTCTCACCAATGACTTTTCCCCCAGCAGACATCAGCCTTGTATTGAGGGATAGCCGATGAAATGGAGGTGTACAGATAGTTCAGGGGTCTGGGTTGAATGGAATCCACTGACTCTTCCCCCCCACCCCACCCCACAGGCTAGAAAACCTCTACATCAGTGGTTACCAAACTTTAACAACCTGTGAACCCCTTTCACTAAAATGTCAAGTCTCGCAAACCCCCTCCTAAAAATGATTATTTCTAGGGATTTTCTCTTTATCTGAGTATAAATTATAAAAGCAGTGATCTTGGAAATATACAATTTGTTTTTATGACATGCTTATTACACGCTATTTATTTTTAATTATTATTTTTAATTACAGTATTTTTATTACATTATGAAAACAGCAACACTCTTCCAGGATCTCACTTTCATAGTTTGTATCACTTTGGATAAGCCTGTCATAAGACCAGGCTTCTATGTTTCATCAAGAAGTATCAGATGTGAAACAGCATGAAGGTATTTAAGAAGCCAACTCAAAGAGTTCCTCCTACATAAGCATTCAGGTCTTGAGCAGTCCAGGCAAACAACGCATGTTACAACAAAGCTTAAATTTGTTCTTCATAATAATTTTAAAAACAATACTAGCTGCCTATTTAATTTTAAAAACAGCAAAAAAATCCACCTCTCTTTCCATTTCTTATAAGAAGTCTTGAAGTTTAAATCTCCTCAGTGTGATAGATATGCTTTGATCTGCTTAGCTCTTGGAAGTCCAGGGGCTACGGGCTGCTGGCCTTGTACTGCCCAGGGTCCCTAGGGACAGCTCTGTCCGCCATTAGGGAATTTTTTCCCGAGAACCCCCTGCAACATTTTGCTAACCCCAGTTTGGGAACCACTGCTCTACATGGATGCTGCTCCCTCTTGTGGCAGCTGTGATCCATGGGTGACAGCCCTGCACTCCATTACCTCCACAAATACCTTCCTAGAAGTGGAGTTGTGCAAAACACAGCTTCATAACCAGTAGGGGTTGTGCTCCTTCTGCTTTAGCTCTGTGCAGCCTGCATGCCTTCTCCACACAGGTGAACTGCTCCAATTCTTCTTCCATTTGGGCAACAAAGCCCTGTGGACAAGGGGTGAACTGAACAGAAGTATTTGGGTCTAATTTTCTAAATAAGGGAGGGAATATATTTCAGTGAATATAAAGATCAGCATTCTAGAGCCAGGCTGTCTCTGTTGACTTCAGCTCTTCTTAGACTGTGGTGTTCAATTGTACATCAACAAATATCATATGCGTGCTATACTGATGCATAATATTCAGGTGCTGGGAAGATGAGGGCCAAAATAGCTGTCTTCCAGGATTGAGCATCTGCTCCCCAACTGGTCCTGGATAGCTTGTGGAATATATTGTTCTTAGCCTTTATCTTAGCAGCAGTCTTTGTGGGATGTTGGCAACATGTGAGGCTGTGTTCTAGGATCACTGCAAGAAATCCTTTTGCCTGAGTTTCATGTTGCAGAAGGTGACATATAGGTACTTTTTTACATGTTGGTTGCTCAGGTGACATGCGGAAACAGCTATTTTTTGAGGGTGTGATTGGAGTTGACATAACCAGTGGTGGTACTCTAGTTTTTTCAGCTCTTCTGTTGGGATGCATTCCACCTGGGTGAAATTGGTTGCTTGGATGTTGAGCATAAGATCATCCACTTATCTAAATTTCCATGGCTAGGTCAATGGCATGTCACTGTTATAAATATTAAATAGTAAAGGTGCCAACTCAAATCCCTGTGGGAGCTCATTGTTCAGCAGGTGAAGTCTGCTGGCCTGTTTCATTAGATGTACATGAAATTTATGATTTGTGAGCATAACAGGACAATGGCAACCTTCACGCATTCTTCCCTGCTAAGAGCTTTGGCATGACCACTGCCATCAACATGGTGACTGAACATTAACTGATGGCCTTGCAATCAAAAAATTAACTCAAACAATGATTCAGGTGATGAATGGATCTCTTGTGCCCTTCCTATTTTGTACTACTTTAATCTGTCAACTGCTATAGGGATATTTCTTATGTAACCAGACAAGCCCTCCCTTAGCTCTTACTAATCAATTGACAGCTGCTGTTGACGTTTCAGGTATGTCCAGTTAAAATGTATTTACTGTACCACTGTGAATATACCAGATATTATACAATTTCATACTGTGAAAACTACAGTGTTGCAAATTTCAGTCTTAGGTTTATCTACAGTCTTTCCTAAATCTAACTGGAGAGAACTGAGCGCTACACATTCTACATTTTAATCAAATTCAGTGCATGCAAATTCAGCACAGCCCTTTGGCTATGGGCATGTTGCCAAAGTGGCTCTGGGCTGGACAAATGTGTATGCCACTGACTCATCACGACCTTTCCTGATAAAAGAAATAATAAAGGCTAAAATAGCTGAGGAAGGAAAAAGTGTATAACAGAGATAGTACAAGAATGCAGACTAAAGCCTTTAACTGAGCATATTATACAAAGAAATTCTCTGTTACACCAATACACACACACTACATTCAATATCAAATTGTTGCTTCTGCAAACTTCCGTGGCACGTATATGAAACTAGCTGAAAGCATTTAATTTTCTGATGCACTCTGAGTGCATATGATCACACACCAGCTGACTTCCACACCTTCCAAGATGCTTTGATAGATGAATGTGTCAGAGGAAATGTTTTAACATTTGCTCATCCTTTCACACTTCACTGGAATGGACATTGGCAATGATGCATTCTCAGAGGGTGGTATTATAGTTTAGCACCTCATTAGAGATCAGTTTTGTTTTTTTAATCTTGGGTCCAGCTGTGACCTGCTTTTATAACTCAGGCTGCCTCTAGCCTACATTACATGTGACAGAAACATATATTACAAATTGTATAGGTATTCATATGGTGTATTTTTTGTCAAACTCCCCTTTTTGCTTTATTACAATAGATGATGAAGCACTTGATACTCTAAGAGTAATCAAAGAAGGCACTGTCAATTTATGTGGGCTTTTATTATTACAAATGAAAATGTTAAACAAGTGATTTCTTATTGTGAGTTTTGGGAGATCTGAGGTAAAGGAATCTGATGTCATGTCAAAAGCTTAGAAATATGTCACTTGTTTTGTAACTTTCATAAGAGGATCTCTGCACTGTACAAACTTTAATGAATTAAGTCTTTAAGTCCTGTGATGTAAATCAAGTATTAGCCCCAGCTCTCAGACAGAAAGATTACAATGCTCACCCAAGATCACAGAGGAAACGTGGCAGACCTGGAAATAGAATCCAAGTCTCCTGCTGCACAGTCCTGCACATTAAGAACAAGATTATCCTTCCAATATGTACTGAATATCCACTTTATTTTTCTCAAGCCATACAAAGGCCTACTTGTCCTATGTTGTTTGCTAACGTCTCTGAATGATGGACCAGCATGCACTCTGTGCTGCCATGACATCCATCAAAGAATGCTGTTGGAGCCAGCCTAAAACAGTCTTGCAAGTGTCAGGTCTTTTCAATATGGAACATGTTTGCACCAAAATATTCTTTAGAACTTGTGTGGTATGCAGTAATGCTAAGATCTTTGCAAAAATGCAGGCTATTATGTAAATAGTCAAATAAAACTTAATTGCTTTAGAGATTGCTTCCAGGCATCAGCTGGACACTAGGTTCTGTGACTGATGTCACATCGCTATGGTGGGAGACAGCAAGCGTCAGTGGATACACGAACACAGCACGTGGCATCAAGTCTCCAAGCCCAGGTCAATAGGCTCAGGCTCATGCTACTGCGCTAAAAATAGCTGCATAGGCATTCTGGCTCAGGCTCTGAAGGGTAGACACAGGCATGGGCTTCAAAGCCCAAGTTCCAGCCTGAGCCACAACTTACAGGCACCGTCTACACAGCTGCTGTTAGCGTGGTAGCATGAGCCTGACTCTGTTGATCATGGGCTGCCACTGTCGGTGTAGACATACCCAATGGGACTAGATATTATATCTAAAAGACGAAAAATGAGGTTGTTTTAATTATGAGTACCCATCCTAACCTTGTATTAAATTACTTGATGAATACTAGTATTATAGATTTATGTGCAGTAATTATATTTATAGCTCAGTATTCCCCCTCCCTCAATCAGATCATAAGTCCCCCAAGTATAGCATCTGCCTTTAATAGGGGCTTGATGATTTAGATGGGTACTTCCTCTCCTTCCCTCCACACCACTCCAAGTAAATGCATCTTTGGAATTATGGAATTCATTGCATGAGTGAAAAAAAATGTCAGCAGAATGAGTAAATAACTTTATTATCTGAAGTATAAGATTTCATTCCCTTACCTTAAAATGCATAAGTAGGGCCAGCTCTAGGCACCAGCAAAACAAGCAGGTGCTTGGGGTAGCACATTTCTAGGGGCGTCATTCCGGCACCGGCCCTGCTGCCCCAAGAAATGTGCCCCTGCTCGCCTCTGCCTGCTCCCCTGAGTGCGCTGCTGCCACTCCGTTTCTCCTCTATACCCCCCAGGCTTGCTGCGTGCCAAACAGCTATTTTGCGCATCAAGCCTGGGAGGGAGGAGAAGCCGAGCGGTGGCGCGCTCGGTGGAGGCAGCGGTGGTGGAGCGGAGGGGAGCTGGGGTGAGGAGCGGTTTCTCTACCCCGCCCCACATTATTTCTTGCACTCCCCCCCACCCTCACTCACCTCCGCTCCGCCTACTCCCCTGAACGCGCTGTCTCTCCCTCGCCTGAGAGGGACGGGGGAGAAGCGGAGCGGTGGCACGTTCAGGGGAGCAGGCGGAGCGGAGGTGAGCGAGGGCGGGGGGTTGCTGTGCGGGGAGCCACAGGAAGCAATGCGGGGGGGGGAATGCGGCACACCTGGTGGAGGAGGCAGAGCCGGGGATTTGGGAAAGGGGTGGGGAAGGGGCGGAGCTGGGGGCACAAAAAAAAGCGGGGGCGGCCAAAATTTTTTTGCTTGGGGCGGCAAAAATCCTAGAGCCAGCCCTGTGCATAAGCTACACATGTCCATTCTGATCGTAAAATGTATCCTGTCCATCTTTTAAATCTAGCTGCAGTATTTGATTCTATGACAAAACACTGCATTAACTTCTACACGAGTTACAGGTGCTAGCATTTTTGTAAATCAGACTGCTTTTATTTAGATGCTTAAGTTTATGCCATTACACTGGAAATTTATGGACAACATTTAGTAAGTAGTAAATCCATAGCCTACAACTGCTAGGGTGAAATCCTGGCCCCACTCCAGTCAATGGGAGACTTGCTTTTTACTTCAGTTGGGTCCAAGTTTTCATCCATAGGTTTTAAAATTATGTATTAATCTGGAGTAAAATTTGCTAAAGCAGTTTAGAGAAGGTGAACCTTGAAAAAAGAGAGGTTCTGACATTGATGTTTCTAAGATGATGGCTGTGATGAGTGAAGGAAAAACTGCTTTCCAAACTGTTCTGGTATTTCATGCTGCTTTGTACTATGAAACTATTCTTATGCACGGAATTTTATGCTGTTATGTCCTAGTGCTTCTCAGTGTATTATGTCTGTGTAGCAAAAATATAAATTAGAAACAAAATTATAATGTGATATCTGCAATCCTATGTGACGTGATAAGGTTTATGTTCTTCAATTCAGAACTGTTTGGCAAGACAGCTGGGTATTTTTTTTCTTCTGGTTTTCTTTTTGACTATACCATTGAGGATGTATATTCTCCTTTGAAAGAAGGTATACTGCCCAACCAATTAAAACATAAGAATGCCCATACTTGGTCAGACCAATAGTCCATCTAGACCAGTATCCTATCTTCCAGCAGTGGCCAGTGCCAAATGCTTCAGAGGGAATCAACAAAACAGGGCAATTATCCATCCCCTGTCATCCAGTCCCAGCTTCTGGCAGTCAGAGGTTGAGGGGCACCCAGCTGTGTCCCTGACCATCTTGGCTAATAGTCATTGATGGACCTATCCTCCAGAACTTATCTAAGGCCAGGTCTACACTATTAATTTACATCGATATAGTACATCACTCAGGGGAGAAAAATCAATGGCCCCTGAACAGCACGGTTATACTGACCTAAACCAGGGTGTAGACATCACTATGTTGACAGGAGGCCTTCTCCCAACGACAGAGCTACCGTGTCTTTCAGATGTGGATTAACTGTGCCGACGGGAGAAGCTCTTCCGTCGACATACGAGCATCTTCACTAAAGCACTACAGCAGCACAGCTGGAGTGTTTTAGGTGTAGACCTGTCCTAAATTTTTTAACCCAATTATTCTTTTGGCCTTCACAACATTTAGCAATCAGTTCCACAGGTTGATTGGGTGTTGTGTGAAAAAAGTACTTCCTTATGTTTATTTTAAATCTGCTGCCTATTTGTTTTATTGGATGACCCTTTATCCTTGTATTTTGGAAGAGGTAAATAACACTTCCCTATTCACTTTCTCCATACCATTCATGATTTAATAGATCTTTATTATATCCCCCTTCAGTCATCTCTTTTCTAAGCTGAACAGTCCTAGTCTTTTAAATCTCTCCTCACATGGAAGCTGTACCATACCTATAATCATTTTTCTTGCCCTTCTCTGTACCTTTTCCAATTCTAATATATCTTTTTTGAGATAGGATGACCAGAACTGCATACAGTATTCAAGATGCTGGTAAACCATGGATTTATTATGATGTTTTCAGTCTTATTATCTATCTCTTTCCTAAGAGTTCCTAAGATTGTTAGCTTTTTTGACTGTTGCTGCACACTGAGCAGTTGTTTTCAGAGAACTATTCATGATGATGCCAAGATCTCTTTCTTGAATGGTAACAGCAAATTTAGAGCCCATCATTTTTTATGTATAATTGGGATTATGTTTTCCAATTTGTATTACTCCATAGTTATTGGTTTCAGAGTAGCAGCCGTGTTAGTCTGTATCTGCAAAAAGAAAAGGAGTACTTGTGGCACCTTAGAGACTAACAAATTTATTTGAGCATAAGCTTTCGTGAGCTACAGCTCACTTCATCGGATGCCATCACCTTCAGCCGCCAACTAAAACCTCTCCAATGCATCATCAAGGATCTACAACCTCTCCTGAAGGATGACCAATCACTCTCACAGATCTTGGGAGACAGGCCAGTCCTTGCTTACAGACAGCCCCCCAACCTGAAGCAAATACTCCACCACACAATACAGCAACCACACACCACACAACAGAACCATTAACCCAGGAACCTATCCTTGCAACAAAGCCCGTTGCCAACTGTGTCCACATATCTATTCAGAGGACACCGTCATAGGGCCTAATCACATCAGCCACGCTATCAGAGGCTCGTTCACCTGCACATCTACCAATGTGATATATGCCAACATGTGCCAGCAATGCCCCTCTGCCATGTATATTGGTCAAACTGGACAGTCTCTACGTAAAAGAATAAATGGACACAAATCAGATGTCAAGAATTATAACATTCAAAAGCCAGTCGGAGAACACTTCAGTCTCTTTGGTCACTCGATTACAGACCTAAAAGTCACAATATTACAACAAAAAAACTTCAGAAACAGACTCCAACAAGAGACTGCTGAATTGGAATTAATTTGCAAACTGGATACAATTAACTTAGGCTTGAATAAAGAATGCGAGTGGATGTGTCATTACACAAAGTAAAGCTATTTCCCCATGTTTATTCCCTGCTCTCCCCCCCCACTGTTCCTCAGATGTTCTTGTCAACTGCTGGAAATGGCCCATCTTGATTATCACTACAAAAGGTTCCCCTCCCCCGCTCTCCTGCTGGTAATGGCCCACCTTACCTAATCACTCTTGTTACAGTGTGTATGGTAACACCCATTGTTTCATGTTCTCTGTGTATATAAATCTCCCCACTGTATTTTCCACTGAATGAATCCAATGAAGTGAGCTGTAGCTCGTGAAAGCTTATGCTCAAATAAATTTGTTAGTCTCTAAGGTGCCACAAGTACTCCTTTTCTTTTTATAGTTATCGACATTGAATTTCATCTGCCATTTTGTTGCCTAGTCACCCAGTTTTGTGTGGTCTCTTTGGAACTCTTTACAGTCAGCTTTGGACTTAATTATCTTTGACACATTTAGTATTGTCTGCAAACTTTGCCACCTAACTGTTTAGCTCTTTTTCCTGATAATTTATTAATAGGTTGAACAGCTTGGGTCCCACTACAGATCCTTGTGGGACCCCCCCCCCCCGCCATTTACCTCTTTCCATTGTGAAAACAGACCATTTATTCCTACCTGTTATTTCCTATCTTTTAACCAATTATTGATTCATGAGAGGACCTTCTCTGTTATCCTAGGACTGCATACTTTGTCTAAGAACTTCTCGTGTGTGATGTTGTCAAAAGCATTATGAAAATTGCAGTACACTATATAAACTGGACCCCCCCCCCCGCCCCGTCCACAAACTTGTTGACAATCTCAAAGAATGCTAATAGATCGGTGAGGCATGATTTCCCTTTACAAAAGCCATGCTAACTGTTCCCCAACATATTGTGTTCATCTATGTCTCTGGCAATTCTGTTCTTTACAATAGTTTCTGCTAATTTGCCTGGTACCGAAGTTGAGGTTACCAGCCTGTAATTGCCAGGATTGCTTCTGGAGCCTTTTTAAAAAATCAACATTACATTAGCTGCCCTCCAATCATGTGGTACAGAGGCTGATTTAAGCAATAGGTTACATACCGCACTTAGTAGTTCTTCAGTTTCATATTTGAGTTCCTTCAGAAGTCTTGGGTGAATTTCTTCTGGTCTTGGTGATTTATTACTGTTTAATTTATCAATTTGTTCCAAAACCACCTATACTGATACCTCAGTCTGGGACAGTTCCTCAAATCTGTTACCTCTAATTTACCTCAGGCTTCCTTATCAATGTACTGTAACATCGGGTTAAAGGAAGTTCGCTCTCTATGCTCATCGATTTGCAGGCCTTTCTACTGGCATGACCAGTAAAATGCCAATTGTAATCATGGTTTGTCCACTGACAACTGGACTTAGATAACCAACTCACTTGACGTAGACCACTGAACAGTCTACAGAGTGACACATCTTTGCTGTTATTAACCTGAATTGAATTCGAACCAGATACATATTGCATTACTAATTAGTTCTCTGAACTATCTTGTGCTCTACTAATGTGCTCTTCAGGAACTGTAGGTTAAAATAATATTAAGAACCTTAGTAGCTAATTGTTTCTGTTAACTGTTTCACTGCTGATCATTTTAACACTGATGTTTAAATTTAAAACTCTGAGATGAATGTGGCTGTTAAATGTGGCTTTCAGGACTATTAGGTCAAATCTTAGTATAACTCCACAAGTATCAATTGAGTATTTCTATCTGCAGACTCAGTTCAGAAGGTTAAACTTCACAACCAAAAGGTCTAGAAAACCTAGGGCTCACTTATGCAAAGTTCTGAGGCTTTCTTAAGAGGTATTGAATTTTCAACTCAGAGCCAACTTCATTGGAGCTAAGAGTGCTCCTTAACTTTATTGAGGTTCTCAGCATTTCACAGAATTGGACCCTTAGGGTTTTTTTTTTTTAAATTTTCAAAGAAAGCGTAAATTCTTCCAGGAAGAATTAGGGCCACCAGAGCAGTGCTGGCACTCTACTACTGAGTGCAATCTGACTTCTGGCCTATAACATGATAGACAAGTTTCAGAGTAGCAGCCGTGTTAGTCTGTATTCGCAAAAAGAAAAGGAGGACTTGTGGCACCTTAGAGACTAACCAATTTATTTGAGCATGAGCTTTCGTGAGCTACAGCTCACTTCATCGGATGCATACCGTGGAAACTGCAGAAGACATTATATACACACAGAGACCATGAAACAATACCTCCTCCCACCCCACTGTCCTGCTGGTCACTTTAGATAAGCTATTACCAGCAGGTCAGTGGGGTGGGAGGAGGTATTGTTTCATGGTCTCTGTGTGTATATAATGTCTTCTGCAGTTTCCACGGTATGCATCCGATGAAGTGAGTTGTAGCTCACGAAAGCTCATGCTCAAATAAATTGGTTAGTCTCTAAGGTGCCACAAGTCCTCCTTTTTATGATAGACAAGGAATATACTGGGAATACCTCTTCAGGGATCATGCAATGTTCAAGTTACGGACAAATTGGTAAGTAATAAAAATGTCTTTTCACTTCGCTACTACCATCCTTTTGAACGTTGCAGAGCACTTTGCACATATTACCAAATTAAGTCTCTCAGAAACCCTGTTAGATAGGTAAGTATCATATATTAGCATTTTAGAGATAAATTGAAGAAGAGGTATTTGCTCAAGACCGCACAGTTTAGCCTTTAGTAGAGTTTTGTTTAAAAGCCAGATTTCTTGACAGATTGAATCTGACTTTTCTTGTTTTTCTCATGTTAAGTCTGTCACTTAATTTTTGTACACAAAATTAGTTTTTTTCTGTTGCAATGTAATAATTGCTAGACCAGTCTGGTGGATAATATGAGTTACACACATCATGAGCCCTAATTTGCTTGCTTGAAAGATCTTAACCAATGTATTAAAAATTGAGTTAGGATGCTTTACAGCTTTGGCATTATTGGGTGATGGGAGGGAATTCAGTTACTCAAATGCTTATATTCCTAGATGAAACATGAGTGCACCCACTACTTGTCTTAACTTGCCCCTCATCTTTCACTCCAAACCTTCTATTTAGTTGTTATCTAGAAGCACATCATCTTCTCTTGAACATTTTGCTATTGCTTGCTTCAGTGACTCTTTTTGATAACATATCTGCACGTTTGTCCTCTATAAAATATTGCTTTGTCTGAACTCTTCTTCTGAACCACACCTTTTGAGTGTTTCTGCAATAATGAAGAGATGATTTGGATTACATTTGTATAGTAACTTCAGTTAAGTATTGAAAAAAGCCTTTATTTCAGTGAGAATAATTTGAAGTTGGATCTTATTACTTGATAAAATGCAGAAAAGTAGAATTTGGATTTAGATTTTGCTTTTGAAAAAGGTACATAATGTGATTTACAAATGGTCATGGTGGATTCTCCATCACTGGCAATTTTCAAATCAAGATTGGATATTTTTCTAAAAGATCTGCTTTAGGAATTATTTTGGGGAAGTACTATGGCCTGTATTATACAGGAGGTGAGACTAGTTCAGCAGTTCTCAAATGTATTTGATTGGGCCCCCATTCTTTATGTCTGTTGTTTTTTTACATTCCGTTCCCCACAAGTACATATACTGCCACCCAGATCTAAAGGCAGAGTGGAGAGCAGCGGCTGCTGGCTGGGTGCTCAGCTTTGAAGGCAGCTCTGTGCCAGCAGCAGATCAGAAATAAGGGTGGCAATGTGAAAGTTATCAATATCACTTTTCACAGCAGTCTGAGTACCCCCATTTCCACCTTTACTTTTGCGCTGCTGCTGCCACCCTGGAGCTGACAGCCAGAACCCTGCTGCCTCCCAGTGAGGGATTTGTGGGGAGGAAGGAAGGAGAGCCTGAGCCTGGATTGCCTTCCAGTGAGGGACTGAGGAGGAGGAAGGAGAGCCCAATCCCAGGTGGTGAGGCTCTGGCTGTCCCTTTTATCCCTGCCTCCCAGGTGAACACGGCCCTTCAGCGTGTACCCCAGCCACCTGGGGTTAATATTAACCCCAGCCACCTGGGGCTAACAGCCAGAGCGCATGCACTCTCTCTCTCTCACGCACACACACTCGCCATCCTTGGGAGGCCTGCCCCATAGTTGGAGAACTGCTGGACTAGATGATTACAATTGTCCCTTCCAGCCTTGGACTTTATGAATCAATGTTAAATATTGGGAGGGCTGCCCTGAATGTAGTAGTAATACTAATAAATTAACTTTTAGGATGTTAAATGCTTTATCAGTGATTTATGATGACTCATGGTTACTAGCTATTGTGAGATTTGGCGTTTTACTTAAAGCCTCAGCCTCTGAGACAAGTGATTACATGAGAATCTCAGCTTTCATTTAAAAAAAGAAAAGTTTCTGTCCTTTATGGTTGTGGAGAGAAGTTTGAAAATGTGACCCAAGTTCACCCTAAAACCCAGAAAGTAAATGAAAAGAACCCAAAACTTGAAAAACAAACAAACAAAACCGCTCATGATTTCTCATTATCTGGGTCCTGACTCATGATTTTTGAATGTTTGGGATTGGCAATATTGATATTATGTATTGTTCATCACACTTCTGTGAAAAGTCATGCCCCCTAGTGAATCATTGCCTTTTTTGGAAACCATTGTGTTCCAATAGTCTCATATTGCTATTTACACATCTGATAACTTGGAGGCACAGATCTGTAATTCCAGACTTTGGTGACCCACATAAACAGCTGCAGGTAAAGGGCTTGCTGTATGCCTCCAAGGAGGACAGCTTTTGCTGCCCAGCCCATGCTGAGTAGCCTCTACTGTCATCTTCCTTCATTTGAATCTGCCTTCTATCAATAGAAACTTAAAACCATCTTTTTCAAAAATAGTAAGTGTAATTAACTGTAATACACATGATTGTATGGTCACCATGCACACTCATATGAACTACAGACTGATAAAATTGATGCTGAACTAGTTATTGAAATGTTATCTTTACTTTAGCTTAACTGTTCATTCACTTTGGTGGCTTTTTCAAATTATAGGTAGGCATCCGCTTCCTTCAGCTTGTTTTGAGATATGGAGTGTTTCTAAGCAAGTTTTTTTTTCTCTTCTCCTTGTTCCACAAAGAGAAGATTCAGTTTTCCTGCTTCTTTCTTCCACAAAGATAAATTAGAGATCTCTAATTCTAACTCTTGAGATTATATGATGAATTTTTGCCTCTGCCTTGATGTGTAAAATGTCTATTTGTAAATGATGATTAGTAAGTATAGGCCAATACTGTCAACAGCATTGTAAATGATCTGTTAGCTAGTGTCCTTACACATAAGTGTGCCACATCTTTTGATGTAACAGTGCCACCCAGCACTTTCTGTACTTTATTACAGCTTTGAGAATAGGTTGAGAATAGTTTTACCGATACCTAGGAATACTATTTTCTGGCCAGTATGCCTCAACCATATTGTTACACAATGGAAAAAAACCTTGAATTAACCTTCTTTGGAGGTACTCAAAAATCTGTTACACCATGATTTATTAGGAACTGTTTAATGATAAAGCACCCTTATTGAGGGTGATATGCTGAATAATAAAAATTTTCAATGCATTTTAAAATATCAAATAAAAGGGCACACTAACATTTGTAAACAACCGGAAGGTAATAAATATGGGCCAACATTCTTCATACAGCACCAGAAACACCTTTGGAATAAAAAAGTTTAAGAATTTTTTTTAGCAATTATCTATAATGCAATGAGTTTAGGTATTTAGATTTTCCAACTGAACTATCAAAATATGTAGCTCACAAATATCAGAAGAAGTCTTTTATCCATCCTTAAACTATGTCACCCATAATCACACTTCTGAGGCAAAAGCCTACAAGAAAAAAGTATGCTCCGGAAGCCAACAAGACCGCCTCTCCTGGTGCAGTGAGAAGCAAATTCCAAATCAGTGGACTTTTCAGTGAAAATGCCCTGTCGACAACCCCTACTCAAATGCCCTAGGCTATTTCAGCTGCTGCAGTTGTAAGCTGGGAAAGAGGCAAACTCTCAAGCAACCAGTATGCAAACTATGCAAAGCTTTACAGAACAAATACCATACATTTCTACAGCCCAGCATCTCCCACAAATTTGGATATCTTGGTTGTTCTCCTTCTCTGCAGCTCACAGAAGCAAATCAATGTTCTGGCAAAGCACGATCAGGCCATGCCCCTCTGTTCCTGTTGGGTTCCAGATTCTCTGCCTTTGCTCCCACCCTTACTCCTCCTCCCTAGATTGTTAATCCTTTGAGAGTTTAACTAGGGTGACCCATATGTCCCATTTTGGCTGGGACAGTCCCTTTTTTAGGCCCAGTCCTGGCCGACCCATCTTTTTTGGCAAAACTGGGCATTTGTGCTGTTTGCTCTTGCCAGCTGATCATCAGTTGTCAAGAGCAAATGGGACAAATGCCCAGTTTTGCCAGAAAAGTGGAGTGGGACCCCTAGAGGTGCATGGAGGAACATGCGGGTGTGGGGGAGTGGCAACACCAGCCCTGCGCTGGAGGGAGGGCTAGAGAGAACATCTCAGGCCAGCCTGAGCAGGGAGAACAGCCAAGAAAGCACCAGCTCAAATCCAAGTGCTGTTCTTTTTGTTAGGCAGCCTTCCCAGGCTTCGCTGACTGCAAGTTGAGCCCACCCTGCACCCAGCCTTCAATCCCTAACTCTGTTAGGGATGGGGTTATGAGCAGTGTTCCCTCTAATTTTTGACAGGCTGTGTGCACAAAAAATTTCTTCTGTACAAATTGTTGTGCTTCTGTGCAAATTTCTGTGCACGCGGTGTTTCGCCATGTGCGTTGGCTTTAGGATCTGTGTGCGCGTACACACGCGCACAGCTTAGAGGGAACTGTGGTTATGAGTCAGACAAGAAGGTGGGGTCCCCTACCTATTGAGGCAGCTGTAAATTCAATGAGGGAAAAATGGATCTTGAACCTCAGTGCAGAGCAAGTAGAGGTTCCAAAAGCAGGGTGAACCCTGCCCACTTGACTCAAGGGACCTCTGCAGAACAAAGAGGGAAGACTTGTGGGGCCATAAGTCTACACCACCCCAGCGTGGGTCCTGACTGTCCTCAGGACAGAAGCAGAGGTTCTAATCAGACCCTTCCCTCCCAAGTTGGCCAAGAGGGCTCTGACAACAAGTCCACCCCTCCCAGGAGGAATGGGACGCAGTAGGAGAGGATCCTGAGACAGACCCCTTGAGAGGGCTCCCATCCCAAAGGAAGGCATGCTTCTATGCTCCCAAAGCATGCCACAAAGGTTTAAAAATTTCAAGAGTAAAAATGGACAGTAAATGCACAAAAAATCCAGGTGATATGAATCCTCTGACTCCTTTTCCTCCTCCTCAGAAAGCAATCTTTTTGCCATTTCAGTGAAAACTGTTTAAGAATTATCCGGGAAGACAGACACATTCTGAAACCCACAGCATGTCTAATGGCCAGTGTAATGGAGTATACCAGACCCTCTGAGGCTCTCTGCTGGAGCCCTCGTACCCCTGCCACACCCTACCCAACCCCCAAAAAGGGCAGTGGAGAGGGTCCTCCAAGTTGCCTAGAGTGGCTGTGTGGGACACAGCAAATCAGGTCCCAGCAGCCTAATGTAAGAAGAGCTGCAGGGTCAGAGGCAGTTCAGTTCTTTGCTGGAGCTGTAGAAATGTGGCTGGTGTACGGCTCGTTGACTCAGATACAAAATCCTGGACAGGGCAGTGCTGCCAGAAGCCGGGGAGAGCAAGAAGGAGCCCTGAGCTGGTTGCTGGGACTCCATTAGGACAAGGCCCTGAGGGAAGTGGCCCTGCGGGGAAGTGGCCCAGGGAATTAGAGAAGCCATGTGACATAGTTAAAGGGTCCCAGAAGACACTTCTATCTACAGGGTCCCTGGGCTGAGACCTAGAGTAGTGGGCGGGCCCATGTCTCCCAACCCCCCATTACCCACTGGGGACATTGAGGCACCCCAGAGGGGGAACTGAACTATAGTGGCCCACCTGGAGAGCTGTAGACAGGAAGTCCAAGAGAGTGAAGACATTGTCTCCAGGGGGCGAGCTGCTCTGTCCCGGGGCGAGCTGCTCTGTCCCAGAGCAGGGACAATCTGAGAAAGAGTGTGCAGGCACACGCAGTTGGCGAAGGGGCTGCTCATGAGAAGTGAGGGCACCCCATTACAACCAGTTCTCCTGACCAGAGAAATAAGGCTCTCTTGATGGAAACCTGTGATACCACTTCCCAATATGGCCTTTGACTGTACATTTGTAACATTTTCCACCTAGGGACATTTTTTTATTCTGATACCATGGAGAGTCCTAAGGGGAATTTTTCATTGTGCTATCCAGGCCAGTAAAAATGTACTACAAGAGTAAGCTCTCTGATTACCTCTCTTTTTACTGTCTTCTTGAAAGGATGTGACACTTGCAGTACTATGAGCACCAAGCCTACTTGAGAATGAGAAGACGGAAGCAGAAGAGAGGAAAGCTGAAGAAAAAAGGGTAGCCAAGCAAATTCTTTCTGTGGTAGACAAGCACACATTTTGTTAGACTTAACACACACTTTAGGCATTACACTTTTTGGTATACAGAGAACAGAAAGGAGTGCAGAATAGCCAGACATTACGAAAGTGGTTCCCAATTTTTTCAGGTACATTGCATTAGTTTGCGGGACTACATTCATATATCTCTGAGGTGCACTTTACAAGAATTATGCGTGTTGCCTTTGCAACTTCCGGATTGGATTACTAACTTCCAAGTTGGATTTGCAACTTCCAGATTGGATTACTTCCGGACTGGAAAAAGGCTAATGTAGTGCCAATCTTTAAAAAAGGGAAGAAGGAGGATCCTGGGAACTACAGGCCAGTCAGCCTCACCTCAGTCCCTGGAAAAATCATGGAGCAGGTCCTCAAAGAATCAATCCTGAAGCACTTGCATGAGAGGAAAGTGATCAGGAACAGCCAGCATGGATTCACTAAGGGAAGGTCATGCCTGACTAATCTAATCGCCTTTTATGATGAGATTACTGGTTCTGTGGATGAAGGGAAAGCAGTGGATGTATTGTTTCTTGACTTTAGCAAAGCTTTTGACACGGTCTCCCACAGTATTCTTGTCAGCAAGTTAAGGAAGTATGGGCTGGATGAATGCACTATAAGGTGGGTAGAAAGCTGGCTAGATTGTCGGGCTCAACGGGTAGTGATCAATGGCTCCATGTCTAGTTGGCAAGCGGTATCAAGTGGAGTGCCCCAAGGGTCGGTCCTGGGGCCGGTTTTGTTCAATATCTTCATAAATGATCTGGAGGATGGTGTGGATTGCACTCTCAGCAAATTTGCGGATGATACTAAACTGGGAGGAGTGGTAGATACGCTGGAGGGGAGGGATAGGATACAGAAGGACCTAGACAAATTGGAGGATTGGGCCAAAAGAAATCTGATGAGGTTCAATAAGGATAAGTGCAGGGTCCTGCACTTAGGACGGAAGAACCCAATGCACAGCTACAGACTAGGGACCGAATGGCTAGGCAGCAGTTCTGCGGAAAAGGACCTAGGGGTGACAGTGGACGAGAAGCTGGATATGAGTCAGCAGTGTGCCCTTGTTGCCAAGAAGGCCAATGGCATTTTGGGATGTATAAGTAGGGGCATAGCGAGCAGATCGAGGGACATGATCGTTCCCCTCTATTCGACATTGGTGAGGCCTCATCTGGAGTACTGTGTCCAGTTTTGGGCCCCACACTTTAAGAAGGATGTGGATAAATTGGAGAGAGTCTAGCGAAGGGCAACAAAAATGATTAGGGGTCTGGAACACATGAGTTATGAGGAGAGGCTGAGGGAGCTGGGATTGTTTAGCCTGCAGAAGAGAAGAATGAGGGGGGATTTGATAGCTGCTTTCAACTACCTGAAAGGGGGTTCCAAAGAGGATGGCTCTAGACTGTTCTCAATGGTAGCAGATGACAGAACGAGGAGTAATGGTCTCAAGTTGCAGTGGGGGAGGTTTAGATTGGATATTAGGAAAAACTTTTTCACTAAGAGGGTGGTGAAACACTGGAATGCGTTACCTAGGGAGGTGGTAGAATCTCCTTCCTTAGAGGTTTTTAAGGTCAGGCTTGACAAAGCCCTGGCTGGGATGATTTAACTGGGAATTAGTCCTGCTTCGAGCAGGGGGTTGGACTAGATGACCTTCTGGGGTCCCTTCCAATCCTGATATTCTATGATTCTATGAATACACTGTACATGGGGCTCGTCATGGAAGATACAGCTAGAGTAGAATGTAGCAGGGTGGTAGTGTGAACCACTGGGATTATATTACACCCACTCTTTAAGAATGATGGTGCACCCCAGAGGTGGTATTTGATTACAAGGGAACAGAAAATTTCTTACTGATGATTTCCTTTCTAGAAACATCTCCCACAATTCTAGTTGTCTGGGCTGGTCTCCTCTCTCTGCAGCTCATAGAGGAGAATAAGCATTTTGGTACTGCCCAGTCTTGCCAGGCCTCCCCTGCTCCCACTTGCTGTCAAATGAGTTATTCCCAACCTGTAAAATTCACAAAACATCATTATTAATAAATATTCCAGAAAACAAAATAGCTATGTACATTAGACCAAGGAAAACAGTCATATGATAACAATTCTGCTTAATATCTGACCCTTGATTCATAAGCCATGCAGGGTGGGTAGAATTATGGGAGACACTGCTAGCAAAAGGAAATTATTGGTAAGAAATTTTCCATTCTGTAGCCCAGAGTTTCCCACAATTCTGGGTGTCTGGTTGTCCATAGGGGTTCCCTTCATTATCATGCCACCCATAAAGATAGTAGGGATGCCTTTCTGATGGGAGAGTACCTGGATAGCCATACACCTTAGATTCCCTGGACTCTACAAGACTTGAGATTACATATCAATCTTCTCAAGCTTCAGGCCATGCACAAGGCATGCAAGATATTCCTACCCTTCATCCAGTTAAAGATCTTGTCCAGGTCAAGTTAGATGACATGACTACTAGTTATTCTATAAACAAATAAAGGGGAGCAAGGTCTGCCCCATGCTGCAGAGAAACAATTGAGCTCTGGCACTGGTGCATCCAACATCATAGTACCCACTCAGCAGTAATGAACTCCCTGGCGGACAGTGTCAGCAGGCATTTTCACAAGGATCATTAATGGGAGCTTCGCTCTTTGGTGATTCAGTATATTTTCTGGCAGAGGGGATTTTCCTCAGACATCTTTGAAATCAAAGAAACAAGAAGTCCCCATGTTATTGCTCTCAAGTCAGCTCAGGCACAATTCCAGGGGTGATGACTTCCTGGTACAGTGGTTGGACCCAGAGATTGAAGTTTTCCCACCCACTCCTCTACTACCTCAATACTCAGAAAAATCAAGCAAAGCAAGGTAACAGTAATTCTCATAACGCTGTGGTGGTCAAGGCAGTTCGGGTTCACCGCTGTCCTAAAGGTGGCCTCTTTCCCCTACATACACCTCCAACTGAACTAACTGTCTCAGAATGGAGGCAGAACCATCCATCTCAGCCCAGCATCCCTCTATTTGTAGTCTGCTTTTTGGATGGACAACAAATTTAGAGAGGTCATGCTCACAAGAGTTATGATCCATTCTTAACAATAGCAGGAACCCTCAACAAGGAAGTGCAAAGTGGAAGCAATTCTCCATTTGGTGTCAGCAGCATCATTTACCTCTGAGGAGTCTGGGATCCTTCTTATCCTGGATTATCTTCTCTCCTTGAAGACACCAAGCCTATCTGTCTGTTCTATGTGTACATTTAGCAGCTGTTAATGGCTTTCAGTCTTTGGTGGAGAACTGCTCAGTTTTCATCCAGCCGACAACCATGAAATTCCTGAAAGGCATTATCAGAACATTCCCTCCAGCATGAAAACCTGCTTCTATCTAGGATCTGAGCCTGGTGGTATTGGCACTTATAAACTTGCCATTTGAGCCTTTGGCCTCCTGCTCCCTCCTACACGTCTATGAAGGTGGCCTTCCTTATGGCAATAACCTCGGATAGGAGAGTGGGTGAGCTCTGTGCTCTCATTACATGGTGTATCACAGGGATAAAGGATCTGTGAGGTTGCATCCCAAGCTCCTCACAAAGTTACCTTCTGAATTTCACCTAAGCCAGATTGTTAATCTGCCCATCTTCTACCAGAAGACTCATGATAACAGGGAGGACAGGAAGCACCACTTCCTGGATGCACATAGGGCCTTGATCTTCTATTTGCACGGGACAAAGTCCTTTAGGAAATCTATGAGATTATTTATTTCCATAACCAAAATGTTGACCAGGAAAGTAATTGCTTTCCAAAGATTCTCTAGATGTATTTTCAGCCGCATCCTCCTTTGCTATAAGTTTATGGAAGTGTGTCCTCCTCAGTATGTCAAGGTTCAATCAACCATACCCCCAGCTGCCTTGGTGATGTCCCTACAAGGAATCTCACTCTTCAAGATCTGCAGGGAAGCAGCTTGGGGCTCCATTCACACTTTCACTAATTATGCCTTAGTTCATGCTTCTGCCCAGAATGCTTCGTTTGGTTCAGTAGTCCGGGGATCTGTGGTCCAGAATATTTCCACGCACCTTCCTCCTGAATGAGCATAGGGACCAGTGCTCAAAAAAGAAAGGAAGGTTACTTACCTTATAGTAGCTGGAGTTCTTTGAGATATGTGGTCTTTATGGGTATTCTATAACCCGCCCTCCTTCCCCTCTGCTCAGATCCTCCCTTGATTTGCAATAGAGTAGGAACTGGTCAGGTGATCGGTCTACACTGCCCTTTATACCCTCGGTTCAGAGCACGAGGAAGTATAGGGCACAGGTGCTGACCAACAGACACTGCTATTGCAGAATCTTCTGGTCCCACAAGCACGGAGCGTATGTACGCACACAGTGAATCCCATAGGGACCAAACATCTTGAAGAACTTTGGTTACTATCAGGTAACTAACCTTCCTTTGAGATGTTGTCAGTGTGCATCCCATGACTCTCCCTCCATCCCATGCTGTTGGAATCCTCAGCAAACATAGGTTTTGAATAGCGAAGGAACTGAGGGATGGTCGCTGCTGCTCCACCTTGCATACTCTTACACAGGAGCATGAGGAGTCACAGGATGTAGCTGCGTCCCCAGTGGGCACTGCTGTTCAGTTGATTCTGATGTTGTATGGATGAGGCTTGTGTGTAAATACAGTGGGTTCCATGCTGACACAGCATGTCAAAGAACCACAGTTACTGCAGGGTGAGTAACCATTTCTCCCTAATGCAGTAGTCTCTGACAGACTATTGCTGAATGATTTTCTTACACTTAGTAGGAATAGGGCTGTAGTGTATACTACACGTATTGCTTCTGTTGCTCCTGGCATTGGCCTACACACATAACTGTAGGATGCCTACTGGGTGGGAGGTTTCCAGTAGCACACTTGTCATTGTCTTCAGTGAATGTTGTGCTTCTATTAGTGCCTTTAGGTTTCTTGAATGTTTTAAGTTTAATTATATTTTTAAAAAGCCTTTGAGCTCAGTATCTCCCTTGTGCATCTCCCTCATTTTAACTACTTTTCTTTTTATGATATTAATCCTTAGTTTCTATCACTTATCTTTTTGCTTTAAGGTAATTGGAATTGATTTTGTAGATGATTCAGTCAGGTTAATTGCTTTTGAGATTTTTGCAGAGGAAGAACTTGAACACACACACACCCAGGAGACCTAGTCATTAGTCAGGTAAAGACTAAGCAAGCATCAAAAGCCAAGGGCTGCAGATCTATGGACATAACCTTTCTAAGGGCTATTTTGAAGGGTTTCTGGACTCTCAGGATGCTGGCAGTTTCCAGATTACAATCCAGAGGAACACTGAGAGTTTGTATACACAGGATATTAGTGCATGGTAAACCAGGGTGTGAGTCTGAAGTGCACTAGTTTGATGTCCAGTTGTGTCTCATGTAGACACTATTATAGCACACTAAAAGTTATGTAGTTCACTTTAACATACTTCCATTTCAAAGTATGTCAAAGTGCAGTATTGAACTTTTAGTGCACTTGTATCACAAGACATTACTGCACTGCAACCTAGAGCACTGTAGTTTCACATCCTGGTTTGGTGCACACTAATGTTCTATGTAGACAAGCCCTATGTGTTTAAATGGATTGTAATCTGGAAAATGAGAGCATTCTGAGAGTCCAGATATGCTTCAAAATAGCAAAAGGATAAATGTTTCAATTTTTTTTAATTGTATATTTTAACTTTCCCGGTGTGCTGTTTTTGTCTGATGTGTCATACTATATTTTAAAATAGACAAGGTGGATGAGGTAATATCTTTTATTGGACCAATTTGTTGTTGGCGAGAGAAAAAAACTTTTGAGTTTACAGAGCTCTTCTTTCAGTTTGGGAAACTATATATTTTAAGATGGCAGAAGTTAGGGCATTCAGAAAAACTCTCAACTTACTGAGGCTATTTCCTATAAATCTACTATTGTTTTGATTTCATGTACCATATTTATTTCTGTTTTTATCTTTCACCAGGGACATTTCTTCTTTCTACTAGAATAATTCTTGAATTACAAACATATATTTATATGCTATATTAATTTATAAACTCATTGAAGTGAAGATGCTAAGACAGAAAGATAGTTGGTAGCACAGTATTGGTTTACTTTGGAAAACCTAGATTTAAAATCCAGTTAGTGCTCAATTAAAAACTGACTTGATGGTCTCATCCTAGTACATTAACAGACAGTAGAAGGCCACAACGTCATTTGCAGTATCTCATAGTCTCTGTCCAGGATTGGAATAGCAGGCCAGGTGGCAGGTCAGGATTGAGGTTCATTGACTAAACTGTTTGGGAATGCAGAACTGGAATACCAGGGGTCTTATTTGACATGATTTAGATACTTTTGCATCTTTGTTGGAGAAGGTTTACTTTGTACTTTGTGAGCATTGCTCTGTCTCTTGAAATTGCTGTTAATTTCTTACTTTCCTCAACACTAACTTCTGTTTTGAGCAAATCTGAACCAAAAAATCTGATGTCTTTCTTTGTCTTTCTTTCGAGTAATCATTCTGATTGATTGTTTGATTTTTAATGTCAGAGGAAATAAAGATATCTTTTCTAAAATCTCAATTTATCAGTACTATTTTACAAAATTACCCTTTTTTCTTGTTTTCAAATAGTTGTAATGATACAGATTAGACTTAATGGCTTCCATCCCGTTTTCTAAGATCACTAGCCATTATCTCACTAGCAGCAGGTGCTTTAATTAATTTCTAAGCTTTTAAGAACAATGTTTACTGGCTTCTACATACTTTACTATGCTCAATGTTCTACTAATATTTAACAATTTTCTCCCAGAGCAATGCTTTAAATGAAGCTGTCATTTTGTCAAGATGTTAATTTATTTAAGGAAATCACTATACATCATATACCATACTGAAGTTCATGTTACTTTGAATCATCCATGCAATTTACATTAGGTTTCACTGCTGATTTGTTTGGCCAGAATCCATAATTTGTAATTATTTTTTCTTCTAAATTCATAGCTCACATGCATGTTGAATGCTATGGAAGTCTGCAAGTCATTTACACTTTCATTTGGTTGAGGCATTACTTGGTACTAGGATTTGATTGAAGTGGTAAATGTTGTGGGTTTTGTTTCATCTCCAGCGTTGCTTCTCACGTTAACTTAAGCCTTACAACAACTCTATGAAGATAGGGAAATATTTCCCTGGTTCTTTTTTACAGAAGAATAAAATGAAGCATAAAGACTTAGTGATTTGCCCTGAGTGATGCACTGAGACAGCGTCAGAGCCAGGAATAGAATCAATGAGTCCTGTTCGACTACTAAAAAATAACCATTTTCCTCTGGATGAAGGCCTTTTTTTCAAAATATCACAAGAAATTCATTACTCTATAGTTGTTGGTCAGCTGTTTTGTAATAAGTAATGCCTTTCTTTTCTTTTTTTCTTTTCTTTCTAAGTAAAATTTTCTCTTTACTTAATTTACCATATTCCAAATACACAGTATTCCAGGGCAAGCACATTTAAGGCTAGTCTACATTAGAAGCGCTACATTGGCGCAACTGCTCTGCTGTAGCGTATCTAGTGAAGATACTCTATGCCGATGGGAGAGAGCTCTCTCGGTGACATAATAAATCCACTTCTGCGAGTGGTGGTAGCTTTGTCGGTGGAGAAGCTCTCCTGCCAACAGCACTGTCCACACCGGCACTTAGGTGAGTGTAATTTATGTCATTCCGGGGATGACTTATTCACACCCCGAACGACGTACATTGTACCAAAGTAAGTGGTAGTGTAGACCTGGTCTAAGGATGTAGGTACTGCATGTAAACATATTGTGCACTGAAATTGTGCATACTCAAAAGTAAATTTGTGTTCACTTCAGGGTGTAGAATATGGTGCCATGCTCTGTGCCAAAAGCTTGTGAAATTTCATTTTGGACATCTCTGTATCATGAAGTATAATTAATTTTGATGTGGATTTTCACAGCACTGTCTTATATGTGTAAACTTGCTCCATATTTTGTAGAATTTACAATCTAAGGCAAATAAAATAACAGTTCCGGTAAGGACAGTAGAGCGATTAATGGTGAGGATGGCAAATTAGGAAGGATTCTTGGAAGAAGTGGGCTTGAAGATGACAGAGAGGATACTTAATAAACAGGGAATGGGAGACTAAGTATAATTGGCTGTGTGAAACAGGTGTGAAGCTGAATGGGAGCTTAAAGGAACAGTGCAGAGCATAAGGAACAAGAGGGGAAAAAGAAGAAAGGTGGTCCAAAGTTGTAGGTGGAAATGAGTTTGTGGCAGAGAGCCAGTAAAAGTGGGAAGGAAAGATGACTTTAGGAACAGCGGTCTTGAAGGGATAGAGAAAGAAATGTGGAAGCCATCAGTGTGAAACATGACCAAGTCATGGCCATGGGTTTTAACAGTAGAGATAGTGAGAAAAGAAAGTTAGAGACAGAGCTGGACAAGATGAGGAAGGGGAAAAGTTCGATGAAAAGGAGTGGGAGATAATGGAAGAAATCCCCTACTAGTCAGGTTTATGATTTTTATGTTTGTTTTTTGAGATAACTTAAACTATTCCAGGTCGTCTCCCTACGACCATCTCAGTCATAGCTTAGCTAAGCTATATGTAGTTAAATTATATGTGATGAATTGCAGCTATATTTGTACAAAATGTGAATTTTGATTAATATTGTCAAATTGTATTATGAAAATCTGTCCCTGTTCCAAGAAGTGTTAACAGACTGAGAGTCAGTGCCCAGGAAGTGTGCCAGAAGGGCTAAGGGAGGAACCTGTGCTACTGCCTGCCGGGGATGTAGAAGCTTAACACTCCCCAGGAATCCAGAGCACAGAGACTTGGATTACCCTTTCAGCAGTCCTAGTGGGTGGTTAGAGGGGGGAGCTCACTAGGATCTGTGGCACTCTACATAAAGGAAAAAGAGATTTATGTGTATATTAAATTTGCCTGTTCTGTGTTACTTTTGTTTTTTTCTCCAAAAAAACTGATTTAGTTGCTTTTCATATGAGGGAGATATAGAGTAGGCTGGCATTCGGGATGTGAAACTTTAAAGGTCTGTGTTTAAAAACTGTCAAACCTACCTAAGCCTGAGGGATTAGAGAGCAAGTACAGTACATTCTGGTTCCTGAACAAAGATAAGTTTCTTCTTTGGGGAATCCAAACAATGACTGTTGTCCGTTTCTATCCCCAGATTGAGAGTTTAAACTCCTCCTTTTCTGTTTGTCTGTTATGGTTATATGTGCTTCTTCAAGTTAATGCAAACAAAGCACATTGCTATAGAACAGTGGTTCCCAAACTTGTTCCACCGCTTGTGCAGAAAAAGCCCCTGGGGGGCTGGGCCGGTTTGTTTACCTGCCGCATCCGCAGGTTCGGCCGATCGCGGCTCCCAGTGGCTGCGGTTGTCTGCTCCAGGCTGATGGGAGCTGCTGGAAGCGGTGGCCAGTACGTCCCTCGGCCCTCGCCGCTTCCAGCAGCTCCCATTGGCCTGGAGCAGCGAACCGCAGCCACTGGGAGCTGGGATCGGCCGAACCTGCGGATGCGGCAGGTAAACAAACCGTCCCAGCCCCCCAGGGGCTTTCCCTGCACAAGCGGCAGAACAAGTTTGGGAACAACTGGTATAGAAGGTTGGTTTCAAGAGTCTGGCAAAACTAAGCATTGTTGGTCTATAAAAACACACTTTTAGTCTGTAAAGCATAAAACTCCTTGAATGTTGAACATGCAGCTGAATTGTATATGACAGAATCTAATACACTGCTACATTTTATGTTAAACTTTGGGGATTTTGTGGGGAGTGGGGTAAAGGGTTACTTTTCTGACACAATTCTGCGTATGTGTGTATTATTCCTGTGCACTGATGGGAATGCTATAGGCTCAGCCTCAAATAAACTGAACTATTTCTTTCCTCAGTGCTGTCACTGCTTACAATGATGAACACTAGGGGGGAAAAGTTAATTAAAATCTATGAAATAGAGCCAAGGAAACCTTTAAAGATAGGCAGTGCAAGGTGGGCAGTGTTAATACAACAATTTGTTAATGGACTAGACAGCTGTAATCAGTATTAAAAATTACTTGAGGCTTTTTATGTTTAGCAAAAGCTACTAATTAAAGAGAGCAACGACCTGTGAGATTGGCCATGAAAACCATTAGCCATCTGAATATTACTCCAAAGAAAACATTAGCTTTGGAGGCTTCTCCCAGCTGTATCTTTCATACACACATTGGAAATTGTTTCACTTTTCTTTGCTTTCTCTGAACAGCAGTTGCACATTTTTTAATTCTTAATGCTTAAATGAAAAATGAATTTGTAATTCTCATTAATAAGAAAGGATGAATGCAGCACAAATTGCAATCCTTCTTTATATTCATTCATGAGCTGTTACAGTTTGGAAAGCTGATATGAATTTGTGTCTGGCTTCAGGAATAGCTCATCTACTTTTTTTACTTATTACTATTTATTTGTATTGTAATTATGCTTAGACATCCTAAGACAGTCCCTGCCTCAAATAGCTTACAGTCTAAATAGGGAGAAGGACTATGACAGGTAGGTGTATAACACAATGAGGTGAGAGGACAAGGACGAATGTAATAGGAATGTAAGGCTCCATATACAATTTGGAGGCCTCCTGAATAGTTTTTTCTCTTAATAACTGAACAACCAAATGAGGAAAGAAATCCTGTTACATAATGTACTGTGTAAAGGAATATTGGATAAAATTCACTTCCACTGGAAATAATTGATTGAGATAGTTTAGAGGGATTTTAAAGGAGTTTAGATCAATGTTGTGGAACTTTTAGATTATTTTTAAGTTAATTAAGCTTCACAACCCACATACAGTAGGTGAGAAATTGTTTCCCTATTTTACACACACAGAAAGATGGCCACTCACAAGACGATACAGTGAGGCGATGGCAGATTCTAGTCTCTTAACAATACAGTGCTATTTCTAGGTCTCTCCTAATTTGAGCCTTGTCTGCACTAGAGAAACTTACCATTCTAATAACTATTTGTTCCTACTAGGTCCCTGTAAAATGCTTCATGTCTACATGCAAAAGTGTTCTAAATAGTTTACGTGCATGCTAAATACTGTTTGGATTAAACTTTATAGAATCATAGAAGATTAGGGTTGGAAGAGACCTCAGGAGGTCATCTAGTCCAACCCCTGCTCAAAGCAGGACCAACGCCAACTAAATCATCCCAGCCAGGGCTTTGTCAAACCGGGCCTTAAAAACCTCTAAGGATGGAGATTCCAGCACCTCCCTAGGTAACCCATTCCAGTGCTTCACCACCCTCCTAGTGAAATAGTTTTTCCTAATATCCAACTTAGACCTGTCCCACTGCAACTTGAGACCATTGCTCCTCAGTGGTGGCAGATGACAGAACAAGAACAGTTGAGCTCCATCTTCTTTGGAACCCCCTTTCAGGTGGTTGAAGGCTGCTATCAAATCCCCCCTCACTCTTCTCTTCTGCAGACTAAATGAGCCCAGTTCTCTCAGCCTCTCCTCATAAGTCATGTGCCCCAGCATGCTGATCATTTTCGTTGCCCACCACTGGACTCTCTCCAATTTGTCCACATCCTTTCTGTAGTGGGGAGCCCAAAACTGGATTCAGTACTCCAGATGTGGCCTCACCAGTGCTGAATAGAGGGGAATAAACACTTCCCTCGATCTGCTGGCAATGCTCCTACTAATGCAGCCCAATATGCCGTTAGCCTTCTTGCAACAAGAGCACACTGTTGACTCATATCCAACTTCTCATCCACTGTAATCCCAGGTCCCTTTCTGCACAATTGCCGCTTAGCCAGTCGGTCCCCAGCCTGTATCAGTGCATGGGATTCTTTCTTCCTAAGTGCAGGACCCTTCACTTGTCCTTGCTGAACCTCATCAGATTTCTTTTAGCCCAATCCTCCAATTTGTTTAGGTTACTCTTGATCCTATCCCTACCTTCCAGCGTATCACTCTCTCATTGTAAGGAGAGTGATCACTTTAGATAAGCTATTACCAGCAGGAGAGTGGGATGGGAGGAGGTATTGTTTCATGGTCTCTGTGTATATAATGTCTTCTGCAGTTTCCACAGTATGCATCCGATGAAGTGAGCTGTAGCTCACGAAAACTTATGCTCAAATAAATTGGTTAGTCTCTAAGGTGCCACAAGTACTCCTTTTCTTTTTATCTCTCCCCACCGCTTAGTGTCCTCCATGAACATGACATGGGTGCAGTCCATCCCATTATCCAGACCATCAATGAAGATGTTGAACAAAACCAGCCCCAAGACCGACTCTTAAGACACTCTGCTTGATACCAACTGCCAACTAGACATCGAGCCATTAATCAATACCGGTTGAGCCTGACGATCTAGCCAGCTTTCTAGCCAGCTTATAGTCCATTCATTCAATCCATACTTTTTTAACTTGCTGGCAAGAATACTGTGGGAGACGGTATAAAAAGCTTTGCTAAAGTCAAGATATATCACATCCACCACTTTCCCCATATCCACAGAGGCAGTTATCTCAGCATAGAAGGCAATCAGGTTGGCCAGGCATGACTTTCCCTTGGTGAATCCATGTTGAGTGTTCTTCATAACCTTCCTTTTCTCCAAGTGCTTCAAAATGGATTCCTTGAGGACCTGCTCCATAATTTTTCCAGGGACTGAGGTGAGGATGACTGGTCTGTAGTTCCCCGGATCCTCCTTCCCTTTTTTAAAGATAAACATTAGATTTGCCTTTTTCCAATTGTCCCGGACCTCCCCCGATCGCCACGAGTTTTCAAAGATAATGGCCAATGGCTCTGCAATCACATCAGCCAACTCCCTCTGCACCCTCAGATGCATTAGATCCAGCCCCATGGACTTGTGCATGTCCAGCTTTTCAAAATAGTCCTTAACCTGTTCTTTTACCACTGAGAGCTGCTCACCTCCTCCTCATAACTGTGCTGCCCAGTGCAGCAGTCTGAGAGCTGACCTTGTTTGTGAAGACTGAGGCAAAAAAAGCTTTTTCCACATCATCTGTCACTAGGTTGCCTCCCCCATTCAGTAAGGGTCCCACACTTTCCCTGACCTTTTTGTTGCTAACATATCTGTAGAAACCCTTCTTGTTACCCTCCATATTCCTTACTAGCTGCAATTCCAATTGTGCTTTGACCTTCCTGATTACACCCCTGCATGCTTGAGCAACATCTTTGTAGTCCTCCCTAGTTATCTGTCCAAGTTTCCACTTCTTGAAAGCTTCCTTTTTGTGTTTAAGCTCACCGAAGATTTCTCTGTTAAGCCAAGCCATATTTACTATTCTTTCTGCACATCGGAATGGTATGTTCCTGCACCCTCAATAAGGTTTCTTTAAAATACAGCCAGCTCTCCTGGACTCCTTTCCCCCTCATATTAGCTCCCAGGAGATCCTGCCCAACAGTTCCCTGAAAGAGTCAAAGTCTGCTTTTCTGAAGTCCAAGGTCTGTATTCTGCTGCTCTTCTTTCTTCCTTTTGTCAGGATCCTGAACTCGACCATCTCACGGTCACTGCTGCCCAGGTTGCCACCCACTTCTACTTCCCCTACCAATTCTTCCCTGTTTGTGAGAAGCAGGTTAAGAGGAGCACAGCCCCAGTTGATTCCTCCAGCATTCGCACCAGGAAGTTGTCCCCAATACGCTCCAAAAACTTCCTGGATTGTCTGTGCACTGCTGTGTTGCTCTGCCAGCAGATGTCCCTATATTCTTTCATTTTCAACCATTTTAGTGCCAGTGTGGATTGTGGTTGCTTGCATAATATTTCAGACTGTTCAAATTCTCCTCCTGTTGTTTTCTCACAGTGTATCTGTGGCCTTTCAAAGTCTACCAGAAGCCACTGCAAGATCTCTGGTATAGATATTCAGAGGGCATTGCAACAGAACAGCACTAATGTGGATACATGGTAAAACTGCAGTGGCACAGAATGAGTATGGCTAGTGTAGACATACTAAACTGTTTGTGCTTAAACTGGTTTGTCATACTGGTTCAATTAGGAATGGCTTAGTTCTTTAAGGTAGACAGGGCCTTAATGTTAGAGTGACAATGTGAAAGGGAAAATGTACAATTGGCATAACATATGATTCAACTCTGCTCTGCAGATTTACACAGGATGGTTAATTGCTAGCTGTGAGAAACTAGTTTATTCAGCTGCTTGGAAATTCCAGGACAAATGCACTTCCAACACGATGGAAAAACCTGCTTGGCTGCCTTGGGAACCTACAGGAACTCTTCACAAACTGCTTGGAAAATTTGTAGGCTGCATATCAAAGTAACAATTCAAAACTGCAGAAGTATGATGTATGTCTGAAGCTAAAATGATTAAACCTGAGGTAACCTATTGACCTACAGCAATTTGTGATCAAAACAAATTTAAAATTAAAATGGTCAGAGAATCTAGTCAGGTGTTTCCTAATGAAACAGTTTGTGCCAAGTAATTGCATAAAATGTAAGTTTCTCATTTTCTTCATATTGAAAATATGGAGGTCAAGAGGTCATCTCTGTCTTGGTTCAGTGATGGATAGAGTATACCATTACTATTCTCTGATTGTGCCAGTCATGTCAGGGAGGGGTAGGAGCCAACATCAGAACTTCTTGTTTGTAATAGCATGATGTGTAATAGGATTGTGGTGCTCTGTCTTTGTGAACCATGGGGAAAACTTGCAGAGCTTCTAGCTGGTACTAGGAGTCCTTCTTTTTTTTAGCACTGAAATTATAGAATTGTTATCTATTAATACATAACACAGATATATAACTCACATATACTATAAAAATATGTTCAAAGCACTGTATAAACATTAATTATGCCTGATCACCCCTTGTGAAGTAGGTAATTAAGTACTTTTCATTTTACAGATGTAAAAATTGAGACACAGGACCGAAGCAATCCCTAATATAACTCTATTACCTTTATTGTAGTTACATCAAACCCAGGAAGGTTAAGTGACTATGTTCATATAATCTGTGATAGAGCCAGGGATAGAGCTCAAGAAGTTTTGGCTCCCAAATCCTTGGTTGGTCCACCCGGCCATGCTACTTCTAAGTACTCACCATCTGTACACTCTGGGTGCTACACAGACCATATTAAACATACAGTTATCACAGTACCTTAACAGTATTGATTAAAACACGTTATAATGTGGTAAATAAGAACAAGTACCAAGATCCTAAATCCAAATTGAACACCATCATTGAGTAAAGGGAAGGGGCAAGGATTGCTACATATGATCTTAGAGTGCTATGATTTTTTAAATGGATATTTTCTGAGAAAAATACTTAACATTAATTAATACTGACAAAATGTTGATTGCCTTACTTCTGGGTACAGTTTCATATCGCTTTAAGCTCATATGTAGGAACCCCTACTCCACCTTTTATTCCCTTTGTTGTAGTTTCTGTTACTCAATTGATAAAGGGATACAGATATGCAGAGCACCTGCCCAAGGTATATTCTATCTTCCATTTTTAGTTTCTAAAGAGGAAAATCATCATGCAAATAGTGACCCTATAATCTTAAAGTGAGAGTTTTGAATCCAGCCCCAGGTGGACAATGATTGAAAGTTGGGCGTCCAATCTGAAGTGAGCGGGTGGTTTCAGTTCAGGTCCCATGGGCAGCTGTTCCACTTCACAGAGAATACTATCACAGTTGACTTCCTTGTCAATAGCCTCAGCATAGTGACCATGGACTGAACTGCCTTTTCAATACTCCAGAACTGAAGTATGGAATATTAATGAAGTAGCCAGTGTAGATAAGCCTGGACTGCTGCTGTCTGTTTTATATGTAAAGGATGTTAGTCTGACACTGTTCACCAACAGTGAATTCACTGAAAATAGAAACTCAAGAGAAGGAAAAGCAACCACTCTGAATAACTATACAATTGTTTTTCACACACACAAGATGTATGATCAGCTATAAAATCCTCATTTATTGGGTAGCGTGGAATTTGTCTGCAGACTGCCATGTTGTTTCAGTGTCAAAAACAAACCACAGAGGGTATCCATTCTTCTGGAACGTTGTTTTAAATTTTAACGTGCACATTTTCTGCAGTGACTTCTGATCAGGGACATCTAAGCTACTGTGTTATAATATCTAGCATACCCAGCTGTGCACCAGTGGGTGGCAGTAGACTGAGACATAAGCTTAGATTATTTAGTTATGCACAGTAGTTAAGCGCTCTTTGAAGGCAATACATTAGGCCTAGGTCCAACATACTTCTTTTTTTTTTTTTTTACAAGTTTTAAAATATGATCCCTTATTTTTCCACACAGTATCCTGAATTTGCTATTGATTTTGGTTGATATTAAAAAACACCTGAAACTCGTGATTGTTTGGAATAATTTGGGCTTAAGCAGGGGTTTATTATAATAGTGTTTGATTTTTATTGGTCTAATAAAGAGAAGAAAAATGTGCTAACGAATGTTTTATTTTTAAAACTCAGATCAGTTGCCAATCCTTTTAACTCTTACCAATGTGTGTCCTTTTCTGAATGTTAATCTTATACTGTGGGAGAAGCAAGCCATATGTGAAAGTGCCCTCATGATGGCTTTCCACTAATGCAAACTCTCCTTTAAAAGTAGTGAATTGATGTGTATTTCACAGTGCATGAGTGTCACAGCCGGCTCATAGGCAGACAGTGGTCAGAGACAGAGACTACGGTTGACAGGAGTCAAGAGTCAGGCCAAGTCAGGGTACCAAGGGGTCAGAGGCAGGAGACAAACTGGAGGTCAGGAACCACAAGCCAGACACCAGGAGTCAAGCTGGGTTGCAGTGCCAGGAAGCCAAGCTGGGGGATGGGGAGCGGGAGCAGGAAGCCCAAGGCACACAGTCCCGTGCAGAGTAGAGTCTAGTTGTTTTGACAGCTTTCTATTCCTGCTGCTGGCTTCAGTAGGGGCCAGCGGGCCAATCAGCTGCTCTGGGACTCTGCCAGTTAGGACCTCGGGGGTAGAACCTCAAACTGGGACTGGGCTTCATGGGTCCTAGATAAACAGTTGTCAGCAAGCTGCCAGGTGGAGAGTTGGAGTATGGCCACTCCCCTGAATCCTAAGGACGTGAGTTTAAGGTCTGTGGGTCATGACAGCTGTTCCTCCCCTAGGGGATCTCTCAGGGCAATGTAGGTCAAGGTTTCTCAGGGTGGCTCCTGTGGAAGGCCCAAACCAGGGCAGGAGCATGAACATTTTCAGCTGGCTCCCAAGTGCTTTCCTCCAGGCCATAACCTTCCCAGTCAGTCAGGTACCATAATTTACCCCTCTTGATCTTGGAATCAAGGACTTTGTGAACAATATATTCCTCCTGATCTTGTACTTGCACTGGCGGGAGTGATGATTGGGTTGTACGGGCCAATGTGTTCTCAGTGTAGGGTTTTAGAAGTGAGACATGGAATACAGGGTGGACTCCAAGGGATTCAGGGAGCTGGAGCTCGAAGGTGAGTGGGTTGATTTGTCATGAAATCTGGTACAAGCCAAAGGTACTGGTATTCTAATTTCTGAGAGGGTGTGGAGGTGTTCAATAGACAGCCATACCTTTTGTTCTGTGAAGTACATGGGCCCTTGTTGCTTACGCTTCTCTACCTGCTTTTTGTAGTCCTCCTTTCCCTTCTCAAGGTGGTCCTTCACCTCCTCCGGGAATGTGATGGATGCATTGTACTAGGTCCAAGGCCAATGGGCTGGGGGAGGATGTGGGTAGTTCTGAGTGAAACTGGGGATAGTATCCGTAGTTGACAAAAAAGGGGCTGTGGCCCGTGGATGCATGGTCTGGATTATAATGTGAGAATTCAGCATATGGTAATCGGGAAGACCAGTTGTCCTGGTGATGGTTGATGTAGCATCAGAAGTATTGCTGTAGGATCTGATTGATTCTTTCCCTTTGGCCATTTGACTGAGGGAGGTATGCAGAAGACAGGTGCACGGAGACCGCTAATAAACATAGGGCTTTGTGCCAGAAATGAACAGTAAGCTGGGCCCCCGGTCAGAGGTGATGTAACCCAGGGGGCCAGGAAGACTGATTATATTGTTTATCCAGAGCCAGGTGGTTTCCCCTGTGTAAGGTAAATCATGCAGGGAATGAAGTGGGCCATTTTAGAAAAGTGATCCACCATGGTCAGAATGGTTATGAAACCACTTGATTCTGGTGGTTCCACCACAAGGTCCAAGGAAATGGCCTGCCAGGACCGAACAGGGTGTTCAGAGGCTGGAGGAGATCACAGGGTTTTTGGCCTGGGATCTTAGTGTGGGCACACATCTGGCAGGAAGTGACAAAAGTCTTTATAGTGGTGCACATAAGGGATCACTAAAAGTACCAGGACATTAATCATTAGGTTTTATATCTCCCCAAGTGTCCTGCACTGTGGAGTTGTGCCACCTTCTAATTCATCTTCTCTCAGCAGTCTTATTACCAAGACCCTTGCACTGGTCAGAGGCCTAGATTTTGGGATTCATCAGAAACAGAAGGTAGCATTGGTTCGTGAAGCCCCAGTGAATTGTTTGGGCAAGGGTACTGCTCCTCTGTGTTCGGGGCAAGGTGCTGTAGGCTTTGTGTGCAGCAAGGTGTTCTTGGCGCTGAGCTGCCTCACTTGCTCCTGCAGCCACTGGTTTCCCCAATGAGCTGCACAACTTGGGCCTGCAGTGTTTGATTATCCTCCTGGAGGCAGAGGGCCTATTTGGACGAGTCTGATGCTTATGGTGGCTGTGGTGATGCTACTGGGTCCATCTTTCTCACACCTGTCTTGGTCCCACATGGATATTGTGATCCAAACAAGCTGTCACAGTCTGATCATGGGCAGTGGTCAGAGCCAGAGTCCACAATTACAAGACAGGAATCAACAGTAAGCTGGGTCAGGATGCCAGGAGATCAGAAGCAGAAGATAAACTTGAAATCAGAACCACAAGTTAGGAGCCAGAGTCAGGCCGAATCAGGATACCAAAGGGTCAGAGGCAGGAGACAAACTGAAGGTCAGGAACCACAAGTCAGACACCAGGAGTCAAGCTGGGTTGCAGTGCCAGGAAGTCAAGCCAGGGGATGGGGAACGGGAGCAGCACCAGGAAGTACAAGGCACACAGTCCAGATCAGAGTGGAGCCCAGTTGTTTGACAACCTCCTGCTGCTAGCTTAAGTAGGGAGCCTCAAACTGGGGCTGGGCTTCATGGGTCCTCGGTAAACAGTTGTCAGCAAGCTGCCAGGTGGAGGGCTGGACCTCTCCCAAGAAACACTGTGGACCCAGGTTTGTGACCCATAAGTCATGACAATGAGAGTTCTGATATAGCACCTTTTTAACCATTAGATTACATCAGGCCTTGAAAATAAGTGATGGTTTACTAGGGTCTGAAATCTGGGAATTCATAATATTGGGCATCTTCCTTTCAGCAAAAGTGTTGTTAGAGCAATACTGACATTGTTCACACAGGAAGTGGGAGATAGGGGAGAAGGGGGCACAGAGAGCTTTCTCTATTGGCTCTCTGCAGGATGTCCTTGTTTGACTCTTGATCCAGTTGTTAACTCCTCAGACTCGTGGTAGCTTGAAGTTCTACTCAGCCAGTGTCTTTGTGAGGAGGATGTGCTGAACACCACCACAGTAAATAAACTGAGTTGATTTATTTTACAATTTATAAAATATTCCCATGCCTAAGTAATTGGGCAAATATACACATCTATAAATCTGCCCAGAAAAAAACTATGTTAAAATGGATTGAAGGTTGAGAATACGTCTATCAGTAATTTAGGGTAAAATACATTACAGGGATGTTCCGATATTAATATCATCCAGGATCCTGCTTTTGAGCAGGGGGTTGGACTAGATGACCTCCTGAGGTCCCTTCCAACCCTGATATTCTATGATTCTATGATTGCTATTGTCTGATACCAGGTGCTATATTTCTTAAAGGACCAATTTTTAAATTAATTTTAAACATATTTTTTTACAAAATTTACTAAATTTAATTCAATTTAACCAAATGAAAAAGATATTTGTAAATTTTTGGAAAATTCATTGTGTTAAAAATTACAACACTTGCTCTTTGAGATCACATTCTGTATTTTTCCTACATAACAGAGGCTGAATCACCACTTTAAGTGCAAAAGTCAACTCCATCTTAACTATGGAGCTGCAAGTTGCACCTCCATAATGTAGATATATAAAATACAACAAAAAATCATATTGACCGTGGTCAGCGAAACTAAATTTCTTTAGTACAAGAAAGAAAGAAAACTTTACACAGTGTCCTAGGGTCAACCAACTTGGACTTTGGATTGACAAAGGGAGTAAATTCCAGACTTCTCTCACTTCAGGCACACACAATTCCGATCCAGAGGCTGTTAGCAGAAGCTTGCCTCAGCTACCATAATGATTTGGAGGACTCTACAGGGGTTCTCATTAAGTGTGTTTTAGCTAGAAAGGTGGAGTCTGTTTCATGAAGTCTCAAGTGGTTCAATATAGTTAAAACAGCATTAAGTGGAGCATAGTGGGAACCTGAGGGCTCCAGTGAATATGTGGAAGAATCCTCTCACCTTCTCCCCCTTTTCTCCAATAAAGATTTTAAAACAGAGCCAGTATTCCATAATCATTTTGTACCACCTCAATTACAACACTAGATAACACCAACAAAAACATGCAAGTCAGATACTCTCCAAACCCCAAATTTTCTCGTTAACTAATGTTGATGGAAGTGCATTTAGCTACAGTAATTTGCATGGCAGTTGAATCATTGTATTGAACAGCATACCTAAGTATAATCAAGAAAACCATGAATATGCCAATAAAGAGTGGGAATGAAGAGACAAGCGTCAGCTCTTTCAATGCAAAGGAGGTGCAAGGTCATGAAGAATGAACAGCAACTAAATTGGTCTTTGTAACAAGTGATATTAATTCATTTCTGTTATAGACTCAGCTCTGTATACCCATACGCCACCTGAATTGTATCCCCTTCTCCTCCTAAGTTATGCATTAGTGTTTCAGGTAGGTCTGTAGCTGTACTTTTACATCACTTCATTAGTGTACATGTGGTCTTCTATTCCATAAGCATATTCCAGAACAAAGCAGCTAACAAATATATGTAGTGGAAACAAACTTCTGTAACCCAATTATTGGGAGAAAACAGTGTCATTAATGTGCCTTGCCATGAACTGTCCACATAAAAGTATAGAAACCCTTATGGGGAAACTTCCTGGCATTTTTCCCTAATACTTGTCAATGGGGAAATTCTATTCAAATCTCTGTGTGATTGGGTGGAAGGATCATCTAGTGTTTGGCAGAAAGAGTTTTAAAGCCTTATCCCTGAAAAGGGAACTGACAAAAGACTGTCTGCTGGGGAAACTAGTCAGTGAGAAATGGAATAGGGTCCGGTTAAAAACTGTTACGCACATGGAACAGGAAAACTGACTATGAGAAGGGGGAAAGGTATGACTCATTCTCTTGCTGGGAGTTGAACTTAACAGATCATAAGGACTGGACTCCCCAAGAAACAGGGAAGCAGGAATATTAAGACACCTGTTGAAGGTACCACACCACTTTCTCTGGTTCAAAGACTCTGGCTGTTTCATTTGTGTTTTAAAAACCCAGCTATAGGAAGCCAAATTTCCCCTCCAAATATGAGGCTTCTGGAATCCTAATTCTTTTCTTGATTGTCTTTTCAAAGGCCCTCACTTTCTGTTCAGACTCTTTGCATAGAAGAGACCATTTTCACTTGCATTGGCTGTCTGAGGAAGAGCTGATTACTTCCATGGACTGTTAGGGGACTGGTCATGGTTATTTATTACTTGTGCCACTGACTTCAGTCAGGTTTTGTGGAATTTCTGATTGTTCTAAATGAATTCTCCATGACTATGTCAGACTGCTGGCCATGAATGAGTTAAACCTAGTAAAAGGTAATAAGAGGAGGTTCTATAAATACGTTAGGAATAATGCATTATATGCAAACAGAATAAAGTCCAAGCCAGTAATATATATGTTTGATGCTTCAGTAGGACCAATTTTACAAAGCTGAAAACCATTATTAGCCAAATCAGCTCGGAGAAAGAAATTAATCAGAAAAATTTGAATGATAATTGAGAATCATTTAACACCTTACTAGATGTTCCAAAAAAAGCCATAATTAAGGGGGGAAAGTCATACTGGTTTAAAAAACTGACTAGGTTTAGAGAGGAGGAGAAGGCAGCTGTTTTTACTTATACACACACATGCACACAAATAGAAGAATGCATAAATTGATGATAATGAATATAAATCAGAATTGTGGAAAATTGATAAGGGAAGCAAAGGCATATGAGGAGAAATCTCTGGTCAGAGAAGTTAAGGACAATAAGGAGCAGGTTTTTACATTGTATTGGGTCAGGAGGAGGGGTAGATTCCAGACAATGGTATTGATCCATTACTCAATGGAATAGTAAAATTATCAATAATAATGCAGATAAAGCAGAAGCTTTCAATAAATATTTGTTCTATATTAGACAGCAAACCTCTCCAGATGCTGTTATAATTCAGCCACCAGCATACAGAGCTAAATTGCATGAATGCTCTTTAAGCCACTCCTGAACCATACACAGGGAAACACGAGCAAATCCCCCCAGCCTTGCATCCCAGAAATGTACCGTCTTATACTGCTCAAGACCGCCTCTTGAACAATGCAAGCTCATTAATTAGTTTGCCACTTTGTCAAAGGATAGTGGACATGCACCAGCTTTTGTAATCTAAACAGGTTACCCACGCACTTAGACAAACTCACTTGGTTAAGATAAAACATTAAAATAAGTTTATTAACTACAGAAAGATAGATTTTAAGTGATTATAAGTGGTAGGCATATAGGACAAAGATGGTTACAAAAGAAATAAAAGTAAAAATGCAGTCTAAATTCTAAACTTTATCAGACTAAGCAAGATTTGAATCAGTTTTTCTCACCGTAATAGATGTTACAGGCAACTGACAGTTCTTAATACACAGTCTAAATTTCCTTCTCAGCCTGGGACCAATCTCCTCAGTTCAAGTCTTTGTCTTCCCAGCATTCTTGTTGCCTTCAGCATGGGTGAGGGAGGCGAGAGGTGGTCTGATGATGCTGCTGTCCCTTGTTTTATACTCTCAGTTCATGTCCCAGGAAAGATACTGGCCCAAATATGTTCTGGCGAGGCTTGCTGAGTCACAGAGTTAAATAATTTCCATTGTGTGGTGCTTGTGCAATTGTCTCTTATTGAACTGTATATCCCTTATTTACAGTTCCCCCACTGGTCAATGACTCGTGACGGTTGCTTAACACCCATTTGGGTGTGGGTCATCACCTTTGTTGTCACTGGAGAGCTAGCAGTGGGCATCTCCCAAATTCACAACACATTTCAATAACAACCTTATAGCAAAATCTCGTAACTTCATACATAATAATGATATATATATATTTTGACAGAACATTGAGTTTCATATAGTATCTTAAACCTGGCATGCTTTTGTATGAAATATTGCAACCATATGATGAATTTGGGGATTACAGGGTGCTAGTTTGAGGTTCAGAGTGTCACACACATGTTTATGGAAAATAGATCCTCTCAAACTAACGTGATATGTTATTGATGAGATGAAAAGTTTGGTTGATAAAGGTAACAGTGTTGATGTAATATACTTAGGGTCTGTTTACACTGCAATAAAAAACCCACAGCACTGACTGTCAGAGCCCAGGTCAGCCTACTCTGGCTTGTGGGTCCTGGGCTGCGGGGCTTAAAAATTGCAGTGTAGATGTTTGGGCTTGGGCTGCAGCCCGGGATCAGAAACTCCATGATGGTGAAGAATCTCAGAGCCCTGTCTCCAGCCCAAGCCCAGTGTCTACACTGCAATTTCTAGTCCTGGAGCCTGAGCCAGTTGACTCAGCCTCTGAGACTTGCTGCCGCAGGTCTTTTTTGGAGTGTATACATACCCTTAGATATCTGTAAAGCATTTGACTTGGTACTGCATGACATTCTGATTATAAAATCTAGAATGATAAAAAAGTCACACATTAAATGGATTAAAAACTGGCTAATGGATAGGTCTCAGAATGTAATTGTAAATGGGGAATCGTCGTAGAACATGTGTTTTTAGTGGGGTCCCACAGGCATTGGTTCTTGGCCCTGTGCTATTTGACATTGTTATCAGTAACCTGGAAGAAAACACAAAATCCTCACTGGTAAAGTTTGCAGATTACACAAAAATTGGGGGAGTGGTAAATAATGAAGAGGACAGGTCACTAGTAAAGAGCAATCTGGATCACTTGGTAAACTGGGTGCAAGCAAACAATATGCATTTTATAATGGCTAAATGTAAATGTATACATTTAGGAGCAAAAAATGTAGGCCGTGCTTATGGGAGGGGAACCCCTACTCTACAAATCAGTAACTTTGAAAAAGATTTGGATGTGGTGGTGGATAATCAGTTAAACAAATATCACATTGTGCCCAAAAGAGCTAAAGCAATTTTTGGATGCGTAAACAGGGGAATCTCCAGGAGGAGTAGAGAGGTTACTTTATCACTATAGCTGGCACTGGTTCAACTGTGGCCAGAATACTGCATCCAGTTCAGGTGCCCATAATTCAAGAAGGCTGTTGATAGATTGGAGAGGGTTTAAAAAAGAGCCACAAGAATGATTAAAGGATTAGAAAACATGCCATACAGTGATAGACTCAAAGAGCCAAATCGGTTTAGCTTAACAAAGAGAAGGTTATGGGGAGCCTTGATTAAGTTCTATGACTATCTACATGGAGAACAAATATTTAATAATGTGCTCTTCAATCTAGCAGAAAAAGTTCTAACACCGTCCATTTATAACACAATCCAGCGTTGAAGCAAGACAAATTCAGACTAGAAATAAGGTGCAGTTTTTTAATGGTAAGGGTAATTAACCATTGGAACAATTTATCAATTATTGTAGTGAATTTTCCATCACTAGTAATTTTTAAATCATGATTGGATGTTTATTCTAAAAAATATGCTCTAGGAATTATTTTGGGGACGTTTTATGACGTGTGTTACACAGGAGGTCAGTCTAGATGATCACAATGGTCCCTTCTAACCTTGGAATCTATGAATCTATAAATGAGAGAAAGATGAAGGCAAGTGTAGGTTCACTACTTAGGGCGGAATGAGAGCTAATAACAGATGATATTAAGAAGGCTGAGGTGTTTAATGCCTTCATTTTAATACCTTTAATTTTGTTGGTCTCAGTCTTCACTAAAAAGTTTTTTTTTAACTAGCTACTTAACACAATTAAATTAGCAAGGGGGGAGGAACAGGTTAAAGAATATTTAAATAAATTAGATGTATTCAAGTTGGCAGGTCCCGATGAAATTCACCCTTGGGTATATAAGGAATTAGCTGAAGCAATTTTGAAACAGTTAGCAATTATCTCTGAGAACTCATGGAGGATGGGTGAGCTCCCAGAGGACTGAAGAAGGGCAAACATAGTACCTATCTTTAAAAAGGAGAATAAAGAGAACCCAGGGAATTATAGACCAATTAGCCTAATTTTGATACCTGGAAAGATACTGGAACAAATTATTAAACAATCAGTTTGTAACCACCTAGAGGATAATCAGGTGATAAGTAATACCAGTATGGATTGGTCAAGAACAAATCATGCCATACCAACCTAATTTCCTTTTTTGACTGGGTTACGGGCCTAGTAAATAGGGTGGAAACTGTAAACATTATATAGTTTGATTTTATTAAGGCTTTGATACCATCCCACATGACATTCTCTTAAGCAAATTAGGGAAATACGGTCAAGATGAAATTACTATAAGGTGGGTGCACAACTGGTTGAAAAAATATATTTAAGGAGTCATCATCAATGGTTCCCTGTCAAACTGGGAGGACGTATATTTTAAGATCATAGAATCATAGACTATCAGGGTTGGAAGGGACCCCAGAAGGTCATCTAGTCCAACCCCCTGCTCGAAGCAGGACCAATTCCCAGTTAAATCATACCAGCCAGGGCTTTGTCAAGCCTGACCTTAAAAACCTCTAAGGAAGGAGATTCTACCACCTCCCTAGGTAACACATTCCAGTGTTTCACCACCCTCTTAGTGAAAAAGTTTTTCCTAATATCCAACCTAAACCTCCCCCACTGCAACTTGAGACCATTACTCCTTGTCCTGTCCTCTTCTACCACTGAGAATAGTCTAGAACCATCCTCTCTGGAACCACCTCTCAGGTAGTTGAAAGCAGCTATCAAATCCCCCCTCATTCTTCTCTTCTGCAGACTAAACAATCCCAGTTCCCTCAGCCTCTCCTCATAACTCGTGTTCCAGACCCCTACTCATTTTTGTTGCCCTTCGCTGGACTCTCCCCAATTTTTCCACATCCTTCTTGTAGTGTGGGGCCCAAAACTGGACACAGTACTCCAGATGAGGCCTCACCAATGTCGAATAGAGGGGAACGATCACGTCCCTCGATCTGCTCGCTATGCCCCTACTTATACATCCCAAAATGCCATTGGCCTTCTTGGCAACAAGGGCACACTGCTGACTCATATCCAGCTGCTCGTCCACTGTCACCCCTAGGTCCTTTTCCGCAGAACTGCTGCCTAGCCATTCGGTCCCTAGTCTGTAGCTGTGCATTAGGTTCTTCTGTCCTAAGTGCAGGACCCTGCACTTATCCTTATTGAATCTCATCAGATTTCTTTTGGCCCGTCCTCCAATTTGTCTAGGTCTCTCTGTATCCTATCCCTGCCCTCCAGTGTATCTACCACTCCTCCTAGTTTAGTATCATCCGCAAATTTGCTGAGAGTGCAATTCACACCATCCTCCAGATCATTTATGAAGATATTGAACAAAACCGGCCCCAGGACCGACCCCTGGGGCACTCCACTTGACACCTGCTGCCAACTAGACATGGAGCCATTGATCACTACCCGTTGAGCTCGACAATCTAGCCAACTTTCTACCCACCTTATAGTGCATTCATCCAGCCCATACTTCTTTAACTTGCTGACAAGAATACTGTGGGAGACAGTGTCAAAAGCTTTGCTAAAGTCAAGAAACAATACGTCCACTGCTTTCCCTTCATCCACAGAACCAGTAATCTCATCATAGAAAGCGATTAGATTAGTCAGGCATGACCTTCCCTTGGTGAATCCATGCTGACTGTTCCCGATCACTTTCCTCTCATGTAAGTGCTTCAGGATTGATTCTTTGAGGACCTGCTCCATGATTTTTCCGGGGACTGAGGTGAGGCTGACTGGCCTGTAGTTCCCAGGATCCTCCTCCTTCCCTTTTTTAAAGATTGGCACTACATTAGCCTTTTTCCAGTCTTCTGGGACTTCCCCCGTTCGCCACGAGTTTTCAAAGATAATGGCCAATGGCTCTGCAATCACAGCCGCCAATTCCTTTAACACTCTCGGATGCAACTCGTCTGGCCCCATGGTCTTGTGCACGTCCAGCTTTTCTAAATAGTCCCTAACCACCTCTTTCTCCACAGAGGGCTGGCCATCTACTCCTCATGTTATGATGCCCAGCGCAGCAGTCTGGAAGCTGACCTTGTTAGTGAAGGCAGAGGCAAAAAAAGCATTGAGTACATTAGCTTTTTCCACATCCTCTGTCACTAGGTTGCCTCCCTCATTCATGAAGGGGCCCACACTTTCCTTGGCTTTCTTCTTGTTGCCAACATACCTGAAGAAACCCTTCTTGTTACTCTTGACATCTCTTGCTAGCTGCAGATTCAGGTGCGATTTGGCCCTCCTGATTTCATTCCTACATGCCCGAGCAATATTTTTATACTCTTCCCTGGTCATATGTCCAACCTTCCACTTCTTGTAAGCTTTTTTATGTCTAAGATCCGCTAGGATTTCACCGTTAAGCCAAGCTGGTCACCTGCCATATTTACTATTCTTTCGACTCATTGGGATGGTTTGTCCCTGTAACCTCAACAGGGATTCCTTGAAATACAGCCAGCTCTCCTGGACTCCTTTCCCCTTCATGTTAGTCCCCCAGGGGATCCTACCCATCCGTTCCCTGAGGGAGTCGAAGTCTGCTTTCCTGAAGTCCAGGGTCCGTATCCTGCTGCTTACCTTTCTTCCCTGTGTCAGAATCCTGAACTCAACCAACTCATGGTCACTGCCTCCCAGATTCCCATCCACTTTTGCTTCCCCCACTAATTCTTCCCGGTTTGTGAGCAGCAGGTCAAGAAAAGCTCCCCCCCTAGTTGGCTCCTCTAGCACTTGCACCAGGAAATTGTCCCCTACGCTTTCCAAAAACTTCCTGGATTGTCTATGCATCGCTGTATTGCTCTCCCAGCAGATATCAGGAAAATTAAAGTCACCCATGAGAACCAGGGCATGCGATCTAGTAGCTTCTGCGAGTTGCCGGAAGAAAGCCTCATCCACCTCATCCCCCTGGTCCGGTGGTCTATAGCAGACTCCCACCACTACATCACTCTTGTTGCTCACACTTCTAAACTTAATCCAGAGACACTCAGGTTTTTCTGCAGTTTCATACCGGAGCTCTGAGCAGTCATACTGCTCCCTTACATACAGTGCTACTCCCCCACCTTTTCTGCCCTGTCTGTCCTTCCTGAACAGTTTATAACCATCTAGATCCCGCAGGGGTCTGTCCTGGGTCTGGTACTATTCAATATTTTCATTAATGATGTGGATAATGCAGAGGAGAGTATGCATATAAAATTTGTGGATGGAGTTGCAAGCACTTTGGTGGACAGGATTAGAATTCAAAATGACAGATTGGAGAAATAGTCTGAAATCAACAAAAATTCATTAAATCAAGGGCAAAGTACTACACTCAGGAAGAAAAAATCAAATGCACAAAAAATGGATCATAACTGGCTAGGCAGTAGTACTGCTGAAAAAGATCTGGGGTCATAGCAGATCACAAATTAAAAATGAGTTGTCAATATGATGCAGCTGCAAAAAAGGCTAATATCATTCTGGGACATATTAACAGGAGTGTCATATGTAAGCCAGGAGGTAATTGTTCTGCTCCACTTGTCACTGGTGAGATCTTAGCTGGATTCCTTTCTCCATTTTTGGGCACCACACTTGAAGAACGGTATGGACAAACTGGAGAGCATCCAGAGGAGAGAAACAAAAATGATAAAAGATTTAGAAAACTTGATCTATAAGCTAAGGTTAAAAAAACTGGTCATGTTTAATTTTGAAAACATAAGACTGAGGGAGGACCTGTTAAGCGCTGTTATAAGAGGACTGTGATTGTTCTGCAATATCCACTGAAGGTAGGAGAAGTAAGGAGTGTAACCTGCACCAAAGGAGATTTTGGTTAGATGTTAGGGAAAACTCTCTAAATATAAGAATGGTTAAGCACTGAAATAGGCTTCCAAGAGAGTTTGTGGAATCCCTGTCATTGGGTGTTTTCAAGAACAGATTAGATAAACACCCACCAGGGATGGTCTCGATATACTTAGTCCTGCCTCCATGCAAGGGGCTGGGCTAGATGATCTCTTGAGGGCCCTTCCAGCCCTATGTTTCTATGTTTCTCCAAGGGTCTAAGCAAGGAAACTCCCAGAGGAAAATATTCTTTAAGTCTTTAGACCCTTGTATGTTTAGGTGGAAGAGGATATCACCAGAGCACCACTGCGGTCTGCCTTTTCTTGGCTAACACAATAGCCGTGCTGCTCTAAATTATGGAGGAGACAAAAATAACCCAAGAATATGGGGTGGTGAAAAAGTGGAATAAAACCACCTTTGCCCTTCACTTCTTTTCCTGCACCAAGTAGGATGTTAAATAGAGCCCTTGGCTTTGTCTCTGTCTGGAGTTATTACCAAGGTGTTGCAGCCTATGTCAGGATTGGATGGCTTGAATCTAGTTTTCCACATACTTGCTTTTATAGGAATGATTTGGGTGTTTGTTTCTTGAATGGCCTTTTTCTTAAGAAAGCTTGGATTAGCAGGTTGTATAGGAATGAGTAGAAGGACTGTTACTAAAACCATTGGTATTTTGGTAAAATACCTCAAGACTGTCATTAGGACAAAAGAGAAGGCTTTTTGCTGGAAGAGTCCCTTGTAATAGTAGAAGCATACCTACTGCTAGTGATGCTCCGGTATGGGTATGTTGAGAGAGACTTGCTATTATGGGTTTTAGAGATTCCATCTGAAATCTTGCCTTCGTGTGTATTTTCTGAATGATGTTAGTCCTGTCCAATTTTCTCATCCCTTTTTTGATTTTGGACAGCAACGGTCTCTGTGGTGTTATCAGAAACCCCATCTGAACTGTGTGAAGCACCCCATCGATACCAGAAATTCATCTCCCTCTCCTCTAGTGTGACCCTTTCCCTAAAGGTTGTCCTCCCAGAGTCATGCAGTGGTTTGATTGTTCTTTGATTGGTCTGGAATACTACTCTCTGTAGTATCTTCTTCTGCAGAATCTATTTCATCAGGCCATCCCAAGGGGGTAATCATGGTTTTGGGTTGGAGGTGGGTGATGGCCACCAAAAAGTCTTCTGTTCCAAGAAGGCTTTTTCCACGTCCCTTTGTGTTCAGTGTAACAGTAGTATGTAGCAAGGACAAATTACTGTTATACTCATTCTCTCCTGGATTATGATTCCTCGTAACTCTCAAGAAACAGTGGCAAAGGGGGAAATTGAGAAACTTTTACTATGTGTAATACTAAATACTGTGGACTGAGTAAGAAAAATAAGAGTACCAAGAAAAGAAGGAAAGCTCTGTTGCATACAGGAAAAATAATTAAAATAGCTCTCACTATGGATGCTTTTGGTTCCTTGTTGCCCAGTGAACTATGTGCAAATGAAGCTCTAAGCACATAAACTCCGCCCTATACTGGAAACCTACTGACCGATAGACTTACCTACATGTCTACAACCTCATTTGCTCCAATCCCTCAGACAGAGACAAACACCTACAAAGTCTCTATCAAGCATTCTTAAAATTACAATACCCACCTGCTGAAGTGAAAAAACAGATTGACAGAGCCAGAAGAGTTCCCAGAAGTCACCTACTACAGGACAGGCCCAACAAAGAAAATAACAGAATGCCACTAGCCATCACCTTCAGCCCCCAACTAAAACCTCTCCAACACATCATCAAAGATCTACAACCTATCCTGAAAAAGATCCCTCACTCTCACAGATCTTGGGAGACAGACCAGTTCTTGCTTACAGACAGCCCCCCAACCTGAATCAAATACTCTCCAGCAACCACACACCACACAACAAAAACACTAACCCAGGAACCTATCCTTGCAACAAAGCCCAATGCCAACTCTGTCCACACATTTATTCAAGTGACACCATCATAGGACCTAATCACATTAGCCACGCCATCAGGGGTTCATTCACCTGCACATCTACCAATGTGATATATGCCATCACGTGCCAGCAATGCCCCTCTGCCATGTACATTGCCAAACTGGACAGTCTCTACGCAAAAGAATAAATGGACACAAATCTGACATCTGGAATCATAACGTTCAAAAACTGGTAGAAGAGCAATTCAACCTCTGTGGCCACTCAGTAAAAGATTTAAGGGTGACAATTTTGCAACAGAAAAGCTTCAAAAACAGAATCCAACGAGAAACTGCTGAGTTTGAATTAATATGCAAACTAGATACCATTAACTTGGGTTTGAAGAGAGACTGGGAGTGGCTGGGTCATTACACATATTGAATCTATTTCCCCATGTTAAGTATCCTCACACCTTCTTGTCAACTGTCTAAATGGGTCATCTTGATTATCACTACGAACGTTTTTTTTCTCCTGCTGATAATAGCTCATCTTAATTAATTAGCCTCTTACTCCACCTTTTCGTGTTCTCTGTATGTATATATATGTATATATATATGTATATATATATAATATAAAATCTTCTTACTATATGTTCCATTCTGTGTATCCGATGAAGTGGTCTGTAGCCCATGAAAGCTTATGCTCAAATAAATTTGTTAGTCTCTACGGTGCTACAAGTACTCCTGTTCTTTTTGCTGATACAGACTAACATGGCTGCTACTCTGAAAATTGTATGAATGGACTCTTTCTCCCACTAAGTCTGCATAGGTGCTTTTGGAGATCTGACAATCCACTGCTCCTTCCCTGAGCGGTATCAGGGGGGAGCTGTGCATCTTGAGACTCCATTCGTACTTTCCCACAAAGCTATTGTGGCAGTTGAAGTTCTCTCAAACTAACGTATTTCCTCATCCCAGCATATTGGAGCACAACTATCTCTGACTTTGTTGGGATACTCTTTCTGTTTGATGCCAGACTCTGAACTGAGATTTTTGTCAGTTACAGTAGTTAGAAAGAAAAATGTGTTAGAATAGTCAATTCTGTTTTTCTTGAGGACTTTGTGAGGTCACCTGTCAAGCTTTCCCAGATAGAACTGTGAACATCACACACTATATCCTGAGTTTAATTGTATTCCCAGAGTATGTGAGTGAAACCAAGAGTAGTGCAACTCATGTGACAAATCCTATATGGAGCTGCAATTGGCAAGTGCACAACAACATGAACTGTCGAGTATATTTTGGTGGTTGTTACATAAGTGAATGTCAAAATGTAAGGTGTCATGGTGCATAGACTGCAAGAGAGTGAGTTCTCCTCTGGTGAGTACTTTTCCTGTCAGGTGCTGATCTTTCAGGGAGATTGTCATTTGCATGATCAAATGTTTTTTTCACTCCCTCCTGGTGAAAGGTGATAATTATTGTGACTGTGATTAAGACTGCACTTCTATTAATAAGTGTCCTTTTCTTCAAGGGGTTGTAACTTGGCCATAAAAATTTACTCCAGAGTGAATGATGACATGTAATTGAATGTCTTTGATCTCTTTCCTATTTTTAATCAGTTTTCAGAAAAGATCTCTTTGGTCGTTTCCGATACAAGTGTTAAAATAAAGAAAAATTAGAAGTAAATATATCTTTTTGTCTGAATTAAACTCTATCCCATTCAGTGGCTTTCTGAGTCAAATTGCCTTCTTATATATAGTTTTTAATCACTTCAGCAGCCCATGCTTGGCAGCATTCTTATCAGTGACACATTTCAGTTTCACAGGGCACATTTTTATGACATTTCATACAAAAACTTGACATCTTTATTACAGGTTTTCTTTATCAGGCGCTAACATTTCAAGTTGAGCTTAATAACAAGTAACTCAGTTCTCATTGCTTTGTGTTTTGTGTCTTTCTTACAGATCTGCTGGAGAAGACTCACAGGAGAGAGGAAGAAATGAGAGCTCTACAGGTATATCTACTAATTAGACTGAAGAAGCTTTATTTTTTGGTAACCTTCCTCCTTAATGTCTTTCTCCTAAATCCACATAGAGGAAACCCACAGCCACACAGTGACTGCTCACCAGTAAGACCACACTGCTGCGTTGCTTCCGGCCAGCCAATAGCTAGACTGATAATAAAGCAGACTTAACTGGCTAGCAGTCTTCCATCCGGTGGTTGTACTTCCGGCTGTCTATTCTATTCATGTTACTATAGCCACCAGTGAGATTCAACCCAATTACTCTTGTGTTCTGTAGGTGGCAAATGCAGTTCATCAGCAAAACAAGTGCTTTCCCTTTGGAGTGAGCCAAGCTGTACTGAATTTGTCTCAGTTGGCAGTTGCTCTGTTTATATTATATGTTTGGCCCCTCTCCATGTGGGCACATATATAAGGACAATGCAAGTGCCGGGGGAAATTTATGAAAGCACTTCTCAATTTTCTTTGCCAGGAAAGCAAATTCCATTATTTAGAAAAGTTCCTTGAAAGACCAGATGTTTCAGAAGAAAATTATAGAGCTATGCACACATATGTGATGTAATATGTATATATGTGTGTATATATTTTTGTGTTTTTACTCTAGTTCATTAGGTTGATTCATCTTCTTGGAATATATTTGTTTTTCCCATAACACTGAGTAAAATCTCAAATTTAGGTACAATTTTCATCCCAGCTAGCTTTGGAAATCTCCATGCGGCTACTGCATGTGTGTGTGTTCTGGCAGCAATTTCCAATGAAATGTCCATTCAAATAAATGAAGCATTGGAGTGTGCCAGGTATGGTTGAATTTCCTATGGCAAACCCTTGCTAGATGTACAGAATTTAGTATGTCATCCAGCAGTGAAGTGGTTAACTTTATTAGCACTTAGTGGTTTACATTAGTCTTCAAAGCTCACATTTTTTAACCTTAGACCCAGCACTGGAATACTATTGAAGCATACTGTAACAGTCACAGAAGGCATGCATTCCTTTGAACTCAATAGGAATAGGAAGGCAAGAAATAAACTAGTATGGCTAAATGATGAGGTTCAAGAGGTTTATTCAAGCAAAGCTGGTGTCTTTCAGAAAATAAAAATCAAACCCATATGAAAACATTTGAGAGGAGCAAAAAGTACACCAGGCAACATGTAGTATGGAAGTTAAAGGGCTAAAATAAAACGTGAAAAGCAAATAGTCATAAATATAAAAAACAAATAAGACATAATTAACTATGTTAGAAACAGGAATATTGTGAAAGAAGCTCTAGGTCTGTTGCATTAAAAGGTAGTAAAAGGAGCAATGAAGAAGAATAAGGCTATTGTGGAGAAGCTAAAGACTTCTCTGCATAAATTTTTCCCACGGGGTAGTTAAGATATCTACTCTTTTTGGATTGCAAAGATGAGGTACAGTCAGAGGTTGAGAAGTCAAAAGTAGTAGTACAGAACCAAATTGTTAAATTAAGCAACAAGGTACCAGGCCCATATAGTACACCCAAGAGTTCTGAAGGATTTATGAATTAAGTGTCTGAACTCCAAAATTATCTTTTGACTCTTGAGCTTTACTAAGTTTTATACTTTTGTTGTTAACTTTATTCAGTGGCTCACAGTAAACAGGATAGTACCAGTGCTGGTCCTTTTCAGATTTTGTGACAGGTACACTAGCCTCTTCACATTTTACCTTGATGCCAAGCTACTGTGCTGTGCCTTCATGATTCTCCTGCCCACTTATTTTTCATTTTCATTTTCTTGGACTGCAATAGATACTCCAAACTGTAGTGTCTTTTGAACAAGTCAAGTTCCATTGTGCGTAGGAGAATGCACAGTTAAAAGGGAGGTTTTGGACAATAAAGCCAAGATCTTTAGAAGGTGGTATTTTTATTGATAAACTGGAACAGTTGCCTGAAGAGATTGGGAAACAATAAAAATGTAAAATAATAATAAATTGTAACAACACATGTCAGGGTGTCTTTAAAACACAACCGTACAATTATTAAACTCTTCATTGCAGCTTGGGATTCTTGTTCATTTTTTGTGTCATTAGTTTTATCCCCGGTGTTTCGTTTCTTGCATCTACAATAGTTGTCTATTCTCTTTAGTAGTAAGAAGAAAAGGAGTACTTGTGGCACCTTAGAGACTAACCAATTTATTTTGAAAGCTCATGCTCAAATAAATTGGTTAGTCTCTAAGGTGCCACAAGTACTCCTTTTCTTTTTGCGAATACAGACTAACACGGCTGTTACTCTGAAACCTCTCTTTAGTAGTGTTATTGTTTTTAAATTTAAATGTTTTGTAAAGTATCATAGTTCCATTTGCTTAAGGGTTTATGAACTAATCAAACAGCTAAATCCCTTCTCCAACCCACTTCAGATCAACTGGGGCATTGAAAAAATGACTTGAGGGGAGCATTTCCTAATTCAGCATAGCAGCATGAGTGCAAATGGACCCTTGGAGTTGCTTTTCCTTTTCAGACAGATCAAGGCAATGAAAACTTCCTACAGAATCTTCCAGTCTGACTGCATGTCTGATCTTGATTTACAATATTTATCTTTGCAAAGTCAGTGCCTGGGAAGCACTGCTGAGGGGTCATAGTGCTGCCTAATTGTTAAAGAAGCCAAGCCATTGGTGGTACTCAGCAGTTGTTTACTAAATGTCTGGAAAAATCTATTCATGTTTAAAAAAGGTTTGTTAATCCTTTGTGCTGGTGGAGATCTTTGTTCTAACTTTATTTGATATAGCAACATGACTTTTTAAAAATGCATATTTTTCCCATAAACATACAACAAAATAGAAATGTACAAAAAGAGCAGATTAGACAAAGCACTTTGTGTTGTGAAAACAATTTTCCTCCTCTTCCTTTTCCTCCTGGGCTAGAATCCAACCTCTAATGTCAGGCTCGGCCCATACTACCAGGATTTTTTTATCCACTCTGAACAATTTATTCATGTAGAGACCATAGAGAATTAACCATTAATTACATATAGGAAGGCCACCATGGATTTCTCAGAATTCAGGTTCTAGTTTCCAGCCCTCAGTCTAGCTTTGTAGCTTCATTTGCAGGAATTGGCATGTTACATTAAATTATTACTGAGCCAGGCAAGATAACAAGGTGTCCTGTGCTTTTAAAAAAAGAAAGAAAGAAAGAAAGAAACATGCATTCCTAGTAGCTGACTGATAATGAAGTTATAAAGCCTCGGTTTTTTCACCTTGCTATAAAAATGAAGACCATAAGCTCTAGGGATGGGGCAAATATTGAGATAAACTAGCTGACTGAGATCATGAGACTATTATTTTATCCCCACTGGTATAGAGAGTGGAAGTATTGCAGATGCAATGGTCTTAATTTTTTGAGAGACCGACACAAGCCCAGGCTGTTCTCATCATTCCTTCATAACCATCCAAGATACAACAACATTATGGGAGCCTTTGGAGAACTGACAGGAGGATATGTGTCATGTAGGCAGTGTTCGGAAAGGGCTGAAACTTAGAGGGAAAAAAGCTGGGTGAAAAATTAATGATCTCATTTTAATAGTTTACAGAGAAGCTCACTAGACTTGGGCTCTGGATTGTGAAGGAGAGCAAATTCCAGAAACAGGGTCAATTCTATCTGGCCTTGGAAAGTTTTACTTTAGTATCTGGTTTCAGAGTAGCAGCCGTGTTAGTCTGTATTCGCAAAAAGAAAAGGAGTACTTGTGGCACCTTAGAGACTAACAAATTTATTTGAGCATAAGCTTTCGTGAGCTACAGCTCACTTCATGGGATGCATTCAGTGGAAAATACAGTGGGGAGATTTATATACATAGAGAACATGAAACAATGGGTGTTACCATACACACTGTAAGGAGAGTTATCACTTAAGGTGAGCTATTACCAGCAGGAGAGCGGGGGGACGGGGGGAACCTTTTGTAGTGATAATCAAGGTGGGCCATTTCCAGCAGTTGACGAGAACGTCTGAGGAACAGTGGGTGGTGCGGGGGGAATAAACATGGGGAAATAGTTTTACTTTGTGTAATGACCCATCCACTCCCAGTCTCTATTCAAGCCTAAGTTAATTGTATCCAGTTTGCAAATTAATTCCAATTCAGCAGTCTCTCGTTGGAGTCTGTTTCTGAAGTTTTTTTGTTGAAGAATTGCAACTTGTAGGTCTGTAATCGAGTGACCAAAGAGATTGAAGTGTTCTCCAACTGTTTTTCGAATGTTATAATTCTTGACGTCTGATTTGTGTCCGTTTATTCTTTTACGTAGCGACTGTCTGGTTTGACCAATGTACATGGCAGAGGGGCATTGCTGGCACATGATGGCATATATCACATTGGTCGATGTGCAGGTGAACGAGCCTCTGACGGTGTGGCTGATGTGATTAGGCCTACGATGGTGTCCTCTAAATAGATATGTGGACACAGTTGGCAACGGGCTTTGTTGCCAACTAGACCATTTGCTCAAGAAACTCCCTGAAAAAGCACAAGAACAAATCCGCACAGACACACCCCTGGAACCTCGACCAGGGGTATTCTATCTGCTACCCAAGATCCATAAACCTGGAAATCCTGGATGCCCGATCATCTCAGGCATTGGCACCCTGAAAACAGGATTGTCTGGCTGTGTAGACTCCCTCCTCAGGCCCTACGCTACCAGCACTCCCAGCTATCTTCGAGACACCACTGACTGCCTGAGGAAACTACAATCCATCGGTGATCTTCCTGAAAACACCATCCTAGCCACTATGGATGTAGAAGCCCTCTGCACCAACATTCCACACAAAGATGGACTACAAGCCATCAGGAACAGTATCCCCGATAATGTCACGGCAAACCTGGTGGCTGAACTTTGTGACTTTGTCCTCACCCATAACTATTTCACATTTGGGGACAATGTATACCTTCAAATCAGCGGCACTGCTATGGGTACCCGCATGGCCCCACAGTATGCCAACATTTTTATGGCTGACTTAGAACAATGCTTCATCAGCTCTCGTCCCCTAAGGCCCCTACTCTACTTGTGCTACACTGATGACATCTTCATCATTTGGACCCATGGAAAAGAAGCCCTTGAGGAATTCCACCATGATTTCAACAATTTCCATCCCACCATCAATCTCAGCCTGGACCAGTCCACACAAGAGATACACTTCCTGGACACTATGGTGCTAATAAGCGATGGTCACATAAACACCACCCTAAACCGGAAACCTACTGACCGCTATTCCTATCTACATCCCTCCAGCTTTCACCCTGACCACACCACACGATCCATTGTCTACAGCCAAGCTCTACGATACAACCGCATTTGCTCCAACCCTTCAGACAGAGACAAACACCTACCAGATCTCTATCAAGCATTCTTACAACTACAATACCCACCTGCTGAAGTGAAGAAACAGATTGACAGAGCCAAAAGAGTAACCAGAAGTCACCTACTACAGGATAGGCCCAACAAAGAAAATAACAGAACGCCACTCGCCATCACCTTCAGCCCCCAACTAAAACCTCTCCAACGCATCATCAAGGATATACAACCTATCCTGAAGGACGACCCATCACTCTCATAGATCTTGGGAGACAGGCCAGTCCTTGCTTACAGACAGCCCCTCTACCTGAAGTAAATACTCACCAGCAACCATACACCAGAACCACTAACCCAGGAACCTATCCTTGTAACAAAGCCCGTTGCCAACTGTGTCCACATATCTATTCAGGGGACACCATCATAGGACCTAATCACATCAGCCACACTATCAGAGGCTTGTTCACCTGCACATCTACCAATGTGTTCCTCAGATGTTCTCATCAACTGCTGGAAATGGCCCACCTTGATTATCACTACAAAAGGTTCCCCCTTCCCCCTCCCCACCCCCCCTCCGCCCTCGTGCTGGTAATAGCTCACCTTAAGTGATCACTCTCCTTACAGTGTGTGTGGTAACACCCATTGTTTCATGTTCTCTATGTATATAAATCTCCCCACTGTATTTTCCACTGAATGCATCCCATGAAGTGAGCTGTATCTCACGAAAGCTTATGCTCAAAGAAATTTGTTAGTCTCTAAGGTGCCACAAGTACTCCTTTACTTTAGGATCTGATCCTCTAGCCTAGTCATTTTAATTGTGTATGTTGTTATTCACGTCCTCTCTTAGACTCTGGTGTAGAGTTTGTTTGTGCTATTAAATAGTTGCTCTAGTTTCACAAAAGATATGACTGTCCTTTAGAGATAGATGGAGTGATTTCCATATAGTACATGATTTGTGAAGGGCTCATGGATCCTTTGTAATGATGGGTGCTATATTATCAATAACAAAATGGTTACCATCTACAAGTGTTTAAAAGGTATAGACAGAGAGAAGGCAGTGAAATAATTTAGGGTAGCATAAAGGAACAGAACTAAAAATATTTGAATGATATTAAGCAAAAGTAAATTTGAACAAAATCCTGGGGAAAAATTCTAAACACTGAGATCTAGGAGACTGTGGCACAGTCTGTCGAGGCTGGTGGTAGGTTCCCTGTTATTTGTAATTTAAAATTGAACTAGACAAAGTTATGGGGAACATACTGAGGAAATAAACTTTCATTGGTTTGGAGGTGGACTAGATGTCCTAATAGGTCTCTTAATCTCCAATTTTGATGAAGGTGAAAAGGCTAAATCTAACTTTAGGATGTAATCTTTACCCAAGACTGAAACCTCATCATTTTGCAACATGGTCAAATAGCGCCTCAGCCAACTAGAACTGTACTTCTCAATTTACTGTGCTGGGAGATCTCAGGAGCGCAGAGAGATGAGGATAGTAAAACACCTTTTCACTTTAAGTTTTAGTGGTGGTTAAATTTTATCACTCTATTTTACCTGAAGTTTGTAGCTTAATTTTGAACCCAAATTTATTACAAATAAGCCTGAAAATAAGATGCCCTGAGAATAATGTATCCTTCAGCTAATAATACTGAAGTTCAGCAACTGAATCATCTTCTGTGAAAGTATCAAACAGAAGCTCAATTTCAATGTCTCTTTGACTCATCAGAATAACAGATGATAGTAGAGGGTGTCTCCCTGGATAGTGACAGGATGTCTTCAATAAATGATAAATTACAGGGTTCCCCTGCTGCTTAGGGGAAATATTATTCTGTTATAGTATGGATTACTCTGCATATGAATAGTGAATTTTTTAAGCTAAACATTTACTTGGAGAATTAGTACAGTTGTCCTAATATTTACTCTCAGAACCATCCTTGTATTTCAGAAGTAGATGGAACGCACCTATATCTCCAGATATTATCGTGTGCACACTTGAAGGACGTTGAACTATATTGATAGGTTTCAGAGTAGCAGCCATGTTAGTCTGTAGCCACAAAAAGAACAGGAGTACTTGTGGCACTTTAGAGACTAACAAATTTATTAGAGCATAAGCTTTCGTGAGCTACAGCTCACTTCATCGGATGCGTAGAATGGAACATACAGTAAGATATAGATATATACACATACACACACACACACACACACACACACACACACACACACACACACACACACACACACACACACACACATACAGATAAGTTGGAAGTTACCATACAAACTGTGAGAGGCTAATTAGTTAAGATGAGCTATTATCAGCAGGAGAAAAAAACTTTTGTAGTGATAATCAAGATGACCCATTTAGACAGTTGACAAGAAGGTGTGAGGATACTTAACATGGGAAAATAGATTCAATATGTGTAATGACCCAGCCACTCCCAGTCTCTATTCAAACCCAAGTTAATGGTATCTAGTTTGCATATTAATTCAAGCTCAGCAATTTCTCCTCAGAATCTGATTTTGAAGCTTTGTCCTCACCCACAACTATTTCACATTTGGGAACAATATATACCCTCAAGTCAGCGGCACTGCTATGGGTACCTACGTGGCCCCACAGTATGCTAACATTTTTATTGTTGACTTAGAACAACACTTCCTTAGCTCTCGTACCCTAACACCCCTAGTCTACTTGCACTACATTGATGACATCTTCATCATCTGGACCCATAGAAAAGAAGCCCTTGAGGAATTCCACCATGATTTCAACAATTTCGATCCCATCATCAACCTCAGCCTAGACCAATCCACACAGGTGGTCCATTTCCTGGACACTATATATCTTACTATATGTTTCATTCTGTTCATCCGATGAAGGGAGCTGTAGCTCACGAAAGCTTATGCTCTAATAAATTTGTTAGTCTCTAAGGTGCCACAAATATTGAACTATACTGTTTGTTGATGCTGATTAATAGAGCAATATGGAATGTCATCCATTTTAAGGACCAATCCAGCAAACACTCATGCATGTGCTTAACATGTGAGTTGTTTCCTTGAAGTCAAATGCTGGACTGTGGTGTTCATACATCATCCTAGCTGTTCATAACTCTTCCAGACAAAAGATACAGTCTCTGCCCAAAGAGTTTAGAACCTTGGGACCAGATCCTGCAAAGAGTTATGACCCTATTCATTTAGTGCCTGGTACAGTGGCCGTTTAAATCAATGAGACAACTGACTTCAATTGACAGTGTGTCAGTTTGATAGTTGTTGTTTATTATTTGTATTACAGTAGCATCTACAGTCCCCAACTGAGATTGGGTTTTTGTTGTACTAGGCACCTTACAAAGAATAAGTGTCAGTCTCTGCCCCAGATTGTTTGCCATCTAAATAGACAAGACAGACAAAGGGTGGGAGGGGAAATAGAGTCACAAAGAGGTGAAGTGACTTGCTCAAGGTTACATAGCAAGTTAGTGGCAGAGCTGGGAATAGTAGAACCCAGGTCTCCTGACTACCAATGCTTTATTCACTAGCTCACACTTCCTTCCTCTCATAATATGAATCCCATTGATATCTGTGGGACAGCATGAAGGTAACTGGATCATTCCTTAAGCTAGATGTGATACAAAAAGAGACAACAAATAAGTGAGTTAGGCAAGGGAGGGAAAAGGTTTAAACAGAATAGAACTGTGATATTATCTGTGTTTACAGGACGTGCATAAAAATAATTCTACTGGGTAGTGTTTCCTTAGTTAAAATTTTAAAATATTTTAAATTCTGTTTGTATTAATTTGGCAAAGAAATATGGGTCAGCCTTGGATAGAGGCTCAAAAGAAGAACGCTGGAATATGCAGCATGGAAGTATAGACAAGAAACGTCCTACATAAATTATACAGGTCTACAAAAGCAAATATTATTCATGTCATAATGACTTTCTGTTCTAGAAATTTCTTGTTTGGTGTATAATTCTGGGTTGCTTTTGGAGAGCGAACATAGTCATTGTCTCTAATCTAGAACATGTTCATATTCAAACTGCTCTCTTCAGCAGGTAGAAAAGGTTCTATATCAAATTTGTAGATGTTTGAAAAAAACAAACATGGAATAATCCTAATAGTCTCAGCTTAAAGTGTTCTTGAAAGGCTCTGTCCCCCTTCACTACACGGGATAGGAGGAAGTTAACTCTGTGACGTTAATACTGTGCTTCTCTTCTGCTTAATCCTGCAGAAGTTCCTCTGCCCGCTTTCTGTGAGGTCAGCGCTTAGTTGTTGTTAGGTGGGCATGCCACAGAGCATCCTTGTGGAGGGAGGCACTTGCCCCACCTCTGTTCCCCAACCATTGAGCATTTCTTCACTGAATATAATGCTGACTAGTCAACATTATCTCTCATGGGTTCTTCCTCCATATGGGTAAACTCCATCTTAAAGGTGGGTGGCCTCAGAGCAGCCAGTGACAAGGGAGGACTGTGCAGCACAGATCCAGAAATCACTGTACTGCTATGGAGGAGGGAAGTCAGGGAGGCCCTGGGATTCTATGCTAGTGCTGCTACCCCAAGTGGAAGTTTCATGATCATGTGGTTGGAAGAGACCTTCAGGAGGTCATCTAGTCCAGTCCCCTGCTCAAAGCAGGACAAATCCCCAAGTAAATCATCCCAGCCAGTGCTGTGTCAAGCCTGACCTTAAAAACCTCTAAGGTCGGAGATTCCACCACCTCCCTAGGTAACCCATTCCAGTGCTTCACCACCCTCCTAGTGAAACAGTTTTTCCTAATATCCAACATAAAGCTCCCCCACTGCAACTTGAGACCATTACTCCTTGTTCTGTCATCTGCTGCCACTGACAACAGTCTAGTTCCATCCTCTTTGGAAACCCCTTTCAGGTAGTTGAAAGCAGCTATCAGATCCCTGTGATGGTGCACCCCATAAGGCTTTATGGAAATATGCTTATGAAGGTATATATGACATAACTGAAATATGTTTTATGCTCCATATGCCATTGTGACATATCTCTGTAAAGGTTATGATCTACTGAATCTATTCATCCTATTTGTATTTAGGTATCATTTTTGTATTCAAAGTTATGAATATTGGCTCTGTACTTGCTTGATTTGTAAGTAGCCTTAGTAAGCATTTGGTCAGCTTCTTGAGAAAGCAATGTGCAAGTTAAATGCCCAATCAAGAAGCACTTAACGGACAATGGATCTTGAAGATGCTAATCCACATATGAGCTTTCCCAGGAATGTGACTTGGCTGGTAAGAAACTCAGTCATACATGGACATGTGACTTGCCCATGTGACTCCAAAACTCCATTTTGTAGCTGGATTCTACACGGGGGAAGGAGGGGTGTCCACCCACAGGAAAAAGTCTATTTAAACCCCTGGGAGACCCGTCCATTTTGTCTTCAGCTTGCTCAAGAGATAGCCTCTCCACCCGCAAGGATACCTGAAGGAAACTGGAACAAAGGACAGTAACTACAGGGGGTGTGAGTGATTGCTGGTCTCAGACTAGAAGGAGACTAGTTTGTAAAAGGAAGCTTGCTGGGTGAGGTTTTTATCTGTATTCAGTTTTCTTGGACATAGACTTGCGTGTTCTACTTTATTTTGCTTGGTAATTCACTTTGTTCTGTCTGTCACTACTTGGAACCTCTTGAATCCTACTTTCTGTATTTAATAAAATGAGTTTTTACTTAATTAATTAACCCAGAGTATGTATTAATACCTGCAGGGGAGGGGGCAAACAGCTGTGCATATCTCTCTATCAGTGTTATAGAGGGCGAACAATTTATGAGTTTACCCTGTATAAGCTTTATACAGAGTAAAACAGATTTATTTGGGGTTTGGACCCCAATGGGAGTTGGGCAGCTGAGTGTTAAAGATGGGAACACTTCTTAAGTTGCTTTCAGTTAAGTCTGCAGTTTTGGGGCATGTGGTTCAGACCCTGGGTCTGTCGGAGCAGACTGGCATGTCTGGCTTAGCAAGACAGGGTGCTGGAGTCCCAAGCTGGCAGGGAAAGCAGGGGCAGAAGTAGTCTTGGAACATCAGTTGGCAACCCCAAGAGGGTTTCTATGATCCAATCCGTCACAATCCCCCCTCATTCTTCTCTTCTGCAGATTAAATAATCCCAGTTCCCTCAGCCTCTCCTTTTAAGTGATGTGCTCCAGCCCCCTAATCATTTTTGTTTCCCTCCGCTGGACTCTTTCCAATTTTTCCACATCCTTCTTGTAGTGTGGAGGAGTATTCCCCATAGACCTAAGGAAATCAATGGATTTTAGTGGGCCTTGACTTCTGCTCATTCTGCTATGGTGAGATGGGCATGAGGAGGTAAACACCACCCCATTGTCAAAAAATTTGCAGGAAATGGAATGAGTTGAAACTAAGGTTTTTTTTATCCCCCAGCAAAGTTCTTCCCATTTAGGGAATGATTTGTTTACAAGTACTCAGCTGAGAGAATCAGAAGGTAACCAATATTCCTGCTGTAAATACAAATAGTTACACTTCGTGCTTTTTATGTTTACTAATCTACAAGGCCATCAGCTGAAAAGTATGAAGGACAGAGGAAAAATAGTTTGCAGTGTTGTAGGTGTGTTATACCCAGAATATTCGAGAGACAAGGTGGGTGAGGTAATATCTTTTATTGGACCAGCTTCTATTGGTGGAAATGATGGGCTTTAGAGCTATACAGAACTCTTCTTCAGTTAGCCCAGTTTTGTTGGGGCCATCGCATGAAATTTGCATCTGTTAGGTTGGATTTGCTCCACTAGGAAAGGAAAATATCATCCTGTGTGTTTGGACTGTGACTAACATGATAGGGCCAAAAGTCTGTTATTCGTAATAGTTTGCTTAGCAGATGAAGTGAATCTTTGCAGGCACATATCACTATTTGAATCCAAGAAGCACATTGAAGAATTGCCTAGTTCTTCAAGAGTTTGCTCATGTTGATGCCATGTTAGGCGTGTGCATGTGCCATGTGCACCATCGCCGGAGATTTTCCCCCTAGTAGTATCCGTAGGGCCGGATAGTGCCCCCTGGAGGCCTGCGCTCATGTACCGGTATAAGGGCTGCCTCCAGTCCCGTGTCCTTTCAGTTCCTTCTTATCACCCTTGACGGTTGCTGGAACAGCCTTCTCTTCCTTGCGTTTTCAAGCCTTCTCTGATGGTTTACAGATTCAGATGTGGCTTGCATTGGTCTACTCACCGAGCAAGCACCATTTGGACTCAATTCTCAGCATTCCAGAATCAGTTCTGGCTTCTTGACATGGTGGTTAGACCCAGTCTCGGTTCTATCCAGAGTGCCTTTTGAGTTCCTGCAGCCATTGATAATGTTGGTGTCCAACGCATCAGACCTGGGGTGGGAAGCCCACCTTGGCAAACTCAGGACCCAAGGTCTCTGGTCAGAGGACGAACTATCCTTACACATAAATGTGAAGGAACTCAGGGCAATTCTGGTGGCCTGTGAAGTATTCCTTGCCCAGTTCTCAGGCAAAAGTGTGCAAGTATTTCCGGACAAAACAGTATCAATGTTTTATGTCAACAAATAGGGAGGTGCCTGCTCCATGGTCCTCTGCCCAGAGCCCTCGGGCTGTGGGATTTCTGCATGAAGCATTCCATTCACCGAGAGGCATTGCATCTCCCTGGGAAGTTGAACGTTTTAGTGGATTGCCTCAGCAGGTCCTTCTCCTCTTCTCCTCTTGGATTCAAATAGTGATATGTGCCTGCAAAGATTCACTTCATCTGCTAACCAGTCCACCCAGAGGTCATCAGTGTCATCTTCCAGAGGTTGGGAATGCTCTAGGTGGACCTGTTCACCACCACAGAGAGCAGGAAGTATCGCTGCTTTTCCTGAAGCTCTCTCTCCGATGCCTTCCTACGGTCATGTTGGACAGCCTTCTGTATGCTTTCCCTCTGATCCCCCTGGTTCACAAGGTCCTCCTGAAGATTAAAGGGGATAAGGCGAAGGTCATCCTGATGTCCCCAGCATGGTGTCAGCAGCATTGGTTCGGCATGCTCCTAGACTTCTCAGTCGCAGCCCGGTGGACGCTCCCTCTCAGACCAGACTTGATCTTGCAGGATGATGGGCGACTCCTCCATCTGAACTTCACAGGTCTACACTTGTGATAAATGAACGGGGGAGGTAGCTCCCTTTTATGGACAGCCAGCCAGTTAGCTATAAAGTCCCTCTTGGTGGCTGTTCTCTGCTTGCTTTACCTGTAAAGGGTTAAAAAAGTCCCCCAGTAAAGGAAAGGGAGTGGGCACCTGACCAAAAGAGCCAATGGGAGGGCTAGAACTTTTTTAAATTGGGGAAAAAAACTTCCCTTTGTCTGTTGTTGTTGTGGTTCTCTGGAGAGAGGAGAACAGGGAGCATTTATGCTGTGAGAAGCTTAAGCCAGATATGAAAAATCATCAGATCATACCTAGAAATTGCTTACCTGAAACCCCAGATATGTAAGTAAATTTGGTAATGTCTAGAAAGACACGATTAGGTTTATTTCTGTTTATCTCGAATTGGCTTGTGGACTCCTCTGTGCTAACCCAAAATGCTTTTTGATTTGCTTGTAACCTTTAAGCTGGACCTCAAGAAGGTTATTCTTGATGTTTAAATTTTGTAAGTGGGTTTTTTAAATCTAGCAAAAGCCTAAGTTCCAGTTGTATTTTCTTTCTTTTTGTTTTTAATAAAATTTACCTTTTTTAAGAATAGGATTGAATTTTTGGTGTCCTAAGAGGTTTGTGCATATGCTGTGAAATTAGCTGGTGACAACAGCTGATATCCTTTGTTTTTCTTTCTCAGCTCTTCCCCAAAGTAGGGGTGAAAGGGCTTGAGGGGACCCCACAGGAAGGAATTCACAAGTGTGCCTTTCTGGTTTCAAAAGGGTTTTTTGCGTTTGGGTGGTGGCAGCAAAAATGTAACCTTGGGAGTTTAATACAAGCCTGGAATGGCCAGTATTACTTTTAGAAACCTTGAGGACCCCCACCTTCTGCACTCGAAATACCAGAGTGGGGAATCAGCCTTGACAACACTTGACAGCATGGTTGCTGCATGGCTAAATCCCGAGAAGAGAGCATTCCCGGAGCAGGTCCAGCAGGTTTTGCTAGGTAGCAGAAAGTCCTCTACACGGCCAAGTGGAAACACTTCACTTGCTGGGCAACCAAGTGGGGCCTTTGCCCGGTGCAGGTGTCCATGCAGTCCATCCTAGAGTATCTCCTTCATCTGAAGCACCAAGGTCTTTCACTGTCTTCAGTTAAGGTCCACTTGGCAGCTATCTCAGTGTTCCATCGCCCGATCCAAGGCAGATCTTCATCCAGCAGCTGATGAGCAGATTCATTAAAGGGTTGGAGAGGCTCTAACCACAGGTTTGTGACCCAATCCCACTTTGGGATTTAAATCTGGTCCTGTCCAGGCTCACGGGGCCACCTTTCGAGCCCTTGGCATCTTTCTCCCTGCTGCTGCTCTTGTGGAAGGTTGCTTTCCTGGTAGCTATCACTTTAGCCAGAAGTGTTTCAGAACTTCAAGCTTTGACCTCGGAACCTCCCTATACTGTTTTCTTCAAAGATAAGGTCCAACTGCGTCCCAACCTAGCCGTTCTATCCAAAGTGGTGTCGCAGTTTCACATCAATCAAGACATCTTTCTGCCTGTCTTCTTCCTGAAACTGCCCAAAACGGAAGAATGGTGTCTGCATTCTCTGGATGTTAGAAGGGCCCTACCTGTTTTTATTGGCAGGACAAGACCCTTCCACAAATCAGCGTAGCTTTTTGTTGCTGTCGTGGATAGAATGAAAGGTCTCCCCAGAGGATCTTGTCCTGGATCATGGCCAGCATCCAGACCTGCTATGAACAGGCAAAGGCCCCTCCTCTGGCCATCGTGAAGATCCATTCAATGAGAGCACAAGCGTATTCAGCAGTTTTCCTGGTGCAAATACCAATGCCAGGCATCTGCAGGGCAGCGACATAGTCATCAAGCCACACATTCACATCCCATTATTTGGTCACCCAACAGGCCAGAGATTATGCCAGTTTCGAGAGCTGTGTTACAATCAGCATGCCCCTGAACTCCTAGCCCACCTCCGGGTGTATTGCTTGTGGGTCACCTAACATGGAATAGACATGAGCAAGCACTCAAAAAGAAAAAAAACGGTTACCTACCTTTTGTACCTACCATTTGTTCTTCGAGATGTGTTGCTCATGTATATTCCATGACCCACCCTCCTATCTCCCCATCAGAATTGACGGCAAGAAGGAAATGGAAGGGAGCGAGGCCAGTGGCGCCCCTTATACCAGTGCACGAGTGCAGGCCTTTAGGAGACACTCAAGCCGGCCCTCCAGATACCACTAGGGGAAGAATCTCTGGCAATGCTGTACGTGGCATGCGCACACACTTAACATGGAATGGACATGAGCAACACATCTCGAAGAACAACAATTACGAACGGTAGATAACTGTTTTTTCCTAGGTGGCAGCTGTGTGTAGTATGTGCAGTGCTTTGATGCAAAATAAAATAAAATGAATACATAGAAGAGAAAAACTGATAACTGTTACATAAGAGTTGTGGTTCCTCTAAATCGTTATGATACACAATACATGGTTCAGCTTGCCACCAAATGCAACATATTTTGGGGGTGGTATAGATACAGTTGGAGCAGTTTCCAGCTTGGAAAGCCAGGATATGATGTTTGCACAGGTGTCAAGGGATCAGCCCTAGAGGTGTTGAGGAGCTGCCATCTGCTCTGTCATTGAGAAAATTATAGGAATATTTTTAGATGTAATTTTGTGTTAATGTAAAAGGTGAGTTTGTCAATTTGAATATGTGAAACACCTGTACTGCTCATGCCCAAGTCCTCTGTGTCAAATCTCTTCATAAATTACACCGTAATCATTGAAAAATTATGTTTGAAGAAATTTTCAAAGATTATTCAACAGCCAAATACCTCGTAGTTCAAAACTAGAGGCATACATCTAATTTTAAAATGTAAATCCTTTTGAAAATATTGTTTGTTTTCCAATATTGGGGTCATCCTACTACCACTGTCCCCATGCAAAAGCTACTTTTTGCTTGGCAGTCCTCATTTTAAATTAGACCATGTCTAAGCTACAGAGTTAAGTCCACTTAAGTTACGTCAGCTATCATAAACCACTGTAATTACAACGCTTGTGCGTGTTCACACAATGTTCCTTATGGCAGCGGAGCACATCCACAGTCGGTGCTTTAGCACCAACAGAGAGAGCAGTGCACCGAGGGTAGCTAGCCCACTGTACAAATCACGATCTTTTGCTTCTAGGAGTTCTGGGAATGGATTGCAGTGTATCATGAGGGCAGAGGTGCTCCGCCGGTATGTAGGAGCTGGCCCTCAAAGGCACATCTGCAGAAGCAAAAGAAACAATACAAAGAGTCAGTACTGTGAGTGCACTCACAGCCTTGAATCATAAAAGTTACATTTACCTCTTTCTCACTTTCCCTTGGCAAGCACGGAGCACGGTGAAAGCCATAAATATGGTGAGTTTGGCCCAGGCGGGGAAGGTGCAAAATAGAACAAAGGGTGTGGGTGATTTCAGAGGGGGATCACAACAAGCGTCTCGTGACACTATTCTGAATACTTGCACTGTTTTCCATAGGTGAGTGTGATCAAAGCTGATATCTCATTACTGAGGGTAAACAAGGATGCAAAGGTGCATCTCTGCATGCATGCGGCTTCAGATCGGGTCCATTTGATTCCTACTTTGATTCCTGCAGAAGTAGTTGCCGATTGACACAGCAATGTTTCCTACAGCAGGGAAGAAAAAAAGCAGCTCTTCCAAGGAACCTTTGGCAGAGGATTGCAGAGTACTTTTAAGAAAGTTTCCTAGAGATCTCTATGGAGGATCCTGGGAGAGCCCAGTGTGCATTAACAAACTTTACCGCAGCGTCCCCATTGCAGAGCTGCACAGGGGAATGTGAAGCAGATGCAAACAGTACCCAGTGTTATTTTCTGTCCCTTCTCCCACTTGTACCATGTAACAAAATAAAGGACACTTCTCCCTCATGTCACCGTGCAGTACTGAAGCAAAATGAGTACTTACCGGAGCTCCCTTCTCCTAGTTCAGGTGGGCAAGAGCTGGAGTACTGGGACTGGCTAGACCCCTCTGCTCACTGTGCGCCAGATGACCCTGTCGCCTGTCCCACAAACTCTTCCAACTCAACTTCCTCATCTGCCACTTCGTATTCAGGGTTGACTCCACTGACTGCTGCCTCCAGTCCTCCCAAAGTATCCCTGGGGCTCTTGGTGGTGGGAGTGGGGTTGCCGCTGAGGATGGCGTGTAGTTCCTTGTAAAAGTGGCATGTCTTTGGCACTGCACCAGAGAGATGGTTGGCCTCCTTGGCCTTCTGGTATGCCTGCCTCAGCAACTTGATCTTAGCATGGCATTGCTGTGTGTCCCTTTCATGCCCCTTCTCCTCCATGCTATGAACAATCTGCTTGTAGGTATCCGAGCTCCTACAACTGCGGCTACACTGCCTCGTCTCTCCACGGACCCAACAGATCCAACAATTCCGGTATACTCCAGGTAGGAGCATGTTTGCTGCAGAAAGCCAGCATGGTCAGCTGGGAAGAAGCAATGTGAGCTCTCCACACTGAGCAAACAGGAAGTGGAATTGCAAAAATTTCCATGGTTTTAAAGAGGGGGAAGTGCATGCCTGTGTACTTGGCTGCATGGTAGTGGAGTTGAAATTGCTGACCAAAGTGGTCATGATGGGCATTGTGGAACATTTCCCGGAGGCCACTTAGGGAGACATAAACAAACGCAGTGACTACGCTGACACTGCATCGCTCTACCTTGGTCGCAAAAAGCTCTATGCTTCTTGTCAAGGTGGTTTTATTATGTCAGTGTAGCAGGAGAGTTAAATTGGTGGGAGAAGCATTGTAGTGTGTACACCTCCACTATTTTGTCAACGAAAACTGACTTTTGTCGACAAAGCTTGTATAATGTAGACAAGGCCTTACAGAAATTGTCATCTGGATTGCCACAAACCACTCTCACAGCCTTTATTAGATATGTAAATATTCTCTTGGTGTTCCCAATCGAGATGTGGCTCATTGATGAGAAAGCTCTTGAACAAGTGTGTGCTTGTAACTACCACTGCAACTTCATAGAGGAAGTGGGCATTTCAAAATGGATGTTGTATCTTTTTTTACATTATATTTTGTTTAACTGATTTTTGTGTCACAAGTTCAAATACTAATCAGATGTCTCAGACATGCTTGCAAACCACAACCAAGACTCTGTTTAGACTAAAGTCCCAAAGGTATTAAGGCAACTTGTAAGATTCTTTTATTATTATTTGTATTATAGTGGCACCTTGATGCCTTAACTCAGTTTAGGGTCCCTTTGTCCTAGGTGCTGTATAAACAACACATAGTAAGAGGCAGTACCAGCTCTACAGAACCAAACAAGCTCAGTGTGGAAGAAATTTAGTCTTATTGTTCTGCTGATGAGCTGAAATACAGAAAGATTAAGTGACTTGCTCAAGGAAGTCGGTAGCAAACCTGAATGTCCTGAATGTCCATCCAGTGTTTTAAACACAAAACCATCCTTTCTGTTTTCAAAGGATAGCAACTTAATAATTACACTTCTGGTTTTTTTATCAACTATTATCAAAGGTAAAACCTAAGATTCCTATACCTGAAACAAAGGAGAGACATTTTTCTCTATTTTCTCAGGGTTTTTTTTTTCTTTCAGCATTTGACAGCAGTTTGTGTCGATTTCACCATTTTACTACTGTAGTTAGTAGTGTCTATTTGTTGTGGGCATTTCACACAGCTTCAAGGGAGAGAAAAATATTCTAAATTGGAAAATGTAATTCTAAAACTACAAAAATTGAGAAACACAGTAAACTTGAAATGTACTAGATTTCAAGTTTACTGTGTTTCTCTATTTTGTTCAGCCATACTGTTCGTATGGTTTCAATGTCAGCCAGTCTTACTGATATCCATTTTTACTGGCAGGAAATCAGCTATAATTTTTACACAGTTGTATTGTAATACTGTGTTTTGGATCTCAAATATGCTAATTTGCACACTCTTTTGTGCCAGTTTTCTTTTTCCTAGCTTCTTGAATATGTTTATACACATTCACTCTCTCCAGTCTTCTATGAGCAATTCTGGCATGGTTTGCACGTTTTCAAAACCACATGTCACTTGATTTTCTTGGATTTTTCACTTTAATTTGATAAAGCTGTTTTTACTGGAATATGTTGTCTATTTTTCTTTCTGCCCCTTGAAGATGTCCAAAGGAGCTATGATTGTGGTTTAAGGCAACCTGCCGACAAAAATACATGTCAGTACTGTAATGAAGGGTGCAACTACTGTACAGTGCTGATGCAAGTTAACTTTATTTCAACCCCAACATCATATAGTGGGTGTATGTGACAGGTTGGATCACAGTAACCCCCTGGGGGCTGCCACCTGATGTGCCAAGACTACTTCTGTCCTTGCTTTCCTGCCGTGGCAGCTTGGGACTTCAGTGCCCTGCCTGGTTTGAGCCAGACCCTCTAGTCTGCTGCAAATCCAGACCCAAGTCTGAACCACGTCCCCTAACAGCTGTAGGCTTAAACTGAATGCAGCTTCAGAAGTGTTCCTGTCTTTAACACTCAGATGCCCAACTCCCAATGGGGTCCAAACCCCAAATAAATCTGTTTTACCCTGTATAAAAGCTTATACAGGGTAAACTCATAAATTGTTCACCCTCTATAACACTGATAGAGAGATATGCACAGCTTCCCCCCCCCCCGGTATTAATACATACTCTGGGTTAATAAGTAAAAAGTGATTTTATTAAATACAGAAAGTAGGATTTAGGTGGTTCCAAGTAACAGCAGACAGAACACAGTGAATTACCAGCAAAATAAAATAGAACATGCAAGTCTGTGTCTAATACAGTACGAAAACTGGATACAGCTAAAAACCTTACCCTCAGAGGAATTCCAGTAAGCTTCCTTTTGCAGACTAATCTCCTTCTAGTCTGGGTCCAGCAATCACACCCCTGTTGTTACTGTCCTTTGTTCCAGTGTCTTTCAGGTATCCTTGGGGGTGGAGAGGCTATATTTTGAGCCAGCTGAAGACAAAATGGAGGGGGTCTCCCAGGGGTTTGAATAGACTTTCGCTTGTGGGTGGATACCCCCTCCTCTCTCCTATGCAAAGTCCAGCTCCAAGATGGAGTTTTGGAGTCACATGGGCAAGTCACATGTCCATGCATGACTCAGTCTTTACAGGCAGCAGCCATTGTCCACATGCTACCTTGAAGAAGTCATGTAGACTTCTTATGTGGATTGGAGCCTTCCAAGATCCATTGTGCTTCTTCATTGGGCACTTAACTTGCAAATTCCTTTCTAAAGAAGCTGACCAAATGCCTTACTAAGGTTATTTAAAATCAAACAAGTATACAGCCAATATTCATAACTTTGAATACAATAATGAGACATGCATACAAATAGGATGAATAGATTCACTAGATCATAACCTTTACAGAGATATGTTACATGGCATATGTAGCATAAAACATATTCCAGTTATGTCATGTATACATTCAGAAGCATATTTCCATAAAGCCTTATGGGGGGCACCGTCACAGTGTATTTCAGATGTTTTCAATGATAATAAAGGCATATAGTGCTCTGATCCCACGGAAAGATTAAAATACATTAATCTTAGTATTGTTTGATAACATCAGTGGCAACTGATATCTAGTCTTACACACTGATTTGCTAATTGATTCAGCTGTTCAGTCAATACAAATAGCCATTCCTATTAGGTTTCCTGATACAATAATTAAAAATTCTTGATGAGCTCTTTCTGCTCACTTGTCATCCTGACGTAAAAAGAAATTGCTTTGATAGCAACACATACAGCAAGATCAGTTTTTGGATCCTGATCTCTTACCTTTGTTGAAGACAAATGAGCAGCATCTCTGTTCCTGCAAATACTGGGGGCCCTTCAGTCTTGTCTATGTGTCTCTGGGTATGTCTACAAATGCAGTTAAAAACATGCAGCTGGCCCATGCCAGCTGACTCGGTCTTGTGGTGCGTGAGCTAAGGAGCTGTTTAACTGCTGTGTAGATGTTCGGGCTGGTGCTGCAAACTGAGCTCTGGGACCCCAGGGCTGTCCCAGCTGCTGCTCCTGCCTCGGTGACTGTCCCAGCCTCGGCCGCTGCTCCTGCCCCAGGAATTGACCCAGCCTCGGCCGCTGTTCCTGCCCCAGGGATTGACCCAGCCCCAGGCTGCTGCTCCAGTCCCGGGCAGTGACTGCTGCTGCTGTCCTGCTGCTGCAACTGGGTGGGGGCTGACAGCTGCTCCAGCCCCACCACTGTAGCATGCTGATGCCACAGATGTCATGGAGGTCCATTCAAGTCACGGTATCTGTGACAGTATCGAATCCTTATTCATGATCTATCTGGTTAAACCAAGAACATCCAGCTCCCTGTATCTCTTTTCTGGTCACAGTCACATTGGCAAAGAGAGTCTTTGAAATCTCTGTTCTTAATAATACTTAGCTCTTATATAGTACATTTTCCAGAAGGACAAGATATGTCTGAATCATTCATAGCCAAGGTTAACTCTTCCTCTTGTACCTCAGAGGAGGAGAAATTCTTCATTCCTTTAGCCCAAAACTTTGTTTCTTTCAATTTTAACTTCATGGGCCTGAAACCATCCAAATACCACATAGTTAGGATCAAGTGCTGCATCACTTGAGCACATTCAGCTGCAGATAATCAGTTTCCAGAAAGGACCAGAGCCCACCCAGTGTGGCACGTGACAGCCTTGTGGGCAGAGAGGGCATCGCTGACTATCCGGCCACCTGTTCATCTACCAACACTTTTATAAAGCACTTCATCTTGAATTTCATTCCTCTGAGAAAAACATCCTTCAGACATCCACATGGACGCACCCTCAAAGCCCCGACCAGAGGTAGTCTATCTGCTACCCAAGATCCATAAACCTGGAAACCCTGGACGCCCCCTCATCTCAGGCATCGGCACACTTACAGCAGAATTATCTGGCTATTTGGACTCTCTCCTCAGACCCTATGCTACTAGCACTCCTAGCTTTCTTCGAGACAGCACCGACTTCCTGAGGAAACTACAATGCATTGGTGATCTTCCTGAAAACACCATCCTGGCCACCATGCATGTAGAAGCTCTTTACACCAATATTCCACATGAGGATGGACTACAAGCTGTCACAAAACAGTATCCCTGATGAGGCCACGGCACCCCTGGTGGCTGAGCTTTGTGACTTTGTCCTCACCCACAACCGTTTCAGATTTGGAGACAACTTATACCTTCAAGTCAGTGGCACTGCTATGGGTACCCTCATGGCCCCGCTGTATGCCAATATTTTTATGGCTGACTTGGAACAACGCTTCCTCAGCTCTCGTCCCCTAGCGCCCCTCCTCTACTTGCACTACATTCATGACATCTTCATCATATGGACCCACGGGAAGCAGGCCCTTGAAGAATTCCACCTGGATTTCAACAACTTCCACCCCACCATCAACCTCAGCCTGGACCAGTCCACACAAGAGATTCACTTCCTGGACACTACAGTGCAAATAAGTGATGGTCACATAAACACCACCTATACCAGAAACCTACGGACCGCTGTACTTACCTACATGCCTCCAGCTTCCATGCAGGACACATCACATGATCCATTGTCTACAGCCAAGCCCTAAGATACAACCGAATTTGCTCCAATCCCTCAGACAGAGACAAACACCTACAAGATGTTTATCAAGCATTCTTGAAACTACAATACCCACCTGGGGAAGAGAGGAAACAGATTGAAAGAGCAAGATGGGTAGCCAGAAATCACCTACTACAGGACAGGCCCAACAAGGAAAATATCAGAACACCACTGGCCATCACGTACAGCCCCCAGCTAAAACCTCCCCAGCACATTAACAACGATCTACAACCTATCCTGGAAAACGATCCCTCACTCTCACAGACCTTGGGAGGCAGGCCAGACCTCGCTTACAGACAGACCCCCAACCTGAAGCAAATACTCACCAGCAACTACACACCACACCACAGAAACACTAACCCAGGAACCAATCCCTGTAGCAAACCTTGTTGCCTATTCTGTCCCTATATCTACTCTAGCGACACCATCAGTGGACCTAACCACATCAGCCACACCATCAGAGGCTCATTCACCTGCACATCTACTAATAAGAAAAGGAGTACTTGTGGCACCTTAGAGACTAACCAATTTATTTGAGCATAAGCTTTCATGAGCTACAGCTCACTTCATCGGATGCATACTGTGGAAACTGCAGAAGACATATACACAGAGACCATGAAACAATACCTCCTCCCACCCCACTCTCCTGCTGGTAATAGCTTATCTAAAGTGATCACTCTCCTTACAATGTGTATGATAATCAAGTTGGGCCATTTCCAGCACAAATCCAGGTTTTCTCACCCTCCGCCCCCCACACACAAACTCACTCTCCTGCTGGTAATAGCCCATCCAAAGTGACCACGCTCCTTACAATGTGTATGAAAATCAAGGTGGGCCATTTCCAGCACAACCTGGATTTGTTGTGGACTACATCCACCTTGATCAAATTGGCCCTGTCAACACTGGTTCTCCACTTCTGAGGTAACTCCCTTCTCTTCATGTGTCAGTATAATAATGCCTGCGTCTGTAATTTTCACTCCATGCATCCGATGAAATGAGTTCTAGCCCACGAACGCTTATGCCCAAATAAATCTATTAGTCTTTAAGGTGCCACCGGACTCCTTGTTGTTTTTGTGGATACAGACTAACACGGCTACCCCCTGATCCTTCAGAAGGAAAGTGCTCCAACAGTAGTCCCAAAATAGATTAATTCTACCAATTTTAGGGATGGAGCAAGTTTTTCCTCTGCCTTACTTATTTCTCCTCAGAACTAATTTTTCCATGCTGCTTCCTACCTCCCAGTTTGAGATTGGAAGACAAAAACAGAACCAAAATAGAAAATTTGTTACTTGATTACTTCCTTTCTGGACTGACCTCTCCCCATTCCTTCTCCACCTGAAAAAAATTCTGTGTGTGTGTGTGTAGCTTCTTTAGTCTCTGTGTATAAAGAGAGTACAGTTAGCGCATAATTTATAAATTATGCTTAATCTACTTATAAGAATTAAGTGTTTCCTTACAACTTTGGAAACATTGATCTCGCACAGGAGCAGAAGAGGGCATAGCCAAGCCCCAGAGCGTTCATGGATGAGTCTGAACTGCTCCAGTATTTGCTAGATGAGAAGCACAGCTCATTTGTCTTGGACTAGAGGAGAGGTCAGTCCCAGAAAGAAAATCATGAGGAAACAAATATTCCATTGCATATATTATCAGTGTACTAATAGTAGATAATATCAGGGGACAAATTTAGAAAGTTCAGTGTCAAAGGTGTGTCACAAATGTTTTTCTTTTCCAAGATCATATCCAGTAGATCTTTATGGTGTCCTGTGGGTACTAATTTTCAGGGTGTCTTGTTTTATAAAGTGTTCTGGTTTGATCTATATAGTATGATAAAGTGAAGCTGTGTGGATTTTTCCCAGATAAATGGTGGTACATGAGAGACACAATAATATAGACAGAAAAACCCTCTAGGCACCTTATACAATTTTATAATTCCAAAAAACTCAAACCTCTGTCAAAACCAGTTAAGGTTGCTAAGTGAGAACAGTGTAGTTATCTATCACATCATTTATAAAATCCAAGCACTTGAAGCAGCAAATAAATAGTTACAGTAATCGTAAATATTGCACAATCCATATAATGAGAACATATTATTTAGTAATAAAGAAATGCGTATTCCATCACAGCACAACAAACGTGGATCAAGGGACTGTTGGCTTCTTTTTAAAAAAGAAGTATTTGTGGCACCTTAGAGACTAACAAATTTATTTGAGCATAAGCTTTCGTCAGCTACAGCTCACTTCATCGGATGCATTCAGTGGAAAATCTTCCACTTTTTGGCTTCTTTTATATTTTATATTTTATGTTTTGTTTTTGCACTATCCAAACATTATTTTCGTAAGGATACTCTTAAGTGGGAAAATTTCAGTTGACTTATTTATCACTAGACAGGATTTTCAGGTAAAGTTCTTAACTGTTTTTGTTGATCAAAATTAGAATGTCTCTTGTGCAAATCTGCCTTATACAATGCACACCTGAAAAGATGCACATTCCTGAAATAGTGAAATTAGCCGTGCATGCAAGTGAAGCAGGCCTACTGTCTTACTCTGAATGTGCTAAGATGTGCTAAAAGAAAAACACAGCAAATGGTGTCAAACACTACACTAGAAGCTGTGTCTTTTGGTTTCACAGCTAGTGCCCAGACTGCTAGGTCACAGTGCCTGTACCAGCCTCTGAACCTCATCGTGTCTTACTTATCCATCTTAAAAATATGGTAATTATGTAGTGGTGATAAAGCTTTGTGCGTACCTAACACTTTTTTCTCTGTAGATCTCAAAGCACTTTACAAAGGTGAGTATTACCCCCATTTTACAGTTACCCTACCTAAGTATAAAGATTTGAGTGAACTTCGGAGGCAGTGTGCTTAAACAAGAAGGCACTGGACTTAAACTCAGGAGGCTCAGGTTCCATTCCCCACTCTGACACTGGCAACAAGTGTCTTTGGGCAAGTCACTTCCCCTCCCTGGGCCTCAGCTTCCCCATCTGTAAAATGGGATAATGACACTGACCTTCTTCATAAGGAGCTTTGAGATCTACAAATAAAAAGCACTATATAACAGCTAGGGTTTTTTTCTTAATGTATCAGAGGCAATGTGGTCTACTACCTCAGTTATCAGGTTTCTGTTCGTAGCTGTGCCACGTATGTCCTATATAACTTTTGTCAAGTCACTTAAACCACCAGTTTTTCAGTTACTCATCTGAAAGATGGACCCATGCACATTATCTGTAGAACAAGGGGGCACTTTAGTTGGAAATGCAGGAGGAAGAATAATTTTTAACAAATGTTGAGATTTCTTTTCTCTTTTTGAAAACAAGCCCTGGCTAGTTCAGAGGCCAATGATGAAAATATTTTTTCTCTGTGTGTGTGTGTGTGTGTGTGTGTGTGTGTGTGTGTTTGTTTTTTACCAGCAGCTTCATTTGACAGAGAATGATGTCTACATGCAGCAATGGTCAAAAAAGCAGACAAAATGTCAGGATGCGTAAGAAATACGGTAGAGAGTACTGAAAATATAACACCACCATATGAAATCAGGAGTACACACTCACTTGGAATTTGTGTTCTGATAACCCCATCCCAAGAAGGACATTAACAGAAATGCAGTGGGGTGCTTGAGGCTATAAAAATGGGTTGGTGCATGGAGAAACTCTCACATGAAGAGTTTTGAATGATTGAAACAATTCATCTTAGAGAAGAGAGGAATAAGAAAGTGCACAATAAATATATATATAATATAAAATAATGAATGGTACAGATAATGTAGATAGGAACTTCTTTTTACAATTTCATATGATGCAAGGACAAGAACAAGAAGGCATCCATTAAAATTAAAAGATGGCAAAAAGGAAATATTTAATGTAACACTCAGACAATGGAACTCATTGCCATGGAGGCCAAGAATTTATCAGGATTCAAAAAAGGATTGGACATTTACATAGTTAAAAAAATATTCAAAGTCATGATAATAAATACTTCAAAAAATTTCTATCATCTCTCCTGCTTCAGGGCAGAAGCCAGCCTCTAATGGGGGTTAAGAAGAAACCTTTATTTTTTGCAAGTTCTTTCATAACTGTTTTCTTCCACCTTCACTAAAGCAACTGCTAAAGACGGGATCCTGAACTAAATGGGCCACTGGCCTGATCAAGTATGGCAATTCTTGTGTTCCTATATAATAAGTTTTTGTACAAAATGTTGTATGTGCTAATACAGCAAAGACAAAATGAAGCCCTTTCATCATGGTCAACTTGTTTTTTCTAATTATGTATTCTCCTTTATTTGCAGGAGCGTATCATGGCCTTAGAAACAGTAAGTTTCTCTTGTTCCTTTTCAAACCCAATTCTAGTTCTTAAACAGATTTTCATATAGTCTCAAAAGGGAAAAGGTCCAGGATGTGTGAAAGCAATTTTCCAAACACTAACCCAATTTCCAAGAGGTTTTTGTTTGCGAGTTGACAAAAATGAACCAAAGAATAGGTGAAATTATCAACTAGCAGTGAGTTGGCATGAGGTCATTTAATGGACATATGTCGGTAAAGTCTAGCATATTTTAAAGGTCAAAGCTCTATAAATACTAATTAGACGAACACTGCCATTTATTGAATTTGTTTAATTTGCTTAAGTTTAATGTAAAGTATATATTAGTATCTCTTTACCAGCAGTTTCGCACTTGGACGGATGAAGTGAGCAAGTAAATTACAATTAATACTTCTGGGGAAATTCTGCACAAAAAAAATAAGAATTCTGCAGGCAATATTTTAAAATTCTGCAAAATTCTTCATATTTCATTTGTCAAAATAACACTATATAATCATGCCAGTTTCAATCATTTTGGTGATTTATTTCAAAATACCTGTCAGCAGCTATGTCTGTAGCAATACAGAGACACAAAAAGTCCCCAAAAGTAGAGAGTTAAAGAAACCTCTACGACAACCTAGTTCCTGTTTTTCTGCCCCCCTCCCCCGCCCCTGAGCCTAACCGGGGGGTAGGGGGGGAGACATCCATGCCCCCTTCCCCCGGAGCCCAGCCACGAGGCACCCTCCAGCCCGGACACCTGCACCTCCTACCCCCCAGACCTCAGCCACATCAAGCCCAACCCCCACCCCAGATCCCAGCCACGGGGCACCCCATGAAAATCACCATGAAAATCTGCCCAAATTTGGCCAAGTTATAAGCCTTTAAAAAAACACATTTTGTTCAGTAGAACAGTGGTTCACGGGCCGCACAGCTGCAGCCCAGCTGTGTGCTAAAGTGTGGTGGGGTCCAGGACTGCCAGGGGCTGCCACGCAGAGAGGTCCAGGCCACCCAGCCCCACACATCAGCATCCAGGGTCAGGGCTGCTGCACAGCCCTGCACAGCAAGGGGCTGGGTCAGGGTTGGTGGCAAGGTTGGGTCAGGGCTGACGCCTGGCCCCATACAACCGGGTAAAAGTTCCCTGCTGCCCAACCCCACCACCAGGGCTCCGCTCCTGGCCCCACTCTGTGGAGGAGTCTCTGGCCTGGGGGTGCTGGACATAGCAGGTTGGAGGGGTTTGGGGGAGTGCTGCGGTTCTCAACCTGCAGCCCAGGTAGCACATTGTGGCCACATGTGCGGCCCACAACGATTAGTTGGTTGAGAACCACTGCAGTAGAGAGTTGGTAGAGCTTTGCAACTAAATTCTCCAAAAATTCCATCTGCACAAATATTTGATAGCAATATTCTCTAATCAAAAAGATCCAATAACAAATTGACTAATGTGTCAGTTTATTCCAGGTAAACCCATGGTAACAGTTTCCATATACCTTGTTGATTGTAAGAATAAATTAAAAATACCTTTTTCTCTGCTATGCGGGACAATCATGTTAATCAATAGCCACACTTGTGTTTGCCATGGCACTTCCTCCTCCTTCTAAGAAAAATAACCAGATAAACACATCCTCTACCTGCATGCCTGCTAGAGATCTTTTCTTCTGTGCTGGGTGCCATTTGAGACAAATCTCTTGATTATTCACTGTCCCTAATTTAAAAAAAAAATCTTTCAAATGTGATTTAAAAAGCAAGCAGTAAATGTGCCAAATAATAAATTTCCGAGCATCAGCCATTATATTTTGTTCATTCATAAAAAATCTGCATGCTAAAATATACTGTTGCATACAAAATAGTGTATGTCAAACAATTTAGTCCTTTCTTAAGCAAAACTATCATTAAAAAGCTATAGGATTTGGCCCTATGTTACCTTAACACAATCATTCTGACTTAAATGAAAGACCAGAAAATTCTATTTGAGATTAACTCTTCATTAGTTTACCCCATTGGGCCAATGTGTTACATCTCCTTTGATGTCTATTATAGCCTGCTGTTCTCATGCTCATCAACAGAAAACACGGAAGTTGAGGAAAAAGTTACTCTGAATTCTTGGCTCTTGTTAGATAGGTTCAGACTCCTAGGAACGGTTTCTTCTCTCTTTACAGTAGTGTAAATCTAGAGTAACTCTGTAGATTTATGCCAGTATCATTGACTGGTCCTGAATGTTATGAAATGGTTTTATATATTTTTCAGTATTAGTGTTTTTTGTGTTTTGTTTTAAATCATATTGCATGTGCATGAAAGTTAAGGCTTTAAGCATCAGTAAGGCAAGTTTCTCCCTGAGGCCTTGAACAGACACAGAAACTGAAGAGATTCTCTACTCTTCTTCTCCATTAGGAGGACCAGAGTAGAGTCAATTCTCTGTTCAATCTCCCCTTCCAGCAGTTACACTGCAAGGGAGACAAGGATCACAGTGCATCAGAGAAGGGTCTTGTGACCATCTCCGACCCCTGAAATTTAGAGGGGCCGGCAATATTTTTAAAACTTGGGGTGTCATATAGTACTAGGCAATTCACTCTCATGCCTGTTTCTTGGCTGTCGTTCTATGTGTCTTTGAGCATTTAGGAACTCTTTAATCTAAGAGTTTATAGTCCCCTCCCTTTTTGGTATGCTACTGTAGTGTCATGCCAGAACTGCTCTCACATCAAAGGGTTTGGAATGCTTCTGGAACCAAGCAGTCTTTTGATGTTACAAAAATGACCAGGGAAGGGAACTCAAAGCTCCTCCACCCTGCCTGCCTTACCCCTTCCTTTCCTTTCATCAACTAGCTAGCATACCACTTCCTCTAGCCAGTGATACGACCCTTGCCCAAGATTCCCTGCTTCCTTCCTTTCTCCCCAAACCCAAGACCTTTGGTGGGCAACTACTGCAGCTACCACTGCCAGAAGCATTCCCAGTTACATTTCCCTTCAGTTTGGGCTCCCACCTGCCTCTTTCTTCCAGGTTCTTACCTTCCTCCTCAGCTACTTATTTACATTCTTTACTCCTGTCTGCTTCTCTCATATAGGCTATTGCTCTTGCCCAAATCCCCTTATGGTTCTCTAGCCTCTTCTATGTCTCTTCCCTTGTCCTTCAGTTCGCTACTAACCTAGCCCCCTTAATAGTTTCCCCCACCCCCCACCCTGTTTTGATGTTCCTCCTCCTTTTATTGCTCAGTGACACACATTTGCCTCCAGCACCTTCCGATGACCCTTTGTCCCAGCTATCTCATATTTCCTGTTCCTTACCCCATTGCTGCATTTAAAAAAAAATAGGATTGAAAAGGTTACCGTAATAGATTTATAAGGATACTTTAAACTGTACTCATCTATAGTATCTAGTTTACATACATAGACTCTGCAAAATAAAACTTTTGTATTCAAAGTTTGTCCCCCAACTCTATTTCCCTTAAACGTTGCACATCATCATAAAATTCTATACAAATTTGTATTCCTTATTCTGGAGTAGTGTATTGCTAGTTTTCTGTTCTTAAAATATAGATCCATTTTAGTATTTTAAAATAATGTGAGATAATCAGTTAATATTTTTAATGGGAAAAATGAATATGCTTGTGTTGAGACCTTGAAGGCCAAATATGTGGCCCAGCATAATCTGAGAAAAGTAGTGTTCTACCTTGCATGTAATAAAAAATGTTTGAAGACAGTGGCACTAGAAGACATTATATAGAATCATATAAATGTACAGCTGGAAGGGACCTCAAGAGGTCATCTAGTCCAGTCCCCGATACTGAGGCAAGACCAAGTATTCCTAGTCTAACCTGTTCTTAAGATCCATCAATGACAGGGATTCCACAGCCTCTCTTGGAAGCCTATTCCAGTGCTTAGCTATCCTTAGTTAGAAAGTTTTTTGTAATACCTACCCTAAACCTCCCTTGCTTCAAGTTAAGCCCATTTTCAACCAGTTATGTATCCATCATATAGTAATTTCATCTAGACCACATTTCACTAGTTTGTTGAGGAGAACATCAATTGGGACTATGTCAAAAACCTTACTAAAATCAAGATATCATCTATACAGCTTCCCCCCATCCACTAGGCCAATACCCTATTAAAGAAGAAAATTAGTTTGGTATGGCAAGAGTTGTTCTTGACAAATCCATGTTGGCTATTACTTATCCTCTTATCGTCTAGGTGGTTATGTAGACTGATGGTTAATAATTTGATCCGGTATCTTTCCAGGTATTGAAGTTAGGCTGACTGGTCTATAATTCCATGGGTCCTCTTTGTGACCCTTTTAAAAGGTAGATACTGTGGTTGCCCTCCTTCGAGTGATTGCACATGTGCATTCTACTCTTGGAGTGTGCGCCCCCATGCACAGTCACCAGAAATTTTTCCCTTAGTGATACCCATCGGGGTGGCTTGAGTGCCTGCTGCTGGGATCAGTATAAAGTGCCCAGCCAACTCGAGTCCCCTCAGTTCCTTCTTACTGTATCTGATGGTCACTGGGACTGCTCTCGTTGCTTCTGCAAGTACTCTCAGTGGACTGGTTTCAGAGTGGTAGCTTGTGTTAGTCTGAATCAGCAAAAAGAACAAGGAGTACTTGTGGCACCTTAGAGACTAACAAATTTATCTGAGCATAAGCTTTCGTGGGCTAAAACCCACTTCATTGGATGCAGGCAGTGGAAAATACAGTAGGAAGATATATATATACACACAGAGAACATGAAAAAATGGGTGTTGCCATACACACTATAATGAGAGTGATCAATTAAGGTGAGCTATTATGAGGGGCGGGGAGAACACCAGTCAGAGAACACTTCAATCTCCCTGGTCACTCGATTACAGACCTAAAAGTCACAATATTACAACAAAAAAACTTAAAAAACACTCCAATGGGAGACTGCTGAAGTGGAATTAATTTGCAGACTGGATACAATTAACTTAGGCTTGAATAAAAACTGGGAGTGGATGGGTCATTACACAAAGTAAAACTATTTCCCCATGCTTATTCCCCCCCCACACACACACTGCTACTCTCACCTTCTTGTCAACTGCTGGAAATGGGCCATCCTGATTACCACTACAAAAGGTTTTTTTTCTCCTGCTGATAATAGCTCACTTTAATTGATCACTCTCTTTAGAGTGTGTATGGCAACACCCATTTTTTCATGTTCTCTCTGTGTGTGTATATATTATAATAGTATATATTATATATTATACTTTCTTATATATAACTTCCTACTGTATTTTCCACTACATGTGTCCGATGAAGTGAGTTTAGCCCACGAAAACTTATGCTCAAATAAATGTGTTAGTCTTGAAGGTGCCACAAATACTCCTTGTTCTCAGTGGACTGTATTCACTTGTAATTTATTTTGAATAATTTAGTGTAAGTAAGTTTATTAGTGTTTAGTTAGCTAGGTTTTTACTTCATCTGATGGTTTCACTTGGTTCCGAGTGCCAAGGTATGCCTCTGTCATCGGGCTTCAAGCCCTACATTTCCTGCAGTAAGGCTTTGGCTGTGAGCTATCTGTGCTCAAGTTGCTTTAAATGCCTCAGGAAAGCTCAGATCAGAGATCATTGTCAAATTTTCAGAGACTTTAAGCCCCTCATGAGGAAAGATTGTGAAGCCAGGCTAAAGTTTCTACTCTTAGAGCGTTCCTCGGACCTCTATCTGAGGTCGATCAGACTCAGCACTGGGTGTCTCGGCCTCAGTAAGGACTGTGTCTCCTACCATGCCTGAGTCCTGTCACCGTTCACCATCCGCAGTGCCCAAGAAGAAGCATAAGAAGCAGAGTGCAGAAAGGGGGAGATCCCGGCACCAAAGACTGCTAGTTACGGGGTTAAGAGTAGTTTAAGTCTAATCGCACCACTGCTTCAGTATTGCAGAAGAAAGCACCATTGACCCCAACTTGTAGGAAAGTACCATTGACTGAGTAGCCAGAAGAAGCACCTTCCACATCTGTGGTACTGCACCGTACCAACCCGATCTCAGTACCAACTATGCCATAGGTATTTGCAGCTGCTAGGGACATCCTGACCTTAGTGTTGATGCTCTTGGTGCTGGAGGGCATGGGAGAACCAACAAGATTGCTACAGCTCTCAGTACCTTGCCAGTCTCATGTACTCCGGATAGCTCACTCTTTGGTACTGTCAAAGGGAAAACCCATGATGCTTACTTCTCTGCAGGCTTCTCCACATAGGCATCATACGGAATTGTGCCTCCTTGGTGAATAGGAGAGTCATCTTCTTCTGAACAGGAGGTTGGGTTCTACATTTCCCATGCTCAGAGCTGCCCTTGCTAACCCACCTCCAGATGTTTCCACCCTTCCACAGATCCTGTCACAGAAATGCCATAGAGTGGTTGGCCAGGAGGTCACTGGTACCTGTCCCATAGCCTTTTGGAAATCCCTCTTTCCCCCTGTTTCCAGATCTGATTCCAAGCTCTTCTATTTGATTGCCCTGGAGAGGCGTGCAGCTCTTACTCACCAGACAGCATCTGTTCCTGATTCTGGTACCAACCTCATATCGGACATCAGGAGCTGGCTCATCAGGACCTGGCAGATCAAGAAATGAAAGAAGAGCATCTTCAGCCAGTTCTGGCCTCCTCTTCCTCTTCCCTTGATGAGGTAGTCTCAGAAGGGGTCATATCGCCTCCTCCAGATGACGATAAGGCACACCAAGAACAGTTAAAGATGGTTGCCTTAAGTTTGGGCCAAACACAAGTATTGTGCACCTGACCAAGGTTATTAGTTCTTTTACTCCCATCCTGCCCCCTGGGGTTCCTGGCAGTTTTGGGCACTAATGATAGGAAAAGGCAGGGGCATCAAGTCACAACCCCAAAATCAAAAGACTCAAAAAAGCTAAACCAGTCTGATAGGAAAATTTATTCTACCTGAGGGGTTGCAACTCAGGGTTGCAAACCAGCATGCACTTTGGGGCAGGTATGACTTTAACATATGGGACTCTGTGCTAAAATTTAAAGAAATGCTGTCAGCAGATGGTAGGCAGGAGTTCTCCTCACTAGTGAGTGAGGGAATCTCGGTGGCGAGGGCCTCGATGCAAGCTGCCCTGGATGTGGCTGACTTGGCTGCCATGTCTGTGGCCATTCATAGGGTTCTGGTTACAGTTCTCTGGGCTCTCGCAGGAGGTCCAACAGACTGTGCAGGATCTGCCCTTTGAGGAATCCTCCTCCTTTTTGGAGCAGACTGACCCTAAGCTCTGTGGGTTAAAGAACTCAAGGGAAACCTTAAAGTCCCTTGGGTTGCACACCCCAGCCCCTTCCAGGAATCACTTCAGGCCTCCATAATCCCTCTGGTATTCTGCTCCAGTTGTCCAACAGGACCTGCAGAGGAAACTGAGTAGAGGTGATTGGCGTAGGCTTCATCCTTCTTCTACCTCTGTATCAATGCCTGTTCCACCTAGACATCTAGGGAGTTCTAAGCTGGCATTTTGATGGGATGCTTGAGGATGTCATACCAGTTCCCAGGTTGCCAAACCCCATTTTCCTCTATTTGCAAACTGCCTTTCCCATTTCCTCAGTGCTTGGTCCTGTATCACCACAGACCTTTGGGTGCTGAGCACTGTAGAAGTGGGATACATTATCTGGTTTATTCCTACACTTTATTCCCACCCTCCCTCCCTGTCCCTCTTCAGGACCCCCTCTCATGAAGAACTTCTGGTTCCAGACATTCAATCTCTCCTTCAGGTGAGAGCCATAGAGGTGGTTTACCAGAATTTAAGAGGGAAGAGTTTCTGCTCCCAGTATTTCCTAATCCCAGAAGCAAAGGGAGGTCTCAGACGTATCCTAGACCTGTGTCAGCTCAACAACTATCTGAAAAAGATAAAGTTTTGCATCATTCCCTCTCTGGATCCAGGGTATGTCAACCTTGATTTTAGAGACGCTTACTTTCATGTGTCAATATATGAAGGACACAAAAAGTTCCTCAGGCTTGTAGTGAAGCATTCACATTACCAGATCACAGTGCTTCTGTTTGGCCTCTCTGCAGCATCTCAGGTGTTCACACAATGCATGGCTGTGTAACAGCATTCCTGAGGAGACTAGCAGCGCAGGTCTACCCTTATCTGGACAACTGGCTAATCATGGGCTGGTCCAAGTTATATCCAGTGTTGTACTCATTTTACTCAACATTCAAGATCCTAAGGCCTATTGATCCATGCAGACAAGTCTACCCTTTGCCCGTTACAGAGGATAGAGTTTATAGGGGCAGTGTTGGACTCTACCCAGGTCACAGCGTTTCTCCCAGAGTCAAGGTTCCAATTTGTCTGATCGTTAGTGACACACCTCAAGTTTCATCCAATCACAACAGCCCAAAACTATATGAGGTTCCTAGGGCACATTTCTTCATGTCCATATGTAATACAACATGTGAGACTGCACCTCAGATCCCCCAGTGTACTAGCAAGCCGTCTTCATCTGGACACTGTGCTCACGATACCTTCTTAAGTTCTGGTTTCACTGAATTGGTGGTTAGATCCTCTCAATGATTCTGTGAGCGTTCCCTTCATCTGCCCTCAACCATAAATTAGTCTGGTCTCAGACACATCGCTTTAGGATTGGGGCTCACCTGGGACCCCTCTGAATTCAGGGTCTTTGGTCCTTAAGGGAGCTCTCTCTTCATATCAGTGTCCAAGAGCTACGTGTGATTCATCTTGCCTGTGAGTCTTTTCTACCTCATGTCAGAGGGAGAAACCTGTTTGTTCTTACAAAAAACACTGCAGCTATGTTTTATCTCAACAGACATGGAAGAGCTCATTCATCGCTCCTTTGTCAGGAAGTGGTTCACCTATGGGACTTTTCTAGCCCATTCAATCAACATCAAGGCCTCTTATCTTTCAGGGGTGCAGAAAAAGCTATCAGACTGCCTGAGCAGGTCATTTTCAAGTCACCACAAGTGGTCTCTTTGTCCGGATGTAGCCAGATGCATTTTCCAGCAGGGGAAGGAGGGGGAATTCCTCAAATAAACCTATTTCCAAACAAGTTCAACAGAAAATGTCACCAGTTCTGCTCTCTGCACGGCCACAGTCTGGGCTCAATCACTGTTGCCTTCCTGCTACCCTGGACAGAAAAGCTTTGCTACAATTTCCACCAATCCCAGTCAGACACCGAGTGCTACTGAAAATCAAGCGGGATCACACCCAGGTTATATTAATAGCCCCAGCATGACCCTGCCAACACTGGTTCTCCACGATACTGGACTACTTAGTGACATCTCCAATTTCAATACCATTGCACCTGGCTCTCATCTCCCAAATCCACGGTTGGCTGCTCCACCCGAACCTGCAGTCCCTTTATCTAATGTCCTGGAAACTCCACAGCTAAATCCCAGAAAACAGGCTTGCTTGGAGCAAGTTTGCCAAGTCTTATTAAGTAGCAGAAAGCCCTCCACCGGGGCCTCCTACATGTCAAAATAGAAGCGGTTCTCTGTCTGGGTCTGTCAAACCGGAGTCTCACCAATGCGTTCATCCATCCAACACCTACTTAACTATGTGCTGCACCTGAAACAGCAAGGCTTAGCAATTTCCTCTATCAAGGTTCCCCTGGCAGCAATATCAGCTTTCCACTGTTGGGTGGATAACTGTTCTGTTTTTTCTAATGACATGACAATCAGACACCTTAAAGTCCTGGAAAGGTTTTATCCTCAATTAAGCGAGCCTGTTTCCCTTTGGGATGTGAACTTGGTCTTGTTTAAACTGATGGGACAACCATTTGAGCCTTTAGCAATGTGCTCCTTACTATACATTTCCTGGAAAGTGATTTTCCTAATTGCCATAATTTCTTCCATAAGGGTCACTGAACTGTGTGCCCTCACATCTGAACCACTGTGTACAGTCTTCTTTAAAGATAAGGTTTACTTACACCTTCATCCAAGTTTTCTCTCAAGTGGTTTCAAATTTTCATAACAATCAATTAATTTACTTTTCTGTTTTCCACCCGAAACCACGCGCAAAGAGGGACAAGCAATGGCTACACACGCTGGCCATTAGATGAGCACTAGCATTCTACTTAGACAGGACCAAACCATTTCCACAATCCATCCAACTGTTCATTGCAATAGCATACAGAATGAAAGATCTTCTAATCTTCTCACAAAGAATTTTGTCTTAGATAACTTACTGCATCTGTGCTTGTTATGATTTGGCAGGCATTTCACCACAAGTCAAATTGACTGCTCACTCCACAAGATCATAAGCATCCTCAACAACGTTCCTAGCTCAGATTCCTATCTAGGATATTTGAAAAGCAGCAACCTGGTTATCAGTGCATATTTTCTTCTCCCAGTATGCCGTCACCCATTATTCTAGAGATGATGCCAAATTTGATCAAACTGTTCTACAGTCTGTTTGTACAGGAACTCTGATCCCTCTGCCTATACTAGTGCTTGGGAGTCACCAAGGGTGGAATACACATGTGCAATCATTCAAAGAAGAAAAACAGTGACTAATCTTTCTTAACTGTTGTTCTTCGAGATGTGTTGCTCGTGTCCATTCCATGAGCTACCCTTGTACCCCTTTATACTGGAGTTTCTGGAAAGAAGGAACTGAGGGACTTTAGGGTCAGCTGGGCCCTTTATACCAATGCCAGCAGCACGCTGCAGCAGAGGACGCTCAAGCCCCCAGTGGGTACCACTGAGGGGAAAATTTCCGGCGACTGTGAATGGGGCATACACACACCAAGAGTGGAATGTACATGTGCAACACATCTCGAAAAACAACACTTATGAAAGATTAGTAACCACTTTTTCTCTAGTCCTCTGGGACCACCCCCATCCTTCATGAGTTCTTGACGTTCATTGCTAACCATTCTGCGATTGCTTCAGCTAGTTCCTTAAATACCCGAGGATGAATTTCATCAGGTCCTGTTGACTTAAACACTTCTAACTTATATAAATATTCTTTAATCTTTTCTGTTCCTGTTCTGGGTTGTGTTCCTTGACCCTAGATATTAATATTAATTGTGTTAAGTATCTGGTCACAGTTAACCTTTTTAATGAAGAGTGAAATAAAATAGATGTTAAACACCTCAGCCTTCCTGATGTTATCCATTATTAGCTCTCTTTCCCTGCTAAGCAGTGGACCTAAAGTTTCTTTCATCTTTCTCTTGCTCCTAATGTATTTATAGTACTTCTTCTTATTGCCTTTTATTTCTTTTGCTGGGTGCCTTAACCTTTCCGATTTTGACCTTATATGCTTGTGCTATTCTTTTATACTCCTTCTTAGCTTTTTCTCCATGTCTCCACTTTTAGTAGGATTCCTTTTTGATTTTCAGGTCAGTAAAGAATTCCCCAAGGAGCCATATTGGCCTCTTACTTCTCTTCCTATCTTTCTTTAACATCAGGACTGGTTGCTTTTGTGCCATTAATATTCTCTGCCTAAGTAACTGCCGACTCTCCTGAACTCCTTTTTTCTTTAGATTTTCTTCCCAGGGCATCTAACTTACCAGTTCTCTGAGTTTGCTGAATTCTGCTTTTTTTCAAGTCCGTTGTCCTTTTTCTGCTCTGCTCACTCCTTCCTTTTCTTGGAACCATTACATTTACTATTTTATTATCATTTTCACCCAAATTTTCTTCATCCTACAGAGTCACAACTAAGTCTTCCCTGTTAGTCAGAATCAAGTCTAAAATGGCAGCCTCCCTGGTTACTCTCCCCATCTTCTGAAACAAGATGTCACCAATACATTCCAAGAACTTATTTGGATATAGTGTGTTTTGCTGTATTACTTTTCCAGCAGATGTCTGGATAGTTAAAGACCCCCATTACTACCAGGTCTTATGTTTTGGATAATTCTCTTATTTAATATAGAAGTGCCTCATCCACCTGCTCCCCCTAATTTGGTGGTCTATAGTGAACCCCTACCATGATGTTACCCCAGTTTTTCCTTCACCAGAGACTTTCAGCTGCTCTGCCTCTCACTTTCTCCTGGACCGCAGAACAAGTGTATATATTCATGATGCATAATGCAACACTTCCTTTCTTTTTATCCTACCTGTTCTTCCTGAAGAATCTATAACCCTCTATACTAATATTCCAGTCATAAGATTTATCCCGCCAAGTCTCTGTGATGCCAATTAAGTCATAATTTAGTTTATGTATTAATACTTCCAGTTTTCCTATTTATTCCCGAAAACCTTGCATTTGTTTATAGACATCTAAGATGTTGATCAGATTACTCCACTGTTTTCCTCTTGTTGCTCCTATGACCCAATTGTAACTTTTCATTCTCTCTCTTTCTCTCACTCACACTCACACACACCTAGTCCTCGGTTAAGGTCCACGTTTTTTATACATACCTATGGGCTTTTGTCACCTGCACCCTTTGAACCCCTTGCTGAACTTCTTATGGAAAAGACATTACTAATGAAGGTAGATCTGCCCAAAGAAGGGTTAAACTTTATTAAATCAGTCCGTGTTTGGAGGTCAGAATGACAGCTTCATATTTGGTTGCTGATAAGTAGTCATCCGGTTTGTCTAACTGCCTGGCTTGATAATGTGTTTTATAGTCTGGCTCAGAATGCTATCAGTACATAGTGCATTCTCCAGGTAAGAAGCTGTCCTTTGATTTTGTGAAGATAATGTGAGCTTGTTCTGCAGAGTGTAAGGGACTGAACCCTGCTGCAAGATTTTAATATACAGAAATGTTCTTGGTTTCCTTCCAGGGAGAGTGGAAATCTACAAATCTCCAATGTCAGGGGCTATAATTTTTTCTAGATATCATCTTTCATTTCTCAGAGACCAAGCACAAGTGCTGATATACAATGATCCTCAGTGAGGCAGTTTATTGGGCACGGCACATACTATAGAACTGCTTAAAGGGGTTGATCTGTATTCAGTCCATAGGATTTTCTTCAGGAATATTACTTTTTCTGTATGTGAAATGTTTTTCTGCATATTTCCATACACAGTAGTAAAATATGCCAATAAACTTTGTAAATAGGCCATTCATATGTTTTTGTAAGCATTTTATTTGAAATAACCACCCCATAAGGAGGTTTTGTCAAAGTTTAAAAAAACATAGTTTTAATGAAATCTAATAATAAAGGAAGTTTCTAATGTGTTGATAGTTTTCACTGTAGTATCCCATACATTAAGATTAACTCTTTACAATCAAATCCATAACCCTAAGGAGTACACAAATACCAACTGCATTAAATGGTGAAACTGCAGACACTTTTCATGCTACGTAGTAGTTAAGATGGAAGAAACTTTGAGTCGGGACTTCTGAGTTCTCCTCCTAGCTCTGCCCCTGATTTGCTGTGTAACCTTGGGTTAATCACATAGCTGCTCTGTGTTTCAGTTTCCATTATCCTTAAATTGTGGGTAATGATGCTTTCCTCCCTCTCTATGAGAGCCAGTTAATTAATGCTTATAATGCTCTTTGAGAGTCACTGTTAAATTATTTTAGAGTACAAAATGTTAATTTAAATCATAAGTGAAAGATTTCAGCCTGTAACAACCCAGAAAAATTGATTGTCCCTCATGATTGGAAATCCTTGTTAAACCTGTAGTATGTGTATTGAGTCAGGCTCTTTCCACACATGCTTTCAAATAATTATTTCCAAAAGTATTTTCATTGACTGCAGTGGGCATTGGATCAGATCTTAGTAAATTATGTTAAACTGAGTTTCCCAAATGTGTGGCCCATGGACCACTAGTGGGCCCACAGAGCACTAGCTAGTGAATTATAGAGAACTGGTTGGCTAATACAGTGCTGCTGCCTCCTCAAGTCCAGCTGCTAGTTTGCATTAAAACAGCTCAAAATGCCTGAAATACATTCATAATATTACTTTTTCCATGTAAACAATTCCTGTCGTTACCACAGGGATGTTATGTGATCATGAATGTGAGGGGAGTTGGTCCATGCAATTGCAAATAGGAGGGGAAGTGTCCATCAGACAATATCTTAATTACAATGTGGTCCACCCCATGCTAAACATCTGGTGTCTAGATTGAAAGTTCATTTTTTTGGCACGTCCAGTTATTTCTCATTCAGATCCCCATGTTAACAAAGATCCATTGTTTTTAATGTGTATGAATACAGTTTTTGCGTAACAAAAGTTCCAAGTCATTTAAGCATCAGTGAAAACAATCCATTGTGACAAATGCCAGTTGAACTCATACATTGTGTAACTTCACAAGTTTCTATGGAGAGTTGTTTATCTTCACTTTCTTGCTCTTTCTTTCACTTATTTTAAAGGTAAACTGCACTTTTCAAAATCAATTGTACTATTTTGTGCTGAAATGCACAATTAAGATGAGTAAGAGGGGCTATTAAAGTGTAGTGAACTATATTTTATTTCCATCGTGGGCTCCTCCTAAACTCATGGGTCACTGGGTCATAGCATGTCTCAGCTACCATGGAACTTGTCTGGTGCATGAGCTAGCCTATAAGCAGTCAGGTACCTTAAGTGTAAGTTTTTACATTGTGTGGTGTATTTTTGCAAAATCCCGTCTTTCCTATCCCCATTGTTAATTAGACTCTTTGTGATCTGAAGCAATGGGAAAGCTACAAAACCACATCATATAGTAAAACACCATTTACCTGGCATATTTTATACTGGGTCTATGATCCAGACAAGTTCCATAGTGGATCTGAGACATCATCATCCTAGTGCTAGCTTAGGTGTTGGATCTGGCACTCTACAATTTTAGGGGTCTTTAAATGGAAAGAAAAAGAGACCTTCAAAATCACACGTGTGTTAGGTGCATTTTGCTATTCGGGTATTCAACATGCAACTTTACACTTAGTTCATTTTAACAAAAAACTCCTGTGGGTCACCTTTTACATTATGTCTTCCAGATGAGTTATAAGTAATTGCCTGCTGAAATACATGGTGTCACTTAAAATTATGCATACATTTAATCTTTTTTATGGATAGTCTTTGGGGATTAACTAACTGGTGCTTAAATTGTCTCTAATTTTTTTTAAAAAAACTCTAATTCTACTGATTGGTCATTTGTTTTACCTATCTCAGGAAAGAAAGCAACACTAAACATGACAGTCAGTAAAGTTTTATTGTGTGTGTGTATTCAGTGTATTAGCTATTAAACCAAACTTTAGGTGGAATATATACAAACCTGATTTGATTTATTTTTATGTTTATCACTGTGGCTTTGAGACTAAAAATAAAATAGTGTCTGATTTTGATTTAGATCTGTCCCTGGGGACAGCACACAGCTGCCTATCACCGAGGATACATCAGTGTAGGAGGATTAACTGTTCACATGCACTTTAAACATCAAAGTGTTTATATGAAGTCATGGAAAATGAGTAATTCGTTTTATCATACTCTGTCTGAACATAATGCCTCTTAAAAAATAAATAAACTTTTATTTTAAAAACAGAAACGATTAATATCATTAACTGAATGGAACAGTGTGTTTTTAAGTAAATTAACATGGATGCTGCTTCTATCAGTACAATTGGAGTTCTTTCCACTTATCAGTACCATCAGTGCACTGTATCAGTACCCTCTGTTCCCTGCTAAATAATGAGCAGACAGACATGATTGCTCTCTTCAGGATTACTTGTATGCATTATGGCACATAGTTTGCTGCTTTCTGGAAAATAATTAGCAGCATTTAATTGCCCTCTGTGTCAGGTGTTTCCACCATTCTTTTTAGCATTTTGTTCTGTGTGGCTAAACTCTAAACTCTTTTAATAGAGAAGAGTGTAGTCATTAATGATATAAATGCAGCACTTAATCCATATTATGGAGGTTACTGTGCATATTATTAAATCATTGTCACACCACTTCTATGGGTCAGCTAAAAGCTTAGCCTTCTTTTCTTCTTTCCCTCCCTCTCTTTGACTTGTTCTTTGTGCTGCCTCCCTCTTTATTGCAGTTCTCCCTCTCTTTGGTTTGTTTATTTTGCTTTTTCCATTCCCCCATCCCCAAAATGTCTTCCTAGGGTCTTATGGGACATATGTTATGTGCCTTCTGTGCCTCAAAATGAGATACATTTGGGAGTGTACAAGTTATCCTATGCAACTCAGATCATAAATTACTCTGTGGAGTTTGAACTTCTTTTTAAATTAACATATATAAATTGAATGCTGTCTTGAGGGCTTTTAAAATGAGAATCTGAGTTTTCATTTTTTTTAAAAGTATAAAACCGTTGTGGATGCAAAGTAAAGCTTTAAAACATGAAGAGAGTATAACTGCTGCCTGCCTGAGTCTGCAAACAGTCTGAAACATGAGATCCAAGACGTGTGAACTGCCCTTTCTAAAACTTGCTGCCACTCCAAAGAGGTGCAGGATAATGGCATAGGCCTGATGTTAAGGGGGCTCCATGTGAGCTGTGCCTAGGACCCCCAGTGAGCTTTAATTCAGCCCCACATGAAAGTTAAATCTCAAATGAAAGCTGCTTCGCTGTTTGGAAGTCTAGTACTTCAGGAAGATAAAGGAGTTAACGTATACAGTAAACTAAAGCTTTTTAAAGTTTGATTTGGCTTGTAAACCAAGAAAACAAAAGATGTTTAATTTTGTAAGGTGTTTTTGTTCAAAGTCAGTAGTTTTACAGTCCTTTTCATGTGATGGGATGTTCCTGAAAGGTATTGTTCCTCTAAGGGCTTGTCTACACTGGCAAGTTTCTGTGCAGTAAAGCAGCTTTTTGCGCTCAAACTGCAGGCGTGTACACCCTGCCAAGCCACTTTGTGCGCAGAAGCTCCTCAGTTGCAACGCTGCAAAACAACCCACCTCGATGAGAGTCATAAGGCTATTTGCGTAGAGGCTCCAGCACTCTGTTGCCAGTATAGACACTAGATTGCTTTCTGCACTGTAATTGGCCTCCGGAGCTGTCCCATAATGCTTCAAGTGACTGCTCTGCTCATTGTTTTGAACTTATCTGCCCTGGAGACATGCGCCCCTCCTCTTTCAAAGCACCGTTTCTGACAACTGTTGAGTGCTGTGCTGATATGCTCCAGAACACAAAGCAAACCACTAATGTGGAATGCTTGTGCTGTTGAACACAGAGGGGTGTGTGTGTGCGAGAGAGAGAGAGAGAGAGAGAGAGAGGTGGGGGCCGATGTCTGGGTTTCCCCCACCCCCTACTTCAGGACTGGTTGCTTCCTGCCGCTGTCTGAACTTACAGCATGCTGACACACACTTTGTCCCCCAAAACACACTGTCTCTCTCCTCCTCCCTCCATATACAAACACACTCTCTGTCACACACTAACACCCACCCACACACACACACACGTCAATTGAAAAGCAGCTGGCAATGTAGTAGGATGCCCATGGAACAATGGGATTGGGAAACCTGCATCATGTGACACTGTGCCTGCCCCATGAGACATTGCAAACCCTTCCCAAAGCACCCTATGGCCAGTTGCACAGTGGGATAGCTACCACAATGTACTGCTGTGTTTGCCGTTGCAAGAGCTGCTAATGTGGATGCGCTCCAGCGTCACAAGGAGCACAATGTGGACATGTAACAGCAGTTTAATTACATCATTTTAATAAAAGTGGTATAACTTATGGTGCAGAAACTTGCCAGTGTAGACATACCCTAGGATGACTGCTGAGCAGTAGGGGCTGATGTTTTGTTTCACACATAGTTAACTTTTCCATTCATGAAAGCTGGCAGATAGATGGCTGGTGAGAATCTGCTGTGTCTTTCACATATCCCTCCACCTTTCAAACCCACATACAGACCAGGACCACAAACTACTCTGGGAAGAAGTAGCAAACCATGCAACTCATCGTAAATTAATGGAGTGGAAAATCAAGGCTTTGATGAACATAAGGCTACTGTAAATGAAGCATGCAGTATGAATGAGTACAGTTTCATTGTGGGAGAGGAGCAATTGTGGGCAGTTTAATGAGGGAGATGCTTAGAGATTGATAGATACTTCTGGGCAATTTTAACCTGAAACAGAAAGGTATAGTCAGACCCAGTTTGAAAAACTTGATTTAGGTATTTTACAGATATAAAAACAGTTCTACATTAAAATCTGTGGAAAGCACTTAATCAGGATGTGATTACCATATCATTGTTTGCAGGGTGGAGGTATAGAGAACAGAGTGTGCTTTTGATTAATTTAATTTTTGCAAATTATAAGAGTTTGAGCAGTAAAGAACCAGATGTGGTGTATGAGGAAATAATTCCTTTATTTCTTTAACGTGTTCTTAACGTGAACTTTGAAGGTAAATCAATAATTTGACTTTAAAACATTTTCAATAGGACTTAATAAATTAAATTACAAGACATTCATCTGAAAATAAGAAATATACAATCCAGTTTTGTCTAGGCTTAGATAAGCCTTGCAAAATTATCATGAAAATTTACCAGCCAGGTTCAAAATCTGCTCACTCACCATTCCCATTTTGGTGACGATAAAGAAAGAAATGTTTCACTTGTTATCAAAAATATTTCTCACTTTGGGTTTGAATTTTGCAAGACCAACTTTTATTAGCTCACTGTTCAAAGATAATTAGAATCAGGGTTTAAATTCAGCCAGAGCTGTCCAGGGCAGAGCTCCAGTAAATATTTTCAACCCCCCTGGAGTTTTTATAGCATGTTGTGGGAGGAGAGGGGCACCTCCGGGAAATATTCAGTAAGAATTTTACACCTGATTAGAATGAATATACACTTAACTTTCCTTTCCATCTCTTTGGTATTATCTCTTCTAAACAATTTGTTATGGTAAGTTTTCAGTCTCACAGTTCACCACTTTTCTTTGTATTGTATGTCCTCAAATTCTTCCAGCTTCAAGAAGTGGCTCACTTATCTGAGAGCATTTTTTCTTGTATAGGTTTTTCCATATCTGTACCCATGGTGCCTTTCAAATAAGATTTTGAAACTCAGGCAAAATAATGCAACAGTAATATCAGGTGAAAAGACAAAATCCATGGTTTTAAATTAAAATGTATCAGATTTACTCTGAGCAATTCAATTATATTGATTTTAGCAGTTACTTAGATTTCTTGCTGGAACAAGTTAATGTGCATCATCAACTGCATCTTCATGCATGTTCCATCCTGCAGCTTAATTCAGAGGTCTACAAGTGATAGAAACAGAAGAGGGAGTATTCCACTTTTATTTGACATGTTGAGTTGCAACAAGCATGTTTTCTGCAAATGTTTGGCCCACTTTCAGCAAATTTGTTATATAACTTTATTGAAACATCTCCCTGGTGAATTTTATACAACTGCATTTGCCTCTAATCACTGCAAACTGAAAAGGTACATATACCATAATGATTTCATCCTACTTCACCATGGATAATTATGAATGTAGGTCCTTTATTATTCTTTGTCCACTTCTAAGGTATAATTTATATCTGGTCTTCTTTACAAATAAGCTCAAATCCTTTAAAAAATTAAATGAATACACCACTTAAGATCCCAAATCATTTACAGATTGTTTGTAGATTAAACACTTACAGATACATTTTGTGATTTGGAGTCAGCAAAACGACAGTGTTTTTAGCATAAAATGTGTAGATTCAATGTATGAATGAAAACACCCTCTGATGTGCCCATTTATTGATACTAATAAAAACAAATGCTGTATGTGTAAAGTCAAAATATGGACTTTACAGTCTGAACTCACTCTGATTACTTAAAGAGTCTATGCTTAGTCTTCCCCAGACAGTGGTCCCCAAATTTTCTCTGCAGAATCATGTAACACCTTAAACATATTAAAAATATATAGTAGTAAAGTAGTTTATTTTTATTATTTTTACTGATATTTTTTAGTTTTTTAAGAGCCCACTGTATTTTGGAAAACCTGCACCAAGACTTGATAAAACATCTTTAATTAAGCAGTTTATCTAGATTTATATTGTAAACATTTACGTACCTTATTTAAAAAAAACAAACACCCTTTTTAGGCCTATAGCAGACAGGTTATTTTTCACATGTTGATATTTCTCCTCAAAGCACTGCCTTTCAAAGGGCTACTCATCCTCACCCTCACCAGTTTACTCCTTCTCATCGGCACTGAGCAGAGATGCCTCTCCCTTGCCTTCAGAGGGGGACACCTGGAACAGTATTGATGGTTCCTTGCCAAGAGTGCTGCCCCAGGCTAAATAGGAATGGCACTGGGCCAGATTCCTAAAGCGTGCCATCTTGACCATACCCACCTTACTGGGGACCATCATTGTACATGCCCTAGAGCAGATCTCTCTCTCACGTATCCAGAAAAAGGGTGAGATCCTACTGTCCATCAGCTTTCCTGGACAGATCTGTAATACCAGAGCCTGATGTTACCCTCCGGCAGATGGAGTTAATGGAAAGCCAGCAGTGATCCTCAGCTCCACCCAGAGTTGTCATCTTCATCACCTGATGAGGTAATGACACCAGTCCCTACCCTGCCGGGTGATGACTTCAAAGCCTTCCAGGAGTTTCTATCCTATATAGCAGAGACCCTGTGCATCAACAGAGTTACCCAAGAGAAGTCCCACCAACTGTTTGGTATTCTCAGCTGCACTACTTGGGCCAGGATTGCCCTGCCCATCAATGAGGGCGTAATGGAGCCAACTAAGGCACTGTGGCAAACCCTGGCCACTCTTCCTCCGACCTCTGAATGCCTGCAAAAAGGGATATCAGGAGACTCTAAAAGGCTTCAAACATCTTTATGTCCACTCAAACACAAAGTCCTCACTAGTATCTAGAGTCCAGCAGAAATCCAGATCTTCATAAGATACTCCTAAGGGCACAGACTCAAATAAATTAGACTTGTTTGTGTGCAAAGCATACTCCTTGGCCTCATTTCATCTCCAGGTGGTGAACTACCAGGCCTTGTTCATGAAATATAACTTCCTCATGTGGGAGAGGTCTCTCCCTTCCTGACAAAGATCCCACCTCAGTACAGGGAGGAGTTTAAAAAAAAAAAAGGTCAAATAGTTGCAAGCATGGCACCGCAAACAGCCATGGATGACATGGCTATGAGGTTGATGGCCACAGATACCATGATGACATGGATGCTTGGCTGCTAGTGTCAGCGATACCCAAAAGGAACAATCCACCATTGAGTTCCTGCCTTTTGAGATCAAAGAACAATGAGGTGCTCCATTCCTGAAAGACTCAAAGGCTATGTTAAGGTCCTTAGGGATTTACACTCCAGCTCTCTACCTGAGATCTTATAAATATCAGCCCCAACAGAGACAAAGGTCACAGTCATACTCTATGGGCCTACAACCTGAATGTCAGCCTCCTGAAAGATCCCAGTACTTTCGCAGACATCCATCCTTGACTTTCTCTGTTACTTACCTGACAGTCATAGAGGCAGCTGCTTTGATAAGAGTGTTTAGAGACACACCAGAGCTGATCGAAACCCTCTCTTTACCCTCCAGAGCCATCTTGCCCCTTTCCACTGAGCTTGGTCCACTGTGATATCAGACACATGGGTTAGAGACATCATCAACAAGGCAATGCTGTTCATTTCCACTTTACCTACTACCCACCTCCCTTCCCCTTTCCTCTTCAGAGACCCTTTTGTGATGCTCAGATGTTCAACCCAGACAGTAAGAGGTTGTGTCACCACCTGCCCTGCAACTCTTGGTTCCTTAAATGTAATGCAGCTGTGGCTCACACCCTGACACTAACAGCCAGCATACAAGCATGCAGGTCACATCCTGGCTTCTACTGCCCAGTCACTTTTTACAGGGTGACCGCAACACCCGCCAGTCCCAAATTTCCCCAAAACCATCTGCCCTGGAGTGTCCAGCTCTCTCGCTGAACGCGTGCAGAAGTTAAGTTCGCTGCTCCCGTAAAAAGAGAGCACCCCCTGGCTGATTACCTTAACTAGGGTTAACAAATAGTCTGTTTTAATCAAAGCACTGAATTGGTTTATAGAAAACATAAAGCAAGTTTATTAAACAAAAGGTCATAGGTTTAAGTGATAACTAATAAAAGGAATAAATATAGAAAGTGTTAAAAGAAAACAAAAGTAAAAATACACTTCTAAGAGTAAAACTTAATTATATGATCCTTGTTCACGATGGTTTCCCTACTTACAGCAACTTTTCCAGCATGACTAGCTGTTGCATCCAGGATCCACCCTTACAGAACCAGAGTGCTGGTTTCTTTGTTCCTTCAAGAGATGGATGCCAAAATGGCTTTCTGTCCTTGTTTATATCTTCCCAAAGTCATTGACCTTGCTTCAAGAGGCAGGGAAGGCTTCCTGGAGTTGCAGTCTCCATCCCCATCAAGATTATTAGGTGGTCAGTTTTTCCCGCTTGCTCTCATGATGGCTTTGTCTACCTTGATTGTAAATGTGCTTTCATGGTCTGTGCCTGATGACCAGGTTGGTCAGACAAGTAAATATGCATTCCTATGTCTAGGGCAGATGGGGCTTATGCATTGCTTGTCAAACACATTTAAAGAACATAATTCTATCACATATTTATAATTCATTGTGCACATCCTTCACATATATTACACAAATATTAAGGATCAGTGAGTTAGTTTTCCAGTGAGATATTACATGCCACTTTTTGGGTATATATCATGACAACAACGTGTTAAGTGTAATGAGTATGTCAGGCCTGACAACAGTTGCTGACACAGAGTAGTGAACCACCAATGGGCCTCTTGTTTCACACCTCACGACAATCCAATTACATACAGAAGTGGCCTCATTGCTTTATCTCAGCACTTTACAGGTATCACAGGAGTACAAGGGAAAAGGCTTCTAACTCCTGATACTTCATCGTCCCATCCTCAAACAACTCCAAAGCAAATACATATGCCTCCTCAGGTTCAGGATGGTAACACTTGCTTCTGTCATTCCATCTCTCCAGGGTCAGATTGGTTATTGGCTCTCACCTTACAGGAAGCATCCTTCCACATTCACTTGGCCCCCAGGAAGTACTTGAGATTCATACTGGGGCCAAATCATTATCAGTACAAGGTACTGCCATTTGGACTCTTCAGAACACTGAGAGTCTTTACAAAATATTTAGTCATGGTAACACCCCACTTGATAAGACACTTCCTAAGCAAACAACCAGTGACCAATCATGCATGGTCCCTGTGGAGATCCATCATAAAGTTGAAATTCCGTATTTGTGAGATTTCCATGATAGACCAAGGATAATGCCAGAATATCTTTTCCAGGGGTGGACAGGAGCCAGAGCTCATTGCCTGATGCCTTCCTTCTGCAGTGGAACCTAGGCCTTCTTTATAACTTTCCACTGATTCCCTTGATTCATCGGGTGATTTCCAAAATCAAAAGAGAACAAACCACAATCATTCTTGTGGCTTCATACCAAGAGAGATGGCTTTGGATAATACACCTGCTACAGATATCCTGTCAGCTGCCAATGCATCTCCCCCACTCCCTGGATTTGCTTGCACAGCACCAGCCTGATAGCCTATCCAGACGCAAAGTCACTGCATCTGATTAATTTGCCCAGATGTTAGCTGGGTAAGTAACATAGACAGGACTGTTCTAGAGAAGTCCAGGAGATCCTGTTATAGAGCAGGAAGACATCCACCAAAAGGACTTGTGCATCAAAATGGAAGAGATTCTTGATTTGGACCTCTCCATAGGGCATGGACCTTAGGCAGGCTACAGTACCAAAGATCTTCCATTGCTTGCTGCATCTGAAACACTCTGGCCTTATGGTCCACCTTCCAGCAATCTTTGCTTACCATATGCCAGTACAGTCATGCTTGTTCTTCTTATACCCCAGAGCACTGAAGTTCCTCAAGGTCCTGCTACATACTTATCCACTAATAAGAGAACCTTCTCTTGCCTGGAATCTCAACATTGTCCTCTTGAGATTCATGTGCTTTCCCTGTGATCCTCTGTCAGAATACATCTTACTTCAGCTCACTCTGAAGATGGTCACCCTTGATGCTGTCACTTCAGCTAGGTGAGTGATTGAGCTCCAAGCACTTCTGGCTGACCCCCTCTACATGATATTTCATAGATACAAATTGATGTTGTATCCTCACCCTAACGTCATCCCCAAGATGGGGTCTCACAGTTCCATCTCAATTAATCAATCAATTTGCCTGTCTTCTTCCCAATACCCAATTAACATTGAGAGAGAAGTTACAGATGCTCGACGTTTCCAGAGTCTTACTTTACTACATGGACAGAACCAAACTAATCATATTGTCTCCCCATTTATTTCTCGCTATAGCCATCCATTCCAAAGGCCAGGCCACCTTATCACATCTAATATCTAAGTGGATAATGCAACATATCTTTCTGTGTTGCCAGCTGGCTGCTGTACCTCTCCCACTGAACATCAAGGGTCATACCACCAGAGCTCAAGCAACATCCTCTGCCTGCATCAGAAATGTGCCAAATTCTGAAATCTGCAAGGTGGCAACACATAGTAACCCACTGACCTTTGTCAAACATTATGGATTGGACTTAGCCACGAGGGCAGATGCCAAGTTTGGGAAAGCAGTACAACAATCATGGTTCAGCTGATGCAGCTGATAATGCTTCATCCCACCATCCAGTGAGGGTGCTACTTGCCTATCACATACAGTGGGATCCATGCTGGCATACACTCAAAGGAGAAAGAACACTTACTTACTCTATAGTAATTGCGGTTATTTGACCAGCCCTCCATTTCCTGCTTTCAGAGACCTCAGTGAACATGGGCTTTGAATTGCAGGGGAACTGATGGAGGATTGCAGCTGCTCCAACTTTGATGTCCTTGCATTGGAGCATGAGAAGCCATGCGGTGCTTGCAAAGCCCCAATGGATACTGCTATTCAATAGACTCTGATCTCATGCTTGTGAGACTTATATGCACTTACAGTGCGATTCGCACTGACAGCAACATCTCAAAGAACCACAGTTACTGTAGGGTAAGTAATCATTCTTTTCTCTGTTTCGGATAAGTTTTGAATATGGCTTTAGTTGAATTATACAGTTGCTGATCTCCTGTTTGGCTGACACCAATACACTGATGAGGATCACAGAAGACACTTTGTTTTTCTGAGGGAGAGCTATTACTAGTGTGCTTTCTATGAGCTGAGCAGATGAACATCCTGGACTTTTTTCCAGATTTTTTTAAATTGAGCAAAAAATAATAATTTTATACCCTGAAGACTGTTGTTATTAGACCTAGAAAGTGAGTTTTTGAGCATATACCACACTTTGTTTTTATTTGTTATATGCAGTTTCACAAAGAGAAACAGTCCTCTGAAAAAGATGAGACAGGCCTGCTTCCCTTTAGAATATTGCCTTGTTAAATCTGTTTATCTGTATAGTTAGGAAACTGTTGCACATTCTATTTTTTGATGTTTTCGTCTTCACATTATAGTAAGGTTTGGTACTACTGAGATTTTAAACTGTCTGGGACAGGAACTGTCTTTTGTTGTGGGTGTACGGTGCAATGCAAATAGCAACTGCTTTCGGGCTGCCATCTGAGTGTGTCTTCCATTGCTCCTTTGTCATTAGAGACCCTTTTATCTCTGTTAGGTGATTGAGGTTTGACTCCAACTATGCTGTTGAAGAACTGCACCTTTTGCTATATTTCAGTCTGATACAGATTGATTCTCTTTGGGAATAAAGGAGGCTTGTAAAGCCATATTAAATCTCTGTTTGACCAAGGAAGTGTACCTTTTCCTTCCTAATGCTGACCATATAAAGTTTTTATGCATTAGTTATTTTGCTTCTATGACTTTTTGGGTGACCTTTCATCTGATGTAGATTGTTGCCTTCTGGGGCAGGCTGCACTAAACATGTAATAGCCCTGCTTAGAGCTATCCACTTGTTTCTTTCTTTGTATCTTGGTAAAATTAAAGGTGTCACTGTCACTCTAAAAGCTTGGTCTGGGACCTAGATAGGATGGTCTTGCCGTCTGGTGAGCTGAACTCTCCAGGATGAGCAGCAGAGCTTCCTTAGTTGAAGGCCTTTTGCCCAGTTTGCACAGATTTCAGAGCATGTTGTCATTTGACTTTGTAATTGATTAATTTTGTGTGGCTTGTGGGGTTTTACTTAGTTTTGGTTTATACTTCAGCTTGCAGCAGCAGTAATAAGGTTTATGGTTCTTTGCAGATTAGGAACTAGAGTAAAAGAACCCGATGCAGAGTAATGTACCGGTAATTTATACCTCCATGTGCCAGTGAGACCTCTTCTGCCAAAGGAAGTATTCACTCAAAAAGCAATGTTTCTTCTACGTGTCCTTCAGCAAGTAGTGAAGGGACAGCCTTTGAACTTCCAGAGGAACCTGGTCAGTAGGAAGGCTGAGGAGATGCTCAGTATTATTGCATGCACCATCTAACCTAGCCACACGCCTTCCCTGGATCTTACCACCCACTTGTTTTCAATTGTGCTCAACTTGCTATAGGTTAGATTTGAACCATTGACGTAGAGATGAAATGCTGCCTATGTATCCTGCTATTGATTCACTGCCCGAAACTTTCTGCAATATTTAGTAGATATATTTCTACTGCAAAAAATATAAAATTTTGACTATACATATTCTTTGCATAATTCTTAACTGTAAATGTTTCTATTTATGAAAAATGACTGTGGTTCATTCCTCTTGGGGGTGGGGGTGTACATACACACACACTTCTGTTGCAGATATACAAAATAATATTTTTGTTAAATCCACTTCACTATTATAATTACAATACAAAGAAATTGTAGCTTCTTTCTGCATAATATCACTAAGATATGGCCTATTCTATCCAGCCACACATCAAGTGCTTAAAGAGCTCCGAAAAAAGTGGGAGGGGATCATGATCCCCACATCTGCCCATCTCCCTGTCCAGTGCTCAATTCTGACCCCAGTGCCCAAATCAATCCTGTCCCTTCAGCCCTCCCATCTGTTCTGCCCCCTCCAGCCTCATCTCTGCTCCTCCTGCAGCCCATGGATTTTTTCACATCCATCTTCTAGGCCTAGTGGGGGGCCTGCAGCAGGGATCCCTTCTGACCCTTCCAGGCTGGGGGAGCAGCTCCAAGAATTCTTCATCCTCCTCTGCCCTTTCCAAGCCTCATGTTGCAGGGAAGAAGAGGGGAGGAGCAGAGGAGCCATCCAGTTGTTCCCAGGAGAGGCTGGGGAGGTGGGAGCGTAGCTGCTCTGAGCTACTGTGCTCTTTCTGCTCTTCCCCTCCTCCATCAGAATGGTGTGGGCTTTTGAGGGGAGGGGCAGCGAGCTCTGCCTGCTTTCTGCACTAGCTCTGATTCACTGCTGTACTCCAGGAGGTGGGCAAGTAAGTGGTGAAGGCAGCTAGTCATAGAGGGTTTTCTCCAGTTTGTACTAAAAATGTGCACCCTTCAGCAACCCATAAAAAGAATAGGAGGACTTGTGGCACCTTAGAGACTAACAAATTTATTTGAGCATAAGCTTTCATGAGCTACAGCTCACTTCATCGGATACATTCAATGGAAAATATAGTGGGGAGATTTTATATACACAGAGAACATGAAACAATGGGTGTTACCATACAGACTATAACAAGAGTGATCAGGAAAGGTGAGCTATTACCAGCAGGAGGGGGTGGGGTCGGGGGAACCTTTTGTAGTGATAATCAAGTTGGGCCATTTCCAGCAGTTGACAAGAACAGTAGGAGGGGAAATAAACAAGGGGAAATAGTTTTACTTTGTGTAATGACACATCCACTCTCAGTCTTTATTCAAGCCTAAGTTAATTGTATCCAGTTTGCAATTTAATTCCAATTCAGCAGTCTCTTGTTGGAGCCTGTTTTTGAAGTGTTTTGTTCAAGAATTGCCACTTTTAGGTCTGTAATTGAGTGACCAAAGAAATTGAAGTGTTCTCCAGCTGGTTTTTGAATGTTATAATTCTTGACGTCTGATTTGTGTCCATTTATTCTTTTACGTAGAGACTGTCCAGTTTGACCAATGTACATGGCAGAGGGGCATTGCTGGCACATGATGGCATATATCACATTGGTAGATGCGCAGGTGAACGAGCCTCTGATAGTGTGGCTCATTGTGGATGTTATTAGGCCCTATGATGGTGTCCCCTGAATAGATATGTGGACACAGTTGGAAATGGGCTTTGTTGCAAGGATAGGTTCCTGGGTTAGTGGTTCTGTTGTGTGGTGTGTGGTTGCTGGTAAGTATTTGCTTCAGGTTGGGGGGCTGTCTGTAAGCAAGGACTGTGCTGTCTCCCAAGATCTGTGAGAGTGATGGGTCATCCTTCAGGATAGGTTGTAGATCCTTGATGATGTGCTGGAGAGATTTTAGTTGGGGGCTGAAGGTGATGGCTAGTGGCGTTCTGTTATTTTCTTTGTTGGGCCTGTCCTGTAGTAGGTAACTTCTGGATACTCTTCTGGCTCTGTCAATCTGTTTCTTCACTTCAGCAGGTGGGTATTGTAGTTGTAAGAACGCTTGATAGAGATCTTGTAGGTGTTTGTCTCTGTCTGAGGGGTTGGAGCAAATGCGGTTGTATCGTAGAGGTTGGCTGTAGACAATAGATTGTGTGATGTGGTCTGGATGAAAGCTGGAGGCATGTAGGTAAGTATAGCGGTCAGTAGGTTTCCAGTATAGGGTGGTGTTTATGTGACCATTGCTTATTAGCACCGTAGTGTCCAGGAAGTGGATCTCTTGTGTGGACTGGTCCAAGCTGAGGTTGATGGTGGGATGGAAATTGTTGAAATCATGGTGGAATTCCTCAAGGGCTTCTTTTCCATGGGTCCAGATGATGATGATGTCATCAACGTAGCACAAGTAGAGTAGGGGCATTAGGGGACGAGAGCTGACGAAGCGTTGTTCTAAGTCAGCCATAAAAATGTTGGCATACTGTGGGGCCACGCGGGTACCCATAGCAGTGCCACTGATTTGAAAGTATACATTGTCCCCAAATGTGAAATAGTTATGGGTGAGGACAAAATCCAGCCACCAGGTTTGCAGTGACATTATTGGGGATACTGTTCCTGACGGCTTGTAGTCCATCTTTGTGTGGAACGTTGGTGTAGAGGGCTTCTACAAAACTAACACTCTCATCCAGGTTCTTATCATCTCACATCTCAGTTAGTGCAATGTCCTTTTCTTGCCTCACTCATACCCAGTCAGAATGCTTCTGCAGGGATCATTTTCCTAGCATGTTGCTTTAACCTCATCACCGTTCTCCTTGCTTCCTCCTTCTGGCTCCCTCCTCTCTGTCACATCAAACAAGCTAGTTGTTTGCGCTTTCAGGACCCATCCCAACCCATCCCTACCCTGCCTATCATCTCTCATTCTGTATCAAAAGATTGACTCGCACCTCATTTGGTCTATGATGCCAGTCTCCATTGTCTGCTTGTTAAATTTTTAAACAAGCTCCGTCATGCTTTCTCCATGCAGCCCCTCACGCTTGACAGGAGCTCCCTGTAAACTTCCATAGAGCTATTACATTCTCCTCTTTCAAAACCCCCTTAAAACTTTCCTTTGTTAGGATGCCTACAAAAGCTGTACCGTGTTTTCAGCTGTTGGGGTCCTGAGACCACAACCTATCATGCTGACCAATATTGTCTCATTGTTTTCTTGTATTTGTCAGTATTAATCTATTGTCTCTTGTCTTAAAATTAGCTTTTAAGGTCTTTGGAGCAGGGACTGTCTTCTGTTTGTACAGAATCTAACACAATGGGGTCTGGGTCTATGTCTGCTAAATGCTATGGCTATGATGATGGTGATGGTGATGATGATGATAATTAATAATAAGATGAAAATCAGAAATTACAGCCCTTGTGAATAAGAATCATTGCAATCAAGAAATTGATGAAAAATTATTTATAGATGCTCATGATAACAGAGCAATTTGTTGACAATTGCATTACTGTTGTCATTTTTAGCTGTAAGTAGACATTATTTTTACACTGAGTAGTTTAATGACACAAACACAGATATTTACATAAATCCTGGAGGCTACAACATGTAAAGGGAATTTTAGTGTTTCAGACTTCAGAATAGGGTTGAAAGCATTTATCAAACTTTTATAATGCTTCTTTTTTCTTGTGTTCTATTCTTCAGAGTACCCGAATGGCCTTGGACCATCTAGAGTCTGTTCCTGAGAAACTGAGCCTTTTGGAAGATTTCAGAGATTTTGGAGTGAGAAAGTTTTCACTTGTCTCTCAGTATTTCTGAATTGTTGAGAATAATTGACAACTTCCTGATGTGCAAAGAGAAATCTATCACCTAAAGGACATACAATGAAATCTAAACTACAGTATTCCAATTTTAACTCATATAGTAATAATGGGGTTTATTTCCTACTCTTGAGGAATTAGTTGAAAATCGTGGAATTAGTTTAACTTTATACTGGTAAGGAAATACTGGAATAAGAACAGATTTAAAAATTTTATTAAAGCTAACATTAAAAAAATTATATAATACGTAGGTTGGGAAAAGAGTGTTTGTACATTGGGGTATAGTGCTTAGATTAGCCACAAATATAAAGTTAGTTTTTAAGTTATATGACTACATTATGAAACTTTCAGTTTAGGCAAGCCAAGATAATTGAGTAAACTATTTCAAGGACTGTTGCTATAGTCTTTACTGACTTGTTCAAAATAGGTTGATGTGGTGCCTTTTTTATTAGTGATTATAACTTCTGCATCAATAATTAGAAAGAGGCAGGTTATTGTTTGATTTTTGTATAGACATAACATCCTGCTGAGTGCCTGTGCTTTCATAACTCAGGTCATTTATTGATAAGCCTGTGAAAACTGCATAATAAGCATAAAAGCTGTTTGAGAGTCAAGTTTGTTCATTATGTTAGGTAGATACATCCTCATATATTGAGGGGAAAATCAAGCACGAAGTTCAGTATGCCAAATTGATGAACATTGTCACATCATCTTGAACATCAAATGCTATCATTACTTTCTATTAATGTATACTCCAATGTTTAGGAGTGCAACTCTTACATGCAAAGTGCGTTCTTTGGAAGGTTACAATATGTGTTCCAGATCTTCCACATTCTGTTTGACAGTTCCAAGGTTCAAGAATGACTTAGGTCACAAGGCACCAATTCAGCAAAACACTTAAGCATGTGCATAAGTTCCACAGAAGCTGATGAGCTTTGCAGAATCAGGTCCCAGCAGAATGAATGTAGTGGTCTCAGTCTCATCCTTAGACTGTTTGCAGCATTGTGCTATTCGTTTTTCCGGCTTAGTGGTGTATTAACAGAGAGATTGTTGTGCATGATGAAGGGAAATGCATTAGTAATACAGAACAATGCAATTTAATGGCCAAAACCTGTTTGCTGTACTCAGGCAAGTAGTCCCACTGATTTTAATAAGACTACTCTTTTGAGAGAGGTAAGCAGAATTTCACTTTATTTTATGTACTTCACTTTTTATCTCAGACAAAACATTTCCTAAAGCACTTTACAGAGTTAAATTGTAGCACAAAAGGGAGAGAGAAGGGAGTTTAGAAATTATATTTGAAGGTTGAAGAGCAATTGGTAATTGATTAGCTGTAACGATACGGAGAGGCTGAGTGGGGTTGTAATGCTTACATGCTAACCTGGCATACAGCCTGGGTTATAAATTCTTTGGCTTACACAGCCCTTGCCATCATCTTTTGCATGTGAAGCACTACACAACTTTTTGGCATTGTAGGAATAATAATGGGTCAAATCATAAAGTCCTTCAGATTTTACTCAGTTACTTGATGATTTCAATAAGAATTTTGATTGTGTAAGGACTTTAGGATTTCAACAAATAATAACAACAACAGTAATACAGTTAGCTCTTATTTAACCGTCATCTGTAATAATTCACTTTGAATTATTAAATCCATTCATCCCAGTTTTTAACATATCTTCCCAACAAATCCAGAAAAGTGAGTAGAAATAGCTGATGTTTGCAGTAAATTTCCTGTATAGTTTCTATACTTGGTTTCTGACCCAATACCTAGAAAAGTGTGTTTTTTTTCACAGCACAGCTGTCAAATAAAGATATATGGTTGTCTTGACTCATGGGGACATACTGACATTGTTAAGAGAGAGCCTGTCAAGGCTGGTAAGCCTACAATTAGATCTTTTGGGGCTTAATGGCTAAATTGCTGTGCTGTAATTCTTTTACATTCATGAGAGCCACACAAAATTAGGAAATTCTATTCTGAAAACCTGTTGTTGTTTTCGAAAGTAGAGTTGGGAACCCAATAGCTCAAACAAACTTTCAAATCTGAATTATTTAAAACATCCATCAGTGAAAATGCATATTAATTTTCATTTATTTTCTATATAGAATCTTTCATACTGAGAGATCCACAAGCACTGCACACATTATGTTTATGGGGGACACTGTATTCTGGTCTTTAAAGCACAAGGCTGTGAGTTAGGAGACCTTGGGGCTGATTCAGACTTCATCTTGGTTTTACATCAGTGTATGTCTGTTGTCTTCAGTCGAGCTCTGATTAGAGCTGGGTGAATAACTGATTTTTTTGGTTCATTGGCAGTTCCTCCTTCTGATGTGGAACAGGAATTTGAACTTGGGTTTCATGCATTGCAGGAGAGCACCCTAGCCACTGAACTATAGGATATTCTGGTCTTTCTTAGTCTCTCCCTGTTGAAGTTCTTCCACTTTTGATGAATAATTAACTAGTAATTGGAGTAGGGACTTGAACTAGAGTCTTCTATATCTTAGGGGAGTGTCCTAACCACCAAGCTATAGAGTAATTCTCACATTTTTTCACTGGCCCAATGACTATTCATTGTTATTCATAGTAGCAATTCATAGTATTTCATAATTTGTTTATAAAAAGTGGAACACCTTCAGTGGGAGAGAGTGAGAGACCCACAACAGAATATCCCATAGCCTAATGGTTAGGCTGTCTCTTGCAAGTTGGGGCTACTCTAGTTAAAATCCCTTCTCCACATTAGGTGGAGGGGGGGAATTGAACCTGGGGCCACATCTCACATGATTGTACTAACCACTGGGCTAAAAATTATGAAGAAGTGCACCAGCAACACCACAACCACCACCTCCTCTGGTAGTTTTGTGAATGGCACCTTACGCTCCAAATATATTTGGCAAATTCAAATCAAATTTGCAAATAGTTTTGGTTCAGCCCAAACTGTATTTTTTGGTGAATAAACTATTTGCTCTGAAAATTTTGCTCTAGCTCTAGTTCTGATATACCCCAGCATGAGTAAGATCAGCATCAGACTCCTGAGCTCTAATCCTGGCAATGTGATTTGGGGCAAGAAACTGCACCTCTCTGTGCCTCACTTTCCTTGTCTGTTAAGTGAAGCTGATGATACCTATCTCACAGAGGAGTTGGAGTGGTTGGGCAATTAGTATTTGTAAAGCACTGTGAGATTACCAAAGGGAAAAGCATTCATTCCAATTATTGTTTCTGATATTTACTCACATCAGCACTGAAATGTAGCCAGTGTTGGGGTGGGGGAGCAAACCCTTCTGCACAAAATGTGAAGAGGGAAAATTTTAGGGAGAGTCACCAGGGCAGACTTTTCAGACAAGTGAAATAAGTTGGGTAATATCCACATAGAACAGTCAGGACCTCCATTTTTAAGGTCCTTTCTGAAGAACCTCTACCCAGTAAACTTGGTGGAACTCATGTGGTCCAGGAAAAATTAGTTTTGTTTTTTTTTTAAAGTGTAGCTGTGCTCTGAAAAGTGACATTATAAAAATGGCTTTGTGGGGTTCTATGTATGTTGTTTCTCAGTCACTTCATAACAAATTTACCGAGTTTACAAATCTGATTTTTTTTTTGTAACTACCAGCTTTGAAAATTAAACCTGTGTTCTGAATGTGAAATTGAGTTCCTTCTGACTCGTATAATCATCATCATAAGTACTGAAGGTTCTGAGACTGGAACTTAGTTAATAAATCTTTGGGTGAAATGTGTGCCTGATTAGACCCTAGCTTACTCTTCAGTAGCTGTGTTGACTCTGCAAATTCACCTGTGAGTAAAGGTGGGGAAAACTTTGCTTTTTTCAGTCAAGTATGTAGAGAAATGATGAACTTGTGGTGAAATCACTGAATAAGGATTCAAAAGATCTGATTTCACTCAATGCTTTGTCACAAACATCTTGTGTAATTGTGGGCAAGTCATTTAATCTCTATGTGCTTCAGCTCCCCATTGGTAAAATGCGGGCAGCATTACTTAATTTCTCCTTCCCTTTGTCTGTTAGATTTTAAGATATTTGGGGCTGAGGCTGTCTCACTATGGATTTGTAGAGCACCTAGCACAATGAAGCCACTAGCTTTGGTGAGGATGTATAGTCATGCAAATAATAAATAGTTATAATGATATCATAATTAAGGCTACGATTTAGTCATGAGTACTTTTAGTAAAAGTAAATGGACAGGTCACCGGCAATAAACAAAAACTCACGGCCTGTGACTTCTCTATGACATATACGCATGACTAAATCTTAGCGAGGGGGGGGGTGGCAGCGGCACTGCTTGGGGGAGGGACCCCGGGAGGGGCCCGGGGCCAGCTGTACCAGCTGCTTGGCTGCTGTAGCCGCCCCCAGAGCCACCCACTCACCGCTGCTTCATCCGTCCTGAGACCGCTGCTGGGGGCTGCAAAGAAGTAGCTGCTCCAGCCGCCCAGGACCGCTGCTCAGGCAGTCCCCAAGGTCAGCCGCACTGGCCACTGCTTGGGGCTGCCCAAACAGTGGCTGGTGCGTCTGGCCCAGGGGCCGCTGCAGCAGTGACTGGTGCAACTGGCTGCAGAGCCGCTCCAGCACCAGCCATTGGGCTGTCCCCAGAGCCACCTGAGCAACTGGCCCTGGGGTCAGCCACGCTGGCCACTGCAGAAGTCACAGAGGTTGTGGAAAATCAATGAATCCATGACAGACACGGAGCCTTAATCATAATAGATGGACTTTAATTCAAGGAGAACCTCGGCTGAGTAAGCATTTTTGTGTAGCCGTTTTTCTGACCATAAATATCCACCCTTATTTCCCTGACCCAACACCTCAAGAAAGAATGGTTACAAATACTGGATTTTTAAGAAAAAGCCTCACATATTTACTAAGAGTGCATTTTCCAAGACAGAGAAGTGCTCTCAAAGGGATATTTCTGCTGTACTACAACTTTATCAGATCCTACAAGCTAAGCAGTGTCGTTTCTGATTTGTATTTGAATGGAGACCTCCAAAAAACACCAAAGTACTGTAGAAAATGGTGGTCGTGGGTCTGTATATAGAATTCTTCCTTCCAAGTCAATCTGCCATGGATTGCAGATACGTAATTTAGATCTGCTACTCAGGGTTCAGTCCATATCCAGATTTTTAGTTCCGGCCTATCTCTAGTACTGTATGTCTATATAACCCTGTTTGAAAACTTGCCACTTGGTACAATTTGAAGTACAAATTTCAAATATGAATTTGGCAGTATTTGGTCCCTTATGCTGGAGGTTTTTGATTATTTTATATAGGAAGACAAAATTATATTTATTAAATGTGAGTTCTGTCATGTTTCCTACTTGGTATGCCATGTAGGTGGTGGTTGTCATTTAAATGCTTGAAAATTGTGCTTTTATTGAGTGTTTTCCGACATTAAGCCACAATAACTATCTGACTGCAGTATTATAGAGAGCTAGATTTTTATCCCTTTGCTGTGAAGGTAGGGTTTGATTTGAGGTTCTGTTCGTATTTCAGTTTGAAATGATACATTTGAAAATGATGCTTCCATACTATGGGGAAGAATCTCTCTTCTAGATCCTGCTAAGTACAGCAGAGTCCTAGAATATTACAGCACACTTCCAGCAAATTTCACTTTGCTGTAGGATGAACAAGTTAAGCGCTTCAACACTGTTTTTCTCCTTCCAAGGTTAATGTTAGTTGTCCCCCATATGTCAGTGGGAGGGTGGGGTTGGGCAAAAGTAGGCACTTCTCTTTGTAATTACGGTTCACAGCCTCTGTTGCACCCCACTACACGGACTCATTTACGTAGTGCATTGGCTGATTTATCACGTCTGTGTTGCTTTTTTTTTTTCTTTTCATTTCCAAGGCATTGTAAGATAGTACCCTCAGAACATCTTTCTTATTTTTTTATGTATTAAGGGAAAGTTACAATAAAACATTAACATATGACATTGTACTTTACTTATTCAGGATCAGGGTAATATTCAAGGAATTTGACTAAAGATTATGGCTTGCTGGCAGGGGAGCCCTCCTCCTCTGAATACTCTAAAAAGGGTGACCACATTTCTAAATATCTATCCTTTTTTTGGAGCTTCTCTTGTGTACATACTTTCTGTGAAAGTTTTTCCATTATAAGGACACTCCATATTTTACTATACCACAATTCCCTAGAAGGAGAAGTCACATTTTTCCAATATTGTGCAATACGAAGTCTAACAATAAAAAATAAATTAATTTATTGTTCCATTTAAAATGTAGATCCTTTACTGGAGCATTAGGTAAACAGATATGGGGATCTCTAGGAAGCTGGCATTTTGACATGAAGTGAATCTCTTCAATAATTTCCTCTCCAAACTGTCTAATTCCTGGACACAACCACCACATGTGCAAGTATGTTCCCTTTTCCCCACAACCTCTCCAACAGAGCTCCTCCCTAGCAGCAAAAATATGATGGATCTTAACTGGAGTCGTATGCAATCAGTACCGTAATTTATAAAAAAAAAATTCTTTCTGAGCTACACAAAAGCAGCTTTATCTAAATACCCCTAACTAATTTTGTTTTTCCCCCATGAAAGAAATAAATTGAATTCCATGATATGATTTAGTGTTTGGGGAAAGTTGTAAGGAATCATTGATTAATCAATATTTATTAGCAAGGGGGAAAAAGCCTTTTATTTTTTAATTTGATTGTTTTCATCTTAACATCCGGGTTCTGTAGAGAGTCTCTTACACCTTTATCACCAGCAGTGCAATAAAGTTCCTATATTTCTAGCCCTGAATGCCAGTATTTAATCAGCCTTTACTGTTTTGAATGTCTATTAGCGATACTCTTATTTACACGAGTAGACTAGGTTTCTTTCTTTAGGTACTCTTTCACCTTACAAAAACAGTCAGACCTTTTTATGTGTTTCCAGGAATCTCATCATCAGAAGGAGATAATTGAAGAGAGATACACTAAATACAAGGAAATTGTGGGCTCTCTACAGCAGCAGCTGGAGGATTCAAAGCGCAGAATCAAAAACTTCAAAGTATGTCTGTCTCCTTTCTCTTGTGTTGTTCCCTCTTGCATTCAGTTACCAGCAGATGCACATTTTATGGAGATTAGCTCAAGTTTCAGGCATTGACTAAAATCCTATATGAGCAATGTTTCTGCTTCAGTTATCAGGCCTCGCCTGCCAAGTGTGCAGCCAAATGGGCCCCAGCTCTGTCAGCATTTATTCCCTAGAAACACCCCTTTGCACTTTTTCTATTTGCTTTCCTTCTGGTCCTCTAACTTAAAAGGTAAATTTAGAGATCTAATTTTCCCCAATTCCCCAAGTGAAAAGTACCCTGATCCCAGAGGTGAAAGTAAGCCGGTACGCAAGAGCTGGTGCACCATACCGGAGCAGCCCGGCTTCCCCAGGGGGCAATTTAAAGGGCTTGGGGCTCCCAGCAGTGGCCTCCAGAGCCCCGCTGCTGGAACCCTGTGGTAGCGGCTGTGGGGCTCTGGCGGCTATTTAAAGGACCGGAGCAGGAGAAGCAGGGGAGCCCTGGGCCCTTTAAATAGCCCCCGGAGCCCTGGTTGCTGCTGCTATCCCGGTGGGGGAGGGGAGAAGGGGGAGGAGAAAGAGTGGGGGGGGCACTTACCTCACAGGGTGGGCTGGGGCTGGCTCTGACCCACTCAGCCCCTCCCCTTCCACCCTAGGCCCCACCCCTTCCAGGGGCCTGAGCTGGCCCCAGCGTACCGATAAGTCACTCGATTTACTTTCACCCCTGCCTGATCCCCTCTCTCAGCTACCAATCTTATCTACTTACAGCAAAGTGCTTATTCATAATGTCACTTCTCACTGGTTACACTGCTAATAGCTGCTTCCTTTAATTGGAAATTGAGAATTTCTTGTGGCACAGTGTGTCAGGGCAGCTTCCTGCGCCAGTGAAGGAGTTAAAGAGCTCATAAATCTTTTAAGGATGGATCCTCAAAAGGAGGGATCCAGGCTCATGCTGGGTGGCATCTGGTAAAAAAACTGCACTAGAGTACAGCGCTCCCTGGTCCCAGGCAACAGGCTGTCTACTGAGAAAACTGCTTGAGAGCACCAGCCACACTGAGCCCTCTGCTGAAAAAGAGGGACCAGCTTTTCCTTTCTTTTCTTTGTGAATCCCTGGGATTCAGCCAGGGTTGTTCGGACATGCAAGGGATAAGGAGCCCAGATCTTCCTCCCAAGGACTATTGGGCTTTACCCTACATGAGGCTGCAAGGACCCGGCCCATTTGTGAGCCATGGATATCTTTTGCCTTTTTCTTTTGGATTATTTTAGCCCCAGCCAGAAGAGGGCAGACTCCCTAAGAGTTATGTATCCCAAGTACATAACACAGACTACAGTCATGCTGCCATCCAGAGAAGGATATCCAAGATAAGAGAGGGGCACCTCCCCCGCTTAACCCAGGGGGCAGTCAGAGAGATACAACTTATCACACACAGAAACAGGCAACAGATGATGGCAAAGACCAAAATAAAACAAAAGGTCCTTACCAATATTCTCACAAAACAACAGAGACAAAGTGAAACTCCCTTTCTTTCAACTATTTTTCAGGCCAGTGGTCAAACTCTAGTCAAGTTGCCCATGCTCCTCTTGACCTGCTGCTCACAAACAGGGAAGAACTGGTAGGGGAAGTAGAAGTGGGTGGCAACCGGGCAGCAGTGACTGTGTGATGGTCAAGTTCAGGATCCTGACAAAAGGAAGAAAGGAGAGCAGCAGAATATAGACCCTGGACTTCAGAAAAGCAGACTTTGCCCATCAGTCCCCTAAGGGAGTCAGAGTCCCCTGGGAGGCTAATATGAGGGGGAAAGGAGTCCAGGAGAGCTGGCTGTATTTCAAAGAAGCATTATTAAGGGTGCAGGAACAAACTATCCCGATGTATAGAAAGAATAGTAAATATGGCAGGCAACCAGTTTGGCTCAACAGAGAAATCTTCAGTGACCTTAAACACAAAAAGGAAGCTTACAAGAAGTGGAAACTTGGACAGATGACTAGGGAGGAGGATAAAAATATTGTTCGAGTATGCAGGGGTTTAATCAGGAAGGCCAAAGGACAATTGGAGTTGCAGCTAGCAACGGATGTGAAGGGTAAAAAGAAGGGTTTCTACAGATATGTTAGCAACAAGAAGAAGGTCCGGGAAAGTGTGTGAACCTTACTGCATGGGGGAGGCAACCTAGTGACAGATGATGTGGAAAAAGCTGAAGTACTCAATGCTTTTTTTGCCTTGGTCTTCACAGACAAGGTTAGCTCCCAGACTGCTGCACTGGGTAGCACAGTATTGGGGGGAGGTGAGCAGCCCTGGTGAAAGAACAGGTTAGGGACTATTTAGTAAAGCTGGACATGCATAAGTCCCTGGGGCTGGATGCAATGCATTGGAGGGTGCAGAAGGAGTTGGCTGATGTGATTGCAGAGCTATTGGCCACTATCTTTGAAAACTCGTGGCAATTGGGGGAGGTCCAGGATGATTAGAAAAAAGCAAATATAATGCCCATATTTAAAAAAAGGAAGAAGGAGATTCTGGGGAACTACAGACGGGTCATCCTCACCTCAGTCAGTGGAAAAATCATGGAGCAGGTTCTCAATCCATTTTGAAGCACTTAGAGGAGAGGAAGGTGATTAGGAACAATCAACATGGATTCACCAAGGGCAAGTCATGCCTGACCAACCTGATTGCCTTCTATGATGAGATAACTGGCTCTGTGGACAGGGGGAAAGCGGTGGATGTGATATATCTTGACTTTAGCAAAGCTTTTTATACGGTCTCCCACAGTATTCTTGCCAGCAAGTTAAAGAAGTATGGATTGGATGAATGGACAATAAGGTGGAAAGAAAGTTGGGTAGATCGTCGGGCTCAATGGGTTGTGATCAACGACTTGATGTCTAGTTGGCAGCCAGTATCAAGCGGAGTGTCCCAGCGGTTGGTCCTGGGGCCGGTTTTGTTCAACATCTTCATTAATGATCTGGATGATGGGATGGATTGCACCCTCAGCAAATTTACAGATGACACTAAGCTGGGGGGAGAGGTAGATATGTTGGAGGGTAGGAATAGGGTCCAGAGTGACCTCGACAAATTGGAGGATTGGGGCAAAAGAAATCTGATGAGGTTCAGCAAGGGCAAGTGCAGAGTCCTACTCTTAGGATGGAAGAATGCCCTGCACTGCTCCAGGCTGGGGTCCAACTGGCTAAGCGGCAGTTCTGCAGAAAAGCACGGGGCGATTACAGTGGATGAGGACCTGGATATGAGTCAACAGTGTGCCCTTTTTGTCACAAAGGCTAATGACATATCGGGCTGCATTAGTAGGAGCGTTGCCAGCAAATCAAGGGAAGTGATTATTCCCCTCTATTCGGCACTGGTGAGGCCACATCTGGAGTATTTCATCCCATTTTGCCCCCACCCCCCACTACAGAAAGGATGTGGGCAAATTGGAGGGAGTCCAATGGAGGGCAACGAATATGGTTAGGGGGCTGGGGCACATGACTTACCAAGAGAAGCTGAGGGAACTGGGCTTATGTAGTCTGCAAAAGAGAAGAGTGAGGGGGGATTTGATAGCAGCCTTCAACTACCTGAAGGGGAGTTCCAAAGAGGATGGAGCTAGGCTGTTCTCAGTGGTTGCAGATGACAGAACAAGGACCAATGGTCTCAAGTTGCAGTGGGGGAGTCTAGGTTGGATATTAGGAAACACTATTTCACTAGAAGGGTGGTGAAGCACTGAAATGTGTTACCTAGAAAGGTGGTGGAATCTCCATCCTTAGAGGTTTTAAGGCCCAGCTTGACAAAGCCCTGGCTGGGATGATTTAGTTGGTGTTGGTCCTGCTTTGAGCAGGGGGTTGGACTAGATGACCTCCTGAGGTCTCTTCCAATCCTAATCTTCTATTACTCTATGAAGATTCCAAGCTACGTTCAATGATTTAGTTGTATTTGGGGGGCTTAGTTTTGTTTTGGGGTAGTATGTAATGTCTAATGTCTACAGATTCTGAGCACATAAGCATGGAATTATTTATCTATTTCCTCCGGCAGAAAAATAAGAGAGGTGTTCTGGGCATTGACTTTGCAGCTGACAGTGTTGCTATAGTAAGAAGCCCATGACTTCCCTGACATGTCCAAGCTATACTTCTTGCACACTAACAGGAAGTATGCAAGGCAGCATTCATTTCAGTTCAAGTGCTGGAGATAACCTTCAACTTCCCCCACTTCTCATGTCCCTCCACAGCAGTTACCATCAGCAATTACCAGATTTCAAAACCTGTTGAAATGTTGGCTGGCAGCAAGGCCTGCATCAGCTGAGAGTGTAATGCAATATTGCACTAAGATGACCAAGCTCACTGTGCTGGCTTGATCTGAACTTATATTAAGAACCCAATACTTGGATTATTCCAAAATAATAATTTCCCCTTTCTTTAGACAACAGGAAACATTTAATGGCTTCCCTTTAGTCATTAGGCCTAATTTGGTTTTTGCACAATATAGAGTCTTCTTTGCTGTCACAGCTGTTCCAAATAGAACAGAATATTCAAAGCAGGTAACAGAAGGGTGCTAATCTGATTTCAGTGATCAGCGTGGCTTAGTTCAAGAAATCGCTCTTTATTGCTTGCATTTCTTACCATGCACTGAATTGTCTTATCTGCCTCAAATACACTATTGTTTTGCTTCTTTATGTTATTGTTACAATTTATCATTAGCTATTCTATCACTCAGCCTTATGGAAGAGAGGGAGATCGAGAGAGATCAAAGTTCCTGCTTGCTAACCGTTTCAATTCACACTTTATATACAGTGCAGTACTCTCACTGTATAAAGTAGCCAAGTATTTGTTAAGTGATAAACAAGTGTATGTTAAAAGAGAGTTTTTATAAAGAGCTTCTGTGGTGTGCAGTAGCCTTATATCAACCTTTTTACATACAGCTTCTTGCCTGAGTCAGCCTCCCTCCTCCTGTACAACCTTCAACCCCTTCCTCACCGAACGTACTTCTTTCAGCTTGCTTTCTCACATTAATCTCAGAGAAGGCTCTATTTGGTCTCACTTTATGACCTGATTATTTTATTTTAAGCAACAAAAATAAAAACAAACACAAACCAGAAAGTTCATGATCACTCTTTGTAGACTGCTATCCCAAGATCAATTTTGCCCTGTCCCTTTGTTTTCAGTTGGCTCCTCTCCTTCTCACCTCCCTCCCATACTCTCTGATTTCATCTGTTGAATTTAGGCTCATGACAGGCTCTAAAAACCTGATTGCTTAGAAGAGCAGGACAAGTTAGTTATAAGTACTATCTGGACAGATTAAAATGTCAGATTTCCTGCAATGGGGGAGGTGGGGAGTGGGCTGAGTAACATTATGCATAATACTGAGCTGTCAGTCAGGGGGCTGAAAGATAGTGGAGAAAAGAGAACTGAGGGTAGGGGAAGGGAGCAGGAGGAAGGGCAGAACACAGGAATAGAACTGATGATAAAACAATATGTAGAATAACAAAATGAAATAAGAGAGAGAAAATTTACAGTGATGGGCACTATGCTACATAGAACTGAACGTTTTAAGAAAAGTTCCCTGCCCTGAACAGCTTACAACCTAAATATGCGAACAACACCAACAAAAAGCAAAACCATGAAGAATGTGGGGAAGGGTGTAACAGAGAAGCTGCCAACTCTGCAAATGGAGAGGCTTCTTGCAATGCAGAGATTGCAGGTGAAGTATTGGCCCCAAGTACTGCTTGTTAATAGGTTCTGTTTTAAGATGGGATTTTTGGAGGGAGTGAAGATGAAGGAAGAACAGCTTTACAGTTCCATATTCAGGGAAAAATCCTGAAATTTGGTTTTCCTTTTAAAGTTTATTACTGTAGGGTGTATATTGTAGGTACCAAGTCCCTCGTTGACACACGAGGGGATTAATGTGTGTAATTCCCATTAGTATTAATAGGAGCAAATCCCCTGTACATTAATGGGACAAAAGCTCCCTTTTAGTCTCTAAATTAATGCGGGGGGGACAGTTTCCAAAGTGTAATACAAGAATGATAAATTGCAGGATGCTTTTAAGAAAATCCCCTGATGCTGTTTGTGAGGAAATTGAATAGCAAAATATAATATTCTATGAACTAATACATGCGTGTTATCATCCCTTCTCATCTGAAGAAATAAAGTAATTTAGAAACTAAGCCAACCTGTTAATCTTGTTTTGGTGAGCAATATATCTAAAGACCCCTTGCTTCAATGCTAAAACAAATTTCCAGATATTTTTGGTTAAATTGCATTGTTTAAATGTTCTACTCTAGCCGCTCAACCAAGTGCCTCCTCTCAACAAAGTAATATGTTGTATGCACATATCCAGATGCTCTTTACTGTATAAATAAGAACAGCATATATGGGATTTTACTTTATTTTAAAATTGGGAGGAAAAATGGAAAAGCAATTTCAGGTTTTCATAGGTGAAATATCAAACCTGTATTTAAAAGATAAAAGTTTTGGATTTAATTCATGGGAGGGGAAAATGGATTTGAGTTTTGCAGTTACTTAGATTTCTTGTTGGAACAAGTTGATGTGGATCAGTGTTCAGTTGTGTCATCAATGCATGCATGCTCTGTCCTTCTGTTTCATTCTGGGGTCTACATGTGATTATACAGGAAAGGAACCATGCCACATTTATACAGCTTGTTATAGTGGCAAGAAGCAGCCAAGCTCCCTGGGCAAAGCAGGGAAAGTAGCTTCTTTCCAGGAGTTACGAATGTTGACAAGGACAAGAAATTTGGGACAAAATCAGATTTAAACCTAACTACAAGATTTATGTTCTGTGGATTGGAATCAGAGTTTATTAGTTTAATGCTAAAAAATACCATCTCTGTGTATAACCAAACTGGAGGCTGTTTTTAATCTCAGTAAATAAGGAGATATATAACTTAAGTACTGCACATTTTTCACAGAAAGCATGTTCATTGCCTTTCTTAGGATGAGAAAATGGATGCTGATGTTTCTGACATACAAGCGGCAGCTTTCTCCTCCAACTGGCGGACTAAAACCAGCTTTATGTCCAGCTCACTGCTTTCAGATTCAGGCTGTAAGTATTGGGTATCCTCTGTTTTTAAAACTATTTTAGTGGAATGATCGAGACCCCATTGAAATCATCATAGGATTCTTGCTGGCTTTCAGCTTCAGGCACTGAATTTATCCTGTAGTTAGTGCTATGTCACACTGGGATTTTTTCCATTTGGAAATACTGCATTTTGTCAGCAAAGTCCAGAAGAAAGAAAATTACATGCATTGTAATATGAATCCTGGAAGTGGGAACCTTAGCTTTAAAGGACACTGCATTTCCAGGCCACATGCAAAATACCCAACCAAAGCACCCCATGCAGATTCCTATTAATTATTCTGTCTGACATTAGAGCCAGTGGAGTGTAACAGCAGAAGTAGAATTCCCTATCCATGACCTCCTTTTTGGAAAGTTGCTGTTTGGTTGCAACTTCTAGCCCACGAGTCTATGCATAACGGGTCACAAGAGGCTGCAGCGGTCTCTCAAAAAGGTAGTGATGTGATGAATGGGAGACTCTGAAGGGATCTTAAGCTCCAACTCTGATGAAGTTGCTTCTTTTTTGAACACTACTAAACCATCTCTGCCACAACTGACTTACAAAAATACCTCTGAAGAGATTTTTTGTTCTCTGGAACAGGCCAGTTTGCAGCAGGCATCAGATATTTTTTTTAAAAATCCTGAAGCACAATACTACCCCTGCAATTTTGTCACACACACACCCCCAAATAATTTCAACATATACAGGTTGAATGCTGTACTATATATTTGCAACATTGTACTCTGTATTTTTTCTGAAACAGTGTCACAGTTCAGTGTTACCTGCACCTTTCATCCCTCTTTGGTCTCTCTGAGTGGCCCCAACACAGGTGTCAGAACAACGCTTCCTCAGCTCTCGTCCCCTAATGCCCCTACTCTATTTGCGCTATATTGATGACATCTTCATCATCTGGACCCATGAAAAAGAAGCCCTTAAGGAATTCCACCATGATTTCAACAATTTCCATCCCACCATTAACCTCAGCCTGGACCAGTCCACACAAGAGATACACTTCCTGGACACTACAGTGCTAATAAGCGATGGTCACATAAACACCACCCTATACCTGAAGCCTACTGACCGCTATACTTACCTACATGCCTCCAGCTTTCATCCAGACCACACCACACAATCTATTGTCTACAGCCAAGCTCTACGATACAACCGCATTTGCTCCAACCCCTCAGACAGAGACAAACACCTACAAGATCTCTATCAAGCATTCTTACAACTACAATACCCACCTGCTGAAGTGAAGAAACAGATTGACAGAGCCAGAAGAGTATCCAGAAGTTACCTACTACAGGACAGGCCCAACAAAGAAAATAACAGAACGCCACTAGCCATCACCTTCAGCCCCCAACTAAAACCTCTCCAGCACATCATCAAGGATCTATAACCTATCCTGAAGGACGACCCATCACTCTCATGGATCTTGGGAGACAGGACAGTCCTTGCTTACAGACAGCCCCCCAACCTGAAGCAAATACTTACCAGCAACCACACACCACACAACAGAACCACTAACCCAGGAACCTATCCTTGCAACAAAGCCCATTTCCAACTGTGTCCACATATCTATTCAGGGGACACCATCATAGGGCCTAATCACATCAGCCACACTGTCAGAGGCTCGTTCACCTGCACATCTACCAATGTGATATATGCCATCATGTGCCAGCAATGCCCCTCTGCCATGTACATTGGCCAAACTGGACAGTCTCTACGTAAAAGAATAAAGGGACACAAATCAGACGTCAAGAATTATAACATTCAAAAACCAGCTGGAGAACACTTCAATCTCTCTGGTCACTCGATTACAGACCTAAACGTGGCAATTTTTCAACAAAAAAACTTCAAAAACAGACTCCAACGAGAGACTGCTGAATTGGAATTAATTTGCAAATTGGACACCATTAAATTAGGCTTGAATAAAGAATGCGAGTGGATGTGTTATTACACAAAGTAAAACTATTTCCCCATGTTTATTTCCCCCCCCTACTGTTCCTCACACATTCTTGTCAACTGCTGGAAATGGCCCACCTTGATTATCACTACAAAAGTTTTTTTTTTCTCTCATGCTGCTATTAGTTCACCTTACCTGATCACTCTCATTACAGTGTGTGTGGTAACACCCATGGTTTCATGTTCTCTGTGTATATAAAATCTCCCCACTGTATTTTCCACTGCATGCATCCGATGAAGTGAGCTGTAGCTCACAAAAGCTTATGCTCCAAATAAATTTTTTAGTCTCTAAGGTGCCATAAGTACTCCTTTTCTTTCAACATAGGTGACAGGCCTTGAGTCCTCACCTCCTCTATGTGGAATCCTGTCGTTCTGTCACTCTTAAACTGTCACACAGGGGTGCTGCACTCTCTGTACCAACTATGATTGCTCAGCAGACCCAATGTGTTTGGCTACCTTGGTTCTTCCCTTCTGAGCCATGACCAGTGGTAAATAGTTACCCAAAACAACCTTTTTAAAACCAAGTATTGTTTAATCACAACAGTAGATACACAGCATGTCATGACAATAGGTTTTGAAACACAATAAGAGGTCTACACACATATCTGTTTTGTCTGTAGGCTTAGGTAGGCAAGCTTATCCCAGATACCCCAATCTCTGGGAACTTGAAGTTCAGTCTGCTCCCCAGAGGAGTTATTTAAGTTAAGCACCAATGTGAACACAAGAACAAATGGCTATAAACAGGCTATCAACAAGTTTAGGCTCAAAATTAGGTGACAGTTTCTAACCATCAGAGGAGTGAAGTTCTGGAATAGCCTTCCAAGGGGAGCAGTGGGGGCAAAAAACCTAATTGGCTTCAAGACTAAACTTCATAAGTTGATCGAGGGGATGGTATGATAGGACTGCCTACAGTGGTATGAGGCCCATCAGCGACTGCCAGTAGCAAAAATCCCCAGCAGCCAAAGATGGGACAGTAGATGGGGAGGGCTCTGAGTTACTACAGATAATTCCTTCCCAGGTATCTGCCTGGTGGGTCTTGCCAACATGCTCAGGGTCCAACTGATCACCATGTTTGGGGTCAGGAAGGAATTTTTCCCCCAGTCAGATTGACAGAGACCCTGGAGCGGGGGGGTTCACCTTCCTCTGCAGCATGGGCACAGGTCATTTGCAGGTTTAAAATAGTGTAAATGGTGAATTCTCTAACTTGAAGTCTTTAAACCATGATTGGAGGACTTCAGAAACTCAGCCAGAGGTTAGGGGTCTATTACAGAAGTGGGTGGGTGAGGTTCTGTGGCCTGCAATATGCAGGAGGTCAGACTAGATGATCACAATGGTCCCTTCTGACCTTAAAGTGTATGAGGTAAATGACCCCAATATTATCTTTTAAGTACCAGCAAGTGGAGCTATCTGAAGCTATTGTTCTCTTTCCTGCACATGTGCAAATAACCCCTGCCTGAATTAACCTCTTGCAATCCTATAGCATGAAACACAATACCAATCAACCACAATATATAATATTCATAAAATATTACAGGCATCCCCATGTCCTTCACACAGAGTAGAGATATTCTCTGAGTGGCATTTATAGGAGTTTATTAGCCAAGTAATGTTTACCTACTTCAGCAGTTGTGGTTCTGAAAAACAATTTTGGAAAGTAAACAAATAGATTTACCAATCCCTTATTCTTCCTCTCTGACCCTAGACAGGGCTTCCTGCAGACTAATATAAATACAATGTTTTGGTTGGAACCCTTTGTTAAAATATTGGCAGACTGAAGGTTGCCAGACCCTGAGTGAGGATTATAGGCAGGCAGAAAGTGATGAGGGGATGGGAAACAATTTTATATTCCATCCCTCTGTGTGTGGAGTGGGGGTAAAATAGCTATGTAGAGAGGGAATTGGATTGCATCCACTTATGTTACCTGACAAAGGGCCTTGCAAAACTATGGGCCATCTCTGATCCTGTAAAGTGGTAATTAGTGCTTCCATAGCAATCTTCAATTTTATAGCACTTAGAAATGATATTGATTGTATAGGTTTCAGAGTAACAGCCGTGTTAGTCTGTATTCGCAAAAAGAAAAGGAGTACTTGTGGCACCTTAGAGACTAACCAATTTATTTGAGCATAAGCTTTCGTGAGCTACAGCTCACTTCATCGGATGTATGGGATTATCATCTTCCTTTCATCATACTACTTCTGTTACAGTCCTTGGTTATGAATCCTTGACAGTCACCTCTTAATTTAGTATCAATCAGATGAAACACTATAATATACTTCTGTGAAACCCTACAGAAAAGCTAACAATTTATTCCCCCTTGGTCTGCTGCTCCAGCACATCTGAGCTCTTATATCTACACAGCACAAGGAATCTCGCCACAGAATCAGCAGAGATACTCTTTTTTTTTTTTTTTAGGTGGAAGTCCTGACACAGTCTGTCTTGCAGTGCAATCTAGTAACTACCTCTGACATTCTATCAACTATCTCAGTGTTGTAATTGAAATCAATATATTTGAAAATGTAGAAAAAAATCCAAAAATATTTACAATAAATTTAAATTTGTATTCTATTATTGTTTAACAGTGCGATTAAAACTGTGATTAATCAAAACTATTTTTAATCTAGTTGATTTGTTTTGCATTAATCACTTGAGTTAACTGATTAATTGACAGCCCTACTTTGCAGTGATGGGAATAAATACAAACGTGGAGTCTGTGTTTGTGTATTATTACATCTATCCTTGATTAAATTTGATTTTCTTCCAAATAAGAACTGGAATCACAATTAGCAACAATCATTTTTATAACATTAATGGATTTCTGTATGGGAAGTAGCAGTGGTCTACCTGATTCAGGGGACTGGTAATGGGATAAAAATTCTATCACCTCTAGATCACTGGTTCAAGTCTACGTCAATAATGGTGAACACCATGAGGTCCTGGACTTCTGTCCAGTGCCTAGTGAAAAGGGGCCATATCAAAATATCACAACCACATGAGGCAAAGAGAGCAAAAATTGAATGGGTCCTTGAAATGGAATTCTTCTTCAACCATTAGAGGAGTGGTTCCACCAGGGTAGAGCAAAATGATGGTGTAATGTGGGGTAAGCTTGAATGGCCACTCCCCACAGTGTACATGTTTTTTGGATGAACAGTGAAATTCATTTTCTAGAGCTAATCAAAAGACCTTTCAGCGAAACTAAATGCTCTGGAGGGGAAAAAAAAAAAGCAGCTGCTTGATAAGAGCATTGATCCCACTGTAATCGTTATGGTATATCTGCATTCAACATCATATGGGGAAAGTTCCTTTCTAAGTACATAAATGTGGCTGAAAGATTGTTGCTTACTGAGTTTTTCTTAACTTTTATAATTGATTGGGGTGGCATTTCCCATATGGTCATTTTGGCTAACAACCCATCCTTGTAGATCTGGTGGTAATCCTCTCATGAACCTGTCCAGCACTATGAATCTTTTCTTTTTGTGCTCCTTTTTTGCTAGTTGATTCTGAAGGAATACATTGGAGCTGCTCAGCGACCAGCTTTGGTTGCGGGGGGCGCAGCTCCCCAGACCCGCCACTGGCAGGCCCCCCACAACTCCTAGCCCTGCAGATTGTGGGGAACCCTCCCAGCCACTGGGCAATGGGGTCACTGTAGCTCCTAGCTGCTGCCGGGGGGACAGGGTGCTGTATCCTCCTCCCTCCCTATTTTGTCAGGGATGTTTTTAGTAATTTTTGTTTAATGCCCGTCATCTGTCCATGGCTCCATGACAAAATCATGGGCTTAGCCATCACCATTGAAAGGCAGGTAGTAAATCAGTCATTGGAGTCACCTCAGTGGCATACACTCCATGCACTTCTAATTTCAAGCAGTGATATTTATCAGCACTAATTTAAGGTTTTGACAATCATATCGGATTTTCTTTTCCTGAGCCCTAGGGTATTTAATAAAATTGACAATGAGTCTCTCTTATTTTGTCACTCATTACCTGTGGCTAATTTATCTCCTTGCTTGTTCAGAAACAGAAGACTAGACTTTAGCCATATGAACCAATAATATTTTCGATCAGTCACTCGCAGTAGCTGTGTGCTAGACCTTATAACATTATATTTTTCTTCCTATATTCTGATGAAATATAGACAGATTGACAACATGGGAACTGACAACATTTTCCAGATTGACAACATGGGAACTGAGGTCTTCTACAGAACAAAAACAGTATAGCCAGTAGCACTACAAGCTTCCCCTATGTTTCCCTGCCAGTGTGGTTCAGCCCTGACTTGGAGAGATCATTGTAGGGAGGAGAGAAGACAATTTTGATATAATTTAGAAATGAAGGAGACTCTGGAATTGAATTCAACCTTGATCTATGTAAAATTGTTGGAGGGAAAGAGAAGAAAAGAAACGATAAAAAGTGAATAAACTGCAATCTGTGTATTTATAGATATATTTAGTATGGAGATGCTAATTACAGCAGTCACTGAAAGGGATAGCAATTAGTCATCTGCTTCATGGCTGGTCTTCATGTTTTTGTTATAATTTCTACAATTATAATATCTTTTCCATAACCAGCTATTTTATAGAGTGCTAGTTTTGCTTACTATACGCATGTTCTTAGAAAGGAAGAGGTTTAACTGAGAGCATAATTTAGACAAGAAGGCATTCATTAGATACATAGTTTGCAGTCCATATTATTTTCAGCTGCGACTGAAAAAAGATTAGTCTAAAAAAAATCAGCTACTGGCTGTTATCTATAGAATAATCCTCAGAAATTGCTTTTTTCATGGCCACTGTGTTTTTCTGCAGTTTTATATTACTAAGCTTCTAACAATTGCAGATGCTTTGCATTAGTTCTGTAAATTGATTCCTGTCCTTCTGTTTGTACAGTTTATCATTTCAAGGTTTTGACCTGGAATATTTCCCAGAAGTCATATTGCTTCTCGGCTTTATATTGTTGATCGGTGTCTCTATCCCAGGCTTTCGTACCCTAAGCCTGCAGAGAGAGGAAAATAGTGGTTAGTCTTCCTGATCTCATAAAACTGGGATCACAGCATTCCATTACCCATTGGTTTTGCGGATACATAGCACTCTTATGTCACCATGGTATATAGTAGGGATGGACTAACCACTGGGCAAAATAAGTAATCCTGAAACATTGTCCTTTCCACTATAACACATACACGCTCACCCCACTGTAGTGTTGGCTTTCTCTATTCCTCTAGTCACAGGCCATACCTAAGCATTGCCAGACAGTAGTGATTTGTTTGCATCATAGCAAAGATAGGTTTTAAGGAGGGATGTAAAAGAGAATAAAGTGGGAAATTTGCCAATTTTGATGGAGAGTTCTTATCAAATATAAGGGACAGCATGGCAGAAAGCACAAAGGCACATGTGAGGAAAGTAGGCAAGCTGTGATCAAGACAGACGTCATGGGCAGACCAAAGTCAGGGGATGACGTTTCAGTAAGAAATTAGATTTGAAGACAAGTTAGGACTAAATGGTGAAAGGCCTTATATGGTGTAAAATTGGGGATGGGGGATGGAGAGAGAGTGGGGTGAAAAGATGGGAGTGAAGTGGTTTGAACAATGTGCCAGGAAGATGAGCCTAGAGACCACATTTTGAAAGAACATCTCAAGCACATGGTGATAGCTGTTAACATTTTTATCTTAAAAAGAAAAGGAGTACTTGTGTACTTGTAAGGAGTACACCTTAGAGACGAACAAATTTATTTGTCCAGTTTTGGGCCCCACACTACAAGAAGAATGTGGAAAAATTGGAGAGAGTCCAGCGGAGGGCAAAAATGATTAGGGGACTGGAACACATGACTTATGAGGAGAGGCTGAGGGAACTGGGATTGTTTATTCTACAGAAGAGAAGAATGAGGGGAGATTTGATAGCTGCTTTCAACTACCTGAAAGGGGGTTCCAAAGAGGATGGATCTAGACTATTCTCAGTGGTAGCGGATGACAGGACAAGGAGTAATGGTCTCAAGTTGCAGTGGGGGAGACTTAGGTTGGATATTAGGAAAAACTTTTTCACTAGGAGGGTGGTGAAACACTGGAATGCGTTATCTAGGGAGGTGGTGGAATCTCCTTCCTTAGAAGTTTTTAAGGTCAGGCTTGACAAAGCCCTGGCTGGGATGATTTAATTGGGGATCGGTCCTGCTTTGAGCAGGGGGTTGGACTAGATGACCTCCTAAGGTCCCTTCCAACCCTGATATTCTATGATTCTATGATTCTATTTGAGCATAAGCTTTCATGAGCTACAGCTCACTTCATCGGATGCATGCAGTGGAAAATACAGTGAGGAGATTTTATATACACAGAGAATATGAAACAATGGGTGTTACCATACAAACTGTAACAAGAGTGATCAGATAAGGTGAGCTATTACCAGCAGGAGAGGAAAAAAAAAACCTTTTGTAGTGATAATCAAGGTGGGCCATTTCCAGCAGTTGACAAGAATGTGTGAGGAACAGTGGGGGTGGGGGGCGGAATAAAGATGGGGAAATAGTTTTACTTTGTATAATGATACAATAATTAATTTGCAAACTGGACACCATTAAATTAGGCTTGAATAAAGACTGGGAGTGGATGTGTCATTACACAAAGTAAAACTATTTCCCCATGTTTATTTTCCCTCCCTACTGTTCCTCACACATTCTTGTCAACTGCTGGAAATGGCCCACCTTGATTATCACTACAAAAGGTTGTTTTTCTCTCCTGCTGGTAATAGCTCAACTTACCTGATCAATCTTGTTACAGCGTGTATGGTAACACCCATTGTTTCATGTTCTCTGTGTACATAAAATTTCCCCAATGTATTTCCCACTGTATGCATCCGATGAAGTGAGCTGTAGCTCACGAAAGCTTATGCTCAAATAAATGTGTTAGTCGCTAAGGTGCCACAAGTCCTCCTTTTCTTTTTGCGGATACAGACTAACATGACTGCTACTCTGAAACCTATTTTTATCTTAGTTACTTCAACTGTAGATTCAACTCTTAGTCATAGGTGTCTAATCCTTTTTAAATTTTTGCTGAACTTTTTGTCTCAATATCCTATGGCAACAAATTCCACAGGTTAATTATACATTGGATTAAAAGAGGATTTGTTTTATGTGTTTTAAATTTTTTGCCTCTAATTTTATCAGGAGCCTTCTAGTTCTTGTATTACTGGAAAGGCAAACAGAAACTGTCTACTGTTACATCTGTATAAGTCTATATACCAATTCCTTTGTACTGGTTACCAGCTGGTAGTGAAAATAATGTGTATTGCAAATCCCTGCTTTTAAGACCACCTTAGCTTTCTGGAAAAACACACCTGAAACATTCTGTTAAGCCATTTTTATCTGTGGGGTGATGAAAAAAGAATAGACTTTTTCTACTGTAAAATAAAAGTTTACTATATTTTTATCAACCAGACAACTCAAAAGTGGCTGAACTCTGAAATCTGGTGTGTCAGTAATACTCTGCTAAATGGTTGAAATTAACAAAGACAGGAACATTTTGAAAATTGCATACTGAGGGCAGGTCTATGCCACAGATTTCTGCCGACAAAGCTATGTCAGCCACAGATGTGATGAGGAGTTATCTCTCATAAAATTGGGGGAACCATGCCGCAGAAGCCCCTACTGTAGATACAGCTATGCTGGCAAAACTGCTCGTTTGCTAGTATAACTTGCTTTGCTCAGGTGTGGTGGAATATGCTATACTGGTAAGAGTTCCTGGTATAAGTATAAGCTGTGTCTACTCTAGGAGCACTTTGCTAGTATCATATACCTATATCTAATCTTGTAAAGTGTTCCCTATGTAGACGTGGCTTGAGTTTGTAGAAAATGTCATCAACTTTGCAAGTATGTAGTTCCAGAGAGATGAACTGTGTTTGCAGGAAGAGTGCTGGAAGTGTACTCTCTTTCTTACAAACCAAAGGAGACGTACTCGGCAGTGTGTCTATGCTCAGATACCACTCACTGTGTGTTTTCCCCTAGTATTCAGGTTTTTGCTGTAGAAGATTCTTAGTGTCTGAAACTTACTGCTCCCTGAAATCCATCTGAGTCTATCACTTCCTGCTGTTAATAAACCAAAACAAAAAAGCCCCAAAGTGTTGCCCATATATTTATTATCTTTCCCATTTTCTTTCTTTTTCTGCTCAGCTTGTAGTGCTCATGGTGTGGTAGACAGAATGGTTTACATGTTTCCCACATTAGTGGGAAAGATGGAAAAATCATCGTTTTATTTAACTCTTCCTTATTGCAGATTATTATTTTATTTTATTATTTATATTATGATTGCCCCAAAAGGTTCCAACAAAGACTGGGCTAACCTCTATTCAAACACAGTGACATAGACTCTGTCCCAAATTGCTTACTGTCTAAATAGACAAGACAAAGAGTGGAATAAAAGAAATAATATTATCTCCATTTGGGTGACAGACATGAAGATTAAGGGTGAAATTCTGGCCCGATTGAAGTCAGTGGGACTAAGTGACTTTCAAGGTCACACAGGAAATATGTGGCAGAGCCCAGTTGAACCCAGATTTACTAAGGTCCAGTGACTTAACCACTATACCATTCCTCCCTCCTAAAAAATGAAATTAGCTTTAATGTGAAGAGACCAGTGAGACAAAGCCCTGAATGTGATGAGCATTAGAAAATGGTCAGTTTTCAGAATGGTGAGAGGTAAATAGTGGTGTCCCTCGTGGATCTGTACTGGGACTAGTGCTGTTCAACATATTCATAAATGATGTGGAAAAAGGGATAAACAACAGGATGGCAAAATTTGCAGGCAATACAAAATTACTCAAGATAGTTAAATCCAAAGCAGACTGTGAAGCGTTACAAAGGGATCTCATAAAACTGTGTGACTGAGCAACAAAATGGCAGATGAAAATCAATGTTGATAAATGCAAAGTAATGCACACTGGGAAACATAATCCCCACTATACATACAAAATGATGGGGCCTAAATGAGTTGTTACCACTCACGAAAGAGATCTAGGAGTCATTGTGGATAGTTCTCTGAAAACATCTGCTCAATGTGCTGCAACAGTCAAAAAAGCTAACAGAATGTTGGGAACCATTAAGCAAGGAAACAGAAAATGTTGTAATGCTACAATATAAATCCAAGGTTTGCCCACACCTTGAATACTGCGTGCTGTTCTGGTTACCCCACCTCAAAAGAGATATATTAGAATTGGCCAAGATACAGAGAAGGGCAACAAAAATGATTAGGCTGAACAGCTTCTGTAGGAGGAGAGATTAAAAAGACAGAGACTTTCAACCTTGGAAAAGAGAAGACGAAGAGAGAATATGATAGAGGTCTATAAAATCATGACTGGTGTGGAGAAAGTGAATAAGTAAGTGTTTTTTACTCCTTTACATAACCCAAGACCCAGGGTTCACCCAATGAAATTAATAGACACCAGGTTTAAAACAAACCAAAGGAAGTATTTCTTCACACAATGCACAGCAAACATGTGGAACTTGTTGCTAGAAGATGTTGTGAAGGCCAAAACTATAATAGCATTCAAAAAAGAATTAGATAAGTTCATGGAGAATAGGTCCATCAATGGATATTAGCCAAGATGGTCAGGGATGCAATCCTATGCTCTGGGTGTCCCTAGCCTCTTATTCCCAAAATCTGGGAGTGGATGACAGGGGATGGATCATTCGACAATTGTATGTTCTGTTCACTCCCTCTGAAGCACCTGGCATTAGCCAGTCAGAAGACAAGATACTGGGATAGATGGACCATTGGTCTGACCCAGTGTAGCTGTTCTTGTGTTCTTAGGTCTTATGGGAGGAACTTGATACGTGTTTTATTTTTATTTTCCCCAGACAGCTGCAAAAAATGACATTGCAAAAATTTGTTTAATTTTACCAGCAGGCTCTCTGTAATAGCTTTTCTCTTTATTTGCCAAAAGAAATTGCATAATGAATTAGGCATTTCTAGTTTTCTTAGGAGATGAGCATTGTAAATATTCAGAGAATAAATAGTACCATGACTGAGAGATTAGTGAAAAATGTGCTCTTCATGTTTCCTGCCAACCTCTCTTAGCCTCACACTGAGGGGGGGCGGGGGGGGCGCTGTGTTTCTATCCAAAACAGCCCTTAGGTTTTTCAATATTATCATTACTCCTTTGAATTGTCTAGCACCAAGGGGCCTCTTAATTTTATGTTCTGCAATGGGAGTCATATCACAGATTTGGGACTCCTTAGCTTACAAAACTGAATACATTGTAGTACTTACCTTTTGCTTTTCGTCTGCAAAGCCCTTTTACAAACAACAAAGCCTCATAACCTTGCTATGAGGTAAGTAGTATTATCCCCATTTCATTGATGTGCATCCAGTAGTAGTTAACTTATGACTAGCCTATGGTCACTGGGAGACAGCAGCAGAGCCAGGATTAGAATTCAAGAATTCCTGTCTTCAGTCTTGTGCTCAGATTGCTAGACTGTGCTTCTCTAATATGGTCTATGGAAATTTTCCAGATCTACCTGGGAGTGGAAGAGGGTGTGCATTCAGAAAAGAAGTTTGTGGCAAATAATGATGGTTTCACGCTTAGAAAGCTAACACTGTATAATTCTTGAGAGAATTCTAGTTTCTTTGGTGCAGAAAAATGATAATTCAAGGATTTATTAAGGGCTAAGGAATCAAGATAGTGATTTTACTTTCACTTTTGGAAATTGAAGAATTCTACATTAAAGAGTGAAGATTTGTTCCTTGGTACATGGTTCCCAGATGGGAGCTGCTAAGTTATTACAGTACCGTTTGTAAAAAGTACACTAAGCATATTTATAACAAACTGCCCGGTATGCCCAGCATTCTGACACTTTCGTGATGCATGGTGTGGACAGTACAAGAATGACATTTTGTAGAACTAGAAGCCTGATGACTGATTCTGTTTCATGACTTGGTGCCTCTGCCTCTTGTCAAGTCCTTATCATCCAATTAGTGTTCTTTTTACCAATGGATAATTACTAGATGCTGCATCTAGTTCATATTTACTTTGGGGCTTTGTGCTATATCATGCACTCAAGCTAAGTTTGTGGAACTACCCAGAACCAAGAATTTAAAAAATTACACATGCACGCCTAAAGTGCATATACATTAATTCTGATGTCATAAAAACACTGGGGACAATACAATTTGTTCCTCTAGAATGTTCCACTAAGAAGGGTATTTTCTTTGGGGATTTTCTGGGTTTTTTCCCCTTATTAAAAAAACTACAAAATTAAATGCAAGCGAAGTGTAAATACAATATAAAGGGCACATAATTACAATTCTTAAATGTCAGGTAAAGTAGAAGTTAAGGCTTCCTCTGTGTAACAAAGCTGACTCAGGCAGGTTAATCATCGATGGACTTAAAAAATCTGTTTTTCTTGACCAATAAGCACTTATATTACTCTCTGTGTTGATAAATGTATACCATAGTATGTTGCTGTATGAGCACCATCATTACTCGCATTTTCTGACTTTAATATTTTAAATGTGTAACCAAAATGTTGTATTTAACATAGCTTTTTGCATGTAGTACTATATCAGGCAAGTATGTACAAATTCTGACTGTGAAGAACAGCACAATAGTGAGATTACTGTAATATAATATGATTTAGCACACCAGCTAAATTGACCAAGGTCAAACTTATGGTAGCTGCCCCTAGCAAATCTATGTACACTACTAGCTATTGATAGTATTTCTTTGCAGATGGTTGATTGGTCCCTCACACTCCTTTGTTCTTTCCTTTCCAGCATTTATGAGAAGAATGGTTCCTTTCGATTTAAATACAACCAAGGAAGATCCCATTAGTATTACTATCAATGAAATGAAGTCACACGCAGAAAAAGAGAAGCACTAGAGCAGCTAAAAAATTATGCAAAAACATGGCAGCTTTACTTGCTGGAGGTTCAATTCTGCTCCATTGTTTTAAAACAGTAATTCTGTCTGCAATCAAGCACAGCTGCACTTATAGGAGTGATGCAGCTTCAGTAACTCATCAATTGCCAAATATTGACTGAAAGTTCATAGTTGTTTCAGGGGAGTGAGCCTTTTTAAATCTGAAGATAACGGTATGTATCACATCTGCGAAAGGGTTTCATGGCATAAAGCTTTGTCCTCTTTGCATTCGTTTCTGTAGTTCGCCTGACTAAAGTTCATTCTTGCTTATAGCATACATGGATTCTAGAGATTACTATCTGAAAAACTAGTACACAAACTTTTACTATGAGCAAAATTACAAGTGTAAGGAACTTTGGGTGACACTTAAATTTAGGCATCATTTAATAATGATTAATAATCAAGAAACAATTACTAGAAATGACTTTTGTCCCAATACATTATAAGAGGCTTTATAATATGTTGCAGCGAAATGTATACATGATTTTAGGTATTTCAGTTTATAAAAACCATGTAACAGGTCATTAACTATTAGAAAAGAATCCAATCAGCAAAGTTTAAAACTTATAACCAAAGTTCCCCAAAGTTGGAGAGAATTTAGATCATAGTTTGGTGCAGCCTATCTCTGTTGTCGGGGTTTAGAATTATTTCTAAAATATAATATTTTATAATCCGATGGTATGGCAAAAAGGCATTATTATCTAATGGTTAGAGAATGGCAGTCAGAAGACTGGTTCTCAGCTCTTCTCCTAAGTCACTGTGTGACTTTTTGCAAATAACTTAACCTCTCTGTGCCTCAGTTTCCTCACCTGCAAAATGACCTGATGATGCCGATCTTTGTTAAGCACTTTGAAAACCTTCGATGAAAGGTGATATATGAGCATGAAACATTGTTCATTTTTAAAAGCAACTTCTAATAACCACTTAGTTATTCTTTTTTATTTTATATTAAGTATTTTGAAATTTCACCTTAATTTTAAATTGTTACTGATTATTCATAATTCTGGATGTCCTTCTTGCTTCTGATGATCCCATTCCATTCAAATCTGATACATTTCCTAGCTTACTAAAGTCCCCAACAAACCACTATTGTAGCATCTTCCACTATCTCAAGAATCTTAAATATTTGCACAAGTCCTGGTTCAGTTTTATGATACATGCCTATCTTTAGTGTTCCAGGTTGAGTTTCCACTAAAGTGCCTTACTGGCCAAACACACCAGGGAGTATCAGAGTAATATGAATTACATTGCAATGGTTCATTTATGTCAGCCTTTTCTTGTATAGAGAGCCCTCTCCTTCTTTGAAAGACTGTGGCACTTTTACCAGCAATGTCAGTAGAGATGGAACCTTTAGTAGCAGTTTCCAGGTCATTATGTGCCAACTAAGAAACAGGCAGGCTGTGCTTTTAAGGAGTTTACTGCAGACAGATTCTGCTCACAGCTGGGACAATGGGGAGTCTGTTGGAGCAAGCCCTTTATACTCAGCATTGTTCCAAGCATACCTTATTGCTGAGAGTATTAACAGCATAGACTCCACAGAAAGGGAGATGAGAAGATACACTCGATTATTGCTTTGCATTAATTTTATGTGCGTATGGTAACTTCTTTGTATGAAAACAGCTATTGACTATTTTTCTTATGTCTCATAAAAGACTGGCTTAGCCTTTCTGAAGACATTCTCTTTGCCTTCTAGATGTGCATAGTGTAGGCTGTAGCTGTGCTGGCATTAGCCCTTTACAGATTGCGGGCGCATTTCCTACCTCGAAGGCCCAGAAAAGCATAACAGGGTCATCCATCTCTTCCAATCCCAATGGCTGTGTCAGAGCCAGAATAAAAAAAACTACACAAAAGAACCCTCTCTACTAGTGAAAATAAGGTTAATGAAAACTTGTTTCTGTCATAGAGTAGGAAGGAGCATGGACATCATGAAATATGGGATTAACTCAGTCCATAGTTGCCCTAAACTAAACCAACTGTAAATGTATTCAGCATTTGTAATTTATTTTTTTAGTTAAATCAGGTAACAGCTGGAAATTGGTGTTTAAAACACTTCAGCCAGTTTGCCTGGTGAAATGTTGGAAAATCAGAAAATAAAATATTCCCAGTTTCCAGAGTTTATGGTGCATACAGATAATGGTTAAAAGAAATATTGGACGGTCAATTTAAAATAAAAACTGTTGTTTTGCAACACAGTAAATTGTGACCTTAAAATAGACCACATTGCAAGATCTTTTTTAAAAGAACCCCCTACAGTTTGAATTGCTGGATAGATAGATGTGTATCAACCACCTTTTACTGAATCTGGAACAACTTCCATGGTAAATGCCTTTTTGTAAGTGGACTAGGCTGAAACCTGGCAACTGAGAGCCTCATTTCAGGAGCAAAATTATTATTTTTGTAAAAATAAAAATCTCTTTGCTTTTCCTAAGGAATGTGAAAAAAGCTGGATATTCATTGCTTCTGGCTCTCTTGGCTTGTATTTATTATTTCTTACTTGTGTTTACTAAAAGTAGTTTAGTTAGTTTTAATAATTGTGTTTTTCCATTCTCTGACTACTACATTTAAGCAGTCTAAGCTCCAGGACATGCTTTCAAAATGCTCTATAAATACATTCACACAATAGAATGAAAATGACTATAGGGTGAATTATACTGGCTTTAAAACTCCTTAAATATGTTAATTCTTTACAAATTGGGCCATGTGATATCTTCTCCCAAGCAATTTATTTCCTTTTTGTAATTTATCAAGAGGGTTGGGAGAAAGAAATTAAACCACAAAAACATTAAAGGAACTTTTTAATGGGTTGGTGTAAGCTTTCCAAACCCAGGAAATTCTTTCCTAAACTTACCCTCTTGGCACTGCAGCCCAGATAATGTATAACATCGGCCTGAATTCTGCCTTAGATAGAGGATCATATTTCCTGCAATACCTCAGTTGTAATACAGTGAATTAATTTCCTTCCTAATGAGGGTTAAAGTCTCTTTCCTGACACTATTTAAAAATGTCCTTTTGTGGTTTAATAAATGATAGTTTTTCATCTTGGCAAAAATATTATTCCTCCTGACCAGTTTCTGATTCTAAAGTAGAAAATCAGATTGTTCATTTGAAACATTTTGTGCATTCACTATCCTAAAATTACTAGCCATTTCATTCATCATAGATCCTCTGTATATTATTTAATTCATTAATGGTCTAATCCTTGCACACATGAGCGCTTTCAGTATGCAAGAAAAACACCACATGTTGTGGTATCCAAGCATCTTCAGTTGAATTACTTCAGTTTTACATTGTCCCGCAGTTCTCTAGAGCTTCATCTGGAACCTTATATATTTTCAAGCTTTGGCAGCCTTGTAATCCAGTGATGCCTGCTTAATGGTAAACTTTCTTCTACTTGAATGGGCAAGTCAGACTCCTAGTACACCTATATTTAAAAACCTTGCCTATTGGATGTAATCATTAATTAGTCAAACAGCTGATTTTTATGCTCAAATTAGGTTCTTCTAGAAACAACTGCAAAGAAAAAAATAGAGCTAGGCACAGAGCACCATGTCTCCCTCTTGTGGAGCGAAGAGTAGAGAGGGCAGGGATAGATCGCCACATGGAGAAGCAATGCAGCCTTTTTTCTCCTCAAATTTTTCATGGAAATGAGAGGTTTCAACAGGAACGGTACTGAAGTTTTATGCATTCATCCATCACCCACATCTCTTCTACTCCTTCCAGCTTTTCCTCAAAACAGATTTGAATGGATTAGAATACCCAGGCCCTAAGAAAATACAGTCATCTTGTTCCCTACAGTCCTCTTTTGGGTGGGAGAGTGTTTGTTCCCACATCCCATGTTTTTCTCGTGGACATGTTTCCACAACATGGCCTCTTAAGTGACCCTGCACTAGATCAGGGATTCTCAAAGCCAGTCCGCCGCTTGTTCAGGGCAAGCCCCTGGCAGGCCGGACCGGTTTGTCTACCTGCCGCGTCTGCAGGTTCACCTGATCGCGGCTCCCACTGGCCGTGGTTCGCTGCTCCAGGCCAATGGGGGCTGCAGGAAGGGCAACCAGCACATTCCTCGGCCCGCATCGCATCCCAGAGCCCCCATTGGCCTGGAGCGGCGAACCATGGCCAGTGGGAGCCGTGATCGGCCGAACCTGCAGACACGGCAGGTAAACAAACCAGTCCAGTGCGCCAGGGGCTTTCCCTGAACAAGCGGCGGACCGGCTTTGAGAACCACTGCACTAGATAACTATGTTTCCCTGGAAAACCTGGCTTTTCTGCATGAAAATGACAATATTTTGGCCCAGCAGTGTATTCAGGTATTTTTATAACAATGATCTTAGTCTTTATTCCTAAAGGAAAAAATGGAGAATTTTTCACATCTGTAGCTGTTGCAAGAATATAGCCATAGACTTAAATTGCCTCTTTTTGTGTCCTCTGCTTTGTGTGTTGTAAACAAGAGAGTTAAATCTTACCCCCTTTTTGTAAAACTCTGACCCTTTGGTCTACAAGTCTATCATCTATAGTGTTAGTAACCTTGTCCCCTCTCAGCTGGGCCCTGTTCTGCCCCCACAGGTGCAATTCTCAATGAAGTCTATAGGAGCTGCACCCATGTGTCTAGGGGCATAGGCAGGTCCAAATGAGTATAATGTTGCAAGAACAAATTCCTGTGTCTTTTAATCTGGTGGAGGTGCTGATGATGAAGAAGATATGATAAAAAAAAATTTAGAACCAAGGATAATATGGAGGAGAAGGGTCCCTCTTCAGGGAATAGTTGTGCCATTTTATCTGAGATCTGTCACCAGGATGAATTTCCAGGTGCTGCATATTTTTGCTATTGTGTTTAGCTCTTATCAGCATTTAAACAGAACGGTAATTCAATGAGTAAAACCCGTGGATTAACAATGAATCTTCAGAACACCTTCATCATTAATTCAAAAATCTCTACGGGGATTTGAGCACATTTTCATGCAACAATTGTGGGTTTGAACTTTACTGCATTACTGTGTGGAGGCATAAATCAAATTTTAAAACTTAGCAAAACATGTATTATAGTTGGAAGTACAGCAGAAGCAAAGTATAATTTGGCAAACTGGGTCTTGCAAAATCTGGAACCCAGTTTTTCTGAGAATGTTGGTAGCAAAACTGAAAGCGAAAAGAAAGTAATTGCTACTGTGATTAAAATACAGAGACATCCACCATATATCATCTGTACTAGCAACAATAAATAGTCATATTTCTAAAGTTTCAAGTTACTAACCTGCCATGCCTCAGCCTGCAAGAATGAGACTCTGGTTATTGGTTTTTTTTGTTTTGTTTTGTTTTTGTTTTTGTTTTGTTTTCACTTGGCAGATGTAAAATTTTAATGTCACGCACGCATAACTTGAGAAAATAGTCAGTGGTTTGGATTTCAATATAACAAATATAAAGCAAACCCACTTGTTTCATCGACTGAGATTTCTTGACACCCTATACTGCAGGTTATTTCCAAGGGAAATTTCTGATTAGCCTTTTAATTTAAACAAACAAAAGAAAGTGAGTGGGGGACAATGTATATTTATTAAGTGCAATTTTCTGTCATGTCAGCACAGATATTTTACTGAAATAGAAAACTAAATGTGGGCCTGAAGCAAAATAAGTTTCAACTGTTCGAATGGATATTAAAATTACTAATAAGTCAAGCTTATAATTAAAAATCAAACAAAGGCCAATTCTCCTGTGATTTGGTAGCAAGGGAGGAAAAATTAGGCTCATTAATTACTCTCAGGGTGTTTGTATCTTTTTGTAAAAAAATTCCTGCCCTTATTTTTAATGAAGGACTTGACTCGGGGGGCAAACAGAAACTATACAAAAAGCAGTCAACTTTGTCAGCAATTATTGTCTCTCTCTTCTCTGTGCTGTTACTGTTAAAGGTATTTGTATTTTGAAGTAGTCTAGTGGCTGCACCATGAGCCGGTTGCCATGAAAAGATAATATCCTACGCTCATCAGTGTGCTTTCATTGCAAGACCAAATAAAGAAAAAAGAAGGAAATCCACTCATCATTCCCTGTTGTGTGATGAATGGATCTTAGAGCAATTAGAAATAGGTATATAGCAGGCCAGCTTTTTCCAAAGTGCTCAGTACCCAACATATCCTGTTTTCAACAAAAGTACTGATTACTTTTGAAAGTCTGGCTACTTCATTTCAGTGCCTAATAGGAACTATTAAGGGCTAAGTTCTACTGAATATCTGGTCTTTCACGTGATTAAATATTGTATAAAAATAACTCATTACGGATCAGATCTTGCCATCCTTACTCAGGCAAAACACCCATTGAAGTCATTAGCTTCATTCAGGGGTGAAAGTAAGTTAGAGGACTTACCGGTTCGCCGGAGTCCTGAACAGGGGGCATGGCCTCAACTGGAAGAGGCGTGGCCTCAACCAGAAGAGGCAGGGCCTTATATCCCCAGGCCCTTTAAATCTTCCAGCTGCGGTAGTGGCGGCTGGGAGCCCAGGGCTCTTTCATCTCTGGCGTCAGTGGGAGCTTTGCCTGAGTAAGGACTACAGGATTTTAGCCCTCTCTCTTTACACTGGAGTTGTTTTGATCTCAAGCTGCTTTATTTGTTGCACTTGTATATCAGGAGAAATCATTCAGCTGTTCTACCATCACCACATCATTTAGCTCATGGGATCAATTTCAATAGCTGATTTGCCTGTAGGGTGGTAGCATCATAAAAGGGAATGCTTTCTTATAATCTCTTTTCACGAGGATTTTGTAACTCCAGTTGTTTGCTAAAATAAAAGCCATACTGTAAACAGGCTAACATCAGATCACATGCTGCTTAATTTTAAAGATCATCTCCTGAGCAGGAGCAAGTACATCTGAATGTGGTGTTGTTGAGTTATTATACTGAGTTATTATCCAGATGTGCTGAGTGCTACAATTTTCCCCCCAATCATGAGTGGACTAGTGGAAAGGAGGAAGGGGGTGGAGGTGCTCAGAGATAGTATAATCAGTGTTGAGTACAGTACGTAAGTCATGTCTGGAAAATAAAAGATGGAGACTGTTTACTTAAGAGAACTGCACCCCTGTTGCTCAGTACAGAGTTCTAAAAGCTCATACCCTGAAAGGTAATTTTTGAACATGTGTCAGTTTCAAATTATCATCTCTGTAGCCATTTGCTAACAAATAAAATACTGCTGAAAAGTTATACTGATACTTGCTAAACACAGTCCCAGTGTCAGTTTGCACATTTGAGTTTTGATGTTGCTTGTGTCATTATTAAACAAGCATTAAATTGGGATGTGAGCCTAGTTTTTGTTCTGGCATTGAGCCCCTCACGTGTTCCACCAGTGTCCCAAAAGATGTCAGTTGCCTTACTGCAAAAACATGGTTATTAATTAAAAACCATAAAGACTGGGTATGCTTTGCAGATGGCCCGTAGAACTGTATGCTGTACTGAGCACGATGGGTGCATCATTTTTAATGAGGCTTTTGCTGCCACTGGCAACCCTGGCAACACCACCTCATTCAAACAGCTGCAGATTTGAAAACATCAGGTGGTCGGCAAAGTTTGTTCATTCTGTGTTTTGACTGATAGAGTAGCCAATAAATCCAGTGTGTACGGTGGATTTGTTTTTTCTTTTTTCGACTGGAGAAGTCTTTAGTGAAGTCATCAGACCGTAAGAACAAGAAGCCGTAGTCAGAGTGAGCACCGGAGAGTGCAGAGTGCTATGTAGGGGTATAGCAGTGGTGATGTTCACCGGTGGCAAAATATGCATCTGTTAGCATGCCATATGTTGTTTCTTCAGAGAGTTATATGTGCAAGTGAGAGCTTTTAGCTAGCCCACCATCAGATAAATAAATAAAGGTTTGCTAGCACCATATCAGGTGACCAAAACGCCTTCTCTTCGTTGGTAACAAAATCTTTTTCTCACTCAGCTCAATTGGGTCTCAGGTGTAATTATGTCAGAGCAGGATATGACAAATCATCTTCAAGAAGAGTCAGGAAACACTTTCCTCATAGTGTTTCCTTTCCTGTGTTCAAGTAATTTCTTAATCCCATCTTGAGTTGCTACCTTTTGTAAATCATCTTATGTTGCGTCTTTACAACAAAATTGTACGTCATTTCTCAAATTTTTGAAAGCTTCAGGGAAACAAAACCGGTCAGTCTCCATGTGTTGTAAAATGCTCACTTGTCTTAATGTATACATAGAATCATAGAACATCAGGGTTGGAAGGGACCCCAGAAGGTCATCTAGTCCAACCCCCTGCTCAAAGCAGGACCAATTCCCAGTTAAATCATCCCAGCCAGGGCTTTGTCAAGCCTGACCTTAAAAACCTCTAAGGAAGGAGATTCTACCACCTCCCTAGGTAACGCATTCCAGTGTTTCACCACCCTCTTAGTGAAAAAGTTTTTCCTAATATCCAATCTAAACCTCCCCCACTGCAACTTGAGACCATTACTCCTCGTTCTGTCATCTGCTACCATTGAGAACAGTCTAGAGCCATCCTCTTTGGAACCCCCTTTCAGGTAGTTGAAAGCAGCTTTCAAATCCCCCCTCATTCTTCTCTTCTGCAGGCTAAACAATCCCAGTTCCCTCAGCCTCTCCTCATAAGTCATGTGTTCCAGTCCCCTAATCATTTTTGTTGCCCTTCGCTGGACTCTCTCCAATTTATCCACATCCTTCTTGAAGTGAGGGGCCCAAAACTGGGCACAGTACTCCAGATGAGGCCTCACCAATGTCGAATAGAGGGGAACGATCACGTCCCTCGATCTGCTCGCTATGCCCCTACTTATACATCCCAAAATGCCATTGGCCTTCTTGGCAACAAGGGCACACTGCTGACTCATATCCAGCTTCTCGTCCACTGTCACCCCTAGGTCCTTTTCCACAGAACTGCTGCCTAGCCATTCGGTCCCTTGTCTGTAGCTATGCATTGGGTTCTTCCGTCCTAAGTGCAGGACCCTGCACTTATCCTTATTGAACCTCATCAGATTTCTTTTGGCCCAATCCTCCAATTTGTCTAGGTCTTTCTGTATCCTATCCCTCCCCTCCAGCGTATCTACCACTCCTCCCAGTTTAGTATCATCCGCAAATTTGCTGAGAGTGCAATCCACACCATCCTCCAGATCATTTATGAAGATATTGAACAAAACCGGCCCCAGGACCGACCCTTGGGGTACTCCACTTGATACCGGCTGCCAACTAGATATGGAGCCATTGATCACTACCCGTTGAGCCCGACAATCTAGCCAGCTTTCTACCCACCTTGTAGTGCATTCATCCAGCCCATACTTCCTTAACTTGCTGACAAGAATACTGTGGGAGACCGTGTCAAAAGCTTTGCTAAAGTCAAGAAACAATACATCCACTGCTTTCCCTTCATCCACAGAACCAGTAATCTCATCATAAAAGGCAATTAGATTAGTCAGGCATGACCTTCCCTTGGTGAATCCATGCTGGCTGTTCCTGATCACTTTCCTCTCATGCAAGTGCTTCAGGATTGATTCTTTGAGGACCTGCTCCATGATTTTTCCAGGGACTGAAGTGAGGCTGACTGGCCTGTAGTTCCCAGGATCCTCCTTCTTTCCTTTTTTAAAGATTGGCACTACATTAGCCTTTTTCCAGTCATCTGGGACTTCCCCGGTTTGCCACGAGTTTTCAAAGATAATGGCCAATGGCTCTGCAATCACAGCCGCCAATTCCTTCAGCACTCTCGGATGCAACTCGTCCGGCCCCATGGACTTGTGCACGTCCAGCTTTTCTAAATATCCACATCCATGCACTTCGGAAAATTCTGATGTGCATAGTGGTATATACAGTATTTAGGGCTTGATCCTGTGTGTCCTCTGTGAAGAAATTCCATTGATGACGTGGGTGTTCTGCGCATGGAGGACTTGCAGGAATAGACTCTGTGCATTTTCTGTGACTTGTCACATGTTGAAATTTCAGCCTTAACATTACAGTAGCATAAGTTTTTAAAAAATTTATTAGAGGATGGAGGGAGACAGAGAAAATAGATAAGCAACATTTATGCTGTAGGTAATGTTGCAAGATAGTTTACATTCTATATCTCAATTTCCTCAAACATTCAGAAACTTCCATGATTGATGGCTGCAAAAAGTTGATTTTTTTGAGTACTTGAGTAAAATCCATTTAGCCATTTTTGAGTTCATGGCAAGTGAAGCAAATACATTTTTCTAAATTTTCAAATAACATTCTGGCCACTTACTTTCTTTTTAATTTTGGGTTAATTAAAAACTGGCTAAATTTTAAGAACTTGAAACCTCAGTTTTGAGGTGAAATCCTGGCCCTGTTGAAATCAGTGATAAAGTTGCCATACATTTCAATGGGGCCAAGAGTTCACACTTGATTGTAATTAGACCTTAATGAGCAGCACGGGCTTTCTGTTTGAAATAACCCTTTTTTGAACATGTTGACTGAGCATGTATAGCAGACAATATGTGCAGTTATCAACAGCTCACTTTAGATCTGATTCTGCAAGGGGCTTAGTGCAATCTTTGAGGTACCAGTTGACTTCAGTGTGAGTTTTGGAGACCCACTACCTTAAAATAGGTAATCAGCTCTTTACCAGATTAGTCCCTTAAAGCTGGACAAGTCACAGTCATGTATGTCTAGTCAAGTGTGCACTTGCATTTCACAGAAATTACAAACACAGCTCATAAAACTAACTGTTGCATGAGATATTTTACCTTCTGATTTTGTGTCTACTTAATAAGAAAAAAAAAAAGTAAGAAGCTAAATGCAAAAAAACCCTAGCATTGATGCAGAGTGAATCTTATGCACTTACAGCAGGAAATTACAAAAATCAAGGTTTGTCTAGCAGTATTATATTGACAGTGTTACACTTATTGGGCAAGATTCTCCAATCCACTAATGCCACTTTGCACTGCTTATGTAGTGCAAAATGGTTTTAAAGCATCCAGAGAAGGCAAGTAGAGAATTCCCCCTGTGCAGAAGGACTGGTGTGAAGTTGTCAGAGGTGGTTCCACCACCTCCTAAAACAGCCCCTCCCACAGCATATGGGGAAGAGTCTGGCAGAATGAAATTAAGCTATGCTTGGTTCTTCAGTAGCATAAAGTCCCTTAGGGACCTTATGTTTGTGATGTATGTTAGGGCTGCCTTTTTGCAGCTCTAATCTGCACTGAGGCTGAGTTGCCTCTTATCAAGGTGCTTCCTGTGCCACCCTGTTCACTACAACTGAGCTTTGCTCTCAGTGGATAATCTGGGGCCACTGTGTAGAACTTTCCATTCCTCTTTCCTTTGTAAAATATTTTATCCTCCCTCATAGGGTTTTTGTGGAGATTAATTAGATAATGCTTACAAAGCACTAGGAACATGCAAAGTGCTATATTAATGTCTCTATACTATAAAATATATAGAACATGCAACACAGCCAAGCTAACATTCCTGAAGCAATCTTCACTCTTGCAATTTCCTTTACATTAGAGTGATTGATTTCATAATTTTTAAGGTTGTATTAAAATATTTTAATTTAATATGTACATTTTGTATGTTGATATAGATACATTTATCTCTTTTATATTCACTCATGTGCATGAACATGAACACACATGCATCATTAAGCTTTATGTTTCAAAGAAAATATTATGCTTTAGGGGTGAAGTCCTGACCACATTGAAATCAATGGGTTTTTTTTCCCATTGCTTTAGAAGGAACCAGGATTTCATCGCAGGCTATTCTAAATGTTTTCTAAACACAGATTTATGTGGTAAATTTTTGTTGGCTCCACATTTTTGCAAGACCATAAATAACTGTCAGACTGATGGGCAAACAAATACGTATTCAAAAGAACATGGTTTCATCTATATATTTTCACGACAGACCATAATGACTCAGAATAATTCAAAGTTACCTAACTTTGCCACGTAGGCTGTGTTTTGAAAATACAATAACTGGATATTTACACAGTATGGTTTCATTATGGGCCATTGTTAGACCTTAATCCTATTTTTTTCAAGAGATTAAAAGGAAACTTAAATACACAATCAAACCCACTGTACGTTTACATATCATTAATACAAACCAACAAAAGTCAGGAAGTTTAGACATATAACTACCCTGTCTTTGTTCCCTCTGTTGTATGATGCTATTATAGGGCTCTCAGAATAGTGCATCCCTGCTACAGCAGGGGGTGGAGAGTGGATTTCAATTGTAAAAATATACTCAAGGAAATGGGGGTCAAAAAGAAACCCTGCATTTCACACTGTATGTTGAATTTTCTGTTTCATGCTGTTTTGCACAACAAAATTAACCAGAGACATAGAGAGTGTGTTTGCACGTGTGTGCTAATTTACAAGTAGTCAGGATCTAATTACACTCTAAATCTAAATACTTACATATTGATGGGATTATACATTTGAAGAGGATATTAACTAGTTAAGACCACTGTGTAGTGAGATTCTCTTGTGATTTATCTTATTCTGTCAAAGATCACCCAGCTTCTGTGATGAGACTCTTGCTTTGTTTGTCAATTGATGGTTTTATTCCAAAGTAGTCTCATCATAGGATATTTTCCCATTAGACACTGTCTTCAAATAATATCCTTATAGGGCTGACATTGAGATTTGTGAAATTAAATTACTGCTATACATAAATTAACCTTCACTCCTCTTATCTTCCTGAAGTTTACAGTTAAAAATTTTTAAAAACATGTCTTTTCTCTTTCTAGGAACAAAAGGTTTGCTAGGGAAGTATAAAGGCAGGAACTTGGTAATGTGGATATTCCTAACCATGGACCATTCACAATCTGTGGAGTTTGTGATAGTCACATTGGGCCTGATTCCAATCTCACAGCTGCTTTTCCAGGGCGTAACTTCATTGGCTTTAATTAAGGTATACCTGATCTACACCAGCATGAGATCAGAATCAGTCCTGCTGTTACCTTACCTACTAAGTGCAATGTCTGAACCTAGGCAGAACACAGTTATGATCATTACAACAGGAACTTTAAGATGGAAGTTTTTGAAATCTCTAGTATCATGCCCCTGAATATGTTGATACAAACTAAATGCCTCATCCAAAGTCCATTGAAGTCAGTGGGAGTCTTTTTATTAATTTCAGTGGGATTTGGATCAGGCCCTAAATGAAATGTCTGTAATAATGTCTGTAATTCACATAATGCCAACGTTTATACCTCTGTAGTAGTCAAAATGTGGAGGTCTTTATCATATGTTAACTATGCTGACTTTGGGCCTAGTACAGCAAGGCACTGAGTGCCCTCAACTCCTACTGAAGTCAGTGTGAGTTGGAAGTGCTCCTCACAGTTCAGGAGGTGCCTAATACCTAGCAGGATCAAAGCTACCAGCTTTTATTCACCACTTTAGTGTAACACAAAACTTTACGAAAATTTTTGTAACTTGGAAAATTAAATACTTTTTTTTCAAATAAGGCTTGATATTGTATACACATGTTTTTTAACAAATACATCTGTCTTATACTTTTCAAAAGAGTTTTGATATCTTTTAAGTTTGTGTGTGTTTAGATCAGTTGATTTCCTTATGCTTTGTGTGAAATCTTGAGGCATCTGATATGGATTTATATTAACTGTTTTGTTTTTTGTTTTTTATTTTGACACTGGAAGAAAAAAAGCCTTTTGGTCTTCTTGTGTTTAATTTTAAAAATGTTTATTTGAAATGTTTTTAAATCTGTTAAATATTCAATTGTGATGTGTGTTTTGATACAGTTACGAGCCCTAAATAGGCTTCCTCAAAAAGTGTTTATTGCCATTTATTTAAGAAAAAATATACTTGCATTACTAATGGAGGAAGAATGGAGCATTTTCCCACTGCAACATGTTACTGTGTTTGGCCCCAAACCTGTGACCAAATCAATACAAACAGACCCTTACACTTGCTGTGAGTCCCACTGAAGTCAGTGGAGGCTCCACAAGTGTGTGACTGTACAGATCAGATTGGAGGATCAAGGCCTTTGTGTGTACAGCCAGGTAAGCTTACACATCATCCTTCATGGAAATGTGGAACCAAATTCTTAATTGATGTAAATGGCAAAACTCCACTGAAGTCAATGGGAGCTGTACACATATAAACCTTCAGATAGTTTGGCACATTGTGTAAAGTTTCTAATCATTCTAAAATAAATTGTTGCTGAAAATTCACATAGAACTAGAGACATTTCAAACAGAAGCAGAGCCTTGTATTATGTTCAGAAAAATAACAAAATTCTTACACATGCAGCAATGCAATAACAAAGAAACTTGCACATTTGGGTTCTTGTGGAAAACTGCCCAGGCTCTGTTTTCATAATGCCATGAGAATTCTTCACTGAAAACCCATAATTATATCACTAGCTCTGTTGTCCTCTATTACATTGTTCTCTGTTGGGTTTGACATTTTTTATAACCCTGTGTCAACCCAGCTGTCTCATGCAAGTGTCTCTTACATGACCCCATCCCTGCCAATATGTGGTCTGTCATTAGTATCAGACAGCTGAAGTCAGTTCTAGTCCCTCCCTCATAATTCAAGTCATGCAAAAACCATGACTAAGAAAGTTTAAAAAACAGCTGATACTTTGTTCAGTGCCTGAGGCTTGTATCACCCTAGACTACTATCCCTTCATATATCACAAGCTAAACAGCATCAATCTGGATCACTGTTTGGCGAGGAAGACTCCAGAAGGAATACATAGGATTTGCTAGGCTGAGCCAATGGAAACAGTACAGAGGACAAAACTTCACAGTGAATGTTTTGTTGCTGTGGATAGATACTGTTTTACAGAAATATACTTTAAACATGAAACTTCCTGCATTAAAAATAAAGTTTTTTAAACCTACAGTCTAATAAAGCACACCGAGTGAAGATTTCATCTCTTTTTAATGGGGCTTAAGTAGTGACCTTTGGCCATTGCCACCCACTGTTGATCCCTTTTGTTTGAGTGGGTTGCAAGGAACCCACAAAGCAATAATTTTGCCTGTCTTTCAGCTGAGTCTAAAAATGAGGATCTTGACCACATGTGTTTATCGGAGATCTCCTGGCACTTTTCACCAGAGTCTGGGATTGAGCCCAGATGTCCTGGACAGGTTCCAGTTTGGGTTATTACATACATTCTGCCTACCCTGTGCAATTCCAGTTGGATATGGGCTTCCTCTTCATTTCCTGCCTTAAACTGTTGTAGCATTTCTATGCAGTGTTAAACAACTGCTGGCTTTTTTTAGAGGGGAATGGTGCAGAAAGATTAGAGAACATAGGCAAGTGGGGCATGTGGCATGTGGAGCCATACTATCTCCACACCCTACAAATCTATTCCCACACCTGTGGGTAAACCAGTCTGTAGATTATTGAAAGCTGCCTGCTTTCCTATTTCTGTAGTTGCGCCTAACATATCTCACAACAAGAGCAGCTTACAATACAGGGCCATAAGCTTTTCATCAGTCTGTTGGTCTAAGTTTTGCATCTTTGCTTTCACAAGGAAGCTCATCTACAAGAGCATGTGTGCTCCTGTTTCACAGGGCCACCAAAGGTTCTAGAGCAGTATGTAAGTCCTAATGAATGGGAAGCAACCAACAACAGCCAGCAAAAAGGCAAAGGAGCCTCAAAATGAAATTTTTTAAAAGGGAAGAAAAAAGAGAGGAAGAAGACAGAAAAGAAACTTTGAGCAGGAAAAAACAATTTAGGGAGCAAAGGAGAGAGAAAATGGGTTGAAGAAAGAAGAGATTTAGCAGTATTGCAGGGCCTAGTGTGGAAGAATATGTGTTGAGGGGTGTATATCTGCCAGTGCATGATCAGAGGTTTCCCACAAACATAGCTGGGAATCTCTGCCAAAGAAGCAGCAAGTTTAGGAGCAGCTGTTGGGTAGAATGAGTTCCATTAGGGTTTACATAAAGCACTTATTAGACAAAACGTGCCATGTGAACCCAAGAGCTTATGATATAATTATATTATTACTGCAAGTCCACACACTTTTCCCTATTTATATTATGCAGATAGATAATTATCTGTGGCAGTACATAGTGAACTTATTTGTGTTTTTTCACAAGATAAGAAAGAACCATTCAGTGATCACAGGTTTTTGTAATGATTTTCCCTCAGGTAAGTTTGCAGTTGGTATGGTGTGAGTATGAACATGTTTTCTAGAGGTTCTAAGAAAAAGAAAAAAAATACACCCGAACAGATTATCATTTTCAAAATCTTTCCACTGCTGAAGGTCAGATTTTAAGTACAAATCAATTTTTTTGTTTTTTATAATTTGTGTTGGCTGGTATTTTCATATTGCAATGGAGTAGGGAAAAGTTTTAGCTCAAAGATGTCTGCCTTTGCCAGATTTTTAAAGAGGCGGAAATAAAAATAGTGAATTTTTTTATGTGTCTGTACAACGTATCATAGATTCATAGATTCATAGATATTTAGGTCAGAAGGGACCATTATGATCATCTAGTCTGACCTCCTGCACAATGCAGGCCACAGAATTTCACCCACCACTCCTAAAAAAGACCTCACACCTATATCTGTGCTATTGAAGTCCTCAAATTGTAGTTTGAAGACCTCAAGGAGCAGAGAATCCTCCAGCAAGTGACCCGTGCCCCATGCTACAGAGGAAGGCGAAAAACCTCCAGGGCCTTCCAATCTGCCCTGGAGGAAAATTCCTTCCCGACCCCAAATATGGCGATCAGCTAAACCCTGAGCATATGGGCAAGATTCATCAGCCAGATACTACAGAAAATTCTTTCCCGGGTAACTTGGATCTTACCCCATCTAAAAACCCATCACAGACCATTGGGCCTATTTACCATGAATATTTAATTACCAAAACCATGTTATCCCATCATACCATCTCCTCCATAAACTTATCGAGTTTAATCTTAAAGCAAGATAGATCTTTTGCCCCCACTACTTCCCTCGGAAGGCTATTCCAAAACTTCACTCCTCTGATGGTTAGAAACCTTCGTCTAATTTCTAATCTAAATTTCCTAGTGGCCAGTTTATATCCATTTGTTCTTGTGTCCACATTGGTATTGAGTTTAAATAATTCCTCTCCCTCTCTGGTATTTATCCCTCTGATATATTTATAGAGAGCAATCATATCTCCCCTCAACCTTCTTTTAGTTAGGCTAAACAAGCCAAGCTCCCTGAGTCTCCTTTCATAAGACAAGTTTTCCATTCCTCGGATCATCCTAGTAGCCCTTCTCTGTATCATTTGTATCATTAAAAAGACTATAGACTTTCATATGCTACTTTTGTCAACTTATTTGTGTTGATTGCTTACTTTCAACTGGTGTCACATGCACATGTGTAAGCAACTTACTAAAGTATTTCTTGGTTCCCTTGGAGACTTGGAGTAGAGGAATTAAAATTTTATTTTTTTTAATTGTTCAACGGCCGATACTTGACTACAATCTCAGACCTTCTTGGCTACAATCTTAGACCCGCTTTAGGGAAAGATAATGAATGTTGCTGATAGCTAAATCTAATTTATGAAGAGCTAAAAGGAAACAGACATGAGAAAATGTAATAAATAATCCTAGGACAAGCAATATACAGGTCCAGTGGAACATAGAGTAGATGCCTTTAAAAAGTCAGTATTTGTCAGTTGCTATCACAGATCTCTCCTATTTTAATTATAGGATAAATCTGTGCTAATCTCAGAAACCACTCTGTTGTAAGGTTGGCAAATGCAAACTTTTAGAGGTAAACACTATTACAGAAACTGATCCAGTAGTCTGGAAGAACTATTTTGTCCCCTTTCAGAATCCAAAAGAATTCAGAATGAAAGCACTTAGATATTGCAAAGTTCCTCTATTTCCTGCCTTTTCAACAAGGCAGGAAGATGCAAACATTCTCGCACTGGTTTTCCCATTGCCAGTTGAACAGGGTTTTGGTGGCAGTTCCTTGTCCATCATGTGTGTGCTTTAATGTGGATTTTGTTTTCACCAATAACAGACTGAGTCCCTCTTTCTTGGTCATCATATGGATTGCATTTGGTCTTCTAAAGTTGTTGGATCTTCATTTGTATCGATGGATAGTATCTCAAGGGTCTCTAAACTCATTACAATTCTTCTGAGATTCTGGGAGTTCAAGAGAAAGGTATTCTGAGGGAGCTAATGATTCCTCTCTGCATTTACCAGCTGCAAATTCTGAGATGGTGACAACACTATACTCCAGTGGTTCTTAACCTGGGGTGCGCACACCCCTTGGGGATGTGAGATGCCCATTCTGGGGTGCAAGACATCCCAGATCCTTGTGCCATTTGCGACTACATACATGTGTGAGATAGGATTTTCATCACTCTTATACATCAAAACAAAGGCCAGAAACCGCCTAAATGCGAGCGATGACATGCGTGTGGCTATTTCAAAAAAAGTTCCTCGTTTCTCAAATATCATTGAACAAAAGAAACAGCAGAAGAGTCACTGAGCCGGTAAATTTTTAAAAAAGTGTGTAATTTTTCATGTATTACTGCAAAATTAAAATAAATATATAATTCTATCTCTTTCATTCTATAGTTATGATATATGTAGGTTTAAAGAACTGACCTACTTCAACGATTTTTGATAAGCGGTGCAAGAACGTAATTTGAGAACCAAAGGGGTGCAGGCTGCAGTAAAGGTTAGAACCACTGCTATACTCTAACAACCATAATAAATTGCTGCAGTGAACAGATGTGTAATGAGCTGGGTTAAAAATTCACTCCTCTGTTTTAACTTAAGCTTTAGGGCATACTTGTGGGGCTTAGAAGCAAATTTCCTTCCATGTTAAAAGTATTACATAACTACTGTTTCTCTCCTCTTTTCTCTTTATAGGTATTTTGGATAGGCTACTTCCAGATGCAGGAGACTAAACAGACAATCCGTCTGTAGTAATTTAACAGCTGTTGTATTACTGTTAATGTCACAGGTTTTAACATATAAACCCTGAACTCTTAACTGACTCACTGTGTGACCTCAGGCAATACACTTAGGGCTGAACGCTTTACATCTTCAAAACACTGTACAAATATAAACTAATTAACTCTCCCAACATTCTGGGAGGTAGTTCAGGAGAACATATGGAGAACTGAGGCAGAGACTCATTTTCAAAAGCATCCACTAAATTTGGCTACCTCCACTTTTGGTTTTCTAATTTGAGACACCTCTGCTTTGATTTTCAGAGATGCTTAGCAGTCATTGACTCCCAAAGTCAAAAGAGAATATGAATGCGTATCACTCTAAAAATCAGGCCCTACATGTTCTATTGCGCACCTAGAGCCAGAGGCCAGTTTTTAAAATATGGCCCTAAGGGTATGTCTACACTACGAAATTAGGTCGAATTTATAGGTCGTTTTTTTAGAAATCGGTTTTATATATTTGAGTGTGTGTGTCCCCACAGAAAATGCTCTAAGTGCATTAACTCGACGGAGTGCTTCCACAGTACCGAGGCTAGAGTCGACTTCCGGAGTGTTGCACTGTGGGTAGCTATCCCACAGTTCCCACAGTCTCCACTGCCCATTGGAATTCTGGGTTGAGATCCCAATGCCTGATGGGGCTAAAACATTGTCGCATGTGGTTCTGGATACATATCGTCAGGCCCCCGTTCCCTCCCTCCCTCCGTGAAAGCAAGGGCAGACAATCATTTCACGCCTTTTTTCCTGAGTTACCTGTGCAGACGCCATACCACGGCAAGCATGGAGCCCGCTCAGCTCGCTGTCACCATATGTCTCCTGGGTGCTGGCAGACGTGGTACTGCATTGCTACACAGCAGCAGCAACCCATTGCCTTGTGGCAGCAGACGGTGCAATAGGACTGGTAGCAGTCATCGTCATGTCCAAGGTGCTCCTGGTTGCCTCTGTGAGGTCAATCAGGACCGCCTGGGCAGACATGGGCACAGGAACTAAACTTGGAGTGACTTGATCAGGTCATTCTCTTTAGTCCTGCAGTCAGTCCTATTGAACCATCTTATGGTGAGCAGGCAAGAGATGAGGATGGCTAGCAGTCCTATTGTACCATCTTCTGCCGAGCAGCCATGAGATGTGGATGGCATGCAGTCCTTCTGCACCGTCTGCTGCCCGCCAAAGATGTAAAAGATAGATGAAGTGTATCAAAACAAAAAATAGACCAGATTTGTTTTGTACTCATTTGCAACCCCCCCCCCCCCCATCTAGGGGACTCATTCCTCTAGGTCACACTGCAGTCACTCACAGAGAAGGTGCAGCAAGGTAAATCTAGCCATGTATCAATCAGAGGCCAGACTAACCTCCTTGTTCCAATAAGAACAATAACTTAGATGCACCATTTCTTATTGGAACTCTCCGTGAAGTCCTGCCTGAAATACTCCTTGATGTAAAGCCACCCCCTTTGTTGATTTTAACTCCCTGTGAGCCAACCCTGTAAGCCATGTCGTCAGTCGCCCCTCCCTGCGTCAGAGCAATGGCAAACAATCGTGCATCTGAGTTGAGAGTGCTGTCCAGAGCAGTCACAATGGAGCACTCTGGGATAGCTCCCGGAGGCCAATACCGTCGAATTGTGTCCACAGTACCCCAAATTCGACCCGGCAAGGCCGATTTAAGTGCTAATCCACTTGTCAGGGGTGGAGTAAGGAAATCAATTTTAAGAGCCCTTTAAGTCAAAATAAAGGGCTTCATCGCGTGGACGGGTGCAGGTTTACGTCGATTTAACGCTGCTAAATTCGACCTAAAGTCCTAGTGTAGACCAGGGCTAAGTGTATTGCCTGAGGTCACACAGTGAGTCAGTGGTAGAAGTGGGATTAGAACTCATGGAGCTATGAGAGTTTTTCTTTTTGAAATAAGCAGAGTGGGGAGAGGGTTGTCCTTAGACTCTTCTATTCCAAAAGAGAGACTCAATTCATGTTCATATAGTCAGATAAAAAATATTCCAGGTAATGTGGTTTTCATCCACACCCCAGTAGTGTCTATGTTACAAAAAGCCTTTACTTTAATTGGCATATTTGTCAGCAGTCTCAGTAGTGAAGCAAAGGAGGGAATTGTTCATGGAGATTTGAATTACCTCAGTCATCTCCAAAAACAGTCCCTCCAAGTCATAATTGAGACTTGTTGGCAGAGCAGTATGGAGAACTTCACACTGCCACTGTCCAGACTGTTTCCCCACAGATAATCAAAAATGTCAGTTCTCTAGAGTGGTCAACATTTTTGTTCTGAAAATGTTAAGGATTTCAGAGAATTCTTCGTGATGACAAAAATATCATTGACATGCTGAGCCAGATTTGTGAGTGCTGTAAGTAAGAGTGGTGTTTCTCTATTGAAGTAAGTGAAACTAAGCTGATTTTCATCATTAGAGGATCTGGTCCAATATTTCGACCAAGGATGGCAGAGTTTGTAGTTTAACACCTTTCAGACCAGCCATGAATTTTTTTGCAGAAATTGCAAAAACAGCTGATTCTCTATCATTTCCCACATACCACAGTAGTGTTTAATAATATATGCAAAATAAGAGGTTACTAAAATTTTGAACTTAGAGCAGCTTTTTTGTTTTGTTAATAGAATTTATATTTAATTTCTTGATTTAAATTTTTTTAAAAGTAGCAGGAGACTCAGAGAAATTTCTTCAGTGGTTGATTTATTTTAATATATTGTGTACCTCTGCAGTAGTCCTGCTCACCAAATCATGTTTATGTATTTATTTAAGAAGAATTTGTTTACTAGGGTTGGGTAGCATTGCTTACATTCCTGCAGGACTGTCATGGAAGGAAAACGTATCTGTGGTCTTATGCCCATAGTCATTCATCAGGTATTGATACAGGTTTGTCTGAATAGTGCTAGCCACTACTGTAATAGAATGGCAGATTGATTTAACTCTAGTCTCCCTCCAGCCAAAAGCATCCATTGTGTTGTCTAACTCTGAGAGATGCAAAAGATTGCAACCAATAATTGTGATAATGATTTCTGAAGCAATCAGTTGATTTTTGTTATCTACTGGGTGCTCTTCCCTAAGAGTCAGTACTGATCCCAGGCCCTAGCATGCTGCTAGCAGTATCTGTACTAAAGAGAGTGGTGTGGGTGATACAGTAGGAGCTGCTCTTCCCTCAAATCCGTGCCAATAACAATGCCCCAGCATATTGCTAGGAGGTCGTGTGCCAGAAGGAGTGATGCAGGTGACTCAGTAGGGACTGCTCTACCATTTGAATCAGAGCTGAAACTATGCCCCAGCATGATGCAGGAAGCGGTGTCTTGGATGAGACGTAAAAACCTCCTTTTCAGTGCTCTGTTTACTGTTTGTGTTTTTCTTTTGTACATCTTATGAAGTCTTAATATGTTTATTATGTTTTTTATTTCTGTGCTGCATGCCAAGTACTCTGGGCTGGGGTGAAAAATACTTAATGCTAATTATTTTATTCATAATGTATAAGATTCATGAGTATAACAACTGGCATTTTACAAACTGAGTCATCTCACTGGGTTAGTACATATACAAAATCTTGTATTATTCATCTTACTTCCATAGCTTCCCCCATTAGAATGCAGTAGTTAATTAGCCCTTATGCTTCCTATGAAGCAGGTAAGTAATGTTATCCCCATTTTACAAATGTGGAAACTGAGACAAAGAAATTAAATGACTTGACCAAAGTGGTGCTGAGTCAATGGGTAAACCAGGAAGAGAACCTAGGAGACCTTTATCTCAGTCCCCTTGCTCTAACCATAAGACTCTCTATCTACAATGTAATCTACATAAGATACTTATAGCCAAAATATTTTAGAGAACTAAAAATCACATTTATACTATAACAAGTTGCCTTTGTGAATGGACTAAGAGGCATGAGAGAATGTCTATTGAAGACTTTGCCTGACTGATTTTGAGTCCTGTGCCTGAGCACTGGGAAAGCACAAATAGTACCAAACCCAGAGGAGATCTGGACATATGGCAGGCGGTAGCGAGCTAATCAACACACGCCAAGCTTTGAAAGGAAATGCACAAGTCAGGGGGAGGAAAAATACTTCAAAAGCCAGGAGTCAAATGACTGGTCACAGCTGTCAGGAAACATCAGTCCTGCTCCCAATCTTCTTAGCTATTTCAGGAAAGAAAATAAATCTAAAGAATTTAATTTTAATTTTATAAAATAACATGCTAGGGAAGTTGAGCATGCCAGAGCCTACCTCATATCTAATGTCTCACATAAGTTGCCTGCTGCCCTGGCAGAGAGCTCCCATGCATGCCTATCATGTGAATTGCAGTCCCCCAAAGCTTTGGGATTATTCTGCTTTTGTGCCATAACACTCTGTTCCTGTTGCTTTAACCCTGATTAATTAATCGGAAGTTGGGTTGATTAGCACTTCAGGTATCGGCTCAGAATTAATTCTCATAATAGCTTTCACAAATCCTCTTGCTGTCCTCCTATTTCCTCAGGAGGGGAAGGGGAAAAGTAGGTCAAACTTGGGGAAGGCTTTGTATGTTTTAATAACCCTACAAACTAGGTGCATAGTGTGCAGCCAGTGCTAATAAGGTCTGGGGAAGGGAAAACTGGAACAAGTCAATCCTCCAGTTGAATTCTCCTGGCCATGCCAGGGCAAGTTCCATAGCTGCTGAGCCATGCCAAGCATGCCAAGGCATAGGTCTTGGCAAGAGAGACTGCAATGGCAGGATACAATTTATTGTTTAAAAAAAAAAAAACACCAAATACATAGGGGTGTCTTTGATACTTCCAGATGTGATCTTTATGCAGCATAAGATCTTTCTTGTCCACCTCTTACATTAAAAAAAAAAAAAGTCTTATAAAGACATTCATTCACAAATGTACCGTAACCTAACCTGGTTGCACAACAGTGAGAGTGATTTAGAAAAGCCATAATGATTAAATCATCTTTCCCTGCTGTTTCCAGGTGAAGTTTATTTTCATGGGGACACTGTAAATGGAGCAGTCGAAAAGCTGCACCTTGGCATTTTCTAGATACATAGATTGCACTAAGTCTTTCTAAATGGATTGTCATATTTGAATGAATGGGGAGAAATATACGATCTCACTGAGAAACAAAAGAGTTAAGGGCGTGAAAGCACTTAGAGAGATGAAGAATGGTATACATGAAGAATGACTATGAAAGAAGATGCTAATTACCATTGCTTCATCCCTCCCTTTCCCCTGGGTCAGTATACAGAAAGAACCAGAATGATATAAACACTAAACAGATTGGATGTTTCAGAAGTTGTTATTTTTAAAAAGACATTTTAAAATATAAATCTCAGAATTCCAGGAGAGTTGTCTCCTTTTCAAACAGTCTTTTTACTCCTGTTTTAGACACTGCATGCACCTGAACAACAATTTATCAACTCTAATGGAGAGAGGCTGGATGTTCCATTCACTAAGCAATGTCTGGCCATAAACATTGATCAAAACTGAGGCAGCTCTCCTTGGAAACAAGTTTAAGACAGGCATGGCTGGCTAGTGATTAGAACAAGGAAATAGGTTCCATTCACAACTCTGCCGCTGATTCACTACGTGACCTTTTTCAGGGAATCATGCGCTGAGGTAAAGTGGTCCAGAAGGTGTGGCCACACTTCAGGATTTTGTGCCTCATAATTGGGAGGGCCCTCCAGCATACATTAGGTGTAATGTGCTGTACAGGACACTTAACTTTCTTGTGCTAAAGTATTCCCCATCTATATAATGTAGTAATAGTACCCATGTTTGGAAAGCACTTTGAGTTAATCAGATAGAAGGTAACATTTAAGTGCAAACTACCATTTGAATTAAAAAATAAAATAATTCAACTCAAATTGTGTGTGTGTCTATGTGTTTTAAAAATGCATGTGTGTGCTTAAGGGCCATTACTTTCTACTGTATATACATTTAAACCAGATACAGTGTGTCCTAGGCTGTTTGTTCAGACTCTGTGGTCATTTCTCCATAAAAGCTTCAGACTACATTACAGCTCCATATAATGTCAAGTGTGTAGCTTCTGCCAGCAAGCTAGGCATAAACACATAGACCTGAAAAGTAAAAGGGTGTGTGGGGGTGGTGTTGGGTAGGCAGTGCCACATTTCTGGAGTTTGTGCCTCATAATTCAGAGATCCTACAGCATAATTTAGGTGTAATGCACTGCATAAGATACGGCACCTTGAGCATAATTGTCAACTGTACATCTTGTTTGACCATTTTATAGCCAGAGCATGCTTCCTTGCCTGCCTCTGATCCTGTATCTCATGGGGCCAGTGCACTGTGAATATAGCTGCTCTAAACTGCTTTCCTGGACTCTGAGAGGTGGTATCAGAAACACCAAATGCATCCAATGAAGTGAGCTGTAGCTCACGAAAGCTTATGCCCAAATAAATTTGTTAGTCTCTAAGATGTCACAAGTACTCCTTTTCTTTTTGCGAATACAGACTAACACAGCTGCTACTCTAAAAACTGTCAGAGAGTTCATCCTCTCTAAGCCCTGGCCAAAGGCAGAATCTTCAAAGTAGCATCTCTGTTCTACTTCCTGGTAACTCAGCAAGGGTCTGATCCTGTGCCTACTTAAGTCAATGGGAATCTTTCTGTTGATTTCAGTTGGTGCTGTATCAGGCTACAGATCAGGCTCTTTATGCATCAGTTTCACTCTACACATTAAGAAGGAAAAAAGAAAGGAGGCAAAGATGAAACTAAGGTTGAAAGTCTGGGTGGGTGGGAGAGAAGTGGGTGAATAATTATAACCACAGGTTATGACATGCTAAACTGTTAACTATGATGCATCAAAGAGATGAGCTCTTGGACAGATGGTGAAAGATCCCAGACAGAGAAGTACGGTAGATGTCCACAGAGATATCACAGTAGAGCACAGAGGAAGAAGAAGGAGAAGGATCCTAATCTGGAATCCTGGGGTCTCCAATAGTGATGAGGGAAAGAGTTGGTGGAGGAAGCCCAAAAGTAATGCTGAAGGACTGATTAGTCAATGAAGCCAGAAGAGACCCAGGAGTAAGCAACACCTTGCAAATGTCAGTAAGGAGGCAATAGGGTATATAGTCATGACAGTGCCAGCACATAGTTCAAGGAGAACAAGAGTGCAGAATGGGCCTTGTTCAGGAGAAATGTCTTCAAAACATTGAGAACTGTTTCAGTGGAATGCAGGATACAAAATCCAGATAGCAGGGGATTAAAGAGATAAAGAAGTTGGAAGAATAGTTAATTCTTCAAGGTGAGTTTATAGGCAAAGAGGAGGAAGGAAATGGGTCGTCAGTGGTTGGAGAGCCAAAAAGAGTCAAGGGAGAGGTCTTTCAGGATAGAAGGTGGGGGGATACTTAAAAGCCCTTTGACCTCACAAAGAGAGGAAGACATCTGAGGGAGAGGAAGGTGGTGGGAGGTACAAGATAAAATATTCAGGTTATGGGGTGAGATGAGGACAGGAAAAAGTAGATTTGAGAATTGGAGTTGGGAAAGAAGCAGCAGCACAAAGTGAGTCAGACAGTGTCATCTTTGCTTTTGAAAATCCTGCACACTGTTTCTTAGAAAGGGTGACCACAGGAATACAGGGAAACAGCAAGAGAGCTTAGGGGATAATGAAGAAATACTGCAGGTTAGAAGTGTCAAAGTTGTTGAGGGGAGGGCAAGTAAATTTGTTTAGTGAGGCAGCTGATACAGGGAAGAACAAGCTTGTACTACTATCCCTTTCTTCAGAGATATGCAAAGTTTTGGGTCTAAGTGGCAAAGGAGAAGACAGAGCCAAAGTTGAAGGTTAGATGGGAGGGTAGAACTCCAATAGAGCAGTAAAGGTATCAAGTACTGAGAAAGGAGAAGAGTTATGGAGAAACTGGAATCAACAGAGTGAAGTGCAAGTTGCGGGGAGCCAAGAGCAAGAGAGCGGTTGCGGGAGGTTAGTGAACTGGAGATCATGAGAGGCAGGGAGAATGAACAATGTTAAACAAGAGATAATGATGAATGAGGAGAGAAAATTTACAGATGGAAAAGACAATAGGAGAGAGAGAAAAAGTACATCTTGTATTAATATCTACAACAAAAGTGTGTGAGAGAGGGGGGATATAGGAATTGGTGCACTGTTTGTGATCAAAGGAGAGAAGTAGAAGCAATAGGGTCTGGGGTTGGATCCAGGATCAAGATGGAGTAAGAAGTAAATGAGAGAGGCAGGCATTGATCAGAGGAGGTGGACAGAGGAGATCAAAGGAGACAATAGATAACAGCAACTCAAAGGAAAACCAGACAGAGCAGATCTCAAAGCAATATGCTGTGTGAGAGGCAGGAAGAAGGGCTGAAAGTAACAGAAAGGGAAGGGAGGCACCAAATGTAGTCATGTCTTCTTGGGTGGTCAGTCAGAGGATAGCTAGGTTTTGATGCAAGTGGGTAGAGGGAGCAAGATATAAAGAAGTCATGAACAACACTTAGTTTATTGGAGTAGCAGGAGCAAGTTCCAGTGGGATCAGAAGTAAAAGATACCTCCAGAAAATTAAAACTGCACTGGCATGTTATAGCATATTCCTACCTACTCTCATGCCACCATCATAACCCAATATCTCCCAGATTTACCCACAAGGAAACAAAGTGGGCAGAACTCCTGCATAAATGTCATGGGTCTCTTAGCAACTTAATCCCTCTATATGAGTGCAATTTTTGTTCATGAAATGTTACATCTTAAGTGGTGCTCAAGAAAGAATAGATAAGACTGGTCCAGATCCTCAGCTTCACTGGAGGAGTGCCCATTTGCACCAGTTGAGGATCCGGCCCAACAGTGACCAGAGAGAAAAGAACCTGCAGGTGTTAAATATTTTGTTTTTATTTTTACATTTTCTTTGACGGTGCCAAATACCCTCAGAAGTTTTGGCAGCTTAGTCTAACCAGGCCGTGGACGCTTGCATAGGCACTGAACAAACAGAGCAAGATGGAGAGGACTGTACATTATGTTCAGACATTATTAAACACAAAGGGCTGCCAAGCTGAGCAAATGTTAGTTTTCCAGATTAATGAACAAAACTTGACATGCTTAAATGAAGTTGATTAGACAGTGCTTAAGCTTGCACCTTTGGGTAACTGCTTTATTTAGGTAGTTTTGCTGGGTGTTATTCTTAATTCCCACCACTTCTGTTGTTCAGTTGCAGGATGATGAAATGAGATTGGGGAGGGAGTGGAGAGGAGTCCTGACAAGTTTGCATATCAGCAGTTTCAGCAAAACCTCCACTTCTTCAGCCAAACAAGTAGAAGAGATATTCAACTTAACTTAACCCTCTGCAACCTGAGAGGAAGTGTGACCTTACGGTTAAGGCATTAGATTGGGTTTTGAGGGAGCTGGGTTCAATTCCTGGCTGTCTTAGATGAACTGTGGTTGAAATCCTAGCCTCATTCAAGTCAATTGCAAAGTTCCCATTGAGTAGGACCAGGAGTTCACACTGGACAAATAACTTAGTTTCCATGTGCCTCTGATGAGACTTCCTATCACTCAACTTTTGTCTGATTAGATGGTAAGCTCTTTGGGACAGAGAGACTCTCGAAACATGTTTGTAATAGCATCCCACAGTACAACTAGTTCCTGATCTCACTATTGCAATAGTAATAACCCAAAATACTATTATAGAAGTAGGAACTGAGAATAATATTTCTTCCTGCCTTTTGATACATACTTACGGATAGACCGGGACTACAAAATTTGGAGCTTAGTTCAGATTTTGACCACCCCAAAGCTATGGGGCCCTTGGATCTGGTGTTTTGGCTTGGGCCTTTCTCTCATTCAAACACAGAGGAGTTCAGTCTTGACTGTACACTTGCAAGTAGCTTAATAGTCTTATTGCTATTCCATTTTATATAGAACATGCCTTTACAGTCCTGTAGGTAAATAACTTCCCTACTCCAAAGGCCTTAAATCTAAATAGAGGTAGTGGGGTGGATAGTTTATTAGGGATGGGTGACCTAATTTGTGTAACTTGTGTTTTGGGGAGGCTTGTGAATCTTCTTTAGCTGAAATCACATTAAAGTAATTATGTTTTAATGTGTGAGTTTTATAAACTGAATACCTATGGATAGTATTCTTCCTATTTAACATTTATTTTGAGATAGAAACCAACCAAATTGGGGCACCATTGTTCAAGGTACTGTACAAACACACAAAATGACCCGTCCCAAAAGGCTTATAGTCTGAAAGACAAGGTATAACAGATGGATGAGACTAAAAAGTGGATAGGCAGATGGGAAAACAAAATAAAATGAGACTTTAATACAGACTAGCGATGCACACAATTTCTTAGCCAAACAGTAATCAGAACTTACCACTTGTCTAGCTGTTGTCAGATGGCAGTTTTCTATATTTACTGTTACAAAGGTGAGTTTTGAGGGGGGACTTGAAGGTATTACTATACAAAATAATAAAGGTGCCCATCAAAGTAACATTTGGGCACATTACATTGCAGATGGTTTAGATTAAGAGAAAAGATCACCTCCAAAATATAGGGAACATATGCTCTCTGACCCACAGCAACATCTGAAAGGAGCAGAGTTAGGGTAACTCGGCCAGCCGGCTAAATAGAAGGGGGGTTCTGTCCTATAGTTAGCCTGTAGAAAGAGATCCATTTTAACACATGGCCCTGTTTGTGCTCAGACATACTGTGTATCCACTAAGAATTTGTTCCAGAAGCCAAGGTCTACTACTGAGAATGGCTAGCTCCCAGCTCCATGTGTTTAGAGACTGCAATAGATACCTCTTATAAACTGAAAAAATAAATAAAGATTGACCTAAACCTTCACTCTCGACTTTGACTCACTTGAACTTTGGATTGAAATAAGTTCAATTAACTTCTTAAAACAATAAAGTTTCATTTTCACATGCGTTTGCACTTCCTGGTCCAGCCAGGATTGGAACTAGAAGCTCTAAGATTCCATGAGAAAGGCTTTTCTCCTGATTTTTCTAACCTCAGCAGAAGTAGGGAGCACTGGAAATCTCTTTGCAAGATTTCCAGTTCAGTTTTGCTGGTTTGCATGAAAATACTAAATTCTGAGTTGGCGATTTCAATAAATATCCAATTCTTCTGAGATGTGTGTATCACTAGCAATTATGGAATTAATAGCATTGTAAAATATTCTCCCCCTAGATGTAGGATACTGCTCAAATACTCAAAATAGACGCCAGCTTATCATGAATTTACCATGGAACATACATGATGCTTAGATTAAAGGCTTGCTCTAGCTTAGCTTCCCAGCATGAGTTCTACCCTTGAACTAAATCAACATGGACTTGATTCTCCATTGTTTTGCAGTGGAAAATGTAAATGAAAACAAAAGAGAGAGGGCAGTGAAGAATCAGGCTCCATAAATCAAAATTACACAGGATCTTATGTCTGATTTAGTGCTTTCCTCTCATGCCGGGATCTGAAAGAATTTGTGGTTTTGTTCGGCTGTTTTTTCCCATATCAGAGATGCCCTCCTGGATAGGGCTGGTGGCTGGCTTAGGAGATGACAGACCTTTTTATTTTTTGGACTGAACTTGGCTTCATTGTTACCTAAATGTATTAGTATCTGATGAGTGTTTGGCTAATATCAAATGGTTTCCTCTGTGCCCCGCTGGGGGTCACACCCTACTTTTTGGCAAAACTGGGCAAAAAAGTGGTGGTATTGATGGTCAAACAGGGACATTAAAGATACAGGGCTTTTTGGACATTGCCACCAGTGTGAGAGGGACTGGCTATGTGTGATGATCCCATTCTGTAGAATAAATGTGCATCCCAGGGGCTGAAGGTGAAGTAGCTGGAATTTCATGACTGAACACAAGTCTCTAGGCTAAATGTTTCTTAAGATGCATGGGTTTGACCTCTGCCTTTTTGTTTTTCTTTTGGATGGGGAAATCTCATACAAAATTACAACACTGTTTGTGTGTATTGTAGCTAAGGGCCGTGCTAACTGATGTGTGAAGTACAGATCCACAAACACAGCAACTCAAACCACAATTTTTGCTTCCTCACTTAGAAATGGAAATTAGGAGCTGAAAATAGCATTTGTCAAGTCACCAATTGATGGGTCTAATCCTGGCTGTGAGAAATTTTTTAATCAGTGTTGTTTACACTCAGTAATGGAAACAAATGTGTATCATCTCTGAATTTTTGACCACACTGTCTGCTTTCATTGTTGCAGAACGCAGTCATATGGGAGACAAACAGTTGTCTTCTCTACTTAAGTTTCAGCCTGTGTTGTACACTGACATTTTATAACTGCTGGGAGAGTGTTGAGCTGTGATGTATAAGTTAGATCCATGTCTCTCCTGGCAGGTAAAAGTCAGCAGGGAGCTGTTGGAACCATTGTTTGGATGTTATTTTTGAACACCTCCCATCTGGGGCGCAAGGTGCCAGGTTCCTATCAGGAAGCAATTGTTAGACTGTTGCTCAAAAAGCCACCTCTTGATGCTGACAAACTCTCCGATTACCATGCTGTTCTGAATCTTCTATCTTTATGGATCATGAATGTGAAGGTTATGATGGGATAGCTCCAGGAACACCTGGATCCCTTTGGTCTCCTCAGCACAATCAACCAGAGTTTAGACTACGTATGTGTCACAGGGCTGGCTCTTTAAGGGAGTCAGCCTCCCAACTACCTGTGACAGGCTCCACTGAAGAGAATGAGCCAACCCAGGTCCACTTGGGGATCATTAGCTGCCTAAGTAGCTGGAAGTATGCAATATTGTTGTAGCCATGTTGGTCCCAGAACATTAAAGAGACAAGATACGTGAGGTATTACCTTTTACAAGATCAACTTCTGTTGGTGAGAGGGATAAGCTTTCGAGCTACACCAAGCTCTTCTTCAGGTAGCTAGAAGGCAGTTAATTAAGTAAGGAGAACCTGGGCCTGATAAAAGGCTAAGAGTGCTCAGTTGAAAAAGGCTCCTGAGGAGAAAAGAAGCTCTAGAGGAGGGGAGCCCAAGCTAGGCTAAAGCTTCCCAGGCTGTGAGGCCTGGGAGAGACCGTGAGCCAATGGGAGAGACTGCAGAGCTCTCTGGGTGGTGGAGAAGCCTGAAGGTTTACAGCAGAAGTAGCTGCTGCTGGAACATAGACACTTTTGTTGTGGGACTTTTAAGTTTTATCTGGGCTCGGAGGAAAAAGCTTTTAGACCCTTGTATACTGGGGTCCTTTCAGAAGGCTTTATTAAAGAGAGATATACTACTGGAAAGTATAGTGTTTGACTTCTACGTGACCAAGCTGTTTTAGTGACCTCATTGTTAACTCATTAAGGAGGCAAAACTGAGGAAGGCCACAGCAGAGACACACTCAGCCGCAAAGGGTCCTGGGGAGGTAATGGTGCCCCTTCTGTTACAGACATTGTGCAGGATACGCTCACTAGTGAACTGTCAGCTGCCTTCAACACCATTGACCACAAGGTGGCATTGGCCCACCTACAGACCCTCATATAGTGTGAATGGCGTCACTCCTGAATAGCTCCATACTTTCCTTGTGAGTGTTCCCAGATGGTAGTACTGAGCAATTGCCCAGATTGGGATAGTTGATTCCGTATTTATGATGTGCACAAAAATTGTCTCCTCTCTGGTTGCTTCCCTTACATTTCATATGCCACTTGTCTTCCTAGCCTGTAAACTGTCTCAAGCAGTGAGCATGTGTCTGTACATGTTGGGGGCTACTTTAACATAAATGATAAATATTAAGAAATTGGTAAGATTTTAATTATCTTTACTCATGCACCTAGAGCAGACGGTTAAGCACATTTAAATATCCAAATAATAAATCAAGATGGGGAACAGTCTGCTGGCTCTTTTTACTAGAAAACGGAGTCACTTGCTAATATAGTCAGTCAGACTCTGGCTGCTGAAGTCACTCTTAGCTTCCTTGCTTTCACCTTTATCTAGCAGATGCTATCAAAGTTTTCTATAAATATGTCAAGGGAACTGTATGAGTGCTATCTGTACCTGGTTTAATAAATAATAATGACTGACATTTATAATAGCAACTGAAGATCCTACACCTACAACCTTCTACAAACAGGATATCATACAAATGAATTTACCTTTTAACTCCTTCCCCCACTAAAATGCAGCCACCTCTGGGATTAAAGGCATCAGTAATTTTCAAGCACACAGCAACATCATACAGCAGTGCAGAATAGGATATGAAGATTCCTCTAACCCACTGAAACTGCAGGGGGAGGCAGAATGTAATGACCTGGATTGGGATTAGCTATGATTTCACTCTGACTCTCCTCTATTATTTTTATTACAGTGGCACTGAGAGGTCCCTAAGGCATAATACATGCGTACAAGGAGAGACCCAAAGAATTTACAATCTAAACAGACTGAACAGTCAAAGGGTGGGAGAATGGAAGTGATATCATCTGTATTTTACATATGGGGAACTGAGGGGCAGAGAAATTGTGGCTCGCCCAGAAGGACACTGGAAGTGTGGGCAGAGCTAGAAATTGAACCCTACTCGCCTGAGCCCCAGGCCTGGTCTACACTGCCACTTAAATTGATGTGAATTACATCACTCAGGGGGTGAAAAAATGACCCCTCTGAGCAATGTAGTTTACATTGACCTAACATGGTGTCTACATTGCGCTATGTTGGTGGGAGATGCTTTCCCGCTGACTTAGCTTCCACCTCTCGGGGAGGTGGAGTAATGAAGTCGATGGGAGAGCGCTCTTATCATGTCTTCACCAGACCCGCAAATTCACACCGCTGCATCAATCGCAGCAGCACTGATTTAGCGGGCTAGTGTAGACAAGCCCCCAGTCTGCTGCCTTAGCCATGAGACCCTCCTATCTCTTTCATTCTTATGAAAAGTGCTACATCCAGGCAAGCTCAAAGCCTTTTGTACACAATGCTTTTTTTACCTGTGTCTTCACGAACAAGGTCAGCTCCCAGACTACTGCACTGGGCAGCACAGCATGGGGAGGAGGTGACCAGCCCTCTGTGGAGAAAGAAGTGGTTCGGGACTGTTTAGAAAAGCTGGACCAGCACAAGTCCATGGGGCGGAATGTGCTGCAGCTGAGAGTGCTAAAGGAGTTGGCAGATGTGATTGCAGAGCCATTGGCCATTATCTTTGAAAACTCATGACGACTGGGAGAAGTCCCGGACGACTGGAAAAAGGCTAATGTAGTGCCCATCTTTAAAAAAGGGAAGAAGGAGGATCCTGGGAACTACAGGCCAATCAGCCTCACCTCAGTCCCTAGAAAAATCATGGAGCAGGTCCTCAAGGAATTAATTCTGAAGCACTTAGAGGAGAGGAAAGTGATCAGGAACAGTCAGCATGGATTCACCAAGGGCAAGTCATGCCTGACCAACCTGATTGCCTTCTATGATGAGATAACTGGCTCTGTAGATATGGGGAAAGTGGTGGATGTGATATATCTTGACTTTAGCAAAGCTTTTGACATGGTATCCCACAGTATTCTTGCCAGCAAGTTAAAGAAGTATGGGCTGGATGAATGGACTATAAGGTGGATAGAAAGTTGGCTAGATTGTCAGGCTCAACAGGTAGTGATCAATGGCTCCATGTCTAGTTGGCAGCTGGTATCAAGTGGAGTGCCCCAAGGGTCGGTCCTCGGGCTGGTTTTGTTCAATATCTTCATAAATGATCTGGAGGATGGTGTGGATTGCACCCTCAGCAAGTTTGCAGAAGACACTAACCTGGGAGGAGAGGTAGATACGCTGTAGGGTAGGGATAGGATACAGAGAGCCCTAGACAAATTAGAGGATTGGGCCAAAAGAAATCTGATGAGGTTCAATAAGGACAAGTGCAGAGTCCTGCACTTAGGACGGAAGAATCCCATGCACCTCTACAGACTAGGGACCGAATGGCTAGGCAGAAGTTCTGCAGAAAAGGACCTAGGGGTTACAGTGGACGAGAAGCTGGATATGAGTCAACAGTGTGCCCTTGTTGCCAAGAAGGCCAATGGCATTTTGGGGTGTATAAGTAGGGGCATTGCCAGCAGATGGAGGGACGTGATCATTCCCCTCTATTCGACATTGGTGAGGCCTCATCTGGAGTACTGTGTCCAGTTTTGGGCCCCATACTACAAGAAGGATGTGGACAAATTGGAAAGAGTCCAGCAGAGGGCAACAAAAATAATTAGGGGACTGGAACACATAACTAATGAGGAGAGACTGAGGGAACTGGGATTGTTTAGTCTGCGGAAGAGAAGAATGAGGGGGGATTTGATAGCTGCTTTCAACTACCTGAAAGGGGGTTCCAAAGAGGATAGATCTAGACTGTTCTCAGTGGTAGCAGATGACAGAACAAGGAGTAATGGTCTCAAGTTGCAGTGGGGGAGGTTTAGGTTGGATATTAGGAAAAACTTTTTCACTAGGAGGGTGGTGAAACACTGGAATGCGTTACCTAGGAAGGTGGTGAAATCTCCTTCCTTAGAAGTTTTTAAGGTCAGGCTTGACAAAAGCCCTGGCTGGGATGATTTAGTTGGGGACTGGTCCTGCTTTGAGCAGGGGGTTGGACTAGATGACCTCCTGTGGTCCCTTCCAACCCTGATATTCTATGATTCTATGATTCTTCTTCTCATCAGCAAGACAGCATCTTCATTAGGGCCATGTCCTTTGCAGCACTGGGAGTAAAACGTGGTTGAAATAGATCAGAGCAATGCTGATGGCCTTCAAAGGGCATTCTGTGAAGTCCTTTTTAACCAATGTGGAGTTGAGAGAGAGAATGATTAAATGGAGGAGAGTGTTACAGTTCCAGCTGCAATGTGCAGGGCCTCTGTCAAGAATGAAAGCAGTAACGTGAGTGGGAGTGTATGACATAGGGATAGCACTCTGTTTTTCTACTTTAAAAGAGACAGATCTCATCACTTTTGTATTAGTGAGGATTCCACACCACCAGATGCAAGTAGTAGTGGAGGTTTAGAAAGGGAACGCTAATGGGTTGTGAGAAGATATACTCACCTGTCCTAGTTAACCAACTCCGTGCAATCTCTGGGAATGCTGTTTGAAGAAAACGCAGAAAACCAAGCAAACAAAAACTGTTTATCCTAAAGTATTACAATAACAATGCCTCTTACAGACTTACTGAACAAATAAGACTCTGTTATCCCCTAGTTAAAACAGAACTCCTGGATTCTGTTCCTTGCTCTGCCCCTGACCAGCTGTGCTGCCCTGGATAAGTTACTTCACATTTCTGTGTCTCAGTTTGCCCATCTGTAGAACTGGGGTAATATTACCCACCTCATGAGTGGTTCTTGTTCTTTAATTAATGTTTACAACATGCTTTGAGATCCTCAGACTTACAGTCTTATAGACATGAAAAGTATTAATACTTTAGCGTGTTCTCCATTGCACATATCTAGTTTCCTTCTTTTTAAGATACAAAGCTAGCTGTTGGTCACACTCATATTTGACCTTTCTGGTCTATTTCTGACAGTAATAGGCAAACTGCTAAGTAAATGTTAAATTCACACTGGTTATGTAAATTTGTGTTCTGTGCTCCTGGGAAACATTCAATGCCTTCCCACTGTTTGTAAACTCCACTGTGTGGAGTTCATCTGTTTTTTGTGTTAATTTATACATTTTAAGGAAAAAACATATTCTTACATGCATATGTTATTAAAAAACTGTGAACATTAAAAAAAAGTTAAGTGATGGCACTTTCATTCATTTTCTGAACTATTCTCTGTGTGCTTGAGCCTTTGTGGTTTTTTGATACAGTACAAAGGACACAGATTCACCCCCAGATCCTAGTCATGCTCTGTAAGTGGTAAGTGAGTGCTGTGAAACTTAGAAATTTGAGCTTTTACCAGATAAAATAAGAGACCTTCAACTCTTTGAATAGTCAGAAGCTGAATCTATTTTAAATCCATTCTAGTTAATGTTAAAAAAAAAAAGTCAAAAATCTATACTACCTGGAAGCCAGTGCAAAGGTTTGGAAGAGCAGCAGAGATAAGATAAGTTTCTTCTGTGTGAAACCCTTTCACCTTTGTGGAGTTTCATTTATATCATGCATTTCCAATGTAAAGTGTAGCAGCAGCTGATGTAATGTTCTGAGTGGGTGAAGTGGCTTCCCTTCTCCACTCCTCTTTCACGTGGCGGCCTATTGTACTCTGCTGTCCAGTATGCCAAAGATCAGAGAGCTATGAATCTAAAGTGAAGAAAATAAGGATTATATTCCAGGCGCTCTAGACATAGAAGGCCAGAACAGATGCATGTCCTTACCACTAGTAGAAGTCGGGACATAACCCCCACAATTTAATGTTGATCAACTGCCCAATGCAATATGAAAGTGTTTTTCTTTCTTGGACATCTAGTGTAGGACCCTGCTGGGCTAGATAGACCATTGTTCTGTTATGATGTGGAAACTCCTATGAGAAGACATAGTACTAGTGATGAAATAAGGGAACACATTAAATAAATATATAACCTAGCACCTGTGAGTTGGAAGGGATTTTGCTGTTTGCTTTTTGGATGAGCTTTCAACAGAATAGACTAATATTTAATCTTGTCTGTAGTTATTTATCAGGATAAACTGTTACATCACCTGTACGTTGCTTCCAAATGCTTAAAAAAGCTCAGCAGTTTGCCCTGAAACTTGAGTGCTGTCCAAATGTTAAAATAAGTCTCTAAAAGCACTGTTAATTCTAAAAGGCCATTCCCTGTGGGACAAGTACCAAGGCACCCAGTGCCCTACATTATGATTATCTGCTGGCTGTGGGTTCTGGGCAAAAGGTTACAGAATCATTGTTCTGTGGCACCATGGGGGAGCTGAGTATAAGCCAGGTTGGTCAGTGGTAGGGAGGCAAGGGATTGGAAAGGGAAAAGCAAAACAGAGAATGAAAATAATGATATGATTATTGAATAACACTTCATAAGCCAATCCTCATAAAGCATCCCCCAAACTTCTGATGCTAAGAGTATAGAAAAGGGTCCTCATTAGATGGTGGTGAGGAAAGTGTACTGTGCTCTGTAGAAGAACATTGCTATACAGTATTAAGCATTTACTTCCTGGGGCCCCCAACCCCCCTGTGGGTTATTAACCTCATTCTACAGAGGGGAAATTGAGGCACAGAAAAGTGGAATGATTTGTCCAAAGTAACACAGAGTAAGTGGCAGAGTTGGGAATAGAACTTGGAAATTCCTGTCTGCTAGGTCAGTACTCAGTGCCCCAGAAACCACGGTCTGTTCGGCACTCTCACTGCCCACACTGGAAAACAGAAGGAATGATATATTGATACATGATGGATTTTGTTTATGTGAGGGGGCAGGGAGGAAGTAGGCAGGAAACACTGCCTTTTATGGTAAGAGTGTCATTTCTTTCTCTGGTGACTGATCCACTTAGTCAACTTGACCCACTCAAGAGACAGAGCTGTTGTACCACAGAGACACTCCAGGGGGCATGTGTGTACCAATAGACTGCATGTGGGGGGGTTCTAAATGATAGAAAATTTCTCCTGGGTGAAGGCACTGATATGGTGCCCCAGAAGAGCAGTGCATTTTCATGGAATAAGTTGTGTGAATTTATTTTAACCTGTCTATTCTTCCTATTCCTCCACCAAAGAGACCATCTTGCTAAGCCCTTTTCAGTTTTACTTTCATGGTAACCTTTTTACAGGGAACATACAAATGAAAAGAATCAGTTAATATGCAGGAGAAATGCAGTTATAGAAATAAAAGTTCTAACAGTGATGGTAGGGAACCTAAGTCAAGTTTCTTTTCTGTCAGTGCATGACAGAAAGCAGTTCCCAGCAATGCTCATGAAAGGTATACCTAGTCCAATCTACGTGAGATATATACAGCATCTATCACCACAGTAGCTAAACACTGAACCCTGAATATGCTGAATGCATATCAACCCAAGAAAGAACCCTCTCATTTTCCAAAGACCTTTGAAACCAATTTCTCTTCAGGCGTCTTTGGAAACAGATGATAAACACAAGGTTCTTTCTGCTTATCAAAAGGAGAAACAGATTGACTTTTGGTTCAAGTGCAGGACTAGGTGTTGGGGTATCTGGGTTCTACTCTGGACTGTGACACAAACATGCCATGTGACCTAGGGCAAGTCACTTTACTTCTCCGTAACTCTGTTTCCTCCTCTGTCAAATGGGGATAATAATGTTAACCTGCCTCACGGGAGAACCTGATGATTGAAATTCATTATGTTTGAGGTCCTTGGATGAAAGGTGTTAGAGAAGGATGGTGCATCAGGAATCCAGATACTAAGGCAATGGGACAACAAAAGTACTTCGGCTAGAAATGCATTGATAGACTGATAGACATCCATAGTAGCTATTGTCCAAATGAGATTTAAGGATCCTGGGGCACTTTGTTGAGAAGAGGATTACTACTGGTGCCCTGGCTAATGTTCTTTTCCTCTCACTAAGTCACCATTCAGCATCCAAAATTGTGAGTTACTGTTAAGCTCATCATGGTTGCAGTTTTGTGATCCTGCCATTACTAACTCATTTTGGAAAGTGCTTTTAGAGAGCTTGGAAAAGAAAAATGAAATTCAAAACCTACTTCTATTCTTCAGCCCATGCTCAAGCAGACAAAATTAATGCAGAGAGTTCTCAGAGAGGTACTCTAAACTGTGCTCTGATATAATATCATCCAGGCTTCTGAAGTTAAGGAAGAAAGACCCTGATAATGATCAAGGCCCTATATTGCTCGGTTCTGTACAAACACATAGTAAAAGATGGTCCCTGCCCTAAAGAACTTACAATCTAATTTGAAAGAAGAAACAGTGAATATATTAAATAATAGGAAGAAAGAGGGGGCAAGGACCAGGTTAAAGTGCATATCATCACAAGGCTTCATAGGATGTGCTCATTCTGATGGTTCAAAACATAAAAGTAGTTCTTAGCTAGAATATGTTAGAGCATCTATCTGAAGGCTGGGTAGCTATGTGAATTGGTAACAGACTGATGGAGTCTTTCTCAACTAGTTTGCCAGTTGGCAATGGCTGAAAGTTACCACCGCCTGACTGCTGGTTGGTAGCCTTTGTGAAATGAGTTGGTGATCTCAGTCCAGTTCCTAGTGGACAGGTGGACCTAGTGGACCACCATAGTTTGCACCTTGGTTGGCAATCTACGCAGATAGCCCAGCAAATGGAAGAGCACAGAGTAATCCACTCATCCATAGAAAAATAGGAATTACTCCACTGGATCAGACCGATGGTCCATCCAGTCCAGTATCCTCTCTCAGACCATGGCCAGCGCCAGAGACTTGAGAAGAAAATGCATAAAAAACCCAAACAACCAAACCAAACCCACCAACAATCCTATACTCATAAATAAAGTTTCTTACTAACCGTTGCCAGTTAGTGGTTGAGCTGTGCCCTGAAATGTTAAGGTTTATATCCTTTATACAGTAGATAAGAAATTATACAGTTATCTGTATAAGTTATCCTATCTTTCATATAAATGTCTAATCATGGAGATGTTTCTCCCAAGGCAAGGCTGAGACATTGGCTGGCGAGAACATGGGAAAAGCTTGCACTGCAATTTCCTGTGCTGTATCTGTTCTGTGGATAAATAAAGGACTTCACTCTCCAAGGTTGACACCTTTCACCAGCACTAAATTTATTTTAAACCATTCCCAACCCTGGTTTTCCTTGGGAGGGTTAAATCAGATTAAATCAAATTAATCCAGTTTGAAAATGGTTGCCTACACATGATACAATCCATTATAGCACATTGATTCCACATTTATCAAACTCTGGAGTCTTCTTCAATAATGAATTAACAAATTGAGTTAGTTTGGTATATTGTTCATGGACATGTGCAATGCTGCTGTGCTGTCCCACACTGCTTTGCAGGCAACCATCATTACTGACTTGTCTGTTCACCTGTGTGCCTCCCCTGCTCTGGTGTCAACTTCAGCAGGTGCCCCCTCCCCCATTTAAAAGCTGGCAAGGGGCTAGATTTTGCCCATTTGCTCCTAGATTTGAGTATATCACAATTGCTGCGATATTAGTCAAGAAGCCCTACTATATGCCCCAAGCAGCTGCTTAGAGCCACGCTGTGATCTTGAATCTCATCGCCATCTGGGGAGAGGCGTCAGTGCAGGAAGCTCTTGTGGCCAGCCACTGGAATAAAGATCTTTGTGTGGATGTTGCTAAGCAGCTGCCCATAATGGGTCATAAAAGGGATGCAAACCAGTGCAGGGTAAAGAGCAAACAGCCCAAGATGACCTTTATTAAAAGCAGCGATGCCAGGAAAAAATTGAGCAGGGGTCATGTAACCTGTCCATGTTTTGAAGAGCTGGATGAGATTTTGCACAGCTACATTGACCACCAAGCTCAGGAAGGCTGCAGACTCTGCTGCCCAGTCTCTCCCTCCCTCCCCCGCCCACCTGCAAGGATGATCAGAAAGACTCTTCAGAGGATGAGCATGAGGAAGCCAGTGAAGAGTTCTCCCCAGAAGCCAGGATCTCTTTGGGACTCAAGATCCTGATGCCATCCAGGTAGAAGGTAAGTCCAATTCCTGTCTTGGAGCAACTGAGCCCATTTCCCAAGCAGTAAACCCAGGCTGGGACTGAGGAGGCAGATCTTATGGAGGGAACCTCAGCATATAAGTATCTATCATTACAATTTATTAGTATGCTATACTGCTTGGTGGGTGTGACTTAGCACAGGGGCACCATAACAGGGGAGGCCAGGGGGCCATGACCCCACCACTTTAAAAGTGGAAGGAGTATGCCCTCCCACTTTTTATCAGCTGTAAGGGTGAGCGACACGGGGAGGGGGCTGAGAGGAGCAGGAGAAAAAGTGGCATGAGGGCGGAGCCTCAGCGAGAAGGGATGACACGAGGGTGGGGCCTCAGGGAAAGGGGTGGCATGAGGGGGGCGCAGGGATGGTTCAGGCACTGGTATCCCCTACACTTTTAGGAAGCTTTCACCACTCCTGACCTAGCAGCCTTTCCAAGCCCGAAGGCCTGCCCTCAAACCATGTTGTCTGTTCCTCTCCCCATCCATTCACATTTCCAAAATGGTGGCGGCTCTGGCTGGGCAATTGACCTCTGTCTCATGCTAAAGCCCTGGCTATCGACTGTTTTTAGGCCCATGCCACAGAGGACACATGCTAATCTACTTATTTTGCTTTCCCCTTCCTTCATCTGTTCAGCCTGGCAAACAGCCCACCCCCGAGCTGCATTCGCCAGCTCAAAATGGTGGCCAGCAGCTGCAGCTTCTAAACCCCTCCCCGCAGCAGATTTTAATAATATAAACATTATTTTGTGCAAAATGCTAAAGTTTATTGAGACGGTGATTATAGGAAAAGACGTTTGGTTGGTATTCTCAGTTTACCTGAGGTAAACCTGGACATTGCATGCCTGTAAAGTTACAAAGACTACAGCTCCCCATTGAGGTATAAAAGCATTTTCAGGGGCTTACATAGAGAAACATGGGTGTAGCTCTAGCGCACTCGGGGCCAAGATGGAGTCTGCTCTGCAGGCAACTCCTGCCAAGAAAAGGGGTGCACAGGAACACAGCAGGTAAGTTCCCTTCTGCCCCAGAGGCACCAGTTCCACACCCCTGGAGTAAACACACACAATGAATTTAGGGAAAGGGAAATATTTATGTACAGAGGGATGGATAGAGAAAGACAACAGGGGGTAAGATATGGGGGAGTGGTAAAACAGGGTTACACTCAACACAAGGCCCCACAGGCCCAGTGAACTTTCCCCCAACAAACCCTTCTGGTGCCCTCTTCGGCCACAGAAAGCGCCAACCTCCCCACTTAGTAAGCTACAGCCTCCCTCCTTATTCCCAAGGCAAGGTCACAAGGCCCAGTACTTACAGCCCTATACAGCGCTGGGCAGCAGTGATACTGGGTCCAGCTCCGGTTTGGCCTTCTTGGGTGACTCCTCCTTGGCATAGTGCTCCTCCTGGCTCCTGTTCTGGGGTGTCCCCAGTCGGCCACCACTTGCTCCTCTCGTCCCACCTGCTGGCTGGCTGAGGGGCGGGCTGGCTTCTCTCCACCCCCTGGGAGATCAACAAGGTAGGAGCTGGCATGGGGCAGTGGGTGCTGGGAGGGATTGGGAGCTGTGGCCCAGGGCTACCCCAGCCAATTTGGGGCCCCTGAAAAAATGGGCACCCCAGCAGACAGACAACCGAAGCTGCAGGGCAGAAGAAGCCCCAAGCTCGTCTGGGTGCTCCGATAGAAGCCATGCCAGGCAGGTAGGTGAGGGGGGGCAGGTGGGGGAAAGCCCCGGCCCAGGCAGATGCCATGGGGCGGGGGGGCGGAGGGAAGCCCTGAGCCCTAGTAGAAGCCATGCCAGGCAGGGAGCCCCAGGAGAAGCTGCGGGGTGGGCAGGGGGAAACAGGTTCCAGGACAAACAACTCCCATAGATTTCAAAGGAGATTTGGCCCTGAGTAAAGAATGCAGGCTTGAGGGAAACAGATTAGTTCTAGCCTCACTGCTTTTTCTTTGGCTGGGGGAGGAAGGTGTTGAATATGGAACTAGAAGAGAGGTTATGAGGAAGAGATGGCATTTGTCAGTCCTCTCCTGTTTCTGCTTCCTAGCAATTGTCCTAATAATTGGCTCTTAGGCTGTACCTGAATTCAGCAAAGGATACATGGGGCGTGTAGACGTTCCACTTCTTTATGTGGGCAGCCATTTTCTAAGAGCTCAGTTGTGAGCTGCCTACATTGTGCCCACAGTGAGAAGTAAGAGATCAGAAAGGCATCACCTTACAATTCTGCACATGGAGAGAAAGGAAGGGGAGTACAGGGAAGACAACATGTTTGGGGGGAGTAAATTGTGCCAGAAAAGAGGCTGGTGCAGGTTACTTCCCCTGCGGAGCAAGAGGGAGGGGAGGAAGAGACCAAATAGTGATTGAGTCACAATTCAGTACCTGCTATGAACATGAGGACTCAGGGTGGCTTGTAAGGTGGTGTTATTAACTAAGTGACATTATTAATGTCACTAAGGTGCAAGTGTATGAAACCTGGACCTGCAGATCTTCCTCTGGAAAATATAAATAGTGCAAGGACCTCATGGGAAGCAGTTGTTTTAAGTTCAAGTGAACAGGAAGAAGCAGGTGTGTGTGTGTGTGTAGTGACACAGAGACTCACATCTCTATGCTGTGGGGCGTTGTGTTTCCATCTTGGTGCCCCATGTAGCCTGGTCAGTGTAGGTGCTCCTTGTGGTGTTAAGCACAGAGGTTGTGGGGGGCCTGGAGCAAAATCTGAAACTGAAGCTTCTCACCCTTCCAAAACGCCTACCTCCACCCCAGCCCATGGGCCTGTAAACCCACTTCCTGCCTCCCCCACCCTATTCCTTGCATTACCTCTCCCTGCTGGTGACCCTCATGGTGGAGGGGCCAGGACTCACCATAGCAGCCTGGGCTCTGTGGGCAGCTCTTACTACAGCCCAGATCTGTGTCTGTTGGGTTACTAGGGAGTGGGGGTTCTGTGTGGGGTGCTGGGCAGTTGTGGTGGGGCTTTAGGGGATTCTGGGCAGTTGTGGTGGGGCTGTGGGTAGGAGGGGCTCTGGGCAAAAGAGGTCATGTGCAGGGTCCAGTGTGCATCTGGCGGCTGCTGGTTTGTAAACAGTGCCCTCGCACTGGGCTGGGTGGAGCTGGGCTGGCCCCACCATGCCATGCCCTGCCCCATTGCACCTGGCCCACCCCTGACTCCGGGTACTGATCTCCTCGTGCCATGCTCCATTGCCCCCATGAGGGGCCCACAAATATGTTCCCACAAAAGGTTAATCCAGCCCTGGCCGGAAGAGCACGCCCAGCAGTGTTGACCAGACAGCACAGGTGCAGTACCGCCCAAATATCAGGCAGACCACATCTGCGTGGGCACAGCTTATGCATGCGTGCACCAGCTGCCACACGTGGTCCAGCTCCACACCCACGTGGCAAAACTACGCCGGGCCCTCCCTTTCTAGGGGACCCATTGACTGTTCTGCCTTGGAGCCCGGAATTGCTATCTGCGGGCCTGCCCTCACGTCTAGAGCTCCAGCATGTCACTCTCCCTCTCTCCATGCCCGGGGAACAACCAGCACTACTTCTTCCTGGACCTATCAGTACTGCCTCTGACTCAGGACAAGGCTTTAAAGGGGCCATGCTCTCTAAACCCCAAGGGGTTACACTGGTAACAATGAATGTTTCAGACAATCAGTGTGAACTCGATCTTGTTTCTCTGTAATTTCATCATGTCTGCAGGGAGATCAAGAAAAATCTAAGACCAAGAAAATGCTCTGTTTTTTGTCTGGACATTATGAGAAATAGCTGTACGGTCTTCCCCCCTGTATAGATCACAACTTCCTTCCACTCCTGCAGCACTTCTGAGGGGACCATCTTGGTGAATAACTTCACAGAATATCTCACTGCTCTGCCCTTTGTCTTTTTTAATAAGGCCATTCTGTGCCTCCTAGTCACGTGCCTCAGTGCAACATCATCTGGAGTCAGGAGAGCCTAAAGGGGATGTTGAGGCAATTACTATCTAGTTCACTCCCAGATGCCCCCCAAGACCCCATCCCCCACTTGCCCCTCTCCGCCCCCTGCCTCCCCTGTTGCTTGCCCTTACGACCAGTAAAAAGTGGGAGGGCCATGCCCATTCCAGTGCTCCTGTTCCCAACCTGTGGCCCAACTACCACCCGGGCCTCCAAGGCACTGCAGCCAAACAGCATATAAAAAATCCCAAGGCACGCAGCATTTACCGTGTCTGAGGTTCTCCCAAGACTGGGAAGAATCTCAGGGAGGTAAAGTCAGAAATTCATATTAAAGAAATGTTACCACATCCTCTGTAGAATATGAACAATAACCTCTTGTGGTTTTTTTAATACTTCCATAGCCAGAGCATCTGCACCAGCCAGATCCTCCAGGACAGGACCTTTACCAAAGGCTGAGCCGCTAGCCAATCTGAGGGGGAGGAAATGGAAAACTTGTAATGAAAATGTTCACAGACATCCTTGCAGAGTCCACCCCCAAATCCCAGCCTCAGAAAAATAGGAGCAAGATAGAGGCAGTATGGAAGGCCAGAAAGAGAAATAGACAAGGAGATTGTGGGAGCAGGAAGGATGGTGTAGCAGTTCCCAAGGATATCTTTGTCATTTTCAAAGACAGGAAGATACAGAGGCAACTGCTGGAGGTAATACAGAGCCAAACTGCTTTGCTGCAGCATATGTTGCTGTTAGGGCACTAGGCACTGCAATGTTGTAAACAGGGACAGCCATGCTCTGCAGCCGTTGGACAATAGAAGCATACCTGGAACACCAGCAACTTCTCCTTGCTGTACCCCTGCGACAAGTGCTCCCAGAGGCCATTCCCTTCACAGAACCAAGCTCAGGGTACTGAGAACAGTTGCATCTGGGAACCCAACATCCTTGAACCCTCCGCTGCCCATGGTAACTTTGAGCCTCGCCATTCAGCACCAGAAGGCTCATGAACAGGAAGAGGCAGAGGTAAGACATACAGTCCCCTGTGACTTTAAACCCTTCACTGCAATGTACTGTTGCCCTTTGACGTTTTGTTTGACTATTGTTTTAATTAAAGGTTGCTTTATAGCTGTTGGACAATTGATTGTTTAATATATCTTTTCATAATTAAAAAACTGTTTCATTATTGGTTCATTTAGAGGTTTATTTTTGCTTGTTACATAATAGATTATTTAATAATAAAAACATTGAAAAATGCATTCATAAGGAGTCAACAACACATTTAACAGAAATCCATTCAGTTCTATATAGTTAATAAGGTTTTAAAAAGTATCTATGCAAAGCCATGAGGTAAAATCAGGATTACCACAATGTTGCACCTCCACCACCCCTCAATAACACTGAAAAACTCACTACCCCCCACACACCCCTCCACAAGTTAACAGCTGGATATACAGCTGCACAGATTCAGGCCTGAGACTCAAAATAGGAGCAACAGGTATCCCTAATAATATTTCCCCAGCTGTTTCTGTTTTATATTGGACGCCTTGCTGGTTACTCAAACTGGTGAACAAGTCTCTCCATCTCAGCCTCCGACCCATTCTTAAGCATTTCTCTGTTACTTTCCCAAATATTGTGCAAAATACAATATGCTGCTATAATCTTTGGAACACTTTTTTCCGCTGCTCCCAACCTATTCCACACATAGCGCCATCTTCCTTTCAAATGGCCAAATGCACCCTCCACTACCATTCTGCAGCTTCTGAAGTGGTAGTTAAAGAGTTCCTTCCTTTTGTCCAAGTGGCCTGAGACTGGTTTCTTGAACCTGGGAAGCAGGGGATAAGCCACATCTCCCAGGATAACCGGAGCAACACCATTAATGTCCACTCTGTTCCTAGGGGCAAACAGTCCTTTCTCCATTAGGGTAAATTTAGCTGAGTTCCAAAAGATCCTAGCATCCTGGATGCTCTAGACTACCCAGCATTTTTATGTCTGTAAACCTGTCATGGTGGTCAACCAGCCCTTGGAGCACAATGGAGAAATTCTTCTATCTGGTTATAAATTCTGAACCCTGATAGAGTGTGGGGGGCAAATAATAGGCAGATGGGTCCCTTCAATTGCACTAATATTGTTTGGGAACCTTGTGCACGCAAAGTCATCAATGATCTCCTGATCATTACCAAGCTTTAAAACGCAGAGTAACAGTACCTTTTCCATGGCATCACACACCTGCATGACAATGGCCCCAATAGTCGACCTCCTCATGCCAAATTGGTTGGCTACACATCACTAGCATTTGAGGGCAATCAGCTTCCAGATGGCATTGGCGACCTGCTTGTCCACAGGGATGGGGCATTGCCTGTTGGTATGCTGCTGCGGCAGCTCCAGAACTAGTTCAGGACAGATCTCTAAAACTGTTGTATTCACCACCTGGAAATTCTCTTGCCCCTGCTGCTCATCCCAGGTGTGCAAAATGACCATTTCCCACCAGTTGATGCTGATTTCCCAAGTACAGAATGGCACTGCATGGTGTGAAGCTGCTCCAGGAACTGGTCCTGTATTATCAGTGGCTCAGTGCCCTCTTCTTCCTTGTCTCGCTTCCTCTGCTGCCGAAACTCCTGCTGCTGCTGGGGGAGCTGCTGCCACATCATCTGCTTCATGGTGTGATGGGCAGAGTCCAAAGCTGAATTCACCCACTTTTGAGAGCTGAAACACAGCCCAAGCAGCCTCTGTATCTTTGTGGTTGCCAGCATAGCTGGGTCCATGCTAGCCAACAGCAATTTGAAAATGGCGCTAGCTCACCCAGAAAGGAAGTATGCGAGAGAGAGAGATGAAACATGATATTTTTTAAAAAAATTGAATTCACGTGACTTCTGCTATGCATCCCACAATGCACAGTGAGAAAAATCCCAGAATGCCCGATGCTCAACAGAGAAAGCCAAGTACCATGGGATACCTTCCGAGAATGCCATGCCCTTAGTACACAGCAAGCTGCTGCTGTGTGTGTACACTGGTGTACATTGAAAGAAAGCACACTGTCTTGTGTGCATGCTATTAGTATGGCCTGCGTGCTGCGCGTTACCTGCAATGCATCAAAAAGCTGTGGATTAAACTCTCTATGTAGACAAGCAATCAAATGCATATAGCAGATGATGCTGGGGAAAAGTGTTATGAAACAGAACCTGGAAAAATCTTGTATGAGTTGGTCTCACCCACACTATTCTAACTCTATCCTTTATTAATACACTAGGGGTGTGACTCTATGGAGTAATCACACCCTCTGGCACTTAAACTGAATGCTGTTAATCATCTCAAGGTGTCTTTATCTTGTAATCACTCCTCAGCTCAGTATTACATAAATGCTGTTAGACCACAGCCTTTATGTGTTGGTAGGAGGAAAGAAATAATTTTAAAAAATGACGGTGAGGAAACTGGAAGTCCTGATGCAACAGAACTGTGTTAGAGTTGTGATGGTAAATATGAGGAATTCACTGGACTATTCCTTTTCTCTTTCAGTTCCCTCTTTTATAAAGACTCGGGTCAACTCAGATTATTGTTTGTATGGAAGTAGAAATGTGATGGAACCTGAATCTATTTATCTGTCTATGTATTTACATGGTCCATGTGACTGGGGCATCTGCTGGATTTCTGGGAATCCATGGCCTTGAATGTACTTCAAGACTCTTCACAACATTTGTCCTCCCTGCTTATCCACTCTTGTCCCTTACCTGTAAGTATCTGACTGTATCCTTCTCCCCACTACCCTCCATATGTTACTAACTTTTGTTGAGCCACATCCAAAAGGCATTGAAGTATGTGGGAAGGCTCTATTAGTTTTAACAGGCCTTGGATCATGCCCTGAGATTGCAAGCTCTTTCTGTTTGCATAGTGCCTCTCCCAGTGGGGCCCAGTTCTGGCTGGGGCCCCAGATAGTTCTGTAATACTAACATTAAATACTATGAATAATTTACACAGGATATAGGTCAGCTCACAATTTTCTCTGATCTTTGTTTTTTAAATTGACTCAAATTAATTCATACTGCACTAGGTTCAAAAAGACAGATCTTTATTTTACAGTCAACTAAAAACTGTAGCTTTAAAGTAGAGAAGTAAAACACTCAAGTCAGAAATTTCCCAAAGCTAAGTTTCTTGTATTACCTCAGCCATTCTGCACATCTTGGGCACGATTTACATTGACACTAAAGCTACTTTACACCACTTTGGCAGTGTAAAGAGGCCCTAGTGTGGGGGTATATTACATTTACTCACTTTCAGGTCCCTTTACATAGCTAGAGTGCTGCAAGGTGGCCTTTGTGTAAATAAAAATTAGGCCCTTGCTTATTTTATGGTACAAATCAAGTAGCAAGCATTCTATTCATTAAAATTTACACAGAACAGGGGGAACGGGAATACAAAAATAATACAATGTATTATTGTGCAATGTATCTAACACTGAAGTCCTAATCTTTAGATTAAGAAATTCCTGATTTTGGGAGGTAATTTCACAAATATAGGCTCCAATTCTGCAAACACTTGTGCATGTACATAACTTTGCACACATTTGCATGAAGTTAATCATGTGCATAAAAGTTTGCAGGCTCAGGGCCTTCATGTGTATTCACACTAGTTGTTGCATTTAATTTCCCTGGATTGTTGTTTTTAAGAAACAAGGAGAGGGAGAAAAATATCTCAGTTCTTCTAAAATGCATTAGGCACCTGATCCAAAGCCCACTGCGGTCACCAAAAGATTCCCTTTGACTTCAATGAGTTTTGGATCAGAAACCAATTGTATCTCACCACAGCTGTGATAGACATTTTTAAGCCACCACAGTACTGCTAAATAGCTGCAGCAGCACATAGTTAAGGAAAGCATACTTAACTGAGGGTTTTTTAACTCAGCTGTCAATAACAAACATGCTAAACTGAGGACATCCTTAAACGGTATCACAGGTAGTCTTAAATCAGGCAGCTTAATTGCAGGGAAGTGCTAAGAAATGCATCAGACAAAATCTAGTGGAGTTTCTAAAGCCCATGTGTGAAAGTCAGGCATAATTTAAAAATATTGAACTGGTTTTCTTCAAACTCGAATTGTTTTCCCATCTTCAGCGAGGCTATAAAGGAAGTGGAGTTTAACATTTCTTCCTTCAGGCATTATGGTTTAGTTAGGCATGCACAAAATTTCCTTTGGAACATCTGACTTTTTTTTCCAGTCTCACATTTATTATTTATTTGTTTGCCGAGTGCCAGCATTGTGCTCATCACTTTACAAGATGTGTCTTGGTCCCACTGAAGTCAATGGGAGCTTTGTCGCTGATTTCAAAGGGTCCAGGATTTTACCCTTGGGTCCTTGCCTGAAGAACTTAGAATCCAAGTAACTCTCACAGTGGTTTTTACCTATTTTGTTTAAATTAAAACAGAAACAAAAACAACCCCTAACCCACTATTCACCTCACTGCTAAAGCCAAGCTTAGGAAATTACAGCCCCAAAGGAATTTCTCTGGCAAAGATATGAGCTATTGAAAAAGGGGATTGCAATGGAAACCACATCTCAGCTTTTTCTATAGCATTCATCAGCAGCAGCAAACAGAATGAACTTGATTGTCCACTACGATTATAGTAATTTTGTAGCACTGCCCTAGTTCAGTGCTTCCTTAAACTGGGAAGACCCAGCCATTGGAAGATGCTGCCCTTATCACAGAAACAGTGGTGTAGTGCCATTCTAGGGAATTCTACTCTTCCTCCTTTCCAGCCGTTGGTGCAGGAAACATGGCCAGGGCTCCATCACACGCTGGTAATCCCTGACTCTCAGAATAGCCCCTTTTGGGGTCACTGGTAGCAGGTATAAATTAAAACAGCCTGCAGGCTGCTCTAATATCCTGGAGCCTAAATCCATCTATATGCATTTGCTCCCATCTCCCTTCCGGAGCTGGTCACAGCCCAGGATCTGGGCCTATAGGGTATGTCTACACAGCAATTAAACACCCATGGCTGGCACGTGTCAGCTAACTTGGGCTCACGGGGATCAGGCTACAGGGCTGTAAAATTCCGGTGTAGATGTTTGGGCTTGGGCTGGACCCTGAGCTCTGGGACCTTGGAAGGTGGAAGGGACCCAAAGCCCTGTAATTATTCCAGAGGCTTTGACATTTCCCATTTCAGCCTTCATCTTTTTTCTCCTTGTACAGGGTTTTACCTAGACAAAGAGAGTTTGTGTTTACAAGTGAAGACATAGAACAGGGAATGATTTATTCTCCACCCCACCCCATCCCATGACTGGGTTTCTTTAAAGCTATCCAAGGTTACATCTCCACTTGGAGCTCGGGGTGTGATTCCCAGCTTCCACTAGCTCTCATCATGCTAGCATGCTACAAATAGTTGTATAGCCACAGGAGTATGGGCAGCAGCAGCAAGGGACAGTACAGGCTCGCCACCCCAAGTACAAACCTGCCCAGACCCCACCCTTCGGGCAGCGAGCCCATGTTGCCACTTGCTGCTGCTGTGCTCCTGCAGCTACACTATTGTTTTTAGCAAGGATGTCTACGCGAGCTGGGAATCACACCCTTATCTCCCAGTGTAGACGCAGCCCGAAAGAGCCTGCCCATCTTCACCCAGTAATAGTCAGCCTATACTTGTGTTATTTGATGTGGTTTGATTGGAGTAGGTGAATGAGACCGGAGAGACTGAAGGTAAATGTGATTCATTTAGGCCCTTACTGCAGCTAGGCTACCTAGGCATTTCTCATTTGCTGTACATTGTGGTGTCTAGACACCATGCATGTAATTAAGAAAAGCAGCATTTCATGTCAGAGGACCATGCTTTCTATTCCTCACAGATCTTATCAATTTCTTAGCAGGGTTTTTTTGGATCACTTACGTGTAACTAGCCATTCTGCAGTCATAGCTGTTGCAGGGAGGTAGGTGAACAGAAGTATCTTGAATTATATCTTAAAGAGGAAAAGATTTGGCCTTATTCTGGTATCTGGTGGCAGGGAGTTCCACAAGATGAGCATATGTAGGTGGCTGAGGGTCTAGTTTTGAGGGTCTAGTCTCGCATTTCACTTTAGTCTTCATCAGCAGCAACATCTCTACTGATCACAACTGTTGAGGTGAGTCAAGGATAGAGAGAGGTGGGGTTAGACATCGGTAGGACCCAGCTGGACCTCTAAATATCAGCACCAAAACCTGAAGTCAATCTGGCTAAGGGGCCAGTGTGGAACGTGGACTGTTAGTGTGATACACTCTCAGTGCTTTGTTTTTTATTGCTTAGTAGGTAAGAATTGCTGAAGATCCCCAATGGCCTTTGTGGGCAAGCCCGGGTAGTCTCGTTTTACAGTTGTTCAGTGGTAATAGATTATGGTCCCTTATCTTAAATCACATCCATAGATTAATGAGACAATATTCCATTTTCTGTGCAGATATTTCAGGGTATTAAGAGATAGCAGCATTTCTGTTTTTCAGTTACACTTTCCCCTTTCCCTCCACTATATAACAGAACTGAAAGCACCCCCAAGTAGTTCTAAACTTTCTGGCTCAGAGTTCTGTGGAAAAAAGTCCAAGAACATAGCTGCACCTTTTAAATAATGTGCTGGGAATAAAATGTTGCTGACAAGTCCTTAGCTAAGGTTACATTGACCTTGCTCTAATAACAAAGAGAAAGGCATCATAATGTTACATATTCTGAGTGCCAGAAATATTGTGATGCAAATGCCTTGATGTAAACGGCAGCAAATGGACTATCCTTGTGGTCTACAGTTTTGACATGGGAACTTGGTGTGTGAAGATTCTCACAATATCCTCCAGCGTCTGCCAGTGAATTTCTTGACATCACTGAAAACACAGAGCCCATTGAAATGCTGTTTGGCTTGGGAAACAGTGGAACTGGGCATGAATTGGGAACTTATTTTAAAATAGAGATTTTATATATCTATGTCTCTATTACAGAGTGTGAGTGAAAAAGAAATAATTTAGCTTTCAGACCCACTGTGGCTTCCCTGTCCTAATCTGTGTCAAATCAATGGGATAGAAACATAAAGTGCTTTGCTTCATTGATGCCAGACTTGGTATACAATTTTTCTTCAATTACTTACAAGTGTCATAGGGGAGAAAAGAGGGCGTGGGAGCCAGGAGACATGGGTTCTAAGACCATCTCTGCCACAAACTCACTGTGTGACCTTGGGCATGTCTCTTAATTGTACTGTGTCTCAATATCCCAATCTATAAAACATAGGTAATCATGCCTGCCTCACAGGGAGGATGCAAGTAGAACAGGTAAATAAATGTCAAATATTTTTACAGGAAATTTTGTGTTTAAAAAGTCAAAAAATGCATGGCTCCTGAAAACCATTTTCAGTAAAATCTTTCAAGGTAGAGTCAAAACTTTTTGGTTTTGATAACTGATTCTTTTTATAACCAAAACCTCAAAATTTTTGCTGAAAAATTTCAGTTTTTGGTTTCTGTCAAAACAGAAAAAGAACCCAGAATTTTTACCCTACCGAACATTTTTTGTGAAAATTTATTTTTTGTTGGAAAAAATGTTTTCATTAAAAACTTTCAATCAACTTTAGTATGAGGCTCAGCTCATTGTCCACAAAATGCTTGGAGAGTCTCAGATGGAAGGTACCATATAAGTGCAAAGTCAGCTTTTTAATTCTATTTTTCTCTTGTAAATAAGAAACCTTAACATTTTCTTCTAGATTATGTTGTTTTGAACTCCCCTGCTTATTCTTGAAATTACAGTTTAAAAATGACTTTAGCGCTGCTGAAAGGCACCAAGCTGACTGCTGTGGAGACTGAAGGCTTGCTTTTATCCACTGAAAGATCCAGGATACACCATTGACAGTAGAAGAGCAGTGGGTCTCAGTGCCTGTCAATGGGCCTCAGCCCTGACCCAGTCAGTCTTTGGCCTTTCAGCTATGACTGTCAATCCTGATGGTAGTTTTCGTGTTTCAGATACCTGTCTACTGGGTCCCAAAAACCTATTACATCCAAACTTCCGAACAGCCATTGTATAGTTACAACTTTTGGTCAGTTCCAGGCCACATTTAATCTGGCAGCCTGGAGGTGAAAGGCACCCTACCTTGTTTCCAGTTCCGAGAGCCCTCCTCCACTCCCTTTAACTCAGTTATAACTAATATTGTTCACTTTTGACTCAAGAAAGCTATTCCCTGGTGACACACAAGGGGATCACTGTGCCATCTTACTCCAGCTGATACTGTATGCCATCCTCAGGAATGGAAAGGAACTAACTAAACTACTGCACAAAACTTGCTTTATTTCTTACTGGCTAAAAGTTCATTGCCCTTGAGGTTGGCATTTTTTCTTCTTTTTTTTTCCCCTTGTGGTGTGTGAGCTATTGAGCTGCTCTTACAGTGTGTGAGTATAGCAAGCTGCAAATCCTGAATTCTGTGTGGATTTGCAGGCTTGCTCCACTAAACAGGCAACAATGGTTGTACTGTAAGTGGGTTAACTAGAACTTGGCAACTGGCTATCAGAGGAAGGTTGTATGCTCCTCTTCCCTCCCCCTGCCCTTCCAAAGTGATCTTTTAGTTGTGGAGCTGGGGCATCCATGAGCCACAATCATAAGCCACATTTTAAATAAATTAAATAATTTAAATTGGTCAAATGGCACTAAAACAACGCCACAAACACACAGATATCTTTATGCTCTTTTAAAATTTGTAAATATTTCCTAAAATCCTGTTATAAATGATGCCTCACATAACAAGCACAAAAACTTTTGAGAAGGGAAGGCCTTGACATGTCCTTTCCCCCAAAAATATTTGTATTAATACTGCATTATCTCATTAACCCTTTATAGGCTATTATCAAAGATCATTGTATTAATAACAGGCACATTTGGTAATAACAGACAAATCTGGTGACAGAGTTCCTTCCCCACTCTGAACTCTAGGGTACAGATGTGGGGACCTGCATGAAAGACCCCCTAAGCTTATTCTTACCAGCTTAGGTTAAAAACTTCCCCAAGGTACAAACTTTGCCTTGTCCTTGAACAGTATGTTGTCGCCACCAAGCGTTTTAAACAAAGAACAGGGAAAGAGACCACTTGGAGACATCTTCCCCCACAATATCCCCCCAAGCCCTACACCCCCTTTCCTGGGGAGGCCTGAGAATAATATCCTAACCAATTTGTTTCAAAATCATCAAAGACCCAAACCCCTGGATCTTGGAACAATGGAAAAATCAGTCAAGTTCTTAAAAGAAGGATTTTATTAAAAAAAAAAAAGGTAAAAATCATCTCTGTAAAATCAGGATGGAAAATACTTTACAGGATATTCAGATTCAAAACACAGAGGATCCCCCTCTGGGCAAAACCTTAAAGTTACAGAAAACAGGAATAAACCTCCCTCTTAACACAGGGAAAATTCACATAAAACAAAAGATAAACTAATCCACCTTGCCTGGCTTACCTATCCTGGTTACAATATTGGAGACTTGGATTAGGATGGGTTGAAGAAGATGGATTTCTGTCTGGCCTCTCTCAGTCCCAAGAGAGAACAACCCCATAAACAAAGAGCACAAACAAAAGCCTTCCCCGCCCCCAAGATTTGAAAGTATCTTGTCCCCTTATTGGTCCTTTGGGTCAGGTGCCAGCCAGGTTAGCTGAGCTTCTTAACCCTTTACAGGTAACAGGATGTTGCCTCTGGCCAGGAGGGATTTTATAGCACTGTATACAGAAAGGTGGCTACCCTTCCCTTTATGACATCTGGTATGTTTAGAGACTTGTAGGGCTCAGTGCTGATCTCCATGCCCTTTGTGTGACTCCTGTGGCAGGAAGCAGCCAGATCTCCCAAACAGACTGTCCCCCCTGTATGTGGGAATCAGAGGCATGTAGGCACAGAAGCAGCATACCCTCCTCCAAAGTCACCTATTCCTGCAACCCAAAGTGTACGGGACATGTCAGGAGAGGGGAAGGGGACTGCATGGAGTATGCTGTGCTCCAGCAATCCCCAACTGGCAGATGACCTCGTAGGGACTGTAATTAGCTGGCATAAATTATAGCAGTCCTGACATTGTTCTAATCTGCATCAGAGCTGGCACCAGCAAAGTGCTGGTCCCAGGGTAAGGACAAGGGAGCCCCACTGGCTCCTTTGTGGGCCCCACCAGTTGTAACCAGTGGAAGTGGGCGCAACTGAGGATGAGGCCACGGACTGCATAGCTCCTTTTCTGTAACTAGAACTTGGGGAAGTTCTCTCTCCAATACAGAATTTCATGTATTTTCTTTCTGAGGCTTAAAAAGAAATCAAAGAAACCTAGATCTGCCACTGTAATGTTTCTAATGTGTCGGTAAATCCTACAGGCAGCAACTCTGCATCTTTATCTCTCTGCCTAAGTTCATCATCGTAGCATCTATATGTATTTAGGAGTGGTTCTTCTGAGTCAAGGTTGAGGCACCTGAGTGGGCTTGTACTGTCAGGATACACCTTTTCTTTCTATAAATAGGCCTTCAGAACTGACCTAATGATTCTTGGAGTCTTTCTTTAGGAGACCTGATAATAATGCTATGACACCCAGAGTAAGTGCAATCACAGAACATTCAGCATATGTTTCCTACTGTTTCTTGGGCTGAGTGAATGCCAAAGGGTAGAATCATAGAAGATTAGGGTTGGAAGGGACCTCAGGAGGTCATCTAGTCCAATCCCCTGCTCAAAGCAGGACCAACACCAACTAAATCATCCCAACCAGGGCTTTGTCAAGCTGGGCCTTAAAAACCTCTAAAGATGGAGATTCCACCACTTCCCTAGGTAACCCATTCCAGTGCATCACCACTCTCCCAGTGAAATTGTGTTTCCTAATATCCAACCTAGACCTCCGCCACTGCAACTTGAGACCATTGGCCCTTGTTCTGTCATATGCCACCACTGAGAACAGCCGAGCTCCATCCTCTTTGGAACCCCCCTTCAGGTAGTTGAAGGCTGCTATCAAATCCCCCCTCGCTCTTCTCTTCTGCAGACTAAATAACCCCAGTTCCCTCAGCCTCTCCTCGTAAATCATGTGCCCCAGCCCCCTAATCATTTTTGTTGCTCTCCGCTGGACTCTCTCCAATTTGCCCACATCCCTTCTGTAGTGGGGGGGACCAAAACTGGACACAATACTCCAGGTGTGGCCTCACCAGCGGTGAATAGAGGGGAATAATGACTTCCCTCGATCTGCTGGCAATGCTCCTGCTAATACAGCCCAATAACCCATTGGCCTTCTTAACAACAAGGGCACATTGCTGACTCATATCCAGCTTCTCATCCACTGTAATCCCCAGGTCCTTTTCTGCAGAACTGCTGCTTAGCCAGTCGGTACCCAGCCTGTAGCAGTACACGGGATTCTTCCTTCCTAAGTGCAGGACTCATAGAATCATAGAATATCAGGGTTGGGAGGGACCTCAGGAGGTCAGCTAGTCCAACCCCCTGCTGAAAGCAGGACCAATTCCCACTTGTCCCACTTGTTGAACCTCATCTGATTTCTTTTGGCCCAATACTCCAATTTGTCTAGGCCACTCCGGACCCTATCTCTACCCTCCAGCTTATCTACCTCTCCCCCCAGCTTAGTGTCATCTGCGAACTTGATGATGGTGCAATTCATCCCATCATGCAGATCATTAATGAAGATGTTGAACAAAACCAACCTGTGGGGCACTCCGCTTGATACCGGCTGCCAACTAGACATCAAGCTGTTGTTCACTACCTGTTGAGCCCAACAATCTAGCCAGCTTTGTATCCACCTTATAGTCCATTCATCCAATCCATACTTCTTTAACTTGCTGGCAAGAATACTGTGGGAGACCATATCAAAAGCTTTGCTAAAGTCAAGATATATCACATCCACCGCTTTCCCCATATCTACAGAGCCAGTTATCTCATCATAGAAGGCAATCAGGTTGGTCAGGCATGACTTGCCCTTGGTGAATCCATGTTCACTGTTCCTGATCACCTTCCTCTCCACCAAGTGCTTCAAAATGGATTCCTTGAGGACCTGCTCCATGATTTTGCCGGGGATTGAAGTGAGGCTGACCGGTCTGTAGTTCCCAGGATTCTCTTTCTTCCCTTTTTTAAATATGGGCATTATATTTGCCTTTTTCCAATCGTCCTGGACCTCTCCCGATCACCACAAATTTTCAAAGATAATGGCCAATGGCTCTGCAATCACATCAGCCAACTCCCTCAGCCTCTTTGGATGCATTAGATCCAGATCTATGGACTTATGCATGTCCAGCTTTTCTAAATAGTCTTTAACCAGATTAACTCACACGTCCCTTGTGAGATATTTTTATTTTATCTGCCAATCCCCAGATTTGCCATCCAATACACTGCATCAGCCAATTTACTTATTACATCATCAGATTAGGTATCTGGTAATGTTGATTACTTTTTCTTGTGGACTTAGAGCCTCAGTTCTCAAGTTCATGTTTTTCTCACTATCAGCATGGAGTTTACCATCCCTGTCAGATCATCCACTTTGACAATTACCCCTAAAATTTCTAATCTCAAAATGTCTTTGCCCACTTGGTTTTGGAGCACCAATAACATTTTTTATGGGGTTGTTGGGTTTTTTTGGTGATGTTATGTGCTCTACTAACTATCCAAGTACAAGTATTGTATCTTAATATATACAAAAGGGTGACAATGCCAAATGTAATTCATATCTTTGTAAGACAGCTAGGCTCACTGTACAAATGAAATTTCAGCAGCAAATTAGAAAGAAAGTGAGGAACTAGTAGGCAAAGTGGGTGTTTCAACATAAGGACTTCTGAGATCTCTTCTCAGCTCTGCCACTGACTTTTGACAAGTCACTTCACCTTCTGTGTGCCTCATTTGACCCCTCTGTAAAATGAGGATAGTGATACTTATCTGTATCACAAGGATTTTTTGTGGCTAAATAAGTGCTATGTATTAGACAAAAGAAGGGCAGGGATGGAGGGAGATTTCACAGGACACAACTGAGAATGTGTGGGCACACATTAGGGATAACTAACTAGCAGGTCAGAACCACATTCCCTTTCCTGTCCATGTATGCAGAGCACTGGTCACATCTCCTTCCAGAGAAGAAAGGCTGCCAACGGCTGCAACATTTAATCATTCATTGAATGTGTTTGCAGGATGTCTAAATGTCTAAATTAACGTCCCGCTATGATATCTGTGGCTTGACTTTGGTTTGTGCTCCATGACCTGATGAAGAGCACGAATGTCCAACACTTCCTCATTTTTATTTGTGGTTAGGCCAGTAAAAGAGATCACACCTCCAAATAATTATTTCAAAATTACTTTTTAAAAATATTTTAAAAGTGATGTAATGTGGAGGATTGACTTAGAAATATTTGGTCAGAATTTAAAAACATATTGGGTACCAAAAATGCAATCTGTAAGTTGACTGTCAGTTTCAGGAGCTACTAGAGACTCCCCAGAGAGAGAGAGTAAATGAGGAATAGATAGTATATGTGCAAACGTACATACACATCTCAACAGTACTTGATTATAAGGTAAGTCACTCATTTTTAGACCCCATTTTACCACTGTTCCACTCAAACCTGCCGTTATCTAGACTTTAAATACTTGCTGGGAAAACTGAGTCTTGAAAATGAGGTTATAGAATTCTTACACACGTTGCAGAAATGAATTCTATATTGATATATAAACATTTTTTTAAAAACCCACATGGAACTCAAATTCATTCAGCTCTCGACACGCTAACATTGTGCTAGTTGCCTGACTCGTCTGAAGTACTGAGTCCTCCCTTTAATGTTTTTAGATACGTTCAGATGAATGGTGGCCTCTTCACAGCCATGCCATTTCCTCCAAAGCTTATGTTTGAGCTGCTGCAGACAATGTTAAAAGATTGGGTGAACAGGCTGAAGGTTGGTGATCACAGGGAAAAAGTTCTGAAGTCCTTGCTGAGGCCCTTATTAAAGAAAAGGGGCCATTGCATTGTAATTTGCAGACTATGGAAAATAGCTTTCAGTATTTTGGCTTTCTAATATTGGGTCTGGGAGAGAGGCTGCAAGTGGGAGGACCCTGGTAACACATTACTCTGTCCTTATAACATGTTGTAGTACTTTGCTCCTCACTAGCACCATCAATCTGTGCAGCACAGAAGGCTTTACAAATATTGAGTTAAGTCTATCCACAGCCCCTGTGAAACAGCACAGCATTGTTGCCTCTATGTTGCTGCAGAAGAAACTGAGGCACAGAGAGGTGAACGGCGTGCTGACATTCATACAGGACATCCATGACGCAGCCAGAATCTCCTTTTGTCCATTCCTTGTGCTTTAACCACAAGACCAGAACCCACCTTTCCACTGTCGCTGCTAATTAAAGGTTTGATGCAAAACCCTTAAACTCAATGGGAAGCTTTCTGATTGACTTCGATCAGGCTCCGTACCCTTTGAAGTACAGTGATATTATTGCCAATTTGGTAATAAAATGAAGCGGATATTTTATGCCAGCAATAATCTGACAGGATAGGGCTAGGTTTACCACGATAGTCCAGGCCTAATTGCTGTGAGTACTGGAGTGGCTGCAAGTGCTTTCCCTTGTCTGACTGGAGATTCCCAGAAAAGCTGACTCCAGCAGGACTGAACTACCCTTTGTGGTGGGAACAAAAGGGATCATGTGGCACGGGGAGATCTGACTTTGAGCTGTGAGTGTTTCAAGGCCAAAGTTTAGGAGCCAGCATGTTGGAAGTCCTAGGTGAGACACAGAAATTGCTTTACAAAGGGCTTGTACATAGTCTTCTATGTTCACTTCCAAATGGTGCACTTCCTCCTTGAGACTTTGTGGCTGTCTTTTTCTTTTCTTTGAGGAAGATGGGCAGAACTTCTGTACATATTGGGTAAAATTCTTCCATGTACAGAAGGCCAGCACAGCTTTAAGGTTTTTATGAAGCCCTCAAACTAGGGGCTTGCATGGTACATAAGCCTTGTACCATGTCTCTCCACATGGGTGAATTTCACTTACTGTAAATAAAATTAATTAGGGAGGGATATCCAGTGTTGTTTGTTTTTCTTCTAATCAGAAAACAAGCTACTCTAAAGTCTCAAAACCTACTGATAATTTTTCAGACAGAACAATACCCTGGAAACTTCTGTCCACTTATAAAACTCCAGTTTGAACATCCAAATGATGACTATTATTTATTACTTGAATTGCGGTACTGCCCAGGAACCCAAGTCATGAGCCAGAATCCCATTGTACTAGGTGCTGTACAAACACAGAATGAAAAGACAGTCCCTGCCCCAAAGCTGGTTATATAATTAGGACAGTGCTAGACTTTTGTTATTGACTGAATCCAAGAAAAATGAACATTTGGATGAGGACAGCTTGTGTGGTTCAGATGATGTTGTTGAACTCTCTCTTTCCTGATTTTGAATGACGTTAGTTTTTATTGAGAATGATACTGTATTAGAACTCCTTCCCATCAGCTGAATTCCCCATTAATGAGAATCTTGCTTAATAGAGCCAAATTCAACACTTGTATAACTCCAGGGATGAATTTGGTTCATTCCAATATCGGCAAATAGTTTTACATGTACTTTTAATGAGGTTTCTTCTTCTAGCTTTAGTTTTTGCTTGACCTTTCTTCTTGGATTCTGCTTTATTATTCTCGTATTATAATTTCATGTTCAAGTAATCCTTCCAAAACACTTCTCCTTTCTGGTTCTGTTGGTTTTGACTTTGCAAAACAAAGAATTTATATAGTGAGCTTTTATCATTCTATTCATAGTTGTTGTACTAATAAGGGCTGATTATTTCATTAACTAATCAATAGAAGGTCATATTTAGTGCCTTTATCTAGATTGTCCTGGGATCAAAACAAAAAAAAAATCTCAGAAGTAATAAAATCCAACAGCTTTCTTTCGAGAAGCACATGAAGAAATATAGCTAAAGTTTTGGCCCAAGGCCTTTGTCAGGGCTTGTAAATTTTGTTCCTCCTTTTCCTCACCCGGGAAGTGCTATCAAACTTTTGGTTTTAACAGTAATACCTTAATTACCAGCAGCTATACCAACATTTAACAACCAAATGTTGTTAATGCTGCTCCAATTAGGAACTATCCCTTGTTTAACAAAGTGTTCATTTTTAACCTTGCATTTGTGTTTAAAAAAAAGTTAAATAAACAAATGACAAGAGCATAACATGGTGCATAAGCCTTGTACCGTGTCTCCCCACAGGGGTGAATTTCACTTACTGTAAATAAAATTAACTAGGGAGGGATATCCAGTGTTATATATCCCTCCCTAGTTAATTTTATTTACAGTAAGTGAAATTCACCCCTGTCAGGAGACATAGTACAAGGTTTATGCACCATGTAATGCTCTTGTCATTAGTTTAATGATCCCAGATTGTTGCTGGGATCTTGCTGCAAAGTACTCCTCTCATTTTGAATAAGATCTTCAACTTCTAGAGAGCCACCAGAGTGGAGAGGGACATTTACCTAATGTCTTCTTTAGAGGATGGCACCTCTAGGAATACGTTATCTTCCCCACTCACTACTGTTGCTGGGCTTGGGCACAATTTCTTGAGACAGATGGCGTTGTGTTCACTTCTTCCAGGACTTAATTTGGTCCTTAACATGGAGCTTGGCCCTTCTTGCAGAGAGCCAATTGTGCTACATATTATGCCATCCCAAAGTGCTATCGTTTGTGTGGTGTGTTATGTGATATAACTGTGTGCTGCCTTTATTTTCTGCACACTGCACCTGTACCTTTCAAAGAACTCTGCCTGTCTGGTGAGACTGCAGCCATTGCGGTCCCAGAGTTGATTCTGACTGTCACAGAAGAGATACACACTGTGTTCTTTCCTGGAGATTTTACTTTTGTTTGCTTTTGTTGTTTTCCTGATCTGGCACAAAAGGTTCTTTAAGACTAAAAGTAAATGGTACAGCTGAGAAAGAGCAGTGCCTCATTTTCTATTTGGCACTTCTTGCCTAGTCTGTTTTGTGATTTCCATTCCCTCTCCTCACTGAAATGTACAGCACAGTCCTCAACCCTGTCATTTGCCATTATGATTTGCAATCCACATATTTTTAACTTTCTGTTTATGGAATGGATATTTGTCATAGCATACAGTTTCCACGCCGAGCAGAGAGAGCTACGCTACAGAAACATAGCGTGCAGGAGAGTAAATATTCCATCTCCAAATATACAAATCCCTGGAGAAGAATAATCCAAATACGGCATACACATGCCCTCAGACCAAGACCCTACATGTAGAACCGTTTCCATACTCTGATAGGGAAGGGCTCAGTAAGAGAGAGTGGCTCCCATGTGCTATTGAATATGTTTGGGTCTGGCTCTTTACAGCTGCTATTTCAGAAAATCAGAAGCCCATGACGAAAGGGCTCTTCGAAGCACAGGCAATGTGCATTTGAAAGAGAAGGCTGGCTGTGTGTGTGCAGAACTGTGAAGAATGGTATCCCTTCCAAAACTCCTAACCTGCCCTGTCACTTTAGCCAGGAACCCCGGCCTTCTCCTACACACAGCAACCACCAGAGGATCAGGCAATACTTTTGAAACAAAGGGCCAGATTCAGAGGTGGTATGTAAGGTGGCATAAGTTGGGTTCCCAGATACTGAGCTACACTCCCTTACCAATGTGTAAGGGAGTTTAAATTACAGATGAGCTCGGAGAAGGTGTACATTAAAGCAGGGCTCTGGTTACTTTAACCTAAAACCTTCTTACTTTGGCCTGCAAGTGGCTTTTTTCTTTTTTTACTACATTCCTCTCTTCTTGCCTCTTAGAGTATGTCTACACTGCAATTAGACACCTGTGGTTGGCCCGTGCCAGCTGCCTTGGGCTCATGAGGCTTGAGCTAAGGGGCTGTTTAATTGTGGTGTCGACATCTGGACTTGGACTGCAGCCCGAGCTCTTGGACCCACCCACCTCACAGGGTCCTAGAGCCTGGGCTCCAGCCCAAGCCCAAACATCTGCACTGCAATAAAACAGCCCCTTGTCCAAGCCCGCAAGTCCGAGTCAGCTGGCATGGGTCAGCCACAGGTGTCTAATTGTAGTGTAGACATACCCTTAATTAGACTCCCTCATACTGTGTAAGGGTGGAGTAAATTACAGATCAGCCAGTGAACTTGAGTCTAAGCTAGGGTGGTATCTAGCTTTGTGTATTGGACACGTTAAAAGGGGCAGGAGAAGGTGTAAATTACATCAATTTATATTCTTTCTAGATCAGTGGTGGGCAACCTGCATCCAGTGGACCTCACAAGGCTCATCAGGGTAATCTGCTGGCGGGCCGCAAGACAGTTTGTTTACGTTGACCGTCTGCAGGCACGCAGCTCCCAGTGTCCACGGGCCCACGGCTCACCGTTCCTGGCCAATCAGAGCTGCGGGAAGCGGCGTGGGCTACAGGAACGTGCTGGCCGCTGTTTCCCTCAGCTCCCACTGGCCGGGAACGGCGAACCGCAGCCACCGGAGCAATGTGGGGCCGTGCCTGTGGACTGTCAATGTCAGCAACATGTCTTGCGGCCTGCAATCAGATTACCCTGATGGGCGAGCTGCAGGTTGTCCACCACTGTTCTAGACTCACTTGGAATTGCCTCCAGATTGGGCCATGGTGTTAAACATCTTGGATAAAATTCTGTTCTCCAGTATAAATCCAGAGTAACTGAAGCCAGTGGAATTACTGTGGATTTACACCAGTGTAACAGAGGGAAGAGTGTGGCCCCTCTGCTTAGAAAGTGTCATAAGAGTGAATTCATACTGTCATTTTTATTTAGTGATTCCCATGTTAGTTCATTGCAGATGCTGCTCTGTATTTGCCAGGCATAACTTCCCTTAAGTATTTCCTGTAGTGAAGTCTTTGGCCATTTGTTATTAGTATGAGATTCTTAGTACCAATATTGCTTAAGTGTACATTTTTTTCACAGTGATTCATCACTGTATTTTACTTTTACTCTCTATTTCTCTAAGTCTGGAAACAGTTGGGATCACTCTGTGCCCTGCATACCTCTGTTGTTTGATGCACCTAGATAACCTTGCTGTAATGTGCTTACAAAAGAGCCAATGCTGAATTTTAGAGGGGTACCGTGTACCTTTTTAAGTGTAGGTCTTTGGTCAAATTACTGTGAACTCTAGAGTTCAGGGTCACTGATTGGATAACACAGTCGAGTACTTTTTTATGCAACATTTGCCTGGTGGGTATGTGTTGTAAAATTTCATGTTTACAGCATGAAACAGGAAGTCTCAAACTCTATACCATCTGGTCTGACTGTTATAAAAGCAAATGAGCTCAGGCCCCAATTCCATGTGTGCCAGATGAGACTCATATATCATTTATTAATGGAAGACTACAGCATATAGAGTAAGAATAGCCTGTCCTTAGTATGTGCCCATGGCATGGATGAGTCTGGGGCAACCTAGGGACTGTATTAGGGCAGATGGAGCACATAGGACCACCTATGGTGAGCTGCTGAGGGACAATGAAAGTGTGGTGCCTTGATGTTTTTTTTGTGGGGGGATCCTGCAGCTATATCACTGCTTTCCATTACCTCCCTTGAGATGCCTGTCACCCCAGCCCCCATTGAGCCCCTCTTCCCTCCCATCATGGACCCTCCTTCCATTCTTTTCCCTGCACCTCCCTGTAGGGTGACCAGACAGCAAGTGAGAAAAATTGGGACACAGGGTGGGGGGCAATAGAAGCCTATATAAGAAAAAAACCCAAAAATCAGGACTTTCCCTATAAAATCGGGACATCTGGTCACCCTGCCTTCCTGCCAGCAAGCCCTGAGGCAGCAGGTATGGCTGCCTCCCTTTCGCTAATGGCTCCACTCTGGCAAGGTACCATCCAGGTAGCATTGAGATTAGAACAGGTGAGAGCATCTCCCTGCCTTCAGGGCTAGCATCAGAGCAACCCCACAAAGGAGTCACTGCAGGGGGAACCCTGCTCCGTGCAGCCCTGCTGGATGCGTGAGAGAGACTGGAGGTAGGGCAGGAACATAGGAATCCAACAGGAAATCCCACACAGTCATGTGCCTTTTCTTAATTCCAAGACTAAATAAAAGCAAATACAAGTTTTCAGGCCCCACCCAGACAGTGTCCAGGCCCTCACCAGTGAGGCCAGGTCCCAGGCTCCAGAGGGCCTGGCATGAGATCTATGTATAAAGCAACATTTCCTGCAGAGAGTTTTTTTGGCTGGTGACATTTGTCTTTGTCCAAATAAAAATGAAATCTCTTCCTACGCTGTGCAATCTCTGGTTAGGTTCAGACAGTTAGTTCACAATGAGGTGATATTACATATCAACATCTGTTTCGATGGCCTCAATTGCCAGAATCTTGTGCGTCTTGCTGTGTGTATAACTTTTCATTTCTCTCTCTCTTGCTCCTGCTTCCATCCCCCCACCCTTTCCTTCTCACCTCTCTTGTCTTTTTTTGTACTCCCTCTCCTCCTGTCTTTCTCTTACTCCCTCTCTCTCTTTCTCTCAGTGCTGCGATGAAGTGGAGGTTGTTCTGTGTGAGTATGAGTTACCTTTGCTGGGAGAGGACCTCTGTGATTTTGTGTTGACTTTGTCAGAGTACAAGAGCTGCAGTGGGCTCCAAAGTAAATGAGTTTGAATGTTTGAGCAGAAAATGTGGCTTTAAATGTGTGCCTGGTAGGAATGTGTCAGGGGAGCACTGTTTAGATGCAATCAGGAAGAATGTTGGCTATGAAAACATTAACTTCACATCGAGAATGAATAAAGCTATAGTATGAAAAATTAGCAAAGCAAATTCAAGTGGGAGACTTGTGGATAGAAGAGATCTTTTTTCCTCTATTATCTCCTTTAATCTAACCTTTAAATTAATTCTTATTTCCAGTAGTCCTCTTCCTTGGAAAATGCTGAGCTTGCAGAGGTCCTCTCCATGTAATAAACTTTAACTTCAGCTATTATTTCATTGATCTGCCTCTGGAGTGTACATTCTCAAAGTTAAACATAACATTCAGACTACAAGCATACAGTGTGTGATTTGAAGATAGCTTTTAAAAACCCTCTATGGTAAATTCAGGAATTGACAATAGCGTTTAGCTGTGACACTTGGAGTAGCTTTCCCAGACCTGAAGAAGAGCTCTGTGTGGCTCAAAACTTGTCTGTCACCAACAGAATTTGGTCCAATAAAAGATATAGCTTCACCCACCTTGTCTCGCTAGATAATAACACTTACGGTCACCTACCCTAGGTGGTGTTTTAAATATTGGTCATTTAAGGGGGAGTTTTAAGAGTGAAACTATTATGCAGAGCAGTTCTGATTTACCCACAAATCTGTTTACCTTTGAAGTGTTTTTTTTTTTACTTTGACACACTTCTTGCATACAAGTTTTTTCTGCTCATCTTTTTCTTCCTCTTGTAGTGAAGTCATTAATAACCAGTTTATGACATCAGTTGTTTCTATAGAATCTGCTTGTGAGTTTATAAATATAGATTTATGACTTCATTTCAGGATGAAGCAGAAGAGAGAACTCTCTTATTTCAACCTCTTGTTGAACCTTCCACGACTATAGGGGGAAGAAGATAAGGATAATGCACTAGTCAATTGATTGTAGCTAGTTATCCCTCCAGGGCAAGGGATAGTTTCTTTAATTGTGTTTTTATAGAAGAGAGAAAAATAAGGACCCAATTTTGAGTGGGACCTTTGGGCACTATCATAAGATAAATATTTAATAATAAATACACTGTAGGACACAGTCCTGCACTGATAGTAAGATAGACTGGGTAGAACCTGATGTCCTTTCCAGCTCAGGTTCATATGATTCCAAGGCAAAATTACTTCTTAGGGAGATAGGTTTAGGGTACATTAGATTAGATAAAAGTACTCAGAAAGCACAGGCTGAGTGGGTTAGAGAGGGTCAGGAAGAATTACAGCCCTGTACTCAGATGATTTGTAAGGGCCTTATGTTAGCACGTTGTTAAATGAATGGCTTTTAGGCATAGCTAGAAATGTATAGAAAGTCATTTAATAATAAAACTTAACTGATAGAAGCCGATTGCTAAGGTTGATCCTATGGGAGCCCTGAGCTTGGGACATAAAGCTGAGGCAGTAATGAAGAAAATGACTGTTCTGCTTAATGTGAGAAGACAAGTGCAGGGGCCCTCAAAATATGGAATGACCCTGAGTATGGGCCCCTTAGTAAAATACTAGAGTGACAGCCAGGCGGGCAGCACTGCACTCAACAATAATCCTAATTTTGCCATACTGGGGAACAAGGCAGAGAGGTCTGCACCACTCTGATGCTCACAACTGCTTCAAGCGTCATTGCAGTCTTGGGAGCCCTGGTGACCTCTTGCTCCCCAAAGCAGAGTGAAACTGTGGAGTAACACAGGTTTTTCACTAGAGACCAGGCTGAAGGGAAGGGGATAGAACTCTGTGGCATTGGCTTATGCACACTGGCTGTTACATGCAATCCTGGGGACTTGACGGATTCCCTGATTTAGGAAAGGGTAGTCTGCAGCATTTGGGATCCCCACCTGCAGGAGTGGCTGCTCCAGGGTGGTGTTAAACCAATGCTGAGGCATGAGACATGCAGCAGAAGCATGAGGAGAAAGAATGAATGTTCTAGGAAGCACAGCACCACCCTCCCCCCCCCCCGGCCACACACACAATACACCAAAGTACATTTAATCAGAGAACAGCAAAGAAGAGCCGGTGGCCTGGGTTCCATACCCATAGAGAGATGCATTTACAGTAAGGGAGCGAGTAAAGGAGAAGTGCCTCCACTAGGACAGCATTACAAGGAATGTGCAGATTGAACCATTTATCAGAGTCTGCAAGAGCAGAGGAAGGTCTCAGAAAGATTCAACCAGATTTGTATACGAGTGGCATTGTACATCAGACAACGGTGAATACAACAGGACACCGTCCTTGTTTCAGAGAGCATATCAGGTTCAGGCTGTCAAGAAAGGAAAGCAACATGGGGCAATGCCACTGTCATGGGGCATGCAACAATATTAATAAGGAAATGCCCTGTGCATTTTCAATTGGATAGTGGAGCCTACTGCAGTGCGATACCTCGGGGTGAATTGAACTCAAACACACACACTCCAAAGGGCAGATGCAATTAATAAGGTACAATGAGAGCATAATGCAGTCCACAGAAAAATGTTACCGTGAGGGATTGGATCCCCCTTCCAGGGTGTCACCTGATGTATTGGGGTCCCCCTGAGCCTGCCCATTCCACCAGCCTAGCCTCACCCTGTCCTGCTGCACACACACACACAGAGGTAGGGACACACCCAGCTATAGAATCACACAGAGTCTGCAATCAGTTCTGTGTGGGAAGACTCAGCTCGGGGAATTGCCCAGCACCCAGGTGCGTGCAAACCCAAAATCATATTGTCTTGTACTGTGTAGAGCTTTATAAAGCGTAAGCTCATGAAATTCGCTCAATGCCTGGAAGCAATTCTGCCACATGGACAGAGCAGTCTACAGGGTTTAATAAAGTTTCATTTCTTCATATTAAACTGCATTCAGCTTCCTATTTTGTGAGTGAAACAAGAATCACCTCACTGACTTTCCCTATAGGCCTCAAATTACCCTCGTACAGTGTTGTGAGAATGATGGGCAGAAATCAGTGATGTTCTGGGGACAGAACATGGGAACACATTTTACAGGCTCGTGTGAGAACACAAAGGTTGCCCTGCTTGTGAAAATGTTCATGCCCCTCTGAGGCTGGGACTCAGCAAGGTGCTATCTGCAAAAGTTCTAGGTGGCCACGGATTTGTTTTAATATGTATATTCATTCAGAAAGCCCAAATGATAGAATCGTATTCTCTCTCCCCGCCAGTATTGCAGAGGCCTCATCTGTCCAAATGGGCACAGAGACAAATTTGGCAGTGGTGTTAATGTTTTTCATGTTAGTGATGCTCTTCTCTGGGAGATGCATGTGTGGAAATTTGTGAGTACCTGTGATCGAGTGATTGGAAGAAGGAATCATTTCTAAGTGCTGGTGTGACTGAGAGTGCTGGCGTAGCAATTCTACTCTCACAAAGCCTAGCAATGCCAAGTCTGGCTATTCAAGAGATTGTAAAAGGAAAACTGCCTATTGTGTAAGTGGCGGTGCTGGCATTCGTAGTTGTACTTTTATTAACATATGTGCACCTACTATTGGCTGAACTCTATTGCATTTTAAAAACAGCTTGCAGATGCTGTTTTGAGGATCTTAAACCTGTGTTTGTGATTTCTTTCTTTCTTTTTTCCTTTTTTTTTTAAAGCAGCAGGAGATTTTAATCATGCTGCAGATTTCACACTTGACAGAAATCACAAAGCATCCCATCTTCAGTCAGCTAAAGAGCTAGAAATGCAGTTTGGCTAAGCTGGTCTAGTTTTAAAGGAGGGATTTCCATCCAGCTGACAAACAGAGGCACACCGGGATAAAAAGCCACTTCAAATCAATAGGGGGATTGGAATAGATTTTTAGATCCCACATCATCATTCTAATCATGTCACTACTAGGGCCCTGTACAACAGTAGGGATCCAACCTTCTGGAGGGATTAGAAAGTAAATTGCCTTCACCTTCATGTTCCTCTCTGTGGGAAAGTATTTTGTTTAATTTCTGTTAAATTTAATTTCTGTTAAATTTACCTGCCACTATTTTCATAGCATGACCCTTTGTTCTCAAACTACAGAACAAGGTAAAAATGAGAGATTGATGAGCCTTACCTTTATCCTTTGTAATTTGAAGTATATTAGAATTACATGCATGAAACTTACATTGAAAGTTCCAGGTCTCTCACATTCACGCTTTCTCTCGCTTAGTCCTGGTCTACACTACGAGTTTAGGTCTAATTTAGCAGCATTAGATTGATTTAATCCTGCACCTGTCCACATGATGAAGCCATTTTTGTCAACTTAAAGGGCTCTTAAAATCAATTTCTGTACTCCTCCTCAACAAGGGGATTAGCGCTGAAATTGTCATCACCGGGTCGAATTTGGGGTAGTGTGGATGCAATTCGATGGTATTGGCCTCCAGGAGCTATCCCAGAGTGTTCCATTGTGACTGCTCTGGTAACAGCACTTTCAACTCAGACGCACTAGCCAAGTACACAGGAAAAACACCGGGAACTTTTGAATTTCATTTCCTGTTTGGCCAGCGTGGCGAGGTCATCAACAGAGGTGACCATGCAGAACTCATCAGCACAGGTGACCATGCAGTCCCAGAATCACAAAAGAGCTCCAGCATGGGCTGAACAGGAGGTACTGGATCTGATCACTGTATGGGGAGATGAATCCTAACTCCATTCCAAAAGACGAAATGCCAAAATATTTGAAAAAATCTCCAAGGGCATGAAGGACAGAGGCTATAACAGGGACCCGCAGCAGTGCCATGTCAAACTTAAGGAGTTTAGGCAAGCCTACCAAAAATCCAAAGAGACAAACAGCTGTTCCGGGTCAGGCCACTTCTATGATGAGCTGCATGCAATTCTAGGAGGTGCCCCTACTAATACACCATCCCTGTACGTGGACTCCTACAAGGGGGTAGTCTCATGCAACAGGGATGAGGATTTTGGGGAAGATGAGGAAGAGGAGGTGGATGAAACCGTTCTCCCTGACAGCCAGGAACTGTTTATCACCCTGGAGCCAATACCCTCCCAAGGAGGGCTCCCTGACCCTGAAGGCAGAGAAGGCACCTCTGGTGAGTGTATTTTTGTAAATATAATATATGGTTTAAAAGCAAGCATGTTTAATGATTAATTTTCCCTGAAGACTCGGGATGCATTCATCTGTTAATGTGTCTGGGCATGGAACGGAAATCCTCCAGGGACATCTCAGTGAAGCTCTCCTGAAGGTACTCCCAAAGCCTTATTCTGTCCTCCGTGGTAGGACACTTTACCACGCCAGATCAGTAGCACGTAGTCTGGAATCATTGCATAACAAAGCATGGCAGCGTATGGTCCCAGAGTTTGCTTTCATTCAAGCAACATCCATTCTTTATCTCTCTGTGTTATCCTCAGGAGAGTGATATCATTCATGGTCACCTGGTTGAAATAGTGGAATTTTATTAAGGGGACATTCAGAGGTGGCTGTTCCTGCTGGGCTGTTTGCCTGTGACTGAAAAGAAATCATCCCCACTGTTAGCCATGCAGTGTGGGGAGGGGGGAAGCAATCATCCCAGAGAATTCGGGGGTGGCGGGGGGTGGCAGCGCTCTTGTACCGAAAGCACATGTGCTATGTAATGTTAACAGCTTGGTTCACTGTGCAAGCGTCTACCCATTGTTCTCTAAAATGTGTCTTTTTAAATACTACTCTCCCTTTTTTTCCTTCCGCAACTGCAAATGTTTCAATGCTCCCCCTATCATCTCCGTCCCATAGGCCAACCCAGATAAGAAGGCAGTCGCAATGAAATGTTCTCTGAGCTCATGCAGTCCTCCCGCACTGAAAGAGCTCAGCAGAATGCGTGGGGGCAAGCAATGTCAGAGTCCAGGAAAGCACAAAATGAATGTGAGGACAGGAGGGACGCATGAGAGGAGAGGTGGTGGGATCAAGATGATAGATGGTGGCAGCGTGATGAGAGGAGGCAGGATGCAATGCTGAGGCTACTGGAGGATCAAACTGATATGCTCCAGCATATGATTGAGCTGCAGGAAAGGCAGCAGGAGCACAGACTGCCGCTGCAGCCCCTGTGTAACCAACCGTCCTCCTCCCCAAGTTCCATAGCCTTCTCACCCAGACGCACAAGAATGCTGCGGGGGGCGGAGAGGACCTACGGGCACTCAACCACTCCACCCCAGAGGACTGCCCAAGCAACAGAAGGATGGCATTCAATAAGTTTTGAAGTGCAATGTGGCCTCATCCTTCCCTCCTCCACCACCCTACCCGGTGCTTCCCTCCTCCCCAACTCCTCCCGGGCTACCTTGGCAGTTACCCCCCTATTTGTGTGACAAATTAATAAAGAATGCATGAATTTGAAACAACAATGACTTTATTGCCTTTGCAAGTGGTGATCGAAGGGGAGAGGTTGGTTGGCTTACAGGGAAATAGAGTGAACCAAGGGGGCGGGTTTTCATCAAGGAGAAACAAACAAAACTGTCACACCATAGCCTGGCCAGTCATGAAACTGGTTTTCAAAGCTTCTCTGATGCGCAGCACTCCCTGCGGTGCTCTTCTAACTGCCCTGATGTCTGGCTGTGCATAAACAGCTGCCAGGTAATTTGCCTCAACCTCTCACCCCACTATAAACGTCTCTCCCTTACTCTCACAGATATTGTGGAGCACACAGCAAGCAGTAATAACAATGTTAATATTGGTTTCGCTGAGGTCTAACTGAGTCAGTAAACTGCACCAGCGTGCTTTTAAACATCCAAATGCACATTCTACCACCATTCTGCACTTGCTCATCCTATAGTTGAACAGCTCCTGACTACTGTCCATGGTGCCTGTGTACGGCTTCATGAGCCATGGCATTCAGGCGAAGGCTGGGTCCCCAAGGATAACTATAGGCATTTCAACATCCCCAATGGTTATTTTCTGATCTGGAAAGTAAGTCCCTTCCTGCAGCTGTTCAAAAAGACCAGAGTTCCTGAAGATGCAAGTGTCATGTACCTTTCCTGGTCATTCCACGTTGATGTTGGTGAAATGTCCCTTGTGATCCACCAGTGCTTGCAGCACCATTGAAAAGTACCCCTTTCGGTTTATGTACTGGCTGCCAAGGTGGTCCGGTCCCAAGATAGGGGTATGTGTTCCGTCTATCGCTCCACCACAGTTAGGGAATCCCATTGCAGCAAAGCCATCCACTATGACCTGCACATTTCCCAGAGTCACTACTCTTGATAGCAGCAGCTCAGTGATTGCATTGGCTACTTGGATCACAGCAGCCCCCACAGTAGATTTGCCCACTCCAAATTGATTCCCGACTGACCGGTAGCTGTCTGGCATTGCAAGCTTCCAGAGGCCTATTGCCACTCGCTTGTGAACTGTGAGGGCTGCTCTCATCTTGGTATTCTTGTGCTTCAGGGCAGGGGAAAGCAAGTCACAAAGTTCCATGAAAGTGCCCTTACGCAAAAATTTTGCAGCCACTGGGAATTATCCCAGACGTGCAACACTATGCAGTCCCACCAGTCTGTGCTTGTTTCCCGGGCCCAGAATCAGTGTTCCACGGCATGAGCCTGCCCCATTGCCACCAGGATGTCCAAATTTCCGGGGCCTGTACTTTGAGAAAAGTCTGTGTCCATGTCCTCATCACTCTCTTCACCACACTGCTGTCGCCTCCTTACCTGCTTTTGCAGGTTCTGGTTCTGAACATACTGCAGGATAATGTGCAAGGTGTTTACAATGCTCATAACTGCTGCAGTGATCTGAGCGTGCTCCATGCTTGCCGTGGTATGGCGTCTGCAGGAGAGCAGAGTTGCAGTGGAAGCGGTGGCTGACGATGGATGCCACGAGAACAGATATTTATAGAGAACGATGAGAGGACCTGCGAGGTGTATTCAGGAGAGCAGAGTTGCAGCCGAAGCGAGAGCCCATGACAGCCAACATGGAGAAATTTGCTATCGAGACAAGAGCAGGAGGGCAGAGTTGCAGCAGAAGCGGTTGTTCGAGGACGACGGTTAGCAGTCCTACTGCACTGTCTGCTGAAAGCAGTATGGTGTCCGCACGGAAAAAAGGCGCGAAACGATTGTCTGCCATTGCTTTCATGGAGGGAGGGAGGGGCAACTGACAACATGTACCCAAAACCAACCGCGACAATGTTTTTGCTCCATCAGGTATTGGGAGCTTAACCCAGAATTCCAATGGGCACTGGAGACTGCTGGAACTGTGGGATAGCTACCCACAGTGCAACGCTCCGAAAGTCTATGCTAGCCACGGTACTGTGGACGCATTCTGCCGACTTAATGCACTTAGTGGGGACACACACACAATCGACTGTATAAAATTGCTTCCTAAAAAATCGACTTCTATAAATTCAACCTAATTTCATAGTGTAGACATACCCTTAGACTGTGAAACCCAGTCCATTTACTGAGACAGGTATTTCCTATTGGCCTTAGGCCATCATATGATCTCAACAAGAGCTGCTACTTTTAGCTCTGGATAAGTGATGCTCAGGCATGTTGAGGATGAACTCACCATTTTTTGAGAAGTTCAGACATGTCTCACACCTAATGCAGCATTTGTGGCATGTTCCCTGGCTAATCTGCTTCTTTGTAGGTGCCAGCCAGACTGCAGGAGAAAAAGCAAAATCAGTGTGCAAAATGGTAAAATACTATAAAATATTCCCTTGCACCAGGATTTGTGGCAACATGCTAAATGAAAACTCTCCCACTTTGCTCTCTCTCTCTCTTCATTGTTCTCTTTGCCACCTCCTCCTATTCTTGGCTTTGCACCTTCTTCCATGCTGTCCTCTTGAACCTGGAACAACCACCCATTTCCATGTGACATGTGCCCTCCCTCTTCAAACTTCTTTTCTGAAACTGCCTATGTTGGTGCCTTCCCTCTTGATGTCTCCCCCTTGTGTCTCAACAGGCTTAAGGTGGGTTTAGCTTTCACAGTTTTGGGGAGGATACTAGGGCCCTTGTTACCATATTTGCAGACAGTCAAAGAAAAGCAGCCTGGTATAGGGTGGCTGGGGGCACTGGTCAGGGAGTCAGGTGACCTGAGATCTAGTCTTAGCTCTGCTGTTGACTCACTGTGTTTGATCTTCAATGAGTCACTTCATCTCGTTGTGCCTGATTTTCTCCATCTGTGAGATAGGGATCATTTATGCTTGCCCACCTTTACAAATTGCTTTGAGATCTACGTGGGGGTGGAATGCACATGCCAGCCCTGACTTCAGCAGGAATTAAGTGAAGCACAGTGTGGGAAAGGGCATTTTTAAAGGATCTAATAAAAACTATAGCTTGACACTGCAGAACCATGCACTCACCTGGTGTAAATTAGCACTGCTCCGCTGAAGTCAGTAGAACTATACTGATTTACAACAGCTGAGGATCTGGTCCACTATTTATAGTGACCACTTATTACTCCTTTAGTTGAAAAAAAGGACCTCCAGTGGACAATAATGCCCTCAGCCTCTGCCTATCATATCTGACTGTTAGTCAAGTGTTCAATCTCCTCAGAGCAATAACTTTTCTAGAAGCGATCCTGGCTCCATTCACCAAATGATAAGTATGATGCTGAGATCATGAAAACCTGGCTGCAGTCAGAACTCTGTCATCTTTGCAGAGTCTTGAGCCCTTTCGTAATAGTGCTTCAGGGCTGGATGCAATAACAGATTTAAATATGTCTTAATCCTCTTATGTAATTGGTTAAACACCTCTGTACGTAATGGGTATTAGGGTTAAATTATTCATTACACTGAGAGTTGTATCATGTGGTGCCAGATGCCGCTTTCCTTGAGATTTTTGATTGTGTCGGGCCCTGAACTAAATTCAGTGACTCCATCAAATTTGATCAGGCTGTAAAAAGGGACCCTGCTGTGTATTAAAATGCATCAGAACACATCCTAGGTTCTGCTAAGCACCTATAAAAGGTTCCCTGAACGTGACTTTATCAGCCATGCTACACCTGACATTTTTCCCTTTCTCAATATTGCTCTTGACTTTTTATACACCATTACTCATCCTACAGGCAAATACTCAACTGATTTCAGTGTGTGTGGGGAAATGAGAGGGAGTTACACAGCAATGTGTAAAGGCTGAGGGCTCGCCAATGCTTAATTTGTGCCAAGGCTTGCCAGGGCTGTGCCCCAGCACCTCTAGACTTGGCAGTACAGAGCTTGCCGCATCAGTTTTGAATGTAAAAAAATTGCTTGAGCCTCGGCACTTCTTTCATTACAAATTAAGCACTGGGGCTCTCCCCTTTTATCACTGAATTTTGCAGAAAGATGTCTAAATTAGAGAGAATGTGATCCTGAAGGGACTAAATGCTTTTCTCTGAGGGTTATTCAAAGGCAACAGGGTGTATGAAAATTATTATTGTTACTACTGTGTATTATATATTCCTTCTTAATTTAGTGTATTCTCAAAAGAAAATATATATACTCCATAATTCTACATGGTGCTTTGCAAAGGTGGGGTCCAGTCCTGTATTCCTTCAGTTGCATACCAAGAATTCCCCTTGATTTCAATGGGAGTTTTAAGTTTGCTAAAAATTCAGGATCAGACATACTGATAACACATGTGCTGTGCTGCAAAGAGCTTCCAATCTTGATAAGACCAAACTTGACTCAGGATGACACTTCAAGTGGAAAAGTGAGTGTAAGAAATCATTATATGCATAACATTTCACCCATTCTTCAAATCCCTCTTTAAAACATTTCTTCCTAACTGTCTTTCACGTATGAGCTCTCTGAGATCTGTCCTGCTTCACATTTGAGCCACCACCGTCTACAGTGTGTGTCTGAACTGTATTGTCTGTCTTAATTACACTGTTAGTGCCTGAGGAAGAGGCTTTGTATGTTCGTGCAGCATGTAGCTGCCATGCTCTGTAGTTACCTAACAGAGTCATTACCGCATTAATATCCCATGTAAGATAAATGTGTAGCTTTCTGTAACTGTCTGCCAGGTGCTAATGGTAACCACAAGGGCTGGGTTCAATCTGCCTAAGGATTGTTTTCTAAAAGGAATGAAATTATGACTCAAGCCCCCACCAAGAGTTGTACCTCTACTTCTGTCTCTGGGAAATTAAAATACACCCTCCCTGGACACCTCGGCAGGTACTTCTTCCCCACTTGCAAGAACTGAGGAGTCCTTGGGAACAAATAAACCTCACGTACCTTTTATGTGGGGGGGAAAGGGAAAAAACAAAAGCAGCATTTATGTATTTACACTTATACCCATTTCTGCATATGCATACACTGGGTTTTGCCCAGTTTATTGTATCAGGTGTTTGGCCAACCCCACGGATTAGGTCCAGAACTGTTAGTTACAAAGCAATCCCCATCCACCTAAAATCCCACTGATGGATCCAGTCGGATTTAGTGTTAGTCAGTTTTGACAGGGGGTGGCTATTCCCAACTTGTCTGCTCCAGTCCAGAGAAGTTCACACCAGGCATGGCAGATTCTTCCCAAAGTGGGGAGGCCACAAAGCCCTGCTCACTCCGTGGCCCTGCCCCTACTCTTACCCTTACCCCTCCTCCTCTTTTCTGGTCCAAGCTGAAAGCTGGACCAGGGAGCCTGGGCCCCTCCACCTGACTGGGTGCGGAGTCCCGGTAGCAGCCCCTGGCCCATCTCCCTGTGCCTTGGGCACCCTGCCCAGGGCAAGTAGAGGGTCCATGGCTCTCCACAGCTGCCCGCGTGGCTCTTACCCTGATCCGGCTCTGGCTTCTTGCCTGGCTGGGGGGTGAGGTAGCGGGGGTCTAAGAGCCACAGCCTGACCATAGTAAGATCCATCCAGGCAGCTGTGGGGAGCCGCAGACTCTCCACCTGCCCTGGATGGGGGACCTGAGGTGTGGGGACACGGACCGGCCTGTTCTTGAGCCCCCCACCCTGGGCAGGTGAAGTGTCCGCAGCTGCCCAGGCTCCCCAGGCCAGGCTCCAGCTTCTAGCCTGGCTGGGAAGTAGGGCCTCAGGAGGAAGAGGAAGGGCAGGGGTCCAGCCCAGTGGTGAAAAGTGGGAGGGCATGGCCCCTTGGCCACCCTGTTCCAGCGCCCCTGGTTCACTCATTAGGTCCCACTTTGATGCAACTAGTTGGTCCAGATCTGTGACATTGGATCTGCGACTGCTGATCTGGTCAGGCCTTGTTGGGAACATTAGCTCTGTACCGCCACCATCTGCCTTGGTGCTGTGAAGTCAGTTCTCCACTGCTGGTCCAGGCAAAACATTGTTGCCACTGTTGGGCTGGTTGGACCTTGCTGCAAAGCCAGTTCTTCTCTTCTTTGCTGCTGCCAGTTTGGTTTGGTCCAGTCCCACAGAATCTCCAGATGGGGAACCCTGAGCGAAAAAGGACTTGGACAGAGTCCCTGGGATAGAGCTCCTGGTCTCTGAACAGAACCCTTTGCTCTCTCTTCTTTGAACCCAAATCCCATTCCCCAACCAGAGTCCATTCTCTGTAAACTCAGGGTGACCCATTTATTCCCGGGCATATCTTGCACAATTCTTTTGCCCTTTCATAAGTACTGACACAGTAACAATTATCATTTATTATTGGCATAATCATAGCACCTAGGAGACGTAGTGAGGGACCAGAACCTCATTGTGCTAGGTGCTGTATAAACAAAGAACAAAAAGACCATTCCTTCCTCAAATAGCTTACAGTGTAACTATAAGACAAGATAAGGTAGAGGGATGCAGACATATATCTGGGGAGTCTAAGGAAACTAAGACAATATTAGTCAGTATGATTGGCCATGGTATTTATCACCAGTTATACAATCATAATAGACAAATCTCAGCTAAAGCAACAAAACACTGTATCTGGAACTATGGATAAACAACATAATTTATGTAATAAGGCTAGCTAGATTAAAACAAGTGTGAGTATGCCTACCCAAGCTGCAAAGCACAACTCCAACTGCAGTGTATCCATACCCTTGGAAATGAAGACGTTACTGCTGCTGAGAGAGTGCTCTCCAGAACTTTGGTGGTCCATGGACCACTGTTTGAGAAGCACTGCTTTAAAGCACCTACTGTACTGAATTGTATTGTCTCTTTGAACTAAGCCCTTAAACATCCATGGAGTTTTATAACAATGTTTATAACCACATGGAGCTCAGTCAGATGCATCTGGAGCCAATCAAACGCTTCCCTAATGAACTATATAATGGTAACCCTAGAATGAGATTTAAAAATACACACATATTTTGGGCAATTTCTTTGATGGAAGGCTAGAGTCCTGAGGACTGGAAAGTGACAAACATTACACTATTATTCTTAAAGTGGCCACAGGACTCAGTAAGCAATAAAACACGCATGATCAACTGTGTCGGAAATAGTATAGTCAATGCTGCAGGATTTAATGGAGGTTGGGGGGGTGGAAGGAAGGGGCATTTCTGTAATGTGTAATTTGATTAAAGACGAGAACAAGTTTAATGGATTTTTGGCACAGGGGAGGTCTTGTTCAAATGAATTCCTCAGAATTCTTTGAAGGTTTTGGGCCTCACCCTGTTCCCATTGAAGTCAAGGGGAAATTTGCAATTTATCTCAACAGGAGCAAGGCTGAGTTAATTGTTTATTGCGTCATAGGAAACAAATAGGACACAGTTACTGATATTTCTTTAGACTGCAGATGGAAAGGTAAGGGTTGTTTTTCTTCTTGCTTTTTACTATGTCTATGCCTGCTAGTGCAGCAGGAAAGGGGTGAAAACTGGCTCCATGGAAGTCAATGGTATCCCTTATTTTTAGAGGCTTATGGCTCACCCATAAACATTTTGCCCCCAGATGAAAGCTGGAGTGGAAAGGCTGTTTGTCCATTGTTGAACTGCTTTGGTGCTAGACTTCTGTGGCATGTTAGATTGTAATGACATTAATTACAGTGCAGACATTTCATTGAAATATCAGACATATTAGATACAGGTGTCACCATTCTTGGAGGCAACTTTTGCCTCATATGCCAGTTTCTTTAGGCAGCAATGAAGAAGTGCAGTTACATCTGTGTAAAGGGAAACACAAAATACATGACAGTGCTGGGAGTACAAACACACAAAGCCCTTTCCTCAGGCACAAGCATCCTCAGTCTAAAGTCCTGCTTGTTATCCATATCTTTTCCTAAAAACACTTTTTTCAGTAAATATAGAGCCAATGAAAGCCCCAGCTTGAAGGCCCTGGAATAGAAGGTGTGTATCCCTAAAACATGCGTAGCATCAGTAGGAGCATGGCTAGATTCCCCCACAGGGCCTGTTGCCTGTGTGCCCCAACTCTGGTCAGGTAGGCTTGCCCTTGGGTATGTCCAGATACCTTAGTCTCCAGGGTCTTCTCAGTATCTGAGCTGGCTGTTGAACACTTAACATGAGACATCTTAAAGAGGCATGATTTTCAGAAAAAGCTGAGAAACCACCCACTGACAAAAAGTGGGCACCTTTACAGGGGCCTCAAGTTGGACACCCAAAAACCACCAGTCACTTTTGAAAATCTTGGCCAGAGAGGTAAAGTGACACCTAAAGTAAAACAGCAAGTCAATGGCAATATCAGAAGAGCCCACAAGTCCCCCAGGCCTTTTTCCCAACACAATTAAATATAACTTTTTTGTCTGTTGCTAAAATACAGTCCATAAATTATGTGAATTAAACTATTGCATTTAAGATGTTGAGGTGTGGGTCATAATATCATGACTGGTGGTATAGACAATGAAAAAGAACAATGATAATAGGGTCTTTGGTATGTGGATGTTTAGTGGGATTGGCAACCAGACAAGGACAAAGTAAAGTAGCCTTCATGGAGTAATAAGCATGAGGGAAAAGAAAAAAAAAAGTGGGGTATACACTGTAACTATATAATATACTAGAACATGTGCTCAGTAGGGAGGTTTTCTGTGAAGAAAATCTCTGAATCCATTAATCTGGTATATAGCTGTAGAAAAAGAAGGCAAATGGTATATGGAGATGCAGGAACAGATGAGGGAAAAGCACAAATGCCAGAGGGTGACACTATTCTAGTGTAAGACACTGGTGGATGAGTCTTCCCTTGATCACTACATTCAGGACTGGTTCACATTTCAAAGAACAGTACCAGTGATAGGTGAATATCTCAAACACATTGGGAAAGAGGTGCTAGGACAGTGAGGCCTATAGCAATGTAGAAGGGGGAAGTTGAACATGAGCAGGCTTCATGTGTCAATGACCTTCTCCATCTGCTAATTTTTTTATCCTTATAAATAATCACAGGGTGGGATGAGTGCTAGAATTCCTGCTTCCATCACCAAACAAACAAATTAACAAACAAAAAGCAATCCTTTTAGCAGTCCCTGGACTTAACCTAGACTCAGGTGCATTTGGGATGAGATGTAAAACCGAAGTCCTGATCTCTTGTGATCACCACAGTTCTCATGGCACTTTTTTTTTTTAATAGGAATGTTGTCCCATATGTCCCGGGACACATTCGGTGTGAATAATTACATTCTGCCAACCTAAAAATTCTCAATATGTTTTCATTTTGATACGGTATTCCTCACCTGTCAGACCCGGGGTCAGTGTTGCTGTGTGCTGTTAAATAGCTGTAGTGTGAGTTGAGATGATTTCTTAGACAGTAGAACTTTCATTAACATCTAACAGAGAAAACAGAATATGGAATTTGAGGATCCTGAAAGATGAATTTTGTCCTTTGGCATGAAAAACATAAGAACATAAGAATGGCCATACTGGGTCAGACCAAAGGTCCATCTAGCCCAGTATCCTGTCCTCTGACAGTGGCCAATGCCAAGTGCCCAGAGGAAATGAACAGAACAGGTAATCATCAAGTGATCCATCCCCTGTCTCCCATTCCCAGCTTCTGGAAAACAGAGGCTAGGGACACCATCCCTGCCCATCCTGGCTAATAGCCATTGATGGACCTATCCTCCATGAATTTATCTAGTTCTTTTTTGAACCCTGTTATAAATCTAAGGTTATCATGATGATTTTATTATTTGTTTTACATGGATGGCACGTAGAAACTTGGTGTAAAATCTTGGCTTCCATTGAAGTCTGTAACAAAACTACCATTGACTTAAATGGGGCCAGGATTTCATTTCTAGTGCTTGATCCTGAGCCCATTGAAGTCAATGGCAAAGCTGCCTTTGATTTTAATGGCGCAGGACCTTGGCCTTCATCGGTTAAAAACACACAAGCCCCTATTAGTTTCCTTTCTCCTACAGCTTTTTTTTTTTTTTTTTCAGGAAGGGCCCTCTAAAGAGAAAACATTCTGTCTATTATGTTACTTAGTCCTAGCTGCTGAGATAAGTATAGGGTTAGATTAAATCATAAGCACTATAAGGCCTCTGCCTAGGGTCCCAGCTGCTGGAGTCATGTGATTGCATCAGAAGACAAGATTTCCTTTTTATTTAAAAAAAGCAGCAGCAGCAAGTGTCTGGCCCTCCTGTTTGGGAAGAAAAGTCTGAAAACATGACTGCAGAGTAACTGATGCAAAAGCATCTGCCTGAAAATACAGACATCCTGGAAAAATAGCTCTGAAATGTGTGAGCTGCCCCGTGCATCTTAACAGGGTGCTAAATTCAAGTCTCTCTGCTTATTCTGGTAGCCAGCAGGAGATTCTGTGTGGTAGGACTGGGGAAGTGCAGGAGGCCAGGTCTACTCACCCGATCAGATATAACCCAGCATCTGTACAGATACACCTCATTACTGTGACCCCTGCCTCTCTGGAGGGAAGAGTAGACCCCTGCTGCTCCTCAGGGGAACCCCTGCTGCCACGCCTTGATGAGAAAGGAGCCTGTGCCACTTCCCCTGCCTCTAACATACGGATGGGAGAAGGGCCCCCTGCCAACACGACTCCAATTGAGGGAGTGGGGATGCTTTTGGTGACATTTCTAGGGCAGCAGATTGGCTTGATCCAGGCCTGCTCCTTCATTACTCTTAATGGAGATTCCTCCTCATCACTTAAACCAAAGAGTTACGATGTGGGCCTGCCTGCGTGGAGCTCATTGCAGGATCATAGGCTAAATCACACCCATTTCTTGGCTGGGAAGGTTTGTCTGTGGCTGTTTCTACACTACAGAGCCAATACCAGCATAGCTGTTCTGTGTAGCTATGCTGACATAACCCTATAGTGCAGACACAGTCTGTACTGATGGAAGGGGTTTTGCCATCTGTGTAGGAACGCTGCCTCCCCAAACTAAATTAGCTACGTTGAGGGAAGCACTCTTCTATTGACAGAGCTGCATCTACACCGTGGGTTAGCTCAGCATAGCTATGTCAGTCGGGGTGTAGACTTTTCACCCACCCCTGACTGACATAGCTTTGTCAACCTAACTTTTAAGTATAGGCCAAGCCTGTGTACCTGTGTTTGTATAGTATGGTTAGTATCCTGCTCTGCAGTTAAAAAAGTTAAGATCAGGTCGAATGTTCCAAGGTAGCTATTTTTATCCCACTGTCTCTATCTCTGTTGCAAAGAGTGCACATGCTAGATGATTATCAAATGAGCTTTCAGCACAAATAACAGTAGTGCCACCCTCAAGAGATAAAAAATCATGAGTCAGACACCCAAAAATCATGAGTGGTCCCAAAACTCATGAGATTTTTAAAAAAAAAACTTCAAATCATGTTTTTTTACTCAGTCGTGTGACTTTTAAACTCCCACGTCAATGTATGCCTGATGATTTCAGACTGAAAAGTCAACCTTTCATGAACATAAAACACCTAGCCACACAGATGGAGACTCCACTTATTCTCTCTTCACCCCTAAGATAACAGAACTGCCATCCATATCCTATTACTGTCTTCACTCTCTCCCCTCCTAATGTATTTCCTTTGATAAAAGAAGGGCTGGAAGGCAAATGGTTTGCAAACCACTGATCTAATTCATGCATCATGATCCCCACTTGCATATAGAATTTATATTTCTTTTTTGGGTTGGTAAGTTACAGATAAGACATATTGTAGAACTTTAAACTTATATCAATCATTCATATAAGCGATAATGTCACAGTAAAACTTAATATGCGATTGGTTTAGCCTTTTGTGAGAAACAACACTTCCCTCACTCCTCAACACAAACGCACACACTCTCTCTCTCTCTCCTCCTTTCCCGCCCCACCTCAGCTGAGACTAGGCATCACTCTGCTGCCGTCCTGCCTCCCCTTGCTCCAGACCCTCCCCCTCTGCTCCCCTCCTCACCCTGTCCTGCCTCCCCCTGTTCCAGACCCTCCCCCATGCTTCTCTCCCCACCCTATCCTGCCTCCCTTTCCTTCAGACCCTCCCGCTCTGCTCCCATCCCCAGCCTGTCCTGTCTCCCCCTGCTATGGAACCACTTCCACACCTCACAGTCCCCTACAACTCCTAAATCTGGATCCTGCTCTCCCAGTGCCTTGCTCCCCCTCATTCTTCCCACCCATCTTTCACCGAGTCTCTGCTGCTTCTCACAATTCCAGTCTCCTGTTTACCTCCCCCCACCCCGAACCACAGTGTGGGAGCCATTTTGCCTGTAGGCATCGCCTCAAACTCAATGAAGACTGTGGGAGGTAGCAGCCAACTTTATTAAGGTCAGCCTCACTTCCACATGCAGATAGCCTGGCTTCATCCCCACTGACAGTAATAGGAGATGGTCACCATTTTGAATAAGGGGAAGTTCATAAATTGGCAGCCTTTCATTACGTTTCATCAGTAATCTCTCTGGAGTCCAGGGAGATTACTGATGAACCCGGGAAGCTGAATAGCACATACCACTTTCTCAGCCACCCCAGAACCTGCATGGGGCATAATAAAGCCAAAACGTCCCCTGCCAAACCCTCAACCGGGTGGCCGGTGGCAGCAGCAGTGCCAGGGGAGGCTGAGTCTTCCCTGGGCTACTATACCCACTGCCCAGGATAACACATTTAATTCTTTTAGATAAATTCATATTGGCTCCTTCCCCCCAAAAGGGGGAAGGGACAATGTCTTAACGATTTCAAAGTGGCGGGCACATGACTGAGGTGCAAGTAATAACAAATCAGGCTTTTTGAGAAATGTTCACTATGAAATTTACAAATGTCTGTATTTGAGGCTTTCAAATTTAGTTTCAAATTCACTGAAGTGGCCTGATTTCTTTTTTCTTTTCTTTGATTTTTTTTTGGAGCGGGGGAAACGGATTTTCTGATATTAGGAACTAGTTCTGTTTTTGAGTGAAAAACTTTTAATTTCAGAATTTGACATTTCATTTGGACTGAGATGAACTTTTGCAATAAAACCTGAAAGGAGCTTTTGCTCAGTATATGGTATCGTAATATTTTAGTCAAATAAGGGATGGCTACACACTACTTCTGTCTTCATTTACCTCAGTAAGCTATCGCTCTCTTTCTTTTTTGTATGGAGGATGAAATTATCTCCATGTGAACTCTATGGGTAAGTGTGATGGGGTTTTCAAACCCCACCCTGGGCTAGAAGGGGTTAAAGAACAGTACTGGTCCCAGGTAGCCCCACCTTTGCCCACCTACACAGCAGTTAAACACTTGTGTCTGGCCTGATTTAGCTGACTCAGGCTCACAGGGCTTGGGCTGCAAAATTGCTGTGTAGACCAGGGATTGGCAACCTTTGACATGCGGCCTGTCAGGGAAAGCCGCTGGGGGCTGGGATGTTTTGTTTACCTGCAGCGTCCACAGGTTCGGCCGATCGCAGCTCCCACTGGCTGAGGTTCGCCGTCCCAGGCCAAGGGGGGCTGCGAGAAGTGGTGACCAGCACATCCCTCGGCCCACACTGCTTCCCACAGCCCCCACTGGCCTGGGATGGCAAAGCCCAGCCAGTAGGAGCTGCGATCGGCCGAACCTGTGGATGCTGCAGGTAAACAAACCGCCCCAGCCCGCCAGCGGCTTTCCCTGACGGGCCACGGGCCAAAGGTTGCTGATTCCTAATGTAGATGTTTTGGAGCCTGAGCTCTGGATCTCTGCGAGGCAGGCGGTTCCTAGAGTCCAGTTCCAGCCGAAACGCAAATGTCTGCATAGCATATTTTAGCCCCATGAGCCCTATAAGCCTGAGTCAGCTGACTTGGGTCAGCCATGGCCATGCCGTGGGTCTTTTATTCCAGTGTAGATACATCCTTTGTGGGTGGAGTGTAGAAGGGTTATCGAGCTGAAATTCAGCCTCTAGCCAAGCATCAGGTTTTGCATAGGTTATGTGCCTCTTTGCTTGCAGCTTTGCTTCCTGCTGGGTGGAATGCAGGCTACAACCCCCCGCCACCAATTGCGCAGGTTGTTGGGGCCACTCTGGAGCCATATAAATGTGGCTCTGTGGCGCACCACTGGCCCACCTTGGGGCAATTCCATTGTGGGCTTCCATACCAGCCTAGTTGGGTCTGGCACTAAGGCCCTTTCCATGTTATTTAGCAGGTATAGCTGCTTTTCCTGTGGCTCCCCCTACCCACTCATTCCCAAGGAGTGGGAGAGCTTTGCATTTGCTCTCTACACTGCAGGTGAATTTCACCCTAAGAGCAGCAGTTCTGTATTTCCTTTTATTGTTTTGAAATTTCCCTCCAGTGAATGCAATTCTAACTCTAATCCCTTTCATATCTCCCTGTTTGGAAATTGGATGTCAGATCAAACGATTTTTATATTAAACTCAGAGATCTTACCTGACACAAGTTTCAGAAAACACGCTTTGAAATCCTCCTTCTGAGAGCTTAGAAATTTTGAGCCACTTAGTGTCAAATCAAGAAGTGATTCTGAGTTGAGATTTCCAATATCTTGGTGACTAGCCCAGGAGGGTTCCTGCTTTTCAAATACAGATAGACCCATTACCGTGATTTTCTTTTGGAACTGTAAAATTCAAAGTGACAGTCTGAAATTAGGTGTCATACTCGTAGATGTTTCCAAAGAGAGGCCACTTAGGGTCTGAAGCCAGTGAAATACAAATGCTTTTTTCTTGTCTCAGGTCTGTGTGGTACAATTCGTTATATGAACAGAGTAGAAGTATAATTCTGGTAAACAATTGATGGCGCAGAGATTTACTGAAACAAATCTTGATTCCTCAGAGCCTGACTTTGATTTTGGTTATGTGTATGTTGCAGTAATGCTCAGGGACCCCAATCACAATTGGGGCACTTCAAGCTAGTTGTGTATAAATACATATAAAGACACAAATTGAAATCCTGGCCCCACTGAAGTCAAAGGCAAAATTCCCGTTGACTTCACCGGGGCCAAGATTCACCCACAGTTCTTATCCTAAAGAGCTTACAATATTCAGTCAAAGGAAGTACCAGGCACTCAGCATTTTGCAGAACTGGGTCCTTATTTAACATAATGAATAAATAGGTGTCCAAATATATGGGTGAATAATCCCTACTTTCTTTTCTGACTTATGGACTATATGGGATTTTAGGCTTGTAATAATAATACTTTGCACTTATATTGATCTGGATCTATCTTTTTAACCATAGATCTCAAGTCACTTTAAAAATTGGATATAATCAATTTACATTGAAGATAAGTGAGGCACAGAGAGTTTACATGACTTCTCCACAGCCATACAGCAAATCTATAGAAGACTAGACTAGAACCCACCTCTTATTATTCACAGTCCTGTGTTGTAGTTTCCCTTGTAATGTACCCACCATATAGTGTCAGTTTTTGAAGATGTTATTTTACATGTGAATGTATAAAGTCAGGGACTAAAATCCCATCTGATAATATTCTATACTTAGAATCATAGGACTGGTAGGGACCTCAAGAGGTCATCTAGTCCAGTCCCCTGCACTCATGGCAGGACTAAGTATTATCTAGACCATCCCTATTGCAATAGAAATCTTCACATATACAAGCAATGTGTATGTTACTGAGAGCAATGCAGTGCGTGGTGGATGAATTTCAAATGATTTGGAGGTTCATTTTGGGGTAGATAAGTACCAGAAATGGGCCCAAAACACAAAGTTCAGATCTGGATACAAACATCTTCAGTGTTCAGGGGGGTTAGAGGTTTGGAACCCATCTCAAATATCCCCTCCTCGCCCCTCTCAGATTTTAGATCCATGTTCCCTCGATACCTAATGTTAAAAGTTTCATGTGAATGGCTTACATTATAATGTTTTTACTGAGAGTGAAGCCCCAAGTGTTTTGAGAGGAAGGGCACACTTTATAAATATCTAAAATTACTTTGTTTTATAATTACCCATACCTCCTGTGTCTGGAAAACCCATGAGAACAATCTATTCAGTGAGGTTTCCGATGCTTCCTGCCAAAATACTGCAAGAGCATCATTTCTCATGGTATTTTTTCAATTCTGTTTCCAGACTCATCTGTAATCCAGAAGTGCAGAGGCAGCATGGAAATGAGAAATAGTTGGAAAAAGGAAGAGTTCACCAAACAGCTCAGAACCTTCAGAATAAATTGGTGCTGTTTCAGTTCTTGAAAAGCAAAAAGTTTAGGTGGGGTTTGATTTTCTTTCCCAAACTTTTCCCTCTCTAAAGCAAACTTTATTAGGACTCATGACTATGAAGACTTCCAGTTTGAATTTTTATATAAGTGACAGATTCTCCTTTTGGAGATTCAGCTTAAAGGATGGCCCCGTCAGAAAAATGGCCATACAAATAGCAGTGTGGGTTCCCACATTTATTGTCTCTGTGACTCTAAAGAAAATGTGCTCACTTGACAAGTAAAAATGTGTTTTCTAAATACCATCCCTGCCCCACTCATGTTGGGATCAGAAAGACAAGCTGGGTTCTTTCCTTCTTATGCATCCTCACCAGTGATAAAGGTTCAGCGGGTCAATACCTGTATAACTTCAGGGGGTCAGGCTTTGAGTTAGTCTTATCTCCTCTGAGAACTCATTCCATAGACAAACCTCTTCATCCAAGAGCTCTTTATTTCCAGCTCTCGAATGCTTCATTCTGGGCTATTATTTCAGGGAAGCACAGCTATCTATGAGAGTCATACAGATGCAGTTGCTGATGTAGAGCCATTGTAATGCTGTGCTCTCCACTTCACCTATGTCATTTAAATGTATATAGTTCCCACAATGTGTAGGAAAAAAGCTGCATAAACATGAGGGACTTCAATTTGGTGACATATGCTGGAAGTCTCATACTGCTAGTACTGAAACATCTTGGAATTTCTAAATATTATAGAATACAATTTCCTAACTCAAAATGCAAAGAATATAAGAACAGCCATATTGGGTCAGACCAAAGGTCCATCTAGCTCAGTATCCTGTCTTCCGACAGTGGCCAATGCCAAGTGCCCAGAGGAAATGAACAGAACAGGTAATCATCAAGTGATCCATCCCCTGTCGCCCATTCCCAGCTTCTGGCAAACAGAGGCTAGGGACACCATCCCTGCCCATCCTGGCTAATAGCCATTGATGGACCTATCCTCCATGAACTTATCTAATTCTTTTTTGAACCCCGTTATAGTCTTGGCCTTCATAACATCCTCTGGCAAGGAATTCCACAGATTGACCATGCGTTGTGTGAAGAAAGACTTCCTTTTGTTTCTTTTAAACCTGCTGCCTATTAATTTTATTTGGTGACCCCTAGTTCTTGTATTATAAGAAGGAGTAAATAACACTTCCTTATCTACTTTGTCCACACCAGTCATTATTTTATAGACCTCAATCATTTGCCCTCTTAGTCATCTCTTTTCCAAGATGAAAAGACCCAGTCTTATTAATCTCTCCTCATATGGAAGCCGTTCTGTACCCCTAATAATTTTTGTTGCCCTTTTCTGAACCTTTTCCAATTGCAATATATCTTTTTTCCGACCACATCTGCATGCAGTATTCAAGATATGGACGTATCATGGATTTATATAGAAGCAATATGATACTTTCTGTCTTCTTAATGGTTCCCAACATTCTGTTTACTTTTTTGACTGCTGCTGCACATTGAGTGGATATTTTCAGAGAACTAGCCACCATGACTCCAAGATCTCTTTCTTGAGTGGTAACAGCTAATTTAGACCCCATCATTTTATGTGTATAGTTGGGATTATGTTTTCCAGTGTGCATTACTTTGCATTTATCAACATTGAATTTCATCTGCCATTTTCTTGCCCAGTCACCCAGTTTTGAGAGATCCTTTTGTAGCTCTTCACAGTCTGCCTCGGACTGAACTATCTTGAGTAGTTTTGTATCATCTGCAAATTTTGCCACCTCACTGTTTACCGCTTTTTCCAGATCATTTATGAATATGTTAAATAGGACTGGTTCCAGTACAGACCCTGGGGGACACCACTATTTACCTCTCTCCATTCTGAAAATTGACCATTTATTACTACCCTTTGTTTCCTATCTTTTAATCCATGAGAGGACTTCCCTCTTATTCCCTGACAGCTTACTTTGCTTAAGAGCCTTTGCTGAAGGACCTTGTCAAAGGCTTTCTGAATATCTAAGTTCATTATATCCACTGGATCCCCCTTGTCCACATTATTGTTGACCCTTTCAAAGAATTCTAGTAGATTGATGATGCATGATTTCCCTTTACAAAAAACACGTTGACTCTTTCCCAACAAATTATGTTCATCTATATGTCTGACAATTTTGTTCTTTACTATAGTTTCAACCAGTTTGCCCGGTACTGAAGACAGACTTACCGGCCTATAATTGCCGGGATCACCTGTGGAGCCCTTTTTAAAAATTGGTGTCATATTAGCTATCCTCCATCATTTGGTACAGAAGCTGATTTAAATGATAGGTTACAAACTACAGTTAGTAGTACTGAAATTTCACATTTGAGTTCCTTCAGAACTCTTGGGTGAATACCATCTGGTCCTGGTGACTTCTTATTGTTTATTCTATCAATTTGTTCAAAAACCTCCTCTAATGACACCTCAATCTGGGACAGTTCCTCAGATTTGTTACCTAAAACGAATGGCTCAGATTTGGGAATCTCCCTCACTTCCTCAGCTGTGAAGACCAATGCAAAGAATTCATTTAGTTTCTCCCCCGTGGCCTTATCATCTCTGAGTGCAGCTTTAGCATCTTGATCACCCAGTGGCCCCACTGGTTGTTTAGCAGGCTTCCTGCTTCTGATGTACTTAAAAAAAATTGCTATTGCTTTTTGAGTCTTTGGCTAGCTGTTCTTCAAATCCTTTTTTGGCCTTCCTAATTATATTTTTACAGTCTTAATTTTCCAGAGTCTATGTTCCTTTCAATTTTCTCACTAGCATTTAACTTCCACTTTTCAAAGGATGCCTTTTTGTCTCTCACTGCCTTTTTTACTTTGTTGTTTAGCCACGTTGGCACTTTTTTGGTTCTCTTACTATGGTTTTTATTTTGGGGTATATATTTAAGTTGAGCCTCTGTTATGGTGTCATTAAAAAGTTTCCATGCAGCTTGCAGGGATTTCACTTTTGGCACTGTACCTTTTAATTTCTGTTTAAATAACCGCCTCATTGTTGTGTAGTTCCCCTTTCTGAAATTAAATGCTACAGTGTTGGGCTGCTGTGATGTTTTCCCCACCACAGAGATGTTAAATTCAATTATATTGTGATATTATATATCACAATTACCAAGTGGTCCAGCTATATTCCCCTCTTGGACCAGATCCTGTGCTCCATTTAGGACTAAAGCAATAATTGCCTCTCCTCTGCCTCTTCCAGGACTAGCTGCTCCAAGAAGCAGTCATTTAAGGTGTCAAGAAACTTTACCTCTGCATCCTGTCCTGAGATGTCATGTGCCCAGGCAATATGGGGATATTTGAAATCCCCCATTACTATTGAGTTTTTAATTTTTATAGCCTCTCTGATCTCCCTGAGCATTTCACAATCATTACCACCATCCTGGTCAGGTGATCGGTAATATATCCCTACTGCTATATTCTTCTTATTTGAGCATGGAATTACTATCCATAGAGATTCTATGATACAGGTTGGTTCATTTAAGATTTCTACTTCATTTGATTCTGTGCTTTCTTTCTCATATAGTGCCACTCCCCCACCAGCATGACCTGTTCTGTCCTTCTGATATATTTTGTACCTTGTTATTACTGGGTCCCATTGATTATCCTCATTCCACCAAGTTTCTGTGGTGCCTATTATATCCTCATTTAATATGAGGCACCCTAGTTAACCCATCTTATTATTTAGACTTCTAGCATTTCTATATAAGCACTTTAAAAACTTGTCCCTTTTTAGCTGTCTGCCATTATATGATGTAATTGAATGGGACTCTCTTTCATTTGACTGTGTCTCATCAGATCCTACCCGTATTTTATCATCTTCCATTCTCTCCTCCTTACTAGGACACAGAGAATCTCCATTAATAGATCCTTCCCTAAGGGATATGTCTGTCCAAACCATGTGCTCCTCCATACCTGTTGGCTTTTTCCCAGCCCTTAGTTTAAAAACCGTTCTATGACCTTTTTAATTTTAAGTGCCGGCAATCTAGTTCCATTTTGGTTTAGGTGGAGCCCATCCTTCCTGTATAGGCTCCCCCTTTCTCAAAAGTTTCCCCAGTTCCTAATAAATCTAAACCCCTCCTCCCTACACTATCATCTCATCCACACATTGAAACCCTGCAGTTCTGCCTGTCCAACTGGCCCTGCACATGGAACTAGAAGCATTTCAGAGAATGCTACCATGGAGGTCCTGCACTTCAATCTCTTACCTAGCAGCATAAATTTGGCCTCCAGGACCTCTCTCCTATCCTTCCCTATGTGGTTGGTACCTACATGTACCACAACCACCGCCTCCTCCCCAGCACTACATGTAAGTCTATCTAGATGTCTTGAGAGATCTGCAACCTTCACATCAGGCAGGCAAGTCACCATGCGGTTCTCCCTGTCATTGCAAACCCAGCTATGTATTTTTCTAATGATTGAATCCCCTATAACTATTACCTGTCTCTTCCTAATAACTGGAGTTCCCTACCCTGGAGAGATATCCTCAGTGCAAGAGGATACCACGACATCATCTGGAAGGAGGGTTCCAACTGCTCCAGTTGGATGTTCTCCTTCCCTGAGACTTCCATTCTCCACAACAACACAGAGGCTGTCAGACTGGGGGTCAGATCATTCTACTGTATCCCGGAAAGTCTCATCTATGTACCGCTCAAACACAGGGGAATTCTATACTAGACCTTGTCTTGATAGATAAAGAGGAACTGATCACACAACTAAAAATTAATGGTAATTTAGGTACAAGTGATCATGACTCGATCACATTTATAATGTGCAAACAGAATAAAGTCCAGACCAGTGATACATATACTTTGTCCTTTAAAAGGTCCACTTTCACAAAGCTGAAAACAGTTATGAGTCAAATCACCTGGGAAGAAGAAATTAATCAGAAAAATGTGAAAGATATTTTAGGAATTGTTTAAGAACACTTTACTAGTGCCCCAAAAGTCACAATCAAGGAAGAAGGCTGTATTAGATAAAAACTGACCTGGTTTAGAGGGAAATTGACCGCATTTATAAAAAATATATAACAAATCAAAGAAAGGGGAAGTTGATAGTAATAAATATAAATCAGAAGCTAGGAAATGTAAGAAATTGATAAGGAAAGCCAAGAGACACAAGGAGAAATCTACAGTCAGCACAGTTAAGGACAGTAAGAAGTAGTTTTAAAAGTATATTGAGAACGAAAAGAATCCTAACAATGGTATTGGTCTGTTACTGGATGTAAATGGTAGAATTATCAATAATAATGCAGAAAAGGCAGAAATGCTCAGTAAATATTTCTTTTCTGTATTTGGGGAAAGAATAGATGATGTAGTTATCTCATATGATAACACACGTTCTATTCCACTATAGCGCAGTAGGATGTTAAACAGTAGCTAGTAAAGTTAGACATTTTTAAATCAGAAAGTCAGGATAACTTGCATCCAAAAGATTTAAAAGAGCTGGCTGAGGAGCTTGCTGGACCTTTAATGTTGATTTTTAATAAGTCTTGAAATTCTGGGAAGTTCCAAAAGTTTGGGGAAAGCTAATGTGCCTATATTTAATAAGTGTAAACAGGATGACACAGGTAATTATAAGCCTGTCAGTCTGACATTGATCCCAGACAAGGTAACTGATATGGGACTTGATTGATAAAATATTAAAGAAGGTGATATAATTAATACCAATCAACATGGGTTTATGGAAAATAGATCCTGTTAGACTAACATGATACCTTTTTTGATAAGATTATAAATTGTGTTGATAAAGGTAAAGGTGTTGATGTAATATACTTAGACATCTGTAAGGCATTTGACTTGGTATCTCATAACATTTTGTTAATTTTATATCTTTCTGGCTTTATTTAATACGGCACATATTAAATGGATTAAAAACTGGCTAACTGATAGGTCTCAAAATGTAATTGTGAATGGGGAGTCATCATCAAATCGGTGTGATTCTAGTAGGATACTGCAGGGATCAGCTCTTGGCCTTGTGCTATTTAACATTTTTATTAATGACCTGGAAGAAAACATAAAATCATTGCTGATAAAGTTTGCAGATGACACAAAAATTGTGGGCATGTGGTAAATAATGAAGAGAACAGGCAGGTCACTAATACAAAGAGATGTGGATCACTTGGTAAGCTGGGCACAAACAATCAATATGTGTTTTAATATGGCTAAATGTAAATGTGTACATCTAGGAACAAAGAATGTAGGCCATGCTTATTTGATGGAGGACTCTATCCTGGGAAGTAGTGACTCTGAAAAAGATTTGGGGGTCATGGTGGATAATCCACTGAACATAAGCTCCAGTATTATGCTGTGGCCATAAGGGCTAATGCAGTCCTTGGATACATAAGCAGCTGGATCTTGAGTAAGAATAGAGAGGTTATTTTACCTCTGTATTTGGCACTGTTGCTGGAATATTGTGTCTAATTCTAGTGTCCACAATTGAAGAAGAATGTTGATAAATTGGAGAGGGTTCAGAGAAGAGACATGAGAATGATTAAAGGATTAGAAAACATGTATGATAGTGATCGACTCAAGAAGCTCAATCTATTTATCTTAACGAACAGAAGGTCAAGGGGTGACATGATTATATGGGGAATAAATATTTAATAATGGGCTCTTTAATCTACCAGGGAAAGATGTAACATGATCCTTTGGCTGGAACAAATTCAGACTGGAAATATGTCTAAACAAATTCAGACTGGAAATAAGCTGTACATTTTTAACAGTGAGTAATTAACCGCTAGAAAAACTTACCAAAGGTCATGGTGGATTCTCCATCACTAACTATTTTAAAATCAAGTATGGATGTTGTTCTAAAAGATATACTCTTGGAATTATTTGGGGAATTCTATGGCCTGTGTTATTCAGGAGATCAGACTTGATGATCACAATGGTCCCTTCTTGCATTCGAATCTATGTAATGCTCTCCAGTCCCTTGTGACTGACTTCGTCAAATACTGCATAGAGGTCAAATCACCCCTAGTTATTGACATGATGTAGTCCTGTTTTAGTGCCCCTATGGCCACCTCTATGCTGTGATCTGGTCTGAAGCCTGATCGTGAAATATCCAAGATGATGGCAGATGCCTCATGTGGGTAGTTGTCTGTCATTACCTTCTCAGTGATTTTTGCCTAAGAATGGGAAGTTGGAGATTGGCTGTAATTGGAGCATTTTTCTGCATCCAGGGAAGATGACTTCTTTGAAGGAGGCATTGATAAATTCCATTAGCAGCGGGACAGTTGGTCATTGTTCTTTAGCTTCCACCAGCCAAAGCAGAGAAGGTTCTCTTTTGCAAGTGATGGCTCAGATATGTCTCAATGCTTCTTCAGCTCTCAGGCAAAGAAACAAACATATCTATCTATCCATGGTGCAAATGGAATGGAGATATTGGAATGCCAGTGTAAGAGATGGCTGTCTCTCCATACCTACTTAGAACTGAACCTTTTTATGGTCAACGGGAATAATAAGAATAATGTTATTGTGTGCAAATGTAAAATAAGATGCATTTTAATTTTTGAAGGGAGGCTGTTTAGGTAGGATGGTAACTTAATTTGTCCCATGGAGGTTAACGGAGTATTAGCAGCAGCAATGGACAAACCTTAAACTGTTCAAGTTCAGTTCCACATTATAGTTTGGATACATTTTCAAACTCTTTGAACCGCCTGAAAGTTGAAAAATTAGACTTTTGAGATATGCCCAAAAATATAACAAGGAGAGCATTTCCTGTGATATTTTGGTAGTTCTGCTTTGATCCCAGCTGGAATCAAGAAATGCAGAGGAAATTGCAAACATGAGACGTAGTAATAACATTTTGCATTTATAAAGTGGTTCAGATACTAACATTTCAAAGTGCTTTACAAACATTAATGGCTTGTGGTTTAAATTAATAATGTAAAATGGCTCAGTCACACGTTCATTGCTTCTTCTTAAGTGGTGAGGAATGGGGAGAGAGATATTAATTTTGTCAGGGCTGGAATAGATAAACCAAAGGTGCAACTGCCTGCAAGTCTGAAAAGGCCTTTAAATCAATCCAGTCCAATCCTACCCTGTGGTATCATTGAACAAGAAGCAGTGACTGAGTGTAATTAAATTTTTAAATGAAACCAGTAGAGTAAACCTGAATTACTTGGAGCTTCTCAGAGAAGAGAGAAGGATGAGAAGTCTGCCCTGTCCTGTCTCATCCTGTCCTGTCCCATCCTGCACTATCTATCATGGTTGAGATTTTCCAAGACAAGCAGGGGATTTGGACACAGAACTCCCATTCATTTAAATGACAGTTGTGGGGTTAAATCCCTTATTCAGCTTTGTAAATCTCAACCCATATTTCTAAGGCTCCTAAACTGGAGATTCAAACACAAAATGATCGATATTCTCATTAGTTTTTATTGAATAAAGAAAAATTACCAGTTTTATCACTTACTAATGGTGGGTTGTTCCGGAACTATATGGCATGACTTGTCTTTATTGTTAAAAAATTAATACACACTAGCAAGTTCATGAAGAACAATCAGATGTTTGCACATCCATCCAAAACCCATGAAAGAGCTCACTGAATGTTTCTGGATCTTGGTCCATAGTTATATACTATGTGGCCCAGCCCTTGATCAGATAAATTATGGAATATAAAGAAATTAGTTCATTGTCCAAGTCCCAGACCCATGAAGAGTGACCACTGTTTGCATATTTGTCACATGGGGTATCTGAGATATCTCTGTGTTGGTCCTGTGCATAGAACAGAAAATAACTGTGGAACCTCCAATATTACTGAGTGGGAACTCTATTTTCATTATTACTCATTACTTCTATTGCAGTAGCACCCAGAGGAGCTAATCATAATTGGGGTCCTATTGCATTAGGTACTGTAAAAACACATAGGATGACACAGTGCATGCCTTGAAAATCGTATAGGCTAAAATGACAAATGTAGATGAACATGGACTCTCTTATTGGTGATCACTGTGCTTGTGTCCCAGTAAAAGCAAACAACATTCACATAACAGTTATAAATCTGTGGAACACAAACCTGAGCTGAACAAATTTCACTCAGCATGAAACACCAATCGTGCAATACATCCAGCAAAATTTCACAATCTACCTGTGGAACCTGATATGCAACGTACAAAGAATAGGAATACCCCAGTGAGGGCAAGTAAAAATTCTTCCAACACACACAACACAAATTCTACAGGATACATGAAAAACAAGTTCAATAATATGTATGTGAGGGCTCAGAACATAAATAGAATATCCTGATAGTTCTTTAAACCTGAAATGACACAAATGTCTCAGCTATTGTACTTGTGTTTGTTTTATTATCGGCTTTCAGTGCCTCAGGGATCCATTTATGAGGCTGAGATGATGTGAGAGCTGGTCTTTCAAATGGATTTTCACATCCATGACCTTAAATACTACAGAAGGCTCAGATCTCACCTGTTATTGGCCACATAAATGGCTCCCCGAGGCACTAAAAAAGCTCTGAAAAACAGAAATGCAAATAGAAAGGAATACAACCACTTGAAATGTAAATACAAATACTATATGCTGTGCACTCCTGTAATGTGTATAATACAAACTCAGGACTATACACAGCTCAAATTCATTACAGGCAGGCAGAATGGGTTCTGGAGCAGAAGTGAATTCAAAATTCACCACACACAAAATAAATGTTGCAATGAACACCATAAACAGTTCATAAAGATGTATGCCCAGCTTGAAATGAGGCTAATATGGCACATCTGCACTTTGGTGTCCCATGCTGGTGCATACAGGGGTCCCAAGTTTTCCCTCTTCTAGCCTCCTCCTCTCTGCACTCCCTTTACTATAGGTGTTCTTTTGTCAGTGTTAGGCTGGCTGGCTGAGTTTCTAATTCTCCTGCCTGGTTCTTCTATCCCAACATTCCTCATGGTCTTCACACAGGAGAAGAGGAGTGAGATAACTTCTGAGGGGGAAGAGCCTTGTTGGGGTGAAGCAGAGATTAAGGAGCCTTAAAGGAAGGGAGGACTATGGGATCTTAAGAAAAATAATAAAGAACTGAGAGGAAGGGGAACGAAAAGAGCTGGCTAGGCAACAGAAGAGAAGAGGGGAAATTTAGTGTGTTTGTTTGTTATCAATTGTTTAATGAGTGATCCATCCCTTGTCATCCACTCCCAGCTTCTGGCAGTCAAGAGGCTAGTGATGGCCAGAATAGAGAAAAGGAAAAAAGATGGTGCTAGAGAAAGATGCAGGAGGTGAAGTTGGGGAAAGACATCACTGAGTCCAAGAATTTAGCAAGAGTCAGGAAAGGATTAAATATTAATAGGCATGAGAACATCCACAGCTACCTTAAATAGGATGAAAAACAAAAGGGATATATATATACCTTTTTCCATCAGGGGATAAGCTGACCATTGATGGTTTGGGGTGAGGAAGAAACTTCCCCTGTGGGTTAGTTATTCCATGTCAGGCGTAAGGCTTCTTGCACCTTTCTCAGAAGAGTCTGATTCTGGCCACTGATGGAGACAAGATACTGGATTGGGAAGGCCAATAATTTGATATCGCAAGGCAATTACTGTGTTTCCATGACATCTGGACCCTCTGGAAATGCATAATGACACAAAACTGGGGATGGGAGAAAGGTGCAAAAGAGTGAGAGGGAGAAGGGAGAGCTGTGCATATATTTAAGAGAACAATAGCGAGATATGGTAGAAAGGTTAAAGAAAAGAAAATGGTTGGCAATGATGGAAGGGAGAGAGAGACAGGAGTAAAGAAAATGAGCAGAAACAAAGCTCCACTGTTTTTAGCAAAGCTTATTTAAGTGCCTAAATGTTATTGTGTGCTCCTGGCACACACAAGGGGAACTGTAAAGAAGTGCAAGGGCTGATTTCTGTTTGGGAATGGGTGCATAGTGGAGAACTGTCTATCTGTAGCTTTGGTGAGAAAAGAATAGTGCCAGTATTTACACTTCCCAGTTTGAGCACTTCTCATATGCTAGGACACATATTGCATATGCAAGGCACAGAGCATAACACAGCCACTAACAAGCCCCATGGATACAATGCATGCACTAGTACAAGCAGAATTGTGTTACATTGTAGGCCAGTGGGAATCTACAGCAGCCAGTAGCACCCCCCATTATCAAGCTTTGCTATAAATACAAATGCAAGAAAGATCTGAAGGAATTTGGAATTGGTCCTGACTGATGGGAAACCTTGGCAAGTTATCATAACAAGTGGTGCCATTGTCCCCATCAGGGTATCAAAGTCCCTGACAGAAGCTGACTCCTACAGCTGGAAGAGAAAGGAGCTCATAGGAAGCAAGCAGCTCCCCACCAAGATACGTAAATTTGCAATAACTGCCAAAGATCACGCAAATCTCGGATTGGACTCGTCAATTACATGAGACTTTGAAAACCATCTACATCATAGGTTACAATTCCCACCGTCTCTCGCAAATGAAAGGATGCCAACAAAAATGGTGATAATAATATTAGTTGGCCCATTGATATTCTCTAGTAATGTGCCAGTCATAAATTCCCATTCATTATACAAGATACTGATTCTCTCAAGTTCTGTTGAGACTGCTAATACCATGGAATTGCTTATTGAATCATAGGCTTTGTCCTCTAATTTTTATCCAGTCTAGTCCTTCCTCAGCAGCCAGTGGAGGATTATTATCTACAAGTTATAATTCCACTGATGTTTAATACAGAGACTGTGCTGGTTAAAACACGTTAGTAGTTGGATAAGGGACAAATCTCATGAGTAGTTCAGTTCACATGTGCTATCTAAAGATCTTTGCACCTGGAACCTCCAATAATACTGAGTGGGAGCTCTATTTTCATTATTACTCATTACTTCTATTGCAGTGGCACCCAGAGGAGCCAATCATAATTGGGGTCCTATTGCATTAGGTACTGTAAAAACACATAGGATGACACAGTGTATGCCTTCAAAATCGTATAGGCTAAAATGACAAAAGCAGATGATCATGGACTATCTTATTGACAGATAATCAAGCCAAACTCTTACCCCATGGGCCCAATCCAGAAAAGCATCTAAGCACAAGCATAGAATCATAGAAGAGTAAAGATGGAAGAGACTTCAGGAGGTCATCTAATCCAATCCCCTGCTCAAAGCAGGACCAACACCAACTATATCATCCCAGACAAGGCTTTGTCAAACTGGGCCTTAAAAACCTCTAAGATTCCACCACCTCCCTAGCTAATCCATTCCAATGTTTCACCACAGTCCTAGTGAAATAGTTTTTCCTAATATCCAATCTAGACCTCCCCCACTGCAACTTGAGACCTTTACTCCTTTTTCTGTCATCTGCTATCACTGAGAACAGTCTAGATCCATCCTCTTTGGAACCCCCTTCAGGTAGTTGAACACTGCTATCAAATCCCCCCCTCACTCTTTTTTTTTTTTGCAGACGAAATAAGCCCAGTTCCCTCAGCCTCTCCTCATAAATCATGTGCCCCAGCCCTCTAATCATTTTCGTTGCCCTCCACTGGACAGTCTCCAATTTGTCCATATCCTTTTTGTAGTGGGGGGGCCCAAAACTGGATGCAGTACTCCAGATGTGGCTTCACCAGTGCCGAACAGAGGAGAATGATCACATCCCTCAATCTGCTGGCAAGGCTCCTACTGATACAGCCCAAAATGCCGTTAGCTTTCTTGGCAACAAGAGCACACTGTTGACTCATATCCAGCTTCTCATCCACTGTAATCCCCAGGTCCTTTTCTGCAGAACTGCCACTTAACCAGTCAGTCCCCAGCCTGTAGCAGTGCATGGGATTCTTCCTTCCTAAGTGCAGGACTCTGCACTTGTCCTTGTTGAGCCTCATCAGATTTCTTTTGTCCCAATCGTCCAATTTGTCAAGGTCACTCTGGACCCTATCCCTACCCTCTGGCATATCTACCTCTCTCCTCAATTTAGTGTCATCCACAAACTTGCTGAGGGTGCAATCCATCCCATCATCCAGATCATTAATAAAGATGTTGAAGAAAAACGGCCCCAGGACCAGCCCCCTGGGACACTCCACTTGATACTGGCTGCCAACTAGACATTGAGCCATTGATCACCACCCATTGAGCACAACGATCTAGCCAGCTTTCTATCCACCTTATCGTCCATTTATCCAGCCCATACTTCTTTAACTTGCTGGCAAGAATACTGTGGGAGACTATATCAGAAGCTTTGCTAAAGTTAAGATATATCATGTCCATCTCTTTCCCCATATCCACAGAGCCAGTTATCTCATCATAGAAGGCAATCAGGTTTGTCAGGCATGACTTGCCCTTGGTGAATCCATGTAAACTGTTCCTGATCACCTTCCTCTCCTCCAAGTGCTTCAAAATGGATTCCCTGAGGACCTGCTCCATGAATTTTCTGGGGACTGAGGTGCGGCTGTATTTCTCTGGATACTCTTTCTTCCTTTTAAAAGATGGGCACTATATTTGCCTTTTTCCAGTTGTCCGGGACCTCCCCCAATCACCAGGAGTTTTCAAAGATAATGGCCAATGGCTCTGCAATCACATCAGCCAACTCCCTCAGCACCCTCAAATGCATTGCATCTGGCCCTTGGGACTTGTGCATGTCCAGCTTTTCGAAATAGTATTTAACATCTTCTTTCACCACTGAGGGCTGCTCACCTCCTCTCCATACTGTGTGCCCAGTGCAGTAGCCTGGGAGCTGACCTTGTCTGTGAAGACCGAGGCAAAAAAAGCATTGAGTACTTCAGCTTTTTCCACATCATCTGTCACCAGGTTCCCTCCCCCATTCAATAAGGGTCCCACACTTTCCCTGACCTTCTTATTGCTAACATACCTTTAGAAACCCTTCTTGTTACCTTTCACATCCCTTGCTAGCTGCAATTCCATTTGTGTTTTGACCTTCCTGATTATGCCCCTGCATGCTCGGGCAATATTTTTATACTCCTCCCTAGTCGTCTGTCCAAGTTTCCACTTCTTGTAAGCTTTCTTTTTGTGTTTAAGCTCACCGAAGATTTCTCTCTTAAGCCAAGCTGGTCACCTGCCATATTTGCTATTCTTTCTGCACATCAGGATAGTTTGTTCCTGCACCCTCAATAAGGCTTCTTTAAAATACAGCCAGCTCTCCTGGACTCCTTTCCCCCTCCTATTAGCCTTCCTAGGGATCCTACCCATCAGTTCCCTGAGGGAGTCAAAGTCTGGTTTTCTGAAGTCCAGAGTCCGTATTCTGCTGCTCTTCTTTCTTCCTTTTGTCAGGATCCTGAACTCGACCATCTCATGATCACTGCTGCACAGGTGGCCACCTACTTCTACTTCCCGTACCAATTCTTCCCTGTTTGTGAGAAGCAGGTCAAGGGGAGCATGGCCTCTAGTTAGTTCCTCCAGCACTTCCATCAGGAAGTTGTCCCCAACACGCTCCAAAAACTTCCTGGATTTTCTGTGTACTGCTGTATTGCTCTCCCAGCAGATGTCAGGGTAACTGAAGTCTTCCATGAGAACCAGGGCCTGTGATCTGGAAACTTCTGTTAGTTGTCCAAAAAAGCCTCGGGTACCTCATCCTCCTGGTCTAGTGGTCTATAGCAGATGCCCACCATGACATCACCCTTGTTGCTCTTGCTTATAAACTTAACCCAAAGACTCTCAACAGGCTTTTCTCCAGTTTTATATTGGAGCACTGAGCAATCATACTGCTCTCTTATATACAGTGCAACTCCTCCATCTTTTCTCTCCCGCCTGTCCTTCCTGAACATTTTATACCCATCCATGACAGTGCTCCAGTCATGTGAGTTATCCCACCAACTCTCTCTTATTCCAATCATGTTGTAGTTCCTTGACTGTGCCAGGACTTCCAGTTCTTCCTGCTTGTTTCCCGGGCTTCTTGCGTTCGTGTACAGGCACCCAAGGTAACTAGTTGATTGCCCTGCTTTCTCAGTATGAATCAGGAGGCCTTCCCCATTGCACCATCGTCCTTGTGTTTCCTCCTGGTATTCCACTTCCCCACTTAACTCGGCTTCGGTTTCCATTGCCCCAGCAAACCTAATTTAAAGCCCTCCTCCCTAGGTTAGCAAGCCTGCTGCGAAGATGCTCTTCCCTCTCTTCATTAGGTGGATCCCATCTCTTCCTAGCAATCCTTCTTCCTGGAACAATATCCCATGGTTGAAGAATCCAAAGCCCTCTCTCTGACACCACCTGCATAACCACGCATTACTTCCACAATTTGATGGTCCCTACCTGGGCCTTTTTCTTCAACAGCGAGGATGGACGAGAACATGACTCGTGCCTCAAACTCCTTTATCCTTCTTCCCAGAGCCACATAATCTGCAGTGACTTGCTCAAGGTCATTCTTGGCAGTATCATTGGTGCCCACATGGAGAAGTAGGAAGGGGTAGTGGTCTGAGGGCTTGATCAGTCTTGGCGGACAGTCCATCACATCCTGAATTCTAGCTCCAGGCAAGCAGCATACTTCTCGAGTTTCTTGATCTGGATAGAAGATGGATGACTCTGACCCCCTTTAGGAGGGAGTCCCCGACCACCACTACCTATCTCCTCCTCTTGGGAGTGGTGCCCATGGAACCCCCATCGCTAGGACAATGCATCCCATGCCTTCCAGCTGATGGGGTCTCCTTCTGATCTCTTCCCTCAAATGACTCTTCCAAACCATTCTCTGCCGTAGTACCTGTGCAGAGAGCCTGAAAACAGTTTCTTACCTCTGTCTACATTGGGGTACATGGGTTCTCCTTTCTTCTGGAGGTCACATGCTGCCAATTTTTTTCCCCGTTCTGCACTGCCCTCTCTGATTCTTCTGCATGCTGTGCCTGCAGTACCAAATGCTGACTTCTATCCAGACAGTCTTCATTTTCTCTGATGCAACGCAGGGTTGATACTTGGGTCTCTAGCCCTTTGCCCTTCTTTTCCAATAAGGAGACCAGCTGGCACTTCATATAGACGAAGTCACTTCTATTCTCTGGGAGAAAGACAAACCTGGCACAACAGCTGATTGCTCACTATCCATATTGCCATATTGTCTTCCTTCTCAGAGCCTCTTGAGATGTTATATTTACTGCTCAGGGAAGCCTGAAAGGCAAAAACTCTGTGGGAACTTGCCACAGGTGAACTCCCAGGCAAACTCCCTCTGTTGCCTTCAATTTTAATTTTAAGCATGAGCATATTCCCATTGAAATTAATGGGATCCATGTTCTTAAAGTTATGCATACTCTTAAGTGTTTTACTTGTGAGATTTCTTCATTTCTGGAGGGGATTGTTTAGTTGTCTAAGCATTATGTTAGTCTGGCAGGAAACTCAACTCTGAATCCTGGGTAGAGCTGATTGAACTTTCTTCCCTCTTCCAAAGTGAACAACTCAAGTACCATGCAGTTTATAGTGTACAGAATATTATTAGACAGAAGGAAAACACAGGAAAGAGATGGGAGGAATAAAATAAGGGTTGGAAACTGACCCAGTAAGGTGGGAGAGGAGGAACCTTAGTGTCACACCTCATGTTTTTCTTAGGACACAAGCATGGAGCTGGTGGTATTGTCTGATTCCTTCTTCTCATCTGGTCAGTTCATAACATCTTCCAAGATAAGGAAAGTGAAGGCCCAGCAGTGTGAGGGTGAAAAATCTTGGTGCCAGCAGGTGTTAATGGTCATGTTGTGGATGGTGATTACAGTAAGGATGGTGCTGCACAGAAGCTCCCTGCCATGCTGTGTAAATCATGAAGTTGGGCTCAAGAAAAGATGTCCAAAAAGGTGGCAAGCTTTCTGATCATCTAGGCCTGCACACTTCTTCCTATTCAAAGCAGAGTCTGGTCTTTTGCTATGAGAATTTTGTAACCTCATCAGAAGCTTTGAAAGCATCTATCAATAATGAGGACTTCAATAGCTCAGACATAGGTGAGAGGTTTTACGCAGAAGTGGGTGGGTGAGATTCTGTGGCCTGCGTTGTGCAGGAGGTCGGACTAGATGATCATAATGGTCCCTTCTGACCTTAGTATCTATGAGTAATGTTCTGTCTCTTTGATGCCATTTGTGTTCTTTCTTTATAACCCACTCTTATTTTCTTTGAATGTATTCATTACTCATAAGTACTAACTAAACAGTTTGGATGAAGAAAATCTCATCCTATGGGTAGTCTGCAAACTGTGGGTCACTTTGACTATTCATTAATTGTTTGTGTTGGATGATTGGCCACTTAAGTCATATGGTATTGTTCACATTCCCTGATTGGGTGACTGAAATACTTAATAGTAAATAAATAAATAGTTTTTCACTCTTTGGACACAAATATTTGTGCTTAAATTTATGGAACTTTTGGGGCTTGTGAATACTTCCACAAATACTTGTCATTTGTCCCAGTTCTAGAGAATGATAAATAATCTGACTCATGAATCACAGCCTACCACAGCTATTATCTGTTTAATTACTGGATCAGCTCCCATGTGTATCGATTTTGATGTGCTTTGGGATCGTTTGTGATGATAGGTGCTATATCAATGTAAAGTAACTGTATTACTGGTTCTGTTTTAGAAAGTGAGTCCCAGCTTGTATTAGCCTGTTATGGAATGGAAGGGTGTTAGAATCTAGACTCTTTGCAAACTGGTTTCTTCTCTTCAGAGCAGCTATTTTAAGTTGTTTGTCTGTCAACACTCAAAACTGGAAAATACATTGGTGCTGTATGAATAAAGAGAGAATGCCAGTGACATGGTTTGTATAACATCACAAGGTCCATCAGTTGGGCATTAACTGATTATCAGCTGGGATCAGGAAGAAATGATGCTCCCTCCCATGTTTTAGAATTGTCCAGTTAGATGCATTATGGGACATTTTATAACTTCCTCAGAAGTATTCACCCCTAGACACTTCATGAGACATGATAGCAGATGGTCTGTTCCATCATGGAAACTCCTGTATCCCAAGCTTTTTGGTTCATTTTGGTTTTTTGGTGTTCAAATAATGCTCCATCCTTGATACATTTGACATGGCTCACAAACTCTTTATATCCTACTGCGGCTGCTTCCCCTTTCTCTTTCCCACATTTTCTCCTTCTTTGAGGGTGACTCTATTTCCCTTTTCTCTCCAAATATCTTTCAGCTGCCATTCCCCTGGATCCTTCTCCTTCTCCTTCTCAGACTTTGGTGCCTGCTTCTCCCCGTTCCTCCTCCCCTCCACTCTGAACTGGGGTAAATTTTGCTTCTACCAGCATGATCCCTCTACATCCAGAGGCTTTCTTTCATCACCTCATTTGGACTCCAATATTAGACCAATCCCTGTATTCACTGACAGAGTTACACGCTGGTTGTAGTGTTTACCTTGAACTGTTTCGTGTTTGACTTTTCCATCTCTGAACTGCTTCTTTCTGCCAACTTTCTTGTCACAACCTCAGTGACTCATTTGATGCCTCTCAGTTTCTCTGTTTACCTGCAGGCCTTTGACAAATCCTTCCACTTCTTTTTATACAATATCCACAATGTTGACTGCATCCTCCCTAACAGCGAAGACTATAGTCTGTATCCTTATTTCCTAGTTTGACTACAGCAACCTCCCAATTTCCTGCCCTCTCATCTACACTTCAGCCTATATTCTCTTTCCATTCTGGCCATGTCTCCCACCTACCTTTCTCTTGTATTTCTGCCCTCTCTGCATTAAGTCCATTCTTCACCTCCTCACTTTCAAAGCTCTACATTATTAGGCTCCTGCCTATATCTGTTCTTAACTTCTATATCTTTTGGCTGCTCCATCTGTTTCCCCTAGCCACTCCCAGATTTGTCTATTCTTTCATGTTCTCTAGGGTGACCATACCTCCCATTTTGGCCGGGACAGTCCCCTTTTTAAGCCCTGTCCTAGGCATCCCAGTTTTGGGGGGAAAAACTGGCATTTGTCCCAGTTGTCCAGTTTTGCCCCAAAAAAGTGGGGCATGCCCACCTACTGGAGCACAGAGGAAAGTTGTGTGGATGGATAGTGAGTGGCTCGGGTGAGCAGCTTGTGCCAGCCCTGCACGCGGGAGGGATTTCAGGTGAGTGGCTCGGGCCAGCCCCACGCATGACATGGGACTTAGGTGAGCCCTGCACAGTCTCCCATTTTCCCTTTGGGAAATATGGTCACCCTAATGTTATCCCATACATTTGGAGCAGCCCTAGCCAGTATGCCAAGTCTTTCTCTGAGCAGAGGCCGGCTTCCCTTTGCTCTTACAAAGCCCTCCTGAAATCCTATCTGTTCAGTGTAGCATTCCATCGGGAATGACCACGTGCTACTCTATGTTTGTTCTGAACTTATTTCTCTGTATTGTACCTGCTCATGCTTCTGGACAGTAAACCCTTTGGGTGAGGAATTCCACTCTGCCTGGCTCTCTGTCTCTATTGTGAAATCCTTTGTATATTTACAGAACTCTATAAATGACAGAAATGCTGGTAAAGATCTCAGATAGAGGAGGAGATCATCCCAGGAAGAGGGTGAATAAAGTAGCTGTTCTCTGAGTGTTGATTCAGACTGAAATGATTAGGTTGTTGGTATGAGGCATGTTAAAAAAATGCACTGTGAATGCATTTGAAACACCTCTGTTTGCCAGTGTGAGTGAGTGCACTTGCCGAGACAGGTTGGTCCAGGATTTCATGGTGTTTTTCTAAGAATTGAGGGCTTGCCTGCTGTGCACCTGGAATACTGCCAGCAATGGATCAGAGTGTCATGAAAGTTTAATCTGCTATTCTCTGCCTCCTTCACACTTCCCCCTCACGTCCAACTATTTTTTGAATGTCTCATAATCTAGTATTCGTGGAAATACTAGAACAAAGATTACAGATATCTGAAATTTCAGCGAAGAATAAAGTCTGTCAATAAATTTTACCTGGAAAAAATGCTTTTAAAAAAAGAAAAAGATAAGGAATAATCTTTGTTTTAATCCAGCATTGCACAAATTAATTGGCTGCTGTGAAGCATAGTTATTTGGCATGATGTATTTATCTGGAAGCTGTCTCCAGGTACAATACAAAGCAGATCAAGCCTTTTCTTGTTTCTGGGAGTTTCCTGTGCTTCCATGGAGTTGCATTAAGCAGTTAGAATGCTGCGGTCAGCGGCAAGTTTGGGTCCAGCCAATGAGATGGATTGGAGGTGAACTAATCAGGGGTAAGGGGAAAGGGAGAGGGCTCTGGAAAGAAGGCATAGTTGGGGCTGAATATGAAAAATTCAACAGTCTTGGATGAACTTCAGAAATTTCAGAGGAGACTCACAACCCCTCACCTACCTCCAAAAATCTGGATTATATACATTTTATCGTTCAAACTTGAGGGTTACACTTTAAACCCTTCCCTTTCACTCCAAAATAATAGTGACCCTTGCCTGGTTCTGTTTCCACTTACTTGGATACCCTTTCATCCCGTACCTCTAGGATGACCCACTTCCATGAGAGAAAACACCCATCCAGTGACTGAGTTTTCTTCCCTGCACCTAGGCTGTAGGGTACTTTATAGGGTCTAAGGAAGAGAAGATGGTCATAGAAAGAAGTGAGAGAGAGAGACAAGAAAATGGATCTGGTCGGAGAGCCCCACTACCAGTTGCGGAAGGTGTCAGTGATGGGTATGAGACAGGAAGGGATTGATAAATGGGTGGGACATCAGCTTTCTGTTTGAGAAGGTGTCTGAGCTTCTGGTGCCAGGATCAGTTAAATTTGGGGTAGGAAGTAGACTTAGGACACGTTTTCATAGCACTTCCATTATTTTCCAAACCAAAGAACCTCCTGTGCAATGCAATTGGGACTAGTGGTTAGAGCAAGGACTGGCAGTCATTCCCAGTCCTACCTCTGATTCTGTGCCATTTTAGACCCATCATTCCAACTCTCTGGACCTGTTTCTCCATCTGCAAAATGGGCTACAATAATAATGTTACTTTATTATGGTGTTCATGGACTTTAGTTCTTTGAAAAACGCTTTGAGCTTCAAACTATTTTGTAGGCATTCCTATACTCCCAAAAAGCTTACTGCAGTGACTTGAGAATGTTGCCCCTTTGGCTGGAGTGGTTAGCCTGTTTTTGGTGCCTTGCTGAGTTGTTTCTCTGAGGAAGAGAAATTAATGGTGGAGTTAGGTATGTCTTTGGAGTAATCCTCTTTCATTACAAAGAATGTACACACATTCCTGCTTCCCCAAACACAGTATGAACAAACAAAAACAAGCAGATTCCTTGCTCACCATTTCCAAGCCTGAGTCTCCAGCAAATCCTGTACCTCAGGGAGCCATATCTCCCTCAGGGCCATCCTCACAACTGCTTCTCACTGTCTGCTGGCTTTCTGGTTGCTTTCTGCTCTCTCACGCAGAGCTGTTACCAATGAATCTCTCCTTCCAGCCAGTTCTAGATAAACCCCTCAGCTCACATATCGTGGGGTATGTCTACACTACAAAATTTGGTTGATGTAAATTACATTGGCATACAGTTACCTACTTTTGTGTATTGCTTGGGCACGCACATACTTAGTTGCTTGTGTCTGAGCTGTGTGTCCTCACCACAAGTGGTTGCGTTGATGGAAAATGCAGTGCACCACAGGTAGATATTCCAGTGTGCTCCATACCACTGTCCAACACAATGCCTTGTGGGAACATTTTTGCAGTGTTTTATGGGATACCAGCAGTTTGTCTAGGGATGTCTGGAAACTAGGGTCAAGTTCTCACAATGGCACTTTCTCTGTACCATAATTTTTGTGCTATTTTTAAAACTCCCACAGTCCTGTGCACCACTTTTAGGTCTTAGACATCTCTCTGGCAGAAGCAAGGATGCTGCAGAGTTCAATGCATTTCTAAGGACTTTTGCTAATGAGTCTACTGTAATGGGGGAAATTCAGTGAGGACTACTACAACTGGTTTTGTGAAGAGGAAGAGAAGATGTTTGATGACAATCACTGGATGCTGATGGACATAGTGAATAAAAATGTCAGGTGGCTGCTGGCATTCATGGAGCAGTTCCACATGGTGGACTGGTGCTTCTGCACCTGAGAAATGAGCACTGATGGGTGGCATTGCATTGTAAGGCAGATTTGGGATGACAAGAAGTGGCCGCAGAACTTTTGGATGCGAAAGGTTGTATTTCTTTATCTGTGTGCCAAACTTGCCCCAGCCTTCCAGCTCAGGGACACCAGAATGACAGCTGCATTGACAGAGAAGAAGTGAGTGCCAATCATGCTCTGGAAGCTTGCAATGCCAGGTTGCTATTGGTGAGTGGCCAATCAGTTTGGAGCTGGAAAATCTACAGTAGGAACTGTTGTCATGCAAGTGTGCCAGGCCATTAAGCATATCCTGCTGCACACTCTTAGCAATGTGCAGGAAATAGTAGATGGATCTGAAGCAATGGGGTTCCTGAATTGTGGTGGGGTGATAGGTCACACATCTCTATTCTGGAACCACCCCACCATGCCAGTGAGTACGTAAAGAGAAATGGGACTTTCCCATGGTTATGCAAATACTGGTGGCTCCCAGGAATGCTTCACTGACATCAGGTGCGTGATGCTCAAATCTTAAGAACACAGGACTGTTTGGAAAGCTGAAAGTGGGGACATTCTTTCCCAATTGGCAGATTAACATTGGTGATGTTGAAATGCCAGTAGTGATTCTGGGGCTCCCAGCCTACGCCTTGCTCTTCTGGCTCATGAAGCCAAAAATCAGCCACTTCAACAGCACTAAGGAAAGATTCAGCGACTGGCTCAGCAGGTGCAGAATGACTATTAAATGTGCTTTTGGTAGATTAAAAGGTTGCTGGCAATGTTTACTGACTAGATTGGATCTCAGTGAGGCAGACATTCCCATAATAATAGTTGCATGTTGTGTACTACATAATATCACTGAGGCAAAGAGGGAAAGGCTACTGACGGGGTGGAGGGATGAGGTGGACTGGCCATCTGATGAATTTGAAAAGCCAGACACAAGGGCTATTAGAAAAGCCAACTGTGGAGGCATTGGGCTGATGGAGGCCTTAAAAGAACATTTTAACAGTCAGCCATAGTAGTGTTGTATGATTCTTTTATGAACTAGTGTGCCTTTGTGTGTACAGTGTTTAAATATGGGTGGGTTACTGACTCCTGCTATTAATTTTGCAATGTTTCATTTATGCTTGCTGTAAAAAATATATGCTGAGTTTCAGAAAATAGAACTTTATCGTGTGCAAAGAAACAGGAAACTAAGTTAAAATGCAAATACCCAAGATACACAAGTTAAAAACATTTTAGCAGTCACCCTCTTATCCAAATTTTAACAATAACATATATGTTTACATATTAAAAACATTACAGTGTTTCATTCCAATTGCAAAACATGTAGTGCACTGTGCTTGGTGGCTGATCCTCTGACTAGCACAGGTCGGTGAAGGTGTAGCCATTGTTCTCCTTCTTCTCCTCTGGTGTGCAGTGGTAGGGGTAAGTGTTCATGCCATGCTGCCACCTGTTGTGTTGGAGTAGGGGAGTTAGGGAGCAGTGGCCACTGAGTTTTCTGTGGATTGGAAAGGCTGCTGTGTCCAGGTCTTTGGGCGCATGGGTCAGTAATGTTCTCCAACATCTGCATTTGTTGCCTGAGCAAAGCCCTTACGTCCTGGTGCACTTACTGCTGCACATGTCTGTCCCTTTGCCTCTCCTGCAGCAACCACTCTCTCCAGGGCCAGCCTTAGGGAAAATGGCACCCTGGGCAAACTTGTATTTTGGCGCCCTCTTTCCCCCACCATCACTCCGGCCCCCATGGGCTCCCTGGGCTTCTCCACCCCCATCACTTCTGGGCCCCACTGCCTCCCACAGTGTTTAATTTGTATTGAAAGAGATGCCAGAGCTCAGCCCTGGCACAAATTAAACACTGGCAGGGCGGCCTGAAACTGGCAGGTGCTGACCGGGCACCCAGCTCTGAAGGCAACACCACTGCCAGCAGCAGCAGTGCAAAAGTAAGAGTGGCCTGGTATATGGTGTATTGCCACCCTTCTGCGCTGCTGCTGTGGCTTGTGGTGCCTGATGCTTGGCATGTGGCTCAAGGCGGGCTTCGCGCTGTCACATGGCGAGTGCATCTTGCCACAGACCATGGCCCTCCTGCAGACCTCTGGCCATGCCTGGCTCACCCAGAGTGCCATTTCAGACAGGTAGGGGTGGGGGAGGAAACTTTAGCCATGATTCCAGGGACTACTTAGGCACCTGAAAACTTAGGAATTAGCTGACAGGAGCACTGTATCTAATTGTTATATGAAGAAAGAAAAAAATGTGCCAACTGCAATTAACACCACGTTTAAAGTTTATATGTAAATTTAGAACAATTAGGAGATAATACAGCAATATATTCCCCATCCCAACCCTTGAGGTATTAGTTCTGGAGCTTTAACACAGATATCACAAACACACTTTTGATACTTTGTACACTATCTTTAGTAGAGATAAATAAAAGTTAATAAAACCTGCTTGCTTTCTCTAACAGACACACTATGTGTTACTGCCATTATCTACTCTATTTTAGTCAATTGTTTTTTTTTTTTTACTAAAAACATAATTTTAACATATGTGATTAAGGTTTTTCCTCTTTCATTAAGAAAGGGAATTTATTTTTCTAATTATTTTGGCATTTATGTTTACCGATCACAATCATGTATGTGACTCACTAACATTTGACTCCATCATTGCTATTGGTATCATAGTTCATGCAAATTTTAAGTTATTTTACAGATATTACTAAAAATACAATCTGAAAATAAGCGACCTTCATCTGCCCAGTGTCTAAAGTTATGTGTTTAGTTAATGGTTTTTAATCTGGCACTGCTAAGGTTAGGACAAGCTAAAGTTACATTCTAGGAGGATACTATTATTTGATTGTACCACTTTAAATAATGAATGACAAAGCACAAAATGATAATAAAAGTAATAATGATAATTACTCCAGCCAGGACATGTTAGGCATTTTAGAACTCACTACTCAAAGAATTAAATGTAAGCATAAGAGAGAAAATTATGAAATGTACAGACCAGTCAAGAACCTAAAATAACAGCCCTTTGAAAGAATAAACATGCAGAGAATATATGTGCATTGCAGGAAGTATCAAGAAGTAACAACAATGATAATACAAGTATGTGTTGGGCGGTGAGTGTGAAAGACACAGTGTGTGTGTGTGTGTGTGTGAGACAGAGAGACACTGTGTGTGTGTGTGTGTGTGTTTGTGTGAGTGAGAGAGAGAGAGAGAGAGAGAGAGACTTGCTGACCCTTTAAGTAGATCAGCACTCACCAGTCTGAAGCTTGGTTGTTCAGACACATTAGCAGCTGTCAGCAAGCTCTGTCCCATGTCCCAGTCTTCAGCCCGGTCGTGTCCCCCCAGCCCCAGCTCTAGCTCTGTGAAGATGGGGTACAGGGACAGGGGAGGCAGGGACAGGGAGACATCCTGACATCAGCATGTCCCCCCTCACTCTGCACAGCAAGCAGAAGTCTCCTAGGAGCAGCTGGCCAGCAAGGCAGAGGGCAAGAGCAGCGTGGCAATGCGGGGAAGGGCACTTGAAGTGCACAGCACTTGATAAACAGCTAGGTGGCCATACAGCTTAGAGGGTACTTAGCTCCTGGCTTGCCACATGGTTTCAATCTCCCTCCTATCCCCTCTCCCCCATTGTTGTGTACTGCAGGGGTCTCCATGTCAGACTCTCACAAGTGTACACACTCACATTTGGGGTACTGTTGGGGTCCCCGCCAAGTGTGGCATGCAGGTCTGAGGAATGGTCCAAGATTTGTTGTTTCCTCCCTTCCCTTCTGATATGCCTGCCAAAGTTCCTTTGCTTTCACACTGCCTTGCTGCTCATCCGTCTCATGCCCCAGCTTTAGCATCCCCAGTGCAATCTGCACGAAGATCTCTCTATGTCTTCAGCAGCTCCTTAGCTGCGCTTGCTCAGCCTCTTATCCTTGAGACTGAGATCCATGACTTCTTTCCTGCTCCGGGCAGGAGCACATCTCTTAGCTCTCTGTATGCTTGGAGCCAGCATGGTCGGATGCTTGCAAAGATGAGCTAGTTGATGTGCGCACCAACTTGGGCAATCAGGAAAAGGCATTTCAAAAGCACAATGGAGGTTTTAAAAGGGGAGGGTGGGTTTCCAGTGTCTGTGGTCCTTGGGAAGTGGACTTCAAAATTGTGACTGGAGTGACCACTGTCACGGGGACATGAGCATTTTGGGACAGCAGTTGGAGGACTGTTGGGGTTGACACAGATAATGCAGTGTCTACACTTGCACTTAAATGACTTAAGAAGATCTACTGCAGCTCTCTATCCTTTGGGAGATGTGGTACAATTGTGTTGATGTAATGGGCTGCTTAATCTTTCCTTGTTTGCTGTATAGGATGTTGATCAGGTGATTCTGCAGTTTCTTTGAGAGTGTTACAGGTGAGGACCTAATGCCCCTACTCTACTTGCACTACATTGATGACATCTTCATCATCTGGATCCATGGAAAAGAAGCCCTTGAGGAATTCCACCATGATTTCAACAATTTCCATCCCACCATCAACCTCAGCCTGTACCAGTCCACAGAAGAGATCCACTCTCAAAGAAACTGCGGAACCAATTGATCAACACCCTATACAGCAAACAGGGAAAGATTAAGAATGAGCTCTCAAAACTCGATACTCTCATAAAAAACCAACCTTCCACACAAACTTCCTCATGGCTGGACTTTACAAAAACTAGACAAGCCATTTACAACACACACTTTGCTTCTCTACAAAGGAAAAAGGACACTAAACTATCAAAACAACTACATGCCACAAGGGGCCACAACAGTGGTTCCCTTAACCCACCCAGCAATATTGTTAATCTATCCAGCTATACTCTTAGCCCAGAAGAATATGTCCTACCTCAGGGCCTCTCCTTCTGCCCCTCCACCCCCACGAACATGATACAGTTCTGTGGTGACCTAGAATCCTATTTTCGACATCTCCAACTCAAGGAATATTTCCAACACACCTCTGAACAGCATACTAACCCACAGAGACCTTCCTGCCAACACTACAAAAAGAAGGATTCTGGATGGACTCCTCCTGAAGGTCGAAACAACAGATTGGACTTCTACATAGAGTGCTTCCACTGATGTACACGGGCTGCAATTGTGGAAAAGCAATATCACTTGCCCCATAACCTCAGCCGTGCAGAACACAATGCCAACCACAGCCTCAGAAACAACTCTGACGTCATAATCAAAAAGGCTGACAAAGGACGTGCTGTCGTCATCATGAATAGGTTGGAATATGAACAAGAGGCTGCTCGGCAGCTCTCCAACACCACTTTCTACAAGCCATTACCCTCTGATCCCACTGAGGGTTACCAAAAGAAACTACACCATCTGCTCAAGAAACTCCCTGAAAAAGCACAAGAACAAATCCGCACAGACACACCCCTGGAACCCCGACCAGGGGTATTCTATCTGCTACCCAAGATTCATAAACCTGGAAAACCTGGATGCCCCATCATCTCAGGCATTGGCACCCTAACAGCAGGATTGTCTGGCTATGTAGACTCTCTCCTCAGGCCCTACACTCCCAGCACTCCCAGCTATCTTCAAGACACCACTGACTTCCTGAGGAAACTACAGTCCATCGGTGATCTTCCTGAAAACACCATCCTAGCCACTATGGATGTAGAAGCCCTCTACACCAACATTCCACACAAAGATGGACTACAAGCCGTCAGGAACAATATCCCCGATAATGTCACGGCAAACCTGGTGGCTGAACTTTGTGACTTTGTCCTTACCCATAACTATTTCACATTTGGGGACAATGTATACCTTCAAATCAGTGGCACTGCTATGGGTACCCGCGTGGCCCCACAGTATGCCAACATTTTTATGGCTGACTTAGAACAACGCTTCGTCAGCTCTCATCCCCTAATGCCCCTACTCTACTTGTGCTACATTGATGACATCTTCATGGACCCATGGAAAAGAAGCCCTTGAGGATTTCCACCATGATTTCAACAATTTCCATCCCACCATCAACCTCATCCTGGACCAGTCCACACAAGAGATACGCTTCCTGGACACTACTGTGCTAATAAGCGATGGTCACATAAACACCACCCTATACTGCAAACCTACTGACCTCTATACCTACCTACATGCCTCCAGCTTTCATCCAGACCGCACCACACGATCCGTTGTCTACAGCCAAGCTCTACGATACAACTGCATTTGCTCCAACCCCTCAGACAGAGACAAACACCTACAAGATCTCTATCAAGCGTTCTTACAACTACAATACCCACCTGCTGAAGTGAAGAAACAGATTGACAGAGCCAGAAGAGTATCCAGAAGTTACCTACTACAGGACAGGCCCAACAAAGAAAATAACAGAACGCCACTAGCCATCACCTTCAGCCCCCAACTAAAACCTCTCCAGCACATCATCAAGGATCTACAACCTATCCTGAAGAATGACCCATCACTCTCACAGATCTTGGGAGACAGGTCAGTCCTTGCTTACAGACAGCCCCCCAACCTGAAGCAAATACTCACCAGCAATCACATGCCACACAACAAAAACACTAACCCAAGAACCTATCCTTGCAACAAAGCCCGTTGCCAACTCTGTCCACATATCTATTCAGGGGACACCATCATAGGGCCTAATCACATCAGCCACACTATCAGAGGCTCATTCACCTGCGCATCTACCAATGTGATATATGCCATCATGTGCCAGCAATGCCCCTCTGCCATGTACACTGGTCAGACCGGACAGTCTCTACGTAAAAGAATAAATGGACACAAATCAGACGTCAAGAATTATAACATTCAAAAACCAGTTGGAGAACACTTCAATCTCTTTGGTCACTCGATTACAGACCTAAAAGTTGCAATATTACAACAAAAAAACTTCAAAAACATACTCCAACGAGCAATTGCTGAATTGGAATTAAATTGCAAACTGGATACAATTAACTTAGGCTTGAATAAAGACTGGGAGTGGATGTGTCATTACACAAAATAAAACTATTTCCCCATGTTTATTCATCCCCCCACTGTTCCTCACACGTTCTTGTCAACTGCTGGAAATGGCCCACCTTGATTATCACTACAAATGGTTGTTTTGTTTTGTTTTTTCTCTCCTGTTGGCAATAGCTCACCTTAACTGATCACTCTCATTACAGTGTGTATGGCAACACCCATTGTTTCATGTTCTCTGTGTATGTACAGTATATCTTCCTACTGTATTTTCCACTGCATGCATCCGATGAAGTGGGTTTTAGCCCACAAAAGTTTATGCTCAAATAAATGTGTTAGTCTCTAAGGTGCCACAAGGACTCCTGTTCTAAATGTGTATGTCATTGCTTTTTCCCTTGAACCTGTGTGTATGGGGGTGGGGGGGATGTGAGAAAATCTGGATTTGTGCAGGAAATAGCCCAACTTGATTGTCATGCACATTGTGTAAAGAGTTGTCACTTTGGATGGGCTATCACCAGCAGGAGAGTGAATTTGTGTGGGGGGGTGGAGGGTGAGAAAACCTGGATTTGTGCTGGAAATGGCCCACCTGATGATCACTTTAGATAAGCTATTACCAGCAGGACAGTGGGGTGGGAAGAGGTATTGGTTCATATTCTCTCTGTATATATAAAGTCTGCTGCAGTTTCCACGATATGCATCTGATGAAGTGAGCTGTAGCTCACAAAAGCTTATGCTCTAATAAATTGGTTAGTCTCTAAGGTGCCACAAGTACTCCTTTTCTTTTTGAAAGAAAAGTGCTTCACATTCCCATCAGCTTTAACCAGGCCTGTGATTGTCTACAGATCAAAGTCCTGCTTAGCACATTCCAGCACAACAGACATGCTCACTGACTGTCTCTGTCACCATTGTGGAACAGCTGGATTGTTAGAGAAAGACCATGCAAGTCCAGGAGGGGAAAAGGTGACAGTGTGCACGTGGATACAAATACGGCAGAGTCGTGGTCTAATGCCAACAAATGACTTTTTCATCAGCTCAAACACTGATGCAATTTTCAGCTCAAGGAACAGACTGAAAACAGTCTGTGTGCACTTACAGCTGGCACTGAAGGTACTCCAGAGTGGGTTGGATTGATGCAATTTAACTAATGAACTGGAGTCAGATTTGACAGCATCATGCAGCTAATGATCTGTGAATCAAATGAAAGTGCCTGAGTAAGGGAAAAATAAAACCAGCTTATCATTTGTTAGCTTTTAATGTATGTTAGTGGTAACTCCGCTGCCCTAGCTAGTAGAAACACCCTTAGATTTTCTCATAGATAGGGTGACCATATTTTCCCAAAGGGAAAATGGGATACCGCAAGGGGCTAGCCCAAGGGGGTTCCCCCTCACCCCCTGGTGAGAACCCCCACCCCTCCAAAGCCCTCCCTGCATCCTGCCTGCGGGGCTGGCCCAAGGCTCCGCTTCATCCCCCATGTGTGAGGTTGACACGATCCCCATCCACGCCCCCACAGGGCCCGCCTGAGCCCTTCCTCCCGCACAGGGCTGGTGTTGCTGCTCGTCCCCCCTCCACACGTTCCTCTGCGCCCTGCTAAGGATTACACACACACCCCTTTTTATCTTTGCAACTAGCAAATGGGACAAATGCCCAGTTTTGCCAAAAAAGTCAGGACAGCCAGGACAGAGCTTAAAAAGGGACTGTCCCAGCCAAAAGGGGACGTATGGTCACTACTCATAGAAATATGATACAGTTTATAGCAGAATAATTAAGGCAGGGCTGTGAGTAACAGTGCTAGTGGAATTGTGCAGACAAACTACCTTTTGGGTGGAGTTTGTGGAGAACTTTTCTTAGGTATGGACTTGGCAGTGAATCAGAGATGCCTTAATAGCACAACATCTGAGATCCTTACTCATTTTTCACTCAGAATGTTAATGACAGTTTTCACAGTAAGGACTGAGAATGGGAGAAGTGAATTACTGAAATGTGCAAGATTATATGAGATATTTAAAACTGGACTGAACCAAATTCTGGAGGATAAACTGAAAGGAGCAGTTCTAGACTAGATGTGCTCTGATACAACTTATTTATTTTCAACTCTGATGATTCCATGAAGATACAAAATATGCCCATTCTGTAAGGGAAGCCATAATTACATATTAATTATGCGTACAATACATGTGACAAAGAGATGGGCCTGAACCATGAAGTTCTGATCTTGATACAAACTTTCCTCAACTTTCTCCAAAGTTCAGGGATATGCCTGTCTATTTTTCTTTGGACTGATATAGTCTCCATCACTGCTGTGTATGAGTGCCTAACAGACATTAAGGAATCATCACAATACCCCTGTGTAGCAGGAAAGTATTACTTCCCAATTTGGGGTACTGTTGTGGTCCCTGCCAATAGGTCCATCAATGGCTATTAGCTAGGATGGGCAGGGATGGTGTCCCTAGCCTCTGTTTGCCAGAAGCTGGGAATGGGTGACAGGAGATGGATCACTTGATGATTACCTGTTCTGTTCATTCCCTCTGGGGTACCTGGCCTTGGCCACTGTCAGAAGACGAGATACTGGGCTGGATGGACCTTTGGTCTGATCCAGTAGGAACATTCTTATGTTCTTATTTCGTGGAATTGGGACAAAGAAAGATTCGGTGAAGTGATTTGCCCGGGGTCATACAAAAAGTAGGTGGCAGAACCAAGAATTGAACACAAGTTTCCAGAATCCCAGGCCAGTGCTGAAACCACAATTTCTTTTTTCTATATGCATGTGGAATACAGGAAGGTGGGGCTGTGAAGTAAACATTTTATTGAAAGCAGTCTGGGATGTTTGATGAAACCATGAGTAAGTACATGGAATTATGTAGCATTATAGGAGCACTTCTAGGTGGGGGAGTAGCCCTGTATATAAGGGAGCAGTATGACTGCTCAGAGCTCCGGTATGAAACTGCAGAAAAACCTGAGTGTCTCTGGATTAAGTTTAGAAGTGTGTGCAACAAGAGTGATGTAGTGGTGGGAGTCTGCTATAGACCACCGGACCAGGGGGATGAGGTAGATGAGGCTTTCTTCCGGCAGCTCACGGAAGCTACTAGATCGCATGCCCTGATTCTCATGGGTGACTTTAATTTTCCTGATATCTGCTGGGAGAGCAATACAGCAGCGCATAGACAATCCAGGAAGTTTTTGGAAAGCGTAGGGGACAATTTCCTGGCGCAAGTGCTAGAGGAGCCAACTAGGGGGGGCGCTTTTCTTGACCTGCTGCTCACAAACCGGGTAGAATTAGTGGGGGACGCAAAAGTGGATGGGAATCTGGGAGGCAGTGACCATGAGTTGGTTGAGTTCAGGATCCTGACGCAGGGAAGAAAGGTAAGCAGCAGGATACGGACCCTGGACTTCAGGAAAGCAGACTTCGACTCCCTCAGGGAACAGATGGCCAGGATCCCCTGGGGGACTAACTTGAAGGGGAAAGGAGTCCAGGACAGCTGGCTGTATTTCAAGGAATCCCTGTTGAGGTTACAGGGACAAACCATCCCGATGAGTCGAAAGAATAGTAAATATGGCAGGCGACCAGCTTGGCTTAATGGTGAAATCCTAGCGGATCTTAAACATAAAAAAGAAGCTTACAAGAAGTGGAAGGTTGGACATATGACCAGGGAAGAGTATAAAAATATTGCTCGGGCATGTAGGAATGTTATCAGGAGGGCCAAATCGCACCTGGAGCTGCAGCTAACCAGAGATGTCAAGAGTAACAAGAAGGGTTTCTTCAGGTATGTTGGCAACAAGAAGAAAGCCAAGGAATGTGTGGGCCCCTTACTGAATGAGGGAGGCAACCTAGTGACAGAGGATGTGGAAAAAGCTAATGTACTAAATGCTTTTTTTGCCTCTGTTTTCACTAACAAGGTCAGCTCCCAGACTGCTGCGCTGGGCATCACAAAATGGGGAAGAGATGGCCAGCCCTCTGTGGAGATAGAGGTGGTTAGGGACTATTTAGAAAAGCTGGACGTGCACAAGTCCATGGGGCCGGACGAGTTGCATCCGAGAGTGCTGAAGGAATTGGCGGCTGTGATTGCAGAGCCATTGGCCATTATCTTTGAAAACTTGTGGCGAACCGGGGAAGTCCCGGATGACTGGAAAAAGGCTAATGTAGTGCCAATCTTTAAAAAAGGGAAGAAGGAGGATCCTGGGAACTACAGGCCAGTCAGCCTCACTTCAGTCCCTGGAAAAATCATGGAGCAGGTCCTCAAAGAATCAATCCTGAAGCACTTGCATGAGAGGAAAGTGATCAGGAACAGTCAGCATGGATTCACCAAGGGAAGGTCATGCCTGACTAATCTAATTGCCTTTTATGATGAGATTACTGGTTCTGTGGATGAAGGGAAAGCAGTGGATATATTGTTTCTTGACTTTAGCAGAGCTTTTGACACGGTCTCCCACAGTATTCTTGTCAGCAAGTTAAGGAAGTATGGGCTGGATGAATGCACTACAAGGTGGGTAGAAAGCTGGCTAGATTGTCGGGCTCAACGGGTAGTGATCAATGGCTCCATATCTAGTTGGCAGCCGGTATCAAGTGGAGTACCCCAAGGGTCGGTCCTGGGGCCGGTTTTGTTCAATATCTTCATAAATGATCTGGAGGATGGTGTGGATTGCACTCTCAGCAAATTTGCGGATGATACTAAACTGGGAGGAGTGGTAGATGCGCTGGAGGGGAGGGATAGGATACAGAAAGACCTAGACAAATTGGAGGATTGGGCCAAAAGAAATCTGATGAGGTTCAATAAGGATAAGTGCAGGGTCCTGCACTTAGGACGGAAGAACCCAATGCACCGCTACAGACTAGGGACCGAATGGCTAGGCAGCAGTTCTGCGGAAAAGGACCTAGGGGTGACAGTGGACGACAAGCTGGATATGAGTCAGCAGTGTGCCCTTGTTGCCAAGAAGGCCAATGGCATTTTGGGATGTATAAGTAGGGGCATAGCTAGCAGATCGAGGGACGTGATCGTTCCCCTCTATTCGACATTGGTGAGGCCTCATCTGGAGTACTGTGTCCAGTTTTGGGCCCCACACTTCAAGAAGGATGTGGATAAATTGGAGAGAGTCCAGCGAAGGGCAACAAAAATGATTAGGGGTCTGGAACACATGACTTATGAGGAGAGGCTGAGGGAGCTGGGATTGTTTAGCCTGCAGAAGAGAAGAATGAGGGGGGATTTGATAGCTGCTTTCAACTACCTGAAAGGGGGTTCCAAAGAGGATGGCTCTAGACTGTTCTCAATGGTAGCAGATGACAGAACGAGGAGTAATGGTCTCAAGTTGCAGTGGGGAAGGTTTAGATTGGATATTAGGAAAAACTTTTTCACTAAGAGGGTGGTGAAACACTGGAATGCGTTACCTAGGGAGGTGGTAGAATCTCCTTCCTTAGAGGTTTTTAAGGTCAGGCTTGACAAAGCCCTGGCTGGGATGATTTAACTGGGAATTGGTCCTGCTTTGAGCAGGGAGTTGGACTAGATGACCTTCTGGGGTCCCTTCCAACCCTGATATTCTATGATTCTATGATTCTATGATTCTTGGACAAGCATACACAAACCCTTACTTTCCTGGAGTTCATTTCAGTATTCTGGTATATCTGGAGATGGGATAGTAGGTAACAGCTCTGGAGTCAAGAGGATAACACCAGTCGTTCCTCTCTCAACAAAGATGGTTGTGATGTCTGTGTGTGTTGACTAAATGCCCAGTGCACACTTCTGTTATATATGAATCTTGCCTGCCTAGCAAATGGTTCCCGGCAATGTCTTTGACTGCTATTAGAGAGACAAGGTGGGTGAGGTAATATCTTTTACTGCAGGGGTTCTCAACCTTTTACTTTCTGAGCTCTGCTCCCCCGCCCCCACATGCTATAAAAACTCCAGGGCCCAGTGGGAGCAGGGGGTGGCTCTGGGCTCTGAATTTCAGCGGCCAGAGCAGGGGACTTGGGGCTCCCAGATTCAGCCATGGGGGGCTTTAGCCCTGCAGGGCTGGGGCTCGGGGCTTCAGCCACGGAGCCAGGGAGAGCCCTTAGTGCTTCAGCTGAGGGGGAGGACTCGGGGCTCTGGACTTCAGCCACCAAATAGGAGGGCTTGGGGCTTTAGCCCTTTGGAACTGGGGGCTTCAGCAATGAGGTAGGAGGGCTCAGGGCTTCTGCCCTGTGTGGCTTGGGGTTTGGGTCTCAGGGCTCCCAGCTTTAGCCCCATGAGGTGGGGGACTCATGGTTTCTGCTCCATGGGGGCACTGAGGCTTGTGGCTCTGGGTTTCAGCCCCGGGGCTCTGGGCTTCAGTCCCACGGGGGCACCAGGACTCTGAGCTTTAGACGCCCGGGGTGCTGGGACTTGGGGCTCCAGGCTTCAGCCCTGAAGCTCTGGGCTTTAGCCCTGCAGGGAGTGCCAGGGTTCAGAACTCCAGGCTTCAGCCTCACGGGGCACAGGGACTTGAACCTTTGGGCTGCAGCTGCAGGGCCCTGCGGACCCCTGAAACTGGCTCATGGCCCCCCAGGGGGCCACAGATCCCTGGTTGAGAACCGCTGTTTTATTGGACCAACTTCTGTTGGTGAGAGAGACAAGCTTTTGAGCTTACACAGAGCTTTTCTTCAGGTCTGGAAAACTTAATCAGAGTGTCACAGTTAAATACAAGGTGGAACAGGTTGTTTAGCATAAATAGTTAACACAAATTTCTCATGACACATAGTTGTCACCTACCACTTCACACTGGAACCCATACAAGATATCATCAAACAACTACAGCCCATACTCGAGAGGGACCCCAACTTAAAAGAAATCTTTCCTAAACCCCCACTTCTGGCATTCAAATAACCCCCCTGGCCCTCCAAGCTCATCATCAGAAGTAAGCTCCCTACAGACCAGGACGCATCAACTCAGAGCGGCACCAGACCCTGCCAAAACAACAGATGCAAAACTTGCAGACATATCTCCACTGCTACAATGATCAACACCCCCACAACACACCTTTCAGGATTCATGGGTTCTACACATGCCTATCACAACATATGGCAGGGATCAGCAATCAGGGTAGGCCCCCTGGTGGGCCGGGCTGGGCTAGTTTGTTTACCTGCCGCGTCCGCAGGTTCGGCCAATCGCAGCTCCCACTGGCCGCGGTTTGCCGCTCCAGGTCAATGGGGGCTGTGGGAAGCAGCGGCCAGCACATCCCTCAGCCCGCGCCACTTCCTGTAGCCCCCATTGGCCTGGAACGGTGAACCGCGGCCAGTGGGAGCTGCGATTGGCTGAACCTGTGGATGCGGCAGGTAAACAAACCGGCCCGGCCCGCCGGGGGCTTACCCTGGCAGGCCGCATACCAAAGGTTGCCGATCCCTGACATATGGTGTATTTCATCCAGTGCACTAAATGCCTCAATAACAACTATGTGGGTGAAACCACACAGTCACTACACTCTTGAATGAATTCACACAGGAAAACGATAAAAAATAAAAACACCCTATCACCTGTGTACGAACACTTTTCACAAAGTGATCGGTCTATATCTGACCTATCAGTCCTCATCCTCAAAGGAAACCTGCAAAACACCTTCAGAAGACGAGCCTGGGAGCTTAAATTCATAACTTTGCTAAACACTAAAAATCATGGACTGAATAGAAACTCTGGATTTATGGCTTATTACAACAATCTGTAACCCACTAACAACCACCCCAGATGCCCTTCCGACCCTGCCCTTCCTCTCCTTTCTATGACTGAAGGGGTGTTAATGGGCCACTTAACCTTGATTGGTGCCTTGGAATATGTCAGGTTTCAGAGTAACAGCTGTGTTAGTCTGTATTCGCAAAAAGAAAAGGAGTACTTCTGGCACCTTAGAGACTAACCAATTTATTTGAATGTGTGTTAACTACTTATGCTAAACTATCCGTTCCACTTTATATTTAGCTGTGACACTCTGAGTACCTTTCCCAGATCTACAAAAACAACAAGGAGTCCAGTGGCACCTTAAAGACTAACAGATTTATTTGGGCATAAACTTTAAGAAGCGGGTTTTTTAGCCACGAAAGCTTATGCCCAAATAAACCTGTTAGTTTTTAAGGTGCCACTGGACTCTCTTGTTGTTTTTGTGGATACAGACTAGCACGGCTACCCCCTGATACTTTCCCAGATCTGAAGAAGAGCTCTGTGTAAGCTGAAAGCTTGTCTCTCTCATGAACAGAAGTTGGTCCAATAAATATTACCTCACCCACCTTGTCTCTCTAATATCCTGGGACTGCCATGGCTACAACAACATTGCATACAGCTATTGTTATTTATTTGTATTGTGGTAGTGCCTAGAGGCCCCCGTCATAGATCAAGGTCACATTGTGTTAGGCACTGTACAAACACATATCAAGAAGATCACAAGATCTTTGTCCAAGATCTCACAGCGAGTCAGGGACAAAGCTGGGAATGGAACCTTCATGAATCGTGACTCTCAGTGCCAGCCTGTAACCAATCTGCAGTACTCCCTCACTTACTGGCTGTGGCATTATCCTGGCACCATTATTTTAACCCTTTACTCCCTCTTCATGCAGCCCAGTTTTTCTACAATGAAAACATATATCAAACACTGTATTTGTCACTCTCTCTATGGGGAAATGGTTAGTCAGTGACTGACAGGCACACCCAGGAGATCTAATCTTACAAGGTCCTGCCAGTGTTGCTGGATTCTTCCATCTTTGGCCTGGTGTGTTTGGCTATAGCAGCTAAAGCACATGCTGATACATCAGTGAGACCTCTTGAAAATCATCCTTTTCTGCGGATGTGTCCGATGTGTTCAATAGTTCCCTTCCCTCACATGTCATTGCTGGAGGTATTTGCGTAACAACAGGATTTTTGCTCCTTAGGCATTCATCAGCTGCTGGCACTTGAAGTCACATTCCTTTCTATAGCACATCACATTTAGTTGCTGTGGATACCATTGTGCTGCCACAAACAGAGGATTAGAACTCACGATAGCCCTTCCTCTCCCTGGACGAGAAGTTCTGCTTCTGAAAGTTGCTTCAGCAGGACAGACAAGTGGACTACCTGCTGTAGGGGCAACACTAGTAATAGTGTTGGTTGATGAATGGTGGGCACTATATTAGACCATTTCAAGTTCTTTCAACCCATCTAACAGTGATGTGAACGTCTTACTTGCTGGATAAAAAAAGTAGGACATATAGTTTGAGACTGTGAAGGAATAGCCTTCTCAAAAGATCTGGGTCTTTCATTAGGTTCCCATCCTCTAATTGTGTAAAAACAGTCTTTCTTACAGTATTTCAGCACTTTGGCTTCTTGTTTTTCCTGTCTGAAAACTAGAAGAGCAAAGGATTGTAGGAAGAGAGGGAAGTGTTTGCTGAACGTCTCACAACCCTGAAAAAGGTCAAAGGTTCCTTCTAATCAGAAGATAAGATTTGGGATCTAGGGAAAAGAAATCTTTATTTCCAAACTGCTTTGCCCATACTTTGTACTGGGATCAAATCCATCCACAGGTGCTGAGTTTTTCTTTGCCCCTTGAGGGCTCAGGTGCTAAGCATCCACCAGCAGCTCCCCCAGTCAGCTTCTCCTCCTCTCCCCAGTGCCTCCCACCTGCCAACATCCCTGCCAATCAGCACCTCCCCCTCCCTCCCAGCGCCTCCCACCTGCCGCAATCAGCTGTTCTGTGGCATGCAGGAGGCACTGGGGGGGAGGGAGAGGAGCAAGGGCGGGGTGTTCCAGGGAGGAGGCAGGACTGGGCGGGAAGAGGCGGGGGGTGGAGTGGGGGTGGGAAGAGGCAGGGCACAGGTGGGGCTTTGGGAGAAGGTGTAGAGTGGGGGCGGGGCCTGGGGGAGAGTGGGGGTTGAGCACATCCCAGCTCATTAGAAAGTCAGCTCCTCTGGCTCTACCCCCACTCTGCCTCGAAGCCCAGCCCTTGCTCTGTCCCCTCTCCCAAACCCCACCCTCACTCCCCAAGGCCCAGCCCTCATCCCGCCTCTTCCCTCCCTGATCAGCTAATTGGGTGCTGTCAAACAGCTGTGGCTGGTGGAGGCTAAGCATCCACTATTTTTTTCTATCGGTGCTCCAGCCCTAGAGCACCCACAAAGTCAAAGCTTATGAATCCATCTAATTGTAGTAAGTCACAGGGTATGTCTACACTGCACAGTTAACCCAGCCTCTTACTGAAGTTTTAAACGCTATCTGTGGAGAAAAACCTCATACCTGCATTTCAAGGTGCTTTAAGCTCAGGTCAGCTTCCTGGATGGGGTTGTGGGTTAGAACCTGGGCTTCACTTTAACTCAGATTAGGACCCACCCATGTTGCAGTGAGGAGACAGGCTAAATCACTTGAGTGCTGATAGTCCTCCAATTCCCCTCCCACAATTCCTACTGAAGGATAGTGAAGTTCTCCCACAATTGATAGAGAAAATCCTAGAGCACTTCAAAGAACCATGGGATATACCCTCAGATGCACCCAGACAAGTGCAGAAACAGTGAGGACACAGTAAAGCACGTATAGCTTTCATTGGCGATGTTCACCCTGGCCACACTCAGCTGCTCAAACCTGAGTGCCAATCACCCAGGTTAAAGGTGCAGAGTAAACATAGCCACAGACAGATAGATGGGTCCAAACTCTATCACCAGATCCAAGCACTTTTGAATTTTGGGAAAGTTCAGATAAAGAGCTATGCTCAAACTTCACAGCTGTCCTAAACTAAAAAGCAGACATAAGCTTCTCTCAATTGCGGATACATTCTAGTTTGGAGCCTTGTGTAATCTTTGTCCTTGTCTATGCTTGTAACAGAATGTAGGGCACTTGTAGCTACATGTTGCAGTACAAGGCAGTCTGTGTCCATACTGTATTGTGTTGCTACATGTGGCAATGAAAGGCTCTGGCAGGGCAAGGCGGTGGGGAAAGGCTTCGGCAGTGTAGTACTGCCTCCCGCATGCTGCTTCCCTTGCTACCTCCCCGATGCCAGACCCTTTTCCTGATGCTGGAGTCTTTCACTGAGATGGGGAGAGGCTTTGGTAGCAGGGAGGCAGTACTACACTGCTAAAAATAGCAGTGTAGACATGGGAGGCATTACTTGGGGGTGCAGAGAGCCATGTAGGGTATATACTCTAGGGAAGTATTTCTTCACAAAATGCATAATCAACCTGTGGAACTCATTGCCAGGGGATGCAGCGAAGGCCAAAACTATAACGGGTTCAAAAACAAATTAGATAAGTTCATAGAGGATAGGTCCTTCAATGGCTATTAGCCGAGATGGTCAGGGATGCAACCCCATGCTCTGTGTGTCCCTAGCCTCTGATAGCCAGCAGCTGGGAGTGGACAACAGGAAATGGGTCACTCAATGATTGCCTGTTCTGTTCATTCCCTCTGAAGCACCTGGCATTGGCCACTGTTGGAAGACAGGATAGTGGGCTAGATGGACCATTGGTCTGATCCAATATGGCCATTCTTTTGTTCTGATTTGTCTCTATTCTACTCACCTAAGCAGTGCCACACCATCTGCACTGCTATTTATATCCTTGGTAGCTGTGTGTGCAGTTTCTATACTTTGCACAATGCCACAAGTGTTGACTTGCTCTTCATGTATCAGTTTACTTTCTAATAACTGCTCTAGGCACAATAATATGTAAAAGAAAGTAAAAAATCTTTACAGGCCTTTTCCCTCTCCCTGAAGATGTATTTTTATTTTTGCTTCTGAGCATTGAAGAAATCTATAAATCAGTGAGTGATCAGATTGAAAATGTCCCGTAAAACACATTTGCTAAAGGAAAGTGGAAAACACTCTTGTTTTTGGTAACATAATAACATTAGGAATTATGGAAACCTTTAAAAGGAATTCAGCTTTGGGACCCCAGTATATCTTAGCTAATTCTATTCATATGCTGATGAATTTAATACTTTTATGATTCATTTTATAGGTGAACTTTGTTGGATTCTTTGGATGCTGGAAATAAAAATTAAATTTGTAGAGTGTTTGATTCAGTACATTGGCAATGTGCACATTTCACTACATTTCCCTTTGATGGATTAAAAAAACAGAAGGATGCACATTTCTTTGAGGAAATCTAGTCTTTTTTGTCTGAGATGCATTTTACTCTTTTGCAGCAAAGTAAGCATAGTAAGACTTTTGTCTCTCTTTACATGCTCATAAATGATTATGTTCATATATATATAACCAGATGAACATTCCACAGCGCGCGCACACATATATTCATTTCCTCCTTCTTTTGGGATAATGGCTCATAATTAAATACATGTAGCTGAACAATGGAAACACTGAGTTGAAACTACAGTACTGTAGGGATAAGGCATGGGCGATTAAACTTCACAGGATAGGAAGGATGGTCTAGCAAATAGGGTACTGACTAGGGACTAGAGACTTGGTGTGATGCTTCCTGGGGTGCCCAGGGTTATGAGGCACCTTGATACCATCTGCCCTTAGCATGAAGAAGCCTTGTCTGTGCCTGCCATGGGTCAGCTCCCTGAATCCACTGGCCATGGGCAATACAAGCACTCCCCTCTAGTCCTTGTAGTTACTCTACAAGTTAGCAACTGGCACGCCCCAACCCTCCAGCCCTGTGAGGGTCTCTCTGGTGTATTCAGCCCTGATCCACTGGACACTTACAATATGTGCAGGTTCAATACTTTCAGAGAAACAGTACACCCCCAGCTTACAATTTCCATCTCAGATCACCACTCCGCTGCACGCACAGCACTTGGATGTGTTTATAGTGAAATTAAGTAAAAGTTTGTTTAACAAAACCTAGAGACTCAAGTAGTAGCAAGTAGAAGTATTGGAAATTAATGTTTACATATGAAATGAAATCATAACATGCATTCTAGAGCCTAGGCTTAATTAACTAGACACTTTTATGTCGTGTAGAACAGTGCTCACCCAAAATCTTTGCAATGCATTACAACCCATGCTCACTAGCTAAAGCATTCAGTGTGTTTCTTTGACCCTCAAGATATGCTAGTCCCATTCCTTGCCTTTATTCAGAAATGGGACATCTCTTACAGATTTTCTTTTTTGCAGGATTCACCATCTCTTAGTTCACCTGCGGCTCAGTATGCAAATATGCATACATTGTGAGGCATATGGTACACAAATGACCAGACAGGGAGATAGGTGTCTGTTATTTCCTGTCTGAAAGGAACATATCTGAGATATGTCATCTCCTGGTGACCTGCCTTAATGCCAAGATCTTAAGAACATAATTTTGTGTATAGATACAGATATTATGTAAGGAGTTATGTATCTGTGGAATGTTCATCTGATTATATATATATTTCACAATGATTATGTCAATCAGTGGGCTACTGGTTCTTGTTAGAGACTTCACATGCCACACTTTGGTGAACTATTATACATATTTCTGACCCCAGAGGATCGCCATAAAACCTTATGCACCCCCCATGCCTTCTGTCAGTTGGCAGCAGGGGGTACCAATTCCTCAGCCACAGATTTCCTGCTTGATCCATAGTTAGTCATTTAATATACCTGAGCCTCAGTTCCCCATTTGGAAAGTGAAAATACTAGTATTTTCTTACCACACTGGGTTTTGTGAGGCCTGCAAGCAAACAGAGACGTGTAAAAGTTAACAGTTAAGAACAGCTCATTTAATGTTTTGATTTAGATTTGCACTATTTGTTTTAAAAAAAATCAACTTAACCAGTTTGAAATTAGATAATATAAAGGACAATATATACAATATCAATTGTCCTGGTTGATGGGAGCCATCAAGATTCCAAATCACCATTAATGGCCCACACTTTGCATAACTACAATTGGATCTCATAAGTTATATTTCATATTTCTAGTTCCAGATACAAGTGTGTTACATTTATACAAATAGGATGACCACACTCAGTAGATTATAAGCTTTGTAATGATACCTTACAAGAGACCTTTTGCATGAAGCATATTCCAGTTTCATTATATTCACACTCATTAGCATATTTTCATAAAGTCATATAGAGTGCAACGTCACAGCAGAAAATGTATTCTTGTATGTGTTTGTATTGCACCTATCACTATGTGTCTGATTGGGGTCTGTGGGTGCTACTGTAAGATATTAAATAATAATAAAATCCCCATCTCAATAATATGGGCTCTTGTATACAGGGCTGTTTTGGAGCTGATGCTGTGCTTCCCTTTCAGTTATTGCACTGATGGTATCTACTCTACTGTTGTGTAAAGCCCTTGGAGGAAAGACGGTCTTGTGGGAGTCAGAAGACCCAGATTTTATTCCTGACTGTGCCACAGTTGTCTTGTATGGTCATGGACAAGTCACAGTGGGGCAGGTTATCAGACCTGCATGCTTATTTTGTTTGTGAGAAAGATGGCTGCCATCTTGGCCAACTTGAAAGAAACCTCCAGAGTTAAAAGCATAAACTACCATAGCTAGAGCTAAATATCCATGGTTCTGTAAGAATTCACATCCTTTGTGGATTGGGCCAGAGAGGACCCTTATATATATATACTACTGAATATGCGTGATGAATTGATTACTGAACATCAAGCCCTTTACTTCTCTATCAGTATCCTCATTTTTAAACTTGTGATAATGATACTGATCTGGTAAGGAAGTTAAATTACATTAATGTTTGTAAAGTCTTTGAGAACCACAGATGGAATACTCAATATAAGTGAAAAGTTGTATGAGTGAAATGAACCCAAATTTATCAGAATGGCATTTTACATGCACCTTGCAACATTTTCTCTGATTAAATTAAGTTGCTGAATCAATGAAGAGAAGTATCCCCTTACATCAAAAGAGAATACTATAGTGCAATGTGTTATTTTTAAACTGATGGCATGGGAGTGGTAAGGAGATAAAACTGGTTGATATTTGGGTATGGTGATTGTTCTTAGAGTACATGTCAGCCAATGACATGATCACGGTTCTGACTCTGTATTCTCTGCACTGCACCTTTAAATTTCTAAGGGTTTGTCTCTCAGCAGAAAGCAACTGCCATTTTGTGTCTTATTTCTGCTTCAGAAAGTGAATCTCTTGCTCAAGGAGATTTTTCTGTTTTTATTTCTTTAATCTCAAAACAGAAGTAAAATCTGTGAAAAATACAAGGTTTTCTTTTTCTTTATAGGAAAAACAGCATGTCTCTAGTACTGACAGTCATGAATCTTCATCTCCTCCTTGAAATAAATTTGAACTAAAATTTTGGAGGTGCAAAAAAGTTTAGATAACTTTTCCCGCTACTCTATGGGGCTAGAATGTGACCCTCTTGCTTCCATTGGGGAACAATTCCTCACAATTATTACTTGTGCTCCTCAATGGGAGTAAAGGGTTTTCAGTTTGGTCCATGGTAGTTTTGACCTGAACAGAAATAGGGAAGAAAACAGAAATCTCATGGGAATGTCTATTATGATGATGATCATCAAATATTTGCATATTGTGGTACCACCTAAAAGGTATAGACAAGATTGTGTCCTGATTGTATCAAATGTTGTCCACAGAAATATGGTCCCTACCCTGAATGGCTTACAGTCTAAATAACAAATTTGGATGCCGTTATTCACATTCAATAACACTTTACTCTTTGAGTAGTCCCACTGGAATTCATGTGATCAATTATGCAGTGTTAGATGTTAGTGTGAAATAAGGCTATCAGAAGCTTGTTCTAAGAAGACAAAGGCAGATAGAGAGTTATAGACAAACAACTTCAAGGTAAAATGTCCAACGTACCTTTTTTGTTGCTTTTAACTTCAGCCTGTTTCCTATTTTTTGTAAGATTTTCTAACTCAGGGCAAAACTGTGGTTACTCACTCTGGTTACTCACCTGAGTAGTCTCATTGACTTCAATGGGCATGCTCACATAAGTAAGGGTTCCACATTCTGGCCTATTTTTGCTCACTTAAAGAAGCATGGAAATTTCCTAGAGGCCTCCAGACTTCTGGGTACTAATTTAAACTAAACCCAAAGTCTGAAATGTTGGAGGTTTCTCTATCCCAAGAAAAACCACAGGTTTCTCAGATTACAAATGTCACTGGAATCTGCAAGTAGAAGTTACAGTAAAATATGCTTCCACTGTTACCAAAGATCTGTTTGGATGTGTGGTCATTATTTGTATGGGAGTTTTTAATCATAAGCAGTGTCCTTTCTGTGGCAGCGTATCTAATTATACACTGCAATAAATGAAAGAAACATACCAGGGCACACGTCTAACATGCTAAATGAAATATTTGGAGCAAGAGATGCATTTCTGAAATGGCTTTTCCATACTCTTCATCATTTAGTTCAGAAGTGCTCAGGACACACAGCCATCTGTCAGCCTAAACAGAGAAAGGAGAGCATTATGCCATTCCTGAAATATTTCAATGCCCACACATCTTCAGTTCTCATGACTCTCTTTTTGTTCAGCCATTTGTGTCAAGGATGTTAGCTATTCATCAGAGTATTGGGCAATACTGCAGAATTTTAAATTCTATAGTGCCTTTCATTCAAAGTGTATCCCAAACAAACACTTCACAGAGTTAAATAATATAACTACACAGTTAAAATATTCCAAGGCGGAGAAAAATTGGAAGAGGCAAGGGAAAAAAACCAGCATTCTCAGATGGGATTGGAAGAGTGATGGTGAGTATATGAGGGGTTGGGATGCTATTCCAGAATGCAGACGTAAAAGGTTCTTATAACCCCAATTTCTGAATTTATGTTAAGCAGAGATTGATCCAAAGTGGAACCTCCAAGTCTAAACTTCACACTGTTTCAGAAAGAAAGGGTGAAATTTGGATTTCAGATCCCAGATCCAAACCTGCTCCTATGAACTTGGTTCTGGGTTGGATCCAAAACTGGAAAAGAGCCTGTTTTCCAGATCATGGACAGAGCTCAGGTGGTATAAATTGATTTAATTCATTAATTTTATGGATCTGATTTACATCAGCTAGCGATGTGGCCCCCGGTTCAAATGTCGCTTTGGTGGAAATCTTGGGAGACCACTTGATCTTGTGAAATTTCTATAATTTTGGGCTGAAATCTTGGAAGAACACCTTGGGAGATTTTGGTGCTATCAAATCTGAACCTAAACTCAACTCCTGGTTTAGCCTCCCCGCAAAAGTCTGAACTTTATCCTAACCCTCATCCAGATGTGAACTCCACCTCCTCAATACATGAGGCCCCTTCTAAAGTATAAGTAAAACATAAAAATATTTGACCAGCAATGTATTATTGATGAATGATTGACAAAATATAAGCATATATGAAAGGAAAGGTGAGATAAAAATACATAATTACATAAAATTAAAGCCCTTGGTAAATTTCAAGTGAATACTATCATTAAAAAGACAAGTAGGAAAAAGACCACATTGCTTTAGCATATATTTCACTGGTAAATAAGACCAATATTGCCATCAATTTACAACATTTTCAACTGAAAGATATCTATAACCAAATTGCAGGCCTCTTTAAAAACAAAGCAGAAAGATATAATGACAAATATCCATGCTACTGTCCTCACAGAAATGAAACAAGTCACAGTCAGAAAGTATGGAATCAGATATGTCATCCTCATGAGAGAGATTCATGTCACCATCAAGCACCCCATTGCTTGTTTATATTTGATGTTCATTTTAAAAAGTCACATTATCTGCGTACTCAAAATATATATATTGATTGGCTTTGATAATACCATGGAATTCAGCTGGAAAAAGTACGGAAGCCTTGATGCCAAATGAAAAGAACGTGCCAAAGGAAAACAATTATTTGGGTGTGATTGAATAGGTCTGATCTGATCCAGAAGAATTTGAATTCCCAAGCCTCTCGTATATTAGAATAGATTTGAAATTCCACATTGTTTGTATAATGCAGTAATGGATGTAAAAGTTGTACATGAAATATAAGAGTTAGGTGTTGCAATGGATGGGTTATTCTTAAAAAGAATTCTGAAATATTTTAAGAAGCATTAGGGATTGAATAAATACGATATGCAAAATTACATATAAAAATTTAATAAATTTAACAGAAGAATATAATTCCAAATCTTCAGGAAATCGTAACACAAGAATGTTACATACCTGGGCATTGTTTTCCAATAACTTAGCGCTGCTCTGTATTGTAAAGTTATCTATAATGGTAACAGAAGTTAAAGTATTTAAGCCTTACTCTGTGCTTGAAGTTCAGCGGTGCTGCTCAATTTATTTATATTTGTCAATTGATTCTAGTTTTTAATCAAAGTCAAGAATTTCTGAATTAAGGGGATCAATCTTGGATACCACTTAATCAAACCCGAATTGCAATGTCCGCAGCGCAGTAATGACAGCATCTGGTATGAATTGAGATGATGATTTTTAAAGAAATTTGATGTAGTATTGGCAGCCAGCCAGAGTGGATGACCTCAATAGCAGTGGCTGCTGGAGGGAAATGCAAGGGGAGAGGTAAAACAAGACAATGTTTCCCACCACCTTACCCAGTAATATTTGCAGCAAGTGCTGATATTACATAATATCCATTCCTTTCTTTTCTTTGTTCTTCATTCATCTCTGAGGAGACGTTTAAAAGAAGGGAAGAAAAGGAAAAGTGAGTCTCATCTAAGATTAACATGATGCATTTAATTCATAGTTAAGTGACAGAAGACAAGAACTCAGTCCCTGGGATGGGCCAATAACCTCTCCAAATATATAGGAGAGGAAGCACCAGGATATCCAGAGCATCGTATTTGGCCAAGTCAGAAAACCAGAACCCTGTGATGGGTTGATAATCTCCTCACATATAAAGGGCAGAGACATCTTAAAGCTGCCTTTGACACCAATCTGTGAGTACGTGAAATAAGAACAACAATGAACAATCCCCTCTATGTGGCCTCAGAGGGTTTTCCTATTAGCTGTTCACAGAATTAATGAAATTTAAAATTAGACACAGCCTCAACAACTGTCAAAAAGCGACGTTATAATTCTCAAAAAGTTTGAAACATCCTCCTCAAGCGGGAGGTGGAGAATGGGAAGCCACTCAACAGAGGGACAACCTCCTCTGGCCACCCCAAATATTAGTCCTCTCACACTGTACACAGACAGACATCTCCATTCACCGCACAGCTGCACAATGCTAATATGTTCAGAATCAGGAATGATTTAATGGTATAGTTAAAGGAACGTCTTCTTCTTAGCACATGAGTGTTTGGATCTAGTAATCCAAAGCCCTTCTGGTATTTTGCTCTGTTGAGCTGTCCTGGTGTAACAGCTGATGCTCTATAACTCCACTGGAGATGCCATTAACATCCCCTACAGCTTAATTTGCTATCAAGAGAATAATGTGCAAGGACAGGGTTTCTGCCCCGCTTCAACCACTAGCCACTTGACTGACATTATTTTGCTGCAGAAATCGCAGACCTGCTTGGAACTTGTTTCATTCCTCACAATTGTTCTCCTACAGAAAATGGCATTGTTTATTTCAGGCCCTAATGCAGTGCCTCACACTGCAGTATGTGGGTGCTGTATTGTCTAATAGATGGTGAAACTAGACAAATACACACACTGGGATCGGTTGGTTATTCCTATACTGGCAGAGCTTCAGCACTCTTGTACAGGCTCTTACTGCTCTTGTTGTAAATTAAATAAAGATAGCTGCTTTCAACTACCTGAAAGGGGGTTCCAAAGAAGATGGCTCTAGACTGTTCTCAATGGTAGCAGATGACAGAACGAGGAGTAATGGTCTCAAGTTGCAGTGGGGGAGGTTTAGATTGGATATTAGGAAAAACTTTTTCACTAAGAGGGTGGTGAAACACTGGAATGCGTTACCTAGGGAGGTGGTAGAATCTCCTTCCTTAGAGGTTTTTAAGGTCAGGCTTGACAAAGCCCTGGCTGGGATGATTTAACTGGGAATTGGTCCTGCTTCGAGCAGGGGGTTGGACTAGATGACCTTCTGGGGTCCCTTCCAACCCTGATATTCTATGATTCTAAATTACCAGGAGTGCTCAGGAGCTCAGGTTACAACAGTATGGTGGCCTGAAAGAGACACATCACAGCAATACACTCTAGAAAGTTTAGATTTAACAGCAAACAGTATTCACTTTTGCCAATGCCAAACATTCAAAAACCAAGTCAGATCTAAAAATCATTAATTTGCCTTAAAGCTCATGAGATTTGATTCTAAAAAGTAAGACATTTTGAGTATTTTTTATTTGCCTTCTTGGTTTTGAGTCACTTGGGTCATATTTTCAAGTTTTTCTCTGAAGTCACAAAGGCTAGGAAGTTACTTTTTCCTTTAAATGAGAGCTAATATGTTCACATATTTATCTGTCTGAGTAAGCTGGGACTTAAGCAACACACCAATTATCATGAGAATTGGCACTACGTCATTGTTTGAGATTTGAAAAACTTCAGTTAAACTTTCACCCTCACTAGAACATTTCTTTTTCATGTAGCTCCATAACGAAAAGGAAGGGCTGAAATATTTTTTTTGCCACTGTAGGAAGTACTTATGGAAATTTCACAGGAGTGTTCCTATTCTTTTAGATTTCTTGCTGACTTTTGCAGACCTGTGACAACTGGAGACTTTACTTAAGGTTCAGGGAAGCAGATTCACAACCTTTGGATGAGCTCCCCTGATGGGAAGCACAATACAAATGCAAAATATTATTTATTGCTATTTTGTTATTTGCTAAGTGACAGATATGAGCTCAATGCTCTGAAAGACACAAATGAAGACACAGTACCTGCCCCAGGACAGGCAAAGATCAGGCAAAGGTGCACAGGGAGACTGACAACACAGAGGACAAAGATAACATAGATTATGTGTTATAAAATGAGGGTGATGATGGCATTATACTGACAGGCATTGAATTTCATGAATTTCAGGAGGAGGTTCAAAAGGAGTTCAGGAACATGGGTGCCTGGTGCATGGTGACTGGGAGGACATACCAGGCATAGAGGGTGTCATGAAAGAAGTCCAGAGACAGAAGTGAGGGAAGGATTTGAAGGGAGCAGTGAGGCTGGTATTGTTTGAATGAAGGGTGTGAGGTCAGATAGGACAAGAGAAGAAATGTGGGGGAACTAAGCCTTTTTCTTAATTTAAATGACATTTTCTACACAAAGTGTCATTAATTAGTGAGCACAATAGAGAAGAAACAGTGACGACTATTTCTAAGGAGGCAAAGTGGACTGAATTAAGCTTCTGGAATGTTAATGGATGCCAGGTGCCTGCTCACCTGTGTTCTATGTGAAATCAAAGATGGATGAGCATTCACAGGTCACCTTGTCCATCCCCTCTCTGCTGGGGCAGGTTTGTGCCCTCCAGACTATAGATGGTTCTCTCTGCACTAGGATGACAGAAGAACATTAGGAGTGTGTGTGTCTGGGGGGGGGGGGATCATCAGAGGGAACAGTCTTAAATACTATAGTTTTTCACAACTTCTTAGCTGAAAACAAATTTACTGATTTGTGCTAGCTATTGGAACTGGAAATAAAATAGTCAGGCTAGCTTTTGTTATACTTTGGCTAGGATTAAATCCAGAACTGCCCCAGTTGCTTTTTATAAAGGAGGTTGGTGATGGTGGTGATCTTCATATTAGAAATCCTGAAATGCCTGCAGACAGCCTGCATTAACCACGGACTTCCGGAACAGGCTGGCAGAGCTATAGGAAAACATTGTATCTTTGTTCTGCCCAGCTTTACTCTGCCCAGTCTAGCACTGGCTTTGGCAGTGGAAGGAGTCACGTTGAGCAGGTACAGTAGTATACAGGTTAGCCAGGCTTAACCTCAGTTCTTCCATGGTTCAATTGCAGAGTCCTGTGAAATGATAAAGTGAACCCAGTTAGGGAGGGAGGAAACCTGGTGTAGTTATGAAATCACTTCTCTGTAGACAAAGAATATTTGGTGGTGCAGCAGTGAGGGTGGGAGCTTGAATAAAATGGGCAAGGCTTGAAGCAGGCTGGCAAGTCCAGCCCACATTTCTGAGGTAGATCTGAGCTGGAGATTGGCCAGTGGGATGATGCAGCAGAGTCTGGAGCAGTATTATTGAACCTGCTCAGTGTGTGTCTCTCCTGTGCCAAATGCGCATGCAAGGCACAAGGATACTTGCACTGGGAATGGGTTTTGTTTGCATTTCAGGCTAGAAATAGATCTCAGGAGTTTATTTTGCTTTGTCCTTGGATTTGGCAATATTGTCTCTTGCCAAGCAAGGGGCATCATTTCAGAGCTGCTGCTTTGCTTCTCTGGACCCATCCGTGATATAACTCTGTTGGGCTGATGCAATCACACAGCCCCATTTCATTTGGCTTTCCACTCTGCTTCTGTGATCTAGTATTAATGCCACTTCTTGCCACCCACTAAAGAAGGAACAGCAATATAAAAGTAGAAGTTGCGCCTATGTTGAAAACGAATGGAATTCCCTCACTGGTTGGTGAGAGGACTGGATCCACATGAGATATCCTTAAGCCCTAGGAGTGGGGTTATATGATATACGGCTGTGTAAAATGTTTGAAATGAAATTAAAAAGCCTTGAAATCTGATGCAAAAAAATGCAGATTTTGCATTTTGAATTTGCTTTAAATGATCTGCATGTTTACAGGTTTGGTTTAAAAGCAGGACCAGGTTTTAATATAAATGGGGGCCCATTTTCACATGAGAATTGTTGTTTTCAAGGAAAAGCATCAACATTTTAGAAATGTAGGTTTTAAAAAATGTGGGGTTGATCAGGTTTTATTCATGGAAACCCGCAAAAATAGAATTTTCACATGTTTTGATGAAGAACTCTCCATTTCGTGGAATTTTGTGGGAACAGTTAATATTTGCAGATGTGAAACTTCCTGAAATAAAGTAGTGAACATCTTCATGAAAAAAATTCCTGAAACATTTTTCACAATTTCCTACATCTGTAATATAAACAGATTGACTTACATCCAGAAAACAACCATCTGCTCTCAGTTATTTTTTTTTTTTATATAACAGACTGTGGAGATGAGGTGGCTTTGATTTTAGCCAAGTATAAAAGCAGCAAAAGTACCTGCAGTGTATTAAATATCAGATAACATAGAAATGAAAGAGAATTACAAACAGATCCCATTTCTTCATACACAGATATGCACACATTACATATACGTACTCAGAAAGGCCCCGATCTTGCAGTCACAATTCTCTATGTGCTTAACGGTAAACAAGTAATCCCACTGAAGTCAATGAAACTACTTGCATGCTTAAAGTTAAGCACATGCATATGTGAGCCAAATCCTGCAAACCCTTCCCAAGTGAATAGTCTTTATTCATGGGAATAGTCCATGGAACTACTTACGTGAGTAAGGACCGCTCATGTGCAGAACCAGTTCAGATAATGCTGCCAATCTTGCAACTCCAGGGGGATCCTGTGGGCTTGGAGGCACCAGTCTATAGGGACAGGTTGAGATGTTGTGCCATTTACTGCTGATGCTCCAAAACTATGTGGTGTGGATTATAAACAGCTTCATGCTGGCTGAGATCTCTCTGATGACATCTAGAGCCTCTTGGGGTTTGTCATTTATCCTGGCCTGGCTGGGACATATTGAAGATTATTCCCGTCCTCTTGTGTTGGGCAGGTGTGGTGGACACCTTGCCACTAGAAACAGTAAATTTGTTTTACGTTGGCTACTGAAATTAGGTGGCAACTTTTAATTATTACTGACTGATTTGGGCCAGACATAAACACAGTGAAACCGTGTCCTGGAGGTGTAAGTGCATTATCAGACCCTGGGCCCAGCTAGTCCTCATCTTCCCAATTGGGCTCAGTTCTAATGTCTGGTCTTCTCTTTCTGTCCACACTACTAAAATATGTCACTTCATTTTATTTCAAATCTTTTTTCTGTGACCTCCTCCTTCTCTCTATCCTCATAAGTACATAACCACCCTCCTCCAGAACATTAAAAACGAAGCTGCTAAAATCACCTTCTTTGCCTGTTGTTTGGGATCATGTCACACCTTCTTTGACTCCCTTCACTGGCTTCTCTTGCCCAACTATTTCAAATTCAAGGTTCTTGACCTCACTGTCAAGGCCCTTCACAGTTCTGCCTCTCCCTACTGTGTGGAGTAGCTGTAGCTCTTATGTAGGGGTGTGGGAAGGTGGCCAGAGAGTTCAAAGAACAACACACCTATTTATCCACTCCTTGTATCTTGTCTTGTTGCCAACCTGTTCCCTCCCCTTGGCCACTCACTTGTGCACTTCTCCCACAACTGTTTCTGTGACTTCTTCCGTGCTGCCTCTGACACACAGAATGCCTTCCCTGAACAGATCCAAAAGGCCACGTTACCCTTTCCTCTGTCAAATCCCTTCTTCTTCTGCTTAGAAGAATTTGTCCAACTAGTAACTGGGATGCTAAGGGGGAACTGGGTATCTGAGTACTTTGGTAAACATTCTACATATGCTGTTGGTTGCATACCTCAGCTTGGCCCTTTGGATGTTGCTTGTCACAGTGTTGACAATTCTTGCAGTTTCAACTGGGGATGTTCTCCCCATAAGGCAAGAGGGTACAGCCCTCTTGTGAATATCGGCTCTGCCTGAGGGGGAGTAACTGATTGTGGGGGAGGAACTGAGGGGGAGGCATTTGATTGGCTGCTTTCTCCACTGCCCCACATCTGGGGGAAGAGCAGCTAATCAGAGCTGTTGCAGGAAGCAAGCAGAGCTCTCCTCTCCCTGACTTGGGAGCTGACACCCCTCTCACAGGGTGTGGTGGGAGGAGGGAGTAGAAAGAGCCCAGCAATTGGGGGCTCTCCACTCCCTCCACCCTTCCCTCCTGTGAGCAACTGGGATGGCTCTTCTGCTCATCCCCTTCCCCTCTCCCTCCCAGCAGCCCTGGCCCAGGAAGGGGAAGAGGGGGATGAAAAGCCCCTGGAGCTGCCCCCCTCCAGCTGGGAAGGGGGAGAAGAGGACCCTGCTGCAGCCCTCCCACTCTCGGGGGGGTGAAGAGCCCCAACAGAAGCAGAGGTGAGGCTAGAGGGCTGAACTGATGTGGGGGCAGAATTAATTGCTGGGTAGTTGTGCAATGAGAACTCCTGCAGCGGGAGCCAAAACCATCTTAGTACATTTGGAAACACTGGCAACACCATTACACGTGCACACATGGACAGCGGGCGTTCAAAATAAAAAGACCCAAAACACAATACAGTTTTTTTTCATCTCAGGATTTTGGGGCCAGTCTCATAATTTCTGGGTCTGATTTATGATTTTTTTGAACCTTTGGGGTGGGCGTTGCTGGATATCTTCCTGGGCTACAGCCACAGCTGGAGCTAGGGGTGTGATTCCCAGCTGCCGTGGCTGTACTGGCGCTAATTCCGATCCAGCTCCTGTGACAAAATAGTCGGGTAGCCATGGTAGCACAGGCAGTGGCAGCGGTGGAACGGGCTTGCTGCATCGAGTACAAACCCCCCTGAACCCTGCGTGTATGTACTCGGGGTACCGAGCCCATGCCACCGCTGCCGGTGCTCCTGGGGCTACACTACTGTTTTTAGCTCGATGAGAGCTAGTGCAAATATATATATATGTGAGCTGGCAATCACACCCCTAACTCATAGTGTAAACATACTCTTAGATGGTAAGCTCTTCAAGGCAAGGCCCATGTCTTCCTGTGTGTGTGAACAATACACAGCACAATGTGGGTGCTCCTATAAAGCACATAAGTGAATATTAATTACACTAGACAGACAAGAGAATGAATTCACACAGCTTTGGTCTCTTGCTGCAGGAAATTATAGTAATGTTCAGCCTCTTCATAATGTAACGAGACAAAGAAGGGAGGGAGGGAGAGGAGAAGAGTCTTTCTTCCTTACCTTCACCATATTCTCCATTGCAACCATTCCCTGCTGGAGGAGACAGATTTATTTTCTTGAAACAATCACATTTACTAATGCCCTGCACACCTTTTTCTGAGGAAAGAAATCACTGTAAGGTTATGTACTGAATACTCCAAATAGCACAGGGGGGTTCAGCAAATAACTGCATGTAAATATATCATATTTCTATTTCAGGTGGATCCACCCAAGATACTCCAGAAGCTGGGGTGTCCCAGAATGCAGCATGCTGTGACATCAGACATATCCCACATTTCTCTGGGGGCATGCAGCACATAAAACACTTGTTCCCTTTGTCGCTAAGGTAAGAGACTGAGCTGTGGGGCTGAGAGCCACCAGGAATTCTTAAGTTCTGATCCCTGCTTGGTTACTAAGTCATTGTGTGGCTTTGGGCAAGTTGCTTCAGTTTCTCTGAGTCTACTTTCATGGAGGTAGTGTGAAGATGGATTGATTAGTTATTGTACACCTATTTTTAAAGTGCTAATAAAGAATAAATATTATTTTATTATCTTAGGTTTATTATTTTAGCTTTGCAATGTGTTTCAGTGAGTTTAATAGTTTCCTATTTAGTCTTGAGCATAAGCTTTCGTGGGTAAAAACCTCACTTCTTCAGATGCAAGTCTTGGCACTAAAGTGAAAGGTAGGTAGACAGGTGTGTGTTTTGTGGGAATTTGTGAAGGAGGAGATGGTGTGTGAGACTTTCCCTGAGTAACTGTTGCAAATATTGGCCAGATGTTTCAAAAGGCAGAATAAAAAAACTGGTTTGGTCAGTGAGAGCAGAGCACACAATCATTTTTAACTGGCATGACCAGCTCTTAGGCGGCAGGTCACTTTATGTCACTCTGACCGGGACAGTGGGAGGGGAGAAGAGTCTTTCTTCCTTACCTTCACCATATTCTCCATTGCAACCATTCCCTGCTGGAGGAGACAGATTTATTTTCTTGAAACAATCACATTTACTAATGCCCTGCACACCTTTTTCTGAGGAAAGAAATCACTGTAAGGTTATGTACTGAATACTCCAAATAGCACAGGGGGGTTCAGCAAATAACTGCATGTAAACATATCATATTTCTATTTCAGGTGGATCCACCCAAGATACTCCAGAAGCTGGGGTGTCCCAGAATGCAGCATGCTGTGACATCAGACATATCCCACATTTCTCTGGGGGCATGCAGCACATTTTAAAGGGTCCAGGTAAGGGGAATATTATTTTTTTTTAAATAATATTGGATTGTATTTAATGAATTACACAAACCAAATCCTCTTTACTTTTCAGTTCTCAAAGTCTAAAGACCCATACCTGTTTGTATGGAAGAGAACTCTTTATGGACCCTGAGTTTTATTCAACCCTAGAACATTGTCCTCGCTTTTAAAAAAGTGAGAGTTTTTAATGTTTGAAGGGCTGATTACCATGCAGGGCACTCCCATATTGAGTTACAGAGATATGAAGTGGGGAAAAAAGAAGGTACACGCATGCCCGAATTATCGCTCATTACAGACTCAAGTTTACTTGTGTTCTACACTGTAGTGCATGTAGCTAAAATTCTGTTTTCTGTGTATGGCATTTTTAAATGTGAGAAAGCTGTCTGCAGTCTGGGATTTGGTCTAGGTACTGCTGTGGATCCCCTCACCTTAGTAACTGAAGGCCTCACAAACACTGAAACCCCTAACCTGCCAGTATGGTAGGGAAGTACTATTATCACTGTTTTCAGGTGGGGAACCGAGGCACAGAGCAAGTGTGTCTATAGTATCTGGCTGGTGAATCTTGCCCATATGCTCAGGGTTCAGCTGATCGCCATATTTAGGGTCGGGAAGGAATTTTCCTCCAGGGCAGATTGGAAGAGGCCCTGGAGGTTTTTCGCCTTCCTTTGTAGCATGGGGCACGGGTCACTTGCTGGAGGATTCTCTGCTCCTTGAAGTCTTTAAACCATGATTTGAGGACTTCAATAGCTCAGACATAGGTGAGGTTTTTCAGAGGAGTGGGTGGGTGAGATTCTGTGGCCTGCGTTGTGCAGGAGGTCAGACTAGATGATCATAATGGTCCCTTCTGACCTTAGTATCTATGAATCTATGTGTGACTTGTCCATGGTCACAAAGTGTGTCTGTGGCAGAGCCAGGAATTACATCCAGATTCCCTAAGTCCCAGTACAGTCAGTTTCTATCACCAAAAGATTATCATCCACTCTGTCAGAGATGGAGAACAGAGATTTCTCTCTCAGGGAGATTTAATATTTGTACATTTGTGGGTTTTTTTCTTTAATCTAAAATGAAATACTTAATTGTGGAAAGTACATAGTTTTCTCTTTATATCTGGGCACAAAACACACGCACACATTTCAGCGCTGATCCTCAGCTGATATGAATTGTCGTAGCTCCATTGAAATCATATAGTGCTATGATAGTTTACAACAGCTAAGGATCTGTCCCCTAGGATCTTTTTATGTTTGTTTGCATAAATAATTCACCTTGGGTCTACAGAATGACAAAACTGACTTTACAGGAAATCTTATTCATGTTAAAGAATGAATCCTATGTCATCTTTAGCTTTCTGGGTATATTTTTTCCTTGTGTTCTTTGTATTGGCTCTGACTTACATTTGGCTCCTTCTGTACCTTAGTCCTACCTTTCTTCTCCTCTGTGTTTTTTACCTGTAGATAATCTTGTGGTTAAGTCTTGTGGAACTTAGGAGATCTGGGTTTAATTCCTGGCTCTGCCCCAGACCTTCTTTATGCCCTTGAGACAATAACTCACGCTCCCTGGGCCAAATCATGGTTCCATTGAAGTCAATGGCAATTTTGTGTGCATAACCAGGATTCGGCCCTCTGTGCCTACATTTCCCTAATTGTAATATGGGGATAATGACACTTCCTTACCTCATACCGGTGCTGTGAGGTTAAATTAATTGCTATCTGTGAGGCTCCAATACTACAGTGGCAGGAACCATTGAAAAAAACTATAAATAATACTATATTATATACAATTTTTAAAAAAATCTCACCCTTACTTGTGTCACATCTTGGGCACTTGAAACAACAGTACATCATAATAATTGTTTATAATTTGGGACTTGGAAGGCTATGTTTGTGTAATCACAAGAAGTCAGCATGAAGCCCCTATGCAGGGAAGGGATGGTGCCCTGAAGCATGTTATTTCTTTTGCTGTATTTTTCTGTCCCTGTTCACTCCACTGCAAAAATTCTCTTAACCTTCCTGCCACTGATCAGCGTGCATGGAAGTGATTTAATTAAAAAGACTTTTATCTATTATACCAAAAACAAGGAATTAACAATATCCATTAAAATTACTGTTATTGTTCACATCAAATAGATTTCAGCATCAGACAAAAAATATATGGAGCCAGCAGAACATGGCGTATAAAATTAACAACAACAAAAATTTCAAAATGCTTTTAATCTCACAATGTAATTATTTTACCTGCCAGTCAAACTGTCTCTTAAGCCTCCCTTCTATTGAACCTAAAGAATTAAATTCAATTAAAATGCAAATGAATTCAAGCTGTGGAAACGATAGTTAACCCACAAAGGTCTATTGTTGTTATTATTTTATGTACAGCTTATTACATGTATTGGAGTAGCACACAAAGCCCCTAATCAAAATCTGGACTCCATGGTGTAGGGTGCTGTACACACATTGGTGTTAGCAGTGATGGAATATTTCCCTACAGTAGGCAAAGGCTCCTGCACATATAGTAGTACTTAGATATGGATGCAAAAATCTGCCTGCAAGGTGTATATTATTTCCCTCATTGTACAGATGGGGAAACTGAGACACAAAGAGGCTGAGTGACTTGGCAGAGGCAATACAGGGAGTAAAGATCAAGGATGGGATTAGAACTCAGGTCTCCTGGTACTTATTGTAACTACACTGTGCTGCATCTCTTATAGCTAATAAATGTATTCTGTAATCATTTGTTCTCATCCATTTTACCCTCCTCCACTGCATCAACATGAAGACTTCCAAATCCACTTAAAATATGCAGCTAATCGTGCCTCCTTGCATATGAAACTCTATTGTTCAGAGTCTGAAACCAAACTTAGAGTCATCCTATGAACATGGTCCTATATGCTTTTTTTAAAAAAATTAAGTAGTAAAATATATATTGAACACCTATAGGCTTTCCGATTTGCAGCATCTGGCTGGTCAGCCCACAGCAGAAGCCTGTGCATTCATAGTAAAGCCAGCGTTCCTGCACAATGCAAGAAAACAGACGGTGCCTATTGACAGCAATTACATCAAATGTTTTCTATCAGCCTCTGCATGCCCGTTCTTTCTGAGCAGATGGCATCAGCTTCAGATTATTTCTCCGTGATGCCTTTTTAAAAATTCAGTTTATCCTTGGTGCCTCATTCACTTTTGCCAAAGAGGCTTTTTAATTTTTCATTTCTCACAATGGGATATGGAATAGTGTTGAAAGGTATTGTGGTTGGCATAGTTTCCAGGCTTTGTGATGCTAGGTAAAGTACTTCAGCTCTTTCTCACTGCTTCATCTTGTCTTGAAATTATATCAACTTATTAAAAACAGGAAAAGAAAACTCTCAACCCATCTAAATCTCTATGCTTCATTTTATGATGCAAAAAGGTTAGGTACCAGGAAGACACCTGGTTGGATTGGAAATGCTGAGCTCTAGCATCGATAGATTTTTTTTAATGCCCAGGCCTGCATTTTGAGCTCCGATTCTCATGTGTCTATCTAAAAATGAAACAAAAGTACACACAGTTTTGTTTTAATTGCTCATTCTCAAGATTGCTAGATGATGACAAGCATGCACACTTGTTTTATAATCCAACTGAAGGTTTGAACTCCTCCTAATCATTTCGTCACCATACTCCACAAGCTTAATTTTTCTTATTTTTGCAATGGGGTTTCAGATTGCTATCTATCTATCTGTCAGAGCTGAATGACCTTGAAGAGCTAGACATGATTCTACTCCATTAGGGGCTGAAGCTCTGGCCATATGTTCTTATTGGTAATTGTTATTCCCTGTTGTGCAGTGAGTGTATTGAGCACTGCACAGAACACAATGTATACAAGGTTCCACTGTGATCTTGAAATGGGATCTTCTGTCATGAACTCTTACACCTCTGCATAGGCCTGCATATATAAGGTCTGCACTAGTGGTATACACTGCAGGATCAGGCCCTTAGGTTGTAAACTCCTTTGGGCAGGGACCTTGTTCTGTCCCACACTATAAATTCCCTTGGAATATAGAGTAAAAGAAAATATTTCAAAGACGCTTAACTTTCAGGGGTGGGATTCCCTTTAACCATTCCCAGAGGGGCATCAAAGACAGACCATCAAACTGGAGTCAGTTCCTCAGGTGATGAGATTTAAAATCCAGACTCCAGTGAACTCAGCTGTTGCCTCTGTTTAAGTTGGAGTAACTGCTTCTCACCTGCTTTTGAAGTTAAGCTAATTTTAAAGTTAATGGTATTCATGAAGATCAGTGGCTTGATCAGAGCCACAGAGTGAGCCAGTCACTCAGCCCACCTTAGGAACCCAGCATTTTCCTGGTTTCTGGTTTTTGCTCTAGCCTCTGGAAAAATGGTCTCCTTTTAAAAAACCAGTTTGTCTCGTTTTTATTTCCCACTTGTGTGTTACTTTCATATAAAGGACTTTTTACCTCAAGCAAACAAAACACTTGTCCCTTCTTTGATAGGAGATGTGTGTGCACACCACTGCAGGGATCCCCATCTGGGTCTAGCACACCTGTGAAGTCTCATAGACTCAAAGACTTTAAGGGCAGAAGGGGACCGTCATGATCATCTAGTCTGACCTCCTGCACATCACAGGCCACAGAGCCTCACCCACCCACTCCTGTAACAGACTCATATCCTCTGACTGAGATACTGAAGTCCTCAAGTCCTTCCCTTGAGGAATTCTTTTGGCATCAGTGGAGCAGGGCAGCCCAAACTCATCCATCGTGTCACGCTACTGAACTCACCGGAATTATACCAGGGATTAATTTGGCCCAATATGTATTGATTCCCTAAGAAAGGATGAAATGGGGATGGAACAGTTCATAGATGTTTGAATAGCATAAACATGATGGAGGGGAATTATTTAGGATTGGATATGGGATGTAACTAGTATCAATGGGATGAAATTAGGAAAGAAAGCATCTAGACTGAAAACCTTCCTAACAGTGAGATCTGTGGACTCATTTCCCCAACAGAAGTGATAGAAGATCCATCTCATGGAACTTTTACTAGTCTAGACAAACCATGAGACAAACCTGTAGGGAACAAAAAGAAAAGGAGTACTTGTGTCACCTTAGAGACTAACCAATTTATTTGAGCATAAGCTTTCATGAGCTACAGCTCACTGCATCCGATGAAACCTGTAGGGAACGGTCCTGCATTGGCATGGAGATGGACTGAATGATCTACTAGGTCTTTGTCTGTGCAGGCAAACTTCTGTGAGTCAGACATTGCAACACCAAGTAACACACTTGTAGCTAAAAGCATGTTATTTGCATATACTTGTATCTTGCATGACATTGGTTCAACATTATTTATTTAAATTTCCCAGCTATTAAAAAACCTGCAAGTCACTCACTTTGTCCTCATCCTTTACTGTTGTCATGGAGAGAAGTTCAAGTCACTATCTAGCATTTTAGATGCTCTGATGGGTACATGTAGGCAGCCCCACTGTGAAGGGCATAGACAAAGGGAAATGGATTTTATGAAGCAGTGGTTAATTTGATTGTTCCTACAGGTGAACTGAAATGTTTTTTAGAATAAATAAATAAAACTGTTCATTCAAGATCTCTAATCATGAAGATAATCACTGTGCAAAATTCACATGAAATATCTAAACATCAGTTCCTCTTTTTTACTGATCTGCTGAGACCTGAGTTCAAGGTTCTGTGTTTTCCTGACTACAGTTTTTGCTCTCCTGGATACCTAAAGTTCAGAAAAGAGAGAGGGAGCAACAATGCTTGTATAGCATTTGTTGTGAGTGCTCTCAGCAACTGCTGCCTGAAGAAAGACAAGGGGACTCTGAACTCAGGTCTTAACAGTAAAGGAGTGTTTCAGTTCACCTGCAAGGTAAATAGTTACCTTCCACTGCAAGGCCGCCCCTTATTTCTCATGAGTGACTAATCAGCTTGCCAGTTCAGGCTACTCAAGTTAATGAAAAAAGTGATAATGTATAATACAGCAACAGTCCCTGCTTTTGTACTTATTAATATACATGAGTGGAGTCAACTTAATGCACACCTGTCCTTGTGGTTTGGTATGACCTGTGGAAACCTGCTGCTGTATCATTGCTTCTCGGAAGTAGCACCCACAGTGAAGTCTTGCTATTTCTTGTTGGTGGCTGACAGGGACACGTGATTTTAGCACTGGCAAAACATTCTACATTGCTCAGAATAGCTTGGGATGAGATGGCCTGAGACAGCTGTAACTTACCCATGGCCCAATTTATCTCTCTACTTTATGGCCCCCATCACTGTAATATTTGAGCGCCTCATAAATATGAATGATTTATTCCCCCAACACCATGTGACGTAGATCAGTGTTATCATCCTCATTTTAGTGATGGTGAACTAAGGCAGAATTCAATGCAGTGGACCAGCACAGGCTGGACTTAAGTGATGCATAGGCTGTGAGCTTTCCCTCTGCACAGGGGTCAGTTTCATCTACCCAGAGGTATTCTCTTGTCTTGCTCAAGGTCACACATGAAATCTGTGACAGAGAAAGGAGCTGATCCCAGCCTTGACCACAAGACCACCTTAGAAGAAATCAGATGTTAAACCCATACCACACTTGACCTTAGCCAAAAGGCCGAGAGTAAGTGATTATATACAAGATATTGTAAATTATATGCAATAACATACAGTAGACGTAGCTGTCAAATTTAAGTAGCTCCTTAAGAGACATTTTTGCAGATGTGAGAGTGTGAAGTGGACAAAAAGAAAAGGAGTACTTGTGGCACTTTATAGACTAACAAATTTATTTGAGCATAAGCTTTCGTGAGCTACAGCTCACTTCATCGGATGCATTCAGTGGAAAATACAGTGGGGAGATTTATATACATAGAGAACATGAAACAATGGGTGTTACCATACACACTGTAATGAGAGTGATCAGGTAAGGTAAGCTATTACCAGCAAGGGGGGGGAACCTTTTGTAGTGATAATCAAGGTAGGCCATTTCCAGCAGTTGACAAGAACATCTGAGGAACAGTGGGGGTGGGGGGGAATAAACATGGGGAAATAGTTTTACTTTGTGTAATGACCCATCCACTCCAAGTTTTTATTCAAGCCTAAGTTAATTGTATCCAGTTTGCAAATTAATTCCAATTCAGCAGTCTCTGGTTGGAGTCTGCTTTTGAAGTTTTTGTTGTTGAAGAATTGCCACTTTTAGGTCTGTAATTGAGTGACCAAAGAGATTGAAGTGTTCTCTGACTGGTTTTTGAATGTTATAATTCTTGATGTCTGATTTGTGTCCATTTATTCTTTTACGTAGAGACTGTCCAGTTTGACCAATGTACATGGCAGAGGGGCATTGCTGGCACATGATGGCATATATCACATTGGTAGATGTGCAGGTGAACAAGCCTCTCCTCTGATAGTGTGGCTGATGTGATTAGGCCTTATGATAGTGTCCCCTGAATAGATATGTGGACAGAGTTGGCAATGGGCTTTGTTGCAAGGATAGGTTCCTGGGTTAGTGGTTCTGTTGTGTGGTGTGTGGTTGCTGGTGAGTATTTGCTTCAGGTTGGGGGGCTGTCTGTAAGCGAGGACTGGCCTGTCTCCCACGATCTGTGAGAGTGATGGGTCATCCTTCAGGATAGGTTGTAGATCTTTGATGATGCGTTGGAGAGGTTTTAGTTGGGGGCTGAAGGTGATGGCTAGTGGCTTTCTGTAATTTTCTTTGTTGGGCCTGTCCTGTAGTAGGTAACTTCTGGGTACTCTTCTGGCTCTGTCAATCTGTTTCTTCACTTCCGCAGGTGGGTATTGTAGTTGTAAGAATGCTTGAAGTGGACAAGCTTCTTTTGATTTGGTCCATCTTTCCCCTGCATCTGATGATAATAAATTAATGCTAATACTTACATCCCAGCATCTTAAGGTGCTTTCATGTACTTCTGATGTAAGTTAGTATTATCACTATCTCTATTGTATGGGTGGGGAAACTGAGGCACATAGAAGTTGGGTAAAGTCAGCCAGCAGATCAGTAGCAGAGCTGGGAATGGAACCCAGGCATCCTGATTTCTGTCCTGCATATTAGGTATAAGAACATCTCCTCTCCCCTCCTTTTATCCCTGCAGTGTTTTCTTTGCTACCTTTTCCTCTCTCAGTCATAATCTTTCTCCCATCTATTACTGATTCACCCTTATCTCTTTCTTTGACTTCCTCCTGGACTTTTCGCTGCTCCCTTCCCACAATGGCCCAATCTCACCCTCCTCATTTCTCTCCTTCAGTCTTTTCTCGCTAAATTTTTCTGTAATCCTTCTGCTTCTGTCATCTTCCCTCACACCACAGAGAGAAAAGAGCTTCTGCTCAGAGCCAGGAAGTAGCAGTACTGGCCACCAGTTCCACTCCAAGTCCTGCCCTGAGAGTTACAGTAGCAAAGAGGGAATCAGCAGGCGAAAAAGTGTAAAGGGGTATGTGGAGAGAGAGGAAGAATGCTTGGCTATCTGCTCAGAAGCCCCAGGAGTAGTCTCTCTCTAGTGAGGAGGAACTGAAATGGAAATCTTGCTCACTGCCTCCAGCCCTGACATGTCAGCTAGCATGACTGAAGTGCAGCAGCAAGAGCAAATGTGTGACTTTTAGAGATATGCATGGCCCTTTACAGGCAAATAAGAAGACAAACTCTTTGCCCAAAAGAACATAAGTAAAGCCTCCATGAGTGACCACAATTGAATGGGAGTAGGTCAAAGCACACTATTAGGTTCCACACAGCCAGTTAGTGTATGACATGTTAGGAAGTTTTTCCTACAGTGCACTAACTGTTAGAGTGGTTAAGCACTGGAACAAATTGCCCAGGGAGATTGTGGAATATCCATCATTGGAGGTTTTTAAGAACAGGTTAGACAAACACCTGCCAGGAATGGTGTCATAAATATAAAGGGAAGGGTAAACCCCTTTGAAATCCCTCCTGGCCAGGGGAAAGCTCCTCTCACCTGTAAAGGGTTAAGAAGCTAAAGGTAACCTCACTGGCACCTGACCAAAATGACCAATAAGGAGACAAGATACTTTCAAAAGCTGGGAGGAGGGAGAGAAACAAAGGATCTGTGTGTCTGTCTATAGTCTGTCTTTGTCGGGGATAGACCAGGAATGGAGTCTTAGAACTTTTAGTAAGTAATCTAGCTAGGTACATGTTAGATTATGATTTCTTTAAATGGCTGAGAAAAGAATTGTGCTGAATAGAATAACTATTTCTGTCTGTGTATCTTTTTTGTAACTTAAGGTTTTGCCTAGAGGGGTTCTCTATGTTTTTGAATCTAATTACCCTGTAAGATATCTACCATCCTGATTTTACAGGGGGGATTTCTTTATTTCTGTTTACTTCTATTTTTATTAAAAGTCTTCTTGTAAGAAAACTGAATGCTTTTTCATTGTTCTCAGATCCAAGGGTTTGGGTCTGTGGTCACCTATGCAAATTGGTGAGGCTTTTTATCCAACATTTCCCAGGAAAGGGGGGGTGCAAGTGTTGGGAGGATTGTTCATTGTTCTTAAGCTCCAAGGGTCTGGGTCTGTAGTCACCTAGGCAAATTGGTGAGGCTTTTTACCAAACCTTGTCCAGGAAGTGGGGTGCAAGGTTTTGGGAAGTATTTTGGGGGGAAAGACGCGTCCAAACAGCTCTTCCCCAGTAACCAGTATTAGTTTGGTGGTGGTAGCGGCCAGTCCAAGGACAACGGGTGGAATATTTTGTACCTTGGGGAAGTTTTGACCTAAGCTGGTAAAGATAAGCTTAGGAGGTTTTTCATGCAGGTCCCCACATCTGTACCCTAGAGTTCAGAGTGGGGGAGGAACCTTGACATGGTGGCATAGTGGTGGGATTAACCTGAAATCATTTTGAGATCCAGTTGAGATTTTTTGAACTAGAAATACAGATTTTAAAAAGGAAATTTTTTTTTCCTTTGGAAAGGAAGTCCAGAAAGCAGTTGAAACTGAAAGCAGCTTGTTTTTCTCTGCTTTGTGGCCAAGCAGAGACAAAAGGGGATTATCTTTGTGAATTGCAGGTTTTCTTTGCCTGGAGGCAGGGTACTTAACTCCTGCAGGGAAATTCACAGTCTTCCAAACCAGAGGTTTTTTTTTCTTTTCTTCCTAAAAGTAAATAGGGGTTGTGTGTTCTACCCATTTGCTTTTTCTTTGGGCTGGGTAAGCAGGTTTCCAAATAGTTGGAGGTTTTTTGCTTTAATTTGGGCCCAGAGCAGAGACAAGGGAATTGTCTTTTTCTGTAGGCTGACAATCACTATCAGAGAATAGGTATTCTATTCCAGCACAGCAAAATTTTACAGCCAAGTTTTGTTTGTTTATTTCTAAACCTCGGGTGTAAAGTTAGTTAAAAACAGAGAGGTTAGAATGACCAAATCCGCAGATCAACTACAGCTGGAATTAGCCAAATTTCAGGCTGAGGAAAAACAAAGGGAACATGAAAGACAGATAGAACTCATGCGGCTGAAGAAGGAGGAGAAGGAAGAAGAGAGGAAGCATGTGGAGGAGGAGAAGGAAAAAGCGAGGAAGCATGTGGAGGAGGAGAAGGAAAAAGAGAGGAAGCATGTGGAGGAGGTGGAGAGGATAAAGGCCCGGCAGAATATACCAACAAACCCTAGCAATCCTTCTCCAGGTACCACTTCCCATTCCAGAAAGTTCCCCACCTACAAGGCAGGTGATGATACTGAGGCCTTCTTAGAAAACTTCGAAAGGGCCTGCCTTGGGTACAGCATCTCTACCGACCAACACATGGTAGAGCTGAGGCCGCAGCTCAGTGGACCCTTAGCTGAGGTGGCAGCTGAAATGCCTAAAGAACACATGAACAAGTATGAACTGTTTAAATCCAAGGCGAGAGTCAGAATGGGGATAACACCCGAGCAGTCTCGTCGGAGGTTCAGAGCCCTAAGGTGGAAACCAGACATGTCATTTACCCGACATGCCTACCACATTGTGAAACATTGGGATGCCTGGATATCAGGAGCAAGTGTTGAATCTCCAGAAAATTTGCCCTTCCTAATGCAAATGGAACAATTCTTAGAGGGTGTTCCTGAGGAAATAGAAAGATACATCCCAGATGGGAAACCCAAAACTGTAATCGAGGCAGGAGAGATTGGAGCCAGATGGGTGGAGGTGGCAGAGAAGAAGAAAACTGGTCGCAGTTGGAGCGGAGACCAGAAGGGACCACCCCAGACCACACCCTATTACCGGGGGCCGCCCAAAGCCCCACCTACCTCCCAAAGAACCCTCCAGACCCCTTATCATCCCACCACCCCGTTCTCCAGCAACCCTCCTCGCCCCAGTGACCCGTCAGCTGGACGATGTTTTAAATGTAACGAGCTGGGGCATGTAAAGGCCAACGGCCCCAAGAACCCCAACAGATTACAGTTCATTGCACCAGAATCACACCAGAGGTCTGCAGGCCCAGATACCTCTCAGATACCCTTGGAGCGGAGGGAAACTGTGAGTGTGGGCGGGAAGAAGGTCACCGCGTGGAGGGACACCGGAGCACAAGTGCCAGCTATCCATGCTTCCTTAGTGGACCCCAATTTAATCAACCCAGAGATCCAAGTGACGATTCAACCCTTCAAGTCCAACTCTTTCAATTTGCCTACAGCCAAGTTGCCTGGTCAGGAATGTGGACTTTTGCAGTCTATGATGATTATCCCATCCCCATGCTATTGGGGGAAGACTTGGCCAATCATGTGAAGCAGGCCAAGAGGGTGGGAACGGTCACCCGCAGCCAGGCTAAACAAGCCGTGAGGCCTAGCTCTGTTCCGGAAACTTCTATCAGGACCCGGTCAGAGGTGATGGACCCAGACCCAAGGCCAATGTCTGCAACAGCAGTAGTGGATCCAGTCCCAGAGACCCAGACGGAACCAGTCCCAGAACCGGAACCAGCCAAACAACCAACACCAGACCCCGTGTCAGCACTGAATCCAGTACTTGCAACCTCAACACCAGAGGGCCCCACCGAACCTGAACTGGCAGCAGCCGATAACCCTACACAAGAGGCTCAGCCGGAGCCTGAATCCCAACATAGTGCACCAGCGGAGAGCGGTTCACAGTCAACAGAAACAGCTCCATCCCCTATATCGCTTCCAGAGGGACCAAGCCTAGGTCCACAATCCAATGAGGGACTGATGTCTCCAGCATCAAGGGAACAGTTCCAGACCGAACAGGAAGTAGATGAAAGCCTCCAGAGAGCTTGGACGGCGGCACGGAGCAACCCACCGCCTCTCAGCTCTTCTACTCGATCCAGGTTTGTTGTAGAAAGAGCACTTTTATACAAGGAAACTCTTTCTGGGGGACACCAGGAAGACTGGCATCCTCAGAGACAGTTGGTAGTTCCAACTAAATACCGGGCCAAGCTCTTGAGCTTAGCCCATGATCACCCTAGTGGCCATGCTGGGGTGAACAGGACCAAAGACCGTTTGGGGGGGGTCATTCCACTGGGAGGGAATGGGCAAGGATGTTTCTACCTATGTCCAGTCTTGTGAGGTGTGCCAAAGAGTGGGAAAACCCCAAGACCAGGTCAAAGCTCCTCTCCAGCCACTCCCCATCATTGAAGTTCCATTTCAGCGAGTAGCTGTGGATATTCTGGGTCCTTTTCCGAAAAAGACAGCCAGAGGAAAGCAGTACATACTGACTTTCATGGATTTTGCCACCCGATGGCCGGAAGCAGTAGCTCTAAGCAACACCAGGGCTAAAAGTGTGTGCCAGGCACTAGCAGACATTTTTGCCAGGGTAGGTTGGCCCTCCGACATCCTCACAGATGCAGGGACTAATTTCCTGGCAGGAACTATGAAAAACCTTTGGGAAGCTCATGGGGTAAATCACTTGGTTGCCACTCCTTACCACCATCAAACAAATGGCATGGTGGAGAAGTTTAATGGAACTTTGGGGGCCATGATACGTAAATTCGTAAATGAGCACTCCAATGATTGGGACCTAGTGTTGCAGCAGTTGCTCTTTGCCTACAGAGCTGTACCACATCCCAGTTTAGGGTTTTCCGCATTTGAACTTGTATATGGCCGTGAGGTTAAGGGGCCATTGCAGTTGGTGAAGCAGCAATGGGAGGGATTTACACCTTCTCCAGGAACTAACATTCTGGACTTTGTAACCAACCTACAAAACATCCTCCGAACCTCTTTAGCCCTTGCTAGAGAAAACTTACAGGATGCTCAAAAAGAGCAAAAAGCCTGGTATGATAAACATGCCAGAGAGCATTCCTTCAAAGTAGGAGACCAGGCCATGGTCTTAAGGGCGCTCCAGGCCCATAAAATGGAAGCATCCTGGGAAGGGCCATTCACGGTCCAGGAGCGCCTGGGAGCTGTTAATTATCTCATAGCATTCCCCACCTCCAACTGAAAGCCTAAGGTGTACCATATTAATTCTCTAAAGCCCTTTTATTCCAGAAAATTAAAGGTTTGTCAGTTTACAGCCCACGGAGGAGACGACGCTGAGTGGCCCGAAGGTGTCTACTACGAAGGAAAATGTGGTGGTGGTGTGGAAGAGGTGAACCTCTCCATGACCCTTGGGCGTATGCAGCGACAGCAGATCCAGGAGCTGTGCACTAGTTTTGCGCCAACGTTCTCAGCCACCCCAGGACTGACTGAACGGGCATACCACTCCATTGACACAGGTAATGCTCACCCAATTAGGGTCCACCCTTACCGAGTGTCTCCTCAAGCTAAAACTGCAATAGAACGGGAGATCCAGGATATGTTACAGATGGGTGTAATCTGCCCCTCTGAAAGTGCATGGGCATCTCCAGTGGTTCTAGTTCCCAAACCAGATGGGGAAATACGTTTTTGCTTGGACTACCGTAAGCTAAATGCTGTAACTCGCCCAGACAACTATCCAATGCCACGCACAGATGAACTATTAGAGAAACTGGGACGGGCCCAGTTCATCTCTACCTTGGACTTAACCAAGGGGTACTGGCAGGTACCGCTAGATGAATCTGCCAAGGAAAGATCAGCCTTCATCACACATCTCGGGCTGTATGAATTTAATGTACTCCCTTTCGGGCTGCGAAATGCACCCGCCACTTTCCAAAGACTTGTAGATGGTCTCCTAGCGGGATTAGGAGAATATGCAGTCGCCTACCTTGACGATGTGGCCATATTTTCGGATTCCTGGGCAGACCACCTGGAACATCTACAAAAAGTCATTCAGCGCATAAGGGAGGTAGGACTAACTGTTAAGGCTAAGAAGTGTCAAATAGGCCTAAACAGAGTGACTTACCTTGGACACCAGGTGGGTCAAGGAACTATCAGCCCCCTACAGGCCAAAGTGGATGCTATCCAAAAGTGGCCTGTCCCAAAGTCAAAGAAACAGGTTCAATCCTTCTTAGGCTTGGCCGGTTATTACAGACGATTTGTACCGCACTACAGCCAAATCGCTGCCCCACTGACAGACCTAACCAAAAAGAAACAGCCAAATGCTGTTCAGTGGACCGAAAAGTGTCAGAAGGCCTTTAACAAGCTTAAAGCGACACTCATGTCTGACCCTGTACTAAGGGCCCCAGACTTTGACAAACCGTTCCTAGTAACCACAGATGCGTCCGAGCGTGGTGTGGGAGCAGTTTTAATGCAGAAAGGACCTGATCAAGAATTCCACCCTATAGTGTTTCTCAGCAAAAAACTGTCTGAGAGGGAAAGCAACTGGTCAGTCACTGAAAAAGAATGTTACGCCATTGTCTACGCTCTGGAAAAGCTACGCCCATATGTTTGGGGACGGCGTTTCCACCTGCAAACCGACCATGCTGCACTGAAGTGGCTTCACACCGTCAAAGAAACTAACAAAAAACTTCTTTGGTGGAGTTTAGCTCTCCAAGATTTTGATTTCGACATCCGACACATCTCAGGAGCTTCTAACAAAGTGGCTGATGCACTCTCCAGTGAAAGTTTCCCAGAATCAACTGGTTAAAATCGTCCTTGAGATGTGGAAAATATTGTTAGTCTTTATGTACTTGGTAGTATATTTAGAGATGCATGTGTCTTATTAACTCTGTTTTTCCTAGAGCTCCAGGAAGAAATCCCAGCCAGTGTTTCACCCTAGCTGAGATTTGGGGGGCGTCTCATAAATATAAAGGGAAGGGTAAACCCCTTTGAAATCCCTCCTGGCCAGGGGAAAGCTCCTCTCACCTGTAAAGGGTTAAGAAGCTAAAGGTAACTTCGCTGGCACCTGACCAAAATGACCAATAAGGAGACAAGATACTTTCAAAAGCTGGGAGGAGGGAGAGAAACAAAGGATCTGTGTGTCTGTCTATAGTCTGTCTTTGTCGGGGATAGACCAGGAATGGAGTCTTAGAACTTTTAGTAAGTAATCTAGCTAGGTACATGTTAGATTATGATTTCTTTAAATGGCTGAGAAAAGAATTGTGCTGAATAGAATAACTATTTCTGTCTGTCTATCTTTTTTGTAACTTAAGGTTTTGCCTAGAGGGGTTCTCTATGTTTTTGAATCTAATTACCCTGTAAGATATCTACCATCCTGATTTTACAGGGGGGATTTCTTTATTTCTATTTACTTCTATTTTTATTAAAAGTCTTCTTGTAAGAAAACTGAATGCTTTTTCATTGTTCTCAGATCCAAGGGTTTGGGTCTGTGGTCACCTATGCAAATTGGTGAGGCTTTTTATCCAACATTTCCCAGGAAAGGGGGGGTGCAAGTGTTGGGAGGATTGTTCATTGTTCTTAAGCTCCAAGGGTCTGGGTCTGTAGTCACCTAGGCAAATTGGTGAGGCTTTTTACCAAACCTTGTCCAGGAAGTGGGGTGCAAGGTTTTGGGAAGTATTTTGGGGGGAAAGACGCGTCCAAACAGCTCTTCCCCAGTAACCAGTATTAGTTTGGTGGTGGTAGCGGCCAGTCCAAGGACAACGGGTGGAATATTTTGTACCTTGGGGAAGTTTTGACCTAAGCTGGTAAAGATAAGCTTAGGAGGTTTTTCATGCAGGTCCCCACATCTGTACCCTAGAGTTCAGAGTGGGGGAGGAACCTTGACAAATGGTCTAGTTATTATGTAGTCCTGCCTTGAGTGCAGGGGACTGGAGGTCCCTTCCAGTTCTATACTTCTATGATTTACACTCCAGCTTGCCATATACTAACTTGTCATCTAGACAAGCCCTTAGTCTCTTTTGTAACAGGCTTCAGCAAATTGGAAACAAAATGCTCCTGTCTCTGTAGACAAGCGATGTTCTTAGAAATTTAAAGGTGCACTCCATAGAAAATCCCAATGTTATAGCTACATGCACCAAAACTAACATCTAAAATTAAGCTGCTGACGTCAATGGGAATTCTTGCCATTTAATTGAGCATGATGAGCCCAGATGAATTAAAGGGATCAGTATTGAAGGATAAAGAGTTGAATGAAAAGGAAAAAAGATGCAAGCATAGGGCCTCATTTACAACCCTTACTCATACAGGTAGCTCCATTGACTTTGTTATGGTTACATACTTGCTTAAGAACTATTCGTCTGAGTCAAGGGTGCAGGACTGGGTCCTTACACTTTTCCAAACATTAATGCTTTTAGGCCAGATCCTGCTCCATTGAAGTAAAGAGCAAAACTCCCGCTAACTTCAAGGGACCTTTTAATTTCTTTAAGGTCTCTTTAATTAGGATGAATTATTTAGTGATTTTACAGTGCTTTCAAGATGTACAGAGATATAAGTGTGAAATTTTATTTATTATTGTTTTATTATTATTTGCTGTTACTATTAAGCTCATTATTGTTTTATGTCTCTCATAAAGCTGGATATGATCTAACATTGAGCGCTTTAGTACTTGAACAAAGCAAAAAGGAAGAAGATGATGAGGATAATTTATTATTTACTGAGCACCAACTTTGGGATGATTGCTAAAGATAGGACCCACTCCTGCCCACACTGACTCCCATTAGGAAATGTACTCCTGTCAACCCTGCCACCTGTATTTGCAGGATTGGGCCCATAGAGACAGCTGTGAGACCTGATTCATCATTGTCCTGCATCTTGTACAGACACTATACAGTACCAGTACACAGTGAGTATAAGATATTTCCAAACTGGAGTGATAGCAGTTTATACCCATTTTGTGCTGGTGGGAATGACTGCACTAGATGCAGGATAGTGATTAAGCAAGCCAGTAGTCCTGGCTCCGAGGAGCTTACATTCAAAGAGCCCTATTCGGAAAACAGTTACACACATGAATAATTTTACTGATGTGAGTTGTCCCATTGAAGTTACTCCTGTGCATAAATATTTGCAGGATCAGGCCATTCATCTGACAGAGACCTAGGAAATCGACTTCTGGGCCTGTGTGTTCACAACTGCATTTGAAAATCTATACATTTTAGGTCCTCTGGTTTGCCCCAATTCAGCCAGGGACTACTCTGATGCTTAAAGTTAGGGCATGTGCTTAAATATCTTGCTAAAACATTTGCCAGGCCCTTATTAGCTTCTCTCTTGATAATTACAGGAGGAACTTTGTGTGACCAGGGCTATAAGTTACACAGCAACAGGGCTGCCTCTACAGCAGTACACTGTATTTCTTGGGGCAAGGGAGGGAGTTTTTGTTTGTTTTTAATAAGGGATGCACAGCTACAGATTGTATATGGCCTATTTTTTTTTAATTTCTTAAATGAACTCAGTGTTAATTCACATACTAACCTTGTACATAGAAAGGACAAGGGTTCTTCTTTTTACCTGTAATGAGACTGCATAAACCAAATCCCATAAAACCTTGGATTTGTGGTATCTTGGGTACTGGGAAATAATGGCTTGCTGCCTAGTTAGCTCACAGTAAGTAGCACAAGATATTCCATAATTAAATCTTACAACTAGAGTGGCACTAATTTGTGTCATTGCTGTATTATTATTATTATTACTACTGTAACTAATACTTGGTTCTTAATTAGTGTCTTCCACCTGTAGATGTTAAAAAAAGCACTTTACAAACCTTAATTAATTACACATCACAAGACCTCAGTGAGATACAATACAGGTCAATAGTGTTATAGATGGGGAAGCTGAGGCACAAAGAGTTCAAGTGACTTGCCTGAGGTCACAGTGAATCAGTGGCAAAACTTGGAAAAGAACCCAGGAGACCTGACCCTCAGCCTCCTCCTCCAGTCATTAGAACACACTTCTTCCCTTCCCTCTGATGACCTCCCTTATGAGAAGGATATGATACTCATCTTGCTAAGCTGCTGCTTGTTTCTTTTGAGGAAGTTCATAAATCGAGCTGGACAGAGAGATTTCAAATTAATGTGTTGTTCAGACCTTACCAGCAGAAAATCAAAATAAATAGTCTCAGACCCCTGCTCATTGCAGTTATTGATAGGACCTGCCAAACTGAAGCTCTAAACAAGCTGCTTTCATTGTCTATAATGACTTTACCTTTCCCAAAAGGAGGCTATCTGCTTGGATAGTCTTCGTCTCATAAGGTCAGGAAGGTGCCATGACAAGCCCCTTTACAGAGATTCATGCAACTTTAAACTACTGAGCATAAAATAAAAAACCAAACCACAAAACCCTGAACCTATTGTTTTAAATTTCACTGCAACACAAAACTTTCCAATGCGTTTTTCATGGTTGGTTAGTTAACCTGTCTTTTTCTCTGTCCCTTGCTTTATTCTTTCCTTTCCTTCCCTCAGCCTCAATCCCACACAGATCCTAAAACTCTTCCTCAGTTTTCCTTAATCTTGACAGAGGATGGATCACTTGATGATTACCTGTTCTGTTCATTCCTTCGGGGGCATTGGCCACTGTCGGAAGACAGGATACTGAGCTAGATTGACCTTTGGTCTGACCCAGTATGGCCATTTTTATATTTACTCAGCCAAAGCACCTGATGGAGTCAGGTGAGTAAGGTCCCAGGGCCTGGCCTGCCATTTTGCTCTGTATCTTGAGCAGTATGCTTCTTTGGGCTGGTAAGGATAGCAGAGATGATTTTCTGGCTAAGGCACTGGATTAGGACTCTGGAGATTGGTGTTCAATTTTTAGCTCCTGTGTGACTGTGGTAAAATGGTGATAACACTTTCTTCCTCCCATTCTGTACCTGTCTTTTCTATATTGATTGTAAGGACAGGGTCTGTCTCTTACTATACGTACAGTGCATAGCATAATGACCCCAATCTCTGCTAAGTCATTTAGGCAATACTATAATGCATATACTGTAATACAGATGGGTCTGAATCAAATCCCCAGGCTGAACAGCCCAAAAACTTCAGGGATTTTCAAAAATTGAGACCAGATCTTTATCTCAATGTTTTAAATCTCCCCAATCTTTATGATGAATTGAACAAAAACCCTGATCTCAGCACCCCAACTTTGATCCGGTAGGACATTTTGCGGTATGCTTCTATAACTGACTCCTAGTAGGAACATTTCAGTGGAACAAAGATAAAATAATTAATAGAAACGGGAGGCTTTCTAAAGGCTTAAGCTTCAACACTCCCAATTTCCAAGGCTTTGATTCAGACCCATGGATGAGTGAGTTTGTGTATGCAGTTTCCAACCTCTTGCTCCGCAGGGGCGGGAGGGAGCAGCTGCTCTGGAGAAGTGATTCACCAGTGGGAGAAGGCAGGTTGCGATACCACAGCTGGACGGGAGTAGCTTTAAGTTGCCTTCCTGATGTAGGAGGACCCCATAGGACCTCGGCTTGTGGAAGCTACCTGGGAAATGTGCTGAATCAGCATGTCTCCCAGGCACCCTTGCCCCATTCCCTGTCAAGGCAAGCCAGCCTTTCTAGGCTGCACTGGCTGACTCCAAGCCCCCATAAGCAGGGACTGTGGTCGGTTGGCACTGCTGTCTGCTTTCATCCTGCTGGATGTTTTGTCACCAAGGACCTTCAGCCTGGGTTGTCAGTGAGGTCAATCACAATGTTTATCTGAACTAGCTCAGCTTCTTGGTTTGAGAAAAGAGAGCTGGAGATCTCCAGGGAACAGGATTTGCTGGAACTCCCTGCTTCTGGCTGAACCAGAAATACAATAAAAAGAGCCTTTCTTGTGGCACTTCAGCATTTCTGCAAATTACACAGGGTGGAGCTTAAAAATGATTCAGGATGGGGGCGGGGGGCAATCAAAAGCTTGGGTCACGCACAACTACCAGTATCTGAATTTACAAACAGGAACACCTGAGTAGACATACCAGGACACACACCCTTTTAACTCCATTGAAATACACTGGATTAGGAGAGCTTTCAGAAGGGATGCTCTGAGGGGGAAAAAGGCCAATATTTTTCAGGGGAAATGGGGACTCCATCTTCTAAGTAGAGATAGTTGTGGATTAGAGTGATTGCCTAAAAGCCTGAATTGAGACAAAATAAAGTTGTATTCTAGGGTTTAGGATAGTTACACAGATTTTATTCAGTCCTTACCCAATCAAAATGCTCACTGAAGCCAGTAGGAGTTTGCCTGAGAATGAATTGGGTTAAGGACATCAGGAAGGGCAACTTAGAGATTCTGAACTCTGACAGTGTGGGAAAAGAAGTCTTATGTAGCAGTTTGAGTGCAGGATGGTTTGATGTTTACTTTCCGCAGTGGTGGCACAGGGAGGATGGCAAGAGCCAATTGTATCACAGGGACAGTCATATGATCTGAAGGTCTAAGATCACATCCCAGTTCCCCTTGGAGGTTTGGGTAGCTAGAATCAGAACCTCCATGCAGGAAGGGGTGTCTTGTTGCCATGCCTATGAACCAAACCTGTAGAGTTCTTTCACCCTCTCTTGCCATGTATTCAGAAGGTTTGGCTTTGTTTTCCTCTGAAGGGATTTTCCCATTGTCCTTAATATAATTATAAAAAAAGTCTCTGTTTTTTGTAGAAGAGACTGCCTTTTCTATTGGGTTGGGCAGGGTAATTAGTATTGTTCAAACTCAGATCTGACTCACCCAGGTATGTTTTATCATCAGGTTTGTTCACTCAACTTTATTTACTGTATCCCCTCCACACACGCACATGTCAACTACCTGGCTTTATTTTCATACAGTGAATGTAGGGCTCATGAAAGGTGCCAGATATACAGCTCTGAAGTGCACAGAACAGGTTTTGTGAAGGAAGCAACAATTCCAGCCAGTGGTGAATTAATGATTTTGCCCTTTGATGGTGTCCCCTGAATAGATATGTGGGCACAGTTGGCAACGGGCTTTGTTGCAAGGATAGGTTCCTGGGTTAGTGGTTCTGTTGTGTGGTATGTGGTTGTTGGTGAGTATTTGCTTCAGGTTGGGGGGCTGTCTGTAGGCAAGGACTGGCCTGTCTCCCAAGATTTGTGAGAGTGTTGGGTCATCCTTCAGGATAGAGCACAATGCCATCCACAGCCTCAGAAATAACTCTGACATCATAATCAAAAAGGCTGACAAAGGAGGTGCTGTCGTCATCATGAATAGGTCAGAATATGAACAAGAGGCTGCTCGGCAGCTCTCCAGCACCACTTTCTACAAGCCATTACCCTATGATCCCACTGAGAGTTACCAAAAGCAACTACAGCATTTGCTCAAGAAACTTCCTGAAAAAGCACAATATCAAATGCGCACACACACACCCCTGGAACCCCGACCTGGGATATTCTATCTACTACCTAAGATCCATAAACCTGGAAATCCTGGGCGCCCCATCATCTCAGGCATTGGCACCCTGACAGAAGGATTGTCTGGCTATGTAGACTCCCTCCTCAGGCCCTACGCTACCAGCACTCCAAGCTACCTTCGAAACACCACTGACTTCCTGAGGAAACTACAATCCATCGGTGATCTTCCTGATAACACCATCCTGGCCACTATGGATGTAGAAGCCCTCTACACCAACATTCCACAGAAAGATGGACTACAAGCCGTCAAGAACACTATCCCCGATAATGTCACGGCTAACCTGGTGGCTGAACTTTATGACTTTGTCCTTACCCATAACTATTTTACATTTGGGGACAATGTATACCTTCAGATCAGTGGCACTGCTATGGGTACCTGCATGGCCCCACAGTATGCCAACATTTTTATGGCTGACTTAGAACAACGCTTCCTCAGCTCTCGTCCCCTAACGCCCCTACTCTACTTGCGCTATATTGATGACATCTTCATCATCTGGACCCATGGAAAAGAAGCCCTAGAGGGGAATTCCACCATGATTTCAACAATTTCCATCCCACCATCAACCTCAGCCTGGTCCAGTCCACACAAGAGATCCACTTCCTGGACACTACAGTGCTAATAAACAATGGTCACATAAACACCACCCTATACCGGAAACCTACTGACCGCTATTCCTACCTACACGCCTCCAGCTTTCACCCTGACCACACCACATGATCCATCGTCTACAGCCAAGCTCTGCGATACAACCGCATTTGCTCCAACCCCTCAGACAGAGACAAACACCTGCAAGATCTCTATCAAGCATTCTTACAACTACAATACCCACCTGCGGAAGTGAAGAAACAGATTGATAGAGCCAGAAGAGTTCCCAGACGTCACCTACTACAGGACAGGCCTAACAAAGAAAATAATAGAACGCCACGAGCCGTCACCTTCAGCCCCCAACTAAAACCCCTCCAACGCATTATTAAGGATCTACAACCTATCCTGAAGGATGACCCAACACTCTCACAAATCTTGGGAGACAGACCAGTCCTTGCCTACAGACAGCCCCCCAACCTGAAGCAAATACTCACCAACAACCACATACCACACAACAGAACCACTAACCCAGGAACCTATCCTTGCAACAAAGCCCGTTGCCAACTGTGCCCACATATCTATTCAGGGGACACCATCACAGGGCCTAATAACATCAGCCACACTATCAGAGGCTCGTTCACCTGCACATCCACCAATGTGATATATGCCATCATGTGCCAGCAATGCCGCTCTGCCATGTACATTAGTCAAACTGGACAGTCTCTACGTAAAAGAATAAATGGACACAAATCAGATGTCAAGAATAATAACATTCATAAACCAGTCGGAGAACACTTCAATCTCTCTGGTCACGCGATTACAGACATGAAGGTCTCTATCTTAAAACAAAAAACTTCAAATCCAGACTTCAGTGAGAAACTGCTGAATTGGAATTCATTTGCAAATTGGATACTATTAATTTAGGCTTAAATAGAGACTGGGAGTGGCTAAGTCATTAGGCAAGGTAGCCTATTTCCCCTTGTTTTTTCCTACTCCCCCACCCCCAGACATTCTGGTAAAACTTGGATTTGTGCTGGAAATGGCCCACCTTGATTATCATACACATTGTAAAGAGAGTGGTCACTTTGGATGGGCTATTACCATCAGGAGAGTGAGTTTGTCTGGGGGGGGGGGGGGCGGAGAGTGAGAAAACCTGGATTTGTGCTGGAAATGGCCCAACTTGATTATCATACACATTGTAAGGAGAGTGATCACTTTAGATAAGCTATTACCAGCAGGAGAGTGGGGTGGAAGGAGGTATTGTTTCATGGTCTCTGTGTATATAATGTCTTCTGCAGTTTCCACAGTATGCATCCGATGATGTGAGCTGTAGCTCACGAAAGCTTATGCTCAAATAAATTGGTTAGTCTCTAAGGTGCCACAAGTCCTCCTTTTCTTTTTTCAAAAGAAAATGAAAGTTATGATAGTTGTACAGAGGAGTTAGCAATGATGGTGTGTATGCGATTGACAGTGAATTGACAGAATGGTTAACAATGTTTGTATATCTTGGAAACGCAATCAGTGCTGATGGCCAATGCCATAAGGAAGTGAATGCAAGAACTCAGAAGGCAAGTGGAGCTTATGAGATTGGTAAATATTTGGAAAAATAAGGAAATTCACACAAGAAGATAAAGTTATACAGTGTAATTGTAATACCAACATGTTTCTGAAATGCCCACAACATGAAACTTTACACATTCCATCAGAGATAATGATGCAGAATACTTGGTGACTGCCTGTGGGAAGAGTAACTAACGCTGATGTGCAGATTACAGAGACAATGATTCGAGAACAAAGGCTAAAGTGGTTTAAACATGTATGGACGTAAAAAAAACTGTGTTCCTAGAGAAGCCTTTGACTGGATGCCGGTGGGTGGAAGACAGAACTGAGGAGGACAACAGATTACATATAAGAAAAACATGACTACAATGGAGCAAGAAATGTGGCATTAGACAGATGGAGGTGGAAAGGTTGGGTTCCCTCATGTGTTACACTGCATGGGAGCGTCTTGTCTAATGTATTTGCCTGCCATTACAGCTAAAACACGGTGGAGATGGCAGTTCATTAAGGGCAAAGAGTGGGGTGGGAGGAGGTATTGTTTCATGGTCTCTGTGTATATAATGTCTTCTGCAGTTTCCACAGTATGCATCCGATGATGTGAGCTGTAGCTCACGAAAGCTTATGCTCAAATAAATTGGTTAGTCTCTAAGGTGCCACAAGTACTCCTTTTCTTTTTGCGAATACAGACTAACACGGCTGTTACTCTGAAACCTGTCATTTTTTTTTGATTGAGCTATAATATATGACGACGCAAAAAAGAAGAGGTGATGATATCAAACCAACTGGTCTTTCAACTTTCTGTCTTTCCATAGCATTTTGAACCTTCATACAGCATCTTGACCAATAATACTATCTTTCTAGGAGACCCATATTATTGCAAGATCTTCCATAGTGACTCTTTGTGAACGCAGTTGAAAGCTTTGGTGAAATCTATGAAGTTCAAGACTAATCTCCTCTGGTATGTGAGCCCTTTCTCAACAAATTGTCTGAGGATAAAGATGTGACCTACACAAGATCTTTTCGGTCTAAAGCTTGCTTGCTCATTATGCAGTTTTTCATTTTTGACCAATTTGATTCAGTTCAATAGTTTATACTGCAGAACACTTTCCTACGTACTGAAAGTAATGTTATTCCTTGCCAGTTATCTCACACCAATTGGTTCCCTTTCTTTGGTAATTTTCAGATCACACCTTTGTTCCTATCCTCTGAACAGAGTTCTTTCTCCCAAACAATAAACACAGTACATGTACTACCCCATCCTCACCAGCTTTAAGCATTTCAGCAGTGATCTTATCTTGACCAAGCACTTTGCTGATTTTTAGCTGCTTGATTGCTTTCTCTACTTCTGTTTCTGAAATTTCTAGCAGTGAAAGGTTCGATCCTTATCTACTTCACATCCATTGATTTGAATTGTCGGCTCTTCTTGGCTGAGTTCTTCATTAAAATGTCCTCACCATCATTTCTTTTGTTCTACTTCTGTTTTTAACGATCTTTCATCTTTCGTTTTTACAATACCACTGTGACTCCGCAACCAGGATGACAATTGCATATGTAACCCAGCCCTGAGGCACAGCGGCTGCTTTTTCCTTTTTCTCCTCAGGGTTATAGGCCCTGGATTCACCTATAAGGGTACCTGGTGCCTCCAGCCAAGTAAATGCCTCCTAATTCAGAGAACACAAAGAACCTATCCATTGGGAAAATATTCAACACCCAATCTCATACAGAAGAGTGTCAGTCAAAGCAATCAATCAATCAATCAATAAAAATAGCTGTCACAATACCCAGAGAAATAAAACAGTAACTGGGGTTTTATTAGGTAACTGGGGAACTCAGAATAGGGAACAATGGAAAAGGGATCACAATAATAAAAGACAAAATTAACAATAAATAAACTCTACCCTTTCCAACATTTACAGACAGTGCATACTACCCTGCTTCTTCCCAGCACCCATCTAAACAGATAGTGAGTATTGGCTCAGTCTTTGGTGGGTACAGCACTGAAATCAGTGGCCAGCTGAAAACACAATATCAAAATAAACAAACCAGAGTGTTCTTACAAAGTATCCACACCAAGGATAGTATGATTGTCCTTGTGGCTCTCTAGTCTGGATTCAGATGTGCAGTTAGACTAGCTCTTGGTAGCCTAACCCTGACTCTTTCCTCAGCCTCCTGGGTTTCTGGTCTCTGCTGTGATGACACTATTCAGCATCCCAGAAATCCCCAAAAGGCTCAAAGTCTTCCCTCGGATAGGAATGTGGAGGGTAGAAAGGTCCTTCCTGGCTGTGTAGCTTTCCCTGCTATACTCTTAACACAGTCAACTGAAAGTAAAGTCAGCCCCTTTTCTCTCAGTCTTGGCTCATGAGTGGTCCCACATAGCGTAGCTAGCTGATTCTATCTCCCTCCCCTAGACTCTAGGAACTTAGGAAACAGCAACCTAGGAAACAGATTCCTGAGCCTCTGCCACCATTACAGCTGTAGAGCAGGGGTGACTCCCCTAGAGCCTCAGTGTGTTACTTCAGGAGCACGTACTCCAAAGGGGTTACACTTATGCATCTGCAACATTTTCTTAGTCACCTTTGACTGATGCATGTTTGGCTTCTCTTGCTTTTTTGTCAAGCCATTCTCTCTTATCTTGCTGACATAACTCCTTTACTTCTTTGCCTTTCTCTACATACACTATCACAGCTTGTATTCTTGTCATGTCGCTTGAGGGCTGTAATACTTTGGTTTAATTTCAGTTGTAGGGTTTAGTGGAGGGGCTAGGTGGTGCTGGTAGCCTGTAATATACAGGAGGTCAGACTAGATCATCTGGTGGTCCTTTCTGGCGCTGAACTCTATGATTCTGTGAGACCTGCACTTGCCTCTTTTGGTTTTTTTACAGCTTTTTTTTCCTCAGTCACATTCCATTCCATGGCTACGTCCACAGTTTTCTTTCCTTGATCCAAGTGAAATTGTGGCTGCTTCCAAGCAGACATCTCTAAGGGAAGCCCATTGCTCTTCTATATCATCATTCATTCATTACCTACCACTCTTTAAATCAATTTGAGAGCTGGATTGTAAAATCCCTCCTGATTTCTGGCAGGCCTGGCTCTAGGGATGAGGATTTGGGGACTCACTTGCCATATTGTATAACTTTTTATTCCCTCTGTCCACAGGCATCCTTAGTATTGGTCTTTTTCTCTTCTGATGTATTTTCCAAGTTCCTATTGGACAAAGTGTCTGCATCATAAAATCAGCCCCAGTTGTCTCCTCAGAGAGTCCAAGGATTGATTGGGCCATTGAGACTGTACTTCCCTCACAGCCCTAGCTGATTTTCCTCCAGGCGATGCTGGAGGCAACCAGGCAAGGTTGTGTGTTGGAAGCTTGCATTCTTGCTGCCTGTACTCTGTGTGCATAAATAAAGGAGTCCAGTGCTGGGGCTGTCAAGTCAGCACTTTTCACTGGTGCCAAAATCTCTGTATTTTGCCTTTTTAAATACATTTTTTAAAAAAAATCGCTTTTCCCAGAAAATCTGTTGCTTCCCCCAACCAGAATTAGGAGACAGATAATCAGTCAGCATCTTGATAATCCTTGAAGCAAGAGGATTGGTGATAAGGAGCTAAGAGGTTTTCTCTCAGTTGCAAAGAAAAACTGGGACATACCAAGAGACCAAATTCCTGTACTTGTGTAAAACTTTAGTAAGGAGGTTTTGCACAGAGGCAGGGAAGGCAGAAGGGAAGCTAGGCAAATCCCTCCCCCTGCCAATCTCGCTGCATTGCCTCTCCAGGAAGGATACATCAAGCTCCCAGGCTGTAGTAGTACTGGGGACCACATGGGGGTTAAGGTCAGAAGATCCTGGGAGTTTGTGGGCCCACTGGCCAGCCCCCAACCCCCAAACTTCCCTCTGTATTGCTGCAGCCAGAGCACAGTGAAGCAGTGTTGTGTGGCATACCGGTAGTGTGAAGATCCCCCTGGCCTGGCCACTCTGCAGAAACTCAAAGCACACCTCCCACGAGCAAAACCATAGCAGTAGAGCTGGGTATCTCTTGCTGTGAGGAGTTCTTGTCCTGCTGTGTGGAAAAGATAAACTAATTTTCAAATGGTCCTGCTAGGGCCTGAGGAAACCAAGTCAGAGCAATGTACAGCAATCAAGTTTCTTGATGGAATTCAAGGCTCTTCCATATAGGTGACCAGATACTATGGTGATGGGAGTCACTGTGAAAAAAAAATCTAGATAGATAGTTCATCCCTGTCTCACAAGTCAAGGCCCTGAAAGCAGTGAAGGGTTCTGGACATGTAAAGCAGACCCTTGTCCTTTTAAGCTGAAGAAAGCCAGTATGGACCTAGAACATCAATGCCTCTATCAGAGAAAGTGATCTGCCAGCTGCCCTGCAGTGAATAATAATCCAGCTGGCTCTCAAAGAAACATGCATTTGAGGTCAACTATCTCAGCAGCAATCACTCCATCTTCAACCTCTTGTGCCTGGGCAAAGTTATCAAGAGAATGGTGGGGAATAAACTTCAGAACTTAATGAATGTCAGTACCCTAGTGGTCTTGCTAGTGGGGTTCAAACCAGGACATGGCATAGAGATGGTTTTAATGTGTGATCTTCCTATGGCAATTAACAGAGCACAGACATGTATGCTGATACTGTTTATCCACATATAAGATCCAGTAGGAGTGGAAGGTGCAGCACTATGTTGGCTCTACTCATTTCTCTTAGACAAATCTCACTGTGGCATTTTTATCTTTCCCCTTACTGTGGTATCTGAACACCTCACAACAACCCTGTGAGGTTGGGAAGTACTGTTATCCCCATTTTACAGATGGAGGAACTTAAGCACAGAGAGGCTAGATGACTTGCCTAAGGTCATGTAGGAAGTCTGTGGCAAAGCAGGGGAATTGAACTTAGGTCTCCCAAGTCCTAAGCTAGCACTTCAATCAGTGGCCACCTTTCCCCCCCCCCCCCCAGAGAGTCAAATCCAAGAGATTCAAAAAGGCAGTTAGTCCTTTTCCCAAAGAGTTCTTGCATGCTGCGGTCTGCAAGGCTGTCTTTCCTCCTCTTCTTTTCAACTTGATGGGAGACCTCTAGGGGAGGTAGTGAGATGCCACAGATCCATATTACTAATGTGATGCTGAAGATAACCATTTCCACATCTGTTTCTCGGTAGATACAAGAAAAGGAGTACTTGTGGTACCTTAGAGACTAACAAATTTATTTGAGCATAGATTTGTTAGTCTCTAAGGTACCACAAATACTCCTTTTCTTTTTGTGGATACAGACTAACACGGCTGCTACTCTGAAACCTGTCAGTAGATACAGGCAGTGCTAACCCCCAGATATTGCAGTGCCTGAGAGAAATAAGGACATGGGTGAATGGCAGATGACTCAGGCTCAGCCCAGGGAACACAGAGCTGATGGTAAGAAGAGGGAGATACTTAGGGAAGCAGATGGGGATATTAACCTAATTATCTACCGAGAGCATTTATCCTCAGACTGTCAAGGTGATGTGCAGTCTCTGAGTTCTGTCTGTCTCATCACTGCTCCTGAGAACACAGATAGCCACAGTCTCAAGAAGTGCCTTCTATCATCTCCATCTAGTCAAAAACTCTTCAGAACAGGTGGCCACAGTGATTCACACATTTGTCACCTCCTGGTTAGAGTTTTGCAACACGCACTACCTGGGGCGAATGTCATGGCCACCTGGAAGCACCAGCTAGTACAAACTCCCTTAATCCACCTTCTAGCAAGAAAGATCAACAAAAACATTTCATGTCATGTTCGATTGGCTCCCCATTCAGCTCCAGCTCCACTTTACAGGTCCTTAAGGAGCTAGAGTCTAACTGTGTTACAGACATCCTCTCCATCTGTAAATCACTGATGCAATCGCACTCAGTGGGTAGGTGAGGGTATGGCTGAGTGATCACAGGATTCAGGATGTTCTCAGTGCAGGTCCCTGGCTATGGATTTCCTTACTGCCGGAGAACAGGAAAAGCCCCAGCCAGACTGACTTGTATGCAAACCCTTCCCAATAATGATGATTGACGGTTGATTTGGAACTCCCCATGCCCCAAACTCTCTTTTAATATCATTTGGCAGTAGAGTGACCAGACAGCAAGTGTGAGAAATTGGGAGAGGGGCTGGGGGGGTAATAGGCACCTGTATAAGACAAAGCCCCAAATATCGGGACTGTCCCTTTAAAATCGGGACATCTGGTCACCCTATTTGGCAGAATAAAGAAAGGGTATAGACAATGGGGTCCTTCACAAACAGAATAATGTAATTTTGGATGGTATATCTACTGGTGAGATAATGCATGATGGCTGTTTTTAAAAGGCCTGCAATCGAGAGATTAGGTATCCCTGCCCACGGCCACATAGTGAGTAAGTGTGAGAGCCAGGATTAGTACTCAGGAGACCCTTGTGCCTAGCATTGAGCTCACATCACAAGAACATGCTGACTTGTACACATTTGGAGATATAGAAATGCTTGTTAATAACTTGTTTTTGCAAGTTGGAGTTATACAGCTGAATCAGTGACACTGCAAACATTTCTATGGCAACAGAGTGATGTCACCAACAGCATTTTGACTTTACAACTGATTTCATTTGAAGGAAAAACTGAGCTTAGCCCCAGGTCATTTCAGCATTTGAAATGGAAACACAGAAAGTCACTGTTGTGCATGTGGGGGAGGGGGGTCCTAGTGACTTCTGTGGGTCCTGCACCTGTGCCTAAGGGCAGAATTTGTGCCAAATATACATATTCTTTTCCCCCAAAGGGGTCTGAAAGTTGTTCCTGGGATGGTTGCAACACATTGGCGAGATGGTGTGAAGGAAGGTTTCACTGCTGCTGCCTATATGTCTGATCAGTGGGTAAACAGAGGAGCGAGGTGTGCCATTCAACCGATAACTTTGATCCCTGAGATGTGTGGTGATGGGGGCTTATACAAGCACCCTAATAAACAGATAAATTAACTCAAAAACAAAAAATGTAAAAGTGAATATAAAATACAGGAAATATTTCCCATGGGAGGTTTGAACCCTGTTAAAAATAGCTCAGAGGTACCCACTGATTTTAAAAGAAAAGTTAAAAGAAAATTAACAGTGCAAAGAAAAAAAATCATTTTCTTCAATATGGGGCTCCAAGGTGGGATTTTCGCTTTCAAGCCACACATGGATCTTCCAAGAGATAATGAGTTCTCTGAGAGACTTTGAACTAAAAAAAGAGTTATTGACATTGGGCCAAATCCTTAGCTGATGTAAATGTGCCCCCATTTTAAGTCAATGGCTCTATGCTGATTTACACCAGCTGTGGATCTGGCCCATTATCTTTTCAGTCAGGAACTTCAACTTCAACAAAACTCATCGGAAAGCATATTCTCTCTCTCTCTCTATCTTACACACTAGCAGATGAAGTCAGTCCTGGGTGTTTTCTTATGCTTCCTTAAATACCGAGAAGACAACAAAAGATATTTAAAACACCATACACATTGTACTCAATGGGAGTGGAAGGGAAATATACAGAAATATCCCCTTTCTAGGGATGCATCAACTCACACACCTTCCTGGAAAAGACAAAAGGGCAAGGCGGGGGAGGGGGGGGGAGAAACTCAAGAGAAAACAACAGCAGAAGCCTGTGTAGCTGGATTATCTTCCATGTCATATGAAAATACTTTTTCCAAAGTTTGAAAGCGTTTCTTAAGAGCAGCCAGCAGCATATTGCGATTTCCCTCCTCTCATTTTCAACAACAAAGCAAAGTTCCACCCTCCCTCCCTCTCTCTCTCTTTTCTCTTCTCTTAAAAAAAAAAGTTTTGAGAATTTCACTTTTCTATTCACAGCAGCCCTGGCCAAAGTAAAGCCCTCTTTTACATTGACGTCAAGATCTTTACCAAGATTAGGGTTTCATTTCTGTATTGCAGCAATTAGCCAGGGAATGTATAAAAGGCTTCAGGGAAGCAGGCTAGGACTCCAGAGGGAAAGCACTTTGCACCACAGACAGATAGCGAGAGAGAGGAGGGAGACAGGGGCACACGGAGAGAGGAACAGAAAGTTTGTGTACAAAGACCTTAAAAAAAAAAAAAAGTAGCGTTGCACCTGGTAACACCGGTGACACAGAAATTAGAGGTCTGCTTAGTGCTTAAATAGCTGAGAAACAATGGGACAGGAGAGGAAAGTGAACGATATCTGCTTAAATTGTATAACTGCAGGGAAGTGGAAGCACAGCTGTCTCTGTCTTTAACGGGCTCAAAAGGGCTATTGCATAAGGGAAACATTTTAGTCTCTGAAAAAGGAAAAGCAGCTCAGAACTGAATGAATTTCACGCTGAGTTATGGTTTTGACCAGCTTGAGTATATTTAATCATCCCTGCGGCCGCTGAGAGAAAGAGGCGGGAGGTGGAGGGGGCTGATGAGTTTTTAAAAAATGCCTTTGATTTTATTTTATCTTATTTTTTAAATGAGTGTTCAGGGCAAACAAGGGAGCTGAAGGGAACCCGTTGGGGAGCAGCAGCAGGGAAGATGGGTCTGTTAAGCGTGGATTTGCTGATCGCGCTTCAGATCTTGCCGGTTTTTTTCTCCAATTGCCTCTTTCTTGCACTCTACGACTCTGTGATCCTCTTGAAGCACATGGTGCTGCTGCTGAGTCGGTCTAAAGCGGCGCGTGGCGAGTGGCGAAGAATGCTGACCTCGGAGGGGCTCCGCTGCGTCTGGAATAGCTTCCTTCTGGATGCCTACAAACAGGTGGGTAGGTGGGAAGGGGGACGGAGAGGAGGTAAGAAAAGGCACCCCCGTTCCGGGGGGCGGGGGGGAGCTGTGCGCTCTGCACGATGTTTCCCCTTTGTGCCCTGCCAAAGCTAGAGTTTGGTTTGGCATTAGGGGGAGTGGAAAACAGCTGTTCTTCAGGAGGGCAGGGGACTGGGATTTAACAGACCTTGGTTCTGTGTCCTCCTCTGCCACTGTCTCCCTGTGCAATTTAGGGCCAAGTCATTTAACTTTTCCCTGCCTCCCTTTTTCTAGCTGTACCGGGAGGATAATGGTACTTATCTTTGTAAAGTGCTTTGAGGGTGTTGGATGAAACATATTATATAAGCGCTGAACATTATTAAATACTTTTGTCAACCATTTAACCAGTGCAATATCTTCAGAAGTTATACAAAATTAGGTCTTTAAATAACATCTCAAGGTGATCTGAATGCCCAAGATAGCAAAGGATTAAACATAACCCTATATCATTGTATCATCACTTTTATTCAGCTCATCTGTTAATTTTTGTATTGGGAAGGAGGGCACAGTGACAGTGTGAGTAGGTTTTTAAAAAGAGAGTCCCTTTTCTCTTATGAAAGTGGTGAAAACAGGACATGACAAAGCTTAAAAATAAACCTGTAACCAGCTGAGGGACAGTTGCCTGGTCTTCTTCTTAGCCACATGCACAATGTGCCTCAAGTGGCACGTGACCAGGATTCATCACTGAATTTGGTCCGCTGGTGATTTTGGTTAATAATGCTAATAGCAGTTACACAACACATGCTCTTTCCAAGTTCCACACAAACATTAACTAATGAGTCTGGATAAAACCCCTGAAAGTAACTGTATCCCCACTTGATAGATTGGGAAACTGAGGCACTGAGACATTAAGGATTTTGCTCCAGATTATCCAGCAGGTAAGGGCTTGTCTATGCAAATGCCTTGTTTGCAGCAAACTGGGGCGTGAATATACCCTGCACTAGCCTACTTAGCACCAAGAATCCATGTGGACCCAGCTACCATGTACTAAAAGTTCCCCACTGCTCTGTAATCTGCTTCCATTTCAAAGAGGGATAGACCAAAGTGCACTAGGGAAATTTTAGTGTGTGGCAGGAGTGTTCAGGTGGACACTTAGCTTGCATCAGGCTAGTGCAGAGTAAATTCACACCATGACTTGCTGTGAACTAAGTATTAATTTAGACAAGGTCTACGAAGCAAAGCTGGGATTAGAAACCAGAAGTTGCTGTCTCGCAGCCTTGTGATCAGTTTATTGGAATGTGCTGTTTTATTAAGATTATTTAAAAACAGAAACCCATTTGATGGACTTAGGTTAATTATCTCTTGTATCCTGTCTGAACCATAGCTATATATCTGCTGAAAATATTTCTTGTTGTGTTACTTCTCCTCCCCCTACAATAGCATTATATATTTACTCTTAAGTAGAGCTGTCGGGAGCTGCTGACAGTGGTGCTTAGTTACTGATTTAGTTTGATATATAGCACCAATTGCATGTCCTGAAACTCATGTACATAATTTTCTATATATAAAACATACAAATTATTTTAGCTATCTCAACCGCAATCAACTCCTTAACTCACCACAATACAAATCAAATATTTGTAAAATATAAGAATTCTAATAACTTCTATCACACTTTAATCTCCAAAACACTTCAGATATTAACTAAATAAATGTCTCCATGCCCTTGTGAAGTAGGCTGCTAAACGTCATTATTCCCATTTTGCTGCTTGGGGAAGTGAGACAGAAAGATGAACATGCGACTTGATCATGAGTACAGAGGAAACCAGTAGCCGAGCTGTGATTAGCACTCATGTATTCCCAGCTCCTAGGCCTGGGCTCTGAACATTGTGCCTCACATTGGGAGAAGGCTCACACTTTCACTAGCTTCCTGAAGGTGAATGGAAATGTTTTAAAAGTCTCCAAAAAGCCTTATATATATGAAAACTCTAACTTCTGTAGTAAGTTACATCAACGTTCAAATGATGCATAATGCACTTTAAAAGAAAGCCATTAAATTGCTTCCGTCTTTCCATTCCTGCCAAGAGCTGAGTTCATGATTCAGTGTTTCCTCATCTTCTACTGATGGCATCACTGACACCTGAAGGAGTGGGTAGCTCTTCACTGGTGTTAGCAAAGAGACTCAAATCTTAACTTCAGGGCTTAGAAGGTAATAAAAAGCCTTTTATTTTACCTTTAAACTGCCTAGAACATGTCAAGCATATCATGTAGGGCGATATCCTGGTCCCAGTGAAGTCAATGGCAAAATTCATATTGACTTCAATAGGGCCAGTATTTTACCCCGCCCCCCCCGTCTCAAAAGGGGGCAGCGGGTGTGGGGTGGGGATTCCTTCACAGCAGTGACTCTTAAGGAAAGGCTCACAGTGCCTTCACAAAGCACCTGATTGAGTAACGATAGATATCATTGGAAAGATTCCTGTTGACTTCAGTGATGAGGCCCAAAGAACACTGAAGATTCCTGACTGTTGTAGAGGCAGAGGTGAGTATGAGAGCCAAGTTTTAGAGGAGACACGATACATTGAAGGTCAGTATTAAGAATGGAAGAGGAGTAGGTTGTAAATTGCTTGCATATGAATCTCTGGGAGTCTCCTGCCACTTCTGCAGGGGAAGGGAGAAAAAAAGCTAGTTAAATTGAAAGCTAATTTGCTCTGATAAAGTCCACAGGAGACCAAACGTCTGCAGCTCTGTGGCATAAATGTGAACAAACAATGCAAAACAGCGAAATGCATGAACCTAAAGAGTGTTCACCAGGAACTCTCCACAAATGTATAGTTTTCCAAGTCCTGAAACGGATTTTACATGTCAGAACCACTTAACTGCTGTATTCCCAAATCCAGCTGGGCAGAGGGGGTAGATGTCAATCAGATTTAAATATATGCCTAACATTTGGCATGTGCTTAACTGCCTTTCTGAATAAGGGCCTTCTTCACTAGTAATAATACTTTGCAGTTACATAGCACGTGTCAAATGAGCATCTCAGAGCATTTTACGAATAGTAAGTAAACGCACAAACTCTCTGTGAGGTATGTAAACCCCATTTTACAGATGGGAAAACTGAGGCACAGCTAGTTGAAGTAGACCAAAGCCACACAAAAAGACAGTGGAAGAACCTGGAATGAAACCAAGAGCACCCAGTCCCAGCACCCAGTCTAGTAATAATACTACCTAGCTGTAATGTAGTGCTGTTCTTCATCCGTAAATTTCAAAGCACTTTACAAAGGTATTATTTTACAAAGGGGGAAACTGAGTCAGAAAGAGGTGAAGTAACTTGCTCAAGGTCACCCAGCAGGCCACTGGTGGAGTTGAGACTAGAACTCAGGTCTCCTGTCTCCCAACCCAGTACTCTAGCCACTAGACACACTACCTCTCCAAACAAATTAGTTACCTTTGAAATTTTTAAAAAGAATTTACAGGGGAAAATTGACTAGCATGGATATTGTGAAATAAACTAGTCCGTAATAGCTATTCTGGAATAATTCCATGTGTGGATACTATTCCAGAACAAAAATGATTTTATTCCAGAATAATTACTCTGGCTTGGAAGTGCACTAATGATTGCAGAATAAAGTGACTTTTATTTCAGAACAGTGCCTGCACGGGGAGCTATTCTGGTCAATCGCCATGTAGACAAGCACATAGTACAGGGGTGGGCAAACTACGGCCCGGGGGCTGCATCCGGCCCTTCATATGTTTTAATCCAGCACTCTCCTGCTGGGGAGTGGGCTCTGGGGCTTGCGCTGCTCCAGTGCTCCAGCTGGGGGCTTGCTCCGCTCCATGTGTGCCATGGCTCCGCGTGGCTCCCGGAAGCAGTGGCATGTCCCCACTCTGGCTCCTATGCATAGGGGCAGCCAGGAGCTCTGCATGCTGCCCCTGCCCCAAGTGCCACCCCCGCAGCTCCCACTGGCTGCAGGGGCAGCGCCTGCGGATGGGGCAGTGCACTGAGCCACCTGGCTGTGCCTCTGTGTAGGAGCCGGAGGGGGAACATGCTGCTGCTTCTGGGAGCTGCTTCAAGTAAGTGCCACCTGGATCTTGAACCCTGCCCTGATCCCCCTCCTGCCCTCTGAACCCCTTGGCCCCAGCCCGGAGCACCCTCCTGTACCCCCAACCCTTCATCCCCAGTTCCACCCCAAAACCCATACCCCCAGCCGGAGCCCCCTCCCACACCATACCCCAACCCCCTGCCCCAGCCCAGAGCCCCCTCCCACACCCTGAACTCCTCATTTCTTGTCCCACCCAAGAGCCTGCACCCCCAGCTGGAGCCTTTACTCACCCCCCACACTCCAACCTCCAATTTTGTAAGCATTCATGGCCCGCTATACAATTTCCATCCCCAGATGTGGCCCTCGGGCCAAGAAGTTTGCCCCCCCTGACATAGTACATTACACCCAGATTTGTACTTGTTATTCCTATCTTTCTGATGGGACTTGCTTCTAGTTCTGGAAGATCCCAAATGTTGGACCTCAAAACTGTAAACCTTTTATGTATAAGAAAGCTATTTTAGGTTATTTTAAAAGTGTTTTAAATATGTTAGTTAACATTTTAATCTCCTTTTGTGGACTCTAAACAGCTGAATTCATCATGATGCTAAGGCATATGCCCTTACCAACAGAAGAGTTAAATATTGTTCCAATAACATTTTTCAATCCTTCTATAACAGGCTTTCTGCATTTCTGTAAAATATGAGGCACATAGAGTATACTTGATGTGATGTGAAATAAATGCTTTATTGTCACTCATATGGATGACCTATATAATTAATTCAGAAGCAATATAAATATCCCCCAAACTCTCTCTTTCTCTCTGTGTATGCATGCAGAGAGATATACATGTTTTCCTAGTAATCATTTCACTCACCGTTTCTATGGGGGAACACAGCTGTTTGTAAACAGCACACAGCAACACTACAGAACAGTTAAGAGTAGAAAGCAGTGTCCAAATAATAAAAAGCACCCTCAGCTTTCTCTAAGATGAAGCCTAGTCTGCTAGCTCTGTTAACTCCCATTATAATAGTTAGCCTTATTCTAAAGAACCTCTCTTTGCAACACATCTTGTACGTGCAGTCCATAATTAGGGGTGGTGTAGAGCCATGTTTGACTCACAAGGCTATTACACCCCGTGGCCCTGCTTCCTCGTTGGAGGAGAATAAGGAGGGTGTTATATAAATCGTCAAGCGGGAACAGCGTAGTCACTATCAACAATTAATCTGGCAGATGTTCAAATCAGAAACCAGAACTCAGGAAGTTGTAAGAAATATTCTAATCACAGATAAAATGTGCATGAGAAAATAAACAAACAAACAAACATCAGAGAATTACTCAGTTGTTCCTATTTTTCTGGGGGGAGAGGGTGGAGGGAGGAGGGAAATGAGATCTTATGTAAAATGTTCCAGTGTAAGAGAATGCTGTACATTTGCTAAACAAGTAAATCAAAGTATCTATTGTTTGCCCACTGAGGATGTTAAAGTCTTTTATTTTTGCTACTAGATCCTCCCTGGTGATAATGTCCTAACCAAAAGGCTGCCTCAAGTTTCTGCTGCTGCATGCAATAATAGTTTATAACAAGAGGACAATGGAAAAATTCCATTGCAAAGTTAAGAATGGGTATTCCATTAGAAAGCTATGAAGCTCACTGTCCAGTGATTTATAGCTTTCATTTCTAGTCCTCAAAGGGTAGCAGGAAGTAGGGTCTTAAACCTGTCACTTGTCCAAGATTGAATATTGCCTATTCTGCACCTCCGCACCAGTGTAATTTTGAGGGATAATTCTATATTTGGATTGTGTTTTAAATGGAATTTGATTGAAGCAGCTATATTATTTGGAATGTCAGAAGACATTCTCTCTCTCTCTCTCCCCAATACTACAGTGATCAGAATGATATAAATAGTTTGATTGATGGATTGATAGCTAAGTTTATGTGTGCAGTTCTTTCCTGTCTCTAAAAAGGGTTGAACCAAAAGCAAGCTCTCACATAAAGACTCCAGAATTTAGAGAAAGTTTGGATCTGGATCCAATCTTCAGGGGACGGGCCCATCTCTTGATTTAATAGTAGATTAAACCAGTGCTATGAGCTCTGATGGAAGCTCAGTTAAATCATCAGACATACCATCAAACCCATGGCCCTCTTCCCATGTAATAGGTGTACTCATTCCTAGAAGCACCAGCATGCAGCTCAACATCTGGAAGGGTATGACAGCTTCTGACAACATGGATTGCTCAATGGTGTTCTGCAACATTGCAGTGCAATATTTGCAAAGGTAGTATAAAGAGCAAGTGCCCCATTTCCTATTGGTCAGCTTTTCAGCATACCACTGGGTTACAATGCTACTTTGGGAGGCTTTTCAGACAGTAGAGCAAAGACCTCTTAGCCCGAACCCTTATTTACTCATCATCTTTGTTTATTTTGACCTGGAGAGTAAGGAAGTGTCTTTCTTTGAATTTTATGGCAATAAGAGGAACTTATGAAATAAGCCCTGTACTAAAAAGGAATTGTCAAATAGTTTTAGGTCCCAAATGTAAGCATTGTGTAGTGTTCAAAAATATTTGTCCCCCCAAACCTGTATTAATAGCACTGATTTTACAAAATGTAACATTAGCAAAATTATTTTCACTGAAATTTTCAAGCACAAATGATGATAAAAGAAACTTAAAACTACTACTACTACTAATAATAACTAAACCTTCCCCTCAGTATTGGGAACCCAAACTCTACAGGGCTTGGGCTTGAACTCCAGAATCGGGAAGTCGGGCTGCCAACTCTTCCCCAAATGCCCCTTTACCTGGACAATATTGTTAACAAATAATAATAATGAAGACCTCAGTCACATCTTGTACATACAGCCCAAAATTAGGGGTGGTGCAGAGCCGTGTTTGACTCACAAGGCCACTACACTCCATGGTCCTGCTTCCCCATGGTTTACTCTCACCTGTCTTTGGAGCATTATGTGCCCCTAGGGGAATATAGAGGGAGTAGAAGTGGAATTCTGCCAGGTCCTTATGTGGGAAGCAAGGACTCCTTATGTGATTCCCCCTGCAGTGTATTCTCATATATGGGCCAGTCATAGTTTGTCCCTAAGTGAGTAAGGAGGGGAGGGTTTGGCCAATGATTTTTATTAGGACTGTCATTTTAATTCTTCTTCTCCCCCATTCCTCTCTCAGCCTCACAGACCTGAACCTAAATAAAGAGCAAGAGCACTGATGAAATCCAGCGTCCCCTGTTCTCCCCATCTTGTACACACTGTTCTAAAAGCAAATGCCCTCTTCCCTGTGGTGAATGAACAGTGGACATTAATGTATACTCTTCCAGGAAGGGACCTTAGGTGATTTATATGTAGTGTGGGATTCCTACACAACTTTGGGTCTTGTAAAAAAGCAAATAATACTAATACTGAATAACCCTGCCGCCAGAGCCTGACAAACATCTGGATGAGGCTCTGAGAAATGACAGGCTCTTCTGGGGCAGCATTTTACTGAATAGAATCAAAGCAAAGAGAAGAACTTGAAATGGAGTTAAGAGCTCAGGGGGTTCTGTCCATAGCCAGTAACTGGGCTCCAATTCCTAATACAGCGTGTCTATATTTAAATGACTAATTAATTATCTGGCAACACCTATATTCTTTAGGGAGCTGATGTAGCCTGATGAGCCTGGCCAGTGGTTCGAAAATCCCTGATGTGGGGCACAAAAGCAATTTTTCAGTGCGCAGGATCCCAAGAGGGATACGTTAGATCTGTTAAAAAGCAAAGCAAAAAGAAAATAAATGAGGAGATGATGTTTTGTCTATGGGGCTTTTCCCAGGCCGTGCGTAAAATGTACAACAAAGTTGGTAGTATGTTCTGTTTCCAGCTTGTGGTTTATGAATAGGTCTTTCTTTTCCTCCCCTTCCCCTTCATTTTGCAGTCGACATGCTAAAGCAGCACTAGTGTTGCTCCCCCTTTCCACTGCGCACAACACTCCAGAACAAGATGCCCCGTATCAGAGCAGTCAAATGAGAGCACGTTATTGCTTTGAGGTGGGGAGATCCCTTTGCTTGTGGAGATGGGGGGGGGGGGCTCACCGTTCATGGGCTAGCTTGCTGTCCTCTGAAAGCAGGATCATCCACCTCAGCTTGGGACCCATAAGGCCAGCGTTGACTGACTAAATAGTCAGCACAGAAGTGCATGATTATATGAATGCTGGAGCCAGAGTTATTGCATGTGAGAGAAGTTCTGCTGGTTTGTTTCTTAGAACATATCTTTTGCCAGCTTTTGTGTAAGATTTCAAAAGCAGTTCGGCTGACTATTATGTGGCTTTTTTGATAGGCATTTTCATTGCGTCAATTTTTTTCCAATAGCTATTTTTTTCCTTTCTGTAATAAATAATGACAACAAAGAGAACAGAAAAGCCCCACAATGCAGATGATCAGTGAGGATGATATTGTCATCCTGTGTCAATCCCGTTCCTGAGTTTGGTGAAATGAAGAGGCCCTTTGGGAACGTCAGAACTTCATCAAGACCAATTAGCGGAGATGTTGCTGCTTGTGTTTAAGCATTAATGACTGGGCAGGGTTGGGTTTTTGGAGTGGCTAACATTGGCACGGAATGAGGCACCGACCTAATTACTCCTCTGCAGGAGGAGAAAATGCCTTGTGAATGCCTGCTTGGCAAGGATGTCTCATTAAAGACAAAGCGGCAAACACAAGCTCTCCTTGAAGCAAAAATTAACATGATAGGTACCCCATTGCCGTTAGACTTTCTTGTGGCTGTGGGAAATAAAATGAGGTTAGCCACACCGGGGAATATCTTGGCTGCTTTTTAGTCTACAGGGTGTCATGGAACCAGTTTTTATTTTGTCTCTAAACCTCATCTTTTTGGTTTGCAAGGAATACTCTTCCTGTGGGAGGCACAGAGAACACCCTTGCATTGTTGGAGAACAGTCACACATGCTAACACCCTTGGCACCAATGTGAAGTAATAATTGAAGGGCACTATTATACTAATGTCCAATTGAAACAATTTTGATTTTTCCCTCCAGGCTTTAGGAATCTATACATTGAAAGTGGCATTTGGTAGAGCTGAATGCAGAGTTGGGAAAGAGGAATTTACTCAGTGAATATAGCCTCTTTTTCCGCCCACATAATATTCATAAGCAGATTGTGGTTTTCCTCAAATGTATTGATGAGTATAAAGCTGGTCAAAAAATGTTCATTCATAATATTTTTCCAAAGTAAAACTGGAAAAATTTGGGCAAAATGAGGCCCATCTACCTCACAGGCACGTTGGGAACTTCTTTAATTAGCTATATGTTCCAGTAGCATTAAATACAACAGTAAAAATTCCCATAAAATCTGTTGGCTTGAAGAGAGAGTCAATGGTCCACCTTGATTATCATTACAAAAGGTTTTCTCCCCTCCGCTCTCCTGCTGGTAATAGCTCATCTTAAGTGATCACTCTCCTTACAGTGTGTATGATAACACCCATTTTTTCATGTTCTGTGTGTATATAAATCTCCTCACTGTATTTTCCACAGTATGCATCCGATGAAGTGAGCTGTAGCTCATGAAAGCTTATGCTCAAATAAATTGGTTAGTCTCTAAGGTGCTACTAATACTCCTTTTCTTTTTAGGGGAAAGGAAGAACAGGTTCAGTGTCAATTACCCTTTGAGAAAGTGGAACTGAACCATGAATGATCATATAATTATGAGGGACAGTTAGGTTTCAGGTGAAGAGGTGGACATCCCTGTACCTACAATGTGCTCATTGCTGGATTTTAGCTGTAATGGAGAAGATTTTTCCCCACATCAGCTGAGCATTCTGCTTTCAACTCTGGTTCTTACTGGTTCTGGCTTTTCAGGAGGCAACGCTTGGTAGTAAAATCTGTGATGACCTCTGTGGGCCAAATTCAGAAGTCCTTAGAGTTCTTACTCAATTGAAACTCCCGCTAGCTTCAGTAAGAGTGTATTTTCTGAATACAGTCTGGATTAGGACCTCAGGATTTGGCCCTATATGAATTCAATCAAAACAGTATTTATTTCTGAACATCATGAGATAGGCAGGAGATGAGAAGAGAGAAACATTGGCAGGGAAATAAAAAGACAATTACGGTGTTGTTATAGAGCTTGATGCCAAGGAGAGATGTGCAGGAGTTGCAGTGCCTGGACTTATTAATTGTCTTTTATAGTATAGTATAGTACTTTGTAATTCCATAACATCTTTCAGAGCACCTTTTAGTCTTTAGTCAATCTTCACAACACCCTTGTGTGATACATACATATTACCTCCATTTTATAGATGGGAAAACTGAGGCACTGATGGGTGCAAGGACTTTCCCACAATCACACAGTGAGTCAGAGTCAGATCTAGCGATAAGGCCATGAACACCTAACTACCATCCACCTCCTTCAGACACTAGACACTCTCTTCTCTCCTCATGCTGCTTCAGGAGAAACACAGCAATGGGAGAAGACACTGGTCTTATACAGATCATTTGCTTAAAACCAGGATCTTTGCAGCATTTTCTGTGTAGGGAGTACACTGTGTTGTCTGAACAGCTGACTGTGTTTGTTTAGTGAGAGCGAACATGAAAGACACTGTGGAAGCAAGTCACAGTAACTCGTCATGTCTTTATTTGTTTTGCCATCAGGTGAAATTGGGAGGAGAAGCCCCAAACTCCAATGTGATCCACATAGCTAATGGCTGCAGCAGCAGCAGTATCAGAAGGAAAAGTGTTGGCGGGAAATATGGAACCAAGTGCCACCTTCTGGATTTTGTCAATTCAGAGCGCCCGCTGGTGGTTAACTTTGGTTCAGCCACCTGACCCCCATTCACGAGCCAGCTGTCGGCCTTCGGCAAGCTGGTGGAGGAGTTCTCAGGTGTGGCTGATTTCCTGTTGGTCTACATTGATGAGGCTCACCCATCGGATGGCTGGGCCGCCCCTGGGATCTCTTCCTCCTCGTTTGAGGTGAGGAAACACAGGAACCAGGAAGACCGATGTGCTGCTGCTCACCAGCTTCTGGAACGGTTTTCCTTGCCACCCCAGTGCCAAGTGGTAGCTGACTGCATGGACAATAATGCCAATGTGGCCTATGGGGTCTCCTTCGAGCGAGTGTGCATTGTGCAGAGACAGAAAATTGCCTACCTGGGGGGCAAGGGCCCCTTTTTCTACAACCTCCAGGAAGTCCGGCTTTGGCTGGAGCAAAACTTCAGCAAGAGATGAAATCCAGCCTAAGATGAGCGAAGTGTGTCAAGAGCCTTGTCCCTTTAAAGTGATATAAAAGGGAAAAAAACACACAGTTTTACAATAGGTCTTTTTGGGCCTGTTGCAGGAGAACAGGTTCAATAATAAGGTCAAATGAATGCAAGCTAGGAAAAAAATAAATAAATAAACCCAGCACATAAAAAGAGAATTGTGTGAGACAACCCTACTCCTGCCTTGTTAACAGGACAGAAAAGGCCACTGTGAAAAGTGCTGGTGCTGAGCATGAAAGGTGGTGGGATGAGATTTCTCTCCCACCCTTTTCACAACATGTTGACTTTAGGTTGAGAAGAAAGCATTGCTTCCTGGAAGGCGATTCTGCGGAGAGGCAACCTCATGTATTTGATCAGGGACCATCTCATTTTTCCATTGAGGCCTGTGTAGGCAGCTTGCCAGCAGCCTGAGACCTTCAATTAATTTGCAAAAAATGGAGTGGATTATGGCTGCCTTCCTGTTTTGATACAGAGGTATGACCCAGCAGAGAGTGCAAGATCCACCATGCAGTGCAAACTGCCTGCTCAGTACAAGATGAAACATTGTATGTGGTTCTTGGTACTCTCTACAGGTAGCTTCTCTCAATTGTGTGTGTGTACAGTACACACACACATACACACACTCTTAGGCCTCTGTATGTTAACAATTATATTGGCAGCAGGCCACACCATAAAACTCCGTAGGCTGCATTTGGCTCTCAGGCTGCACATTGGTCACCACTGTGAGAGAGAGAGTGAAGGAAAGAGGTGATGGGTGGGGGGGGAGAAGAAGGATACAGAGGAAAGAGGCTGCAAGATCCTAAGATCAAAGGAGTGAGGGAGAAAGAAACAGAGATTGTGTAATAAAACTATAACTTTTGCCTTTGAAAATTCAGAAAGTGGGATGGTTTGTCACGAACACACACACACACATATACACACGCATAGTTCATGCCCAGGGCAAGAAAGAAGAGTTCAGCTGATGCCAGCCTTCAATATGTGGAACTGAAAAAATGTATTTATCAGTGCTTTCTTCTTTTTCTTTCTTAAACAGAAACAGCAGAGAGAGAGAATTAGGGGTTATTTTGTGTTTATTTTAGTAAAAGTAATTTATTTCTTTTGACATAGCAGGCATATTTTTGAGCAGGGGGGACTTACACACCAGTTTACCTCATTGGAATTGAAACCTGTCCAGTTGATTACCCTGTTAAAGTGCTCAAGTTGATTTTTGCTATCCTAAATGCCTGCATTTAGTTTACAGCCATATTAGTTCATTGGAAAGTTAAACAGTCTTTAGCCTCAGTAACTGCAATTCTGTTGGGCAGGATAGCATTTTGTTCATGTTTCATTCTTCTTCTCAGAAGCCTTTCGGGGGAAAAAAAAAAACCCACCACGCTGGTCTCACAGTCACCACCTTATTTCTCTGAAGAGGTTAAGGATGAACTGAGTGAATTATCAAGAACAATTGTAACAAATGGCTGGGTTTCTCAAGAATGGCTGAGGGGAATATTCCGAAGTATATTTAAAGAGACACTGTCAACTTAGTCTAGGCCTTAAATATGTTGAGGTTTTGTAAAAAATTTAAGGATTTTACAAAACCTAACACAAATGGACATGCTTCCATTGTGCTAGTACATGAAAATTGGGAAGTGAAACTGACTAATTACAAGAGTGAACCTGACCAGCCTAGTTTCACAGTCCAAGCTGAGAGAAATGCAAAACAAGCAAACAGCATAAAGTGGGGAAAATTAAAGAAGAATATTAAATCTCTTACCCTGCCAATCATCTGAGATGTTAGTACAGACACAGGGATGAACTGAAAAAAAAAAAAAAGAGAGAAATTTCTATTTTACAGTGCCCCTTTAATCACACATGGCATATTTCCTTTTGTTTTGGTGTGAGTCAATTCAGCTAATTCACATGGCATTTTTTTAAAAATCTGGCTCTTTGAAGCACAGACATGACATTTTGACAGCTGTGTGAGTGTGATTTCTTATGCATCCAGGTTCATGCCTCCCCCCGGATGCATACACAAACCTTGGTAATGCATCCCAGAGAAACTGGCGGGGAATGGACTTCAGAGAGCCAAGTTCAGCTGGGTGGACGGAAGAGCATGGTACTCCTGTATTTCAAGATTTCATAACTGCTCTAAGTAATTTGTGATGAGGGGGGGAAAAAGGGAAGATGACATACACCGTTGTCGTCTTTAGGGTGGGCCAAGGGTATTTAGTAAGAGGTAAGAAGAAAAAAACGAATAATGGAAAATGTAGGCTGAATATTCATCTCCTCCAATGTCCACCTTCTGGTATCGAAGCCTGACTTTTCAGACCATTCAGTGAAGTGGTCATGACTTACCAATTATTACGGTAGATTGCTACACATTTGTATGACTGTGTGGGAGAGCCACCTTAAACCTATGAACACAGAAACATAGGAATTTCCTACTGGATCAGATAACTAGTTCATCTAGTGCAGTATCCTATCTCCAATAGCGTCCAGATGCTTTAAAAGAAGGTGCAAGAATCCCTATGCTGGACCATTCTGAAGTAACCTGTCCACAGGAGTTACTTGTTCGTAACCACAGACAGTTAATGATTGGCTTGTGCCCTTATAAGTTTTATCCTTCCTAGTAAAAAAAAAAAAGAAAAAAAAAAAGAGGAGTCCTTGTGGCATCCAAATACATGTGTTAGTCTCTAAGGTGCCACAAGGACTACTCATTCTTTTTGCTGATACAGACTAACATGGCTACCATTCTGAAACCTGTCATCCTTTCGAGTGTGACTGCAGATGTCCTCATTATCCATATATATGCCCGGTCCTTTTTGGGAATTCTATGAAGAATTTGAGCTCAATTATGTCTTGTGGCAGTGAACCGGATGATCAAAATACATCCTGTGTTTTATTTTGCTTTAAATCCTTTTATCAAATTTGTTGCCTTTCAATTTAATTGAATTTCCCCTTGATCTTGTATTATGAGACAGAGTAAATAGGGGCAATTTTCCTTCTGTGTGCCATTTATTATTTTGTATACTTTTGATGCAAGTCTTATTTGTGTCCTTTCTAAACAAAACAAGCCTAATCTTTCAATTCCCTCATATGGGTCCATATCTCTTATCATTTCCTCCCATTTCTGGACTCCTTCTGTTTTTGCTTAACTATACCTTTTTCAGGTAGGGTGACCAGAGCTGAAAATAGTATTCCAGATGAAGACATGCAGTGGGTATATATAATAATGTAATATTTTCAATGTTATTTTCTATCCCATTCTTCAGATATCATTCCATAACTGCTTCAGGCTATAACCCGATGTGCCTTGTAAAGCTTAAACTTTTCTTTCTTTCTTTCTTTCTTTCTTTCTTTCTTTCTTTCTTTCTTTCTTTCTTCAATCTGGGGCTTTTAGCATTGTCTATGTTGTCTGTCTGTGAAATGCCAACCCAAGTGTCTAATATGACTGTTGAAACATATCTTAAAATCACAAGAAGGAGTCTGAATTAATAACTCTAATACTCCTTTGCATAGCTAAAGTCACCGTAATTTTGCATAGCTTTTTTTCTCCTTTTTGGATTTCTACTATTTTGTCACTCTCTCATGTGCAGTATCTTGTTATTCATAGATGGGTTTTCATTGCACAGCAAGGGGATTATAAAACTGGCTTCTGTAAATAGACAATCCTCAAGGATCAGAACTTTCTTTCTTGGCAACATGAATTTCTGACCCTGGCCAAAATGCAAAGATGCTGGCAACCTCTGTGGTTATCATTACAGGGATACATTTTGTAAATTGGTTTGATCCCTCCAGAAGACATATGGCCAAAAAGCAGAGGGGGATATTTTCAATAGAAAATAAATTAGCTTAAGAGAAGAAGGTGTTTTCTCTTTTATAAGTGATTAATAGAAACATTGAATACAATTCCTTTAATTTTTTGGTGATATAAAAGGGCACAACTTTTAGAAAAGGTTTAAAAATTGATGAAATAATGTCACCATTAATGATACAAATAGACACATATGGGTAAGATTAACTTCTGAAGTTATGTTAGCAGGATTAAAAAAAATTAAAAGTCATTAGGCTGTAAACTGATTGCTAGGTAGAGTCAGGAAGGAATTTTGTTACTAACTTGGGATAATTGGCATAATTATGCATAATTGGCCAGGTGCATTGTGAGGTTGGGTTTGCCTTTGTCTGTACCTTTAAACAAGGCATCTGCTGGACCAGAATAACTATTGTTTATTCCAGTATGGCAAATTTTACATTCTGAAGTTGAATAGAATTCACAGAAGAGGCTGGTGCCTGAAAATATTCCAGAAAGTCACTGCACAGAATAGGGAATTCAGTGCTATCTCTTGACAGTAGCTGGGGATTGTTAATTGTTTTTAAAAATATCCTAGCATGCCTGCAGAGTCACTTTGGACCTGATTCTCAACAGACGTTTGCCTTGTATCATTGCAAAATAAGTGTAAGTGACACCACCAGAATGATAGCTTTTTGCTCCTCCTTTGTACTTGTGTAAATGATGACACAAGGTGAAAGGCAGTGGAGGATCAGGCCCGGCACATTTAAAAAGGAAAAATGCATGGCAAAATGTATGTCACTGAACAGCTGCGCTAAGGACTTCGAAAGGCTAAAGGCGATTATTCTTCTGAAGGTTGACTAGATGGAGAAATCCACGAAGCTTCTTAAAAATGTCTCAGTGGTGTGTGTGAGATCTTTATATGTTGTTGGGTGTAGGATTAAGATTTTTAACACATTCAGTACTATAACCAAAGCAATAAAAGAGGTATCAGGTAGGGAATAATGGCCAGTTTTGTTCGACTCTACACCATATCAATGCACGACCCATATGCAGCAAACTACAGGCCTGAATTCTGGGCTGTACAGATGGGGGATGAAGGCAAGGTAGGGATGCTAGTGTGCTCATGAAGACCGCTAACAAAAGAGTAACTAACTCCGTTGGCGTTCAGATGCTATCACACTGGTATTTCTTTCTGCGTTTTGCTGTCTCTGTTTGGAGGGTCTGCTTGATGTCCATTCATTTGAGTGCTGTGGGTAGAGACGTGTTTGTGTGTGCATCATTGTTTAGATGTCAGAAATATACTTCATAGGAGAACCAGCAAAAATGTGTTATAATATTGGTGCTCTGTGGAATGTGTGCTTTTTAGATTTGTTTTTTTTTCTTGTATTTTAATAAAATCTAAAGGCAAAAATATTCTGTCTTCTTTGGTCTTTTTTTATTTTTAAATATAGAGTGCTACAGGTCAGTGAAAGTATGAATGATTGTTTTTTTGATAGAACGGCCTGTCCTGCAATGGTTAGATCTCGACCTATATGGACAAAACATAAATGTCAGGATCTGTGTTTTTCTTTGTTTAATCTCTGACTAGAGCTTTTTCTGAGAAAGATAAGACAGAGCAATTTGAAAACACCTAGGATGATGTTTAATATGCACAGTACAAGCAACATTTCCAAAAATATGAGCTTGAGGAAAGCACACAAAACACTACATTGCATGTGAAAATTTTCATATGCATCTTGCATTTGTGTGTGCAATGTAATATGCATCCAGTATGTATACATGCAGCTATATTTTCAAAGGGTAGCATTAAAGAGCAAAAATCTACTGCACACCAAAATGAGTGAGCAAAACTCAGTGCTTGATTGAGAAGTTATCCCATGAACGGAACGGCTTAAAATGAGATTGCTCAGCACCTTACAGGATCGGGACCAACATTACTTGGGGATATATTTGATTTTTAGCTTTTTCCAACTACATGTTAACATGTTACAGCAAGTTTTGAAAATCTCAGTCACTGTACCCAAAACCAAATGTGAAAATACACCTAGAATGAAAAAGGACAAAACAAGTTACTGAAAAAGAAAAGTAGTAACAATGTAAATCCTACAAAAAGAAAAGAAGTACTAGTGGCACCTTAGAGACGAACCAATTTATTTGAGCATAAGCTTTTGTGAGCTACAATAAATAAATAAATTGGTTCGTCTCTAAGGTGCCACAAGTACTTCTTTTCTTTTTGCGAATACAGACTAACACGGCTGCTACTCTGAAATGTTAATCCTACCTAACTGCACTGTCCTTCGACATTGGTGAGGCCTCATCTGGAGTACTGTGTCCAGTTTTGGGCCCCACACTACAAGAAGGATGTGGATAAATTGGAGAGAGTCCAGCGAAGGGCAACAAAAATGATTAGGGGTCTGGAACACATGACTTATGAGGAGAGGCTGAGGGAACTGGGATTGTTTAGTCTGCAGAAGAGAAGAATGAGGGGGGATTTGATAGCTGCTTTCAACTACCTGAGAGGTGGTTCCAGAGAGGATGGTTCTAGACTATTCTCAGTGGTAGAAGAGGACAGGATAAGGAGTAATGGTCTCAAGTTGCAGTGGGGGAGGTTTAGGTTGGATATTAGGAAAAACTTTTTCACTAGGAGGGTGGTGAAACACTGGAATGCGTTGCCTAGGGAGGTGGTAGAATCTCCTTCCTTAGAAGTTTTTAAGGTCAGGCTTGACAAAGCCTTGGCTGGGATGATTTAATTGGGGATTGGTCCTGCTTTGAGCAGGGGGTTGGACTAGATGACCTTCTGAGGTCCTTTCCAACCCTGATATTCTATGATTCTATGATTCCTGAGGACATCCACTCTAATATCCTGACCATGGCTTTGGAACAACCAAAGAAGAAACTATTCCTAGAAAATCCACCCCAGGTTTTTTAAAACAATCCTGTAAACATTAGGAGAGGACTTGGCATGCTTATTCACAGAGCTCCCATTGTGAGCATTATTGAGAAAGCCCATAGTTTACCTACTCTCATTATCAAGTCTCAGTGCTTTGATTTAAGGTGCTTCTCTTCAAGCCTGGGACATAAGAGTAACAAACACAATAATAGTAGAAATGCCTTAAAAGGTCTGATTCATCTCACACTAGTGTAAGACAGGTGCAGCTCTGCAGAAGTAAATGGCCTTTTACTGGGGTAAAACCAACATACATCAGAGGAGAAACAGGCTCCTTGTACGTATCGACTAACATATACTTTTATTTATTTTAAAACAACTTATTCTTGCACATATTTGCAGGGATCTTTTGAACAATAGTTTTGTTTTCTGGGAGGGACATTATCCACTACGGACAAGAGAAAAGAGTTCTACACCACACAATTAGAGTAAAGCCTCTTTATAAACCCAAATATTTCCAGAGCAGTATCTCGGTGGATTGACCAGTGCTCAAGAACAATTTTTTAATTTTTTTTTTTGACCAAGACTAGAAAAATTCTTCTGGCATAATAAATCTTCCCCAAGTATAAACGTCAAACAAAGGACCTAATTGCTGGCTAAAGACTTTGATCACAGACAAGTGATCAATTTTAGCTAAAGTCAGTATCTCCTCCATGGTTCAATGCATTAATTGACTCACTACATTTTGCCTGTCTGTTGCTAATTCGCCAGTCACATTAATGACCCAATGGCTTACATATATTTTAAAGAGACTAATGTGCAGCAAGACATTCTGAGAACACCTAGTGTTCAAGTCCCCGACTCCTGAAAGGTGCTTATCACATCATTTAATTTGAAAAACAAAAAAAAACACAATCTATTTTAGGTTGTAAACATAATGATTTCAGCTCAGTCTCCAAGCTAGTGGTGTATTTACCCGTGGTCTGTAGCTAGGGGAAAACTAAAAAGAAAAAGTAATATGCGTAAGTCATTCCATGTGTTCTTTATTTATTCTTGTTCATTTTGCTGTAGGCCCCACTGGAAATTGTTTGATAACTTGAGCGCTGGGTCCATTTTCACATATACTATGATGTGTGATTGTCTGTTGAGTTAAGCTCCAATGTCCTATACAGCCCACCAAGGCATAGGTGTGTTTCTAACTTCCTGTAGACTGCAGGGGGAAGACGAGATGCATTTTTAGTCTCATCCCAGGGCACCAGAGTTAATCTGTCCCTGCCCTAGCAGCTGTTTGTCAAAACCAGTCTAATTTAGCACAGAATAGAGGGTGTTGTCTGGGAGGAATCCAGCACTGAAATGCAGATGCACTGTGGGTCAGAAGTGGTCAGATATCTCAAGAGAAAATCTTTGAGGTTCATTCAGAGATTCACTGGAGATGCAGACCAGAAATCAGTAGAATATGTTTGTAAATGAAAAGCACTTGCCTCCTGAGAAAAGATTCCTGTGGCTGATTATATGATGCAAATGACAGCTGATTTGCATCAACTGAAGCTTCCCTAGTGTCCTTAAGGAAATCCCCAGGTAGAATGAATTGCAATACCACAAAATGTGGAGGTCATAGAATATCAGGGTTGGAAGGGACCTCAGGAGGTCATCTAGTCCAACCCCCTGCTCAAAGCAGGACCGATCCCCAATTAAATCATCCCAGCCAGGGCTTTGTCAAGCCTGACCTTAAAAACCTCTAAGGAAGGAGATTCCACCACCGCCCTAGATAACACATTCCAATACTTTACCACCCTCTAAGTGAAAAAGTTTTTCCTACTATCCAACCAAAACCACCCCCACTGCAACTTGAGACCATTACTCCTCATTCTGTCATCTGCTACCACTGAGAACAGTCTAGATCCATCCTCTTTGGAACCCCCTTTCAGGTAGTTGAAAGCGGCTATCAAATCCCCCCTCATTCTTCTCTTCCACAGACTAAACAATCCCAGTTCCCTCAGCCGCTCCTCATAAGTCATGTGTTCCAGTCCCCTAATCATTTTTGTTGCCCTCTGCTGGACTCTTTCCAATTTTTCCACATCCTTCTTGTAGTGTGGGGCCCAAAACTGGACACAGTACTCCAGATGAGGCCTCACCAATGTCGAATAGAGGGAAAGATCACATCCCTCGATCTGCTGGCAATACCCCTACATATACATCCCAAAATGCCATTGGCCTTCTTGGCAACAAGGGCACACTGTTGACTTATATCCAGCTTCTCGTCCACTGTAACCCCTAGGTCCTTTTCTGCAGAACTGCCGCCTAGCCATTCAGTTCCTAGTCTGTAGCGGTGCATGGGATTCTTCCGTCCTAAGTGCAGGACTCTGCACTTGTCCTTGTTGAACCTCATCAGTTTTCTTTTGGCCCAATCCTCTAATTTGTCTAGGGCCCTCTGTATCCTATCCCTACCCTACAGCGTATCTACCTCTCCTCCCAGTTTAGTGTCGTTTGCAAACTTTCTGAGGATGCAATCCACGCCATCCTCCAGATCATTTATGAAGATATTGAACAAAACCGGTCCGAGGACCGACGCTTGAGGCACTCCACTTGATACCGGCTGCCAACTAGACATGGAGCCATTGATCACTACCCGTTGAGCCCAACAATCTAGCCAGCTTTCTATCCACCTTATTCCATCACCCACCTTATCATCCATACTTCTTTAACTTGTTGGCAAGAATACTGGGGCAGACCATGTCAAAAACTTTGCTAAAGTCAAGGAAAAACACGTCCACCGCTTTCCCCTCATCCACAGAGCCAGTTATCTCGTCATAGAAGGCAATTAGATTAGTCAGGCATGACTTGCCCTTGGGGAATCCATGCTGACTGTTCCTGATCACTTTCCTCTCCTCTAAGTGCTTCAGAATTGATTCCTTGAGGACCTGCTCCATGATTTTTCCAGGGACTGAGGTGAGGCTGACTGACCTGTAGTTCCCAGGATCCTCCTTCTTCCCTTTTTTAAAGATGGGCACTACATTAGCCTTTTTCCAGTCATCCGGGACCTCCCCCGATCACCATGAGTTTTCAAAGATAATGGCCAATGGCTCTGCAATCACATCCGCCAACTCCTTTAGCACTCTCGGATGCAGCGCATCCGGCCCCATGGACTTGTTCTCGTTCAGCTTTTCTAAATAGTCCTGAACCACTTCTTTCTTCACAGAGGGCTGGTCACCTCCTCCCCATGCTGTGCTGCCCAGTGCAGCAGTCTGGGAGCTGACCTTGTTCGTGAAGACAGAGGCAAAAAAGCATTGAGTACATTAGCTTTTTCCACATCTTGTTGCTAACAATCCTGAAGAAACCCTTCTTGTTACTCTTGACATCTCTTGCTAGCTGCAACTCCAGGTGTGATTTGGCCTTCCTGATTTCACTCCTGCATGCCCGAGCAATATTTTTATACTCTTCCCTGGTCATTTGTCCCATCTTCCACTTCTTGTAACCTTCTTTTTTGTGTTTAAGATCAGCAAGGATTTCACTGTTAAGCCAAGCTGGGTCTCCTGCCATATTTACTATTCTTTCTACACATCGGAATGGTTTGTCCCTGTAACCTCAATAAGGATTCTTTAAAATACAGCCAGCTGGACTCCTGGACTCCTTTCCCCCTCATGTTATTCTCCCACGGGATCCTGCCCATCAGTTCCCTGAGATAGTCAAAGTCTGCTTTTCTGAAGTCCGGGGTCCGTATTCTGCTGCTCTCCTTTCTTCCTTGTGTCAGGATCCTGAATTCGACCATCTCATGGTCACTGCCTCCGAGGTTCCCATCCACTTTTGCTTCCCCTACTAATTCTTCACAGTTTGTGAGCAGCAAGTCAAGAAGAGCTCTGCCACTAGTTGATTCCTCCAGCACTTGCACCAGGAAATTGTCCCCTACACTTTCCAAAAACTTCCTGGATTGTCTGTGCACAGCTGTATTGCTCTCCCAGCAGATATCAGGGTGATTGAAGTCTCCCATGAGAACCAGGGCCTGCGATCTAGTGACTTCCATTAGTTGCCAGAAGAAAGCCTCGTCCACCTCATCCCCCTGGTCTGGTGGTCTATAGCAGACTCCCACCATGACATCACCCTTGTTGCTCACGCTTCTAAACTTAATTCAGAGACACTCAGGTTTTTCTGCAGTTTCATACCGGAGCTCTGAGCAGTCATACTGCTCTCTTACATACAATGCAACTCCCCCACCTTTTCTGCCCTGCCTGTCCTTCCTGAACTGTTTATATCCATCCATGACGGTACTCCAGTCATGTGAGTTATCCCACCAAGTCTCTGTTATTCCAATCACATCATAATTCCTTGACTGTGCCAGGACTTCCAGTTCTCCCTGCGTGTTTCCCAGGCTTCTTGCATTTGTGCATAGGCACTTGAGATAACTTGCTGTTTGTCCTGCTTTCTTAATATGAGGCAGGAGCCCTCCCCTTTCACGTTCTCATGCTCATGCTTCCTCCCTGTATCCCACATCCCCACTTACCTCAGGGCTTTGGTCTCCTTTCCCCAGTGAACCTAGTTTAAAGCCCTCCTCACTAGGTTAGCCAGCCTGCTTGTGAAGATGCTCTTCCCTCTCTTCGTTAGGTGGAGCCCGTCTCTGCCTAGCACTCCTTCTTGGAACACCATCCCATGGTCAAAGAATCCAAAGCCTTCTCTCCGACACCACCTGCGTAGCCATTCGTTGACTTCCACGATTCGACGGTCTGTACCCAGGCCTTTTCCTTCCACGGGGAGGATGGACGAAAACACGACTTGCGTCATGAAGGCCTGGATGGTGGAGGCAAGATTCACAACCGAAAAACAATTCACACTTGTCAGTCTAAATTCAAGTGGAAAAGAGTGTATTAGCCATTGATAATGCCTGAGAATCTAGGAGTAACTGAGGATCCAGAAGTATCTCCATATGAGAAACCTCTCTGACAAAGGTTGGGCACATTACCTCAGTCGTAGGGGCACATCAACAGTAGTCAGCCCTGCTCTTCAGATGTTTCTCCTGCTTACCAGCAGCACCTCTTTTTCTAGGTATAAGGTCCTCCAGTAGCACTAGACAATATAGTGGTATCATTATATGATGCAAAGAGCAGCAGATTGCATCAGCTGAAGTTTCCTTAGTGTCTTTAATGGAAACTCCATCATATAATGATACAGACCTACTATATCATACCATAGTACTGGAGAACTGTCCAGCTAGAGAATCAGAATTATAGAAATGATAGGGATCTCATGAGTTCATTTAGTCCACCCCACGTGCTGAGGCAGTATTCAGTACCCCAGACCATCTCTGATGTATGTTTATATAAACTGGTCTCAAGCAAGCATAGCCTGTTGAACAGATTGGGATGAACCCTTTCATTTATTATATGTGAATCTGGTGTTGGGAAAGGTGCTGATTGACAGCCTTAAAGACTGAATTGCTTTGTTTAGCCATGTGGAAGATATGGCAGGGGAAGTACAATCTTCCCACCCACCCCCTACTCACTGTCTCAGCAATAAGCATTAATCCTGATCTGAAAGAAACCATTTCACCTAGGGATGGAGGAGACTTGTTCAGTCTTTGGTCAGGAGACTGCCCTTGTTCAGTCTTTTGTCAGCCTGCTGCATTTAGTGTCAATTATGATAGTGGTCTCCAGGATGTGGACACCTATCCATGATAAACAGCTGTCAGATGATAACTTCCATTGGACTATCAGTTTTTGAAATTACATATAAAGCTTCCAGTAATTGTTTTGCTGTAAAAAGATCAAGGGAGTGCTTCCCCAGGTACTCATTGCAGATGGCTGGCTACGTTTCCAAGATGAGAGTTGCCAAGGCAAATAAATGAAAGGGAAACCATGCACCACAAGGACTACAACATGGCCCATGTCAATGGGAAGTTGATAGACGTACTGAGGGCACAAGATGGTCCTTAGAGACTGTAAACTGTTTCTCTCTTCCTTTCTCCTTTGTTTGTAGAGGGAGATCACAAACTCTTGAGATACCTGAGAAGAGGGCTGTGGTCCAGGGCACATCCATGGAGTAAGCTCTCCTTTGCTTGCGCCACAGATGTTCACTTGTAGGGGACATTTCAGAGCAAAACCAGCAGAAATCAGGGAGCAGGACAAGGTAAGTTTCAACTGTCTGCCAGGCTGCAGAGGAGGATGTTTTTAGTTTTATGTTTCAAATGTTTTAATCAATTTCACATTCTCTCCCCCTACAGAGGTGAACAGGCTGTTTCAGTGATTTAAACATTTATAACTCCAGAACAATCTAATCCAGATGAACTATTTGAGCTTTATTTTTTTGTGCTTTGTTTGAGTCCAGGTAAATAGATAAGACAAGTCATTACTGAAATCATTATGGCCTGGATCATTACCCAGAATACCATCTGCTGGTATTTTATCAAGCCTCCTTCTATTAAAGTGCCATTAAATTGCTTCTGATGTTCACTTACGGGCACCAGATAAATCAGCCCACTTGACAGATAAATAGGAAGCCAAGTAACTATATTTTAATTGTCTCGACTACCATCCAGTGTTACTCATGATCTATTTAATCACTGATAGGACTTTAATTAAATATATCCTAAATCTGATCGTCTTGTCAACAGGGGGAAAAACAGGCTTCAACACTTGATGAGCCTTTGGGTGGCTATGGTCTCATTTTTACATTGACAGGAAATTAATAGCATGATTTTAAAATTTACGCATGCTGTTATGGGGGAAAGGGTGGGGGCTTACTTCTTGTAGCATCAGACTGGCAGCTCGTGAGGGAGGTGCGCGATAGAACTCTGAAGTGAAGTTAAGCAGTTCTGGCAACTTTATTGCTAACAAGAAGGTATTCGTCTACTGCCTGGAGGCCTGTTGTATTAATTTATTTGTGTATGTGTGTATTTTAAATGTAGTGAGCACCTAATGCTGCAAAACAAATTTAGGAAGATCCATTTTAAGTGTGTTACTGTAGCAATTGCAGGGGAATGAAAGAAAAACAGTTCAATACAATAAATGCTGTTTTATTTTACTATCTTTCTTTTTCATATTTTAGTGATGTTAAAAAAAATGTCTGGCGTGCCCTAAGGATAAGTCTACTGGAGTTTCAATAATAGGTCATACGAGAGCATACTACTCAGCTTTCTTTTATAAATCTGGCAGCCTGAACCAGAGATGTTCGTGAGTCATAATAGAATGCAACAATCAGTGGCTCCTTCAGGGCACCATATAAATTTACCAACAACTCCATCATGTCATTAATGTTGCTTAAGGATTTATGTGCTAAAACACATTTTAAATGTGGTTAACCTAATTGCAGTGGCTATACAGAACTTTACAGTTAACACATTCCACTATTCAGTGTCCTCTTTTCAGATAGTTATAACCTTACGCAAAATTTTCCCTTTTTTTTTTTTTGAAAACTTCTAGGCTTGGACTCATCCCAAAGTTGCTTTTTAAAAAAAAAATTTGGTGGAAAATTTCAAGAAATTGTATTCAGCTGTTTCAGAGTTTGGTGGAAACTGGAAAAAATACATTTTCCTATTTAAAAAATTAAAATCTAACCACATGCTATGCTTTTTTTTTTTTTAAAGGGTGGTTGCAGCAAGAATGGCTGAAGTTTGGGGCTTGAAATTGTATGCAAGTATTTGTTAATGAGGACTAGGCTGCAGCTTACTGGAGGACTGTGTTGCTATCAGGGTTGGATTTAGGGGCAGGGAACCCAGGTGACCACCTGGAGTGCCGAGCTTGGGGCGCGCCAGGCTAGGGGTGCTGTTTTTGTTGTTATCGACAAAAGGGAAAATAGAATGTTTGGAGTAAAATGTTTCAGGTACTCTGTACATGGATTCCTTTTTCACTAACCTCCTAGAATGTTCTGGACATGAAATGGGCGACAAATGCAATAAAAAATAAGGTATTCAAAAGTTTAACAAATGGAAGGGAGGGGGTGCCAAAGACTTGGGGTGCAGTTTCTCAGCAGTGTCTCCAGCAGAGACAGACATTCCTTAATGTAGCCAGGACCTAAACCATTTAGATCTTCACACTTTCTCTTATGCCATCACCTAAACTTAGAACAGCCTCCAAATTCCCATATTCCAAGCACTATCCTCCTTCAACTGCTGCTTAAAATCCACTTATTGACACCTATAGCTAATACATATTAAAAAACAAGTAGGGCTGTCAAACGATGAAAAAAAACCACAATTAATCATTAGATTTTAAAAAAATAGCTATTAATCACAGTTTTAATCGCACTGTTAAACAATAATAAAATATCAATTTAAATTTATTATATATTTTTGGATGTTTTTCTACATTTTCAAATATATTGATTTCAATTACACCATAGAATGCAAAGTGTACACTGCTCACTTTATATTATTATTTTTGATTACAAATATTTTAACTGTAAAAAAGATAAACAAAAGAAATAGTATTTTTCAGTTCACCTGATACAAATACTGGAGTGCAATCTCTTTGTCATGAAAGTGCAACTTACAAGTGTAGAATCCTTTGTTTTTTTTACATAACAGCAATAAAAAAAAATGTAAAACTTTAGAGCCTACAAGTCCACTCAGTCCTACTTCTTGTTCAGCCAATCGTTGAGACAAACCAGTTTGTCTATATATTTACAGGAGATAATGGTCCCCGCTTCTTATTTACAACACCTGAGTGTGAGAACAAGCGTTTGCATGGCACTGTTGTGGTATAAAGTGAGCACTGTACTCTTTGTATTCTGTGTTGGAATTGAAATCAATATATTTGAAATGATAGAAAAACATCCAAAAATATTCATAATAATTATAAATTGGTATTCAATTATTGTTTAACAGTGTGATTAAAATGGTGATTAATTGTGACTATTGTTTTAATCTAGTTAATTTGTTTTGTGTTAATCACTTGAGTTAACTGCAATTAATTGATAGCTCTAAAAAACTCCCAAACATTTATGGAATGTAAAATAGTTTTTCAGTTGCCATTTAGAGGGAAAATATGTCATGGTTATGGCCTGCAATTCACCTTGTTTTCCTACATACCAAGAAAGGCTAAATATCTCTGGCAGCCAAAAGGGCCATTATTGTACTTTTAAGAATCAAGGCACTTTCTGAAAAGCTTGGACTTCTTTCCTTAAATTAGTTTTCCTCATATCATTCCTGGCAGAAAGTGCTGATTTAAACATTATTTTTCTTCTTATATTGTTTGCAAGGCAGATGGAATTAGAAATCCCTTGTTTGGTCTTTACAATTAATGATTACTAAGGCAGGTAAATGTTAATAGACTTTTTAGTGTGGGGATATGTTTTTCCTTTTCCTTTTCCTTTTATGACAGCACTATTTTCTTCTGTTTTATTTTCCCAGGTTTGTTTGTAATATGATACACAGTTTGGTTTTGTAATGGAGCTAGGACATAGAGGATGTGAACATATTTCTGCAAAACTCATGCTGTAGTCGTGTTCTCGTTCACACTTCACTATCCAAATATCTCATTGCTCGAATGCAGCTTCAGGAAAAGATGAAATAGGAGCACATATCCTGCTGAGTCTGAGCCCATGCTCTCACATGGTGCAAGGGTCACTGTCCTGCAGAAGTTGCTATCTTTTACACACGACATAAAATGGAGGTCCTGACCACTTAGAACAATTAAAAATCCCTTTGCATTTTCTGCAAGATTCAAGGTATTAGCTCTAGAGACCAGGGCAAATTCCACTCTTGGCCAAAAAAAGAATATTATATTTACCTCCTATACAGGGGTATTGTGAATTCATTAATGTTTGTAAAGCAGGTTGGGTTGAGATGAGATCCTCAGATGGAAAGGACTGTAAAAAGCCTAAATGATTATTATTCATTTGAAAGGAAAGTTTCACAAGCAGGACACAATAACTTCCTAATGTCCTCGCTCCCAAGGTTATAAATATGGCAAGCTATGTAACCTGATGATCCAACCTCAACGAGCAACATGGGATATATGAGTGATGACAAAAGATCTGTCAGGCACACTGGCTCACATTCGTTAAATGCTTTATTATGTGAATGATAAAACTTTTAGTGCTGATTTTATTTTCTGGGAAACCAGTATGAGGATTTTTAAATGGGACTGAGATTTTGAGACTACTGAGCCTTGTTCAGGGTAGAAAGTGCCCGCATGCCATCTGCAGTGCCCAGTCATTACCTTAGTCGTCTCCTTGAAAGTGGCTTCTCCAGGGTTTTGTTGTTTTATATTTCGTAGGCGAACTGAGCCTGAGAGAGGATGAAAGTGGAGAGACGGTTTCAGCAGAGACGTCTAGGTATCTACCACAGCAGCCCTTTCTCTATCACAAATAATTGGATGTCTCATTCCCTACATCTTATTTATGTTGTCTGAGTCCTGCACTGGATTTTTGGTGTGTCTCTTATTTTTTTAATTCATTGCCTTTAATTAACCTCTTGGGTCACCTCTCAAGCCTTCTTAAAAAAGTGGTTAATATGCATTAGACCCTTCTATGAAGACGAATAGCTCCTGCACGTGCACTAGCTAGGAAAACAATTACATGAGCTATCAGGCCTTGGGGCTTAAACAGCAGGGTGGGCTCAGGAAAAAATAGTATCAGACATAGGATAGTTTTGGATAACTTTCCAGGCACCATAGGCATTTTTCACAATCTTCGGAAGCATTGCTTTGTATCAGCGAGGGAGGATAACCACACTCAATAGATCACTGATCAGTTCTTGTCCAAGGCAATTCTTATACTGTATTCCTATGATCATAGAGGGAAAGGCCCCATCAACTCTTCTAGTCCATCTCTCTGTGGGCCGATGCGGGATTGTTCTCTACAGTATATTCTCTAGGGTTTTTTCCAGTCCAATTTTAAGTGACAGGACTTTCACCACTTCCTTGAGAGTTTAGTTTAGTCTCAGATTATAGTCAGGTCCCGCCAAATTAAGGTCTTAAAAAACTACCCCCAAAACAGGAAAAAAAAGAAAAAAAAGGGTTCTATTTCACCCATTACCAGTTTTCTGAGCCATGTGAACTCCCTTGGTATTAATTTAAAAACAGTCAAACAAACCCACGCATATTTATCCAGGCCATCATCCAATCTCATAATCCTCATTACCTTCCTGTTTCCCAGCCCTTTTCTATAAGCCTTAGACCACACTGCCTGTTTCTATTAAAAAGTCTTTCATGTGTAGTTAACAACTCATAAGGGTTAGAGGAGTGATGGGATAAATACACAAAATACAATATAGCTTTGAACACCCCAGATATAGGAGGGTCCATATCTAGGGTTTTGATTTGGCCCTTTATAAAGACAGGAGCCACTTGCTAAATTCGGATCCAGATTTGGGTTTTGGAAACCCCTAAATGAGGGAATTGGATCTAGCATTTTGATTTGAGGCCATCTTTTGTTTAAATTGTATGAAAAAGGATAATGTTAAAGCTGACATGGTGTATAACCAGAGAAGAGGAGTGTGATTGTGTTTGGGATATTGTACAGCAAATGCACTTTAAGGGCTAGTTCCACAAAGGCACAGTTAAGTGCCTAACTGCCACTGCCAAAATTTAGATCTTCAAACCTCCCACTCAACTGCCACCCAACCCTGCAGTCATCTAAGGTCCCTTGGTGCCTGTTTCTACAGGTAAAGTCCCCAAGCATTTACATTTCTGCCTGTGGTGTGTGGACACCTGCCCAAGTCTTGATGCCACCAAGCTTGTAAGCACCTGAATCCTCAAGCGAGGCATTCCTCCACCCGTCTCACTATGGGGCCCAATCCAGCAAACATTTTCAGAGGGTGCCCACTGCTTTGGGCCCTGCACAAAATAGCGGAGGTGTTCCCCTTGTATCACTGCTTTGGGCCCAGTGGTTAGGGGGGTGGGAGCCACAGGTTCACATCTTGCCTGCTGTGGAGCAGGGACATGAACCAGGCTTTCCCACCTCCTAAGTGAGTACCCTAGCCACTGGACTCCATGGTATTCTGAAGGTCTCAATCTCTGTTGAAGCTGTTACACGTTGCATGACATACTTAAATAGTGATTGGGCCAGCGAGAGAGAGCGTGCGAATGCCTCTAGCTCAGTGGTGAGGGTACTCCCCTGGGAGACCTACTGTAATGAATAGTTAAGTATTTTATACAAAGCAACATTGCTTAGACAGAAGAGAGAAGTATGTCGGCACAGCTGCTGGGTGGTGTAATTCCCAGCTCAGCTGTACAGACATGTGCGAGCTCTGTTTGAGCTTCTGTGCTAGAAGTAGCAGGGTGGCCATGGCTACAAGGGCAGCAGCACAAGCGAGCCACCTGAATACAAGCCTGCCTAGTTCCCTGGGTGTGTGCTCAGGTGCTGTGCTGCTCCAGCCTTCCTGTTATTTATAGTGTGGTCGCTTGAGCAGTATTAGCATGTGGCTGTCTGAGCTGGGACTGACACCTGACAGAAGAGTTATTTGAGCCTGGATTTCCTACATCCGAGGTAAATGCTCTAACCCCTTGGCTACAGGGACAACACCCCCACCTCTTTCTTTGTTTGTTTTTTGAGAGAGAAAGGGCTGCCCTGGTTTAGGTGCCTAACTCCAGGAGAGGGTTTATGGCTGGGAATGCCAAACAGAGATGGGTGCCTCCCTCCAGTCCAGACTTAGGCACCTAACTCCCTTTGAGGGGCAGTGCTTCGGTATTTCCTCTTCGCTAGCTTACGTGGTTTATTGCTCAGCTTGCTGGCTTCTGTGAATCCCATTCCAGGGTGCTTAACTCTCTCCCCAGTTCCAGGTGGCACCCTGGGGGGAGCCCATCACAAAGTGCCCTTCATCATTTTTGTTAGTAAAATCTGCATTTGCGTTCTAAAGAATCCACCACTTGTACTATACTGAGCAAAGACAGTCTTCATTAGCTAAGCAGCATCAAACCTAGTTGATATTTGTTTGGGAGACCTCCAGAAAACCCAGACCCCTGCGTTAAGTAGTGGCGTCAGTGATCCCAGATGGAACTGAGTTAGAGCATGTCTTCACTGTGCACACATGCACGTGTGCACACACACACACACACAAAAGTGTTCTTTACTCACATTAACTTGGGTTAAAGCAGCAGTGAAGACATGGCAGCTCAGCTTTTAATTCAGCTTAGCAGCTTATGAGCAAACCCAGGCACCCTTATATACTTTAACTCAAACCATTAACTCGCGTTACAAAATTGCTGTGTCTTCATTGCTATTTTAATCTGAGTTAGCTCTCACTGAGTTAAGAACACCTTTGTTTTTATTTTTTTTTCCGGTAAAGTCATACCCTTACCATTGAACTAATACTCCAGCTTAGTGCTAGGAGGTACCATCTTTCAGATCAGCTGTAAAACTGAGGCTCTGATGATTTGTGGTCACTAGAGAACCACTTTCATCTATCCACATGAGTAGAGGTCCTACTAAATTCTTATGGATAGCTACACTCTGCCTCCCAAAATTCCACCTGCATTTTCATTTGGACATACTATTGCTCTTTATGCCCATCCTAAACCATTGTGTAGTGTTGATGTGGACTGCTAAACACCTGACATGTTCTACCCCAGAGATAGCTGTATTTTAGTGTTCGGTGTGCTCCAGAAGTCTGTATCATTGAACCTGTTCTCCTTTCATGGACTTTTACATGAAATATTGGGACTCCTAGGTGGCAGGGCCAGAACTTGGTGTAATTCCATTATATGTGCCTAGCTGGGAGTTCTCAATTCAATGTCATCAGCAGTAAATCCTGTGATATTTGTGTGGGAAAAACTCATATTTCCATGGGAACTAATAGTCCCCAATTCCCGCTCCCTCCTCATGTCAGTGAAGTCCTGTTATACAAGGCAGGAAGCTCAAAGTTAAGGCAAAGTTTTAACAAAATATAAGTTTTGCGCTTTTAAAAATCAGAGACCCTTCGTCCTGAAGTCCCTCTGCCCGCCCAGTATTTCTGCTGCTGCAGATCTTTGCTAAATCACGACGACTCTTAGTTTCGCCTGTTGCTGTATGAAACAGAGATTGAGGCAAAAATCACAAACACTGATTGCATCCAAACTTTGGGGACAAAGATAAAAGGGACCCTGGCCGAACTGAGATACAACTACAGCAGGGCAAATAACTGATTGTTCTGTTCACTGGTAGTTGTGGAAAAATTGGGTCAAACTGACACCAAATTTCTTTGGAGTTTTTGGCAAATTGAAAAAGTTAGAAAAATGTCTTTACTCCAGAAAGAGCATGTAAGAATGACTCTAGAGCATGGGGGATAGGGTATACACCTGGGAGGGGAGACCCTTGGATTTCACACAAAATGGAACAGCTTTAAAAGGAGAGATTGAGAACTGTCCCTAACTCAGAATATCTGCTAGCCTGGTGGTTAAGGCAATCACTTGAAAGGAGATGGCATTCAAGTCTCTGCACAAGAGTGGGGATTTGAACCTGAGTTGTCTCCCTTCTAGGTAAGTACCCTAACTACTGGGTACAAAAAGGAGCACCACCTCTTGCTTGATTTTGTGCTTGGCACCTTACTAGCCTTGTAAATTTAGCCCCCAAACCCTTCACTGACATTTCAGAATTGTCTTTTTCTTTTTTGTTTCAACCAGAACAATTCACTGAAATTGACACAAATTTGCAAAATGTTTTAGTGGATACAAATATTCTTTTTTGTGGAAAAATGTTTCAGCTGAAACATTCCACCTGGCTCTAGATACAACAACAATACTACAGAAAGGAAGGAAGTGCTAGATGGGAACTAAGCCTGGGTTCAACTCCCTGCTCTGCCGCAGACTTAACGTGACCTTGGGCAAATCCTTTAGTCTTTCTGGGTGCTCCTACACTGATCTGGAGGTGTAAATTTCAGCTTGAGGAGACATATGCAAGCTAGATCTGATCCCGTGCTGGATTAAAGAATTTTGGGGCCCTGTGCACTATGGGAACTTGCTCTCCCCTTGCCCCCCCACCCTTTGGTTGGGAGCCCCTGGGGGGACACTTTGGTAGGAGGCCCCATGGTGTGGTGTTGGAGAGCAAGTCCACCTGCATTCACGCTGTAGCAGCTCCTATCCGGCATGGCTGGACCAGTTCCCCCTTGCTGGTGTAACCCGCACACCTCCTGGGTGTGGTGCTCTGTCCCATCTGGGGGCCCTGAGACCACTTAGAGAGAGTTTAATGAGTCTTCTCTGCAGCCTTAGTTAACAGCCACATGGCTTTTAGCTCATGCAGTAGAGGCTCATGTATTTAGCTCCAGAGGCCCCAGGCTCGATCCCGCCTACCAACAACCAGGGTCTGAGTGTTACACTGGCTGTCACCACAGCATGCAAGCAGGGCCCTCCATCCACAATGCCTCTTCCTGGCTCTGGATTGGTGTTTGGTGTGTGTTTGGTTTCCCTGGCCACCCTGCCCAAGAGTCCTGTGCAAGTGCAGTGACGTGGGCATGGGTATCTTGCCTCTCTTTGAGCTTGCTCCAAAGCCCATTTAGCTCAATGGACTTTGGATCTGGCCCTTTCACATGTAATATATTCCCAACCCTCTCTTCATTACTTCCAGAGCTGCAGCTCAGAATATATGGGGATCTTATCAAACGTGCTAAGACTTTGCCTCTCCTGGGAGGTCATTATTTAGTAAATGCCCCTCCTGTTGAGCCCTCACTCATTTCTAATTGCCTTGTTCAGGACAGAGACACTTGCCTTGAGGTTAGATTTTACTGAGGGGAGGATGTGACTCACATTTATTCAACAGAGAGAAATCTCCTCTAATAACCAGGATCTGATCTGCCTTCATCTTCTGATGGTTTTAATAAGTAAAAGAGAGCAATGTGTATTACTTTGATTGTATGACTCATCCCCAAGTCCCAGTGCTTTAAGGTTATGTTTTATTACATTGGGCTGTTTGCCACAGAGGAACAGCACACTGTACATTGTCTGCTTTACACTCAGGCAGGGAGGAATTATTGGTGGCTGGATGTTGTTAGTGACTGGACTGACTATTATTCTTTTTTAGAGGCAGGCAGAAAGTCTCAGAAATAATGGGGATTTGTTCAGCAAAATCTCAACAATGCTGCTAATCAAAAGGTGTCCAGGAAAATCCTAACAGGACAAGACTGAAACATTCTGCTCTGTAAGCTAGGAACAAAATAAAATAAAACACAAAAACACACACAATCTCCACAGCTTGGATTCTACCTCATCCTGGTCTGTGCAAGGAAAGAGAGAGCGTGAAGATGAAATGCTAAATTCACACAGGGTCCAGTTTGCCTCTTGGTTACACTGGCTTTGCATTAGGATAACTCCCTTGACTTCACTGGAATTACTCCTGATTTGAAGCTGCATGAGATCTGAATCAGGCACCTGAGTCTACATCTGCTTCTGATAGCATAGACCCTGGCATCGGGATTAAAGTGATCACTCTAGTGATAGTGAGCCTACCTGAGGTCATGGGCAGCTATTCAGTAACTATGGGTTGGATTGTGGGCCAGCCCACACAGAAGCATAAGGAGAAGTAAGAATTATCCATACTCCTGAATGTTATCCTAGGACCATAGGTCTGGATGCAGAAGAAGAAACTGGTGCTGTGCACTTGCTACTTGTACCTGACCCAGTGGGTGGGGAGTAGCCAGAGCTTTGGCTCCCCTTCCGGCAGCATTAGCTGGTGTTGCTGAGAAAGCAGGAAGAGTGGTGATTTGTTGTGGGTAAGGACCAGGAGTACATTGCAAGAGGGCAGCAGGGAACGAACTGAATCCCTGAGGCATGGTTCCTTCTCTTGAGGCTCCTGGCACAGCATGACTAGGTATCACACGTCACACAAGGCAGATCGTATAAACACAAACTTGCCTGATGAGATCAAGAAAACTAAAAAGAGCAGGAACTTCAAATCTGAATTTATAAAGAGATAGGAAGGAGAAGCTTCATGACTCGTTTCTTCCCTATAGACTTCCATTGCAGGCTGTAAACTGTTGATCTGGCCTCGGTGATCAATGGATGGTGGAGTCTTCAGGCTTGACTATCTCCAGTGGCCCATCAATGTGCGTGAACATGACAGCCTTGGAAAGAACTGTAGCTGTTTATTACTGCAGGAACTCCCCTACTTAGCAACAAAGGTCCTCACAGATAAGGTCCTCCCATGCTCCAAACCCTATGTTAGCTCTCTTCAAACTCATATTCAAGATTCTTGATCCCAGGCCCAGTCTTAAGTTGACTGCATGTGGGATACCTCAGAGAATGCCTGTCTCTATAACTAGGATTATTGACAACTGTGCCACATAGGAACAATGGCACGGCCAATAGCAACGGTGAGACTCTTAGGGCGGGATACAGCTTTCCTGGTAACTGGCACACAAAGCTTTGGAAGTCCTTACTAGGAGAATAGAGTAGGAGCACTAATGTGAGCACAATTACACCAAAACGGTTTTGCCATAACCTCTGACAATAAGTATCCCAAATGATAAGCTGCTTACTCTGGGAGATAGCTCATCTTTTGGCTTTAGAGACTTTCAGAGGTCTTCAGATAGCTGGAGATTAGTGTGACAAAGAACAGATAAATTGCATAGTAATCCCATTTTGCAAAATGGGAATAACTAGGCACAGTGTAGCTAGGTCCCCCCCCCCCCCCAGGATTAAATAGTGAATTAGTGGCAGAGCTAGGAATTGAAGTCAGGACTCCTGACTTCTAGTTCTGGAACCACTAGAGAAAGCTGCCTCTTTACAGTAATTATTAGAGCTGATTATTTCAACTAATTGGAGCAGATGGCCATGTAACATAATACCCACCTTTTCTCTCTTTCCCCAGTACTTTCCTCCAAGTCCTTCTGCATGCTCAAGGCTGGACATGCTGTTTCTTGGCTGGAGTCAAGTCCTTCAAGCTCTGAACAGCCAGCTGTGTGTTTGATTATTGGAGCTGTTCTCAGGCAGTCTACCGGCTCTTTAGCCTGGAGAGCCAAATCACTCTGGGACAAAGTAATTGTTCTCTATGCATGGTTTGCTACTAATTGTGGAACAGAAGAGGCCTGGAGCACCTGGTGTCTCTTCCCAGTATGCTCTTCAATAGAAAAATTTGTGATATGCAAAAAATTAGGATGCATTTGCTACATGCCACTTGATTTCTTAACTCTTGAGAGCCCACATGTTCCTCCTGATAAATGTTACAGCAGGTTAGAACGTCCAGGCTTCCCCTTGTGGTCCAGTACTCATGTTTATAAAGAGCTGAGCAGAAACTAATTAATCACCACATCATCCCTTTGCAACAGAGAAGTAAAATTATTATTTCCATTCTACAGATAGAGAAACAATCCCCCATGACATTCTGATAAGTGAGCTGGAGAAATGAGGGCTTGGCAGAACTACTATTAACTAGATAAATAACTGGTTAAACAACCGGAAACAAAGAGTAACTATTAGTGGAATGATGTCAGATTGGAGGGAGGTCTCAAATGGGGTTCCACAGGGATCTGTTTTGTGTCTGGTGTTTAACATCTTTCTTAATAACTTGGATGTAGGAATAGAGAGCATACTGATCAAATTTGCAGAGTTGGGGGTTGCCAACACTTTGGAGGATAGAGATAAAATTCAAAGGAATCTTGATAAATTGGAGAACTACAGACAACAAAATGAAATTCAACAAAGACAAATGTAAGGTGCTACACTTAGGGAAGAAAAGCCAAATGCACAAAAACAGAATGGGGGATAACTGGCTTGGCAGCAGCACTACTAACAATCTGAGAGTTGCAGTGGATCACAACCTCAACATGAGTCAGCAATGTGATGCTGTTGCAAAAAACCCAAATGCCATTTAGGTTGCATTAACAGAGGCATAGCGTGCAAGTCACGGGAGGTGATAACACTGCTCTACTTGGCGCTTCTTAGGCCTCAGCGGGAGTACTGTGTCCAGTTTTGGTCACCAATGTATAGAAAGTATGTAGAGAAGTTTGAAAGGATCCAGAGGCAAGAGACAAAGATGATCAAAGGGATGGAATGCAGGCCAGGTGAGGACACGCTGAAGGAACTGGTATGTTTAATTTGGAAAAGAGGAGATTAAGGGGGGGGACATGATAGCCGTCTTGAAAGCCTGCCAGAAAAAAGATGGAGAAAAGTTGTTCTCTTTGTCCACAGAGGGCAGGACAAGAGGAAATGGGTTCAACCTACAGCACAACAGATTTAGATTAAATCTGAAGAAAAACTTCCTAATTGTAAGAGCAATACGACAATGGAACAGACAGTCTAAGGAGGTCGTGGAAGCTCCTTCACTGGAGGTTTTCAAAAGGAGGCTGGGTAGCCATCTGTCTTGGATGCTTTAGACACTACGCATCCTGCATCTTGTCAGGGTGTTAGATTGGATGACCCTTGTGGTCTCTTGTAACCCTTTGAGTCCATGATTCTATGAAACAAAGGCCTATGAAACAAAGGCAGAGAAGTTAAGGCCATTACTTTCAAATGTCAGCGTCCAAAGTTAGGCCTTGTGAATTCTATTTAGGCACTTAAATGAAAGGACTGATTTTTCAGAGTTGCTCAGGACCAGTTTGTTTTGTCATATTTTCAAGGCTATCTTCTCAAGAAAAAAGGCTAGGATCTTATTTAAAAAAATAAATTGAAATTGTTCCTTACAACTGTAGTTCCCCCAATTCCAAGGGGACCTAGGGCTGCAGGCTTTTCACACGCACCCAAAACCAGCTCTGTGACAAGACCACTTTTAGGGAACTTACCTTTAAGGAGAGACGAGAGTTCAGATACCTTAGGTGTGATTTATGGTGGAAGATTAAGGGAGCTAAATCTAACAGATCCCCAAATGGAAGAACAACAGTCAGCAAATACTTGAAAATACTTAAGTGGCAGAATTATTTGGGGTGGTGGATGGGGTGTAAATATGAGTAAATGAAAATTCAGACAATGTCAGGAAGTTATCCTGACAGTAAGATATATTCATAAAATTTCAAGTGTAGTGGTGTAATCCTCATTGCTTAGAACATTCAAAATTAGATTGAAGAAGATGCTAGAAATGTAGTATCTGTCTGTCTATCCTCCATCTATTCTTCTCTCTCTCTGGTATTTCTGTCATTGTCGTATCTGCAGGTACTCTAGGGATCAATCCTGAATTATAGGAAGATGCCTTGTCTGACCGGAAAGGTCATTTCCATATATAAATTCTATGATTCCGCAAGCAGGCCAGTAGTTCATTATATGGACAGTTCTCTTTCTTTCTCAAATCTATAATGGGTGAATTCCATCAGCACAGGTTAGTTCCCTACGGATAAATCCTTCCTAAAATCCTCCCTTCTCTCCCTCAGTCAATGTTTCTTTGTAGCCTGAGAGCCAGTCAGACCCAGCGGTGCCTATGCTACAGTCTGAGGGTCCTGTGTCTCAGTTGTGTATGACTAAGGAGCAAGGGGGCATCACCACTTCTTACTCTGCCATGTTGTTAAGTTCCTGGTATGTCATTAGGCATTTACAAAGCCCAGCATCCCACCTTGTGTTCCTGTGTGGCTACTTATCCAGCTGTCTCTTTTATAATGATGGAGGTTTGGATTTTATGTATTTAGTCTAATGGGGGTAATAGAATTTCAGGAGGTCTCAGTTAATATCAACACTGGGATATTTTTGGTTGTCTTCTTCAAAGTTCTGGCTTCAAACATAGGACAGAAGGTAAATCTGGGTCCATTCCAGCTGTTGAGTGCCAGCAGATTTCCTAGACTTGTGTAATCATTTTTCTGTTATTAAAGCTGGCAGGCAGGGCTTGGCCATTATCAAGAATATATATTATATTTACTCCCTTCCATATTGTTATTTGCTAGCAGCACATCAAGTAAATCCTAGGTGACAAGGTTCCTGGAATCAGCAGGCTGCATGTGTTGAAAAGGACATTAGACACATTTCCCAAAATGACTTTGTGAAGCTCTTTTGATGGTAAGGAATCCTGCAGCTTAAAATTAGAAATGGGCCCAAACAAAGATTCTAGAACTTGGGAGGAAATTCAGGTACAAGCTTTTGAGACTCAAGCCCATCTCTGTTCAAGAGCTTTTTTTATGGAAAATCATTTTTTTCCAACATGCTACTTTTGTGTATTTATTTTGGGTTCACAAATTAATTATGTGGTAAGAAGAGGGGAACTGGATGGCTCAGGGGACAGGAAGTAGGATAACTGAAGGCTTCATCTCTAAGTGATATAGCACATTTGTGGCAAGTGAAGGTTATTACCACAGGTCAATTGCGTATGATGTGTGAAATGGGCTGGTGGATCTCACCCCAGTTCTAAGTTGAACTGGTGCTCATATCACCAATACTGAGAGCACAAATGCCACTAAATGGTCCTTGCTAGGTAGTCTAAGGAGAAAGACCAAGGACTAAATGAATACTAGTGTCACGCTGTCTGGAATGACTCAGAATGGTGAGTGCCTACCTCAGGGCAGACTGTTAGAAAACTGGGCAGATACCCCAAATTGGTGGTGTGTTCTATAATTAGATTGCTCCAAGCCAGTGATAATAATGTTGCCAGGTGTCTGGTTTTCAACTGGAACACCCTGTCGAAAAGGGACCTGGCGATTCTGGTTGGCACTGCTGACCGGGCCGTTAAAAGTCCAGTCAGCGGTGCCATGGGGGCCAGGGCTAAGGCAGGCTCCCTACCTGTCCTGGCTCCCTGCGGATCCCGGAAGCAGTGGCATGTCCTCCCTCCAGCTCCTACATGTGGGGCAACTAGGGGGCTCTGCACACTGCCCCGCCCCAAATACCAGCTCCTGTTGATTGGGATCCATGGCCAATTGGAGCTGTGGGGGTGGCGCCTGCAGACGGGGCAGCGCCAGAGCTGCCTGGCCACACTTCCACGTAGGACCCGGAGTGGGGACATGCTGCTGCTTCCAGGAGCTGTGTGAGGTAAGTGCCTCCCGGAGCCTGCACCCCAGCCCTGATCCCCATCCTGCTGTCTGAACCCCTCTGTCCCAGCCCAGAGCATCCTCCTGCATCCCAAATCCCTCAACCCCACACCAGAGCCCACACCCCCAGCTGGAGCCATCACCCCCGCAAACACCCCAACCCTGCCCCAGCCCAGAGTCCCCTCCTGCACCCTGAATCCCTCATTTCTGGCCCTACCCTGGAACCCTCACCCCCTGCCCAGAGCCTGCATCCCCCTCCTGCACCCCAACCCTCTGCCTCAGCCCAGACCCCCCTCCCATATTCCAAACTCCTCGGCTCCACCCCCCAGCCCAGAGCCCCCGCCTGCACCCCAACCCCTCATCCCCAGCCCCATTCCAGAGCCCGCACCTCCAGCCAGAGCCCTCACTCCCTCCTGCATCCCAATGCACTGCCTTAGCCCGGAGCTCCCTCCCACACCCTGAACTCCTCATTTCTGGCCCCACCCCCAACAGAGCCCTCACCCCTCCCAGCCCCGAGCCAGCTGGTGAAAATGAGCAAGTGAGTGAGGGTGGGGAGAGCAAGCAACAGAGGGAGGGGAGGATGAAATGAGCAGGGGCAGGACCTCAGAGAAGGGGTGGGCCTCAGAGGAGGGGCAGGGCAAGGGTGTTCAGTTTTGTGCGAGTAGAAAGTTGGCAACCCTAACTGATAAATGTGAACTCCTGGAGCACTGTACCAGTCTTATCATGGAGTCACAGACAGTCCCATTAGACTCTCCAGTCTATCTTACCAACCAGACAAACGGGACTTTGTGATCAAAGGTCACCCAAACCTAAAATTACACCAGAGCAGGTTGCTCTCAGGCCCAAGAGACAAGTCACTTACCCCAGATCAACTAGTACTCTAGAGCTTACACCAAAGACAACGCTGGTAGCCAATTGTATAGTAAACTAACTAAAGGTTTATTAGTTAAGAAAAGGAAATGAGAGTTATTGAGAGGTTTTTAAAGCAGGTAAATTATATGTACTGGTGAGTCACAGTTTGTAATTCCAGATTATGGCAATGCTGTAATAAGCTGCTGGTTTCCCTAACGTCTTGTCTGGGATACCCCCCAGACTACTGTATTTGGGCCCCACATGCTGCACCATTATACTTTTGATCTGCACAGGCTCTGGTACTTGTCTCTTTCTTTGGCCTCTCTGGCCCCCTTCCTAGGCACAGAGTGTCAGTTACCCCTTCACAGAAGCGGGACCTTATGATCCAACTGCCTTAGGCCCCTCAGGACAAGGGCTCACCCCTCTTCCCAAAGCACCGCAGGTGCTTTCACATATTTTTTCCCAGAGCTCCAATCTTGTGGGCACTCTGGGTTTACTGTTGACTTTCCATGAAACACAAGATAGTTGAAGCCCATAACACACAGGCTTTGTACAGGTTTCTAATAATTACCCTTTACTTTAGACTTCACAAGAAACCTCTAGATCTAGACAAAACAATAACACAAACACACTGGTACACATTTCTCTGCTTCTGCTTCCTCACCACTCTGGAGTGTTCTTTGCACTTAGGCCAGAGTTCTGTAAGGCATCCAAGATGTGTCCTCTCCCCCTGCTCTCCTGCACAAGGCTTCTCCTCCTGAACACGGCGTCTCCACTCACTGCTGCAGCCAGCCTTCTGCTTCTGGCCTCTTCTCCATCTGTCTGAAATGGCCCAGGGGAGACCCTTTCTGTTATAACCTCCAGTCCCATTTGTCAGGTGACCTCCTGAGTAGCCTCATCAGGTGATCAAAGTACCCCATCAGGTGGTCACTAAGTTACCAGTCCAGCTGGGCAGCATGGTTCTTTTGGGTGGTAGTTAACTCTTTTTGTCCAAGGGTAGTTCTGTTTGAATGGAGGACTGTAACAGGGCAGGCACCACTCCTGTGTTTCGTACCACAGAAACCGGCTCAGACGCTACTCATTACCACACTATTTATTTGAGTTCCCTCCACCAACATCTTTACGGTCCCATACAATGGTAGCATTTACAATGTGTCCTATGTTTTAGGCCCTCTTCCCGTTTGTCACAAAAATAACCTCATCTTGTTGTAATCCTATTTCATAACCTGTTTCTCACTGCCCAGTCTCATTGTGGACTGGATTTTCTTTCTTCCCAGCACCCATTCTGCCCCCTTCCACATATGTGTCCTCTCTTTCTCATGTGTATCCATATTCTCTCTCTCTTTCTCACACACACACAAACACACAAAATAAAAATTTTCCTTTCATTGTCTTTGATGTGGGAAAAACCAAAAAACTCAAAGAAAACCAGAGACGGCAGTAAAATCTTTGTGGTCTGCAGGCCCAATTGAGGGAAATGTGGTGTTAATTTTTTCTTATTTTAAGATCCACTGATGCCTCCCACAAAACTTGAAACATGGGGTTTATTTCTTTCCATTTTTTTGTTAGTAGGAATATTTGCATGAAAACAGGCTATTTCTCTCTAAGAGCTGGTTTGTGCCCGCTGCTTATTCTCCATCTGAACTTCCTGCTGCTGCTTCAAAGACTGATGTCCTCCTTTACCTGTGCTCAGGTCTCTTGACTCCACTATCATGCTCTTTACCTTTGCTTCCAGAATATGGACTTCAGATTTCCTTTATCCTCTGACATCTCTTCTAATCAATTTTGCAGCACCTATATGCCTCTAAATTTGTCCAGATTTCCCCTCTCCAGACTGGCCATACTGGGTCAGACCAATGGTCCAGCTAGCTCTGTATCCTGTCTTCCAACTGTGGTCAAAGCCAGAGGCTTCAAAGGGAATGAATAAAACAGAGCAATTATCAAGTGATCAATTCCCCTGTCATCCAGTCCCAACACCACCTTGCCTTCTCTTTCCCTCCACTTAAATCATCATAATCATTTCCTAGTGCGTCTATTACAATTCTCCCATTTTTGATTTTTCCCATACTCCTACACATGTAAGGTCAGGAGATCCAGAATTTAGCTGTGGCCTGACTGCTCCCTCACTGCATCCTTGGCCACTTTCACTGACTTCCCATCCATCAATGAAAGTGAAAGCCTCCCTGTAGGTTTTCAAATTTTCCCCATAGGCTTTCTTTCCTATTCCTCTCTGACCTTACATTCACCTATTCCTCTCCTATTATCTCTGTACCTGTAATCATAGGTGTCTCTATCATAATCACCTTCATCATCATCACATTAAATCTCCTATCATAACTTCCCTTTTCTCTTTTGTTTATGATAACCCACTCTCTGTGAAGAGTGGTGATGCAGGGCCAGATCCTGATCCTCCTGAAGTCAATGACCAAGCTCCATTGGCTACAATAGCCACAAGATTTGCTTCACTGCATATTAAGGGCACTATATAAAATCTTCATAAAGACATTGTTCAGTTTTGAAGACAGTGATTTTTTTTTCAAAGTCCTGCTGATGCATTGATTGCATTGATTAACCCTTATGTGATAAGGACATTCCCTTTGGCCACTGCACCATTGACAATTCCAGACCTTGGCTTAGATCAGCTCTCCTCCCCCATCTCCCAGTATTCTGGTTGAATGTGCTTGGATTTCTTTGTAACATTCCCGGTCAATAAACTCTAGTGTACTCAAACAAAGCAAGGAGTTCCAGCCATGTGTAAAGCTGGCCCCTCTGCCTGCAGCTGGAAAGGTGAACTCCTATCAGGGAAAAGCAAGTGGTTTCCAAGACCCATAGCAGATACTGTTTTAGTGGGCCTATGATGAAGGTGAGCTGTTCCTTCCCAACAGTAGCATGATTTCCTCTCCTGCTTCATAGTTTGTATAAGTGTCTGTTAAGATCTTTACTACCTGGGCAGAAGTTCAGTTCAGGTTAATATCCTGGGAATCTGGATGTGATTTGAGGAAAAACGCTAATCAGACAAAATGCAAACTTTTCTATTTGTTCTGCTTTGGATGAATGCTTTTCCTGGGCATTTACAGCAGCAATGACTTTTGCCATTTTCTTATCCCATTCCTATTGGAAGGACTCAAAGATCAAAGCTTAGTGCAATGTGATGAGACACTTGGCAGTGGAAGCACTATGACAGACTCAAAATGGCCATATGACCGTAATATAGAACGACCAGCCCTTTCTCACTTAGGTTTCAAAGAGCTCTATAAGGAAGGTACATAGCCTCAACTGGGCATGTGCTGGCTGCTAGGAAAGTCTCTGAGAGACTGTGTGCTGTCTCTTCAAGGCACTCACTCACTACCCAGAAGGCTCGTTCAGACCTCAGACCACAGCAGCTCTCCTGCTCCTGAGCCCTGTCTGCCCTCCCCTGCTCTTCACAGCCAACAGAAGGGTCCTGGGAACAGTTGGCCAGGGGCTCCAAGGCCGAGGTCAGGAGCAACTCAGCTGTAAAGCAGCAGGGGAAGGGGCACCTGAACACATGCTGCCAGATGTGCGCGGCTCTGCTAATCAAATGCGCAGCACTTGAATCACTCCTGGGTGGCCACCCGACCGCGCAGCTTAGAGGGAACACAGATCCTGACAGTTAGGAAGTTTTAACTAATGTCCAACCTAAACCTCCCTTGCTGCATGGTAAGCCCATTGCTTCTTGTCCTATCCTCAGAGTTAAGGAGAACAATTTTTCTCCCTGCTCCTTGAAACAACCCTTTATGTACTTGAAAACTATTATTATGCCCCCCCTCAGTCTTCTCTTCTCCAGACTAAACAAACCCAATTTTTTCAATCCTCTTTCATAGGACATGTTTTCTAGACCTTTAATCATTTATGTTGCTCTTCTCTGGCCTTTCTCCAACTTCTCCACCTCTTTCCTGAAATGTGGCACCCAGAACTGGGCACAATACTCCAGTTGAGGCCTAATCGGCATGTAGTAGAGCAGAAGAATTACTACTTGTCTTGCTTACAATGCTGCTGCTAATACAGCCCAGAATGATGTTTGCTTTTTTTGCAACAGTGTTACACTGTTGACTCATATTTAGCTTGTGATCCACTCTGACCCCCAGATCTCTTTCCACAGTACTCCTTCCTAGGCAGTCATTTCCCATTTTGTATTTGTGCAGAGTACTCCTAAGTAGAGTACTTTGCATTTCTCTTTATCAAATTTCATCCTATTTACTTCAGACCATTTCTCTAGTTTGTCAAGATCATTTTGAATTTTAATCCTATCTGCCAAAGCACTTGCAACCTCCCTCCCCCAGCTTGGTATCATCTGCAAACTTTATAAGTGTGCTCTCTATGCCATTATCTAAATCATTGATGAAGATATTGAATAGAACTGGACCCAGAACTGATCACTGCAGAACCCCACTTAATATGCCCTTCCAGCTTGACTGATAACTACTCTCTGGAAATGGTTTTCCAACCAGTTGTGCACCCACCTTATAGTAGCTCCATCTAGGTTGTATTTCCCTAGTTTGTTTGTGAGAAGGTCATGTGAGAAGTATCAAAAGCCTTACTAAAGTCAAGATATACCACATCTACCACTCCCCCCCCCATCTAGGTGTTTGCAAATTGATTAATTGCTTAATGATTTGCTCCATTATCTTTCTGGGTACAGAAGCTAAGCTGACTGCTCTGTAATTGACGGGGTTGTCCTTATTTCCCTTTTTATAGATGAGCTCTATATTTGCCCTTTTCCAGTCTTCTGGAATCTCTCCTGTCTGCCATGGCTTTTCAAATATAATTGCTAATGTCTCAAATATCTGCTCAGTCAGTTCCTTGAGTATTCTAAGATGTATTTCATCAGGCCCTGGTGATCTGAAGACCTCTAACTCACCTAAATAATTTTTAACTTGTTCTTTCCCTATTTTAGCCTCTGATCTTACCTCATTTTCACTGGCATTCACTATGTTTGACATCCAGTCACTACTAACCTTTTTGGTGAAAACTGAAACAAAAAAGTCATTTAGCACTTCTGCCATTTCCACATTTTCTGTTATTGTCCCGTCCCCCGTCCCCCTCGCTATTGAGTAACGGGCCTACCCTATGCTTGGTCTTCCTCTTGCTTCTAATATATTTGTAGAGTGTCTAGCTAGTTTAATCTCATTTTGTGCCTTGGTCTTTCTAATTTTGTCCCTACAGGCATGTCAGCAGCATGATGCTCTCTTCCCCAGGGCTGGCTATATTTCAGCAGCGCTGTATGTTCGGCAGCTGTAAGGCAGTGGGGATTCTTTGGGATGAAAGGGGTTCTTCTAAGATAATAATAATCTTGAGACTGTCAGTATAATAAACAAAACAACAACAAGTCTGAGACGATTTGACTCAGACAATTTTTTTCAGTTAATTCTTTGTAGGAGATGATCACCATGCTATAGCATCAAAGAGGGACTCCATGTGTGTCCAATGCTAACTAATGGAGCTATACTAATGGATCTAACTAATGAAGCTAAACCTGGAGACCATTTGGAAAGTGAAGTTAGTGCAGGCTCTGGCAGCTCCCTTATTAAGCTGTGCCTCACACAGGGAGCCCTCTACGCCGGTGATCTGCTATCTGCGCTGCCTGCCCATAAGTTTCTGGGTGGAGTGCCAAGTGTCAGTGTCAACATATAAAACCCTAAATATTTTAGGAGCTGTTTGCCTCAGAGATGTTCTTCAACCACTGTGCCACAGCTGAAACCAGCAGAGGCACTTAATCTGGAGCCTCCTCAAATGGGAGGAAGTTGCTGGTAGGGCAATCTCTGCCAGAGAAGAGATTTGTTAGCTTCTTGGGCACCTTGCGAACCCTATGTTTCTTCTCAGGTGCTTGGGGAGGAACTGAGCTGATGTTCTGATGAGCTGGGACACAGGAGCTGGGATCATTATTCTGATGATGAATTGGCTGTTTGATCACATGTTAAAAACCTGAATTTGCATATTGCACATATTATTTTAATATGTGTTAAGCTCCTGGAAGTCTAAGATTGGTGCTACAGAAGCTAAATGTATAGCTATCTAATCCTATAGTACCAAAACTTCCCTTTCTTAGGCAGAGGATAGAGAAAGAAATGGACTCTAAAGTACTCTAAAGTACAGCAGCTAGACTGTAAGCTCTCTGGGGCAGGGACTGTCTTCAGCAGGAGATCCTGCTGCTGAAGGAACAAGTTGCGAGTACTAATCTTGTGGTGAGTGAGTTTGTTGGCTGTTTGTGTTTTTTCTTTCTCTTTCAGGTTATTTCAGCTACAGGGTCAGTTGTGTGTCTGGGGACTGTTTGAGCTTTTGTTCCCTTGATCATCCTTGATCATCTTTGATCAGTCTAAATCAGCCTTGGGATCACCCTCCCCCTGTGTGATTAACGAGGGACTAGGGCTGACATAGGTGAGAGATGGTCTTAAAAGCCAGAGGGATCACAAGCTCCCAGAGGGGAGCTTGAGAGGGAGTTTGTGGGAGGAAGATGTAATATAATCGCTATGATTAGGAAGGACCACTTCGCCAGTGTCAATGCTGCTCCCGTCTCCTCCACCTGCGCCTGTATCCAGACAGACATCCTAACTTGGGATGCCTCTGTCCAGATCCTGGTGTGGATTTGCACAGACTGTGGCCTGCATTTCCCACTTACAGAAAGCCAGGCGGTGGGGAACCATCCAGTGTGAAAGGTGGCTGCTGGTGGAATCTCTTAGGAAGCAGGTGGGGCAGCTACAGCAGGAGGTGGCTAGGCTGAGGAGCATCTGTGCCTATGAGGAATTCCTTGAGAGTATGCATATGGAGGCATCCAAGGCTGAGGAAGCTATCCACCTACAGACGATTGCTGTCACACCACCGGGGAGGAGGATATGGCTCTGTCACGGGGAGAACACTGGTTGCCGGTTACTTCTGGCAGCAGGCAGTGTTCCATCCCTACTCCCAAACCACCCACCACGGTGATGGAAAACTGTTATGCTGCCCTGGCAATGAGGAATTACCATGAAAGGTGGAGGAGGAGAAGCCATGTGCCCACAAGGCTGGGAGGATCACAGCCACCACTCCCCGGAGGAAATGTAGGGTAGTGGTGGTTGGTGACTCTCTTCTGAGGGGGATGGAGGCACTCATCTGTCACCCTGACATGGCACCCCAGGAGGTATTCTGCCTGCCTGGGGCCCGTAGCCAAGATATTATCAAGGGAGGGATTGTCAAGGATCATCAGGCCCTCTGACTACTACCCCATGCTACTATGTAGGCACTAATGATGCCGCGAGGTATGACCCTCAGCAGATCAGAAGTGACTACAGGGCTCTGGGAGTCAGGATGGAGGAGTTGGGAGCACAGTGGTGTTCTCTTCAATCCTTCCTGTCAAAGGTAGAGGCCCAGTCAGAGACAGATGCATCCTGGAGGTGAATGCCTAGCTGCGAGGATGGTGTTGCCAGGAGGGCTTCGGCTTCCTTGACCAAGGGATGCTGTTCCAGGAAGAAGGAATGCTTAACCAGAAGATCTTCAATGATCTGAAATGCAAAAAAGAGTCCCACAAAAGTGGAAAGTAGGTCAAATTACAAAGGATGAATATAAACAAATAATGCAAGTATGTAGGGGCAAAATTAGAAAGGCCAAGGCACAAAACAGGATCAAACTAGCTAGAGACATAAAGGGTAACACGAAAACATTCTACAAATACATTAGAAGCAAGAGGAAGACCAAGGACAGGTTAGGCCCGTTGCTCAGTGAAAGGGGGAAAAAACAATAACAGAAAATGAGGAAATGGCAGAGGTGCTTAATGACTTCTTTGTTTTGGTTTTCACCAAGAAGCTTGGTGGTGATTGGACATCTCACATAGTGAATGCCAGTGAAAATGAGGTAGGATCAGAGGCTAAAATAGGCAAAGAACAAATTAAAAATTGCTTAGATGAGTTAGACGTCTTCAAGTCACCAGGGCCTGATGAAATGCTTCCTAGAATACTCAATGAGCTGACTGAGGAGTGAGATATCTGAGCCATTAGTGATTATCTTTGAAAAGTCATGGAGGATGGGAAAGATTCCAGAGGACAGGAGAAGGGCAAATATTGTGCCCATCTATAAAAAGGGAAATAAGGACAACCCGGGGAATTGCAGACCAGTCAGCTTAACTTCTGTACCCAGAAAGATAATGGAGCAAATAATTAAGCAATCAAATTGCAAACATCTAAAAGATAATAGGGTGGTAAGTAACAGCATGGATTTGTCAAGAACAAATGATGTCAAAACAACCTGATAGCTTTCTTTGACAGGGTAACAAGTCTTGAGGATGTGGGGAAGCAGTACCCGTGGTATATCTTGATTTTAATAAAGCTTTTGTTACTGTCTCGCATGATCTTCTCATAAACAAACTAGGTAAATGAAACCTAGATGGAGCCACTATAAGATGAGTACATAACTGGTTGGAAAACTGTTCTCAGAGAGTAGTTGTCAGTGGTTCATAGTCATGCTGGAAGGGCATAATGAATGGGGTCCTGCAGAGATCAGTTCTGGGTCTGTTCAATATAGATCATAGAATATCAGGGTTGGAAGGGATCTCAAGATGTCATCTAGTCCAACCCCCTGACCAATGCAGGGCAATCCTCAATTTTTGCCCCAGATCCCTAAATGGCCCCCTCAAGGATTGAACTCATAACCCTGGATTTAGCAGGCCAATACTCAAACCACTGAGCTATCGCTCACCCCAATAGCTTCATCAATGATTTAGATAATGGTATAGAGAGTACATTTATAAAGTTTGTGGACAATACCAAGCTGGGAGGGGTTGCAAGTGCTTTGGAGGATAGGATTATAATTCAAAATGATCTGGACAAACTGGAGAAATGGTCTGAAGTAAATAGGACAAAATTCAATAAGGACAAATGCAAAGTACTCCACTAAGGAAGGAACAATCAGTTGCTCACAAACAAAATGGGAAATGACTGCCTAGGAAGGAGCACCATGGAAAGGGATCGAGGGGTCATAGTGGGCCTCACTAGTGTAACACTATTGCAAAAAAAAGCGAACATCATTCTGGGATGTATTAGCAAGACTGTTGTAAGCAAGACATGAGAAATAATTCTTCCACTCTACTCTGCAATGATTAGGCCTCAACTGGAGTACTGTGTCCAGTTCTGGGCACTACATTTCAGGAAAGATGTGAACAAATTGGAGAAAGTCCAGAGAAGAGCAACACAAATGATCAAAGGTCTAGAAAACATGACCCTGTGAAAGAAGATTGAAAAAATTGGGTTTGTTTAGTCTGGAGAAGAGAAAACTGAGTGAGGACATGGTAGTAGCTTTCAAGTACATAAAAGGTTGTTTCAAGGAGGAGGGAGAAAAATTGTTCTTTTAACCTCTGAGGAGAGGAGAAGAAGCAATGGGTTTAACTTGCAGCAAGGGAGGTTTAGGTTGGACATTAGGAAAAACTTCCTGACTGTCAGGGTGGTTTAGCACTAGAATAAATTGACTAGGGAGATTGTGGAATCTCCCATCACTGGAGATTTTTAAGAGCAGGTTAAACAAATACGTGTCAGGGATGGTTTAGAATAGATAATACTGCAGGGGACTGGACTAGATGACCACTCAAGGTCCCTTCCAGTCCTATGATTCTTTGTTGCTTGTCAATTCAGTGTGTAGGACAGTGGGATCTTGATCCTTGATAGGGGTTCCTTGGTGGTGCTGCAATGTAATAATAATTAATAATAATATGATTATGAGGATCCTCTCTTTGCCCTCAGTGTACATATGGGTAGACCCAAGAGAAGCTCTCAGTGACAAAGAATAATAACTAACATTTTATATGGTACTTTTCAAACACAGATCCCAACCAGCTCTATAAACTATGGCAAATCCTATCCCTTCCTTAGCAGATGCAGTGGGCTCTGCTTATGGCATAATTGGGCATGATTCTTCTGCATAGGGTTGAGGGGGAGCAGGATGTGAAGAGGTCAGATCATAAGCACCGACTCCGTGGGTGTTCCAGGGCTGGAGCACCCATGGGGAAAAATGGTGGATGCTGAGCATCCACCAGCAGCCACCCATCAGCTCCCCCCAGCGCCTTCCGCCCACCGTGGGCCCCATGGATCAGCGCCTTCCCCTCCCACCTGCGGCAATCAGCTGTTTATTTTGTGGTGTGCAGGAGGCTGGGAAAGGAGGGGCAGAGTGAGGACGTGGTGCACTCAGGTGCAGGGGGCAGAACTGGGCGGGAAGAGGCAGGGTGGAGCAGGGACGGGACGAGGTGGGGTGGGGGTGGGGCAGGAAGAGGCGGGGCATTGATGGGGCAGAGCCAGGGGTCGAGCACCCCCCAACACTTTGGAAAGTTGGTGCCTGTGGTCAGACTAGATGATCACAATGATCCCATCTGGCCTTGGAATCTATGATATGGAGACCTGAATACTGCAGAACCCAGCTTTGTGGGGGGTATCCTCAGCATAGGTGCCAACTCCGTGAGTGCTCCAGGGCTGAAGCAACCATGGGGAAAAATTGGTGGGTGCCCTGCACCCACTAGCAGTTCCCGGTCCCACCCCCCAGCCCTCCTCCACCTCCTCCCCTGAGCGTGCCGCTGCGTCCTGCATCTCCCTGCTCCCTCCCAGCGCTTGCGCCGCGAAACAGCTGTTTCACATGGCAAGCGCTGGGAGGGAGGGGGGAGGAGGAGGAGAGCGGCACACTGGGGGAAGAGGCGGGGCCAGGGCACGGATTTAGGGAGGGGTCCAATAGGGGCAGGGAGAGGGAGGAGTCGGAGCGGGGCTGGGGGCAGGGGTGGGGGGCGCGAGCACCCACCGGGGCCAACAAAAGTTGGTGCCTGTAATCCTCAGTGCCTGCATGCAGGAGAGGTAGGGGGCTGCATCAGGGTGGGAGTGGGGATAGGGCATGTTGATCAGACACTCGATGAATTCACTGGTCATTGTCCCCTAACAGCATAATGGTTTAGCCGATACTATTGCCACCTCCGGCTGTAGTAGTGACTGGTTGGCAATCTTGTACAGGAAGAGGATTCCTTCTCATCCTTTACCCTCATGGAATCCCTCTGTAGAAGTGCATCTACTCAGGCTTGTTTCAGTAGGGGTAAAGATTTGTTGTTATGCATAAAAGGGTCACTACACCCATCACTGAAATGCAGCTACTTCTGGGGTGGAAGGTAGCAGCCTTTAAATAATACACAGCAAAATTACACAATATCTGCCCATCTAGAATTAAAGAAATGCCCCTGGTAAACAGTTATAGGATTTTACCAGGTGTCTGTTTTATATGTCTTCTGAAAGATGGTGCCTCTTGCATCAGAATGGCCTCACCACCAATATTCAGAACTGAAGAGGTGAGAAGAGCACCACCAACTGGCTCAGTCACATCACAGTATCCTAGCGGGTCGCCACTTACTGTCTTATCTTCTTGTGTTTTTCATCCTTCTCAACAGCAGCTGGTCTGGTACAGTGGTAGCAAAATGATTCGAATCTGAGCTTTTGTAGTTAATTTGCAAACTTCAGTTTTCATTCTTCAAGTGATGAACTCAGTCATTTGGACTTTGTCTCTGACTCTCATGTGACGGATTAGGTGTCTCAATCATAATTATGACCAGACATCCTCTTTTCCTTAGGACAATCATGGGTCTTTCTTACTGCTGTCAGGAAGGGTTCAGTGAGTAGCAGAGAGAGTTAATACTTTTGCCACTTATTTGCCTTGGATCTGGCTTTTGATAACATGTGAAATGAGTTTGTGCGAGTTCAACCTTATTTTAGTGGTGTTCCAAATAATCAGAGAGGGGCATGGCACGTAATAGAGCAAATGGAAAATAAAGTTCTTGCCCCAAGCAGTACACCACGTAATAGAATCAAGGGTTGGACTTGGACAATGACCCCATATCTAAATAATCCTGGACTTTGGGGAAGTTCACATCCAGATGTAGATGCTCAGCATGGACCCATCTCTAGATGCATTATAACCCTTTGTGACTGGCTTGGCACATCAGCCACATGCTTTCTTCACTGAGCTGGGAGATCCTGATTTCCAGTAACAAAAAGTCATATCATGATTTGAGCTGGGGCACTGGCAGTGTTGTACGGCAGAGAACCAAGAAATAATTCTCCAGTATGCTATACTGTACCTAGTGTTATTGTTCTCCATCTTTTCCAGGTAAGTTTGTATTACTGATGGACAAATCTAAGATGATCCTGGATAAACATTCAAGTATTTGGCTAATCTATTGAATGATCAATCAACTGATATGATTGCCATCACCATAGCAGCTGAATACCTATTTAGGCTTTGCTTTCACTGCAGAGTTAAACTGAGTTATCTACATTCATGTTATCTATACTCAAGTTAGGGTTGCTCGTGTGGCCAGATTGCAAAATAACACTCAAGCTACACAGAGCTATTGATTGTGTTAGCAGCTGACAATTTGTGCTAACACAAACTGTGGCCTAGTACCTCGAGTCTGTCTCCCTTGGCTAGAAGGCTCACTCCCAGCTGCAGTGTAGATGTGCCCTAATGGGACTTCCCACTTGAGTTCAGGGTTTCTCTGTGTGGTTGGGAGTCAACTTAGCGGCAACACTTGTGTTACAACTCAAGTTATCTCTGCAATGCAGACAAGCCATCACTACATCTTTGTACAGCACCCAGCACCGTGGGGCTCTGATCCTGATTGCTGCCTCCAGGTGCTACCAAAACATAAATTATTATAAATATTATGATTACTATAATAATAAATAATTACAACAAGGAGGGTGCAGGAAACCTAGCTGGCTAGTTGGCTGACTTGCATGATCCCATGTCAGACCACCTGACAAACTTCCAGCAGGTGTGCTGGCTTCTTCATGCTGCTGAAGGGGGTGCCCTGGCCTTGAGAGGGAGGAACGTTATAGGTGTATTAACAGGAGTGCTGTATGTAAGACAAGAGAGGTAACAGTCCTGCTCTACTCAGCACTGGTGAGTCCACTGGAGTATTGTGTCCAGTTCTGGGGGGCCAGATATTAGGAAAGATGTGGACAAACTGGAGATAATCCAGAGGAGAGCAACAAATATGACAGGTTCAGGTTTTCTAAACCTTCTATGAGGAAAGATTTTAAAAAACTAAGCATGTTTCTTCTTGATTAGAGAAGATGGAGGGAGAACCTGATAAGTCTTCAACTATGTTAAGGGCTGTTACAAAGAGAACTGTGATCAGTAGTTCTCCATGTCCACAAAAAGCAGTAGACTTAATCTGCACAAGGGAGATTTAGGTACGGTATTAGGGAAAACTTTCTAACTAAAAGAATAGTTCAGCACTGGAATAAGCTTCCAAGGCAGGCTGTAGAATCCCTATCATTGTGGTTTTTAAGAACAGGTTGGACAAATTCCTGTAGGCTTACTTGGTCCCGACGCAGCACATGGGGCTGGATAAGGTGACCTTTTGAAGTCCCTTACAGCCCTACATTTTATGATTCTATGACTATTTAATTCCTTCATGCAATGTGTGCTCCTCTAGCACCTTAAAATGTCAAAGTAATAAGCACGAATCATAACCTTTTAGGAGGTAGGTAAGTATTAGTATCCCTATTTTACAGATGGAGAAACCGAGGCAGAAAAAGGTGATGTGACTTGCTCAAGATCATGTAATGAGTCAGCAGCACAGCTTGGTCTAGAATCTAGAACTCCCCAGTCTGTAGTTTAGCCACAAGCCCATCCAGTCTCTCCTAGCAGACAGGTTTTTTTTAGGGGAATCATTTTAGCCTTCAAATTAGAAAGGGGAGGGGCAGAGGGCTCAATACTTGGCACACAGCGAGGCAAAATGGCAACCAGTAGTCTAGCACTAGCTCTCTGCTGGTGTATATATAACCTCACATTGCTGTGAGGGCCTCGACGGTGTGGGAGAAAGAAGATAGTTTGGGCTTTGAGGGCTTACACGGAAGGGGAAGAAAATGTTGGCACATAATGAAGGGTGTGAAACTCAGGGAATTTTGCCATTGACTTCAGTGAGATAAGGATTGGGCACTTAATTAGGGAAGATTTCAATTACTTGAGTCACTGGCCCTGTGTGGAGTCAAGAGCCTATTTTAACTAGGCCCTCAAGGTGGATGAGCTCATTCTCAAGACAAGACATTGGGATAGATGAGAAATGAATTAAACCCATCGCGGGTGTAGATTCTGTGAAGCACCATTGGGATTCCTGCCAATGGGATGGCGCAGCTCTTAAATAGAGAGCTGATGCTGCTTATTCTGAAATCCACAGTGCTGAAAGGGATTGGTTTGTCTTTGGACAGATACAGACAGGAATAGAGGAATGAACTTGAACCCAACCCCCGCAGTCCTGGAGGGCCTCTTTTCCGCCTAGCCAAATGCTAATGTCGCTGCCAAGACAGCGTTTTGCATAGCCTCTTAAAAAAAAGCATTGACCTGATCTTTGCATAGATCAAGGTTTGTTTAATAGCCTAAACCTCCCAATTTAGATTTGCTGAGTCTCCTTGCCCTGCTATCGCCAGTGTTCCTGTAGTAGATGATGCCAGCTGATGGAAAGAGCAGCAACAGCATCAATTTGAGTAGGAAATGCTTGTTCACCTTTGTCCTGAAAAAGCCGCTGTGCAGAATAACTGAGCTGGGTGTGGAGTCGGAGGAGTAACCAGGGGATTAGGTTTGGGAAAGGTAATGAATATGTTTGCATTCAGCCTTATGTAAGTTTGAGTGTGTTAATGCCTAGACAGTGCTTGGAAAATATCAAACAGGAGCTGTGTAAGTGATGAACATTATTACTGAATGTGACCAACTACTGCTTATGAAGGGAATCCCAGGCCTTAGTTTCTCAGTGCTGCCTTGGAAAGGAACAGAACTGCTCTCTACCCTGTTTGCACTAGAAGACTGAGCTGTTGCAAAGTTAAATGTTGCAACTAAGATGTTTCTAGCACCATTTCTTACCACAGTGGCTCAGTGTGTTCCATATCTGGGACCTTCCTACTTGAGAGACTGCCTCTCTCCTCCTGACATGCTGCCACAGTGGCAATCAGCAGATGTACAAAAGCTAAATTACCCTTGATTTGAAAGAGAAGAGGCTGATGATAGGACCCGCAGCCTGGGAACTAGCTGCCTTCCCCAGATCTGTTGATCTTCAGGGCTGTGGTGGCTGGCTAATTTTATTTATTTATTTATTTTTTTGCTGTAGTCTATGGCATGTACATCTGGAGCCTAGGATCAGAACCCGTTTGTAGGGGCATATAAATCCAAATACATAAATAAATAACAAGACCATTTTGGCACACAGTAGTATAAATAGCAAAATAAAATAACTGGTGCAGTGCACACACAATCCTTCCAACTATTCCTGAATCCGTGTATTGTACCAACTCCCCCATAATTCCAAACACAGCTCCCTGGAAAGGAGAATTGTATGTGCTTAGCATGGCAGTAGGTGCCTACTAGGATGCATAATTGCTGCATTACATCTGTCCAATCCAGATCTGGAAACAATGTTTTGTATATTTACTACACCCAGGCTGCTCCATCTCATGGATGAGCCGTGCAATGTGAAATGCTTAAATGCCAATCTTTGCATCTTTTCATACAGTGCTTTACTCTGTTTCTCCAGTGGTTTCTTGGTTCCAGTTATTATTTTCCAGTGGTTTTGTCCTGTCTGCAGCTTCACATGTGCATTGTGAGGGGCTGGGATACCCTCACACTCCTGCATGCAGATACGGTGGTGGAAGGCCATCAGATGCCACAGCATCAACTACCAGACAGGCTCTGGATGGGCATCCTGAAATCTATGACAAGCACCGGCAACTTTGGGCATCCGTGCTTGAAGGCATAATGGGCTTGAGGGGGTAAGATGCTTACTTTCATCCTTTTTGTAATTTTATTTGGTAATTCATACTTATGTATGTCTTGTGGTGCCATCTTAAACTAATAGGGCCAAATCCTGGTCCCCTTTCCAGCCTGTTTGTACCACTGCAGCAGCACAAAAGGGATGGAAAGCAGGCTTAATAAGGCACCTGGGGATTCCCCTTGTGTGAGGTAATCCCCAGGTAGTGTAGAGAAAGCACACCCTGTGCCACACATCTCCTCATAGCCTGCAAGTGATGTGTTGGGTTGTGGCTGATGGGAAGGGTGAAGGCGGAGTGCTGCTGAGCTCGTGCAGTCCCCAGCTAGTATTGTAGTGTCAGGTGCCAAATCAGTCTGCTGTTGGCCCCACAATCAAGGAGCTGCAAAGGTGTCTTATCCCTGCCCTTCCCCCACCTTCCCTTCAGCTGCGTCCAGTAGAACTTAGCTACGTCTGAGGATTGATACTGGACACTGGACCATAGTGCTTCCTAATGACCCCTACTCATGTGCCCCCAGGGTTAAACTGATCACCAAATTGTGCTCACTGGGAATATTGGCAGGTACCCTAGGGCAGTGCTTCTCAAGCTATCTGATGTGGGGGACCAGCAATTTTTTTTTCCAATGTGCGCGCAGACCAGCAGCCGATGGCTCGCAGACCGGCACCGATCCACGGACCACCACTTTGAGTAGCACTTTCCTAGGGAATGTTCTTCTCTCTGTAGCACTGAGCAGCGATCATTGTTTAGGATCAGGTAAGCATCTCTCACACAGTTTCCTGCCATGGCTGGAGCAGTGTGGCCTGTAGTGAACCGTACTCCTTCCTAGTCTGTTTCTAACAACAAAGATCCTGCTTTCAGTTAAATAAAAATAATATCTTTGGTAATAACAAAAAGAGGGACAAACCCCAGCAGAAAATATAATGATATATCACAAGAACTGCGTATGCGTTAAAAGCCCTACTCGGTTTTCTAGAAGGCATCAGAATCTCATTACAAAGAGTTTTCATTTTCATGTGGTTGTGGTTTTCATTTTCTCTTTTCTTAAAGCAGAGCTTCTGTCCCAGACAAAACACTTTCTTTGGTGTTTTCAAGCTTATATTTCCTAGCAGCCATGCTAATGCCATCACAGGAGGGAAGCATATAACTATTGCTATTTCACCTCTGCCTCAGCAGTGAGCAATTTTTCTTGCAATTGCTGTTGATTAGCACTTTGGCTGCTAAGAAATGTGGCCACAACACTGCTCTGCACTTAAAAATAAAAACAATCTGATGATTAGTTTTTGCACAATTCAACTTCATTCTGTTGCTTCTTTCATACCAATCTTATACCAAAATGCTTTTAAACACTAGAGGTGGGCCCAGCATTCAGTTCAGACCTGGGATTTCATTTTCCAACTATTGTAGAGACATGACTGGGCTGTGGCTCAGAACTTCCTCCAAGCATGGGGGAGTGTGGAGGAGGCCAGTTCATTACATCTGCAACACATCTGCAGAGAACTGCACTGTCTAGGCGCCAGTCTGTAATGAATTCATGTACCATAGACAACAGACAGTTGCTGTATAAGAGCCTGATCCAAAACAGTTTCAAGTCCATGCAAAAACTCTCATTTGACTCTAATGGACTCTGGGTCAGGCCCTAAATCATGCAGAGCCAGGACTATAATTCTAGTCCTCCTGTGCTGCTGTCACGCAACCTAAAGGAGAACCTTCCTTAGCTGCTAGTAGAAGTAAGTTCCTTATCTCTATTGGCCAGTCATCAGAGGGCATTATCAGGTCCTGATTCAGCAAGGTACTTAAGAACACACCTAACTTAAGTAGGTAAGTAGTCCCATTGAAGTCAATGACATTGATCATGTATTTGAAGTTAGATGCATGCTGAATCAAGGCCTCATACACATGAAGCCCTTATAATTACACTCATGACTATTAAATAGTCATAGAGGTTAATAATAATATTATTGGGTAGGAAATATTTAAGTGTATGTTTCGGTTCAGATGGGAAATGAGATTCTTGTTGTTAATTACTAATCTTACAGTGCTGCAAGTGTGCATGGTGCTTTACAGACAAATCAAACGGCAGGTTTTTGTTTCAAGAACCATGCAGTCTATATACCCAAATCAAGAGGGGGAGACACACAGAAAGCCAAGCTAGAAGTCAGGTGCAAACAATACTGGACAGACAGTGTGGAGGAACAGAGAGAAGGTTAGTGCCTTCATAAGGAGAAGATGTGGGGTTGGAAGAGCCAGAAACTGAGCAAGTGCATATGCATGGAAGACTTTGAAAGCAGAGGTCAGACTGAGCTGGACCCTGAAATGAGTGGGGAGCCACAGAAGGTGTTTGAGGATGCAGTGAAGGAGGGCAGCAGCATTCTGAGCACATGCTAAAGGAACTGAGACTTGGGGAGACCATGGGAGTTGCCATGGTGAAGGCAAGAGTGGTGAATTGCAAAGCTGAGGAGTTCAGCGGAGGTGGAGTTGAGGCCATGGCATACAAAGGGCATGTTGCAAAGGTGGGGGACAAGCAAATTTTGCCCACAAAGGAAAGGGAAAAGGGGGTCTGTGGGTTTCAGAGTCAATGGTGACACTAAGATTAAGGAAAATGTGGCAGAAAATAGAGGGAGAGAGAGAAGAGATGGGGTGGATTTGAGGAAGCTCTTCTTGTCCATAAGAGACAGTTTGGTTTCTGCGACATTTCGCTGAAGGAGCTGAGACAAACCCAGATGTTAACTTGACCAAGGAAGGCAGAAAAAGTGGGCAGGAGAAAATCAGTGAAGAAGTGACAGTGTGAGGAGCATTGCATTGTAGCATTGTAAAGGTAGTGCCTAGAGTTAAAGGTTGAAATAAGATGATAAAAGGACCAGAGGGCTAAGAACAGAAACTCAGAGAAGCACAAAACCCAGGCCTGTACTACTGTAATGGATGCAATGTTTTGACTGGAAACTGTGGGATTATAGGATTAAAATTCACTCCCGCTGCCGGGTGTGTGTGTGTGTGTATGTGTGTGTGCGTGTGCGTGCGCATACAAACTGCATCTCCCTGAGTGGATCCTTATTTAGTTGTTACCTTGCAGTGCTCCTGATTAGTTTCCCTGGTAAAGGGACGCTGAAAGTGACAGCCTGGACTCCATAAGAGCTCTTCCAGCAGAAGCTGCTTGGGGTATTCTCTGAGTCTGAGCACCTTGCAAGCACCCTAGGCTTGCCTCCTCCCTGGCCAGCGCTGCCTGTTTTTGGATCAGGGCTGGCTGGCTTAGCCCCCTTTGCCAAGTGGGATTCATGGCACCTCTCCATCACTATCTTAAAATATGCCTGTGTATTTTTACTTCTCCATCTGGATGGCATTGTGGAAGGAGTCAGCATGCTCTGAGTTGAAGAAGTAATTCAATTAGTTGTCTGTACACAGGATGAGGGTTGGTGCAGCAAATGGGACTAGTCAGAGAGAAAGGAAGGATCTGAGCTGAGGGCAGGGAGCCAGGAATTCGAGTTCTTCCTGGCTGATATTGGGTATGTCCACACTGCATTTTAAAACCCGCAGCAGCAAGTCTCAGAGCCCAGTCTACAGACTGATGCCAGCGGGGCTCGTACTCCGGCACTAACCAGCTGTGTAGACATTTGGGTTTAAGCTCTGAAGCCTGTGGTGGTGGGTGGGTTTCAGAGCTTAAGCTCCAGCCCAAGCCACATTGTGTACACTGTTGTTTTTAGCACCGTAGTGTGAGCCCGAGTCTGTAGACCCAGGATCTGAGACTCGCTTTAAAATGCAGTGTAGACATACTCACTGACTCCCTTTGTGGCCTTGGCCCAAGTCACTTGTGCCTCAGTTGCCTCCTCTTTAAAATGGGCATGATGATAGGAGTGTTGTGAGGCTCAGTTGGTTCGTGTTTCTGAAATGCTTTGAAGCTGAAACATGCTAAGTTATTAGCTATTATCCTTCCAGTATGAAGCAGCTACTCTGATTTTAAAAGTGACACTGGAATATTGTAATGACTGGAAGAGTAATGATCCAAAACATCCTTATGAGGTTGTTGTTGAAGCAAAGTGCTATATTTTGTGTTTATGTTGAACACACAAACCAGATTTCTTATTCTCAGCATTTATTTCTCAAAAGAATCTGGCCCGGATCCTCAGCTGGTGTAAACTGGTGTCACTGTATTGAAGTCAATGGAGCAACATGCTAGCTGAGGATCTGGCTCTCTTGAGCTTTCTCTCCACCTCAGTGCGTTTTTACTTGTTGCAGTGAAGTAACATTGTATTTTAGTTAATCAGCAGCACTATTCCCTACCTCTCCAGAGCTAGGTTTGCATTCCCCACCGAACCTCTGTCAGGCCCTGATCTCAAGGCTAGATGGCATCCTTTGCCTTTGTCAAAGGCAGAGAAGCAGGGTGAGGGTAGGGAAATGTCCTGGTTTGTCTTTGGGATCCAGCAGCTACTAGTGTTTAATTCAAAGTGCAGTTACAGTAAGAAAAGTGACTATGCAAAAATGGCCTTTTCTTACTCAGCGTATTAGCTCCTTGTGCAGACTTGAGATGTCCTTACAGACTCTGCTGACATACACATTTTTACCTTGACATGTTTAATTTAAACTGGAGAGAAGAAACTCTTCTTTACAAAACAGCCTTGCCACAATTGTTTCAAGGAGCATGAGGAGGATGAAAAAAAGCAGGAACCAACAGTAGCGCCCATCAAGCTGCTGCTTCTCCTTTTGTGAGCCTTTTCCCACAAAAATGTTAGCTTCTCCTGCCCTCTAGTGGTGGGCATTGCATACTGTCAGCAGTTTCCTCTGCAAAGATACCTTTTGGAGAAACAGCAGCAAAAATTTAAATAAATCTAAGAATTTGTTGTGCTCGTTTATGTCAAGCTAAATATTGCTTTGCAGTGCAAAGTGCTCTTTTCGATAGCCAGTGTAGGACAGCTGCCTAAGCAGGCCTTGGACAGTCAGACAGACACTAGAGTACATGAGATGCTTCCTGAAGACTTGGTTCTCCAGACTGGTGGAGGCCACCTGCATACTGAAGGCAGCAGCCTCTGTAGAATTCCCAACTCCCTCAAGCAGCATCATTTTGTCATGGAACTATCTATCTGGTGTTCACCTTTCTGTTTTGTTTTGTTTAGTTAAGTTTAGTTTGAAGGTTGATACAGTATGTTGACCAGATATTAGATTCAGAAAAGATCACATAAGTCGTCCAGGCTGACTCTTGTTGTCTTTGCAGGACTGTTCAGAGCAATGCTCCCATTACCCATCTTGTAACCTCCCCCCGCTCTTCATACGTGCCTTTGTTTGTAGGTCCCATCCAGGTTTTCTTCACAAGTTCCTGACTTGGTGTTCTCTGCTGGTGTCTCAGACCCCTCCTTTGGAATCTGTTTCACTTGCCAATTCCTTTTCCTGGTCCCTTTTCTTTCTGGAATTCCCCTAACTGAAAAGATTTATTAACTGAGAAGACTATCAGCCAGAGTCCCCTTAGGAAGCATGGACCATGTCAAAGTGGTCAGGATGGGAGGCCTTTGTGGAATAGCTGGGTCCTGCATTGATGTTTCAGTGCAGGATTTTACTGGGTCCATTCAGATATAGGACCAAATCCTGAAGTCTTGGCTCAATTTTTACTCAGGCCTTACTGAGGCAAAACTTCTATTGAAGTTAATGGGAATTTGTCTGAGTAAGGACTGAATAAAACCAGCATAAGGACTTTAGGATTTGGTCCACTTTTTTTCTACTATAGGAACAACATGCTGACAATGGGATGATATGGGACATCACCTGGTTATATAGGTAGGGCCCTCTCTTCCTCTGAAGCCAACTGATAGAATGTGAGGTGGGATTTACAAGGGAAGGGGGCCTACTATACATAGAAAGTATGTATTGCACATGGTCTCCAGAAACAGGTTAACACTGGTTGTCTGTGGAAGAACTGCCATCGGGGTAGAAATGTTTGGTGGAAAAGAAGGAAAAAAACCCAGAATGGATTTGTCAGATCCACATTTTAAAAAATTCAACCTAGAATAATAGTGTTGTTGTGTTGTGGGGTTTTTTCAAGGCTTCAATTAGGCCTTGAGAAAGGAGCCAGTGCACCTTTAAAACTTTCTGCTTAATCAACTATAGCGAATGCTCATTTAATGATTGTCTTTTTGTACCAACAAGAAGTAACAACGCTTTTAGCAAAAGAAGTGGAATGAGAGAGAAATTGCCTAATCAGCCCTACTCATACAGTGCTTTGTGAGAGAGATTATTGAATTTTCAGTCTCTGCAGAATTTTAATGAAGCTCCGTCTTGCTGGAAAATCCAGCCCTTTGTCAATAGAGTTCGACCACCCATGTAATAAGATGTACTGGCTGAAATCCTTCACTTGCCAAAAGCCAGAGCCCTGCTGGAAGCTCCCCTGAAAATTAGAAGTACCTATTTGTGTGGTGTGTGTTTGCTAGAATGCACACATGCATTGGAACTTGTATAGACTGTAGTGAAACGCTGTTCATACTGAAGTAGAGTGAAAATGCCAGATTGTGCCAACGGATTTCAATATGGCAGTTGCAATTCTAATAAGAGTGTAGTCCTGCTGAAAGGGAATACAATCGACCTATGTGGGTTGCATCTGTCATGCAAATTGTAAACCAAACTGCTTCACGGAGTTAAGAAATAAATAACATGAGGCAGTGAGAAATTCAGAAGTATAAGCAAGGAAGATCAAAGACCTTGCATGTGAGATTTTAAATGAGATGGAGCATAGATGGGGCAGAAAAATACAGAAAGTAGCTGTAGAGGACAAAGCTCTTGCACCAGCCTTGATGAGTGGGTGTGAAGGGGCAAAAGGAGGCCAGTGTTAGAGGGGAGGAGAGAAAGATGAGGTCCACAAAACTGGCGGGAGCAAATCCACAAAAGTATCCACAACAAGGAAAACAAATTTTGGACTGGACCTTGAAATGAGCATGGAGTAAATGAAAATATCTGATGACGGGAATTTGTGAGAAGGTGAGCAGTAGCCTTCTGACTATTTAGACATATGGAGAGCTGGGATTTGGGAAAGCCAATGAGAAGGGGGTGCAGTAGTTAAGGTGAGAAGACATGAATGTGGTATATGAGAATTTCAGCGGAAATGGATTCAGAGCAGTGACATACACAGATAGGCAGATTCCTGGCATCAGGAGAAGAGTTCAGAATCAAGGCTGATCTAAGTCGTGGAGGGAAACAGCAGTGTGTTTGAGGATGCTCCTCTTATCCAAGAGACACACTTGTGTCTTTGAGACAATTTGCTGAAGGAAGCTAAAATGAAATCTCAGGTTAGGTGGAAAGAATAGACAGGGGAAAGTAATGAAATATATATGGAGAGTTGAGGCCTGTCAGTGTAAAAGTGTTTAGTTAAAGATAGAGGTAAAATGATCAAGAAAAAGACCAGATGTCTAAGAATAAATCCTTCGGGAACATCATAAAGATTGTGGGGACTTTATGCAGAGGAAGAAACAGGGATGGGAGGTTGTGTGGTGTGTGTGTGTGTGTGGGGAGAGAGAGAGAGGGGAAAAGAAAAGACTCTGGAAGGAACCAGAGATGACTGGCTAGCTAAACAGGTGGTTTAGGAGAATGAAGTTGTCCATCATGGTGAAGGCTAATCTGAGATCAAAGAGAACAAGGGAGGTGAAGGATCCATCACCACCAACAGCAAAAAGAAGGAGGCTAAGTACATGCAAAACAATTGTTGCCATGTTACAGACAAACTGAAACCTGGACTGGGGTCAGTCCTGGATTATTTTACTTTGAAAAGATGAAGGAGCTGCTTTTTCATGCATTTGCTGAGAAAGTGAAGGTTAGACATGAAGCAATAGTTGGTGTGTCAGGGTGAAGGGAGTGTCTTTTAAGCAGGGAATGCAAAGTGATAGACTTTAGAGGGTGCAGGAAGGTACATTGGCAATGGTGGTAATATAAGGAGCTGAGTGAAAGGAGGAGGTGGATTTCTTAATAGATGGATAATATCAGAAAGAACCTGGTGAACAAATCGTGGAGAGGAAAAAGAAGGAAAAGCATCATAAGAAGAAGTGGATGAGAGTGAGCTGTTTGAGGCACAGGATAAGGCATTTATGAGACTGAAGAGTGAGAGAAGATTACCAGCACATCTGGAAACTGGGAGGGACAATGAAAAAAATAAATCACTCAACGGACTTGTATACACCAGACGTTTTTATCCAGAATTAATTGACTGCTAAGAATCAAAGTTTGACCTACAACAAACATTTGAGGGGTGTCCAGACTAGTGTTTACAAACATGCTAAATAGCTCAAGTAAACTGGCAATTAATTAACTTGAGGTAAAAACTCTTGTGTAGACATACTCTGAGTTGTCCACTGTATCTACTACCAGAGACTCATTCTAGTTAGGAGTAACTTTTTGATTACATAAACTGCCACATATACACATTCATAGAATCATAGAATATCAGGGTTGCAAGGGACCTCAGGAGGTCATCTAGTCCAACCCCCTGCTCAAAGCAGGATCAATCCCCAACTAAATAATCCCAGCCAGGGCCTTGTCAAGCCTGACCTTAAAAACTTCTAAGGAACTCCCGAGGTAATGCATTCCAGTGTTTCACCACTCTCCTAGTGAAAAAGTTTTTCCTAATATCCAACCTAAACCTCACCCCACTGCAACCTGAGACCATTACTCCTCGTTCTGTCATCTGCTACCACTGAGAACAGTCTAGATCCATCCTCTTTGGAACCTCCTTTCAGGTAGTTGAAAGCAGCTATCAAATCCCCCCTCATTCTTCTCTTCCACAGACTAAACAATCCCAGTTCCCTCAGCCTCTCCTCATAACTCATGTGTTCCAGACCCCTAATCATTTTTGTTGCCCTCTGCTGGACTCTTTCCAATTTTTCCACATCCTTCTTGTCGTGTGGGCCCCAAAACTAGACACAGTACTCCAGATGAGGCCTCACCAATGTCGAATAGAGGGGACGATCACGACCCTCGATCTGCTGGCAATGCCCCTACTTATACATCCAAAAATGCCATTGGCCTTCTTGGCAACAACGGCACACTGTTGACTCATATCCAGCTTCTTGTCCACTGTAACCCCTTGTTCCTTTTCTGCAGAAATGCTGCCTAGCCATTCAGTCCCTGGTCTGTAGCGGTGCATGGGATTCTTCCGTCCTAAGTGCAGGACTCTGCACTTGTCCTTTTTGAACCTCATCAGATTTCTTTTGGCCCAATCCTCTAATTTATCTAGGTCCCTCTGTATCCTATCCTGACCCTCCAGTGTATCTACCTCTCCTCCCAGTTTAGTGTCATCTGCAAACTTGCTGAGGGTGCAATCCACACCATCCTCCAGGTCATTTATGAAGATATTGAACAAAACCAGCCTGAGGGCCGACCCTTGAGGCACTCCACTTGATACCGGCTGCCAACTAGACATGGAGCCATTGATCACTACCTGTTGAGCCCGACAAACTAGCCAGCTTTCTATCCACCTTATCGTCCATTCATCCAGCCCATACTTCTTTAACTTGCTGGCAAGAATACTGTGGGAGACCGTGTGAAAAGCTTTGCTAAAGTCAAGGAACAATACGTCCACTGCTTTCCCCTCATCCACAGAGCCAGTTATCTCATCACAGCTAATAAAAATGGTGCTCTGGGTAGGGGAGAAGTGAGAATCTAAAGGGTATATATCCCTGGAGAACTGGTTCCTAAAAAATGAAAATGCATTTGGTGATCTGTTCCTAGGGTGGAATTTTCAAAAGCACCTCAGGGAATTCAGAACACAAATCCCACTAAAAATCGAGTTTTTCCTAATATCCAACCTAAACCTCCCCCACTGCAACTTGAGACCATTACTCCTTGTTCTGTCATCTGCTACCACCTAATTTCTCTAGATAGTTGCAAATCCTATCCCCAAGTGTTTAGTGAATATTTGTATTCACATCAATAATGAATTATACTGTAACTGAGTTACTATGCTGGCTGAATGGACGTCAGGATATGCTTCTACGGACACAGTGCTCTGAAGATTCAGAGCAGGCTGCACAGCTGGGACAGGAGGACGGTGAAAAAATTCGGCAGCATGTGACCTTCAGAAGAAGAAAGGGGAGCATCCATGTACCGGCAACGCAGATACAGGTAAGCAACCGTTTTCATGTCCTCTCCACAGGTACTAATGCGGAGAGTGGACCAGATGATACATCTGAGGGAAGGGAACAGAAGGAGACTCTGCCGATTGGAAGGCTTGAGATGCACTATCCAAGGGATGAGGGTTCCACCACCACCACCCGCCTCCTTCTCTTGGGAGCGGTGGTCGTGGAACCCTCATCCCTTGGATAGTGCATCTCAAGCCTTCCAATCGGCAGAGTCTCCTTCTGTTCCCTTCCCTCAGATGTATCATCTGGTCCACTCTCTGCATTAGTACCTGTGGAGAGGACATGAAAACGGTTGCTTACCTGTATCTGCGTTGCCGGTACATGGATGCTCCCCTTTCTTCTTCTGAAGGTCACATGCTGCCGAATTTTTTCACCGTCCTCCTGTCCCAGCTGTGCAGCCTGCTCTGAATCTTCAGAGCACTGTGTCCATAGAAGCATATCCTGACGTCCATTCAGCCAGCATAGTAACTCAGTTACAGTATAATTCATCTTACAGGTAATATTTCTCACTGTCCCTTTCACACTGAGTTGACCTTCTGCTGTCTTGCATCCACAGCTAATAAAAATGGTGCTCTGGGTAGGGGAGAAGTGAGAATCTAAAGGGTATATATCCCTGGAGAACTGGTTCCTAAAAAATGAAAATGCATTTGGTGATCTGTTCCTAGGGTGGAATTTTCAAAAGCACCTCAGGGAATTCAGAACACAAATCCCACTAAAAATCAATCACAGAATCATAGAATATCAGGGTTGGAAGGGACCTCAGGAGGTCATCTAGTCCAACGCCCTACTCAAAGCAGGACCAATCCCCAACTAAATCATCCCAACCAGGGCTTTGTCAAGCCTGATCTTAAAAGCTTCTAAGGAAGGAGATTCCACGACCTCCCTAGGTAACGCATTCCAGTGTTTCACCACTCTTCTAGTGAAAAAGTTTTTCCTAATATCCAACCTAAACCTCCCCCACTGCAACTTGAGACCATTACTCCTTGTTCTGTCATCTGCTACCACCTAATTTCTCTAGATAGTTGCAAATCCTATCCCCGAGTGTTTAGTGAATATTTGTATTCACATCAATAAGTTTAATACAGGTTGCAACAATTTTGTACAATTCTCCATTTTGATGTAGGAAATACCCAGGCTGGGTGCATGTGTACGCGTGAACACTGCAGTCCAGGCGTGATGTACATCAGCAGAATGAGGTGATAACTCAAGACTAGAATAGCAGAAGGTCTGTGCTTCAGGACTGACATGGAGTGACACATCTGTGTGTGAGATGGGGAGGCGGGGGAGGGAGTCTTTTTTGTGTGTGTGTAAACTTATACAGCAGCTAACTGCACTATGTTGGGCATAAATGAGCACTATCCGGTCCTGTTTTTCCCAGGCACCAAAATCACATAAAATGCTAATGGTGTGCCCTTAGCTTTGCTTTCCCCATAGTGATGACCTGAATTCCCTACAGATCTAGCTCTATCAACCCCTTGATCCCACATCCCCTTGAGATACTGTCAGCAGTGGCTGTGATGATTTGGGAAATGTACAACTTATGAACCTAGCATGCATGAAGAATGTGGGTGTCTACACACCGCTGCTGTGGCATGGTCCCATATCCATGCTACAGTGCAGTGTGGGTGGGGAAAGGCATGTGTTCTCACTGACAGTGGACTTCCTAACCCCAAACTGGTTTGCAACTCACTGGTAGTTAGATAGAAAGATGGAAAAATCAGGGTGGGGTGGGGGTAATAGGCACCAATATAAGAAAAAGCCCCAAATATTTGGATCATTCCTATAAAATCAGGACATCTGGTCCCCCTACTGGTAGCTGTTAGGTGTTGCCACTTTTCAAAGGGCAACAACCACCTGCTTCTGCACCAGAGGGGATCCAAAAACAAGTGGTCTGCTGCTGGAGGGTTGGTGCAAGCTCCTCCCATAGGAAGACTTCCAGGAAGGTCTGTTTCCTCATTCAGAAATTCTGAAGGCCCTGGTCATCATCCCATGTTTCCAAAATGATGTGATCCCACCACACGGAGCTATTTTTCCTGAATCAGGAGCAGTGGTCCACACACAGGCATTAAATTACTATAGATTATTATAAAAAGGGTACACAAGTGATTGAAAGACCGTACTCAAAGTCAAACTGGGAGGGCATATCTAGTGGGGTGCTGCAGAGGTCAGTCCTGGGTCCGACACCATTCAGAATTTTCATTAATGACTTGGATAATGGAAGAGGAGAGTATGCTCATAAAATTTGCGGATGACACCACGTTTGGGGTGGGTTGCAAGCACTTTAGTGGGCAGAATTGGAATTCAAAATGACCTTGACAAATTGGAAATTTTGCCTGAATTCAACAAGATAAAATTCAATAAAGATAAGTGAAAAGTACTTTACCTAGGATGGCAAAATCAAAATGCATAACTATAAAATGGGGACTCATGGACTAGGTGGTCCAGAAAAGATCTGGAGTGATAGCAGATCAAAAATTGAATATGTCAATAATGTGTTGCAATTGCAAAAAAGGCTAATATCATTCTGGGTTGTATTAACAGAAGTGATTTATATAAGGCACAGAAGTAACTTTCCCGCTCTACTTGGCATTGGCAAGATCTCAGCTTGAGCACTCTGGCCAAAATCTGGGCATCACACTTTAGAAAAGATGTGGACAAATTGGAGAGAGTCTGAAGAAGAGCAACAAAATGATAAAAGGGCTAGAAAACCTGACCTTTGACAAAAGGTTAAAAAAACTGGGTATGTTTCATCTTGAGGAATGAAGACTGATGGGGGGACCTTATGACAGTCTTCAAATATGTTAAGGGATGTTATAAAGGGGTGGTGATCAATTCTTCTCCATGTCCAATGAAGGTAGGACAAGAAGTAATGGGTTTAATCTGCAACAAGGAGGATTTAGGTTAGATTTTTGGAAAATCTTTCTAACTATAAAGGGTAGTGAAACTCTGGAATAGGCTTCTAAGTAGGGCTGTCAATCACGATTAATAGTCCTGTTAATAATAGAATAGCATTTATTTCAATATTTTTGGATGTTTTCTACATTTTCAAATATGTTTATTTAAATTACAACACAGAATACGAAGTGTACAGTGCTCACTTTATATTTATTTTTATTACAAATATTTTCACTGTAAAAACAAAAGAAATAGTATTTTTTCAGTTCACCTAATACAAGTACTGTAGTGCGATCTCTTTATCATGAAAGTTGAACTTACAAATTTAGAATAATGTACAAAAAAACTGCATTCAAAAATAAAACAATGTAAAACTTTAGAGCCTACAAGTCCAGTCAGTCCTACTTCTTGTTCAGGCAATCACTCAGACAAACAAGTTTGTTTATATTTGCAGGCGATAATGCTGCCTGCTTCTTGTTTACAATGTCACCTGAAAGTGAGAACAGGTATTTGCCGGGCACTATTGTAGCCAGTGTCACAAGATATTTACATGCCAGATACGCTAAAGATTCATACGTCCCTCGATGGTTCAACCACCATTCTAGAGGACATGTGTCCATGCTGATGACGGGTTCTGCTCAATAATGATCCAAAGCAGTGCGGATTGACGCATGTTCATTTTCATCGTCTGAGTCAGATGCCACCAGCAGAAGGTTGACTTTCTCTTTTGGTGGTTTGGGTTCTGGAGTTTCTGCATCAGTGTTGCTCTTTTAAGATGTCTGAAAGCATGCTCCGTACTTCGTCCCTCTCAGATTTTGGAAGGCATTTCAGATTCTTAAATCTTGGGTCGAGTCCTATAGCTATCTTTAGAAATTTCACATTGGTATCTTCTTTGCATTTTGTCAAATTTGTAGTGACCATGTTCTTAAAATGAACAACATGTGCTGGGTCATCATCCGAGACTACTATAACATGAAATATGTGGCAGAATGTGGGTAAAATAGAGCCAGAGACGTACAATTCTGCCCCAAGGAGTTCAGTCACAAATTTAACTAAAGCATTAGTTTTTTTTTTTATAATGTCTCATCTGCATGGAAGCATGTCCTTTGGAATGACAGCCGAAGCATAGGAATCTTCAGTGCATGTGGTACATAAATATCTTGCGACGCCAGCAACAACAGTGCCATCTGAATGCCTGTTCTCACTTTCAGGTGACATTGTAATTAAGAAGTGGGCAGCATTATCTTCCGTAAATGTAAACAAACTTGTTTGTCTGAGCGATTGGCTGAACAAGAAGTAGGACTGAGTGGACTTGTAGGCTCTAAAGTTTTACATTGTTTTGTTTTTGAGTACAGTTATGTAGCCAAAAAAAATCTACATTTGTAAGTTGCACTTTCAGGATAAAGAGATTGGACTGCAGTACTTTGTATGAAGTGAATTGAAAAATACTATTTTATCATTTTTACAGTGAAAATATTTGTAATCAAAAATAATATAAAGTGAACACTGTACACTTTGTATACTGTGTTGTAATTGAAATCGATATATTTGAAAATGTAGAAAAACATCCAAAATATTTGATACATTTCAATTGGTATTCTATTGTTTAAGTGTGATTAATCGCGATTAATTTTTTTGAGTTAACCATGTGAGTTAACTGCAATTTATTGACAGCCCTCTTCTAAGGGAGGATGTGGAATCCCTGTCATTGGATGTTCTTACAAGCAGGTTGGACAAACACCTGTCAGCGATGATCTAGGTTTACTTGGGCCTGTCCCTGTGGGGGACTGAGTGTGATGAATCTCTAGGTCTCTTTCAGCCCTACCTTTATATAATTCTATAATTGGTCCAGATGCACTACTTAAGCCAGAAGGAGGCACAGGAAGTTGTTTGAGCAAGGGAGTTAATTCCTGACCTGTACTGGATCCTGACTGATCCTGGTGTTGTTTCCTGACTCCACTTTGACCTTTGGTACTGCTATCTGCCTCTGACTTCAGCTTCACCCTGGTACTGTTCCCTGGTTCCTGACTCCGGCTTGACCCTTGTCACGACAGTCTGACTGTGACTCCAGTCTTGACCCTCAGAGTGACTCGTGACTGTTTCGAGCTCAACCGTGAGCATGACTTCTAACCCCAAATCTGACCTTGACCTTTGTTGTGATCCTGGTTCTGACCCTAGCTTTGATTCCTGGATTCTGACCCTGGCTCCAACCACTAGGCGTAACTGCCACAGTCCCTACACTGATTCCATCCGTGTCTAGTATGTATACACATGTACATAACGTGTGCCTGTGCCTAAAATAGCATGTGTGGAGACTCATCGCAGTTATGGGGTATGCGTTACCTAGGGAGGCGGTGGAATCTCCTTCCTTAGAAGTTTTTAAGGTCAGGCTTGACAAAGCCCTGGCTGGGATGATTTAATTGGGGATCGGTCCTGCTTTGAGCAGGGGGTTGGACTAGATGACCTCCTGAGGTCCCTTCCAACCCTGATATTCTATGATCCTATGTGGGGTACATAGCAGTAAACAGACAACTACATGAACACATTCACAAGTATAGATGTAGCCTAAGTGTATGCAATCCACCATATGCTGTCCAGGCTGTTTTACTGTATCTCCCAGACCAGGAACAATGGAAGGTCATTAAACATTGATGGCTCCCATTCAAGTAGAAGCACCTCGGGGCAATGGGAAAGCAGTCTGATCAGATTTGTCTGAAGGGGCTGGAGGCTGGAGAGTGGAAAATTCCCAAACAGAAGAGAGAAACTAGGTGTTAATGCTGGGTTTCAAGGGATCTTTGAGGGAACTGAGAGGGACTCACAGGCAGAAGCTTGGGCAGGAGAGAGGGAAAGAAAGGCATTATTTCATAGAAGGGGGGTTCTTTTTAACTGTAAGACCAGCTGGGGGAGAAGGAAACAGGCTGCACAAGAGAGAGAGACTCTGTGATTTGTGGGAGCAGCAATGTGCAGGAGGGAGGATCCTGGGCTCCTTTGAGGACTCCGAACTAAGCCCAAATAATACTCCAGAGTGGTGAGGAAACTGAGACAGAGAAATGGTCTGTGTGTCTTAGTGTTTTATCTAGATCTATAGATATTTTGTGCTAGCTAAAATAAAGAGTGATTGGTTTATGGAACCCTTACAAAGACTATGTGTATGTTTGTCCCTGAAGAGGTGAGCTACAAACCCAGGGAGCTCACAAAGTTGGAGCTCTGGGAATGGGTGTGTACTGGAGAGTACTGCTTCCCCTGGTCACCTTGGGGGAAAATCACATAGGTCCAAATTTTGACACTCTTGCTCCCGCTGAGTAGTGCCTGGCTTCAGGAACTGCTGGTGAAGTAAGGTACTACTCACTGGGTGGAAGGGAGGCATGACTGTAGGGTGTGTCTAGAACTCAAGATGGAAGATTGTTAATATAACGGCCACAGAAAAACAAGAACGATGACTTTGCAAAATCCTTAGTGCTTAGAAAAAAATATAGACAAAATAGACTTGCTAAACTGAAACAAAAGATCAAAAAAACATTCCAGAATTGGAACAAGTTCCTTCCCTGTTATATTGAATGGCCCAAATAGGTATCATACTACAGGGGAGCATATATTGTCAAAGGATTTGCAGGTCACCTTTAAGTCCACTGGTTTGCTTACACTGAGGTTTTTTTCCACAGGTGTCACTACAGTGGCATAGCTGCAGTTTGACACAGGGCAAAGCTACACCAATGCATGCCACGTCATACGCTGATGCAGCACATCTACACGAGGGGTTTGCACTGCTCCAACTTCATCAGTGTAGCTCTGCTGGTGAAAATATCCTCCGTGTAGGAAAACCCTAAGAAGCAAAGCTGACCTTTATGGATTAATATTTCTTGCCTTGCTTCATTTATTTTCAGCTTCAGAAAAAAAGTGTTTCAATTTAATGGGACTCAGGTGGCATGATCAGGAAACACCCAGAACGGATCCAGTGACTATTCCTCAGAGCTGTTTCCATTTTAATTTTCATTACCTTGTGTGAAAGGCCATTCTGTATTCTCACGGGGTGAGGGGTGGGGGACAGAGGAATACTTTTGGCAACCTGTTCCTGTCTTCCTGTCATCTTCCTCCTCTGTTTTGAACAGAGGGGAACCTTCACCACACCAGCTCTCTCTCGGCTGGCCCTGTGACGCAAAGCCAGTTGAATCCAGGATTGCTGACAAAAAGCTCCGTTAGTGAAGATGCTAGGAGTAGTTTTAAGTACCAACCAAGGGCTTTGATAATCCCCAGTAAGTACTGGCCCTCATCAAGTATGCTATTTCACATGTGTGCATTTTCTTCCTTTCCATGGTTATTAGAGATTCCTTGCTTGGAGGAAGGATGTTAGCTCTGGAGTCCTGGCTAGATTCCAAATGGCAAATTCCATTCTGCCTGAGTCTCCCCTGTATGGGGAAATGTTCTTCATTGTCTGTGCTGAACCTGTGTGCAGTGTCGCCTTACTTCACCCCAGAGGTGGCAGCACTTCACTGAGTACCTCACCATGACTGTCAGGAGGGTCGGCAGCCTGTTACTCACCCAGTCGGAACTGTATTTTTATTTCCTCCAGTGATGATAGAGCCATGCTGCATGAAACTTCCCAGGAGTCTTGATGGCCTGGAATTCAATACCCCTACTGTATTCTTCAGAAAGGCAACCCATTAGCTATCATGGTCATAAGTCATGTCTGAAATATGTTGGGTACAATTTTAAATATTGTCAGGCTTGCATCTAGCCACTGTTAAGGGTTTTTATAAGACTCCTCTCTTTAAGTAGATTTTTCCCTAACGATGGAGCAGCATAGCCACCTGGAAATGACAATCATTATGTTTGAGCTGCTGTGGCTAGCCAATTAATATGGTGGCAGGGAGGTGAAGTTTCAGACAGAAAGGATGACCAGGGAGGGAGGTTGACCTTCTGGTTAAACCTCAGACATGGAAATTTCCTATTTCTGCACAAGCTTCCTTGTATGACCTTGATCAAGTCTCTTCCCCATTCCCCACTCTTTGCCTCACATTCCCCAGCTGTATAATGGAGATAACGTTATAAATGTTTATTTTTCTTTCTTGCATCCATCCGGTGCTCCAGCATGTCCTTCACTAAGATACTGCTGAAATTCTAAACTCCCATTGGGTTATATATTTCAGGAGCTGCCCTCTATTTTTTATTCCTTTTAAATTTTTACCTCGTGGCTATCTCTGATCACCCATCTACTCCCTGTTTTTTTCCTCTTACACGTGCAATCTCTTTGTCCTTCCTGCCTGACCAATGTTTACAGGCTAGATTAGACTGGAGGGAGTGGGGAGAAGTGCAGAGTTTAAGCAAAGCAATTCTGCTCAAAGGGCTGCTATCTATCCTGCTTTGTCCCGCCCAATTATTGCTTTTTCAAAGTATCTTAAGTACTTCCTCCCCTGCCCTTGCTATCCCAGGATTTTCTCCTTTTGGAAATTGATCGTGGATCTTAAGTAATATGCAATTTTCTTTAAGGTTTCATTGCCTTTTCTTAATTTGTTCCTGTATGCGGTATCTATTGGACAATATTTCCAAACCTGAGAACTCTGTGTCTCAGTCTTTCTACCCTAACAAGTTGTGGAGGATAAGGCAGCTGCATCACAACCCTAGAAAATGTGCACACAGGTGCTGGGAATTTCCTGTATGAAAGGTGCACATGCCAACATAAAGTGGGTAACTGCCCATGAAGATGGGCATGCAAATATCCACTGGTATGTGTGCAGAGCCCCATTGTCCGTATGCAAGCGTAGGGTTGGTGTGCACAATTTCCTGAGCATGTGCATTAACTTGATTCTTGGGACCTATGTTTTGAAAATTTTGCTTATACTCTTTGACATTTTAAAAAAAAATTGAGGCTGGGTTACTTTTTTTCCCCGAGTAGAGATTCAATTTGCAGCTTAAAGATAGAGGCCATATTCAGAGCTGGAGCTGCAGAGAGCAACAGCATCTTTCCTGGTGGCCCGGGCCGGCTCCAGACACCAGCATTCCAAGCAGGTGCTCGGGGCGGCACTGTGAAAGGGGAGGCAGTCCGTGTGCCGTCAGGGCGGCTCTCGTCTTTCTGCGGCAGCGGCAATTCGACGGCAGCTTTACTAAATCAGCTGCGCCGCGGCAGCAATTCGGCAGCAGCTTCAGTCTTCTGGCTGCCGCGGCAGCACTTCGGCAGCAGCTTCCTGCTTGTGGTGGCAAAAATGGTAGAGCCGGCCCTGCTGGTAGTAGGCGGTACAAAGAGTGACATCGCAACTTCTGGGGAGCTGGCAGGAGAAGGTGTACAGAGCAAGCCTTTACAGAAAAGCAACAGTTGAGGTATGGCCAGCTGTGGCCAAGGTATGTCCACTTTGCAATAAAAGAGGTGTTCTTAACTCGGCTTAGCAAAACTTTGTTAGCTAATTCAGGTTTTAATAGCGGTGATGACACAGAAATATGGCTCTGAACTCAGGTTAGCAGCTCAAATTCAACCCCTGGTTCCAGGATAGGCTTTTATTTGAGCTGCTAACCTGAGTTAACAGCCAAGTTGCCATGTCTTCACTGTTATTTTAACCCAAGTGAATGTGAATTAGCTAACCTGAGTTAAGAGCACACCTTTTTTTTGCAGCGTAGACATATCCTCAGTGATGCTAGAAGATGCTGTGAAGCAAAAGGAGGTAATGTAATTTAAAGTCAGGAGTCTCTCTCTTTCTTGTGTGTGTGTGTGTGTATATATGGGCTGTCGATTAATCACAGTTAACTCATGCGATTAACTCAGAAAAAGCTCTGTAAAAATGATAAACAAAATAAATAGTATTTTTCAATTCACCTCATACAAGTACTGTTGTGCAAGCTCTTTATCCTGAAACTGCAACTTACAAATGTAGATTTTTTTTTGTTACATAACTGCATTCAAAAACAAAACAATGTAGAACTTCAGAGCCTACACGTCCACTTAGTCCTACTTCTTGTTCAGCCAATTGCTAAGAGAAATGTTTGTTTACATTTATGGGATATAATGCTGTCCTCTTCTTACTTATAATGTCACCTGAAAGTGAGAAAAGGCATTCACATGGCACCTTTGTAGCTGGCATTGAAAGGTATTTAAATGCCAGATATGCTAAACATTCGTATGCCTCTTCATCCTTCCGCCACCATTCCAGAGGACATGCTTCCATGCTGATGAAGCTTGTTTAAAAAAATAATGCATTAATTAAATTTATGATTGAACTCCTTGGGGGGGGGGGAGGAATTGTATGTTTCCTGCTGTTTTACCCACATTCTGCCATATATTTCATGTTATAGCAGTTGTTAGGATATAGATATTCAGGCCTGTCTGTAAAGGCCTATACTCTAAGAATTTAGGTGTATTCTTATCGCTTGGCTAGTTCTAGAGGTATAAAAGAAAGAAATCACTGTCTGCCGGTGTAAGGGCCTTCTCTTACTGTGTCAGTTTTTGGCCCTGTGCTTAGGCTCAGGCCTTTGGCTAAGCAGCAGAGGCAGCCATAAGCTGGGAAGCGAACAGTCACATCCTCACATTCCAAACTAGTCACATTGAAATAAGGTGCTATTGGGCTGTTAGGCACTATCAGGACAGGATTGTGTTCCTATCACCTCCAGAGAAAGGGAAGTGCCTAGAAAATGTAAAAGGAAACTTAGTTTGATAGCATCCTGTCTGGCAAGAACTCACTTATCAATAGCTGGGATGTGAAATCCTCACTTCTGTGTTGTCTTGTCATTGTAGTTCCCACTTTGCTATTGTTTGTCTGTATAATCTCTGTCTGGTTCTGTGATTGTTCCTGTCTGCTGTATAATTAATTTTGCTGGGTGTAAACTAATTAAGGTGGTGGGATATAATTGGTTACATAATCATGTTACAATATGTTAGGATTGGTTAGTTAAATTTCAGGAAAATGATTGGTTAAGGTATAGCTAAGCAGAACTCAAGTTTTACTATATAATCTGTAGTCAATGAGGAAGTGTGGGTGGGGGTGGGCATGTGGGTGTGTGAGATGGGAACAGGGAATGGGGGTAAGAAAATTGGAATCATGTTTTGCTAAAGGGGGAAATGGGAACAGGGAATGGGAGTAAGGAAGTTGGAATCATATTTGGCTAAGGGTAGGAATGGGAACAGGGACACAGGTGTAAGGCTCTGTGGTGTCAGAGTTGGGAGGAAGGATACTAAGGAAGGAAACTGGAATCATGCTTGCTGGAAGTTCACCCCAATAAACATCAAATTGTTTGCACCTTTGGACTTCGGGTATTGTTGCTCTCTGTTCATGCGAGAAGGACCAGGGAAGTAAGTGGGTGAAGGAATAAGCCCCCTAACAGCAGTCTCAGATGATGACCCAGCACATGTTATTCATTTTAAGAACATGTTCACTGCAGGCGTGGGGGGGACATGAAGTCACATGGACTGCTGGGGGAATAGGAGGGAGTCTCTTAAATTCCTCTGTAGCAGTGAAAAATGCAGCTTTGGGGGCAGGATGATGGTAACCAGTTCCTGTAACCCCAGGGCTCAAGGCAAGTCTCAGAGGGAGGGGCTGGACAAAGCCAACTCCTGTCCCATGATCATCTCCCAGGGGGGAGGGGAATGTTCCACCTTGTAGCAGGGGGACCACCCCAGGAACTTGCAGGTCAGCAGGGGGCAGGGCCTGCACTGGGGTGCACAGAGACATATGTCCCGAAGGTGGAAGTTAGGGTCCTGGTGACTGCTGCAGTGGGAACAGACCCCAAGGACTCTGTAGCTGGGAAAGGGGGGGGAATTTTGCTGGCCAGTGAAGGGTCTGTCATAGCTGGTAGTTGTGAGCCCACAGCTGGACCAGGGTCACCTTCCCTTCTGGGGGACACAGGAGTATCTGACCCAGAGGGGAGCCCAGAGTGGGAAGCCCAGACAGAAGGTGAGGAGGGAACGGAGAGTCCATCCACCTTTTGTTGGGAGGGTCTTCCCAGCAGGAGGGTGAAAAATATGCATTTAAAATGCCAGACCCCTCTCCTGTGAATCATGTTTTAAGGGAAAACTGAGGGTCAGATTTCCTGGAGGGGGGAGTCCACCCAGCTAATCTTTTGGGAACTGAAAGTGGGGTGTCCAAAGGGATCTTGCCAATCCAAGGCACCCCATTGAAAGATGTTGTTCTTGCTACGCTTGTAAGAGCTAAAACTGTGTCTTCAAGGCAGGAGGGAAAAAATCTCTGCATGGGTGAAGCTTCACAAGGGAGTGGGGTCCAGCCAAGAGAAATTCCGGGGGGGGGGGGGGCGCGGCGCCAATGGCAGGCATGGGTGCAGCACACCCTTTCCTTGCCAAAGCCTCAAACACAGGCCTGAATTAAAAGCCTTCTCCAAAAAGGCAGAAGAATCTGCATCAGAGTGCCTACCAGGGGGCACAAAGAAATGGGAAAATGCAGTAGACACTAGACAAGCTAAATCATGTGAACAAAGCCTGTCCACCGTAGATTTGCTGTTCATCTGGTGTCTTTTGCTAATTCATCTGTGGGTTAAAACAAAGGAGTTAATACTAGTGGTAAACCCTTTAAACCCTTTAGTGGGACAGACCTGATTTGTGGAAGAAACTGTTGTACATGCTAGGGATGGTGACAAGACAGTCCCACAAGCATGTTACCCTTCAACTTATATCTGTAAACAAATCTTGGCACAGCAGCAAAAGCATAACAGGCCCATGCTGTGTGTAGAAGGGGAAACTGAGGCACACCGCCTCATGGCATTGGTGGCTAAATGCCAAGACACTTACACTTTAACAGATATTGCTGTCTGCATTCTGTTAGCAACACTACACCCCAACCTGATTTCAGGCACCCGGGGACCAGGAACCCCAAAACTTGCTAGAACACTTATGAATGACATCATATGGTTTAAAGGTACTGAAAGGGAGTGTGACCAAAGATAAACAGGGACTTTACATGTACTGCTTCCGCCATGGACAGTGTCCAAATCTCTGGCAGTAAGTTCAGGAGGAGGGTGTGACATTGCCCCCCATAAGTCTTTATGGAAACATGCTTATGAATGTATATATGACATAACTGGAATATGTTTTATGCTACATATGCCATGTAACATATCTCTGTAAAGGTTATGATCTACTGAATCTACTCATCCTATTTGTATGCAGGTATCATTTCTGTGATCAAAGTTATGAATATTGGCTGTGTACTTGCTTGATTTCTAAGTAGCCTTAGTAAAGCATTTGGTCAGCTTCTTGAGAAAGGAACATGCAAGTTAAGTGCCCAGTCAAGAAACACTCGATGAACAATGGATCTTGGAAGACTCCAATCCACATAAGAAGGCTACTTGAGGACATTCAAGGTAGCATGTGAACCATGGCTGCTACCTGTAAGCTCTGAGTCATGCATGGACATGTGACTTGCCCATGTGTCTCCAAAACTCCATCTTGTAGCTGGGTTTCTACACAGGGGGAGGGAGGGGTGTCCACCCACAAGAGAAAGTCTATTTAAACTGCTGGGAGACCCCTCCATTTTGTCTTCAGCTGGCTCAAGAGATAGCCTCTCCACCCACAAAGGATACCTGAAAGAAAGTGGAACAAAGGACAGTAACTACAGGGGGTGTGAGTGATTGCTGGACCCAGACTAGGAGGAGACTAGTCTGCAAAAGGAAGCTTACTGGAACACCTCTGAGGGTGAGGTTTTATCTATATTCAGTTTTCTTACTGTATCAGGCATAGACTTGCGTGTTTTATTTTATTTTGCTTGGTAATTCACTTTGTTCTGTCTGCTATTACTTGAAAACACTTAAATCCTACTTTCTGTATTTAATAAAATCACGTTTTACTTATTAATTAACCCAGAGTATGTATTAATACCTGGGGGGTGGCAAACAGCTATGCATATCTCTCTATCAGTGTTATAGAGGGCGAACAATTTATGAGTTTACATAACAATTTATAAAGCTTATACAGGGTAAAATGGATTTATTTGGGGTTTGGACCCCACTGGGAGTTGGGTATCTGAGTGTTAAAGACAGGAACACTTCTTAAGCTGCTTTCAAGTAAGCTTGCAGTGTGTGGGATGTAATTCCGACCTGGGTCTGTGTTTGTGGCCGGCAAGCATGTCTGACACAGCCAGGCAGGGATCTGGAGTCCCAAGCTGGCAGGGAAAGCAGGGGCAAAAGTAGTCTTGGCACATCAGTTGGCAGCCCCAAAGGGTTTCTGTGATCCAACCCGTCACAGTACCAATGTGAAATTTCCAAAGAAAGATACAGCACTCGGCCCAAGGTTTAAGAATCTGAGGTGCCTTCAAAAATCTGAGAGGGACGAAGTGTGGAGCATGCTTTCAGAAGCCTTCAAAGCACAACACTCTGATGTGGAAACTACAGAACCCAAACTGCCAAAAAGGAAAATCAACCTTCTGCTGGTGGCATCTGACTCAGATGATGAAAATGAACATGTCAGTCTGCACTGCTTTGGATCACTGTGATAAATAAAGGGGGGATAGCTCCCTTTGATGGACACCCACCCAGCCAGTTAGCTGTAAAATCCCTCTTGGTAGCTGTTCTCTACTTGCTGTACCTGTAAAGGGTTAAAAAGTCCCCCAGGTTAAAAAAAAAAAGTGGGCACCTGACCAAAAGAGCCAATTGGAAGGCTAGAACTTTTTAAAATTGGGAAAGAAACTTTCCCTTTCTTTGTTGTTCTGTCTGGGCTGCAGGGACACGGTGCAGCAATGCTATAAGTGGGAATGCTGTGTAAGGTTTGAACCAGGTATGAAAAATTATCTTCCATACCTAGAAGGAATAATTTGGATATGGAATGTTTAGATAAACACAATCAGGTTTATTTCTTTATTTTGGCTTGTGGATCTCCTCTGTGCTAACCCCAGATGCTTTTGTTTGCTTGTAACCTTGAAGCTAAACCCCCAAGAAAGCTATTTTGGATGCTTAATTTTTGGAATTGCTCTTTTAAAATTTAGCAAAAGCCTAAGTTCCAGACATATTTCTTTCTTTTTGTTTTTAATAAAATTTACTTTTTTCAAGAACAGGATTTGGATTGTTGTGTCCTAAGAGGTTTGTGCCTATGCTGTTTGATTTGCTGGTGGCAACAACTAATTTCCTTTGTTTTCTTCTTCACTCTTCCCTGGAGGGGGCAGATGAAAGGGCTGAGGGTACCCGACAGGGAGAAATTCCCAAGTGCTCCTTCCTGGGTCAAAGGGGTTTTTGGGGTTTTTTTTTTGCATTTGGGTGGTGGCAGCGTTTACCAAGCCAAGGTCAGAGCAAAGCTGAAGTGGCAAGTATACAGAATACTAGCCTGGAGTGACAAGTATTAATTTTTAGAATCCTTACAGGTCCCCACCTTCTGTACTCGAAGTAGTAGAGTGGGGATTTAGCCTGGACAATCATTATCTAGCAGAATCTGTCATCAGCATAGATGCATGTCCTCTGTAATGGTGGTTGAAGCATGAAGGGACATATGAATCTTTAGCATATCTGGCATGTAAATATCTTGTGACGCCGGCTATAACAGTGCCATACGAATATGCATTCTCATTTTCAGATGACATTGTAAACAAGAAGAGGGCAGCATTATCTTCTGCAAATGTAAACAAACTTATTTGTCTGAGAAATTGGCTGTACAAGAAGTAGGCTTCAGTGGACTTTCTAGGCTCTAAAATTTTACATTGTTTTATTTTTGAATGCAGTTATTTTTTTGTATATAATTCTACATTTGTACTTTCAACTTTCATGATAAAGATATTGCACTACAGTACTTGTCTTACGTGAATTGAAAATTACTATTTTGTTTTTTACAGTGCAACTATTTGTAATAAAAAATAAAGTGAGCACTGTACACTTTGTATTCTGTGTTGTAATTAAAATCAAAATATTTGAAAATGTAGAAAACATCCAAAATATTTAAATAAATTGTTTTCTATTATTGTTTAACAACACGATTAGTCGCAATTAATTTTTTAAATTGCTTGACAGCCCTAATATAAATATATATATATACAGTACACACACACACACACACCCATTGTTTAAAGTCTCCCAGGATCAGTTTCTCTGGACATATATGAAAGTGTTAGATGCTTGACCAAAGCATAGGGGGTGGAAGTAGCAGCAGAATCATGTTATCATCTTTATTGCATTATATACCCAGCTTTTATTGATTAAACCTGCACTGAAGGCAGAGAAAGATCTCTTTATTTGCCTCAGCTGAGTTCCTCATTCTAAAAAAGCACTCTGATTTGTATTGAAGTAATTGCAATGGAAAGATTACATAGAAAGGGATTTATTTGAGTGGAAGCTGATTGATAAAGCACCTCTTTTAAAGGGCTGGGTCTTTTAGATTTGTATTATAAATTAAATGAGTTCCCTACTCTTCCCTGTTATACTTCTGTGCTTTTGCTGTGACAGAAAAAATGTAAAATGAAATCTCTCACACATCTCCTCCAAGAGTTTGGTTTAAAAGAAAGGAGGATAGAACTGAGGAGGGACTGGATGGCTCTGGTTTAGTTATCTTAGGATACAGTGAATTTTGCCTCTTGATCACTGGTACAGATCCCATCCTAGTATTGGAATGACCAAAAATCATTACTGGTAAGTGCCCAAATGGCACCCACATGGTCCAGTTGGGGTCTGGGAAAGGGCTAGAAAGCCTAAACTCTATGCTCTTAAAAGCAACAGCAGTGAAGCAGGTGTGAGTGGGGTGAAGGCGGGGTGAACAAAATGGAATAGTTGCTCTCAAACCAAATTGTTGGTGTGCAGATTCAACCCATCCCCAGGGAAATAGCGTGTATTGGCAATAACTGAATCCAATGTATGAATAGCAGGGAGGAGACCATAATGATGAAATGAGATAAATCATTTTCAGATGGAAAATGTAAAGGTCATTTGTGACTTGAAATGCAGAGAAGCTCTAGGGAGACTGTCCATTAATCACAGAGGACCCAGTATTACGAAGCTTAATTATTTGCAAAGATTAGAAGATGCAGAAATTCTCCATCTCCCACTGTCTATTGTATGGAATGCAGGATTTTTTATGTTTAACAGAGCAAGCTACAGACTCGACTCATTCTAATTCCTTCTCAAGAATCACCTCTTCTCCGATGCACCCAGCGAGTAACTAGCTGCCCTCTCCACTCCTTTTATTATGTAATGGACAGAGGTAGATGGAAGGAAAGTGGATGAACAGAAAATAAATGATCAAAGCAAATATGTAATTGATTTAATGCAATGTGTGTTTTCATATAAAGGGCACCAGCCTGAAGGTACTGAATTGCTTCATGAAGTGGGAGTGGCAGGTGTATAGCACCTCGTTGGATATGGGCCAGAAAGGACCCAATCAATGCATAACCTATTAGACCAACCTTCTCAAACATGGATGCCCAGGGTCAGACCCCTCTATCCATAGTTGCAGCCCTAAATAAATACCCTGATTTAAATAACAGTGAGCAGTCAACAGCTCCCACTGAAATCAGTGGAGTTGTACAGGACTGAATCTGGACCGTCATGTTCTGTTCTATTCTAGCCTACCTACCAGACATGCCAAACCTGTGAAAAAAACATAGAAATTGGGCTTGTTTTTGGCTTAATTGGCTAGTTTTTTGCTTGTAGGTTGTTTGTTGCTTGTAGCATTTTGCTGCTTCTTTTTTTGATCGGCTCCCAGCAAGCAGGGGCAAGGACGGGAGAGAGTCAGGGGTGCACAGCAGACCCACTACAGTCCCAGACTGCACGCCAGGGGATCTAGTCACAGAGAGTGTTGGGATTCTTAGGGATTGACTTGTTTTCGCCTAGTTTTGAAATGGGATTAGCTTGATTTCTTGCTTATTGTGAAAGTTGGGGTGCTTGGTTACCGCATGAAAGTTGGCAACTAGATTCTTATTCTGGTGCCTGTTTCCATAGAATGGCATCTAAAAGCCTCCACAGAATAAAGATGTCAACAATAGTAACTCTCCAGTCCTGCCCAGTCCCAGTGGGATGGACTGGGTTTGTAGGCTAGTTTTAAAAATACAATATGAGAATAAAGATCTTGCTGGACAACTTACGTGACGTTGATCCAAGATAATGTGCTGTCCAGTGACTTGATCACTTGCCTACATCGAGACTACTTAGGGCACAAATTATGACTATACCAATTTCATCTCTGGTGAAAAGAAGTTAATACAGTGTATGCATAATTGGGCACTGTAGTGAGCATTTCATTTGCATATGATTGTGCAAATACGCCCCAAGGTGGGGGGTTTTTCTACACTGATATTTGAGCATGCAAAATGTAGGCCCAGTTTCAAAGGATCTGTTTGAAGGTGGCTGAAAGTGTGACTTATTGTGTGTGTCTGGTGCCATCAAACACCCTTTGAGCTTTGCACTCAAGGCTCTGACAGTCATCTTCAATGGAATCAAAATTGCTTTCCGGTGTCTGCTTGTCTCCTTCTCAGTTTCTCTGGATATGTGGCTCTGCTTGGGAAGCATGTGTGAGAAATGAGCATGCATGCCCTTATTTCATTCTGTTGCTGCCTCTTGCACTTTGGAAGGTGTATAGGGCATGTGACTATGCAGCTGCCATGCTAATGTGCCTCAAGTTTCAATTTCCATACTGCCCAATGCTACTCCATTATCAGTCCATTCTCTCTCTCTCTCTCTCTCTCTCTCGTGTCACCCCTTGGAGTGATAGTATCAACCAACCAACTCAGGACTAATCAAACAGGTCTTAAAGAGTAAAATTTAACTGTCCTAGGGGCTAAGGATCATTGGCATTCAGAAGGCAGGGAGTAGAGCTGGACAATTTTTTTTTTTTAAGTTTTAAGGCAAAAAAGCTTTGATAATTTGAAGTCAGATAATTAAAAAACCCAGGAAAAATAATCTCAGAAAATACAATATTTTTAACCAGCTCTAATAAGGTGTCCTATGCACAGGGAGCATAACAAAGGATAGTTCTCTCGCCCGTCATGACACTAAACCAGTACATCTGCAAAATCTGCTGCCCGGAGGTGGTGGAGGAAATTAACCACTTGTGTAATTCCATGGAAGTAAAATGTTAGTGAACACCTGCCCTGTTACCAGGGCTGGCTCTAGGGTGACCAGACGTCCTGATAAAATTGGGACTGTCCCGATTTTTAGTTCTTTGTCCCGTGTACCACAGCAATGACCTCCAGAAACAAAAGCACAAATTCTGGTCCAGTGAGAAGAAAGGCAAAAGAACATTCAAATAACCCAGGCTACCGACAGGGTCTTCCAGGTTAACAGACAGTATTCACTCCCCTCAGTAAAGGCCGGTGTGTTGCACATCTAATGCTCCCATGCAGGGAAGAAAGGGGTCATATTACAGGTAGCACTGTGATAGGGAAACTTCCTCTGCCGGGCTGCTATTCCCCCCTCCTGCTCAGGTGGATAGGGTTGGGAAGTGGGCAGAGCTTTGGCATCACCAGGAGACCAAGCCAAGGGTCAGAGCTGGAATCTGAGAGTAAGACAAGAGGGAGGTCCATTACTACAGCTGACAGAGAAGTCTACCTTGTTGCATAGACACATCCTGGCACTGCTCCTGAGGGAAGCTGTCCGGCCGGCCTCCTGAGGTGATACATCCTGCAGTATTGATCTTCACAGGGTCTATGCAATAATATATGCAGCCCTATGATAGGTAGTGGTGTTGTGGCATCAGATGTCTGGCAGCCCGCAATTCGAGGTTCTGGTCCCATCCCTGCAGAACCTTGCACCAGTTAGGTACAGGAAGGGAAGTGGGAAGCAGTTTCTTCCTCTGAGTCAGACTATGTTTTGGGCAGCACAATGATATGTGGCTCATTACTCAGGGCTTGTGGCAAAGCCATGATTTAACTCCAAAATGAGTGCCATAAATCACTCTGCTGAGGCATGTTTTTATTTCTGTAGAATGAAAAAACTTGACAATTGAGCCTTATTTCAAGGTCCCACAGAAGGGCTCTCATCCCTTTTAATTCAGCGCGCTCTATGCACATATGTGCACTGTGTATGAAATGAGTGTGGTGTGAAATGTGAATAGCACACTCAGTGAAATACATATACATTTGATCACACAATGGGGTGAGTAACAAGAAAGCAGTTCTGATCTCACTGACTGAATGTAAAATCCATTTGTCAGCTATTCAATAAGATGAGTGCTGGAGATATTTAACAATTTGCTTTGGTGGTGTGCATTTTCTAATTTATTGGATGCTTGCTTCTTTCATGAAAGTAAATTATGTATCATTAATCTTTCTAGGAGACTGGTGTCATAGAGTTAATTTAGTGATTATTTTCTCAGATAATATACCTGCTATGAAAGTACTGTTTGATCAATATAGGAAATTAATCAGGTATGCCAATGAATTTATGTGTGTATATATCTAATATGCACCCCTCCAAACTTCACCTCCACTCCTAAGGGCATTCAAATATATTTTGGGGTGAAATCTTTAATTTAAACATCTTCCAGAATTAAATGTTGGTAGAAGTTGAGATTTACAGTGGGATAGAAGCTGAGCTGATTGATCACTCACTCCATGCCCGGCAAATGGTGGGGGCTGGACACTGATCACTCTTCCACCACACAGCCTTCTAAATGGTGGGAATTAGGCCCTGATTGCTCCCTTACCACCAACACCACAGAACAATAGGTACTGAGCTCCAAGAAGCTGGATTCTTGAACCTGTGTGGAGCTCAGTATAGGATCAGGGCTTTTGTTACTACACAAGGGTGTAAAGCCCCCAGTTCGGTAAAGTTTTTAAGTACACGTTTTAACCCTTTTCAAGTCAATGAGACTCAGTTACATGCTTCAAGTTTAAAGGCACATGTAAATGCTTTCCTAAATAGAGAGAGACTTAAGCACACACTTAAGTGCTACCTGGCATCAGGGCCCGACATAGTAGACTCACCTGGGCTCAGTGACTCCCAGGCCTCTGAGGAATATTTGTCCTTCAATCTTGGTCTACATGTACTAGCAATGAAGAGGAAGTGGGAAGTCTAGGGGAGTCTTATGGAAGCCAGTATTTACTGAGAGGCTAGCGGTGGCTTAGATAAAGTAAGCCCCCACCCCGATCTTTCACCCTTCCTAAACTTGAAGATTTTTTTGAGATTTAAAAAAAGACTTGTTCATCTTATGTTTTTCTTCCCACTTTCACTGCTGCCTCTACACATGCTGGTTCCAAGTGGGACTGGACAAGAAACTAACAAAGTTTTCCAAGCGATGCTGCCTTTACCATGTTTCTAGACTAATGGGATGTTTTGCTTAAAAATCTGCTGTCCGGAGGTGGTGGAGGAAATTAACCACTTGTGTAATTCCATGGAAGTAAAATGTTAGTGAACACCTGCCCTGTTACCAGGGCTGGCTCTAGGGTGACCAGACGTCCTGGTAAAATTGGGACTGTCCCAATTTTTAGTTCTTTGTCCCATGTACCGACCGATGCACGGTTGGGACCCATTTGTCCCAATGTTGCAGCTTCGGCCACTCCGGCAGGTTTTTTTTTTTTTTTTTTTGCTTCCCCCATGTGTCCTGATATTTTGTCCCTTACATCTGGTCACGCTAGCCGACTGTAGGATTTTTGCTGCCCCAAGCAAAAAAATTTTTGGCCGCCCCCACTTTTTATTCGTGCCCCCTCCTGCCCCTGGCTCCACCCCTTCCACAAATCCCCCCCTCCCCCGGGCGTGCTGCATTTCCCATCCCCATTGCTTCCTGCAGCTCCCCTCCCCCCCGTAACCTCCTGCCCTAGCTCACCTCCGCTCTGCCTGCTCCCCTGCTCCCTGGAGCCGCCGCTCCGCTTCTCCCCCCTCCCGCTCAGGCGAGGGAGAGGCAGCGCGTTCGGGGGAGCAGGTGGAGCGGAGGTGGGGAGCGCAGGAAGCAACGTGGGGGGGCGGGGTAGAGGAACCGCTCCCCGCCCCAGCTCACCTCCACCTCCACCTCTGCTGCCGCCTCCCCTGGGCGCGCCGCCTCTCGGCTTCTCCTCCCTCCCACCAAGGGGGAAGAAGCGGAGCTGCGGCGGCGCGCTCAGGCGAGCTGGGGTGGCGGGGTCTCATTTCTAGGGGCGACATGGCCGGCACCGGAATGCCGCCCCTAGAAATGTGCCGCCCCAAGCACCTGCTTGTTTTGCTGGTGCCTAGAGCCAGCCCTGCCTATTACCCTGCTTTATACCGGTGCTCCTACTAGTGTTAGTAAGAGCAGAAGCTGTCCAGTGGGTTTATGTCATTGAATAATTTGGTCCAAGAAGTTCAGAAAGTGTCTTAATGTTTGGGTTGTCATATGAAGCTGATTTTTGAACTTTTGAGGTTCGCCCATTACTAAAGCTAATATGTCCCAGAGAAAGCTGCCCCCTCTGTGACCTTGTGTGAGTTTACAATGTCTGATATTCTATTTTGATTCTTACATCACTTTGGTGTTTGGGTGTCTTTGGCCTGGACACCCTAAAGAAGTGACTCCAACTTTCTTCTCTAACTTTAATTTTACAGAAACCTATTTTTCGCTCCAACTAGCTGGCCTCTTGTAGATTGCTTTCTAACAGTAACCTGGGATCACTGTAGCCTATTATCCTAGAGGATCAGAAGACATGTTTTATGTGATAGTTTTTTTAAATCTTATATCATCCATGGTAATCAGATAATCTACACAGAGAGCTGTAGTGCAGAGGGTTATTTCATTATTCAAGCCTAGCTTAAAACTTGGTTTAACTCACATGAGAAATGACAGAGGATAAAAAAAAAACTTGTGTATGACATTGAGATCTGTAGGTTACAGGTGCTATGTACCTGCCACCTGTCAATCACATCTAGCCAGGAAGGAGGAAGACTTTGGAATGGATATATGTGAGACAGTCAGTAATTAGCTCCAGGTGGGGCCTACCCTCCCTCCTGCCATGTGGCCTTGATGGAATTCTGCAGAGAGGAACCAGCTGGTGGCGGCAGAAGCAGTCAAAGCAGGGACCTTTGGATCTCTGGACATTCTCTGTCAAAATGGTAAAATGTTCTCTGACTTTCTCTGCCCTGTGCTGATAGGCTGTTTGCTCCAATCTTTCCCCCTCCCTTTGCCCAGTCTCTTCACCTCAGCTTCACATCTGCCCTTTCCACCCTTTCCTTTCCTGCGATGCTCCATTACTCTCCTCTTCCCTTTTCTTCCATTTGGCTGATCCCTACCTAAGTAACCTTCCCCACCTTCCCTCTGCAAAATCAGGAAACTAACCTGCCATTTGCAGTCATCACATAGTCCATCCCGCTTCTGTGTTACATGTAAACCCTGTGAAACTCTTCTCCTTTTTTACACTTTTTTGTTTTATTATGCGGGAATTTAGTTTGATTTTGTTTTATCACCCAGGGGAAAATCGGAGGGTCCTGCCTCCAGCGGGGATAAAATGAAATAAAACTAAGTTCCTGAAAAATTCCAACGAGGAGGGGAAGGGGGGACTGGAGATCGAACCTGCCCCAACCCACTGCAGAGGTGAGGTGCTGGGGTGTTGGAGAGCAAGCCCACCCTGGCCGGGTCAGGAGGTGAGGCCCCGGGGGGATGGAGATTTGGAGACTGAGCCCACACTACAGTTACCCCACAACAGCAGTTGCTGTCCTGTGGGGCTGGCCGGCCCCAGCTCTGGGTGTTGCAACCTGGCACATGAAGTTTCAGTGCCTGTCAGGTTTGGCCTGCCCAGGCCTCTGTTGTAATGGCAGTGCAATTCTGTGTGACAGGTTGCAACGCCTGGAGCAGGGAGCCAAGCCCAGCCAGCAGGAGCCACCACCACTTTTAGTTTTATATAATGCTGTGATATTTCACAAGTGCAAAATATACGGGTCTGTAGTTGTACCCCTCCCCCATCTTGCATCTGCCTTGTCTATTTAGACAATATTGTCTCATTATTTTCTTGTGTTCCTTCATCTGCCTGTATTCACCTGTTGTCTCTTCTCTTATGTTAGATTGTAAGCATTTTGGAGCAGGGCTTCTGTTTGTTCTGTATGTACAGTGCCTAGCACAATGCGACCCTGGTCCCTGCCTGGGGCTCTAGGCACTACAAAAATACAAATAATTAATCATAATTTTAACTTTCTCTTCCCGTCCCTTAGTTGAGTGGTTGGTAGTTGAGGATTTAATCATCACGAATGTATAGCCATGTTTCCCCAGACATTAGTCTGTCCTTTATGTACTCGCCCTGTCCAGCTACATGTATTCTGGTGACAAGGGAAGATTTGATGAAGAGAAGGATACAGCTTGCAAAACATGTATTCAGCCATTTCCAAAGACTTCTGTGTTGTCAAAAGTTAGATTGGTGACGTGCTACATAAGGTCAACTCTCCTGTATGAATTTGAGAGCTAGACACTTTTTAAAAAAACACCGAGAGAAGACTCGGAGCATTCCAGTTTTGGTGTTAGAGAAGAAGGTTAAAAATTAGTTGGATAGCCAAAACTATGACTGGAAAGAAGATGAGAAGGATGAATTTAAAAAGAGCACAATTACTTTGAGAACCTAGGTTAAACAATAACCTCTTTTTGTGGACACATAGCTTGCCAATCACGGAGCATCTTGCTTCCAGAACTCATATTCTCAGGCAAGATCGCAGGCAACCCAGGAAGTGGAAGAAAAAGAAACAGTTATGTTGGAAATACCAGCAAGACTGGAATTCAGAGGAGAGCGGAAGTTTACAACTCTGTCATGACTGCAAAAGATGGAAGGTGGCAGGTGACAACATGCTCATTGGAACTGCCACTTGTAGAAGAATCATAGAATCATAGAATATCAGGGTTGGAAGGGACCCCAGAAGGTCATCTAGTCCAACCCCCTGCTCGAAGCAGGACCAATTCCCAGTTAAATCATCCCAGCCAGGGCTTTGTCAAGCCTGACCTTAAAGACCTCTAAGGAAGGAGATTCTACCACCTCCCTAGGTAACGCATTCCAGTGTTTCACCACCCTCTTAGTGAAAAAGTTTTTCCTAATATCCAATCTAAACCTCCCCCACTGCAACTTGAGACCATTACTCCTCGTTCTGTCATCTGCTACCATTGAGAACAGTCTAGAGCCATCCTCTTTGGAACCCCCTTTCAGGTAGTTGAAAGCAGCTATCAAATCCCCCCTCATTCTTCTCTTCTGCAGGCTAAACAATCCCAGCTCCCTCAGCCTCTCCTCATAACTCATGTGTTCCAGACCCCTAATCATTTTTGTTGCCCTTCGCTGGACTCTTTCCAATTTTTCCACATCCTTCTTGAAGTGTGTGACCCAAAACTGGACACAGTACTCCAGATGAGGCCTCACCAATGTCGAATAGAGGGGAACGATCACGTCCCTCGATCTGCTCGCTATGCCCCTACTTATACATCCCAAAATGCCATTGGCCTTCTTGGCAACAAGGGCGCACTGCTGGCTCATATCCAGCTTCTCGTCCACTGTCACCCCTAGGTCCTTTTCCGCAGAACTGCTGCCTAGCCATTCGGTCCCTAGTCTGTAGCTGTGCATTGGGTTCTTCCGTCCTAAGTGCAGGACCCTGCACTTATCCTTATTGAACCTCATCAGATTTCTTTTGGCCCAATCCTCCAATTTGTCTAGGTCCTTCTGTATCCTATCCCTCCCCTCCAGCGTATCTACCACTCCTCCCAGTTTAGTATCATCCGCAAATTTGCTGAGAGTGCAATCTACACCATCCTCCAGATCATTTATGAAGATATTGAACAAAACCGGCCCCAGGACCGACCCTTGGGGCACTCCACTTGATACCGGCTGCCAACTAGACATGGAGCCATTGATCACTACCCTTTGAGCCCGACAATCTAGCCAGCTTTCTACCCACCTTATAGTGCATTCATCCAGCCCATACTTCCTTAACTTGCTGACAAGAATACTGTGGGAGACCGTGTCAAAAGCTTTGCTAAAGTCAAGAAACAATACATCCACTGCTTTCCCTTCATCCACAGAACCAGTAATCTCATCCTAGAAGGCGATTAGATTAGTCAGGCATGACCTTCCCTTGGTGAATCCATGCTGAATGGAAGAAGAATGGAACCATAGCACTACCATCACTAAGATCTAGGAGACCTTTGTTTCCCATGTTTATAAGTAATAAAGTCGCATTCCATTCGTGGCATCATGACATGGAGCCAAATTCTCTGCTGCTACAACTCCACTGAAGTCGACAGTGTTACATCAGCACAAAGTTTGGCCCATTATAGTTAGAGGCCTGTAAACCTTGCTCCACACTTCCATGATCAGGCCCCTATGGTTCAGTCTAGACAGGAAAAGTGTGAAGGAAAATGTATATCAATTTAGTAGTTCAAAGCCTGATCCTGTGCCCGATAGAGTAAATATGAATTTTACCCTTGACTTTGTCAGCATCAAGCTTTTATTAAGACACTGCCATTTAGATATTTTAAAAACCCTTCATACTTCCTTTATACCTATACTTTATACCTGAATCACATTTAATTTTGTCTATAATACAGCTGGGGGGGGGGTGTCATAAAATGTAGAAATTAGAGATTAAAAGGCCTATTAAGTCTAGCGATGGACCTAACCCAATAATCTCAGATCCAAAGCCCCAGATCTGTGTGTTATGTATGGGTAGGGGTGTTGAAATCTGTGTCAGAACTTTGTGACTTGATCTCATTTCTAAGTAAGCTCTTTTTTGGGGTGCAGTATAGAATTGTCCCCTTCAATACAGACTCCAGGATTCTGAACCAGCATAAGTTTAAATGTCTCAAGCTATTGGGCTTCCACTACTTACAAATAGGAAAAATCTATATTCAAAGCCATACACATTTAACCAGGTTTAAAGCTAGCAAAGCAGAGGGAATATAAAGAAACAACCTCAAACATGGTTTATGTCTAGTTAATCACATAGCTCTAGGAATAGAGACCCATGTCTTTTCAAACTCCCCAGCCTTCCCCCTCAGGCAGTATGAGATCTCCTCTAAATTTGCTATTTCACTCACACGGGAGTTACCATTATTCAGCTTAGATTCAATTTACAGGCAAGCTTCCAATTTTTCAAAATAATCCTTTCAGCAACTGCAGAAATGCTCTTGGCAACAGCTGTTTCTGGGGCTTAGTTAAATTTGTGGTATTTGGTATTAGCTCCAGAATAAGAAAACTCCACAAGTCACCTGGGACAACTTCATCTAAAATCGGGTTCAGCCATCAGCTAACATCTCCCTGATGATGATACCTTTCTCCTAAAGGATCTCAGAGCGTTTTACCTGGGTGGAAAATGAGTGTGAGATCAGATTCAAGCCATTAGACATGTAGTGTTGCTGTTTCCTTTTAGTCAACTGATGTCTGTATCAAAAACAGATGTACAGTTTGATTTTAATTTCATCACTGACTCTAACACATGGAGCACAGTGCTCCAACCCAACTTTATCTTGTTATGCCAATTTCTGCCTGTTTAGGAAAGGACCATTTCCTTCTGTATCAATTAATTGTAACTGCAAACAAGTACCCTTGTATTTTTCAGGGACCTGTAGGCATCCTATAATGTTTATCTATCCTTACCATGCCTGTAGTTTTGAAAAATTACACCCATTTCTATTTATATTAGCAATTCTGTATATCCCAAATTTCTGATACTATATCACCTGTCTCAGTTTCTATCATCATGTTTACATTAACCCAGCATGGAGCAATAGGTGCTCAGATCCCATGGTGCCAGACAATCTTACAGAAACCTGGAAGGTTAGATTTGATTACTAGTGTTTTGGTTGTGTGCTACGAACAGTTCTGAGGGGTGGTGGTATGGGAGAATTAAATTTGACATTACTGCAGTCAACCATTTTGTGTGCCCAGCCACTGCTAGCTGAAAACCATGTACCACATAGCTAGAAAAAAACGTTAGGGCTCTGAGAGGCAAGGCCAAATAGCTGCATGATTGCAGTTTTACTAGTCAGAATGGGAGGACGAGACAGTGAGTTTAAGAATTCCATAAGAATGTAAGGGGGTGTTTGGGTAGCCAATGTTAGTTTTAAAGTGCCCCTGACATATACGTTTTATAGTTCTTATGACTAAAAATACTAGAAATGCTTTGGTGATAAAATTGAGTAATATGCTGATACTAGAAGAATTGGAGACCCTCTAGAAGTCACCTTGAGTTATAGCTAACTTAAACAAAGCACATAAAAGCGTAAGCAAAAGAATACACACTGTGGGGCAATCCGAGGGAGCTTTTCTTCAGGCAAGGAGCTGACACCTAAACTTCCCATCATCTGGACAGAAGGAGGGCCCCCGGGAGCATGGGTGGTAATCACTCAAAACCATCTCATACTTTTTGGGTAACTATAATGTTTGGGGTGCTCTGAACTTATTGCTATAGAATATATGTGTGTGTGCTTGAGACATAATAAAAGTTTTAGGCGAAAGCACTCTGGTTTGTATCAATCGTTTATCAAATGGAAGAGCTGTGTTCCCATTGATTTCTTCCTGACACTACCTGGAGAGAAACAGTGAAGTTACCACTGCTTTGGGGTCAGAAAACCCTGGGTAACAGTGGTATAAACTTCCAGCAATCACATTATGAATTGCCACAGTGTTTGTGAGAGGTTTCTCCATATTCACGTTTCTGGTACCATGCTTTATACTCTTAGGGGAAAATGGCTTCCTCTAATTGAATTGCATTCTCTACTCTGCTGCATATCCTGTCTTACCACAGCTCCTGCACTTCCATTCTTGGATTTGCTAGATGCTCTGCTCTTCCCGAGCAATAGAAACACAGATCCCTCTTGATTTCTGAGTTCCTCTTGGATGTAAAGACCCCTGTGTCTTTCTTGGCTCTGGACTGGGCATTCCTTTTTGCATGCGGCATGGTGGAAGGGTGCTCCCTCGAACTGCTGGATCTTTCTCTTGGGGGATACAAATATTGACACAATAGCCTCTGATGCACATTAGGGTTCTAGTTTGTCAGTGATACTCACCTGCCCCTCTGATCCCATGTGCAAAATAATCCCTGAAGGCTTCTCACAAATGCTTACCAAAATAACAAGCCACAGGCAGCTTTTTGGACCTGAACCAACCATCTGAAGTGAATGGGAGTCTTTCCATTAACTTCAGTGGGCTTTGGATCAGGCCCTTTAAGATTAGCATGGAAATCTATGTGCTGCTGCTTCTTATTTCATTGCTTTTAAAAGTGAAAGTTACATTTTTTCTCAGACAGGAAATTTGATGATGGGTGCAGTGCTGTTTTGGCACTTCTGTCAAATCCTTATAGTTTATTTAATCCATTCCTTGAAGGAGACCAGTGGGCCTGATTCAAAGTCCACTGAAGTCAGTTGAAAGATTCCCATTGAATTCAATGACTGTGGGATCAGGAGGACTGAGTTAGGAAAATGGAACTTTCCTTGTGAATGTCTTCGGTACCATTAGTGTAAATATACTGCTGTGGCATTGTCCACAGTTGTCAAAATCCTCACCTCTCTCATACATTTTCCCATGAGTGGCCAGTTTGACCTTTCTCTTCTGTTCATTTTTTTAACTATAGGTCTCATCCTTTACTGCAGCTGTACTGCTGTTTTCAAAAGGGTCTCATTCTCATGCCTTGTGGTTTTCTTGTCACAGCTCCGTAAATCCAGTCAGCTGATCATGCATTTATGATATTGCAATGACTTCAATGAGCTCAGAATAACAACAAAAAGAAAATAACCACCAAAATCATCCAGTTCAAGCAGAGGTTCTGCCACTGACTTACTTTGGGAAAGTGGCTTAACCCCACTGCGGCTCAGTTTCCTTATATGTAAATGAGTAAAACATTTGCCTACCTCCCACGCAAGGTTATACAGCTTCGAAGTTAGAGGTGGACAAGTCCAGGTATGCTGTATTGTTTATCCCCTTCTAGCCAGTTCTCCTTACATTATATTCTCAATATTCTCTTGAAATTACTCAAATGATAGGGCTTCTACGTATCCCTTGAAGAAACTATCCCATGGTTTAATAGACTCTCATTATTTGGATATTTTCCTCAGAGTCAGCCTACATTTTCCTAAAATTAAGGTACTATTGCCCGTAATAACTTTAGTATCATTAGTAGATCGTTAGTATCAAAGATCCTTGCATCCAGGAGGGAATCCCTGCATAAACTGTTCTGACCCCAATGTACTCAAAATTAGACATGGGTCAAACGGAAACCTCCAGACCCTGAACACCCCAAAACTTTAAATGGATGTTGGGATTTAGAGGGGGTTTGAAATCTAGATCAGAATTTTGTGGGTCAAGCCATTTCTGCTCAAAATTCTTTACACCTCTCTGCTCTTTTAATCTTCAATGGACTTGACTGCAAACACAGTCAGCTTATTACAGGTGACTGACCTTCAGGGAAAATTTTCCCTGGGCATTTTGCTGGGAAATAATGTTAAATTCACTCTTCCAGCGCATAAAGTGAGGTGACATCTGTGTCTGCAAGACTGGGTGATGATTTCCACCAGGCAACACGGCAATATGGAAGCTGCTGCTCAGCTGAGTGGCTTTTAATTGTTCTGAATGGAGCAGCTGTGTGTGCTACAGAGGCTGAGGAAAATGGCCTCTGTAGTGTGTGTTACTGCAAACCTTTCTAAAGCCTCCCAGCATTGCTGGGATTTAGAGTCTGAATTGTGTTCTCGGTGCCTCCTACAATCACTCTCATGCCCTGTGTTTTGCCCAGGCCTCTTTATTTAATGCTCCATCTGCCCCTGTGGCTTTTGTCATGTTATCACTCATTACAATAGGCTTCAGTTTCCAATGTTCTAAGCATCTAAGAATCTTTCCTGAAAACTCTTCAGCCTCCACTTCCATCACTTATTGACTATGAGCAGTGTTTACAACCTGCCTTATGCCAGATTCTTTACTTTTGTAGCTATGTGGTTTAGTTGGTAAACTCTGTGTGTCAGGTGCAGAGCTGGCCAGGAATTTTCCCTTGGAATTATTTTCCAGAGGGAAATGAAATACCATAACATTGAAATTTGCTGCCAGAAAATCTTGACCTTGCCAAAAAAATGTGGATTTTTTTGTTGGTAAAATCTAAATGAGATATTTAGTTTCAGGACACATCTATCCCAATTTGAATATTTCATTTTGTTGAACAGACCCAGAATGTTTAATTTTGAATGAGTTCTATAAAACATTAAACTGCATTTCTTTATCAGCTTACTGCCTTATAGGAGTTGTAGTTCAGGCCCCCATTTTCTCCTACAGGCCAAGCTCCCTGGAGGACTAAATCTCCCATAATACAGTCTAGGTTTCCCTCAGACCAAAGTCTGTGTGGTGCATCATGGATGTAATCTATCATGGATGTCACTGGGGAGATGTAATCCTGTCAATGAATTTGACTTATAGGGAAGAAAGGGAGCATCAGACACCTGAAATATAACTCCCATGAGGCAGCGGTCATGACAAAAAATACAGTTTAATGTTTAAATGAAGTTCTGGGTCACTCCAACAAACTGAAATTAAACATTTTAATTTTGAGAATGTCTGTTAGATTGTTTCATTTCAATTGAAAAACAAAATGTTTTGCCATTTTCTAATATAATTGTTTTTCTTTTCTGTAAAAAATGTAGGAATTTCAACTTTGTCCCAATTTGGGTTGAAATGTCAGAATTTCCTGTGGAAAGGAAGTTGAAAGTTTTGCTCAATTCTAATCAGGGCTGCCTAACCTATGTGCTTTGATAAAACTCCATGCACACTGTGGTGCTGTATAGAAGTGGGTGAATTATCACTTTAAAATGGGGAGACATTGATGTTGTAGCAAATCTGAGCATTTAGGCCCAGATATTGGATATCTCCAAGGGGAAGGAATTCTCATCTCTATTCCATGTCTGCTTCGGAGGCACCTTCCCTTTGTAGGTGATAACGGCTGGTAAATTGACATAGCAGCAAATCCCCACTGGAAGACAATATGCCAATTCCCTCCGGGAAGTGGCCCCTGCAGTGTGAAAGTGGGAAGGGTATTTATACCATGTGGGGGTATATTACAGAACCTATGTAGAGTAGTGTAGCAAAACTGCATTGATTCTGCTGTTTGCAGAAATCTCTATATTCACACCTCTCTGGGGATGGGAGGCAGGCTTTGCTTCTTGTAGTAGAAGAAAAGTACTTGGCCATATTTTTTCCTTCCTATGCTGCAGTCTGTGCATTTAATATCTTCTTTCCTCCCAGATTGTCTTCTTCAGAGCTGCTGAGAGGTTTGTAAGGCATAGGGCAGCTAGATGCAATTGTAGGTGTCCTTGGTGGGTTATAAACATTGCAGTCATTGCCAGAGTTTGAAGGAGAAAATCTTTAACCTGTTCTTTTGCTGAATATTGTTTTATGGCCATTTAAAAATAGATTGTAATGAGGATAAGGATTCTTCAGCAAGCAGGCTAAGCTGTAGCTCAGGGTTGTACGTGTTACAGCTGTGCAGATTTGTTAATTTGTTAATTATACTTCCATAATTAATACATTCATAAAGCCAACATTCATGTGCAAAGTTGAGGGAGTTGTATGCGTTTACATGGCCAATGACAATTTCACAGTGTGTGTAACAGCTGATTTGTAAGTTACTGATGTTCAAAGTGTGTATGTTATAAAGCTTCATTGTGGGAATTTATTAACACATTAAAGCTTATGATTCGGGCTGTCAATCGATTAAAAAAATTAATCACATGATTAATCACGCTGTTAATAATAGAATAGCATTTATTTAAATATTTTTGCATGTTTTCTACATTTTCAAATACATTGATTACAATTACAACACAATACAAAGTGCACAGTGCTCACTTTATATTTTTTCTTACAAACATTTGCACTGTAAAAAAGAAACTTCAATTCACCTCACTGAAGTACTGTAGTGCAATCTCTTTATCATGCAAGTTGAACTTACAAATGTAGAATATGTAAAAAAGAATAACTGCACTTAACAATAAAACAATGGAAAACTTTAGCGCCTACAAGTCCACTCAGTTCTACTTCTTGTTCAGCCAGTCACTCGGACAAACAAGCATTCAGTATTGGGGGATGAAAGGGGAGGGGGGAAGTAAGCAATGACTTTTGCAGGAGGAGAGTCTGGGAGGACAGGGGGTGACAGTGGGGAGGAGCAAGCAATAACTTGTGCAGGAGGAGGGTGAGGGAGGTGTCTTGCTCCTGGTTCTGGAAGAATGGTTTCTGATACTGGACTCGCCTCCTTTCACTGAGCTAGGTGGGCTCCCTTCAGCTGAGTGTGCACTTGTTTGCAAAGGAGGGTGGATTTTTACCTCAGGGACTCATCATACTGCAGGGGAGGAGAGGGCTGGTGCAGGGACACTGAGCTTGTCAGGCCCATGTTCTCTGTGGGGTTCCCCCTGAGGGGCCAGCTGGGAACAATAGAGCGTGGGCCGGCTAGGATGACGATATGTCCCATTTTGGTTAGGACAGTGCCCTTTTTCAGCTCTCTACTGGCCGTCCCTGCTTTTTCGCCAAAACTGGGCATTTGTCCCAGCTGCAAGGCAGAGCAGAGAGTGGCGGCTACTGCCCAGGGGTCAGTTGAAGGCAGCACTGCCCACCAGCAGGAAACCAGAGAAATTTGCTGCTGGCCAGAAGTGCTGGCTTCAGAACTGACCCCTGGGCAGAACAGAACTTGGCGAGGGACGGGGGAGGGAAATCAGCCTCAGATGGGGGAAGTATAGAGCTGTGGGGGAATCAGGCTCAGCCGGGGGAGGTGTGGAGCTGGGGGAGAGGGAATCAGACTCAGCTGGGGGAGATGCGGAGCTGGGGGGAGCAGTTCAGCCCCAGCTGTGGGTGGCATGGAGTTCAGGGGTGGGGGTCAGCCCCGGAGCTTGGGGGTCAGCCCCAGCTGTGAGCAGCACAGGGTGCGGAGCCTCAGGTGAGTCCCTGGCTGTCCTGTTTTTACTTTAAGAAATATGGTCACCCTGGGACAGGGGATGTCAAGATCTTTACTTCTCCACTGGAGCCAGGATGAGAACCATGTCTTTCTCAACCCAGGGTTTGGCAACCCTTGGCACTCAGCCCATCAGGGTAAGCTCCCTGGAGGGCCGGGCCGGTTTGTTTACCTGCTGCATCCTCAGGTTCGGCCGATCGCAGCTCCCACTGGCTGCAGTTTGCTGTTCCAGGCCAATGGGGGCTGCGGGAAGCAGCGGCCAGCACATCCCTCAGCCCGTGCCACTTCCCACAGTCCCCGTTGGCCTGGAGCAGCGAATCGCGGCCAGTGGAAGCTGCGATCAGCTGAACCTGCAGACGCAGCAGGTAAACAAACCGGCCCGGCCAGCCAGGCAGCTTACCCTGGCGGGCTGCATGCCAAAAGTTGCCAATCCCTGCTCTAGCCTCTTCTCTTCCAGCCCTCCGGTGGTGGCTTGCATTACTGCGCCTGACCGGACATAGGTTCTCTACAGCAGCTGATGCTGCCCTCCTACTCAGAGGGTCTGCGATTAGTGCACATAAAAAAATATTAACACGTTAATTGTGCTGTGTGTTAATCGCACACGTTAACGGTGTTTAATTAACAGCCCTACTTATGATGCAAAAATCTGTGTTTGATCATGCAATCACATGTGTATTCTTAAAGTACACAGGTCAAACTTAACTGACAGTCATATAAAATTCCTACTCCCCAAGTTTTAATACCCACCTTAAAAATCATGAGGGGATTGTAACAGACTTATGGGCAGAGTGGACATTGTGTGTGTGTATGTGTGTGTGTTTGTGGGTCTGACCCTTCCCATTTAGAAGGTGAGGACCAATTATCTTCCATGGCTCCATATCTCCCCCACCTCAAATATCACAGAACACTCTTTGTGAAAACGCTCAGAAGCTTAATACAGCTGGAGTCTGCACTAAGTGTAATATAGAGTCCCCTTCACTCTGGGCAGACCCCCTAAGATGAGGACAGCCACAGAACTGTGTGAATAACTCACTTTTTTTGGTTTGCTGACCAAGCAGAAAAAGCATATAATTTTGTTTGGGCTGAACAAAATACTTCATTTTGTTTCAATTTTTAACCTCACAGCAATTTTATTTAAAAAGTAAAATTCTAAATGGAATCATTTGAATAAAAAAATCAAAACATTTGATTTTTTTTTCTGAATGTTTTTTCCAATGAAACCAATTCATCAATTCAGCATCAAGCTGTGACAGGTTTTGGTGCATTCGTCAGTTAAAAAGTTTTTTGTCAGAAAAATGTCACCCAGTTCTAGCCACTTGCTCTCATGGTACCAGTCCATAAGAATTGTGCTCTTGAACTTGAGGCAGGGTTGTAGTGGGTCAGGGGCTCTGTGCCTCAGGAGGGATATGCATGGATCATGTGACATCTGTGGGTCTAAAGATCCATTTTTCCATTGAAAAGCAAATCTCACCCTCTAAAGAAAGAATATGGAGAACATTCTCCAAGGGGAACATCATGCAGCCCACCCATTCTCCACCCTCCGGCCCATGGGAGGATTCAAATGGGTTCTATAATATGTATTGTATTTGTGAGTTTGGTTTAGATAAAAGCAGCTTTAAATCCCAGATTGCAGCCCCTCTGCCAGCAGAACTCCATTTGACTTCAATGGGAACTTAATGCAGAGAGCACTACACAATCATGCCTGCAGTTGGCAAACAAATGAGAGTTGTATATGAAATGTGACTGGTAAATGGCTATGGATTTAATATGGATTTCAAGGCTTGAAAAATGGAAGGAAGTTCTTGCAGTTAAGGGACTGGTCTACAACTCAGGAAAATTTGGATTCAATTACCTACTCTGGTGCAGGCGTTCTGTGTTAGTCACTTACCATCAGTGTGACTGTCACATTTGGGGTTAAACCCAGAACAGGGAGAGTTTGTGTCACCACTTGTCCTGTAACCCTGAGTGCCTTTAAAATGCTTTGCTGCTGTAGTTCCCTGTGTGGATGTTCCCAGCCATCATGCAAGCATGCACTGAGTGTCTGTGTTAAGCCACCCTGGTTCAGCAACTGACTTCAGCAGCCTGCTTGTTACTCCACAGCCATATTCTGGTCTCCACTAGACTTGTCTAGTAGTAACCAAGTGACCCAATATACCCTCAGCTCTGAATTTCCCCAAAATCATCTACCTTGAAATGTCCAGCCCTCTCCTGGAACGTTCAGAGAAATAATAATTGTCCTTAAAGACAAATAATTTTGTCTTTAAAGAGACAAAAGCACAGCAGCTTGTTGCTTTAACTGCAGTTAATAATCACTTTCATTCAAACACAGCACTAGGTTGATTTAGAATAAAAATAAAACATTTATTTAATCAAAAAGAGAGAACATAAGAATGGACCTACTGGGTCAGACCGAAGGTCCATCTCGCCCGTATCCTGTCTTCCAACAGTGGCCAGTGCCAGGTGCTCCAGGGGGAATGAACAGAGCAGGTAATAATTAAGTGATCCATCCCCTGTTGCTCATTTCCAGCTTCTGGCAAACAGAGGCTAGGGACACCATTCCTGCCCATCCTGATTAATAGCCATTGATAGACCTATCCTCCATGAACTTATCTAGTTTTTTTTAACCTTGTTATAGTCTTGGCCTTCACAACATCCTCTGGCAAGGAGTTCCACAGGTTGACTGTGCATTGTGTGAAGAAATACTTCCTTTTATTTGTTTTAAACTTGCTGCCTATTAATTTCATTTGTGACCCCTAGTTCTTGTGTTATGAGAAGTAGTAAACAACACTTCCTTATCTACTTTCTCTACACCAGTCATGATTTTATAGACCTCAATCATATCTCCCCTTAGCCATCTCTTTTCCAAGCTGAAAAGTCCCAGTCTTATTAATCTCTCCTTATATGGAAGCCATTCCATACCCCTAATAATTTTTGTTGACCTTTTCTGAACCCTTTCCAATTCCAATAGATCTTTTTTGAGATGGGGCGACCACATCTGCACACAGTATTCAAGATGTGGGTGTACCATGGACTTATATAGAGGCAATATGATATTTTCTGTCCTATTATTTATCCCTTTCTTAATTATACCCAGCATTCTGTTTGCTTTTTTGACTACTGCTGCACATTGAGTGGATGTTTTCAGAGAACTATCCACAATGAGTCCAAGATCTCTCTCTTGAGTGGTAACAGCTAATTTAGACCTCATTGTTTTATATGTATAGTTGGGATTATGCTTTTCAATGTGCATTACTTTGCATTTATCAACATTAAATTTCATCTGCCATTTTGTTGCCCAGTCACCCCTTTTTAAGAGATCTTTTTGTAGCTCTTTGTAGTCTGCCTGGGCCTTAACTATCTTTAGTAGTTTTGTATCATCTGCAAATCTTGCCATGTCACTGTTTATCCCTTTTTCCAGATCATTTATCAATATGTTGAATAGGACTGGTCCCAGAACAGACTCCTGGGGGACACCACTATTTACCTCTCTCCATTCTGAAAACTGACCATTTATACCTACGTTCCTATCTTTTATCCAGTAACCAACCCATGAGAGCACCTTCCCTCTAATCCTCTGGCAGCTTACTTTGCATAAGAGCCTTTGGTGAGGGACCTTGTCAAAGGGTTTCTGAAAATCTAAGTACAATATGTCCACTGGATCCCCTTGGTCCACATGCTTCTTGACTCCCTCAAAGAATTCTAGTAGATTGGTGAAGCATGATTTCCCTTTACTAAAACCATGTTGACTCCTCTTCAGCTAATTATGTTAATCTATATGTCTAGCAATATGCTTCTTTATTATAGTTTCAACCAGTTTGCCCAGTACTGAAGTCAGGCTTCCAGGCCTGTAAATAAAAGAGAGGTTTTAAGTGAGTTGAAGTATAAGAGCTAAAGTCAGAAATGGTTACAAACACATAAAAGAGAAAACATGCATCAAAAAGTCAAAAAAATTATCTAGCAAGATACAGTCTTTGTTCAGGATGGTTGTTCTCTTGCTCACCATCGTCTTTCCAGCTTTCTACTGATTGGGCTGGCCAGGACCCATCACCGAGACCAAATCACTTGGTTTCTTTGTCTCCTTAAGGTGAGGGATCCCTTGAGGTTCTTTCCACCCTCTCTTTATAGTTCAGTGAAATGTATTCTTCTGAAGGGTACCGCTAAATAAAGTACATTAGTTCCTGCTAAGTAAAGGAGCCATGAGAGCTGGAAGATAAGGCTCCATGCTGGTTCCTCCCGCACTGATGGTTGGTACTATGCTGATGATCTCTTCCTGCTGCAACCTCAGATACAAATTAATAGCCTGGTGAATTTGGGCCACACCTGGTATGAGGTGTCAAGTTCTTTCCTTTGTCTGGAGAAAACCTATTTATCAACTCCACTTGACATTCCCCATAGAAACACCTTTTAGTCATAGATTTGTTAAAGCATGAAATTACTGAGTATCCATAATTTCACATACAGCATTGTAACATGTATTTTCCAATTATATTAGTGACACTGACCAGGGTGGTGGTAGTTTTCAAAGGCATATTTTGTATGAAAATCTTTGCAGTAATGTGTAGGGTGGAAATACAGGGGTTCCTAGGGTCACAGTACCCTATTTCTAAAATTGAGATATTATGTTCTCCTGCCATTTAGGGTGTGAAAATGAATTAATATTTGGGAGGTGTTCAGATTCTATGGTGGTGAAAGTCACAGAAATACCATGACAGGTAGAAGTTATGGTACAGTTGACACACATATTGGCCAAAAAAGAGAGTCAGATCCCCATAAAACGTTATATGTTTTGAGATTTATAACTATTTACAACTTCAAAAAGAAAAGTGACTTAGATAATCTTTGGTTATCTGACCTTGTGTATGTGCCACTAGTTAAACTTGCAAGGATAAACATACAAAGATGATCCATCCTCATGTTCCAGAACGTGAACCAATTAAAAGATGAGAGATTTTCCCTCAGGACATAGTACTGGACAGTTATGCACATTATGGAAGTTTTAGGCCTCCTTCTGAAGCATTGATGACTGTGGGAGACAGGATGCTGGACTAGATGCGATCTGTTGCAATATGGCAAGTCCTATGTAGAGCTGAAATAAATATTAGTGTGTAAAATAAATCAGCAGCCCTGATCTGAATTGTTTATGTCAGGTTAAAGAAATCCTTCTTTTCAGTTCTGTATTATTATTATTTTATTTTATTATTATTTATTATTAGATTATTATTATAAGGAAGTAATGCATTTTAGAGAATGAAAAATAGGAACTGAGCTTCTGAATTCATCCTTTTACTGCTCACATTATCTAAAGATAGGTTTCAGAGTAGCAGCCGTGTTAGTCTATATTCGCAAAAAGAAAAGGAGTACGTGTGGCACCTTAGAGACTAACAAATTTATTTGAGCATAAGCTTTTGTGAGCTACAGCTCACTTCATTGGATGCATTCAGTGGACTAAGTTGTCACTGAGGCTAAGGTTCATGTGAAATCTGGGTTCGGGTCTCGTAGCTCACAGCTGAAATGAGTTTGTTCTCTCTAATCCCAGTGACCATTTCACTGTTTCTCAAACCTCCTGGGAATGTAACAGATTGGTAATGTCCAGCCTAAAAATGCAATAGCAGGGGGTAGTGGAGGTCATGTTTGAGGAGCTTTGCTTTCTGGATCTAATCCAGTTTGTCCTAAGTGTACTGAGATTTAAGACTGAGGAGCAATAGCAGACCATGGGGAAGAGGAATCCAGCTATGTAGGTCAGGCATGAAATGCATTAACACAGCTGTTAACAGAGGCACAGAACTGGAAGAGCAGGTGATGATGTAGATCTAGAATGAGGTGTTAGCAGAGTAGTGTAGGAGATTGTTGAATAGTACCAGCCCATACTACATGTGCCCTTAGCCAGTGCTACACTTTTCATATGCAATAAACATAAACACCTTCTACAATTATTTGCAATGAGACGGTTCACATTCACCAGGGGATCTCAAAGTGTTTTACAGACATTAGTTAGGTAATCATCATAACCACCCCAAGAGGAAAGTGTTAAAACCATTTTGCATACACAGGGCTCGATCTTTCATAAGGCAAGCGCAGAGTTTTGTATGTTTAAGTGCAAGGTAGAAAGTGCTGAGCAGGTCAGGGAATGCATGGCATGTTGATCCTCCTTCAGTAAAAGTGAGGTTACTGAGTGGTGTAACAATTATCAGGGCCAAATGTAGCTCAAGTCTCTACAGATATCTCCATTCCCTGGCCCTTTTTTTATCCTGTGGTCTTGAGAACAAAAGCAGATGCTCAAAGTGCTTAAGACGCTCTGGTGCTCAGCACAGAGGATACATCTAGCACTTAACCTTACTTGCACACATGTGTATTCTCCATTCACACCTAACCTGGAGTGCAACAGGCTTTCAGTACCTGCCATGCAGAGTGCAAGGACTTGTCAGGTCAGCACCAGAGAAGTTAAATAATTTGCTCATAGTCACACAAGGAAACAGCAGCAGAGTCAAGAACAGAATCCAAGAGTCCTGACACCCCCGCCCCCCATTAACCGCTAAACAACATTCCCTTTAACAGAAACAGCCTGACTGTTGCAGGTTCTCCTGACTCTTAGGAGAAGAGCTTCCTGACAGACTGAAAGAAGGGAAATTAAAAAACGAAGACAGTCAATTCTTCATGAGTTCTTGAATTTTCTTACTTGTGTAGCTGAAACTGGTTAACTTTACTACATATATAACAAAAAATCAAGAGCTTGACAATAATGAGACATTCATTTTATTTATCGTTTTACAAGGCAGACCAATTAGTAATGTTATGGTTGGAGAAACTCATTTTTAAGCCTTGTGTGAGGATATTATCACCAGACCCAGTCTAGCACCACCTTTATTATAGAATTAAATGTAACTTGCAGCAAATCTGTTCCCTTCAGGGCTGGGAGTGGTAATCAAAGAAGCAAGCAAAATGGGAAACTTGTTTCAGATTTACAGTCTTGGAAATTTGATCTTTAAATTAATCACACAGAGAGGAAACTGGACCCTCCTGCTGGGTTTGTGCTTCACATGGACTATCTTTTTTGTGAAATTGCCTTCTTCCTATCCACTTCAGTGAGATGAAAGGATGAAAGTCTCTTTAGCTGGTAAGACTGTATGTAACAATGTTCTTCAAAAACCACTTTACCAGGAGCCATGTCACCCTGGGCTGCAATCAGATCACTATTTACAAACAATGCAGGATTACTCTGGCTTGGTAGCTGAATTGGCAATTCAGGTGCTACAGAAAAAGGTGTTGGTGATTTAGGAGGTGGTGCTCTTCCTTCCAAGTCCATACCAGACCAAATCTCTGTCTGGTGTCACAGATCCTGCCCTACAGTGGCCTGAGACCCACAATACATTAGAGTAGCCTGGGAGCTGCTCTAAGATATGCCTGCTGGTTGTGGCCCTTGCAAAAAGGCCATCTGCTGAGGATAGTAGAAGGACAGTATGCTCTGGCCACATCCCTGTACTGCTTCTCATGCCCATCTGTGCTATGGGAAGGTGGCACAGGAGCTAGCTCAACCCTAAATCCACTGGGAACTGTCCATGTTTGAGGAAATCTGGCTGCTTTCCAGGCCCTGTGTGCCACTGGTTCAGTGCTAATGGAGTGGAGAGGATGACATAATCTTGGAATCAGCAAAGGCCTCAATAGCTACTGCTGCCTTGGTAACACAGAAGTATGTTTAATAGCAGAGTTTTGGACCAGGGCGGGGGCTGATGTTTACATAGTGTTGCAGTGGGAATCATTCCCACATGTAGTCCTGGTAAAAGTCTAAGTACACTGACTGAGCCTGTCTCTGATCTCAGTTTGGTATAAATCAGGAGAAATCTTTTTGAAGTCAACAGAATGACTGCTGGAATAAAACTGGTGTGGGGTCAAAATCAGGCGGTTAATAGTGCTCACTACCTCCTCATATGCACCTCAGTGGCAGGAATCTAGTGTAGAATCCCTCCCTAGAGCGGTTTTGCATAAGAAAATGTTATGTAATAATACCCAAAATAACCTTCAAGGAGGCACTTTCACTCACATCAACTGGCTATATAAATCCATTTTCCTTGCTTTTGCTTTTCTCATACCATTCTAGTTAGAGATTTTTGTGCTGAACTTTAAATATTTAGAAACATCTTCCAGATGTGTCCTAAAATACAGATGGTTCTAGCAAGAGGATAGTCAGCAGCCAACTTTTGCAAGAAGTCTGAATCTGGCAGACAAATCTCTTCAGAACTGCCTATGGAAAATAACAGTGGATAAATCTTGAAATCCTTAGCTGCTTTTGACACCATTCTTACTCAAACACCACTAAATGACTGCTCTGCCCAAGTAAGTACTTTCGGATTTGGCACAAGAATAGCATTTGGTTCCCATTCCCATACTCTGGACACCTGTAGGAACAGCTGGAAACAAAGAGAAGTCAACACCATAACACTGTCCGGACCAGCATCAAGTGTTGTGAGGACCACCCGTGGCCTACAGAGCAGTTTGGTATCCACTGCCATCCCCCATATCAGGGGAATGTACTTAATTAGCTAAATTGAAAGTTGCCCTGGATGATACATCTAACACCCTGATCTTTAGAGAAGTCCCAAGGGATCTTGAATGATCATGAGCGACAACATCTCGCCTGGAAAATGGCACCTCTAGAACCAGCACAATTAACACTATGATTACTCATTACTGAGTCAGAGATGAGTGCAGTATGAATCCCTAGCACCATTGCATGAACCACCTGTATTTTCCTTCATGGATTCCCATCCATATACTAGCTAGGTTTAACCTAGCTTAGCTTGTGAAATCTGAGCTCACCACCCTATGTGTCTGCTCCCCCATTGACCAAGTCAGCTTATATCTAGCTTCTCCTGCTAGCTTGAACCAACTTGCTTTAGCACCTTATGACTGAGAAAGTGCTGACCTTATCACTAAGCCCTCTGATGTGATCTTTGAATAGTATGTACCACTTGCCTGCTCTTACCTTGATTCAGTATCTGAGTGTTGCCTCTTTTTAATAACTCCAGTTAACCTCAAAATAGTTTTGAAGCTCCTGATCTTGGAGCACTGGGTCAGTATGCAGACAGGTATTTGTATTTCCAAGCCCTTAGAATAATATTGCAAGAGATGAAACAATTGCAATAGTGATGCAAAACCACTCAGTTCACAGGGTCTCACATGCAACTTTCAGAAACTTCTGCCTTCTGATTGTTGTTCATTGGGATGTTCAGTGGAAATCCAGGCTGTAATATAACTGTCTGTTTTGTGTCCCAACAGATGGCTGCATGCTCCTGTCTGTGCCAAGCAGTCTTTAGGATTTCAGAACTGACAAAGGATACAGAAAGAACAAATATTTATTGAAATCACCATTTTGCAAATTGGATGTGGTTTAATAGCCTTCCAGAGCTTGTTGACTTGTGTCTTACGGTTCCTCTTGCCAAAGGAAAGGAAAATTTGCTAGTTTATCAACTGCTTGTCAACTCCTAGCTGTCACATTCCATGAAGTGAAAGAAGGCAGGTTCAGTCATGCAGATAGTGCTGCTGGAAGGTCTATATCTAAGGCAAGCATCTCTGGTAGGATTTGAACCAAGAATTCTGTGATCGCAAAGCAGTGGCTCTCGAGCATGAGCTGAAGGTGAGTCTCTCTTAACACTTTGCAGTAGTAGCCTTTGTAGTCTCTTGCTGAGCATCCTCCAGCCACTAGAATTTGAGGGTCAGATACTGATTTAAATTTCATTGCTGTAAATCCATTAGCTTCAGTGGAGTTACTCTGGATTTACACTGCTCAAAATCCAACCTAGCAACAACTGCATACTTTTCCCACCCTAACACAGTGCCCAAAGTTGTTGTAGGACTGCAGCTTTTGTCCTGTGCCCTTCAGGTACTGCACATAAAGTACATGCCACAGATGCCACTCCAGCATAGCATGCACTTGTCAAATACACTGCTCCAATGGGTCAACAGTGTGCTTCATTAGATTCATAGATATTTAGGTCAGAAGGGACCATTATGATCATCTAGTCTGACCTCCTGCACAACACAGGCCACAGAATTTCACCCACCACTCCTGCAAAAAACCTCACACCTATATCTGTGCTATTGAAGTCCTCAAATCGTAGTTTAAAGACTTCAAGGAGCAGAGAATCCTCCAGCAAGTGACCCGTGCCCCATGCTACAGACGAAGGCGAAAAACCTCCAGGGCTTCTTCCAATCTGCCCTGGAGGAAAATTCCTTCCCGACCCCAAATATGGCGATCAGCTAAACCCTGAGCATATGGGCAAGATTCATGAGCCAGATACTACAGAAAATTCTTTCCTGGGTAACTTGGATCCCACCCCATCTAATATCCCATTACAGGCCATTGGGCCTATTTACCATGAATATTTAATTACCAAAACCATGTTATCCCATCATACCATCTCCTCCATAAACTTATTGAGTTTAATCTTAAAGCCAGATAGATCTTTTGCTCCCACTGCTTCCCTTGGAAAGCTATTCCAAAACTTCACTCCTCTGATGGTTAGAAACCTTTGTTTAATTTCTAGTCTAAATTTCCTGGTGGCCAGTTTATATCCATTTGTTCTTGTGTCCACATTGGTACTGAGCTTAAATAATTCCTCTCCCTCTCCGGTATTTATCCCTCTGATATATTTATAGAGAGCAATCATATCTCCCCTCAACCTTCTTTTAGTTAGGCTAAACAAGCCAAGCTCCTTGAGTCTCCTTTCATAAGTCAGGTTTTCCATTCCTCGGATCATCCTAGTAGCCCTTCTCTGTACCTGTTCCAGTTTGAATTCATCCTTCTTAAACTTGGGAGACCAGAACTGCACACAGTATTCCAGGTGAGGTCTCACCAGTGCCTTGTATAACGGTACTAAAACCTCCTTATCCCTAGTGGAAATACCTCTCCTGATGCATCCCAAGACCGCATTAGCTTTTTTCACGGCCATATCACATTGGCAGCTCATAGTCATCCTATGATCAAACAATACTCCAAGGTCCTTTTCGTCCTCCGTTACTTCTAATTGATGTGTCCCTAGCTTATAACTAAAATTCTTGTTATTAATCCCTAAATGCATGACCTTACACTTCTCACTATTAAATTTCATCCTATTACTATTACTCCAGTTTACAAGGTCATCCAGATCCTCCTGTAGGATATCCCGGTCCTTCTCTAAATTGGCAATACCTCCCAGCTTTGTATCATCCGCAAACTTTATTAGCACACTCCCACTTTTTGTGCCAAGGTCAGTAATAATAAGATTAAATAAGATTGGTCCCAAAACCGATCCTTGAGGAACTCCACTGGTAACCTCCCTCATTAGACTCAGCATAGGAGGATTTGAACCATCCATTGAGTACGTACGTGAAGATTCTGCCCCTGATAGGAACTGAGCTGAGAAGCAGCAGGTCTAGAATTTAAGGAGTTCATCTCTATTTGTGGTCAGTAAGTAGCAGCAGTTTTGCATACAATTCTGTAGATATATTACAAACTAAAATTCAGCAAGTTTTGCTTAACAATTTGCTGCATGAGCTTCATTATCTCACCAATGAACTCAGGCTGGGTTTTAAGCAAACTGGAGCCAACTATCTAAACGATCTGGGTGATTTAGGGTTGTCAGTGAAAACAAGCAGAAATAATCATAGTTGTAGCACCATCTATTCAAAAATCTCAAAGTGGCTAATAAATATAACCGTGCTTTATAGGTGTTCATGTAGCCTTCACATGCCCCTGTGAGGTAGGGAAGTATTATTTTTTCCAGTGAGGACACTGAGGTACAAAGAGATTAGTAGATTTGATTTTGAACACTAGGACCTTCTATAAACCAGAATTTCTCTAGTCCACTTTTGAAGTGTCTACCACTAAACTCAGAGAAGACTCTCCATTAATGTAGCTCTGGGCAGTAATTGTGTGAATCATGTTTCCAAAGCCTGCAATCACTAGTGGACTAGACCATTAGAATGGGAATAAAGATTGCAAAAAAAAGGGAGGGTTTATGAGAAGCAGGTCAAACAGTGTTCCCTATCTGGGATGATTCAAACAAAAAGGATGAGGTGTTTGGACAATCATATGTCTAAGCTCTTGACTGTGGTGAAGGTTTCTGTGATTACCTAGATTAAGCTGAAATGTGGCACGTTTCAGCTCTTCAGAGCTTGGCCAGGCCTTAAAAATACCGGAGATAGAACTTGTTCTATCACCAGAGTAGTCTGGCTGTATGAGGAGGATTTGAAACAAGTCCTTTGGGTACAGTTGAGATGATTTTAAGATCATGGATATCAGCTTCTAGTAGCCCTGTAGAATGAATGTTGGAACTTTCAAGATTTGTCTTTTAATGTTGCCTGATAGCCTTTTTCCAGAGGTACCTGCCCCATGCCAGGTTGCTACACTGGTAACTAATCAGCTGATACAAAGAGAACTCAATGTACACTTGTCCATGCAGACCACCTGTCCTGAGAAAACCCTGATTTGGGTTTTATTTTAAAAACTCTTCCATGTGTCAATTCTAGAAACAAATCTCTATGGGACAAATCATGAGGTCATTTTTTATTAGTTTTTACCCATGTAAAATTCCCAGCTGACCACAGGATTTAACTAACATACATAGACACACTGACTTTCCAGACCTTTGGGTATGGTCTCTTAGCTTGGAAATTGCACCATTATAAAATACCTGTGCGTTGGGAAGGCATTTAAGTGTGGTGTTGCAAGCTCTGTGAACACACACAGGTTGGAAATCCTTGTATCTATGTACACTGGACCAAATCTGATAGTCAACTTTTGCCTTGTCTTTATGTGTAGGTGTTCAGAGTATTTAGTGTATAATTTCACAGGGGGAAAGGTGTCGTGGGGAAGGCACGGATCCACTTGTCACCTCCTGAAATAGTACGTTTGTTTTTCTTTTAAAAGTACCTCTCTGGTGTTGGCAAGCCAAAGTCAGCTAGTACGTGAGGATTGGAAAATGAAACTAAATATTCAGTATCAGACACATGATGCAGACCAGTCAAGTTTCATTGTCCAGCTAAATAAAATAAAAAATTTAAAGAGATAAAAGGAGAGATGAACATTAGATTTAATAATCTCTATCTACCTGTGGCACTTATACAGCGTCAATGACCTATCTCGGTGCTATGTAAATTATTTAGTTTGAATGATCTAAAAGATTATAACTCAGGCAAAGAATTACATTTTAAATATTTGAGGCCAATTTTTGATCTCTGTTACACTGGTGTAAGCCTAGAGTAGCCCCATTGATTTTATTGGATTTACTCCAGCTTTACACAGGTGTTTCTTTAAGCGTAGACTGTAGCCCCTGATTTTTCACTTGAACAGTGTCCCTTTAAATGAAGTCTTTGGCTACACCTGAGTGAAGCAGCTCTAATCACAGAGCGCTTAGCATGGAAATGAAAAGCATAATATTTGTTGCGTGGGCTGCCGTATGCACAAGCACCATAGTCTCTGAGTAACGGCCCATGCTGTTCTTGTTAAGTGTCTAACAGTGCCAAGGATTGGTGATGGGGTTGTAGAGTACAAACTAATTATCTCCAACAATTGCCTCTGCTTATTTCTCGCATGAAGGGGCAGCATCTTCACTGGAACTGGTTACATATCGTAGCTCAGGTTTAAGGGCCGTTGATTGGATATGGGATATTTTGTGGTTGTCCATAAAGAGGAAAAGTAAAAATATGGCAGTTTCACATTTTATAGCACCGAGTCTGCAGTTCTGGGTAATTACCTAGTAAATACACTTTTGAAATCCCTTCTAGGTGCAGTGGGTGGAAAGTGCAAAAAGTTGGAGGATACAGAATAGTGTCTCTTTATTTGATGGAGATTCTGGTGCCTCTATATGTGTTTGTAGAAGCTTGCCTTCAGCAGGCGAGGTCTGAGGATCTAATCCTGCAAGGTGCTGAGTGACTCCTACAACATGCTCAATGTCCTCAACTTCCATGGAATTTACTGGGCCTGATGCTACAAGATGGTGAGTGATCTCAACTCCTGTGGAGGACTCAATGGCACTCAGCACCTTTCAGGTTCAGGCTCGAATGGCTTGAGGTATGTCAGCATGGGCCAAATCCTAAAGTGTCCTGAGTACCCCCAAATCTCATTGACTTCATGATGAGTTGCTGCTGAGTGCTCAGCTCCTTTTATGATTTTAGGCCTGATCTAAAAGCCATTAAAACCAACAGAAAGACTCCGTTAACTTCAATGGGATTTGGATCAGGCCCTTGGCTTTGTGCTTTTTGTTTTCTTTGTGAATTTAGCAAAGGTTCTGGATTAACAGGCCCTAGAATGGAGCACTCTGTAATTCAGAGCGGGTACAGCACAGGCAGGGCAAGCTTCCCCTACACAGCCCCACCGATTGGCCTCAACCCCAACATCAATATTGCAATGCCAGTGCAGGAGGAGGTGGGGCTTAGATCTGCTTTCTGGTCCTCTACTTGCTGCCCCTGCCTTCTTACCCCCAGAATAGACAAGGCCCTGCGGGTTCTAGATGCTTCTTTCCCTACCATGACCCAGCTAGCTTATTTGTATCAGTTTGTCCTGAAAAGCTCCATTGGGAGCATTGAATTAATCCCCTGTAAAGCTGTTCATCATTGTTTCCATAAACCAAAGAAGGTGGGTTATAAATGAGGAGGCAGGGAATTGGAATCGAGTTAGGTACAATGTAAATTCTGCAGATGACTATATTTAACTAAGCATAGAGCCAAGGAGACTTATATCCACATGAGAGAGACTGACATTTCCTGCTTGTACAATATTAGAGGGCTTCCACAGCACATCCTAGCTTGCGGGTAGAGAACACACATAGAAGAGGGGAGGGTGTCAGATCAGTGGCATGCTCCCTCTTCTCCCAGATACCCTTCTCCTGGTGTTCTGTGAGTATTTAAAGAACAGGTCTGTTGACTGCAAAGGGTGAGGGGTGAGCACCTTGATGGCCTTTATATCCTGTTAACCTTGAGCTTTTACACTTCTCTAATAAAGTCACGTAGTGGCCTGTCTTAAAAATGGCTCTATGCAGCCACCACAAACATTATAAGGTATAAGTATCCTTCCTGTAGCGAAGCTTCCATGTGGTAATGGGCGGGGCAGAGGGTCAGGTTCCAAGAGCTTCCTTCCTCATATCACCATGTCCTCCTGGCTTAGGATGTCACCTTCAAACCCCTCCACCTAAGGGGACAATTTCAGGAAAACTGGGTATCTGCCCTTCAGGATATATATTTGACTTGTTACACACAAATGCATATATATGTGTGCCTGTATACATACATGTATATAAGCACGCATGCTTGCTCGCTCACACTAGCATTTCTCCTAAAGTAAGGGATGGAGGTGGGGAGCAGAGCATGATGGAGTTGGAGGAGACGTCAGCATTGAGTCACAGTGTGTAAAAAGCTGATTCTAAGTGTAACAAAGGCAATTCTTCCTAGCCAGTGAGGAGAAGACAGGATATAATGGACTTAAACTGCAGGGTACCAATGATACTGCCAAGAATGACCTTGAGCAGATCACTGCAGACTACATGGCTCTGGGAAGAAGGATAAAGGAGTTTGAGGCGCAAGTGGTGTTCTCGTCCATCCTCCCCGTGGAAGGAAAAGGCCTAGGTAGGGACCGTCGAATCGTGGAAGTCAACGAATGGCTACGCAGGTGGTGTCGGAGAGAAGGCTTTGGATTCTTTGACCATGGGATGGTCTTCCATGAAGGAGGAGTGCTGGGCAGAGACGGGCTCCACCTTACGAAGAGAGGGAAGAGCATCTTTGCGAGCAGGCTGGCTAACCTAGTGAGGAGAGCTTTAAACTAGGTTCACCGGGGGAAGGAGACCAAAGCCCTGAGGTAAGTGGGAAAGCGGGATACCGGGAGGAAGCACAGGCAGGAATGTCTGTGAGGGGAGGGCTCCTGCCTCATACTGAGAATGAGGGGCGATCAGCAGGTTATCTCAAGTGCTTATATACGAATGCACAAAGCCTTGGAAACAAGCAGGGAGAACTGGAGGTCCTGGTGATGTCAAGGAATTATGACGTGATTGGAATAACAGAGACTTGGTGGGATAACTCACATGACTGGAGTACTGTCATGGATGGTTATAAACTGTTCAGGAAGGACAGGCAGGGCAGAAAAGGTGGGGGAGTAGCCCTGTATGTAAGGGAGCAGTATGACTGCTCAGAGCTCCGGTATGAAACTGCAGAAAAACCTGAGTGTCTCTGGATTAAGTTTAGAAGTGTGAGCAACAAGAGTGATGTAGTGGTGGGAGTCTGCTATAGACCACCGGACCAGGGGGATGAGGTGGATGAGTCTTTCTTCCGGCAGCTCGCAGAAGCTACTAGATCGCACGCCCTGGTTCTCATGGGTGACTTTAATTTTCCTGATATCTGCTGGGAGAGCAATACAGCGGTGCATAGAAAATCCAGGAAGTTTTTGGAAAGCGTAGGGGACAATTTCCTGGTGCAAGTGCTAGAGGAGCCAACTAGGGGGGGAGCTTTTCTTGACCTGCTGCTCACAAACCGGGAAGAATTAGTGGGGGAAGCAAAAGTGGATGGGAATCTGGGAGGCAGTGACCATGAGTTGGTTGAGTTCAGGATCCTGACACAGGGAAGAAAGGTAAGCAGCAGGATACGGACCCTGGACTTCAGGAAAGCAGACTTCGACTCCCTCAGGGAACGGATGGGTAGGATCCCCTGGGAGACTAACATGAAGGGGAAAGGAGTCCAGGATAGCTGGCTGTATTTCAAGGAATCCCTGTTGAGGTTACAGGGACAAACCATCCCGATGTGTCGAAAGAATAGTAAATATGGCAGGCGACCAGCTTGGCTTAATGGTGAAATCCTAGCGGATCTTAAACATAAAAAAGAAGCTTACAAGAAGTGGAAGATTGGACATATGACCAGGGAAGAGTATAAAAATATTGCTCGGGCATGTAGGAATGAAATCAGGAGGGCCAAATCACACCTGGAGCTGCAGCTAGTGAGAGATGTCAAGAGTAACAAGAAGGGTTTCTTCAGGTATGTTGGCAACAAGAAGAAAGCCAAGGAAGGTGTGGGCCCCTTAATGAATGAGGGAGGCAACCTAGTGACAGAGGATGTGGAAAAAGCTAATGTACTTAATACTTTTTTTGCCTCTGTCTTCACGAACAAGGTCAGCTCCCAGACTGCTGCGCTGGGCATCACAACATGGGGAAGAGATGGCCAGCCCTCTGTGGAGAAAGAGGTGGTTAGGCACTATTTAGAAAAGCTAGACGTGCACAAGTCCAGGGGGCCGGACGAGTTGCATCCGAGAGTGCTAAAGGAATTGGCGGATGTGATTGCAGAGCCATTGGCCATTATCTTTGAAAACTCGTGGTGAACGGGGGAAGTCCCGGATGACTGAAAAAGGCTAATGTAGTGCCAATCTTTAAAAAAGGGAAGAAGGAGGATCCTGGGAACTACAGGCCAGTCAGCCTCACCTCAGTCCCTGGAAAAATCATGGAGCAGGTCCTTAAAGAATCAATCCTGAAGCACTTACATGAGAGGAAAGTGATCAGGAACAGTCAGCATGGATTCACCAAGGGAAGGTCATGCCTGACTAATCTAATCGCCTTCTAGGATGAGATTACTGGTTCTGTGGATGAAGGGAAAGCAGTGGATGTATTGTTTCTTGACTTTAGCAAAGCTTTTGGCAAGGTCTCCCACAGTATTCTTGTCAGCAAGTTAAAGAAGTATGGGCTGGATGAATGCACTATAAGATGGGTAGAAAGTTGGCTAGATTGTCGGGCTCAACAGGTAGTGATCAATGGCTCCATATCTAGTTGGCAGCCGGTGTCAAGTGGAGTGCCCAGGGGTCGGTCCTGAGGCCGGTTTTGTTCAATATCTTCATAAATGATCTGGAGGATGGTGTGGTTTGCACTCTCAGCAAATTTGCGGATGATATTAAACTGGGAGGAGTGGTAGATACGCTGGAGGGCAGGGATAGGATACAGAGGGACCTAGACAAATTGGAGGATTGGGCCAAAAGAAATCTGATGAGGTTCAATAAGGATAAGTGCAGGGTCCTGCACTTAGGACGGAAGAACCCAATGCACAGCTACAGACTAGGGACCGAATGGCTAGGCAGCAGTTCTGCGGAAAAGGACCTAGGGGTGACAGTGGACGAGAAGCTGGATATGAGTCAGCAGTGTGCCCTTGTTGCCAAGAAGGCCAATGGCATTTTGGAATGTATAAGTAGGGGCATAGCGAGCAGATCGAGGGACGTGATCGTCCCCCTCTATTCGACATTGGTGAGGCCTCATCTGGAGTACTGTGTCCAGTTTTGGGCCCCACACTACAAGAAGGATGTGGATAAATTGGAGAGAGTCCAGCGAAGGGCAACAAAAATGATCAGGGGTCTGGAACACATGACTTATGAGGAGAGGCTGAGGGAACTGGGATTGTTTAGTCTGCAGAAGAGAAGAATGAGGGGGGATTTGATAGCTGCTTTCAACTACCTGAGAGGTGGTTCCAGAGAGGATGGTTCTAGACTATTCTCAGTGGTAGAAGAGAACAGGACAAGGAGTAATGGTCTCAAGTTGCAGTGGGGGAGGTTTAGGTTGGATATTAGGAAAAACTTTTTCACTAGGAGGGTGGTGAAACACTGGAATGCGTTACCTAGGGAGGTGGTAGAATCTCCTTCCTTAGAAGTTTTTAAGGTCAGGCTTGACAAAGCACTGGCTGGGATGATTTAAGTGGGGATTGGTCCTGCTTTGAGCAGGAGGTTGGACTAGATGACCTCCTGAGGTCCCTTCCAACCCTGATATTCTATGATTCTATGATTCTATGCAGCCGTGGAGACACGAGTTAGATTTTAAAAAATGCGTATGTCTGAGAACGTATGTGTATGTCATAGCCTGTCTTGGATGCATTATTGGTACCATTGTCACAAAGATCCTCAAGGCTTGGCCCAGGCACCCATCTACTGTGGATAATTAAATTGAGAAGTTGGTTATTTGAAAGAGAGAGAAAAACATCTTCAGTGAATGCAGGTTTCATTTTAAAAAGAGAAGCCGAGTTTTAGCAGGGATTTAAACACTGTAACCCTAGCTGCTCAAGCTCCCAGTCTATTTTCTAATCTCCATTCTCTCTGTATTCCTTCATGATGCCTCCTAGCACATTACCAGAGCACTACATCATACAGAGGATGCTGGAGGGCTGGTTTCCCCCCAATTCTTAGTAATAAAGCCATTCTCCTTTCAAGCAGCCCCTTGGCCATTGATTGATCCACTCAATGGGGAAGGGAAATCAGCTTGGATGAAATAAGCATCACTCATCCCGAACCTTTTCTGTAGGTCAGGGTTCCTTCACTTTTGTGTTGGGACACTGTGATGCAAATGTCATGATGATGTGACGCAATCTGGGGTTTTCCAAACATTGTGGACAGTGTGGGCAACTGTGCCTTTTAAGACGCTTTGGAACCAGCCCGCTGGAACCAGTTCTAATGTTAGGCTCACATTAGGCAACACTGATTAGTTAGAACTCAGATACTGAATGAAGTAGACCCGGGCTTTGAGTGATCACTGAACACCACATGGTACCAGCAGTAAAACAAACTAAGAAAATCCCCTGAGTGGAAGAATAGAGCAATTAAAAGCCCCACTGGAGCTGAAACTCTCTGGAAATGTATAAGACAACAGCAGGTGGTTAAAACAGTGCTTCACACTCTGCATTTGCAAGCGATGGGTGCCAGCAAAAAGGAAGACAGGCAAAAGGTAGCCATATTTCTGACAATAGCTGTTTCTGAAGCATTTGCTATGTGTAATAGTGTTCGGTTAACTCAGGCAAGGGAGGCTACATATTAAACTGTGTTGCAGAAATTTCAGGAGAACTGTATTCCATGGAAAAATGAAACATATGAGAAATATATTTTTGCACAAGGTACAAAAAGGTGAAACTATAGAAGAGTTTGTGACTGATCTAGGGTTGAAGAGCCAATCTTACAATTAAGAGAGAGCTCTCAGTACTGGATGGGAGTTTGTTTCAAGATATCAGGATTGTGATTCCTAAGGTGTTACAGAAAAAAATGTTTTAAAAGGATACACTGTCATTTAGGGCTTGAAAAATCTAAGAGAAGGGCCAGGGATGTTTTATACAGGCCTCAAATGAACAGCAACATTGAGGAAGCTGTTAAGGTTATTTGGCCTGTATTTTTGGCATGCACAAGTCAAGCAAAAGAGCCCGTGTCGGTGCACAGAAAAACTGAGATTTGTTTCCATTGGCTGGAAAAAAACGTACTGAACTCAATTCCCTGAAGTAGCCTTATTAGATGATACCGTAGCTAAACAAGTGATTGTGCATATCAAATCTGTTTTTGCTAGACATGATATAGTAATGTCTGATGATGGGCCACAGTTTAGCGGATATGAGTTTAAGTGGTTGCACTGAAGAATGGGTTTAGACATGTATCCACTAATCCTCATTAATCCCCAATCCATCAGCTTGCTGGAAAGCAGTGCCAACATAATAAAACGCCAACTGAACAAGGCCGTGGAATCAGGCTCTGGTCTGTATTTAGCACTTTTAAATTACATAATGACACCAATGAAGTATGGGTTGTCACCTGCCAACATTTTGATAAAAAATGCCTGCAATATTAGAAACTGACATCAGAGTCACGGGGGACTTGTGGATAGTGACCAATAAGGCAAAACCACCAAAAAAAAATCTGTATGATTTGGAGTCCCAGCAGCTGCCACTACTTAATGATAACGATCCAAAACAATGGTTGCAAGCAACAGTGGTGTCACCCAAAGGCTGCCCTGCTGTATGAGGTTATCACCCCAGATGGACACACACAATGTGGAGGAACAGGGAACACCTTCTCCAAATTCTAGAAGTGAGGGAGATAAGGGGCACCATCTTGCGGAGAAGGTCTCAGACAGGCATAGAAAGCTGAAAGGGCTGGCCAGGCCCTTTCACAACCAGAAGTAAGGGACTCACTGCTGCTGGACAACAGTGGTGCTGATATCTTGGGGAAGACCCAAAGGGCACCTCAGAGACTAATTAAACATTGCTACTTAGTTTAGTTAAGTTGATTATAAGTATTTGAAATTCTGTACTATGTTAATGTTGCTTGTTAATTGTTGTTTTTATGTTCAGTTGGGGAAGGAAGATGTGGAGAACTGTGCTTTTATGAGGCTCTGGCATGACCCATTTGCAACCAGTTCTCATGTTACGCAGAATCTCATGTTAGTCAGTCCTGATCAGATGGAACTCAGACACCGAATGAAGCAGATCTCTGTCAGAGTCCCTGGCTCTGAGTGATCACTGAACATTTCATAGAACCTGACTGCCAGCTGCTTTGAAGTCTCCTGGCCCTTCCTCTCCTCTCTTAATCCCCTCTCTGTCTCTGGTATGCTCAGAAATCTATTTAGATATTTCTTGAGCACGCACTGCTGCTTGTTTCTTGGAATGGCCCCTGCTGTTGATTCAGTGAGTGGCACTGATAGATGGTGCTCCCTGCCCTCCTAGCGGGAGGAGTCACAATGATGGAATGTCAGGAGGGAAGGGGAATGGTGAAAACACTAGTGCTTTGGTGGTCAGTGAAAAGCAGAACAAAAGAGAAAACAACAGGGACTTTCTCTCCTGAAAAGCATGGCTCTCGTCTTGACACAAAAAGCTATGATTTTCCTGGTGTCCCTCCAGCTGTCACCCCAACCTGAGCTCTAAAAATAATACCTCAAAATTAGGTCCACAACAAATGATCACAAGTCCCCAAGCCCCTCTTTAACTAATGCCTTACACAGGGGATGGAGGGAAGAGTTGAGAAGCAGGTGGACTCAGCCATGGAGGAACTCTGGAATTTTACTTTTAGCTCTGCCACTCACTGTGTGGCCTTGGGCAGATCAATTAACCTCTCTGGGCCTGATTTTTACCCATGCAGTTGCTGTGTACACTCACCGGTGCATACTTTTCCTGTGTGCACACACCTGCATGTACACTTTGTGATTCACTGCTGCTTGTGCATGGGGGATGAACTTTTCATACACAAAACTCAGCTATCCAAGCACAGCACTCACTTGAATAACAGAGCGTGTGCTCCGGGGAAAGGATTCAGATTAGCGGTAGTTTCCAAACACATAGCATGAGAGAAAGAGTCACATGACATGCCAATCTTAAGTCACAAGACAGGATGAGGCGCAAGTGTCCAAAGCAAAAAGTTTATAAAATCAACGCAGGGCTCTCAATTAAATCAAAGAGTAATGAAGATTGAGGTAAATGGGTAGAACACTCTGTAGATACATAAGAAACTTGAGCAAACAGCCCCAACAGTCAAAACTGGCCATTAAGGGGCATGTGCAGGATGTTAGTGACAGACTACGCTGATGTTATTGAGAGCCTGTAGGAATTTTTTATCTCAGTGTTTGTATTTGGTGCTGAAGGTCATATTCTTTCAGCAACTAGATAAATGTTCCTTGTGGGCAAGGGAAAGGAGAGCGAAATTTACAAGGTCTGATTATGGCAGAACAGTGGATTAGTCAGTTAAAGAGCTTGGCAGAGATTTCTGGTGGTTCACTAAGGAAAGAAATTAATTACTGGAGGATGGCTAATAAATACTACTGTTCCTATACAACCATGGACTAAATGCATATGTGCATGAAAGAGGGTGATTTCCACTGATTAGAGCAAAAGACTGGGAGCTAGGATTGTTAGGTAAAGTTAGGAGATGTGTTCCCTCCCCCGGCCCCTATAAAAATTCTAATGAACACACAATTTTTCGACTGGAAAAAATATTTTGATGGAAAATTTCCATCCAGCTCAACTCTCAGATTTTATTTTTGGCCTTACCACTTTCCTGTTATATGACTTTGGGCAAGTCATTTTCTGTGCCTCAGTTTCCCTGCCTCTAGAATTATTATAATAACAGGGATGTGGAAAGCATTGATAAAGGTTGGTAAACACTGTGAAAGCCTCAGAGCTTGGTATTTCCAACTGAGGTTTGCTTTGAGGTTTAAGGGTTGGCACCTGAAATCCAAAAGCAGAAATTTGCGGAGACTGAAAACCCCTATGGATTGAGGTCAAAGCAAATTTGTTTTTGAACTGTGGCAAATGAAATTATAGAGTATTGCATAACAGCAATTATTACATAATACAGCAGTTACAACAACACTTTGTACTAGAGCTGACTGAAAAATGCTGACAAAAATTTTGATGAAAAATTTTCATGAAAATTTTGAAATTTTGAATTTTTTTTTTTGGCCTGTACTATTTTGCCTGTCTCTAACATCTTTTATCCAAGCTTCTTAAAGTGCTATAAAAATATTAATTATAATGACACTAGAGAGCATTCCTACTGAAGCAGGGAAGTCTAGTATTATTGGCCAGATTTTGAAAAACTACTTGTGATTTTGGGTGCCTCATTTTTGGGGTATACGATTTAAAACTTGTTAAAGGGGCCTAATTTTCCAAATATGCTGATCACATGTCCTCTGAAAATCAAGCCCCTTTAAGATGAATCAAGTCAGTCACTCAAAATTTCTTGCTATTTTTGAAAATCTTGGCCATTATCTCCATTGTGTGAAATAGTAAACTGAGGCAAGGGGTTGATTGACTTCCCGAAGTTCACACAGCTAGTCAATGGCAGACCCAGACACAGGTCTGATTTCCAGTCCCTTGTTTCAAACAGGCAAAACTCTCAGATATATGACTTACAAAAAGCAGGAAGCAGAAGTTCATATAAGGAATACCAGATATGACACCTCTGCTTGAGGTCCTTTAAACACCTTACTGAATCAGAAGACAATGGTGAAGCTTTGGAAGATAGTTATCTAGCTTTCTGAGGGTGCAACAGAGAAAGGGGAATGAAAAAAAAAATTGATCAACAAAGTTGATCAACATGAGGGGAGAACTTCTGAAATGGATTAAAGATTGGTTTAGAGACTTAGATAGGACATCGGGAATGTCAGTAAACGATGCCAGTTAAGAGTGGAAAGAGGCAGCAAACTGGGCGCAACACTTTACCTTGGCTATAAATGATCCTAGGAAACATATCAGTTCAAAGTGATGAAATTTGCAGACAACTGGTAAATTTCAGGGAGGGGAGACATTGGGAAAGTTTCTACAACAGGGTGGAATGGAAGACCCAACTTCCTAATGCTTCAACCTAATCAGATTTATGGTTGGGATACAAATTCAGTGTCAGATGAGGAGACAAGCAGCCAAGAGCTAAAGCAACCCACAAAAAGCAAAACACACCAAAGGATAATAGAAAGACAGGGTGGGTGACGTAATATCTTTTATTGGACCAACTTCTGTTGGTGAAAGAGACAAGCATAAAAGATATTTACCTTACCCGCATTCTCTCGCTAAGATCCTAGGTCTCACAGAGCTACAAAAACACTGCATACACTGCAGTTCTGTGATGGTAATGATTCTCTTGTATTGTTATAACACTGCACCCAAATAGATGACAAAGCACATTGTAAGCCATTTCTAAAACACAGTAGTCCCATCTGGGTGGGACGGGGCAACTGTTTAACAGCACACACCCATGTTTTTTTGACAGGAATAAAAGATTTCTGCATCCAATTATAACTACAGTGGGAGATAACTCACCAAAATGGAACTAACTAAGCTAGAATCATGGAAAGTGCTATCCAGGGCTGCTGGGAGTGCAGGAGGACCCCCTGGCTTGAAGTGGTTTCCATCATATACAGGATTTACAGTTTTGTTCAGTGGCTTTCAGCACCCCCACTATACAAATTGTTCCAACACCCCTGGTGCTATTAGATCTTTAATTACCACAAGTGATGAGGACATCAATTTTTACATCCCACCCAAAAGAAAGAGGGCCTGGTTCTGATTTCAGTTATACTTGTGCAAACCAGGAGTAACTCAATTAAAGTGAAGGGAGTCACGCAGCTATAAGTGGGAATCCACTCCTGTCATAAATATAAAGGGAAGGGTAAACACCTTTAAATCCCTCCTGGCCAGAGGAAAAACCCTTTCACCTGTAAAGAGTTAAGAAGCTAGGATAACCTCACTGGCACCTGATCAAAATGACCAATGAGGAGACAAGATACTTTCAAAGCTGGAGGCGGGGGAGAAACAAAAGGTTCTCTTGGTCTATGTGTTGCTTTTGCCGGGACCAGAGCAGGAATGCAGGTCAGAACTCCTGTAAAGGGCTAATAAGCAATCTAGTTAGATATGCGTTAGATTCTGTTTTGTTTAAACAGCTGATAAAGTAAGCTGTGCTGAATGGAATGGATATTCCTGTTTTTGTATCTTTTTGTAACTTAAGGTTTTGCCTAGAGGGAGTCTCTGTGTTTTGAATCTGATTACCCAGTAAGGTATTTCCCATCCTGATTTTACAAAGGTGATTCTTTTACTTTTTCTTCAATTAAAATTCTTCTTTTAAGAGCCTGATTGCTTCTTCATTGTTCTTGAGATCCAAGGGTTTGGGTCTGTGTCCACCTATGCAAATTGGTGAGGATTTTTATCAAGCCTTCCCCAGGAAAGGGGGTGTAGGGTTTGGGAGAATTTTGGCGGGAAAGATGTTTCCAAGTGGGCTCTTTCCCTGTTATATATTTGTTAGATGCTTGGTGGTGGCAGCAATAAATAGTTTGTACCTTTGGGAAGTTTTAACCTAAGCTGGTAAAAATAAGCTTAGGGGGGTTTTCATGCAGGTCCCCACATCTGTACCCTAGAGTTCAGAGTGGGGAAGGAACTTTGACAGCTCCAGACAGACAGACCCAAGACATACTCCTACCATCACCTGGAGGCATTAGTTTAGTATGTGCTCTAAGGGGAGAACCTCACCTACTGAGTCGCTAACACCACTTCCTGTGGTTTCTCCTCTAAGTACTGTCCCCCTCCTGGGGCTGCTGAGCTTATGCCTCTGCCCAAAGCACAGGGTGAGGTGGCAGTTCTGAGTGAGCACACTATGTAATTTTTATGTGCTTGCTGTTATGTGGGTTTTTCTCTCCACTGCAGTGTATAATCTCTTCACTTCATCCAATGCCAGCGCTATCTCAGTATTCTGTGTGCATTCTAAATCCTGTTCAATCTAAATGTGCCCCTACTTTCCTTGTGATACCTTTATTCCTAGGCTAATCTTGAATTTATCTTGAATGTGGAGGGCTGTAATCGTTGCAAGCTTTTTGTTTCTTAATGGAATCTGATCACTGTAAAGATCTTTGCTTTTCCATTAACAGTTATTGGTTTACTAATCACTCCATCTCTTGAGTCACAAGCACAAAATTAACCATTTATGTAATCACCATTACGCCCTGATCAGGATCCTTTATGTGTATAGGCTGCTGCTTGCTAAGAAGGCGAGGCATGTGAAAGCAAATACAGTGTCGCAGTCAGAGCATCCCTTGGTGATATGACTGAGCTCACTCACATGAATGTCTGATCAAGAAATAAATCTGTTAACACAGGGAAATAAAAAGAGCCATGCTGGAACAGACCCATCTAGTCTGGTGTCTTATCCTAGACAGTGGCCAGTGCTGAATGCTTCAGAAGAAGGCTTAAAACTCCCATAATGCACCTAATTGCACAGTTGTGCAATATGAAAAGAAGTCTCTTACTGACCCAAGCTGGTAATCAACTTATGCACTGAAGCACGAGGACTAATAGACTTTGTAATATATTCTGCAATAACATTAGCTAAGATAACCTTTTTCATTCACCAAACCAAAACATATTCATAAATATGGTGCAGGCCCTTCAAATGAAAACAAATAGCCATGTTTAGCCCAAACTCAGACCTAAAATGCGACTGACAGGGGTTTATGGTTTATGTTGTGGCAAAGGAATAAAGGTTGCTTTACGGACAGTAAGTAGAGAAGGGGCTGGATCCATAAAGGTACTTATGGGCCTAACTATCTGTGTCATTCAGAACAGCCCAAGGGCAGAGGGCAAGGGACAGTCTGATATTTAGCAGTGAGTTTCATCTGACCTGACCAGCCCAGTGTACCCCAACTCATTGTTGTTATAATGTATATCTAAAAGGTGTCATATGATATGTCATTGGAAAACTCATAACTCACTGGTTATTAATATCATTGTGTAATGTACGTGCAAGCAGCTGATGGAAAGTTATGGACATAAACTGAACTTACAATACTTAAAATGTGTTTGCCAGTCAAACAAAGGAATGTGGTTTCTCCACCAGGCAGTTACATCCAAAGGACCTTGAAGGACAATGAGAATGCATTGACATATCAGATAAATAAAGCTGTTAAGTTAACAAGTGTGTGTTTGGGGGTGGGGTGGAGAGACAGCATGGCTACATCCCAGCAGGGAAGAGAAACTTTATTTGAGCTATGGCGACAGAGGTGTCTAAATCTCAAATAACAAGCAATTGAATCAAAGGATTGAATACAATAGTAATGAATCATGTAAGGTCTTTTATCAATGCCTGTAACATGCTGGTGACTAATATCATTGTAAAATGGCTATATAAACACTATAGAAGGAATTATGAATACTCATTGATACTATGTTTTAAAATGTTTGGCCAAGCAAAGGAAGGAATAGTTCTCACCCTGATAGGAAGGCATCAGATGAACTTTGGAGATATAAGGAAGGCCCTACCAAATTCACAGACCATTCTGGTCAGTTTCACAGCCATAGGATTTGAAAATTAGTCAATTTCATGTTTTCAGATGTTCACACCTGAAATGTTAGGGTGTTGTAACCATGGGGATCTTGGCCCAAAAGAGGGCCATGGGAAGGTTGCAAAGCTGTTGTGGGGGCTTGTGGGCTGCCACCCTCACTTCTGTGCTGCCTTCAGACCTGGGCGCTGAAGGCAGCAGCCACAGAGCTTCCTGCACCTGGAGAAGGCTCCCAGAAGTGGAAGTGAGTCTGATCTCCCTGTGTTGCTGGGAGCTCCTAGCTGGTAGTCCCGGCCAGCTAGTGGGAGACAGGGCTTGCTCTTACCCTGCATGGCCTCTCTTGGTGGAAGATCAGACCCACCTCCAGGTACCTCTCCTGGCTGCAGGAAGCTCTGCAGCTGGGCAGCAGCCCCGGACCTTCTTGCAACTGGAGGAGGTTCCGATCCGTGCTGCTGACAGTGAGTTCATGCTTTCAGGAGCCTAACTTTAGTACCCTAACTTCAAAAACGTTGTCCAAAATGTACTAAGAATTCAGTCCTGCTCCCATTGAGCTCAATGGCAAAACTCCTATTAACAGCACAGATTCAAGAGCAGGATTGATTATTCTAATTTGATTGATGGGAAAATTCAGACATAGAGAGGTTAGCAGTGAGCATTGGCCTAAATCTTCTTCCATTGATGTCCCTGGCAATTTTACCATTGACTTTACTGGAGGCAGGTGCTGAGTGTTTTTGAAAACCCCACCCTAAATGCCTTGTCCAAGATCAGACAACAAATCAGTGACATGTAGAACCCAGAATTCGTGAATCCTAGTCTCTTGCTCCAACCCTGAGGCAGCACCCCCTCTATTTGTCCTCACTTGTGTAACACTTACATCTCCATCCATCTTGTGATATGCATTCTGAAATGTACTGATACAATATCCCATGCTAGAGGACAGACAGTTGAGGATGGGGAGTAAACTGTGAGCAGGCAGAATTGAGGCTTATTTCAAAGGTAATTCTTCTGGCCAATGCAAAATAGGAAAAAATAGATTGGATGTGATTGTGAACAAGGTCACTGAAAGACTGAGAAATGACATTATTAATTAAATGAGAAATATAAAAGAATTGTTTATAGACTACATATGTGCTGATGTGTTTTACCCAGCAGAATTGAATGGCTCCTTTGGAGCAATAACAATCCAGTGCAGATGACTATATATTTAGACAATTGTAAAACTGTGTGTTATTCACCTAGTGCAGTAATAAAGAATAATGGCTATAGGGTAATATATGTAGAGTGTGTGTGTCCATCCATCCCCATCTACAGAAGCTAACATGTATGCAGAGGGAAATATTTATTGCTGTCTGCAGACCTGGGACACCTTTTGTTTTTTCCACTGAATTAAATTGCTGTTGACAGTTTCAGGCTGTTATTGCTTCAGATCTTCCTAGGTAAACAGGGCAAGGCTTAATCAATATCTTGATGAGAGACCTACAGCAGAAACTAGGGGGGCCAAGGAAAGCATTGTTAGTTGCACGTTTCCTTCTCAGTCAATATGAAGCCCTGTGTGCCAATGTCAGGATGGTGTAAGGGGGCACGGTGCTACCTTTTGGAAGAGATCTAGAACCAAAGTCTTAAGCACATGTGGTCATTACAGATCCCATGACATTTTTTGTAGTATAGAAGTGGTAACCTCAGTTTTCTGGCTAAATGCCAACTTGGCTAACTACACTCTGCCTACTTCAGCCTATCAGCATTTCTTAAAACATTTTCACTGTAGTGCCTTCATGAAACTGCCCTCGCAGATCCATTTACAAACAGTATTCATCTTCCCTTTTCATCCTGAATCATGGTGTAATATTGCTGGACGCAGTATAATGATGCCTGTGTCCCAACCCAGAGTCAGCTGCAAAACATGTAACTGGAAAAATCATTTTAATACCCCGAGACACTGAGGCTTCCCAAGGAAAGGGCCTGGCTTAAAGTGAAATTCCTTCCCTTTGTGCCTCCCTCCAGAGGAGTCCCAGAGCTGATGATGGGGAAGCTCTGACACATCCTGCTGGCAATGTCATCCAAACGTTCCTCCAGTGCAGTGGCTCTCAATCTTCCCAGACTACTGTACCCCTTTCAGGAGTCTGATTTGTCTTGCGTACCCCACGTTTCACCTCACTTAAAAACTACTTACTTCCAAAATCAGTCATAAAAATACAAAAGTATCACCACACACTATTAATGAAAACTTGCTTAGTCTCATTTTTACCGTATAATTATAAAATCAATCAATTGGAATATAAACATTATACTTGCATTGCAGTGTATAGTACATAGAGCAGTATAGACAAGTCATTGTATGAAATTTCAGTTTGTACTGACTTCGCTAGTGCTTTCTACGTAGCCTGTTGTAAAACTAGGCAATTATATAGCTGAGTTGATGTACCCCTTGGAAGACCTCTGCATACTCCCAGGGGTACATGTACCCCTGGCTGAGAACCACTGCTCTAGTGCTGAGACAGAACTTGCAGGGTCCAAGTGGTGAGAGAGGTACGACTGCATCATCCACATGCTGATGTTTGGGAATGAGCACACCAAGGTGATCCATATGCTACAGCAACATGGGAGAGCGGATTGATCTTGAGGGGGTGCCATATTTCCGATTACTCGGCACGGATGTGCCATCACCTCCAACTGACTCCTATCTGCTGGATATGATGGGAACTACTGGAAAGGAGGTCTGGAAGCACCAGCAATGTCTCTTTTCTTGGTCACCGAAACAAGCACATCAAAAGCTGTGAGCTCCAGCATGACCAAATCCAAATCCCTGACCCCCGATAGGAGTGAAGGCCATTGGGAAGGAAGGCTGGAGCCCAAGCCTGAACCTACACAGGCTGTTACTTAGTCTGAGTGTAGCTGGAACTGGAAAGGTAGAGCTTTCTCAATTGAGATGATTCGAGTTGGGTGTGAGAGTCAGATCCTAAGTGATTTTGTGAAATGTTAAAAACTAAAAATGTTGATTCTTTGGGAACTTTTAGTGCCGCACTATCAACCAGCGGGAAATTGCACAAGAGCAATGCACATGACGGCCTTGGATGGAAGGGAGAGAGCGAGGGTACGAATTAGGACATAATCTTTTGGGGGCTGTCAAATCTCATTGAAGTAGCTGGCATGATTCCCGTTGACCTCAGCGATCTTTGGATGAGACACTAGATTCCTGCTCTCGGTGGTTGAATTAGATTTTCAGATAGTTTTATTCGATTATTGACGTCCATGTGAGTCAAGGGAGCTATGCTGCTGTAAGCAGGAGGAGACGCCGCCTGTGCACTCTAGACACGAGGGGATGCAGAAAAGCCGGGGGAGATGTTGGAGAAGATGGCACTGCTGCTGCCTGCATTGCGCTGGCTCTGCAGATAAAGCAAGACCCTGAGTCTCCAGGGCTGGCACCTCCCAAAAGTGCTGCATTAGCCTTCCCCCTAAAAATAAAGTAAATGTTTTGAATAATTTAGCTTTGGTCCCTGCCGCTGTTGTGGTTTCTCAGGGTTTGTTTGTGGGGTTGTTTAATATGGTGCCAAGTCGGTTTCTACCCTGTGCTGCAGTGGAATTTATCTCCAGTGCTCATGATGAAATGTTAAAAGAGTATGACACGGGTGTGCATGTGGAAATCATCTGTAATCTTTAGCCTGCAATAGCAGAGCTCTCTTATCTTGTAAAGGGGAGGGAGGAAATGAAATTGGATTTCTTGCTCCTCATGACAGCCTCCTCTAGCTCTACTGTGGTAGCCCCTTTGGGTACTGTACAGCACAGCTAACCTAAGCTGCTTTTCTAATTGGGGGCAGCTGGCAGATGTTCAGTTTTCCCTCAAGGGTGAGGGGCAAAGCTAAAATATTTGATACAAAATCTACAGTTTCCATTTTGTCTTTGTTTCCAGACTTACAGCATTCGGCGCTTTTATAATACTTGGGTCTTAAAAGAACAGACCGCAGGCAATGTGAAAACGAAAAGGCCATTTTAAAAAGAACCATCTGAAGAAGTACAGCATCATCATGACCCGTTGCAATAGGCTGGAGGGGTAAATCAAGAGTTGATGACACACTTGAGAATTACTAGCAGCAAATTAGTAATTCACAAGGTGTACGTAATATGGTGTAATACACAAGAGAGAAATTATCCACTGTTAACACACAAGATTGCAATAACATGATGTAATTCACAATGCCAGTGACAAAGTGCAATATACCTGTCAAAGAGCATGACAGGATATACGTTAATCATGCTCACCTGCTCCACAAGGATACGGTGAAGATTAATTAGTGCACTAGCTGGGGGTCTGATTCCCCTCGCCTACTGGTTTTGCACCAGTGCAATTCACTTTCTTTTAGTGGCATTGCACCTACTTTGTCTAGGTGTAAATGAATGCATTCAGGCTCTCAGAAGGGAATTCAGCCCTGCGTTGACCCTAGCTCTGGTGCAAGGACAGAGGGTACAGCGACGGAGCAGCTGTGGGCATCTACACAGCAGCTGTAACTCCCAGCTCGGTTGGATGTACATGTTCTAGCTTTGCTAGAATTAGCATTGTTGCTGTTGGCAGCACAGGTGGTGGCTTGGGTTAGCCACCTCAGTACATACCTAGGGTATTAGACAGGGCTGTACTCAGGTGGCTAGCCTGAGCCATCACCCCGGCTGCCTGGCCACACTACTAATTTTAGCATGCCCGCTCAAGCCGAGCTAGTGCACATATATCTACCTGAGCTGGGAATTACACCTCCCAGTTGCTGTTTAGCTGTATACAGAGAGGAATCATTTTGCACTTCTGCTCAGAGGTTGCTGGCAGCAAATTCATCAAACCTGCACAGGCTAATGGAGTCTGAGGGTCACCATAATTTGTTTTTCCTGCTCCCATGGCCCCTAGAGGGGCTTGCAGCAATGGGAAACTAAGTAGGCACTGGACCATGCTGGCCATGTGTCTCGACTGTGATCTACCCCTCCCTCTTCCTGCCTGCCCCGATTCACCCCTCCTTTCTCTTGCCTGCCCCTGATCTGAGTCTGGCTCCCCTGGAATGCCAGTGTTACTCGTTGAAGGGCTGGGGGCTCTATGTCTTCCCTACTGTCCATTTTTGTTGCCATAGCAATGGTGAACCTGTCCCTTCATGTCTAGTTAAATGGACTTTTCACTTCTTAAATAAATGTGCTTTGAAAATGTAACGGGAGCACTACGTGCTATGGTTCTTATGTAACATCACGTGCAATTATGGGTTGTGAAAAGAAATATTAACTGGCTCTCGTTGCCATACAGTGTGGAGCAGTGTGATTTGTCAGTGCTGCTAGATGAGTTAGTAATTCAGTCTGTGTCACTCCGACCCTTGAACCAACACCCCAGCATGATGCCGTGGTGGTGCTATGCTGTGGAAGGTGCTGAATGAGATGGGCACTTCCATCCATGGCAAATGGCTGGAGCAGGATCCTAGCTGTAGTATCCTGGTCAGTTTGATGGGTTTTATTATATACTTTGCACAGGGCCCTGTGTAGGGGGCAGTGTGGAGCTGTCCCACCTTAGCAGGAGCACCTGTAAAGCACAATCTCGTCCAGTGTGGAGGATGAAGAGGGATAGGATTCCATATTGCTTCATCCAGGAAGTTGTCCCTCTTGTTTCAATGCTGAATCAGGCAAAATGCCTATTGGAGTATGCTCCAGCAGGGCAATTGCCTGAGATCCTTGGTCATGCAAAGAAGGGCAGTGGGAGTAAGAGCAGGGAGGTCATTTTACCTCCATATAGGGCATTGGTGAGACCAGTACTGCATATGGTTCTGATGTACACATGTTAAAAAGGATGTTAAAAAAAACTGGAGAGGGTGCAGAGAAGAATCACAAAAATGATTTGGGGGCTGGAGAAAATGTCCCTGAGTGAGAAAGATAAAGAGCTCAATCCGTTTCGTTTATTAAAAAGAGGACTGAGCAGAGATTTGGACATGGTGTATAAGCACCTTCAAGGGGGAGAACACTGGGTACTAAAGGGCTCTTTAACCCAGCAGAGAAAAATCAAATAAATTAGAAATAATAAAGGAAAAAGTATAAAATGAAAACCAAAAAAATAACACCTGAGTATAAAGTGTGTTTATTTATTATACCATTTAAAGTGTGTGAGAGACTTTTCCACTGCCTCACAAGCAAAGAGTCCTGAGCTGTGCACCAGATTTAGCTCTCCATGATGACACTTTTCAGTTGCTCTGCGTGGTGGCTTCTCTAGGACCATCTCCTCAGTGAATGGTGGTAGTCAGTCATATGTGGTATCCATAAGTCCTGATCATTCTCCCTTTATTACATTGTGGTGTTAGGTGACCCTCAGCACAAGGGAGAAGGGACCAGTGTGACATCACTGCACAAACTGTGTTGGTTTTTAGTATCACAGCTCTCTCCATTAGGCAGAAATCCAGACCTGCGCCTGCTCATTCTTGGAACACCCACTCAGCTATCAGATCCCTGAAAAGGTGTGTGGAAGAACAACTGCACCAAATTGTTCTTTTGGTCATCTCTCATCTTCACTCCCGTAATCTGCTCCTCTCCCCTCTCCAGTCTGTTTAAAGCACCAAAAGCTAAAATTTCTTGCTCCAGTCATATCACCCTCCCCGTGAAACATCTTCAGAGACTGACTCTCCTTTTCTGCAGCCAGTTCAAGCTGCTCATCTTTTTTGAGGCTGTACAAAGCTCTGCCCTTTCCTATGTCTCAGACATAGTTTATGTGCTGTTTCCTGTTCCTTTCTGCTTAATGGTCCTTTAGTTTGCTCCTCCCACTCTTAACTTCGTACCCTCTTTCATTCTACTTCCTGTGCTTAGAGCATCCTCACACTTCCCCTGAGCAAAGTATCCCACCTCTTCTATTTCACATCTTCCATGGCTGAGTGACTGTAAATCTGCTTGTTCCCACCCTCACACCACCTGCTTTAATAGTTTGTAGCATATCTGGCCAAAATAGGCGTGTTAGAGCACTTGGCTTTTCGGAGGCAACATGGATTAGTGTAGAAAGTTGGCTTCTGTTTCCAGCTCCTTCAACCAACCTACTGTGTCACTGTGGGCAAGTCACTGCTCCTCTCTGTGTCTTGCTTTCCCTGTGAAATTGGGATAATGATACTCTGCTTGGTAAAGTGCTATGATATGTATATGTACAAAGGCATACTGCAGAGAAAATTATTTATTATTAATACAGCTTGGAGTGATTGTAGGATGTAGTTTTCAAAAAAAGGCAAAATGGGAAAGGCCCCTCTCTTGGATCCAGCTAGAACTGGTCAGAAAATCTTCTTTGTTCCTATGAAAGTTTTCAATGAAAAAGATTTTTTGTTATAAAATTTCTTCTAATGTTTCCAGGTGTGACAGGTCTGGGCCCTTTTGGGTGTCACCTGATTTGCTGGGATGCCACTGAGTCAGCCTATTCTGCCAGCCTGGGTCCCCTTTACCTGGCCTTGCTGGGCTAGGCTCACAAGCCTCTTCCAGCCAAGCACACAGACAGGGCCACACCCAGCTGCACAGAGACAGAGATCTGCTCTGGAAAGATTCAACCTTAGGGACTCACTCCAACACTCTGGTGCCCACTTCCTTTAAGGGATACAAACCCAAAGGTTTTATGAAATTCTCTCCCTCCCTCAATATGGAGGGAGATATGCACAATTTCTTGCCCCTTTCCCCAGTTAGAAAATACATAAACTTGGTTATATTATAAACAAGAAATAAGTTTATTAACTACAAAAGGTGAATTTTAAATGAATATAAGAGATAACAGACAGAACAAAGCAGATTACTGAATAAATAAAGCAAAATACACAAACTAAGCTCAATATACCTAAGAAACAGGTTACAAACTGTAATTTCTTACCCTAAATGTTATTTCAGGAAGGTTGCAAAGTTTCTGTGGTTCAGAGTTCCAGTTATATTTCTTTTCAGACTGGACTCTCCCCGCCACCCCACCTTCCCTTCAGGTGGCTTTAGCAGTCTTTCTTCTTGGGCAGACAGGCCAGGGAGAGGAGGAGCCCCATTTGCCATACTCCCCACCCTTAAATAGGCTTTACATAAGGCAGGGAATCCTTTGTTTCCCAAACTTGACCCCCCCTTCCCTTCCAGTGGAAAGTTACAAGGAGTCCCAGGTAATGTTTAGTATCAGGTGACAAGACCACCTGACTCTGTAGTATCACAGCATCCATGAGTCAGTGGCAGCATGGAGCATCTGCAGGAAGGTCAAGCCTTTTCACAGTCCAGTGTCCTCGCTGATGGGTCATCAACCCTGCATGGCTTTTCTACTGTTGTACTTGAAATGTTAGCAGTGGGCGTCACCCAAAGTAGCATAGTTGAAATACAGATACATAGTCAATATTCCTAACTTGAGATACAGAAATGATAGAGGCATACAAATTGGATAATCACATTCAGTAAATTATAACCTTTCCAATGATATCTTACAAGACTCATCTTGCATAAAGTACATCTCAGTTATGTCATATTCATATTATAAGCCTATTTTCATAAAGAATATGGAGTGAAACATCATACTAAGTATTGTTGAAAAATTGAAAACCGAAAATGTTTCAGTGCTGGGATTTTCAGGTGTGTTATTTTTTTTTAATAAAAACTCATTTTTTAAAAATCAAAAATAGACATTTCCTGCATGTTATTTTTCATAGAAAAAGCATTTAGAAGAAAATATATAGACCAGCTCTGCAACGACAGGTTCCTATAGAGGTGCCTAAGAGACACATTTTCCATTGAAGCGTTTCATGTTGGCAAGATGGTCTTTTTGTCTGTTGATTTTCATAGTTGAGCCAATTTGAAGGGCTTTGTGCTATCGAACTTAGAGCACTCACCCAGATGCCCGGTTATGCTAAAGTTTCATAAGTCTCTGGATGATGCAGGCTGCTGGTAGTGCAATGTGATGCCTTTCAGTGGGTTAGTGCAATATGATGCCTTTCAAATCCAGACCAAGATAGTGACCAGATCATTACTGTTTGGTGGCCTCTGTGAAATGAGTTGGTGAGTCTCAGACCAATTCATAGTGGACAGTGCCCAAGTCACAAACCCACCAACACAATTGACATTAATTGCCTCTCTTAGCAGAGCAGATCAGAACGAAATAGGTAGTGGAGACTATACTCTGCTCTCCGCCCCACAGAGGTCCCTCTGGAGCAAGACTACAGAACATACATGCAAAGGCGCTGACTCCGTGGGTGCTCCAGCCCTGCTGTTTGGCAGCATTAGCATGCTCTGGGGAGTGGTGGGGGGGAACGTGGCGCACATAGGGGAGGAGGCGGGGCTGGGGCAGGGATTTGGGGAAGGGTTGGAATGAGGGCAGGGCCTCATGGAAGAGGTGGGGTGGAGGTGGGGCTGAGGGGGCATCAAGCACCCAGAGGAAAGAGGGGAAGTTGGCGCCTATGCGTGAGTGGGGTATTCAGTGCAGTTTCTGCGGTGTTTTGTCAATAAATAGAAGATTCCAGTCTCCAGTACAAATGGCATTAACTTCAATAACAGTACAAATTAAATTAAAATTGTCTTAAGCCCTTATGGACTGGGTGCAATTTTGCTTGACCGCTGTCATGTATTTTCATGTATTTCTGTGACAGTTACTCTTCCCATTTCTTCCCGTCATAAATGGTCATGGTGCAGTGACTGCCTCATTCTTAGGTCTCTGTGGGCACCTCCCTTTCACTGAAAGCAGGACGGTTTTCTTTCTCCCCTCTAAACCATCTTAATAAATAAACGAGTAGATGAAGTGTTGCTCCTAATTGGAATGGACATTAATATCTTCCGATGCAAATTACCACTTCTGGATGTCTCCGTGCAAGTCACTCCAATCTACCATCAAACTGGGCTGTTGAGACTCCTGTTGCTAAGCAGTGTTGCTAAGCAGTAGTACAGAGACAAGCACTGTGGTTTGCTCCACAGCAAGATTGTTTTAAGTAAGTGTGTGTGGGGGGGGGGAGTTGCAAAGCAAATGTACATCAATCTTTTGTATCCCAAATGTACTTTGTATTTGTTTGTTTAAAAGAAATATACTGTAAAGGCGTGGTCAGTAGCAATATTTCACTCTTCTGGTGCAAGCACAACCCCTCATGGTGTGTCTGCATGGTAAGAACTGACAGCATCTGGCCCTGCATCACCCCATTAAAGAACACCCGAAGCGCTACATGAAATGGTGTTGGGGATTCCAACTGGGGGATCGTCCCTCTGAGTCAATGTTGAACCACTTCCCCATTGCTAGAGGCCATTGTGACGCATAAAGCACTGTCTTTTTCACAAGAAGTAAAACTAAGAGCCTGACAACAGATAGTTATTAAAAATCTCAGTGTACATTTGTCTGCGTGAGGGATAGTGTCTTGACTAAAACTGATTTAGAGACATAATATGTTGCCTTTCTAAACTCCCCTGGTGGTTTAGTTGGATGGATATATATATATAAAATATACCTCCTGTCCAAAATTGTCACGTTGCGTTTAGAAAAGACTCCAAACCAGAACCTCCAATCAGAATTCCTCTGAATTTCAGAGGTGGGAGTGGTTCAGATACAAATCTAAACTTGCTCTTGTGAACTTGTGTGGGGATCTGAGCAATACCAGAGAGGCTCTGTTTTCCTCTTCTGATCTATATGTGGCCAAAATCTCATGAGACTGATGGACGCTTTGAAGTTTTCTCCATTCAATATGATACAAATCTTGTGAAAGCAGTTTCTGGATTTTGGCACCTTTGAATCTAAATCACATCTTGACCTGATTCAGCCTTGAACCAGAACCTCAGACTTGAACCTAACCTTAATGTGGATGTGAACATGGTTTGGTTGGTTCAACTCAAACAGGGTTGCTGTGCATTGTTAAATAGTTACTGTTCTGCACTGCGGGGTGAATTGTACATGTACAGCAACATATAAATGAAAGGTACTGTATTGTTATGTGAATTGTCTTTTGGAAAAAGTCTGAACCCTCACACACCTCATCATCAGTGAGTCAGTAGCAGCAAGTCCGAGACAGGACCTGTTAGTGATATCATTGGGTTCTTAGTGGAAGATTAAATAGTGGCCAGGTAAGCTTGGATAAGCATAACTGCCCTTGCTGACTCACATGGGCACAATCATAATGATGTCCCAGGTAAATCTATCAGCCTGTCATCAAGGGTAGTGTTTAAAAAGTTCTTTACTGGGCTGAGAGTGTCTAATAGGGAAGGTTATGGCTGGTGCAGGAAGTTGAATGATTTTTTCATATGCATAGCAAGTTAGGAAAATAAAGACAGAATTAGTTCATAGCAAAGGCGAAGGTAAGGAGTGGTGATGCCCTTCTTAATAGGTCCTGTCTCAAATGTTTCCATGGTAAAACCAACAAGACATAGTTACAAATGTTTCTGTCTGTTTTACCCAGGACCGTGTATTTAAGCTGTGGATCTCGCGCAGCTGTCCCTTCGTTGAGATCCAAATGGATGTCTGAACCACCATGTAACCTGGGGTATTTGCTCTTTTTTGATACTCCACAATGCTGCCATCTGCTACATTGTACCAGGAAAATGATGGGAGAGAGAGTGTTATTTGTGCTAAAACCAAAAACAGTTTCCACTTAATTTTAGCTCCCCGAAGCAAATTCCTTGCTTTATGTCTTTCTTTGACCCACTTTTAGTCACTCATCAGGTTTCATATGCTGTGGAATCGTAGAACTCAGAGATGGAAAAGACTTACATTTAATCACCCTCCCCCCCCCCCCGTCCCGTGGCAAGTAGGGGATTGTTTCCTATAACATGATCTCCAATACTTTTTTGAGGCCAATTTTAAATACTGCTAAGTAATCAGGCCTCTGTCACGTCTCTTGGAGGTACAGCCACATGCAAAGTGCATCACAGTCTTTTAATCTGAAGGTGACCACGGCGTGGATTATAGTAGCAAGGCTGCCATCCAAAACGGTTGCAAGTTGTGAAGACGAATCACTGGTCACTGTAGCTATATGATTATCCAACAGCAGCTTGGGTGTGTCCATCAGACCCCTTAGACTTTTGTAACAATTGATGGGCACATGTACTTAATTAAAATATAATCCTATCCACATCATCTGGCTGCTTCCGCCCTCACCACTTTAGTCTTCCTGAATGGAGTTTGTTACCTTGCTCTCAACCATGTCATGTTCTAATCCAGCTACTGAACAAAGCAGTTGAGAGTACTGGTTGAGTCAGATGAAACAGAGACAGCCATCTTCTATGTACTGAAAACATCATAACTGCCAGGCCACCTCACTTATCACACTTAGGACTTCCTGGGCTTAGGACGGAAGAATCCCATGCAGCTCTACAGACTAGGAATCGAGCAGCGAGGCAGCAGTTCTGTAGAAAAGGACCTAGGGGTTACAGTGGATGAGAAACTGGATATGAGTCAACAGTGTGCCCTTATTGCCAAGAAGGCTAAAGGCATTTTGGGCTGTATAAATAGGAGCATTGACAGCAGATCGAGGGACTTGATCATTCCCCTCTATTCGGCATTGGAGAGGCCTCATCTGGAATACTGTGTCCAGTTTTGGGCCCCACACTACAAGAAGGATGTGGAAAAATTGGAAAGAGTCCAGTGGAGGGCAACAAAAATGATTAGGGGGTTGGAGCACATGATTTATGAGGAGAGGCTGAGGGAACTGGGATTATTTAGTCTACAGAAGAGAAGAATGAGATAGCTGCTTTCAACTACCTGAAAGGGGGTTCCAAAGAGGATGGATCTAGACTGTTCTCAGTGGTACCAGATAATAGAACAAGGAGTAATGGTCTCAAGTTGCAGTGGGGGAGGTTTAGGTTGGATATTAGGAAAAACTTTTTCACTAGGAGGGTGGGTTACCCCACTGGAATGGGTTACCTAGGGAAGTGGTGGAATCTCCTTCCTTAGAGGTTTTTAAGGTCAGGCTTGACAAAGCCCTGGCTGGGCTGATTTAGCTGGGGATTAGGTCCTGCTTTGTGCAGGGGGTTGGACTAGATGACCTCCTGAGGTCCCTTCCAATCCTGATATGCTATGATACACGCGGCACAAGATGGAGCCCTGAGACGTGCCACATTACAAGTTACCTACAGGAGAACTGCTAACACACCCCAAGGAAAAAATATTTTTGTTTTGAATGTGCAAAAATAACTTTTACTGCAAAATTGACAATTTTTATAACATATGAAGAGTTTTGTACTTGCTCCTATATGTGAAAATAATACTACTGGTTCTGCCTTTTATTGTGAGGATCTCAAAGCACTTTACCAACAGTTATTAAGTAACAATATCCCTGTGAAGCAGGGAAATATTATATTTTCATTTTCCAGGAGACATTGAGATTTAAATGGCTTCCTTGAGGCCACACAGGAAGGTTTGATGCAGAGTCAGGAGCAGACCTCAGATTGCCTGATTCCCCAGCCTGTATTTTATCCACAGGATCAGCCTTCCCTTAGCCCATTGTGCGCTATTCACCCATGTTTATAGAAATGGCCTTCATATCAAACCTGAGGTACTAATCACTGGCAGAGAGTGCTGCAATCTGAACTCCAACAAAAGCTTTTTAGGGCAATCCCAGCTACATAATCATAGCAAGATGTCTTTGGCAATTCCACTTGGTTACAGAAAATAGGACAGCATAGGAATCCAGGAAAAGGACTTCAGGGAATGGGAAAAAGAGGCGTTGTGTGGTGTGTAGGTGTGTGTGTGTGAGAGAGAGAGAGTTGGGGGATGGGGGATGCACACACAGGGAAATAAGCTTCTTTCTGTATTTTAATGTGAATGAATAAACAGCACTATAATAGATTTCCAATGCATTTGATCCCAATAAACCATGTTAATCCTTAGGGCTATTCTGGCAGTGAGAGATAACTGCACAGAAGCTGAAAGGTTCTTCGCATCAAACTCACATTTCTGTGTTTATGGTGCACGTCCATTTCCTCCCCACCTTAGAAGAAAATAAATAAATAAATAAGCAGAAGGTTTCAAACTCTTCCCCCTCCTGCCCCCGAAAGCAGAGCCTCATCTGCATGTTATGCCAGCTGCTTGCTGTGCTAAGAAGAGCTTTTTAATTTGGATTTTATTATTGACGGTGTGGGCTGAGGCGAAATCAAACCAGTTAACAACAGAAAGGTCTGAATCATCCCCGGTATAATTCCCACTGGTTGGGTGGCATTCCACGAGGCGGGAGGCTGCCGGGCGGGGTGGGGGGGGGCGAAGCATCGTTGGCACCAGCTGTGCATGTGCGGCTGTGCTCTGTGGGAGTGGGCACTGCCAAACCACCCTCCATGCCACACAATGTCTGCTTTGCATGCGTTCATCGCTATTCCTGCCTCGCCTCCTCCTGTCCGCGTCATCATCGCGCTGCATTGCGGGCAAAGGCGCATGGCTCAGAAATGCAGAGCCTGTATTTGTTGACACGTTGAAGAGGTGTGACTGCACGTCTACCGATGTGATATATGCCATCATGTGCCAGCAATGCCCCTCTGCCATGTACATTGGCCAAACCGGACGGTCTCTACGCAAAAGAACAAGTGGACACAAATCTGACATCAGGAATCATAACATGCAAAAACCAGTCGGAGAACACTTCAGACTCCCTGGTCACTCAATAACAGACCTAAAAATGGCAATTCTTCAACAAAAAAACTTCAAAACCAGGCTCCAATTTGAAACTGCAGAACTGGAATTCATTTGCAAACTGGACGCCATCAGATTAGGCCTGAAGAAAGACCGGGAGTGGTTGGCTCATTACAAAACCTAAACCCAATTTCCCCAATACTAATTTCCCCCTCCTGTTATTCACACCTTCTTGTCAACTGTCTGAAATGGGCCATGCTCATTACCACTACAAAAGTTATTTTCCCTCCCTTGGTATCCTGCTGTCAATTGAATTGTCTCGTTAGACTAACCTCACACTTGGTAAGGCAACTCCCATCTTTTCATGGATTTTCCTGCGCGTGAATTTTCCGCTCCATGTATCTGAAGTGGTTTCTAGCCCACGAACGCTTATGCCCAAATAAATGTGTTAGTCTCTAAGGTGCCACAAGGACTCCTTGTCGTTTTTGCTGCTACAGACTAACACGGCTGCCCCTCTGAAACCTGTACGTAATTTGTAACCACTCTTAAAGGCTGACTTTGGTGCATATGGACATGATTGCTACAGCTGACTCGGTCCAGTATAAAATGGGCAGCTGCTGTGCCAGCGTCTTCCAACCACTGCCATTGCTGTTCCCACACCTCTGCGCTGGACTCCTCACACAGCTTAACGAATCCTGACCTGTAGTACCCTGGCTAGTCATGTCTGCGCAGCCCTTACTCAGGTCTCCTGGTGCACTTTAACCCAGATCTAAAGAAACATCTGCTATGTCAGTCCTGGTGCGGTTCTGACTGCGGTTCTACCAATGCAATGTCAGTCCTCACCTGCAGTTACTTTGGAAGCCCATACAGTCTGCCAGTGCATCTCAACTCAGATGTACCATACCATCTGCTATCCTAGTGCTAGGGTGCTTTGTCGCTCAGTCCTGGCCTGAAGCATACGCTATTATACACGCTTTTGGGATTCTCCTGAACAGAGACTAACAAATTGTGTGGGTTATGGTTTTTTGCACAGATGAATGAATGTCCATTAGGGACTAAGGCAGGACCCAGCTCAGTTTGACTTACCACTTGAGGATTTGTAGTCAGATTTTCACAGCTGGATCTTACACTCCAAACATCTTTCACTTTATGGCTAACATTTTACCCTCTTTTCCCAGACAATGACAGCTAAGAAGGAATATTCCTTTATCTAGTCTACCAACCTTTAGTTTATGAAGTGCATTAGGACCTTTTAGGCTTGCTTTGTCAACATTATAAATGTGAGGCAGATGGATTTAAATTGCAGCAACCAGATGTGTGGCCAGATTTGGAGAATCCCAAAACTTGTATTTGGGGTTTTGGGGAGGCCTATTATAAACATAGGTGGCATCCAGCTCAGGAATACAAACCCTGCTTCAGTGGCCTAAATTCAGGGGAGGGTGTGAGATTTCAGAATCAGGATTACACTGGCCCCAGCCTGTATAGCTTTCCAATCAGTAGGGCCATTCCTGCTAAGTATTCTGTGAAAGCTCTGTGTTGACAGAATAAAACCCTGATGACTAGCTGGAAGCAGTGTGCTTTAGAAGTGGCCATCAGGAGAACAACTACTCCTTTGATCTTCCTAATCAGAGGGGAGATGATGCAGGAGCTGATATAAAGAAGGGAGAGAGCGAGAGAGAGGCTGAAGAACTGGTTGCTTAAATAAAATATTTTGTGTTAATGTCCTGCATGTCCCCCAGCCAACAAATACAAACCTTTTGCCTTGGCCTTGAGATCATTAATCTTTGCTGTTTTGGAGAGTTCAATACTCCAGTCTTTAAAGGCATCTAATCCTTCTGCTGATGAGCATGTTCCTCGCTCCATGAACCTTTCACAATCATGGTGCTGCCGGCATTTCATTATGAGCCTGAGCCTGTTCCTGCTTAAAGTCAGAGGCAAAGCTCCCACCTGTACAGGGCCAGGTGCTACTGGTTCATGGAGCTCAGTGGACTGTTCAGATGTCCCTGGTGCATTCAACAGCACAGGAGAGGCATTCAGCCTGTGCACACATAGTACATTCAATAGCCTAGCCGGTGGAGCGTGCCTGGAACATGCCGGACATTGTAGTGCTGGCTATGTATTTTACTTAAGTTTATTGTACCCGGACCAATCAGCACTATTCAAAGAGGCCGGGGGGGGGGGGGAGCAGTAATAGCAATTACATTTAGTGGTGAGAGAGAAGACCATTCAGCCCACTTGCAGGCCCAATGGCATCAGAAAAATCGGTGTATACTGTACAGAGACGATCGCTTTGAGAACGGCATCTGAGGAGCTCAGAAAGCAATGGAAGAACCCAGACTTCTCCACCAGTACCAGTGACAGGAACGCATTTAGTTGGGCAGCAGATGCAGCATGGCTTACTCTACTCTCAACGCTTACTTTTATTGAGAGTCTTTAAGTAAGTGATTGAAACAACCCTGTGAAATTTCTCTCCATACGTAGTAGTCAAAAAAGGAAACTAGGATTCTCAAAACAATGGTTTAAGGATGCAGCAGTATTTGTTTTGGCAGCTCGTGGCACAGTAATGAACAGACCAGCCTGACTGCTGCCAGAACAGCTGTATCTCTGAAGGGGGACATTGGAAGAAAGCCAAACAAGGTTCCTTCCATGCTCCCCTCAGGCATGGGTGGCGTGTGAATCCTGCATTTGGGGTGGCTGGGCATGAGCTAGAAGTGTGTGTAGCGGGGGGGCACCAGTGCCCGGACTGTGGCCCTGTCCTTGCTTCCCCTGAAGGCTGCCCCCGCCCACTCGGCTGCCTCCCCGCAAGGTCCTGCCCATGCTCCAGCCCTGGCTTCTTCCCCTGCCCACTGCTCACACCTCTTCGCTCCCCCACTCCTCCGAGATTCCCCCAGCCTGCCACTCGCGCCTCTTCATCCCTTCCCACTGCATTTGCCTCTTTGCCCCCTCCTCCAAGACCACCCCGCCCCCCTGCCTGCCACTTGCACTGCTCTGTCCCAAGCAGCAGGTGGTGATGGTGGGGGTCTTTGGGGAGAAGAGGCAGAGCGAGGGCCGGACTTCCAGGGAAACAGGGGCGGGAAGAGGAGCAGCATGGACAGGGCCACAGGGGAAGAGGACAAGAGGATGGGAGGCCTCGGGGTGGAGCACAGGCAGGGCTACTGCCCAGATGCCCTTTCTGTGGCAGCACTTTGAAGGCGGCAGGCCGGCTCGCCTCCACAAAGAGGTGCGCCACATCCTGTTTGGGGAGGCTCTGTCTCCCCTGGCCTCTTATACCCGCTGCCCAGGCACTCAGGCGTCAGCATATGTCCCCAGTGGCCCATCAGCTTGGCTGGGGACACCACATGTGGCAGGAGCTCCCCTCACATGGGGTTGTGGGGGAGTGAGAGAGCATGTCAGGCCAGGCTCCCCTAGCCTCAGCACATGGCCCTGCTCACCCATTTCTCCCTCCAGCCTTCTCCTGCTATTATCTAGCATGGTAAATCCTGTAGCTCAAAAATGCAGTACAAGCCAATACACAAGGTTCAAAACCCACTGAAGGTACCTGATGGCAAGGGCTGTTACAGTTGCAAATAACAGAATTTATTCTTGTCGCTTTCCTATTTAAATAAACCCTTGGACACTCCATACAAAAGTCCATTGTTGGCAGAACGTTATTTAGATTGTAAAGTCAAGCACTTGAAAGTCAGGGAATATGAAACTTTAAGTCGCACAGTAGTGTTTTGCTCAGGATTGCTGCCTCAATGAGGACTTGTTGGTCACTGCTCAGAGAAAGAATAATGATTGTTTAGGAACTGAGGCTATACCCCTGTGACAGTCTTTAGCATTATGTTCACCACAGTCACAAGATTATAATAAATTTTATACAACGTATGACTTGTGAAGTATCATTTGAAAGCTCATAATCTGCTGACCGTTTTTGTTCTGGTAAAAGATATGTGTCTATACATTGTATGTAAAGTTATATGATTCTACTGTTTCACATAGCTGTAACATGCTCCAGAGTTAGAAAAGCAGGCATGAACCCGTTTTCAGAAACAAAAAGACACTGGCACCCAAGCCAGATGTTAATGACTCATCACATGCTTAAACAGCCATTCTCTAGCAGGCAGAAGGTGCGAGTAACAAATTTACATTTCATCACGAGGCCAATTCAAAGCGCACGTCCAAGGATGGTTCTAGCACAAGAAATTGAATTGTAATGAGGGGAGAAAAACACTTGCCCTCACTCTCTCCTCCTTCATCACTGTTCATGACATCAATGACCTGAAAAGAACTGAGGTTCGGAGGGCGTGCTGGCTGGGAAGCTTTGCAGCCAGTACAGCCAGCTGGAAGCTTAGAAATCTTTTTGCTCTTAAGGTCACTTAGCTTGTTAATTTAGGCATTTCACTTGTGTTTTATCTGTTACTTCTTTTGTAACCAATCCTGACCTTTATGCCTCATTATTTGTAGTCACTTAAAATCTTTCCGTAGTTAATAAACTTGTTTCCCAGTTTTATCGAACCAGTGTCTTTAGCTTAAAGTGTGTGGGAAACTTCATTTGGGATAACAAAGCTGGTGTATAGCATTTTCCATTGATGAAATGATGGCCTTTGTTTGAGCTTGCATTATTCAGCAAGGTGCTGGGCAACACAAGACACACATTTCTGGAGGAAAGCCTGGGCTTAGAGAATCTGCTGGTGTTCTTCTGCAGTGTACTTCACGGGTGGCAAGCTCGGAGTGCTCAATACTGTGGGCACAAGTTACATGCTGCAGGCTGTGTGTTAACTGGCCAGGAGTGACTTGTTCACCGTTAAAGTGGTGTAAAAGCCATCCTTGGTTGGAGAACTGAGGAGACACAGCTATTCAGCAGGCCAGATTGTACCCTGGGGAATATCACAACCCCTTACTCTAGAAGTTGGGAGGTGGCCACTAATTGCGTGTGCATCATTTTCTGGGTGCCAGCTTAGGGCATTTGAGGCCTGATTTCCAGAGTTGTTGAGCCCTCACAACTACAACTGCAGTCAATGGCGCTGTGGATGTTCGCCAGCTCCAGTAGTAACATAGTGAAATTTGGAGGCATGAGCCTAGGGCAAGGAATTAGCGTGTCTGAATTCTAATCCTGGTGCTGCCACTGATTTTATGGGTTGCCTCAGGTATTTTTGGCTCAGCTTCCCCATTTGTAAAAGGGTGAAGTCTTTTATTGCAAGTGGATATATGGCCCTAAATTAATGTTAGTCAGGCACTTGATACCCTAATTCAGTGTTCAGTGAAGGGGGAGCAAATAAGGGGTAAATAGGCAATCTTCTTTCTGGCATTTCTTAACTTTTCTGTGCTTGACCAGAGTATACGATTTTTACTAAAACATTTGTATGCAAGCTTTCATTATTTTAGAGTGTGTGGGAGAGATGTGAACCATGCAAATACTTTTCTTCCTTCAATTACCTTTAAAATAAGATAGATATTGTTCCTTTCAGCATGAGATGTCTTCTGTCTCATCTTTTCCCTCGCCTTTTCCTCCCTATCAAAGGCCTGCTGTTACCTCCAGTTTTTATGAGGACTATAAATTATTGATCCAAACCATGACACTGAGAACAGTGCAAAACTTTACTTAGAGCAAGGAAATCAATGTGCTATCATGACAGATGCTCTCTGGTGCTTTCGCTTTTCCTGTTTGTGGCGCTCATTCCATGGTGTGATTCAGTGCCATTTTCTGGTCCAGTCTTTTGGGCATTTAATAGCCTGTTTGTGTCATGAAATCCAAATTTCGCTGTCTCAGCATTGAGTTTTCAGGAAGTCCCCAAGCCCCATTAATAATTGCCTTTATAGTGCTTTTATCTTTAGTAGTACACTTTACTTTGTTTCATCCAAATTTTCCTCTTGGGGAGAGGGGAACTTTCAGCTCTCCAGCCAGGGCTTTATCCAGGGCAACCTACACATAACTCCTGGGTACACTAGAGTTTTTAAAATGTGATCAGCCAACTCTATCCCGTCCCTGATGCTGGACCTAACACACCAGGTCATTTGGGAAAGGCATGTGTAGGGTTCCCAAAAGGTCCTGGCAGGATTTTGTCTGGCACAGGGCAGGAGGGTCCTCTTACCTGATCGGCCTCAAAGGAGATGTTGGGCTCAAAGAGTAAGTCTGCCAGCTGGAAATCGAAGGAGTAAGACATTGGTGCCAAAAAAAGCGCTTTATCAAATGAGACTCAGAGGAAACAGGCACAGAGGACACAGACACCCCCTTCACCACCAATGAAAGATCTGGTTTGTTAACAAACTGGGAACCCACTTCTCCGGTCATGTCTCTGTCCCAACACCAATTCCATGGAGGCTGCTACTTCCTTACAGCAGCAGTAACTGCCCTGGTCCTTGTGTGTGTAAAGAAGGGGCTCAGAGAGCTGCAGAGGACTATCTGAGAGGGCCTAACTACCCTGGCTGTCATTGAGAGGTTCCAAACCTTGCTCCAAAGAATGACTGCAGAGCTACTTTGCGGCTGCTTGTTCACTGGCTCAAGCTAGCTTGGCCTAGTGAGTAATACTTTTAAAAAATCACCTTAAGGAAGGGATTTAGCCCCATGTGAACTATGTATACTAAAGCCTATTTTGTCTTTGTGTGGTGAAATAAACATCATTCAAGTGTGTTAGCGGAGAAGGCACTCCACGCTACAGACAATGGCTCTAAGTCTTTATTTGCACTTTTGATTAGCGTAAATAAAGAATAACATCCTGAAGTCAGTTTAAACTGATGTAAAACCTGTGTGAGTGAAAGGAGACCCGCCCCCGCCCATGGCCTCTACTGCTGCATAATTTACCATAGGAAAAGCTGAATAATGGAAACACTGTACAAATTGTTGACTAAACAAAAATGACTAAACTATTAAAAATTGTAGACTACAGCCTTGAGCAACTTCATCTGTAAATTCGCTGGGCTACATTCTAAACTCTTTACACATGCCACACAGTTTGCAGTGGCATGGCTATTATACCTGCACAAATAAGAGAGCCTTTCTGTTTCTTCATAAACTCTGCTGCTGGTAGAAAGACAATGTAAGTAGACACACAAGGAAAGGAGGAAGGGCAGAACATGTTGGGACAGAAGACAGTGAGATGACCATCCAGGGTGCTAGAGGAAAGACCAAAAGGATGATTTTTCCACATGCAGGATGGTCCCTCCCTACAGGAAAGACACATTTTTTGGGTGATGAGAGAATGTTGCATCTCTTGGGGAGCTTATTATGTGAGGAAGAGGAAAATAAGCAAGAGACAGGCACAGAGATAGACTCTATTTTAAGCTACCATCAGGCGTCTCAGATGGCACTCATGGCTGCAATACCGCACCCCCACCTTGTCACTTGTGTTGCCCACAACCCAGCTAGGTTCCCATGCATTCCTGCTGAGCAGCAGGCAGGCATCAAGGTTTCCTCTGCAGTGAATTCCCCTGTGGCACTGGATCTGTAGGCCACAGCTCTGCCTCTCCTCTCGCTGCTCCTTTCAAATCAGCAATAGAGAAGACAACAGCGACTGAAGGAGGTGGTGGCCAGAGGCGCATGAGATGAGCAATTGCTTTGCTGCCTTGTTGGGCCTGTGCTTCCCCAGCTCACCCTCAGCGAGAGGCGAGGCAGAGACTTGCTGAAGTGGGTGGGAAATGTCATATGTGGAGCCACACAAATCATGCCAGCTACGGCTGTTATAAGGGATGATGGCCCAACCCGCTGGTGAGTGGTTCTCCAGAGCTGCAGCGCCACGAGGACAGAAAGCGCTGCCTTGGCTGAGACAGACTGTGCTCCAGTGTCAACACATCTCAGGGATTTAATGCAACTGGGGTGCTTTTTGCCCCTGCTGGAGCCAGTCTGGGGAAGCAACTTCCTTTGTGTGATTTTTTTTTTTGGAGGGCCGGGGTGGCAGGGAACCTTTCTGCCTGGCAGTTTTCCACACATCTCCATCATCTGGGGTAGAACAGCTGCTGCAGGAGGCAGGTAGAGCACCCCTCCCCGCCCCTGCCCCCATGGCACTGACAGACGTTTTTGGCTATGGGAAAGGGTAAAAGAGGAAGCAGCCCATACTGTTTTCACACAAGGTAAAGTGGGAGCCAACAGAGCCCAGCAGCTCAGGGCATCTTTGCTCCCAACCATCTTGTGAGAAATGGGATGGCTCCTCTCTCTTCCTCCCCCCACCACTGTTGGGTAATGCTGCAACACCAGACCCAGGAAGGGAGGGAGGAGAACCACCATGAAGCTGCCCTTCCACTACTCCAAGATGGGGGAGGGTGGAAGAGCCCCTGGAACTGGTCCACCTCCCTCCTTCGTCCCCCAGCTTGGGTTGGGGTGAAGAACCTCCACAGCTGCAGAAGCAGAGGTGTGCTGGGGAGGCATGGGCATATGTGGGCCAAAGAGGGTTCAGAGTGGTTGTGGGGGCTGGGCAAGTGGAGTTGATATAAGGGCTGGGGTCACAAAATTAATTCATTTGGAGCAGGATCACAAAATTAATTGCTTAGTGCCTCCATTAACCCAGGGTGAAATCCATATGTAGAAGGCCCATCCCCTCCTGACGCATAACTGAATAAGATCCCCATAATTTGGACAACTGATTTGAATGAGAATTAAGTCTGAATTAAAAATGAGAAAGGACTACAGGTTCAGACCTTTGTTGATGGTAGAATCTGTCTCCACTGGGCCCTTTGGTTCCAAAACTCTACAGCTTTGAGCTCAATGGCAGCGTCCATTATATACCAGTAAAAGAAAACTAATTACATACTCTCCGCAGGCTTCTTGCCATTAGGGAAGGGGTCGTCACATCGTCACAGCACCATCTGGGCTGGAAATTTAGCAATAGCTTTGAGTTTTTAAGTGCCATGGCATATAGCTGCTATAACAATTTGATTAAAGGAAAAACCTCAGTGGTTAGCAATAAGGCCTTCAATAGTTAAATAAATATCATTTGATATTTTATAAGCTGAATTTTCCAAATTCCTGTCAGCATTTCTCTATCTTCTTATCTTGGATTGGGGCAAATGCTCTCTTTGGGAGAGCTGCAGTTGTAGCAATGCTTTGTAGCCTCACTCTGTTCTGGTGATACAAAGGAATGATTCATGAATGCAGTTTCCATTTGGATATGTAGGAAAGCAGGTTCCTGTTGAAAGGTTATGTTCTACTAAGCCATATTTAAAATGTAGGTAATTGCCCACTGGTTAAAGTGCTTGACAATGAAACCAGACTATAACGAGGGGGTGGGGGAAATGTACCTTACAACAACTTGAAAGGCATCAGTTTATCATGTACTCACATGGGGCTCTACGTTCCTTGAAAAGAAAAGGAGGACTTGTGGCACCTTAGAGACTAACCAATTTATTAGAGCATAAGCTTTCGTGAGCTACAGCTCACTTCCTCAGATGCATATCGTGGAAACTGCAGCAGGCTTTATATATACACAGAGAATATGAAACAATACCTATTCCCACCCCACTGTCCTGCTGGTAATAGCTTATCTAAAGTGATCATCAGGTGGGCCATTTCCAGCACAAATCCAGGTTTTCTCACCCTCCACCCCCCCACACAAATTCACTCTCCTGCTGGTGATAGCCCATCCAAAGTGACAACTCTTTACACAATGTGCATGACAATCAAGCTGGGCTATTTCCTGCACAAATCCAGGTTTTCTCACATCCCCCCACCCCCATACACACACAAACTCACTCTCCTGCTGGTAATAGCTCATCCAAACTGACCACTCTTCAAGTTAAAATCCAAGTTAAACCAGAACATCTGCGGGGGGGGGGGTAGGAAAAAACAAGAGGAAACAGGCTACCTTGCATAATGACTTAGCCACTCCAAGTCTCTATTTAAGCCTAAATTAATAGTATCCAATTTGCAAATGAATTCCAATTCAGCAGTTTCTCGCTGGAGTCTGGATTTGAAGTTTTTTTGTTTTAAGATAGCGACCTTCATGTCTGTGATCGCGTGACCAGAGAGATTGAAGTGTTCTCCGACTGGTTTATGAACGTTATAATTCTTGACATCTGATTTGTGTCCATTTATTCTTTTACGTAGAGACTGTCCAGTTTGACCAATGTACATGGCAGAGGGGCATTGCTGGCACTGCAAGGTAGCCTGTTTCCTCTTGTTTTTTCCTACCCCCCCCCCCCCAGATGTTCTGGTTTAACTTGGATTTTAACTTGAAGAGTGGTCAGTTTGGATGAGCTATTACCAGCAGGAGAGTGAGTTTGTGTGTGTATGGGGGTGGGGGGGATGTGAGAAAACCTGGATTTGTGCAGGAAATAGCCCAGCTTGATTGTCATGCACATTGTGTAAAGAGTTGTCACTTTGGATGGGCTATCACCAGCAGGAGAGTGAATTTGTGTGGGGGGGTGGAGGGTGAGAAAACCTGGATTTGTGCTGGAAATGGCCCACCTGATGATCACTTTAGATAAGCTATTACCAGCAGGACAGTGGGGTGGGAATAGGTATTGTTTCATATTCTCTGTGTATATATAAAGCCTGCTGCAGTTTCCACGATATGCATCTGAGGAAGTGAGCTGTAGCTCACGAAAGCTTATGCTCTAATAAATTGGTTAGTCTCTAAGGTGCCACAAGTCCTCCTTTTCTTTTTGCGAATACAGACTAACACGGCTGTTACTCTGAAACCTACATTCCTTGAGTTGCTACATCATCAGATAGTCAAAACAGGTTCTTATTTGACCTAGCTTCCAAAGGTCCTAGCCCTGCAGACACTTGAAACTAGACTAGACAAAGCATCAGAAAATCTGCTGTAGAGCAAAGGATTAAATAGTCTGACAGGTCTTAATCTGCTCTGATTTCTATGCATCAAATCCTAAGGTCCTTGCTCACTAATTACTCACCAAAACTGCCATGGGAGTAAAGGACTGAGTTAAAACGACATAATGACTCAGGGTTTGGCCCATAACTGTTAATTATTCTTTAAAACAATTTTTGTTCTAGCAGTTTGCCTTTCCTTGTGACTATGAATAATAATTAGGGGCCCGATCCTGTGCAGTCTGACTCTCCCACGTATCCCCACTGACTTCAGTTGGGCTACTTATTTGACTATGGGCTAGTTAGGTTGGCTGGACTGAGCCCCACAATACCTTCCGCACTATGCTATTTTGCTGTTACCATGCTCATCTCACCTACAGAACATTAGAGTGTCTCTTGAGTCTTTTGGAAATAAAAGGACAGCAACATCCAAGGCTTTGGGAAGAACATTTTATTGCTAAGCATATCCTTGAACAAAAATGCAAATAAGAAAAAAGAAAAGAAAGAAAAGAAAGAAAGAAAGAAAGAAAGAAGGGGGGGAAAAAGCAGTAACGTCACAATAATTCAAATGAATAGCCTTAAGGTTCTGTGCATAAAACAACAGGGGTATGGTAGAAGCCCACATACAGAAATGCACATGTTCCCAAAAAACTGTTGAATAGAAACTTACACAAAAAAAGTAACAGAAAAGAAGGTGGGATTTTTTTTTCTTAAAAAAAATGGGGGGTGGGGGTTAAAAAAAAGAAAGAAAGAAAGCAAGAAATTTCACAAGACTCCAAGAACAGCAATCTTTTACAGACATTGAGAAATAATCAACTCCAGATAGGTTCGGCCACTTAAGTTGTCTACAATCGTGCTTTCATACCTTTTTAAAACTTGTCTTTTTTTTCTTTTTTAGTATTTAAAAAAAAATCAAAACAAAAAATAAACCACCCAAAAAACAACCTCACACACACACACACACACACACACACACACACACTGAAAAGCTGTTAACTGCAAAAGCCTCATCTCTAACATGAGAAGGCTGCTTTTTATTTTGTTCCCATGTGCGTGTGTGCGTTTGATGACACTTTTCTTCAAAGTCAAATATTCATGCGAATTATAAACACCAGCAAGAGTAGATTGCTAAATCTAAACAGCTGATTAGTTTTCATCTGTACACAGAGAAATTGTACATTTCTGATACTCCAGAGTCCTCAATTCATTTGTGTTTGTTTTTCTTTTTGCCTCTCTCCCCCTCTCTTTTGCTTTTTGCACATGACAGTCATGGCCATGAAACCACTTGGTTATTGTTCTGTACAGTAAGTTACTTCCTTTCACATAATTGGGGAAAAATAAAAACCAAAACAACCAAGATTAATTAAATCAACTAAAAACGCCAAGTTTAACCATAAAACATTATATACCTCAGGGTAATCTAGAAATTACACTAGCAAAAAAAGTAGTAAAATATGTAAACAAAATCTGAGAATTTTTTTTTATCCTTTTGACACAGCTAACTGTGACAAAGCTAAAACACACACTCTCTTCACATTTTTATGGTTTGCTTTTTGTTGATATTATTAAAATGTTTTTCTTCTAAAACAACATTCTCATTCCATGTAAACACCTTTTCCAGTCGTCCCATCGAACATATGGTGATAAATATATCTGTGTATATATATATATATAAATATTTATATATATAATACTATTATTAACTCCTTTTATTATTTTTTGTGTCACAGCAGCTTTATTAATTTCTTTTCTGTTATATAAAAGAGAGCGTAAAGGGAGAATAGGGCAAATGGAAAGACAGAGATAGTCAGAAATGTCAAGCTACAAAATTAAAATATTACATATGAAAAAATCTTCATGTCAAAAAAAACCCTATGAATTTTGCACTTGTTCGCAGCATGTGTTTGGCTTGTGTGATGTTTATGGTTCTTGTCAAAGGTTGAACTCCAGTATTGTCTTTCTGACCTCTTTATTCAACCGCTTTATTATTAATTTTTTTGCATGCATTGCAATCAGTCACAGAACCAGAACCCAAAGAAAAGGCTCCCTTAGTTTAGCATTGTATATCTAGCTCAGAATAGTTGATCACTTTTGTTTTGCTTTCTCTCCCCCACCCCCTCTTTAGCCATAGTTTGGCTGTGCTAATGCATACTCAATGGTCTTGTCAAATAAAGCCAATGGCCTCAATCAAACCAGACTGTTCATGAGTTCAGTTGCAAATACTGGAGCCAAATCTAAGGGGACTAGTTTTCCATGAGAATCAGCTTCATCATCACCCATTACACACTTTCACTGTGCTATTAGCAAATAACTTACTGTAGACAATGGATTCTAGAGAACACACAACCAGATATGTAGAGTGAACACCATGGGTACCTTTTGAGTTCATATATGGCAATAGTCTCTTTATTTATTTGGTGGGTTCCTCCCCCAACTCCCTAGATTTCTTCTTGACTCATGTCCTGGTTCATTCTCTTCTCCCCACCCCCCTAAAACAGGCAAAGAAAACCAAACAAAACCAAACAAAAACCAACAAGCCCCAAAACCATTTATTCCCCACCCCCCCGCTCAGATCTCGAAAAATTATACGTATGCTGGACATGGCCAGATCAGTTTGTTTGATTTTTTTGTTTGTTTAAAATGTTTATGCATTTTTTCTTTTTCTTTCTTTCTTTTTTTTTAATAAGTAAACTGAAAAATGATCGATACAGTCAAAGATCACGAACATCATTAAGACTCACTTGGAGATATGAAACAAGTAAGCCGCGAATCTTCTACCTTTTGCGGAAAGTTCAGCGAAGAGGAGATGTGGAGACTTCCAAGTCCACCAGCATGGTACAGCTGCGTGTGCCATCTCCAGAACACTAAGTGTGCTTTATAATACAGTAGGGCAGAGTTTGCTGACTCCAAGCGATGACTGAGACGTTAACAGTCACAGCTGAATTTTTTTCCCAATTTTTTTTCCCACAAACTGTAGCTCCCAATCTCGTTAGCTGTAACGGCTCTGATATTTCAGTTAAATCTCATTAAGTATGTATATATTTATATATAAATAAGTATATTTTTACACATAATACTCTTTGTCCTTGTTTTTCTGTTTCTTGTGGCCACTCTTTGTGCTCTGCTGCTTCTCCTTCACGAGCGTGCCATTGCTCTGGGCTGAGTTGCTGATGTAGTTCCGCGTCTCATCCACCTGATAGGACCCCTCGTCCCTGTTCCTGTACTTGTACATGGCGTACAGGAGGATCAGGATGCAGAGGGCGGCAGCAGCCACAATACCGACGACCATCCCCGTTGTGCTGCTCGACTCGCGGACCACCTCTGAGGCCCCCGGAACCCGTCTGATTCCTGGCTCCGTGGGGTTTGCTGTGGGCACATTACGGAACATGGGGGAAGTTATTAGCGGGCTCTTCAGCTTTGTGCTGTCTAGCTCATAGGCAGTGGGCAACGGAAGCAAGACTATGTCAGGCTGGGGTTTGAGCTCACGGTTATTCATTTTGCCAGCAGGCAATTTGGGAACCATCCCAGTCGAGGACGAAGCTGTGGAGCGGATCAGCTCAGGGGACAAAGCCGTGGTAGTAGTCCTACCAGTTTCGGAGACTTTGTTAGGTCTAAAGTCCTTGGATTCCCACTTAGGTGCATGTGCTTTGTAGCCACCTTCGAAGACTGAAGTGGAAAGACTCTTATCTGTTACCAAGGAGAAGGTGGTGTAAAAATCTTCATCATCAGTAGGGGGTAGGTTAGAGTCAAAGGTTTCCCCTGAGCCATACCCAGATATCACCAAGCCATCATCATCACAACCATCGCTGCCTTGGTCCGACAAGCAAGGTAACCCCGCCTCAGAGGTCATGGACAGGGAATCTTTGGTGGTCTCAATAATGGTGAGGAGGGGGCGAAAGGTAGGGGGGAGTGTAATGAAAGGTGCACGAGTAGCAATAGGAGGGATATCTAAAGGGTCTTCTACAAGTAGAGGGATAACTAATTCACCTCCTGGGATTGAAAAGAAAAAACAGAAGATTAGTAAATATTCATGACACAGTGCATCATGTTCAATTCACTGAGCTCAAAGGTGGTGAAGGACTGTTATGAAGAAGTGTCATGGAGGCAGATTTCCTGCCCCTATCCACACCATCAACATACTTTTTCAGGGTTCTAGGAAGCTTTCTGCCCAACCCTGCTTTTGAGATAGGTGAATTGGCCATTCCAATTCCTCTCTATTTTAATCTCTCCTAGGTATGTTCAAGTGAGAGAATTTGAAATCCTAGGGACCAAAGGGTTTGGGGTCCGGAAGATACTCTCAAGTGACTGCAGAATTCAAACTTGGCATGGTTTCATTTTCTTACGTCTTTTAGTATATGGGGAAAAGAATACTTAATTGTGGAATTACTCCAAACCTCCATACAGTACTGGTCTCTTGGGTTGGATTTTGCTGCTGAAGCATGCTGATTTTACCAGTTTTTCCTCTGATCTTTCTTGTCACTGGTATTTCTTCTCTGCCATTTGAGTTCCACAGCAACTTCCAAACAATTCCCAGTTCAACCTTTTCTTCTTGTTTGTCCGTCCTGTTTTTTAAATTGTGTGAGTGAATGAAGTGCACATGAAAGGTAGGGATGGACTGTTGTGGTTGGAACTAGATGTGGTGCAAGAGGGCACAGAGAGCTCCTCAATGCATGGTTGTCTTTTTGATCTTCAATACCCTCTGCTACTCTAGCCCTTTCCCTCTCCCTGCCCCTTCTCAGCTCTGCTAATGCACCCTGCTATTGATCCGCAATACTCCTTGTTGTTTCAGTGCTGTGCTTTAAGGGACACTGACAATCCTGGTTGATTGTGCCAAACTGTGTTGTGGTTTAATGAAATGGATAAATAAGAAATAGGATGACCTAAATCAGGATTTGAGCCCAGGCCACGAAAGTGAGGAGTAATCTCCATCCTGCACTTTCTGGTATTTCTTTCTGTGCTGCTGGTTGTGATGAATGTTACTTTTTCTCTAGTGTGGCAGACAGCTTTCTGTGAAGCAGGTACTAAATGAGAAAATCTCATAATCTGCTGTCTGGGAGTGCTTGTGCTGTGAACAACCAGCAGCCATTCCTCACTTTCTCCATACCCAAGCTCATTATCTCTGTGAATAAGAGACCCAAGGTCATTTCAGAACCTGGGTATCTCAGCACCACTGTGGTGCTTGCAAGCAATGAGGCCTCCTAAGATTTTTTGTTTGATCAGGGTAGAGGCTTGAGTCACACTTTCACTGTAATGTGACTCTATTTTCAGGCTCAGGAGGCTATCAGTCCACTTGTCTTTTATGTGGGTATGGAAGCATAATGGATTACTCGCATGTATGGTCAGGTCACACAGTCTTGTGCTTAAGTTTAGCGTTCTATCTTTTTTTTTAACTGAGTCATGTTGCCTTTGCATGTAAATTTTGCTTTTAGTTATAATTTTGTTAGGCATTTAAGCTAATTGGGCTGTATCCTGAGATCCTAAGGTAAACCATCTTTTGAGTAATCATTTACATCAGTGTAAAGTGAGTGCCTACTTGTGTAAAATGTTACCACTAGTGTAAGTGGAGAATTCTGAGGATTTAGTATTATTTTACTCACATTTTGCACAAGTATATATGGCTACAAAAAGTGCAAGGCAATAGAGAATCAGACTGAGTAAAAAACTCTGGCTTTGACTTAATTCATTAGTGTTAATTAATTGTCTTTCACCCAAGTGACTGTTGAATGGTGTTAGGATCAAAAATTCTGCTATCTGCTATTCTGCTATCTGCACTGTGATGCTCTATTGTATTTTCTGCATTTGTTTCACACTGAATTTCCATTGGCAGTTCCACTGACAATGGTAGCTCTACAAAACATATGTCACCATATGCTACTGATCAGAGAATATGATTTTGTCCTAAATCTTGTTTGATGGGTGCTTGCAGGTTTACCATCAATTCAATCCAAATTTACTTGGGCAGCAGTCATTTTTAACCACCAATTGGAGTGTACAAATGTAGTTTCAGTGCCTTTAAAATGTACCGCCTTCAGTATTTCAAATCGGATAGCAACAGTGGCATATGGTTATTCGCATCCTTCAGTAGAGGTAAAATGCTGGTACCACTGAAGTCAATCGAAACCTTAATGTTTACTTAAGTGGCACTAGAAATTAGCCCCAAATAAGAATTCATTATTTTACTTAGCCTCTTAATATACTCGTGGAGCAAAGCTCGTTCTAATGTATGAAATGAAAATGGCAATTTGGAGATGTCATTTCATTTTCTGAGCTTCCAGGTAATGTTCCTGCCACCTCTGTTACTGAACAAAGAAGGGAAAAATTGAATATTATGTGTCTAAAATAATCCCACAGGATTTCTTCAAATTGTATCTGTTCAGTACAAACATGGGAAAGGCAAAGAGCATCATTACGCTGCAGTTTGCCAAACGACTACATTGCATTTTGTGAACCTGTGATTCCGGTCTGCTCCTTGTGAAATAATATCAGGCACTTGTCCTGTTCCTGTTTATGCTACTGTTTCAGAAGTTTGTTTTCTGTCCATTGTTAGTGTGGGGCATGGATAATCCATATTATCACATGGTCTCAAAACAAACTTGAACGAGGGCCTTCAGGAAAAGATCATCTATCAGAATAAGTTCCATGGACTAGATAAGAGTGAATAAAATAATGGAATTTTCAGCCAAATATGAATTGAGCTGTCTGTTGAGTGGGGAATTGAAGTCCCTGAAAGTCATCTGAGGTCTGTTGAGTGGCTGATAGTGATTTTGAGATCAATTCATCCACCATTATAAAATAGCATTCATCTGCAATTTTAGTGCACCATCTGTGACATACAACTGGAGTCTGAAGTTTGGCAGTTTTTAATTGCCCATCTAAAGCCTCTGAAGTGCCTCTGTTATTAAAAGCTACTATGCTTACAAATGGCTTCTGTTGATCTGCCACCCAATGGGGCAATATTTTGGGCAGCTTTCCTCCCAGAAGGAAATACTTTAGTCCATTTTACAATCAACTCTTTGGACTTGACCTCAAGGAGATGGAAATATTTAGTTTTTAAAACCAGAAGACAAAGCTTTCATTAGCAGAACAACCACTTGCATTAAAAAGCAATTCATTTTTCTAGGATTTATTTTTTACTTGCAGTTAATGATCAAATAGGTCATTATAAAATGGTTGTGTTTTTCATGAAACATCAAGAAGAGTCTAACAGAGCTATTAGGATTAATGGGGTTCCACATCTGTAACTGAATTGTCTCTTTGTGTACAAAAGTAGGTCAGAAAGAAGACAGTGAGCCAAATTCAGAGGTGAGTCTGAGTCTTAGCATGTATCTGAGAGGTAGTATAACTTATATGCTTGCACAGCTGAGACAATTTAGGCTTTCTTGGAATCACTTAATCTCACCTCTGAATTTGGCCCAGTGTGTCTGGTGAGTCGTATCATGGGTGCAAGCTACACCCAAAAAATAAAGATACAGTTAAGGGTCCTTCTCCTGGGGTTCATGGTTTTTAGAGGAATCATCTCCCTACCAAGGAATAAATACATTGGTCAAAGTTGCTAAGATATTGTGGCTCTTGGAATTCATGGTTTGGTTTGGTTTTTGGATTGGTGGGCGGAACGTTCTTTCATTCGCACTAAAATCAGCTAGTGTCTCATACAGGAAATCCCAACAATAACGCAGTGGGGAAGGAGTATTTAGGTTTGTTACTTGATGGTATGCACATGTTGCTGCTTCCTGTGAATGTATAACTGCATCCGATGAAGTGAGCTGTAGCTCACGAAAGCTCATGCTCAAATAAATTGGTTAGTCTCTAAGGTGCCACAAGTACCCCTTTTCTTTTTGCGAATACAGACTAACACGGCTGTTACTCTGAAATCTGACATTTAACCTAGAAATCTCTGCCTACATCTAAGAGTTGAAACATTCTCACACAGTGGCTTTGTGGTGCAGACCCTGAAGGTTCAGGCCTTTCCCTATATAATTAGTGCCCATTTTATTGTCCAAAGTATGTATAGCACCAAAAGAGATACAAGAGGTACAGATTTCAGATAACTGTAGGGGGATGCAGTCATCTGACTCCCATTAAATAAATGGTCAGGATTAAAGTCTGTTAATTACTTGTTTGAAAAATAATCTGATGTTGCAAAGGGCTACATTAGTGCTAAATATTTGGGGGCCAATTCTTGAAGTCCCTCATGATTTGGTCCATTGTTACTGAATTGTGCAGCTAATGCTTAGAAAATGTACAGTGAAATTCCCGCTTAAAAGATATCCACTACTCTCTGTTTGATTGAGATTCAACTGCAGAGACATGGGATGTTGGTTCCTGGCTGCTATTGCTTTGTTTGGAAAGCAAGCGTCAGTTAGTGGTACTGGCGGATGAGCTGTGGATTCAGAACCTGTTTACAGAATTCAAAGCATCCCAAGAAGACACCAGGGCCTTTTTTGTTTGCAGTCCTGCCCATTCCCCTTGTCCCCTCTCCCCAGCGGATGGATGCTCCCTGAAGAAAGCTGTGAAATTGAAATGGCTTGTGTTGACAGCAGAGTGCTGAAAGATGAAATAAAAGGAATAGATAAAATGGCTTCCTCTTCTGTGGTAGGGATGCAAAATAAGTGACAAGTGCCAATAGCAGTGCCAAGAGGATTGAGGTCTGCGTGGTGTGAAGCCCCAACCCAACAAAACACTAATATCCAAGTGCTTCCTTTGGATTTCTTCTTTCTTGGGAAAGAACAGTGTGTATTCCTTAAAGTTAGCATTTTAAATCTGGATCTTATACTTTTTTGAGAGGGTTGTGCTTTCCTTTAAACTAGTGAGACGACTGGGGATATAAAAGGTCTACGTTAGCCTTGAAGGCTGCCCTGCTTTTTCCTTTATGAGTGCTTTATAGATATATAATTCATACCTCTGGGGCTGATCTACAGTAAGGGCTCTCTGTCACTGGAAAAGATGGAGTGTAAAAAATTTAATAGAAGCCTTCTGAACTGTGAGGATGTTGTGGGTCAATCATGAATGTAGAGGGCACCAAGCAAAAAAAAAAAAAAGAAAAGTTGGCAGCCTCCAATTCTCATCTTTCTGGCCAAGACTGTTTCACTGGAGTCTCAAGCATCAAAGAGAGGCAGCACAAAAAGCACACACGAACAGAAACATGAAAGGTTCAACTTCCAACTCTCATGATGAATATAAAGGGACACAACACTGTCTCTTCCAGATGTGGCTGAAAATCTTTAAGGTGCCAGCCGAAAAGCCCAATACAGCACATTCACATCCTCAGGTATTGAAATTCCACATCTAAAGTCTCTCATTTACATGTTATTGTTGCACTGAAACTCAACTCCATTTTCAGACTGAAACATCCTGCTATGGAAAATAATCCCTTCCCTACTCCCCTACCCCATATATGCAAGTTGGGTGCCAAGAAATTCTAATTAAGTCACTGAGTTTTTCAACACTTCTTGAGGTTTGGTCTCCTGTGAGTTCTTTGAGGGTGATGAGGGAAAATATTCAGACCACAGTTCTTGAGTCACAGGAAATCTGATGCTAATATGAAATGAGCATTTTTAATATTCTCTCACCTCTTTCCAACCTCATTTAATTGAAACTGACTGTCAGTAACACAAGGGCAGGCCTCACTTCCCCAGTGGGAGTGCCTCAGCCTTCTGCCTCAAATATCCTGACTCCCCCCTTCCTTCCAAAGCACCAATTGTTTCCAAAGTGACTAGACAAAACCCTAGTTTTGGTGCCAGATTTGGTTTAACTGAATTGCTTTGAAACATGTGAGACCCCCCACAAGAGCCTGTCTACAGGAATCTCTAACAAAATCCACTTTCCTAGTGGCAAACCGCAAAAGCTAAATTAAGAGCTCAATCTTGATCACATTGAGGTCAATGTCAAAACTCCCTCTGGTTTCCAAGTTGGTTCCTAAGGTTTATTTCTACTTAGACAGACACCGTCAGTTACACCAAGGCCGGAGTTTTGATCCCTAGGGATAAGAGATCTACTTTGGAGGAAAGAAGAACTGACTTCACCTTTCCTGGGGGTGTAAGAATTGGATGCGATGGTTCTCAATTTAGTTTGAAGTTTAATGTTTGGAGAGAATTTTGTGTCTGTAAATTGTTGGTCACCTCAGCAAATATCAGTTTCAACGTGGCCTGGAGTGGGGCAATACCCCAGAAAAATTAACGTATTGGTTTTTACGATGTAATCGCGGCCAGGAGGCAGTGGCAATCTCAGGAGAGAGCTGCTTCTCATGTTTCCAGCCTAAGTGTTAGATTGAAAATGTTTATCTAAGCAGTCAGACTTTGAACTGCTTCTCTGAACCAAACAGAAGCTTAATCAAACTCTTTTGAGTTTCTCCCATCACTGTTTTAAATCCACTTGATTCACCAACAATAATGACAACTTGCTAATCAACATAATTACCGGTTTCATTTACAGCATCAATTCTTCCGGGAAGCTGTCAGTAGAACCTGAGTTATCGGCTATATATTGAGTAGCACACTACCATGCTGGCCCTTTAAAAGTCCACCTGTCCTAAAGGAAGGACATCTTTTTTTGTTTTTACCAGGAACTCAGTGTTATCCAGTGGAATTCATGCTGCAGAGAAGGAAGTCCCCAAGAGACAGGGGAAATTTTAAAAGTCCGGGACATTCAAATGTTGGGATAAGAGGAGAACAAGCAAATGCTACAATTGCTGGAAGAGTTAGCAGTCATGATGCTAGGGCCATTTTGGTTGATGGGTTTGCACTGTAACAGTACACTTGAGAGTATCTTTTTGACTGTGGCAGAAGCAAGAAGACTGACAATCAAGGAAATTAGCAGGAAGCATATGCTTCTGTAGGAAAAGGGGGAACTGGAGATCAGAGCAAATAGGGACTCTATTGCCAAATGGGGACCAGTGTCTTAAAGAAACTTCCTTTGTTTTCTCCCGGATATAATCTACGCACAAGGCTACAGCAAGTTTACATCTGAGTGAAAACTCTTGGCATTACCGCTGATTCTTTCTGTGGGAGGCAAAAGGAACTGGGGCGAGAACTGACAGAGAATGGGAGTCAATTACCCTGGGCTCCTTCACCCCCTCCTATGAAGAGTAGTACAATCATGTAATAGGCAATATAGAGAGAGCATGTAACATAACAGCAAATACCAAAACAAACATATCCAAAAATTAAATAAAGGAATTTAAGGTTTTTTTTTTCTCAAAACCAAACCATACACTAGAAAATAAAAATTCCACAACAAAGTTAAGCTCATCAAAAGAAAAGAAAACAACAACAACAAGAACAACAGGTCATCATTCGCTTTACCAGAAAAAGAAAGAGAAAACCCAAGAAAACCAAAAAAAAAAAAAAAAGAATATAGGAAATCAAAAATGTTGTTTCTTTTTTTAAAAAAGTACTCAAAAATAGATAAAATTAGTCAGAAGAAAGCATACCACATTGATTTCATATAGTCAACTTACATCAACAAATTGCCCGCATGTTTTTTGGCATGAAAGAAAAATTTACAAAAGAAAGTTGTGTAAGAATGCTCTTGGACAAGTAGAATTGCCACATTCTTGTAACTTGCTTTTTTTTGTTTTGTTGTCGTTCTTAAAAACTTTTTTTAGCGAAATATTTATTATTTCTTTTTTAAATATAATTATTTTACGACAAAGGGTGATACAGGGAGGCAACAACACATACATCCACACCACATAATATGAAAAGAAAAAAATCTTGCACCTTAACAAATTTGAATTTATTTCTCTGTTGTTTTGGGTTATAAATTATATGTTTGTTTGCTTTGTGTAAAATGTTTCACATACTACAATTGAAAAAAAATGTAGGCTTTAGAATTTGCTTTGATTATTTATGTATCTACAGATCTAATGCTTTTTGAGAATCAAGGTTTTTTTGTCTTTTGGTCAATTCAATATATATTTTTTAAAACATTTTCTTTTCTTTTTTCCTAGAATTTTTGTGTGTGTGTTTTAAGGAATGGATGACGGCACATAAAATTTTAACAATGCGAAAGAAAGGGTTGGGGAGGGGACTTATGGGAAGAAAAAAGATGCCTAGGGTGGATGGATTGGGAGTGTAAAATCTATGAGTGTACTACACAGGAGATGAAGATGATGGGAGTGAATGTGTAAGTCAGTTGCCATGTCCATGTAAGGGCGGTACGGAGTGATCTAGCAGCATTAGAGCTTCTGGCTGTAAGGAAGGGATGGGCAATATACAAAAACAAATGAGCATATTCATGCCCATCAACAAAAAGAAAGAACAGAACTCTAACATTGACAATCTCACAAACCCTAAGCTGCAACTTCTTCAACATGCAAGTTACAAAAAAATATTAATAATAATTAGTTTCATTAAAGATTCTCAAATTATAAAAACAGTTAAAGCTTTTTTTCCTTCTAAAAATAGCAGTAAAAATACATAAACTAATAATAGTAATAATAATAATTAATAGAGATTAAAAACAAAAAAACTAGTTTTATGCACTGGAATTAGAACAACTTCAACTGCAGCTATGCACAGCCTCATGTTCACCAGGAAGTTGACATCAATGTTCTAAGGAATTGGAGACATTACGTGCTTCAGTGAATGAAGCCATTTATTTTAAATGCCCAGGTGCTTTGGTATCCCCTCCCCCTGAATTGGATAGTTTTAAATTCAGATTCTTTACAGCTGTGGTCTGGAAAGTATGGATGTAGGATTCTGCAGGTGAAGTAGTTCCTTGTTTAAAGAGGGAAGTAAGGGGGAAAATTGCAGAAAACAATTAATAACTTTTGTTTTTTGTTGTCATTAGATTGGAACAACCCAAATCTAAGATAGAAATCCAACCATTGAAAAGAAATACATCAAAATATAAATATATAGAGATACACTAAAAAAACCAAAACCAAAACCAAAAAGCACTTTATTCCCCAGCAAGAAGGGAGAAAAGAACAACTGTGGTTTTTTAAATTTTATTTTTAAAGAAAAAAATATTCCACACACTTTCAAAGATGAACAAACCAGATGCACACATTGAAAAGGAACAGACAAAGCAGTCTAGGGACACTTTCATCATTTGGATATTTTTTGCTTATGGATTGCATTCCCTCCATTTTAAATTTTCTTTTAATTTTTGGCCAAAAAACTCCCCACCCACCAATGTACTGCTTTTTTTTCATTACTTTTTTTAAAATAAACACAAGGGAAAAAAGGACGTGCAGTCTGGATGTACGTCATAAATAGACATAGGAAAAGAAAGAAGAAATTGGCTGAGATTGACAAATGGGTTATATAATAGCTTCATTTTACTGTAGGATGTTAATAATAATAATAATAATGCATGCTTAAAGTAAGTTGCATTTAGGGAAAGTAGAAAAACAGAACAGCAAGCTAGGACTTGGGAGGGAGGGGAAAGGAAGTTAGCAAAGAAGACGACTCAAGGAACAAGGTGGTATATCATTTCATGTCTGTCCAGTAAGGGCAAAGTACATTCCAAAGGATTCTGTGCAGGTTATGGGAACAGATTAGAAGGGCTATGGGGTGGGGGGATGGAGGGAAATTGCAAGAGGTGCTAGGAAATACATTCCACACTCATTATAATATTGCCTGTAGGGATCGAACACACAAATATGCTCAAATAAATTGGTTAGTCTCTAAGGTGCCACTAGTACTCCTTTTCTTTTTACAAAATGACAGTCTTTTCTCAAGGCCCAGTTCTCCAGCCCAGACTCATGATGGGCAGCATATGTGCAACTAATCTTTTTGGGATTGTTCATGTGAGTAAGTACTAATCATCTTGAGTAAGGGTGCAGAATTCATTTCCTCAAACACTTCCTACTTAAAATAATGATTACTGCCAGGGAGCCTGAACAGGCAAATGCTAACAGTAATGCTGATTAACCTGTTTTTCAAAACAGTCAGCAATTATTCACACAGAGTCAAAGGGCCTACTTCCAAGTGGGGATTCACAATCTGGCCCAATGGAGATACTCATTGCAGTAAGCATTAGTCTGGTAGTAAGTGTTTGTAGGACTGGATCTGTGATTAGTCTCACTGAAGATAGTGGACAATTCACAATAGTAAACAATACAACTGGTAGTAAGTATTTGAACCTTCAGGCCATAAAGCCTTATATAGGCAAAACTCTCATTGAAATTAACGGGTAAGGACTGCAGGATTGGACCCTTTGTATTTTATAAAGCGGTTTTACTGGTAACAAAGTTTATTAATAATCAGTCCTATTGGGCTTTACTAGACCTGGAAGCTGAGGAACAGTGGTAGTCTTATATACAAAGTATGATACAGAGAGCATCCAGATGAGGGCTATGTTAACAAGAGGGACAATAGTATTTTCAGAGCCACTCAGAGAACAAAGCTAATTTTGTGAACATGAGATAAAAATAAATAATATATAGAGAGACACTGAATCCTCCAACTTTATACTTGGATGTGCTATTGAAAAAGTGTCCCAAGCTGGTAAAGACGGGAGGATGGGAGTTGCATGAGAAAAGCCCGACTTCCACTGAAGGGCGAAAGGCATGAGACTACCCTGGCCACTACCATGTGCAGGAATGCCCTCTGCCTCTACTGGAAGACTGCGCTGGAACTATATACTGGGGACTGTGTTAAGAAGGGGGAGAGGTTCAACCAAAGACTGGGAAACCTGGCTAGGTGAACCTCAGGGACAATGCATATAGGCACACATGGCTCCTGGGGCTGAACCCATTTGACTGATCCATGTGGAATGATTTTTTGGGTTCATGTGTGAATGAGAAAGGGTTGGTTGGCAACAAAGAACAGTGGCAGCAGTGAGGGCACTGCAAGCCCCAGTGGGGTTATTTTTGGGGGGCAAACTTTCAAAACGACTGTCCCTGGGCACCATTCCCTACCAGGATTCTTAGCCTCTGGTTTAACAGGGTTAATCAGTATACAGGAAATTTCACAACGAGGCATTTAAGCTTTGAAGTTTAATCATTCCTTGTTGTGACTTGCAGCTGGATTCTAAGAGTAGTGAAATACCTATATTCAATACACTGGAACACTGGAATTCACTGGGTTGGGATTTTTCTCTGAGAGGGTTTCCCATCCATTGCCAAGAAATTAGCTTGAATTTGTCAGCACTTAAGACACTACAGTGGTGCAGCTGTGCCGCTGTAGCACTTCGGTGCAGACACTACCTACACCAATGGGAGGGATTCTACCGTCGGCAGTACCCCAAGAGGCAGCAGCTAGGTCGACAGAAGGAATTGTTCCGTCGTCTAGCGCTGTCTACATGGCAACTATGGCACTCAGCGGTGTGGATTTTTCATACCCCCGAGAGCCATAGCTACACCAATGTTAATTCCTAGAGTAGACCAGGCCTCAGGGATGTTTTTTTTAATTGGCATACAGCAGCACTATCTGAGGTAATCAAGCCCAAATGCAGTGGGTTGAGTAGAGGGGTTTACCACAGCTCCAAAGCCCATAACAACCCAGATTTACATATTCTAGAACAAACTGATGCATGCCCCACACTTCATAACTGGTTTACTGATTTTTGTAACGCATCCCTATACATATCACGTACAGTCCACGAGCTACAAAATTTGCTAGAAAGCAAAACTGCAAACTCATCACACATTACTCTTCTTACTGTTTCTTTATCTACTAACTACATGTTATTTACAAGGCCACTTGTGAGTTCATGCTTTGCCCATTGGTAACCTCTGTTTCCTTACTTCTGTTTTCTTTTATTATGCAGGCCCAAATAGACTCTAATGTGTGGGGAGCCCAATTTCCAAACTTGAAGCTTGACATTGGCACCTCAGTCAGTACTTAGGACCCTGATTTAAGTGTCTAACTCAAGGGCTAGGGATATGAAAAAGATGTTTAGTGGCCAGATGATCAAAAGAGCTCAGAACCCACAACTATAGCCAGATTCCCCCCTGCCCCTAGTTCACTTCCCATTTAGAGACCTAAATAAACGGCCAGACTGTGAAAAGAAAATCTGGACATAAGAATCACAGTAAGAGATGCTGAGTGCTGAGCAGTTTTGTAAACCTGTTCCATATTCAGGTGCCGAAATGGGTGCTGAGCACATTAGAAAATCTGCCTCTCAGCTCTTTTAAAAAATCCAGCCCTAACCGCCTAAACACAGATTTAAGTACCTAATATAGGTCCCCCAGTTTGCAAACTGGGTTGAAAATATTTCCACATATATCTGTAAACTAAATATTTTGCTGCACTCATGATTTTTTTTAGGGCAGAGGCTACCATGCTGCAACTGTCCCTCTGAAACACAAGCAAAGGTTGTAAAAAGGAAAATAAATAATAAATATTTTGCAGCATGCTGTCACTTTTATTTTCAGCTATTTAAGCGAGGTTGAAGGGCTGGGACTAAAGGGCTCAGAATCTTAAGGGGCTAAACACTACTGGTTGAAGAACAGAAAATTTAAGTTTATAACAGTTGGCCAAAATTTTCTGAATTTTGATTTTTTTAAATGACATACTCAAAATTCTTTTTTTTTTTTTTAAAACGATGAATTTTTTGCAAACACTTTCCTCCTTTTTGGAGCAGCTCTGGTTATATCAATTATACTAGCTATTTTCAGGAGTTTTCTAGTTTTGCATTTCTTTTAATTACATTTTAAAAAGTTGTAGGTAAGTGTAATGTTCATATTAGTGTGAGATCAACAGAGCTGGATTGAACTAGGTATACTGTACAGCACCTGCCTTCAAATGTCTCCAAGATAGCATGGTCAATACACCTCTCCCCGGTTCGATAGTATTCCTATATGGTACTCCCCGTCAGCTCTGCCATAAAGCCATAATCCTGACCTACAACAATCTATGCTATTTCAGTCCTGGATCATGCACAATCTCTTCTAGACCTGTAGTGTTCTCAGTTATTTCAGTCCTTGACTTGCACCAAACTGACAATTTACCTCATCCCCAACATGCGATACCCCATGCTATTTCAATCCTTCGCTCTCCCATGCAGCTCTGCTCATGATAGGGTTACCATATGTCCGTTTTTTCCCAGACATGTCCGGCTTTTTGGTTCTTAAATCACCGTCCGGGAGGAATTTTTAAATATCTAAAAATGTCTGGAATTTTGCCATTATAATTTTTCCCCAAAGAAGAGTTGATCATTCAAGAAAGAGAGTGAATGTTGATCATTCGAGAAAGAAAGTGAATGTTGATCACTTGAGAGAGTGCCTGCTTTTCCCCCCTAGCTCGCAGCACTTGCACAGCTGGGAGGGAAGGGGGAGGAGGGAGAACATGGAGTGCTCAGGGGAGGAGGCAGGGCAAAGGCCGGGATTTGGGGAAGGGGTCCAATGGGGCACGGAGGGGGCGGAGTTGGGGCAGGGACTTTGGGGAAGGGGTTGGAATGGGGGAGAGGAAGAGGTGGAGTTGGGGCCAGGATGGGGGGGAGCAAATACCCCTCCCCCATGGAGTGTCCTCTTTTTTGAATGCTCAAATATAGTAACCCTACTCATGTATCTCAACACTAACCAGTACCATCCCCTGCTATTCCAGCCCAAACCTAGGGTGACCAGATAGCAAGCATGAAAAATTGGGACAGTGGGTAGGAGTTAATAGGCGTCTATATAAGACAAAGCCCTGAATTTCAGGACTGTCCCTATAAAATCAGGACATCTGGTCACCCTATCTAGGCCTCCAATTCTCATTGTTGATGCACTTCTGAGCTGCAGTATTCCCTGAGCTCTGTCCTGGTCCTCTCCTTAGTAGAGATTTCCACTCCTGGGCCTTTTTTCTTTCTGATTTTCACATGCACTAATAGTAGGGAAAGGATGAGTCCTGTATATTCAATTTCCTGTTCTATTGTAACCTAATTAGAATGAGAGCCAAGATCTTTAGTGTTAAAAGGAAAAGCACATTTCCCTATTGCACAACCCAGGCCCCCTAACTGCTTTTTTGCATACTTATATAATCCTACTTTAGTTATCAGACAATGCTTTTTAGGCTCATTTAGAGGCATATTTCCATACTGAGGCAGGACTGAGATGATAGTGACAAAAGCTCTTAAGCGGCTGGTTCTGTTGAACAATCAGTTAAAAGAGACAAATGGAGAGATTCCAGTGAACTGAGTGATGCACATAGCCCTGTAAGTAGCTTAGCTATAAAATGGAGAAAAATACACCCTTATCTGTGCATCTGTTTTCAGCTTCAAGTGATGTCTGCAGCAATTTTTCTCCAGTTAGTGCTTATGTGGCAAGAATCCACACTAATGAGAAGCAAGAAAAATATGTTAGGGGCTTATGTGCTGTGCAAAGGGGGTGCCTTCTCCCTCCATTTATGCCCTAACCTGGCAGAAACACAGAGATAACACACAGACAGCGACTCCACCTAAAGATGGCCAGTGCACAGGCCAGCAGAGCTGGCTCCTTCTTATGTTCCCCAGACCCCCCAAGAGGAACTGTGGAGGAGTCAGCTAGAATTCTTCCTGGGGGGTCCAGCTGTGGCTTGGCCCCTCTGAAGTCCTCCAGTGTGGACTGAGGCAAAAAAGCCATCCTCTGTCCCTATATGACTGAAGGGAAAAAGAAGAAAACAGAGCAATGACAGTTCCAGAGTGGTGAAGTCCCTGTGGAGCGATTAGGATTAGGGAGATTCTGGTAGGGATCAAGGAAAATTGGCATCACTATAGAGTACTTCCTGCAGGCAGGAGCTGACAGGAAAAACTCCTCTTTACAGTGTAGCTTTAACTCTTTCCACACAGCCAGTCCAATGACTCCTGAGGAAGAATTATACTATTAATGGCTAGCGTGTAGGCAGGGTGAAAGTAATTTAACGGACTTACCGGTACGCAGAGTGGCTGGGGTCCCTGGCAAGGTGTGGGGAGGGGGGGGGTGCAGCTCTGGGCCCCCAGATGGGGCAGGGTCTTGGGTGGAAGGGGCAGGGCCTTGGGCAGAAGGGGGCAGGGCTGGGGCCAGACTCCCCCAACCAGCCCTTCAGCACTGCCTGGCCTGCATCGCCCGGGGCTCTGGCAGCAATTTGAAGGGCGCGGTAACGGCAGCTGGGAGCCCACGGCCCTTTAAATCGCTGTCTGAGCCCTGGGGCAACTGCCCCTTTTGCTCCCCCCATCAGCAGCCCTGCTGGTACGGTCGGCTGTGTAGTGGTGGCTACTATCTTACCAGTATGCCAGACTAGACCGGCTTACTTTCACCTCTGCTTGTAGGGCAGCAGCAGTAAAACACGTTGTTTTCTCTTGTAAAATACTGCTCCTGTGATTTTTAGTATGTTGCTCAAAGCCAAATTGTTTTTCTCTGAGAAAGAGAGGCCTGCTTTAGTGGTTTTAGCACAACACATAGGAACACAGGAATTTCTGTACAGGTTAAGACCCCAGCTCTATTTAGTCCAGTACCTTTCTCCAATAGCTGACACCACCATATACTTCAGAGTAAGCTGCACAAACCTCACACTAAAAGTCCAGAATTCCTGATTTCTTATCTTAGCTCTGAGATTGACTCAATCTGTGACCTCACACAAGTCCCTTTGTCTCTTTATACTGCATTTTTTTTATATATGCAACTATACCCCAACCCCCCCCCCCCCCGCCCCCCGCAAAAAAAAAGTGTCCCAATTTTTCACTCTTGCTATCTGGTCACCCTACAGAGACATCAGGGAGATGTGTGTGTGATGACCAGTCTGGCCTTCTTGTCAGAGACATAAAGGCCAGTTACTGGCTACAGAGATATGTAGGGAAAGAAGCCCACATGAGACATCACTGAAGTTGTCCCATGTACAGTACTAGCTGCTTAGTGGGGCAACCATACACTCCTTCCAATAAATGGTACTTCAAAAAAACTCTCACATGTTCATCTAGAGCTCTCAGTATCTGCCACTAGAGAATCCAAAGAGTTAACCATTACCATGGCTTTCAGAGGTAAAGCAGTTTCCCCTTCTTTGCCTTGTTATCTTTTTATACTCCTTTGAACCAAAGGAGAATCTCTGGAGGTCTAGTCAGCAATTCCAGAACTGATCAGACATCCAGCTGTGGCTGGCTTAAAAGTCTTCTTAACATGTATCTCTGCCCAGCCTGCACTCTCTGCCAAGTAGAGACACTGATGTGTTTGTTAACGGCCAAATCTTTCATATGCAGTCGGGCAAGCTTAAAGGCTTTTAGGTAAAGCTAAAAGTTAGGTAAAGTTATTCAACCCTTGTGCTCAGAGCTGAAGGTAAGCACCTGGAAAAGATTTGTTCTGAATCATCAGGTACTGGTCACTGGTGAAGACAGGAGAAAATACTCGGAAGCCAGATCCTTCTTCTGTCAAAGTCAACGGCAAAGCTTCTTCCATTCACCTCAACGGGAGCAGGATCGGATTCTAGGTATATCTCTAGGATAACCCCATAAAGCAAATGTTATCTCCATATGTATGGTATTCTAAAATATGCAAGAGGTTTTGCTTCTCTGCAAATGGGATGCTGCCAAGACAGCCCACTGTCCCCAAATATGCTTCTCATTTTTTTGAGATACAATCAAATAAGAACATAAGAACAGCCATACTGGGACAGCCCAATGGTCCAGCTATATCAGTATCCTATCTTCTGTAAGTGGCCAGTGCCAGGTGCTTCAGAGGGAATGAACAGAGCAGGGCAATTATCGAGTGATCTATCGCCTGTCAGTCAGTCCCAGCTGACCGCAGTTGGAGATTTAGGCACACCCAGAGCATAATGTTGTATCCCAGACCATCCTGGCTAATAGCCATTGATGGACCTATCCTCCAGGAATTTATCTAATTCTTTTTTTGGACTCAGCTACACTTTTGGACTTCACAACATTCCCTGGCAAACGAGTTTCACAGATTGACTGTGCATTTTGCTAACAAGTACTTCATTATGTTTAGAGCCCTGCAAATCCGCAGGTATCTGCTTTATATCCATGGACCATTTTTGCAGATAGCAGCTAGGAGGCGGATACAAATTTTGTGTATCCGTGCAGGGCTCAGGAGCTGTAGCACAGACTCACCAGAGCAGGTGGAGGGACCCAGGCACCCCACAGCTGCCAGTGTGGTTCTCCCTGACACAGCTGGGGGAGGGGCTGTCGGAGCCGCAGCCTGGTCAAGACAAGAGCCGGGCAGGCAGCTGTGGGGAGCCGTGGTGGACCCTCCACCTGCCATGGGTGGGGAGGCCAAACAGCCCCTGGCCCGTGTCCCTGCTCCCCAGGCCTGTGCCGCAGTTCCTCACAGCTGCCTCACCTCCCCCCCGGGGCTCTTACTGTGGCCCGGCTGAGGCTACAAGACACACATGCCCCCTGCTGGAGCCAGGTCGGGGAGAGCCATGCGGAGTCGCGGACCCTCTACCTGCCTTCGGCTGGGTGGGGAGCCTGGGGAGGCAGGGACACAGCCGGGGGCTGCTATGAGCCCCTCCCCCCTGCACCGTGGGCAGGTGGAGGATCCGCCGAGGGTCCCTACTGCTGGCTGGGCACCACGCTGGCCTGGCCAGAGGGGGAGAAGGAGAGGGGGATGGGGATGGGGAGGGGTCCGCCCCTGTGAAAAGTGGATGGGCAAGGACCCTCTCCTCCCGCCTGCCACTCCAGTGTCACTGCTGCACATTTAGAGCCCTGCAAATCCATGGATATCTGCAGATAGTTTTTGCGGATCATGGATCCGATGAGGATAAACATTTCTGTATTTGCGCAGGGCTCTAGTTATGTTTGTTTAAACCTACTGCCTATTAATTTCATGGGGTGACCCTTGATCCTTATGTTACGTGAAAGGGTAAATAACACTTCTTTATTTTCCCCACGTCATTGATAATTTTAAAGACCTTTATCATATCTCACCCTTCTTTTCATCTCTTTTCTAAGATGTGACAGGTCCCATCTTTTTAATCTCTTCTTATATATAAGTTATTCCATATCCCTAATCATTTTTGTTGCCCTCTTTTGTATTTTTTCCAATTCAAATAAATCTTTTTTGAGCTAAGGTGACCAGAACTACATGCAGTATTTATGGTATGGACGTACAGTGGCATTATGATATCTATCCCTTTCCTAATGGTTCCTAAAAATCTGTTAGCTTTTTTGACTGCCACTGCACATTGAGCAGATGTTTTCAGAGAACTCTCCATTATGACTCCAAGTTCTCTTTCTTGAGTGGGAACAGCTGATTTAGCCCCCACCCACATCATTTTGAATGTATAGTTGGGATTATGTTTTCCAATGTGCATTTGCACTTACATTTCGTCTGCCATTTTATTGCCTAGCTACCTTGTTTTGTGAGATCCCTTTGTAACTCTTCGTAATCTGTTTTGGACTTAACTATCTGGAGTAATTTTATATCATCTGAAAATTTGCCACCTCATTGTTTACTCCCTTTTCCAGATCAGTTATAAATATGTTGAACGGCACTGACCCCAGTACAGATCCTTGCAGGACCCCACTATTTATCTCACTCTACTGCAAAAACTGACCATTTATTCCTACCCCTTGTTTCCTATCTTTTAACCAGTTACCGATCCATGAGAGAACCTTCCTGCTTATCCCAGGACAGCTTTGTGTGCATAAGAGCCTTTGGTGTGGGACTTTGTGGAAGGCTTTTGGAGAGTCTAAATAGACTCCAGCTGCAGCTGCTTGTCCTATTTATTTGCCTCTAAACTACAGATCATGCAGAGATTAGCAGATTCACACAAGCAGCTGAGTCCTGGGCTGTTTCAAAAGCAAAACAGGAGATATGAGGCATTAACTTCCCAGCACATTCCCCCAGGCCATATCTTGACACTTGCACCATTATTCACAGACTGCAAAGAGACAATGAGCCAAGCAGGCTAGAGTGGCAGCAAAGCTATAGTTTCGTGGCATCAGGGTATAGTTATGAATCTGAAGTGAATCACAGAAACCAGACATGGAAGAGACCTACTTCTCATCTTCTCCAACCAGCCCTTACCCCAGCTGCAGGGCTGTTCCTTCTAATAACTTTTTCCAAATTTTTATTCAGTCCTATTCCGGGCTTTTCTGATGTGAGTTACCAGTGACATGCCTAGATTTTTAAATACTATTGTATTTGATGGCTGAATGTGCAGAATTTACTGAGTACAAAATAATATGCCAATAACATTGTGGTCAAATATGATTTTGGAACAATCAAGTGGCACTTAATTAATAAGTAATTAAATCCCTTCTTAATGCCCTATTTGAAACACTTAGGACATGTCTACACTGCACTAAAAGTCCCATGGCACAGGGTCTGAAAGCCCAGACTCTAGCCTGACCCCAAATGAAAATCATAGAAGGCCCTATGACATACTTCCACAGTAAGCCCCAAAAATAGCCCTTTAAAATCCCTTATGGTCTGCAGAAAAATAATCTTTTTTAACAGGAACTCAATGTTATGCAATGGAACTCATGTTGCAGGGGAGGTGGAATTTTAAAGGGGCAGAACTGTATTTGCAAACATTAACCACGCTAAGTTCACTTTGATGCTCTCCTATTGGTCCCAGTTAAGGTGAAACTTCCAATTAGGCCATTTAATTTATCAGTCCCAACTGGAGCAAGATTATAGTATATTCTCAAGGGTTTTGTCCAGTTGTCAGGAACTCAGGGGATGGGACTTCTACCATTTCTTTGGGGGACACTATTTCAAAACATAAGAGACCTCATTGTTAAAAAGTTTATTTTATATTCACCCTTAACTTTATTTTGGTTAATTTCATTCCATTACCCCTAGTTCTGTTCCTTCACATACAATCCTAAATAATTCCTCCTCTCTACATTCAGACATTTGTACTTTCTAACATTCTGGGAGACACAAATCAGTGTTGGATAGAGCCAGCCTTCACACAAGGAACTTTTATCTTGAAAAAAAAAAAGTTTGCCATATTCAGTTGAGTAAATGATGAACATGTCAGCCCAGTTCCTACTGGTTAAGCCTCTAGAAGGAATCCAAAATCCAGAGCACCTGACTTTACATGCACCTCTGTTGAAGCTGTACATGCTCTTCTAGCTTCAGCAAAACACACTGGTAACAATATCACTGGAAAGAACAACTTAACCAATGCAGCTTTTAAAGGAGCTACTCATCAAGCTCGGGAATGTTGGAGAGATCTGTTCTGCAAACTATAGACAAAAAATAGGCAATCAAATGAATGGGGGTTAGTTGGGCTGCACCCAGATGATGAACAGTTCCAGTCACAAGGCATAGCATAACTGCCCTGGAAAGGAATCCACGCCAAACATCTCAATAATGGGAGAAAGTGTTGAATTTCATAATCCATTAGAGAGGGTGAGTGCCAGCCCTGGGCAAACTGCACAGAACACATGGTGTACAAGTTGGAAAGAAGCTTCACCCTGTGGGCTCTTATTAAAGTGAAGGTTTCATGTTTCAGTACCTTCAAATCTCGCCTCCTTTCTGTTATAAATCAAGGACATTGGAGTGGCCATGACAAAATGACATGGATCTGCATGCTCAGCACCAGCCACACCAGGGTACAGACTGGTTAGAGAGTATGGCTGACACTCTTATGTATTAAAAACTCTGTCGGAAGGCATGACCAGGCTCTTTGGAATGATGGGGGAAAGGGAGGGCCTGCAATGCCAGGCCTCATGGGCTGAAGAGTGTTAAATGAGGAGATCCTCAGAGCTCCAAATGGAGAGCTAAACCATGCTGCCCAGGCAGGGAGAGAGATGAAGACTTGAGAGTTGGGAAGGTGAGCTTGATCTGAGAAGTCAGTAACGATTTCTTTCCTTTCTCTAGAGCCTGATTTTGGTCTCTCTTGTCACTTCCCGACACGTAGAAATCAGGTACTAACTGGGTAGGTTTTAGAATCACTAGTTAGAGCAGCTTCATCCCCACTGCTCCCTCCCCTACCTAAAGCAAGCAGGAATTATCATTTTAAAAGTTTTTCCTCACTGCTTCCCTGCAGAGAGGACTTTAAAAAAATTAAAAAGCAATTCACTGCAAACCTCAAAACACCATGACACTTTGCTTGTATAAAATATTCCAGGGCAATTAGGTTGTAAGACCCTAGGAGCAGGGACTGTTTTTTTGTTCTGTGTTTGTACAGCAGCTAGCACAATGGGGTCCTGGTCTATGATGAGGGCCCCTAGGTACTACGGTAATACAAATAGTAAATAATATTTTGGAGGGCATTTCCAAATTACTGACTATGTCTATTAAGATGAAAGGCAATTAACATATTGGGCTAGGTTCTGCTTTCGCTTACCAAGGTATAAAAACTAGTATACTTGAGCCATGCATCCAGCTTCTCCTTTCACAAGTAACTCATGCCAGAGTGTAGGGTTCTGAGTGCCTACCACCACTACCTTCCCACAGCCAAATAGCTAGTAGCCAAATGTTTACAGCTGCATGCTACGTGTGTACCCATAAAACCCATGCATTTGTGAGCACCAGGTAGGTAATCTTCTACCAACTAAATGCCTATTTGCATATGCAATAATGTAATTTTGTATGTAAATATGAAGCTTCAGGAGCACAAAGGCTCCTCTTATATCCTATCGGTGCACCAGCTGTATTCAGCTCAAATTTGTCCCCAAGGTCAACAGCTCCATTACACTGTTATAAATCCAGAGAAACTCAGTTGTGATTCAGAGTAACATTTTTATCGAGCTAGGTACTTATATGGCCCTCATTACCATAGTATCTGAACATCTCACAGTCTTTAATGTATTTATCCCTGTGAGGTAGGGAAATACAAGTATTCCCATTTTAGATGGGGAACTGAGGCACAGAGAGGCTAAATGACATGGTCAAGGACACACAGGAAGTCTATGGCAGAGCTAGGGCTTAAACTTGGGTCTTGAAAGTCCTAGGCTAGTGCCCAAAGCACTAGATGATCCTCCCTCCTAAATGTTATCCTTGATGGCCATAAGTGTTTTGATGGTTTTGTCTTACTGTGGATTTAACTTGGAGCATATTATTCAAAAGAGGAAAAAGGGCAAACAAAAATTTAGTCTCCATATTGGGCGAAAATCCTGATGGTGAGAGATGTTCAACTGTGGAATTGTCTCCCAAGGTGAGTAGTAGAAGCCCTGCTCTTGAGACATTGAGGGTATGTCTACACTGCAATTAAAAACCTGTGGCTGCCCTGTACACCTCGGGCCAAGTGGCCGTTTAATTGTAGTGCAGACATTTGGGCTCCAAGTCTCTAGGACCCTGCAATTGGAAGGGGCCCAGAGCTCAGGGTGCAACCCTAGCCTGAGTGTCCACAATGCAATCAACAGCCCCTTAGCCAAAGCCCTGCAAGCCTGAGTCAGCTGGCACGGCCCATTCAGGGGTGTTTATTTGCAGTGTATACATACCCTGAGAGCTAGGCTGGACAAGAATATAGGGTAGGGAACAGTCTTGCAGTGGCCCCTGAGATGAGGAGGTTGGACTAGATAGGACTGAAGAGGTCTTTTTATCTGTAATTTCTATGATGCTATGAAAAGTAAAAATGTAGAGTTGGGGGTAAAGCCCTCACTCTCTCGCAGAGACCAAAATGGGTTGAAATATTTCCCACAAGTTAATGTACCCATATCCTGATATCCATGGTGCAATACTGTGAACAAAACCCCTGAAGGGGTTAGATCAGTTTACCCATCAGTAAAATGAAGATAGATACTTATGCATGTTTGTAAGGTGCTTGGCTATCTATAGATGAAAAAAAAACTACAGGAATGCTAGTTATTATTGCTACAAATTAGTATATGAGTGGAGACCCAGTATGCAGACTGCTGATGGAATCCACCTGGAGCACAAGAACAGAGTGAAAAGGCCTAAATAAAGCTCCTTAAAAAAAAACCCAACAACCCCTCAACCAACAAACACAACCACAACTCTTCTTCTGTGAACTGCAAAGGGGTTGAGGTAAACTTTAAACCCCAGCAAAGCTGGTCTTTTGTGTGAGATGTAACGGGTTGTCAGCTCACATAGATTCAGGGAACCTGAGCTATTCTTTCCCTTTGATTGTACTAATATTTAGATGCACCAGGGGTCCCCAGAGACCTCAAGTGAAGGTGCTTGGAAACCAAATGGCAACGATTATTAATCTGCGCTTTGAAGTCAATTTTCCTGCTAGGCAGCTCTTGTAACTGCAGCAAAAATACAATAGAGCTGGCTAATGTACGAATAAGCCAGCTCTGAAACGCTGCAGGGGAGCCCTTTATGTAGAAGCTTTCAGAATGTGAACTAATGCTATCTATCACTTGAAACGGATGAGGGGGGTTTACTGTGATCTAGGCTCCAAGGCATTTTTGGGGTGGTTATCTGGCAGAGATTGTATTTCTGTGGGCAAATTATATACCAGTTGGCAAACGCTGCAATGCAAAACAAGGAGCTGGTTCTGCACCCTTACTCTAGAGAGGCTGATCTCGTACATGGGTGGAGGGGGGCTGCAGGCAGGTTTGAATCCTTTTTTTCAACAAGGTGAATGTCGAGAATAAACTATATTGTGAAGCCAATGGTTTAAGCTGTTTATCAGTGGTGGCCTTATGGCAAGGAAGCAACTGACAAGGGTAATTGCTTTGTTTGCACAACAGATTGGATTGTAAGAGGAACAAATGCAGTTGCAAACGATAATCCTTCTTAATATTGATAATGCCAGAACATATTTGAGAAGCACAGGTAAGGATTGTGCTTTGGGGGGTGGGGTGAAAAGTCAGAATTCTTGGGTTCCATTTCCAGCTTTGGAAGGAAGTGTTTTTTAATGGTTAAAGCAGGGAACTGGGATCAGGACTTCTGAGTTTCCTAGCTCTGCTCCTCAGTGACTTACTGGGTGAGATTTGGCCCCACTCTTCCTCTTTTTTCCTACCAGTAGCAGAAAAGGTGGTTCCCACTATCACAAGTCCTGAATGATTTTTGGTTGGAGGAATTGGTAGCTTCTGAAATATAATGATACTTTTCAACTACAGTACTTAAGGCTCATAGAACCAATTCAGTGTTAAATTACTGCAGAATCTCTACATGACCTTAAATTGTAGCAAGTACGCATACACTTTAACCTGATTCTGCCCTGCAGCTGCTTACTGTATAACCTGCAATCTTAACATTTAATCTTGAGGGTCATTGTTAGATCACTAAAAGAAGAGTTTTAGATAGCTAATAACCGTTATATCTGAGCTTCAGGTATGATAATACAGGAGCATAACAATCACTACTACTAGCAAAATGAAAGTTAACTGCAGAGCAAGTCTAATAGGATGGAATGTTAATTAACATGATCCAAAAAAAATTAACATTTTTGAGTTGCTTCTATTAAGAAGGAAGATATTATAAGGGTGGATTTTAATAGGAAAGTCGATTGTTTTCTCATAGCCTCTCATTTCCTTTATCTGTATTAGCCATAGAATTGCAACTTTCTTCTACACTGATGTGTTCATTATTGCTATTCATAGTCTTATTTCAACCTAGAGATGAAATTGGAAATGTTGCATTAAAAGAACAAACAATTTATCCATGTAATTTTGCTGCTGGCACAACCTACAGCTTTAAACTCTGTGGATGAATTAAAAAGACTTTCACATTCTAACCCCAGTGGCCTGATTTGTAATCGCACATTATGATGTGTGATGAATGCTTATGAAAGGGATTTCTTGGTTACTTGAAAGGATGGGCCCAGCAGTTAAGGAAGAAAGACTCATTACAAACATGAGACAATATCTGTGTCCAGCCTAACCTTTGCTGAGGTACATTGGATATGAATAGGCACAGGGACCAATATGTGTTGGAGATGGTTAGGAAACTCTGGCTTTTATTCCCAGTTCATAAACATGCATGCTAGTCTTAAATAGTAGTTGAAGTGTCTAATGCAATCTGGCTGTTCTTCACAACCTTCCAGGGCATTCAGTTAGCTGTCAAAATGGAAACATGCCAGAAGCCAAATTATCAGCTGCTTGATTTCTACTAAATGTTAACAGGCACGTGCAAAAATAACACTTGTGGACTTCTAAAGATTTTTGGGGCTTCTAGAATAGAAGAATGCCCTGTGCTTTTAGAGGCTAAAGTTGTGCTTGTTTATTGGCTTACACATCCATCTCTAATAAGGGAACTCTTATAAGAGGCTGGCTGTCACATGAGCTGATGTTGCCTGCTCCGAATCTCCGGTTGTTAAGATGTCTCATCACCAGGCAACTTGGTTGTGGCAACCTGAGATAACTCATGGGGAATTATCCAAACAGCAATTTAGTCACATAAGTTTCTTCTCTGAAAACTAACTGTAAAAATGGAGTCATGGAGCTCCAAGTTTACTGCGTCTCTGTGGCTGCAGAATAAATATGATCAATTTCCAAGATGTTATTCTTAACTGCCAGCCCTGCCAATTCAACTTGGGAATTGAGAATCAAACTGAGGGTCGGGTTGGCTGTCATAACTACTAATAAGAAAGATTCTATAGGCCAAACTATACCTCAGTGACACCTGTGAAACCCCATTGTCTTCAGTGGGTTTTCACAGATATAAAACCAACTGGTAATTGGAATTTAGTAAATTAGTAAACTGTGGGCCCCATCCCCCGCCCTGAGGCTGACATTTGTTCCACAAGTAAACAGCCTCTTGGCCCAAGCCCCACGAGCCCAGGTCAGCTGACACGGACCAGCCACGGATGTGAATTTAATTGCAGTGTAGATATATCCTTAGTAAATCATCTTGGGCCGATTAATCTCTCTTACTCAGTGTTGTTGTTCCCCCATTGTAAAATGGGGGCATAATATTCATCTCCCTCACTAGCGGCTTCTGAAGCTTCATTCACTAATGTCTACTAGACACTTTCAGGGTCTCAGATGAAAGATGCCAGAAACATATTCGAACATGGTACATGGCTTTATATAAGACTGGGTTCACTGTCAGGAATGGCCAGAAAGGATCAAAAATATATGGCTATCAAAATGGCAGTGGCAATCCTTCCACACTAGCCTATCATAAAGACAGCAGAGCTAATGTTCGATATAGTCTGCAAACATGAACAAGCCTCAGCTGTACCCTTTCCAATCACAAGTGCGCAAGGGACAGAGACACCAGCCAGGCTCAGAGGAGAGGCAGAGGGATGGAAATTGCCTGAATTCGGAAAGCCTTCAAGCATGTCTTATCCATTCAGAGCATGTGGAGTGGAGCAGGGCACTGTAATGAAATACAGTAAGTAATGCAGACGATATGCACCTTCATCAAAACAAGCTGTTGGACTCAACAGCTGAGGGAAGCTGAGCAATGAGATGATGCAGGTACAGCCACTCTGCTCGATTACAGCACTCTGCTCGATTACAGCTGTCTTTTACAATTGAAAACCTCACATAAGGCTAATTCCCAACAGTGGGGTTTTTTTTTTTTCTTTCTCTTATATCCAACTAACAACCTCGGGCCTTTATTCTACAAGTGGCTGAGTACCCTTAACTCTCAATGATCTCACTGGGAATTGTGGGCACTCAGCACCTTGCAGCATCAGGCAGCTAGCTTGTACAGCCATACGTGAATCTATAGTTATTAATTATACATATACACATGTACATACATACCGGGCTTTTTTGACTTGCCAATAAAACTTTAAATTTACAACAAATTCCAAAAAGCTATGGTGATCCAAGTTTAGCCCAGTCTGCCTCCTTACTTTATGAACTATACCCCCTCTTAACAAATCCAAATGAAAATCAGCTTCAGCTACATAAAATTTGATGAGTAGAAGTGCTGGTGGATATTTGTAAGCAGCTGGGGAGTGGTGAAAGGGAACCATGCTGTTTATATTTTAAACCTGCTGTCTAGCTCTAGTCTCTCAAGAATTCACTCTGCATGGGACGCTTTCATGCCATGCAAGGAATTTCAAATTCTCTGCACTGGATCTGACATTAATGTCTGGCAGGATACACTACACATCTTAGAGTACGTCCACACTGGAATAAAAGACCTGCAGCACAGCCATGGCTAGACTGGGTCAGCTGACTCGGGCTCCAGAGTTAAAAATTGCTGTGCAGATCTTTGCGCAAGGGCTGGAGACCAGGGTCTGGGCCCCTACCCCATGGAGTCTCAGAGCTCAGGCTCCAGCCCAACCCCAAATGTCTACACCGCAATTCTACAGCCCTGCAGCCTGGGGCCCACAAGCCTGAGTCAGTTGACTCGGGCCAGCCACAGGCATTTAATTACTGTGTAGATGTACCCGTAAGGCTCGATTCTTCTCTCATCCGAACCGGTTTTATACTGATATAACTCCACTCATTTCCACTGAGTTATTGCTGATTTACATCAGTATTAGGTGAAAGGAGGATCAGGTCTTTCACCTCAGGGGAATCACAGAATCCGGATATGATTTCTGACATGTGGAAGACCTGTTAGGTCATCTAGTCTATCTCCCAGGGACAAGTGCAAGGTTGTTACCTACTTTATATCTTCTTATATGCTTTACTTTCTAGTATTCTTTAAAGGCAAACATTATTTGCATTATAAAGCACACACCTTACATGTATCTCTTATATAGTCCCCATTTCCATTACCTTTTCCAATGCTATAGTCAGCAATGAAGAGTTGTAATTTCCTAGATTTTATAAAGAGAAACTGCATTTGCCACCCCTTAATCCTCTGATGCAAGGAGCCTCTTCTCCCCGCACCAACCCCCTATGCTTATTAAGCTTTCCTACCCATTGATACTGCGTTCAGAACTTAGGCTGCATATGCAGAGGTGGTATCCCTGTAAAGGAGGAGGGAGCTAACAGTCCTTCGCTGGATGACTCGGGCACTGGTGCACCTGAAACAAAACGTGTTCAGTTCTGTGCATCTCATTACCAAAAATATACTGACAAAGTGGAAACAGTTCAGGGAAGAGCAATGATCAATGCTTCAACCCAATCTCCAGAATTACTTGTAACTCAGTTGTGGATAGCTTGTTGTCTTGCTTTGCATTTCTTGACAGCACCTTTGAAAGGTGAAATTGCTGAAACACGATAATCCACTGTGCAAGCTGTCATGACCCTAACATGACAACATCTATTTGAAGATGCCCTCCTGGAGTGTGCAGAGGACAGAAAGCTCAAGGAGAAAATAAGAGAAAATACAGTTTTCTTTAAAAGTGAAGGGGAGATTACTTGGCTCTAAAGAAGATACTGTGGTCCATTGGTTAGAGTAGAGCTGACACTCCTGGGTTTTATTCCTGGCTCTGACAATCACCCAGTACAGAACACATCACATACTCACTCTGTGCCTCAGTTTACTCGTGTATAAAATTGGGATAATATTTGCTATCTACACAAGGGTATTGCAATATTTAGTTCATTAATAGTTGTATGGCTCTTTGAGACCACTGAATGAAAGGTGCAAATACATGTTCAGATTATTATAGTTGGTGTAGTTGCCATGAGAGAAATCTGTTGCCATTCACTCCTCCAGCCCAAATTAAAAAACACACACTCATAAAGGTGCAGGCTGCCATCATAAGCCAACTCTCAACAAAATATGAGAAGAAAACTTGATTTTGTAGGGATTTTTCAATGGCAAAAAAAATGTCCAACTCAAGTCTCACACACTGGGGCCCGTACAAGACAGCTTAAAAAAAAACAACACGATTTTCATGCAGTATGTTGCTATATTGCCTCTTCTGAGGCTCAAGCTATGAGTCTGTCTGGCAACTAAAACCAGGGGAGGGTTGGTGTAGGAGGGGAAAAAAAACAACTCAAGATGTGTACATTCTGAAAGCTTTTCACGGGAGTGCTGCATGCATAGCACAACCTTGTGTCTGGGAGCTCCAGCTACGGGATGCAAGGAGCTCTTGAAGGTTCTTAACTAGATGAATTGGCAAATTGTTATTTGAGCCATTGCTCCTTAGAACAGAAGCCAATGAAGAAACTTGTAACTAATGCAGCACCGGCCTGGCAAGCTGCTGGGTAATAGTTGCAATGCCTGGCTCTGCAAAATGCAGCTACGTATGACCATTGGAGGGATATTTCTTCGCCAAATCCATGATGATCTTCCACATAGTCATTATGAAGGGGAAAAATGATTTGGTGACAGGAGAAAAAAAATCACCAAAAGAAAAAGGAAGCTATATATTCAACAATGATCAAATGAGGTTTCAGATACTGAGCTTCATTTCTTTTAGACTCGCCACTGCTCATGTTGGTCACACAAAGCACTGGGTGAATTTACACTCTTCAGCAGAGAAATGTTCAAATAACTGGATGGGCAAAGCAAACTAGGGATCAAAAGGCCTCACCAGGCTTCCCTAGCTTTCCTATGCAGGTGGAGGAGTTATTACTAACACAGCGATCTAGAAGCACCAGTGTCTGCTTTCATCTTTAGACAATCCTGTTGTTAGGATAGATGTGCTCCAGGCATAACATTTGCAGAGTTGTTTTACCAGCTGTTTCTAAAAATACCAGCTTAGTGATGGAGACTTTTTTCTCTCTCTTTTCAAAATATTTTTTTTCCCAAGGAAAAGGCGATAGATGTGGGAAACAGCATCTGCTGAAAATATGACATAGCTTAGGGGATGGACTTTTAGTTTTACAGTTGCTTTTAAAAAATAATGCAAAGCTAAGAATGAAACAACTGAACACACTGGTGCATTCTAACCCCTCTCCTTTGACAAAACTAATCAAAGGTTTTATATTGCTAATACGATCACAGTGGAGTTAGTGACAGATGTCTCCTATAAGAAAAAGACCCTCAGCTAATCCACAGATGAGTTTAATTATTTGGACATCCTGTCAAGGGAGCAAGGAAAGTCGAAGAGTGAAAAGCAGAAGGGAAAGAAATAAACAGTTAATTAAAAAACAGTTCTTTGATGGTAGAAATTATCAATTGAATTTTCAGGTGTGAATGCAACAGATGATCATGAAAAAATATGTATAGTGTGTTTATGACTACAAAACCCAATATTTACACCTATAGACTGCCTATATTTACACCTAGACCACATAAATGGCTAACTAGGCATGTAATCGGTGTGAACCAATGCCCACTTGCATGTATAAATATTTGCGGTCATACCTGTTGTGCCCTCCTCCAAAAATGTTGACCTAAATGGTAAGTAGGGAAAAATACTCTTTGGCAATTCCCCCCATCCACTTGCTAAAGTTTCTGCTGAATCCCATATGCCACAACTGCCTGGTTCCCCTGCTACATTGGCAAGTCACCTTACCTTTCTGCCAGTTGCCTGGTCCCCAACTCAGCTGCCCGACACCCACTCCCTTGTTCTTCTTAGTGATAAATTACTTGAACCCCCTGTCACCTGCTGGCCCTTTTCCAGCTCCCTGATGTAGGAGTTACAGCCATCTGCCTGACGTCTGCCGTAGCTGACTATGCCCAGGAGCTCTCAGAACCTAGGCTCAAACCTGGATGCACTCACAAAACAACGTGGGGATGGTTCATTCTGGATTAGGAGCCAGTCCCTGCACTCCCAAGTCCAAGGTTACAATTAACAGAGCTAATACTGGAATGTGCGAAGGAAATAACACACAATTCTATCTACTTGCTCCACATTTGCTTATAAATCCCCAAAGTAGTGCCCTAGTTTAGTACCATGGAGAGTGCTCCTTGGAATTTCTTTTTGCTTCAGCACACACACCTGCTATGTCTATACTTACGGTAGGCAGTAAGTATGTTGAGTACAGGCACTACACACATACCACACGGCAGTATTTAGCTACATGCCTCAGAGAAAGGCTCTGGCAGCGGGCCACTACACTGCTAAACATAGTCTAGACCTAGGAGACACTGTTTAGGCGTGTAGAGAGAGACCATGTAGGGAACATACTGTGGGGCTTCACGTGTATAGGGCACTCTATTGTACTCGCCTCAGCCATGCCTCACCATCTACGCTGCTATTGATAGCCACGCTAACTGGGCGTGCAGTGTCTGTCCTCTACACCGTGTTATAAGTGTAGTTGTTGGTGGTGCAGTAAGTATTTGGAGACACTTCTTTGCAGTACATTAACGATCTATGGGTCAGTACTAAAACAGCCAGTTTACAGAGAAACCATAAATGCTAGTAATAATAGAACAAAAGTAAAGCTACTGTATGCATTTCTATAGCATTTTTCAGCTGATGATCTCCAAATGCTTAAGAAAGCTTCGCTAAGGCTGCTGTGAGGCAGGGAAATATTAACTTAACTTTACAGAGGTCAAGAAAAGCTAAGTGAATTGCCTAAGATCTCAGTGGTAGAATTAGAGCCCAAGAATCCTGACTCCCAGTCCCGTGTTCTGCACACTAGACTCACTGGGTGAAATTCAGAGATGAGTATAAATGAACCCCATGGAGTTAAGCTGGCCACCATAATTTCAAGTCACAGCAGTTTAGATGGGCCCTGGAAAAGAACTAATTTTCCCTTTTTTTACTTCTTTGTGATTTGTGATAAAGGTGTGAAAGGTTGTTGTTTAAAAAACATCCTCCTTTTTTGTTTGAAATTCAGCTATTGTCTACCTTGAAACTCTGTATGGTGAGTGGAGACCTGGTCAAATATGACTTCATACCTGTTAAGAGAGTGAAAGCTAAATAACAGAGGGGAGGAAGGGGGTGGGATTCTGAGTCAGTCTGGTTAAAACTTTTTACTTTTTGTTAACGTGTATTTAACTCCAGTGCCTAGAGAACATTGCAAACCATACCTCTATGCCCCCTCCTCTCCCCCAAAACACCCTTTGCATGCTGGATTTGGCACTGTAGCATGGATATGATCTTGGGGATGCTGGGAGGATTTGCTACACTTGTGGAGGGCAGTGAGAAGAAAAGGTCCATGTTTATACTATGAAATATTTGTATTTTCCCTGGACTAATTTTTTTTTTCAAATGTAAAATTGATAAGGGCTTCTGGCTTTCTCTGGTGTAACTCACCAGTAGCTCTACGAAAATCAATGGTGTTACACCAATGGACGTAGCATCAGAATAAGGGCTAGTCTAAACTAGAGTTGCTCCAGCGGCGCAGCTATGCTGATGTAGCTGTGACACTGTACCACTGCTAGTGTAGATGCTCTATGCCGATGGGAGAGAGTTCTCCCATAGGTATAATTACTCCACCTCCCGCAGAGGCGGTAGCTATGTTGGTGGGAGAGCGCTGTCCACACTGGCACTTCAGTCAGTGTAACTTATGTCACTCAGGGGATGGCTTTTCCACATTCCTGAGCAACTTAAGTTGTACTGAAGTAAGCGCTAGTATGTACAAGCCCTTAAAAGATCAGGTTCTTAATTTTAAAATGGGGCAGCTATTCTGCTGAAAAGTGTGTGTGTCCATTGGCAGAAATGTGGGGGGGAAATCATACCTTCCACATAAGTAATGGATTGAAAAATATGTCTGATCACTAATTGAGGGCCAGTGGTTCGAAAAAGTACACTGGTCCTTAAAGCATGTGAACTGCTCCCACCAAAGAGCTCCTGGCACAGGTAGTTTTTAAAATATTACAGATTAAAACAAGCTTGTCCCCTAATTAGTTAATTGTAATAAGTGTAAAGTAATTTAGTCTACTTTTTTCTAGTTCTAGTGAGCCCATAACTGTGCTGTGGCATTGTGGCCACGGTGGTACTTATTGATAATTTTAAAAGTAATTATGATTATTAATTTAGTAAAATGCTCAATATTTACACAAAACTTAAATAAACGATCGTTTCGGACCTCCACTGCTTTGCCAAAGTCAGAGCAGCACTGAGTCCAATGCTGATGCTGATAGCTACCCTTTTCATATTGATGTGGCAAAAATCTTGGAATCTGTTGTTCTTTTAAAAGAAAGAAATCTGATCTGTTCTCCCCTTAAATGTATTGGGGTAGTTGTCGTGCCTCTTGAATGCCAAAAGAGGAACAATTTATATCATTGTCAGCACAGGACAAAAATTATGACAGGGAACCACAATGGAGGTGTGAAGATTAACCTTTTCTTGCAGAGCTCTTGAGAAGTTTTATGAAGATGGCATTCAACAGCATGATGAAAATATAGAAAATATTATTTTTATCAAATTAGGTGACACCTGAAATTTAAAACCATGCCAGGCTGATTGCTATCCTGCTTTTATCCCGTTTAAATCTGGTGTAATGAGGTGGGTTAAACATCTTTGAATACGGAGGTGTAACTGCCACACTTCATCTGAGATAGTTGTAAGAAGCCACTAAACTCCTTTATGCAACCAGGTAGCTGAAACAATAGTGGCCTTCACCCCAAACACTGGCATGTCACCACCCAAAACAAAGGTACATGCAAGGCACATGTGGGCAGAGGGGTTTTGCTGTATACAGTTGTGTGAAGGTTTATGTGTCTGTGAGAGAACCAGCAAAAAGATGAGAAAACCTGAAAGAGAAGGTAGGAAGGAAGCACCAGATTCAGGCAGAACAAGCACTGGGAGCATGGCACTGAGAAACACCGAGAGAGTGCTTTTGGGCAGAGTGCTGGCTTAAAGAGGCTTGATGCTGTGAGCAAAGAAACTATCTCCTGTTGTTCGGGGAAACAGAACTTTGTACATTCTTTGTAAATTAACAAGGCTGCACCAAAGATACCTGACTCCATCATCTATTTCTCCTCCTAAGGGAAACAACTTGCAGGGTCCCAAATTTTGACTATCCACTTGGGTCAAAAAGGAGTAATGGTGGCGTGATTTTGTTATCCAGTTTCTCATACAGCCCTAGAGTCAGTACTTTATACCACTTGAGAACTGAGGCTCTAGTGGCTAACAGATTGGAAATGAAGTAGAAATGTAGGGTGAAGGCAAGGTGGTAACCCTGATGACAGGACTGTAAATTCTGATATCTCAAGCCCTGCAAGGCTGGAAATAAAAGCAAAGCACAAAAGTATCTGCCACTGGCCTTTCTAAGAGACATGATACTGGGCTAAATGGGGCACTGGACAGTTTTGGAAGTGAACTTTATTTCCATGGGTAGGTTATGTTCTTTCTTATGCTGGTTTTACACTGGTGTAATTACACTGATTTTTAAAATAAAATTACATCTGATTTATACCATTGGGAGAGCAGTTTTTATGCCCTGTTTTCCTACTTCCATATTAACTTTACAACTACCACAACAGAATAATTTTGAAGTTTAAGAACCTCAGCATTATCTCGAGTGTTGTTACTGTACTGTCCTTTTTTACTGTCCTTCACCCTTGTCTAGTGATTCTGGTGGAGCCTTAGACCCCAAAGGGTGAGCCTTGGGTCCTTCTGATAAAGCAAGCTCAGACATCTCACCCAATTTGGAACCCCAGCCTCCAATGCCTATTCAGCTGCTCTCCAGAGGGAGTGCACTAGCTATCGTTTCTTCTAGTCAGACACCATTTCAGATATTAGCAGGGGGCTTTCACCTCCAGGCAACATCACCAAAAGAATACAAAACAAAACCCTTCAACTACAAAATGAGATTTGAAAATCTCTCTGCTGATAGTATCTATCTCTATATACTTGACATACTTTTCCTTTAGCAACACGTTTCCATAATCTTCTGGCAGGCACCAGGATATTATTTATCTTCAGGAAACAAGATAGCTCTTTCTTGTTTCACATTAGATAATCACTACCCTAGACATATAGAGACCTAACATAAATGCATTTGATTGTGATGCAAAAAGCTTTTTTTGAATCATATGCCACCTCTTTCTTTCTCTTCTCTTTCACTGCATGTGTCACTGGGTATTTTTCGCCTTCTCCCACATACTTTATGAAGCTGAAAATCAAAGCTAACAGGGATAAGGACTTTCTCCCAGAAGGCTCAAAATATCATATCTTAGTAATTTAGATATTTGTCAGCTTGATAACCCAGCCAAGGTTTCTAGAGGGATTGCCAGAATGTGACAGTGCACATGGACTGGAATATAAACAAGTGGCTTGCGAAAAGGTCTAGAACCAGTGTGGGCAAAGTGGCCAATGCCCTTGAAAACCCTGGGTCTGAATCTGATCTCACTTGCACCTGATGTAAACTGCGAGAACTCAAAGTTAATGAAGTAACACTGAAAAAAGTTAAATTTCTGGAGCAAAATTCTGATTGAGGGTTAGATTCTGAAGCAAATTCCACGGTGGTGGAGTTGTTAAATGCATGGACCCTGCATATGGTGTTCCAGATACACCATTTATTTCCAGATAAGTTGTGAAATACTAATCTGAAGGTAATTTATCCCAATGATTATGTGGTAATGCTATTGGAAACTATTACATTTGGATGAAAACGGTACTGATAAGCCAAATGTTTGATTTTTTTGACCATCTCCTAGTTTCTTAAAACTATTGATAAAATCTGTGTATTTTCAAGGAAGTGATAACTGATTTTTAATACTTAGGAAATAACAACATACATGTGGAGCATGTAGTATTATAATCAGTTTTGTATAACATGCTGGTTTTATATAAATACATAATTCCATATTCATCACCACTTGCACTTTTCCTTAACCTTACTAGACAGAGGACAAATAGGAAATACTGTTATTTGATAAGATCAGAAATTAACACTTCCTGTTGTATCAGGGTGAAATTCTCTTAATTTACATACTTCATCTCAATGCTTACTTATAGCATATTGGCTCTTACAAGCTAAGTAAGGCAGGGCTCTGTCAGAACAAAGTTCTCAAACCTCTCCAGGAGGGGCTCTTCTGAACCTAATCTCATGATGTAAGGACATTTACAGCACGACAAAGGTATCTGTGCAAATTCAGGGTTTGATTTGGTAAGCTAGAATGTGGCTATTTCTGATTCCCACCCAGACTATGTGCCTCATATCTAACAGGAATCTTCAGAAGGAGGAAGAAGAAATTCAGAAGGTTATTTAAAAGGATGGTCAAAGTTAGTTTACGTTTCTCCCTTTCTTCCAACCTACTGTGACCAATGTGAAGGCAAATTCCCCTGTGTGCAAACATTCAGAGCATGGAATCTCAGTAGAAAAGATCTTCAATCTGTATAAATGTAAAGTCTTTGAGGCAGACCCCCAGTGACTCTAAGCTTATTCATCTCTCCTGTTATGTACAACTGATGGGCCTCTGATTAACAGAAACTCCCAAGAGAATCTAGTCAATTCCAGCTCTATTTTTGACTGCCATCCTCTCCTCCCTCCAGGATCTCTGCCTTTTAACAAGACCTCAAAAAAAAAAAACCCATCAAAAAACAAAACAACCAACCCTGCATTTTTTAAAACTTAGATGAGAGAGACAGACCCCATTGCAGTCATTTTGGAGATATTGCATTGGAATGCATCAATCAGAAATCATAAAAATGAGCTGTGATTCTATCTGCTCACAGGTGTGTTTAGTTCTCTGGCAGGGAGGGAGACTTGGAGAAAGACTATAGCTCCCCAAACAGAGTTATAGCCAGGTAATAAAATGGAGGGGCGAGGGAGTGATGGAGTGGTACTCCTTCTCCTTCAATAGCCCCTCTAATCTTTGTTGGCTGCTGCTTCTTCCTTTCCCCTCACACTTCGCCATCCCCTAGATTAATACCCTCACAGATAAATCTTCTTCTTATCTGCAGAAAGGTAACACTAAGGCAACAGCAAGACAAGCTGCCCCTCACAATGTGCTTTGTGATTGTACCTCAGTTCTGATTTGGAGTCTAGGGATGAGAGGGGAGTTGAGTACCCTTTCCCATTCAATCATTAGCTCAGTGGTTCTCAAATGTTTTTTTTTCACGGACCACCTGAAAATTGCTGAGGGTCTCGGCGGACCACTTAATGATCTTTCCAAATGTCTTTTGTACCATTTGCTAACTACTGTAAAGCCCTCTGGATAAAAGTGCTATATAAAAAAACCCAAAATAATAATTAACTTTTTTTGTTCTATAAATAAGAGCACACAACTCATATTTTAATATCAGTAGCCTTATCGTACTAATGCGATGGATGTGCCCTCTCTCCCCCACCGCAGCAGCCCCCAAGCTGGGGCTGGGAAGGAGGGGGGTCTCTCCCACACCACAGCGGTCACAGAGCTGAGGCTGGGAAGGAGGGCCATTTCTCCCCTGCAGCCGCAGCCCTGGAGCTGGGGAAAGTCGCTTCTTTTTCTGGCCACCTCAGCCTTGCACAACCCAAATTCCCCGCACCCCCTCTTCTCACCCCACTGCTCCCTCCCACCTACCCCCTATCCCACCCAAGGCCACCAACTCACCTTATATGTGCATCTTTTCCAGGGTCTAGGCACCTAATTAGTGGACACATGTCTGTGCGGCTCCGCTAATTAGGTGGCTGGCCCTTCATTCTCTCATGTACGGCTGCCCAGGTGAGCACCTTGGAGGAACTATCTGCGGATCACCTGAATGGAGTTTGTGGACCACTGGTGGTCCATGGACCACAGTTTGAGAACCTCTGCATTAGCTTGTTTGCTGAGACTGCTAAAAGGTAGCTCATTTATACCCAGATCCTCAAAGTTATTTATGCACCTAACTCTCATTGATTTGAAATAATTTAACTGATTTCATAGGCCCCTAAATACCTTTGTGGATCAAGGCCCTAGTGCCAGTTATGATGATCATCACCTTTCCCAGTAGGAAGTTGTCATAAATATAAAGGGAAGGGTGACCACCTTTCTGTGTACAGTGTTACAAAATCCCTCCTGGCCAGAGGCAAAATCCTTTCACCTGTAAAGGGTTAAGAAGCTAAGGTAACCTCGCTGGCACCTGACCCAAAATGACCAATGAGGGGACAAGATACTTTCAAATCTGGAGGGGGGCGGGGGAGAAAGGTTTTTGTCTGTCTGTGTGATACCTTTGCTGGGAACAGATCAAGGAGGCAAGCTCTCCAACTCCTACAGAGTTAGTAAGTAATCTAGCTAGAAAATGTGTTAGGTTTTCTTTGTTTTTTGGCTTGTAAATTTGCTGCGCTGGAGGAAACGTGTATTCCTGTTTTTGTGTCTTTTTGTAACTTAAGGTTTTGCCTAGAGGGATTCTCTATGTTTTGAATCTGACTGCCTGTAAGATTATCTTCCATTCTGATTTTACAGAGTTGTTCTCTTATCTTTTTTTTTGTTCTTTTAATAAAGTTCTGATTTTTAAGAATCTGATTGGGTTTTTTGGGTCTTAAAAATCCAAGGGGTTTGTGCTCATCTTGTTTATCCTCAAGCCTCCCCAGGAAAGGGGGTGTTTAGGGAAATAGAAACTCCAAGTGGTCCTTTTCCTTGGTTCTTTGTTAAGCACTTGGTGGTGGCAGCATTTTACCTAATCCAAGGGCAAAGAATCGTGCCCTGGGGAAGTTTTAACCTAAGCTGGTAAGAATAAGCTTAGGGGGTCTTTCATGCAGGTCCCCACATCTGTACCCTAGAGTTCAGAGTGGGGAAGGAACCTTGACAGAAGTGGACCAAGAACGTTTCACACTGACCACCAAACAGCACAGGCCGGGGAGCAACTTCTGGTTCCTACTAAAGCTAGTTGAAAATGAAAGGGACCAAAGGGAGCCCTGTGAATGACCCCCAGGCATTGCAGATTTTACACTTTCATTGGGATAAGGAGTAGCACATTGTGGTGGGGTTAATACAGGAATGGTAGTTGGCATTACCCTCCTAACTACTGCTACAAGTTCACACACATGTATGTACTTGATATGAAACGTACAGTATCTAAAAACCATTGTTTCAACAAGAAACCATAGCAACTAATAGCAACAGCAGGCCTTGGCTATTCATAATTCAATCATGATAATAAGGCTTAGAACTAATACACTAATCATTATAACACTTTGTACTAGTTAATAATACTATCACTCTGTTATATAGTAACTTTCATCTGCGTAGCCAAGATCATTTAAAATGATTAATCAATTACGTCTCAGCTGCCCCCCACCCAAGGTTATGTAGCTAAGTATTATTTCCTTTCCCACACTTTACAGATGGATGAAGTGAAGCATATAATGGGAAGGTCACAGAGTGAATCAGTGTCAGAGCTCAGAAAAGAACTCTGGAATCTAGACTCCTGATCGTCTGCTCTAACAACTACACAACACTCTGCTGGCCAATGAAGTATGTCACAACTTGTCCAAGCTAGCAATGTCTGCTCCCGGAGAGACAATGAAAGCAGAAACTGAAACAACATTTCAAGTATTAGTAAACCATTTATGGTCTTATCTAGGATAAAATGGAACAGAACAGGATATTATATTGCACTTCTTATGCCCCCGTTATCTTCAACAACTTTACAAACCAGAGAGCTAAACGTGACTCTGCAATGACTGTATAAGGCAAACTCAGCAGTCACTCTGCAGTCTGCAGCAACATTTCATGCCCAGCCTTGGATTTATTGTCATGAATTTATAACGTATGCTGCAACACCGTGGCCCCTCAGAACTTCATGATGCAGCAGGAGTAAACCTCAGATCTTTCTGCTCTAAAAGCACCTTCACCTTGAGGCTCTCCTTTGCTGTTAGCAGTACAGGACCTCTGATGCCCAGATGAGCAACGCTAATTCCATCCAATAGAGGGTAATACAATACCTTTGTTCATTGTAAGCAATTGGTTTAATTAAATAACACCTAACAAACTACTGCAACTAAATGGAAGGTCTTCAGATTTACTAAGAGTTACTCTATGTGAAAATTTAATTTGTGGAGATTTAAAAGCTAAACCTAATAAGGTTTAAAAATTAATATATTGTTATTATTTTTCCAGATTTGATAATGCTCAATTAAATGTTCCAGATCAAACAACTTCCTTTTTTCTTCTTGATTAAGTCACGATAGGACTCTTGGTATTTATGGCAGAAAAAAAAGGTTATTAAGTCTGGAGTCCTGTGCAAATATGACAACAAAAACAATATATTGGCCAGTATCAACTAAACTAAACTCTTGAGATGTTAAGATGTCCTACCACCATCCTCCTTTGGCAAACCCCAGACTAAGCAGATAATAGGCACTCCTCAGGTCAGTAAAACTGGTTTCTATTTGGATCAATTTGGTATAAGCACGACTAGCTCAGAAATAAATACTTGAAGGCCCTGAAATAAAGAAGTGAAGACAATCCTGGGACCTTAACATTCCACCTGCCCTGTAAAGTGAATTCCATCTCTTCCTGTAGGATAGCCGGGATTTTAGACTTCATAGCTAAATGTGCGCATGAAAATGTGTCATGAGGGTTCTTGCATACCAACTGCAAGAGATATTAGCTCTGTTCTGTGCATCATTCCCCCATTGATATGAGATGAATTCACTGAATCCACAAAATGAAAAGGAGCACTTGTGGCACCTTAGAGACTAACAAATCTATTTGAGCATAACCTTTCCACAAGTCCACCTTTTCTTTTTGCGGATACAGACTAACACGGCTGCTATTCTGAAACCTGTCACTGAATCCAATGGCTGCAGCCTAATCCATTGAAGCCTTAGACAATGATGGACAAAGATGGGTTTTTAAGTCCAAAAGGCACTGATCACGTACAGTCAATAGTGCTGTCTATTGTCTAGCCCAGTTCATAAGTGCAGGATACCTACAAAATGAAAGTCAGCTCAGATCTGCTGAACATTGGAGATGGGGCCAAGCTGCAAAATTCACACCCAGATCCAATCATCCCAAAGTTCTGCGTTGTTCAGATTTGGGGTTTTGGTTTGGGCCCATCTCTACTTAGCACACATCCTCAGACTCAGCCAGAGTTGCTCCTTAGCATCTCACTTGGTCGAGGTACTGCTTACTGATTCCACTATGATCAGCCAGAGTTAGCTCTGTCCATCAAAAGTAGAATTCTGCTAACTGGTTATGTCCAGCTAAAGTATTTGGGCACCAATTGGTAGACACAGCAAAGAGCAAGCAATAGAGCTGGAGAAGCAGAGAATATCAGCTCCTTGCCCCTTTTGCAACAGCTGGAAGTTAGAACCTGACTAAGGTTTGCCCTAAAATCTGGTTAGTGTGACAGGATGAAACTGGCATAGTTGGTTTCCAAATTTATTCTGTTGCTAATAAATGTGTGTCCCAGTCAAATAAATGGCAAAACTTCCATGGAATGCAATGGGAACAGAAATTGTTTAATCGTACAAGCTAAAAGATTATTTTTCTAACAAACAAGGCTACAAACTCAACCTGGCATCTGAAAACCCAGCTCTGCTCTTTCTGCCCGTATGTCACCCCAGCAATAAAGATTCTGAAGTTGGAATTTAGCTGACAATGTTCTGCTGATCTGTAAGGCAGAACAGACTCCAGCTAACGCTCCCAGAAGATCCTCAGGAGCTAACAAGTGCAAAACAGTTCAGTCTTGGTGGCAGTAAAAAGGGCAGACACGACTCAATATACAGGGAACTGTTCTGTGGAGTGAAGAGGCACTGTTCTTATGGAGTCCCTTTCCAGACTACAACTGCATTGTAAATTTTAGAAAAAAATCCATACATCAATACATGAAATTGCTTTGGCAGAGTGCCACATTTTTTTTCAGCAGTGCCAAAAAGGCCCCTCTAAATTTAACATATAGCCTCAATTGCATGTAGCTTTTCCCAGAGACTAAGCTAGCTGTGCATAGACACAGTATGGCTTTGCTGTGTAAGGTGTTGGCATATGGAAATGCTGTTCTTGTACAAAGAAGTCACTTTAATGTTAGGTCAGTAAAGCAGTTCTAAGTGAAATGAAAACAACAAGGGTTGGCAAGTACTTTCCAGCTGCAAAATTTGTCTCCATTGACAGGTTATAAAGGCACCTTATGATTTCCATACTGCAATCCTGGCATCAGAATATCAGTAAAAGCTTTTTGCCCCTTTGTGAAGTTTCCTCTAGTGAAGGTTAAAAGGGAAGGCGGAGGACGCGGGGGGGGGGGGGGGGGAGTGAGAGGGTGCGAGGGATTCAAACAACATCTAACGAACAGAGAACAGAATCACATAACAACACCTGAACAATGGACTCCAAGACACACTGACAAGACAGATGGACACAGACAAGACACAAGATCGCTACCAAGATTTTAAAAAAATAGGAAAAAAAACCCCTAAAAATAAATAAATATAACATTGAGACTGCAGAGGCAGCCACTGGTATTGGTACAACTCATCCAAAAAGAGTAAATAATAATTCAACTAAAAATAAAAGTTAAAAATAATCTCCCAAATCATGCACTACAGACTTGCTGGGTTAGCCTGACTGCATAGCTCTGATGAAACACAAAATGGCGTCATCACAGCTCATGCACAGATTAATGAAGGCCATGGTTAGTTAATCAGCTAAAACTACAGCATGCCACAAAAATGATCTTACACTGACCCAGAAATAAAGATACAACAGATATTCTGCACTTGCAATAAAATTCTTTTTATGCCATCTGCAGTTTGTAGGGATTTTATTGTTGGAAGGGTTTTTTTTTTTTTTTGCCTTGTTTTTTGTCTTTTGTGGGAGAAGAAGAAACAGTTCTTGCTTTTTTTTAATGAAAAGAAATGTAAAAAGGGGGAGGTGACAAGAGAGGGTCTGTGCAGAAGCAAAAAAAGGAAGGAAATAAAAGGGAGAATAAAAAGAAAGGCATGCGGGGGGTGAGAATCTTCATTCTTTTGCACACAACTTTCTTGGGATGTCTTTTTTAATCTGGAAGTTTGAATTTTTAGGATGGCAAGAAAAGATTTTGTTGCCTTTGTTGGATTGCAGAGCTATCTCTCTCTCTCGCAAGTTGATTTAATCATTATTTTGTTGGAATTACTCCAAAAATACAAACCAAAAATTACAACAACTTTAAAAATTAAAAAAATAGCAATATGGCATCATCATGATTAAAAAAAATAAAATAAAATAAAGGTAACTAAAATATCAATCACCAAAAATTCATGCGGCACAAGATGAGGCGAAACGACAGAAAATGTTCTTCAAATATATACAACGTATATATCTATCTATATATACATGGAGCCTTATGTGTATATATTGATGGATATAGCTGTATAATTTTTTATTCTCTCTGCCCCATTCCTCCCCAAGGCTAACTGGCAGATGAAACTATTCCTTGAAAAACGAACAAATAAATAAATAAATAAAAGGAAAATAGGGGGAAAAAACCCTCCAAAGAAAAAGAAAAAAACATGCTTTATTCACCAAGAATTAACAGTATCATGCATCTGTCCATATCAGTGGATGCTGGGGTTAGATGAGGGCATGAATTTCTGTGTAAACATGTGATTGGATGATAGGGACTATTGCAGATATTGGTCTCACATTACTTTAGTATATATACATACGTATATATATACTGTATACAGTGTATATATAGATCTAAACTATATAAACTCGAGGGGGTGTTTGGGGCTTATATAGAAGGATCAACCCCCTGAAAACCAAAGCCAAAATAAAAATATAACATAAAAAGGAGGGTGGGAAAAAAACCCAGAAGGCTCTGCATAAGTGATCAGTAAAACTTGTTCTTTTGTTTTGGCCATAAAAAACATCTGTAGCCAGAAAGTTCCATCAAGCAGCCATTGTCATTACAAATGTCACCTCATGTAATTCTGCCCCACAAGGATAGTCCTCATTTCAGACCCACGCACCTGGGACTCAGTCCTGTATTCTCTCGGTGCCCCAAGCCAGTGGGAGGGTTGATGGAGGTAAAAGTCAAGGTCTTAGTATCATTTCACTCTGGCTGTTGTGAATGACTAACCGTGGAAATGTAGCCTCTGGAAGATGAGGTGGATTGTATTTGTGCTTGAGAAATGATGCCTGTGTCAGGATTTACATCGGGCCCTTCTGTTCCCCTTGTCTCTCTCTCACTTTAGGTCCTTTGCGTTCTGTGTGGCTGAGGAGTTGAGAGCTATGCTGCACAATTTGAGCCCAAAGTATCCCCTTTGTGAGTGTCACACTAAAGGCAGTGTGTACCATTCACACACATTTAAGGGCAGAATGTGAGCCCCAGAGACAGAAACAGGGTAACATTCATTTTGCCTGATGCGGGATCTCTGGTCAGAGGATTTGACATTGAGGGGTGAGCAGCAGAACATGTCTCACAGAGTTCCTGCTGGAGATGGGTGTGATGGAAGACAGCTTTCAAATCCACTGGGTGCTCCATAGAAGCCCAGTGGTGCTAGCTGAAGGAGGGTTGCGCTGAATCAGCATTTCCCCTGATTTTCCTACCCATGATTCCTTCCACCCAGCACTGTGCTTTTCCTGCTGGCTACTTGCCTGCAGATCCCTAGTGGAAGAGACAGTGTGCCCTGCCCTGCTGCTTTCTGCAGCTAAAGCCTGTGTCCTTGGCAGACTTTCCACTGTGGAGCCCTAGCACTCAGGGTTACGTTGACAGAAAATGGAAACCCATGGATTAGTCTGGCGCATAAAGTAGAATAGTGTGTTCACAGTTGCATGTATACTAGCTTCTGTATATATAGATATATGTGCCTACCGTGTAGGTGTGTATATTTGTCACACACACATAGGTAAATGCAGTCGATGTTTTCATGTTTCAGGGCATGAATTACAGGTCTTTGGGTTTCTGCTGAAGGTTTGGCACATTGACTCCCTCCTGGGAAAAGCCTTCTGGTTTGATTTGCTAGAGTCAGCCTCAGGTTAAGTTTTTTGGATGAATGAAATACACCAAATAAATTCCTCTTGAAAAAGGCTGGGAAAGTCAGTCAGGCTAGTAAAAACTAGAAGCCTGCAACCAAAGCAGTTAGAAACCCACTGTCTGTGTGAACCCAGGGGGCCTGGGAGGTTTACCTCATAGCTGCGGATCATTCCTAGAGGTTATGTTACAGGATCTCGGTTTACTGGCAAGTGTTTGGGTATTGTTGTTTTGACTAATACCATAAGTGTGCTGGGCTGCAATTCCAACTCACTGCCCAATTATATGCATTTAATCTGAGTCAGTCCCAAAGGGTTATAAGGACAAACTTGACGGATGAAAGGGTAATGGTGCTGAGTTACAACAGCAGCTGTTAAGAAAAGAGAACCATGATTTTCAGGACACTGGAGGCTGTGTTAAAGGCAGATGAAATTTACTCCTCATTTTGCTGAGGGCTTATAGCTCAGACACACAAATACCCTCCAGGTTCAAACTTTGCACAGAATAGCTTTAAAAATCTTCCACCCACTGATTGTAGATGCATGATCAGAACAGCACAGTGGCTGCCTCTTTCTCTAATATGCCGTGTCAAGACACTGGACCCAACTTTGGGGGTGTGAGAAATCTGAACCAAAATCTGGAACTGAATTGCACAAATGACTTCTACCTCTAGAATGGGCCAAACCAACACCTTTGGCCTGAGTACCCCAGACTTTGGGAGTATTTGAAATCCAGATCCAGATATAAATATGGTATCTTGGGCACACTTAGAGAATTGATTATAACAAGCAATTCAGCACTAATGCAGAGGAGGGAAATCTCTCCATTTTGGGTGACTTTCTCCCCAGCACCCTATGTGCCATTTAAGTCCTACTTTACCCCTGTATTAGGGTTTTAAGTGGCATATATGAGGTATTTAGGGCCTTCTGCACGAAGATGAATGTCAAACTTTCTTATCTTTAGACCATCAACCACTTTTCTGTTATTACTTTTCAAAGGGATTGTTATTAGACTCATTTATAGTGCTACCACTGCTTTTTAGGTACACTTCCATAGGTATGTGTGGTTACATGACAGATGGACCCAAGCTTGATCAGAGCCAGGACAGGAATGTCAGGGAGAGAACCTGGGGTATAAACAGGGAGCTCAACTGACATGCAGGTTGCAGGCTCCTAGCAGCAGTAAGTTTGCCTGTAGAAGTGCAAGTTGCCTGCCATCCCTGCTGTGCTGGGAGATGGCCAGCACAGCCCCTATACAAAAAAGAGCTGGAGAAGCAAGTTTCGTTTTTATACATCTTTTACTTTTATCGAAGTGGGCTAGAGGTATTTGGATCCAGAGTAGCTGTATGTTGAGGTTCAAGGTTTGGATTCAATGCAGAATTAGGCCTTGGGTTCAATGGTGCTGACATCTCACAAGTAGGTCTCATGACATTTTTGACCTCAAAGAGATGCAAATCTCATGATTTTCTGCCATCTTTAAACACATTCAAACCAGAATCTGAAAATGGTCTCCTCTGGGTGTTGGATTGGACCCAGAAAAAAAACCATAGGAATATATTTGGCTCTGGGGATTGGAGTCTGACTCACATGAAATCTGAAACGCTTTGAATTGAAGGAGGAGACTCTCTCCTGACCTTGACTCATTGTGCTTGTGTATTGCACAATGACCTTACTCTGGTATGCATCACATCTCACAGCTGCAGTAGGGTAACCATTTGTGTTTGGTAATGGATAGGTTACTGGATCATAGCTCTGGGTGTGAAGCAAAGCCACGTCCTGACATCTGGAACAAGCTCAGGGGCTTTAAAGGTTACCCATTATCAGAGGAACATGATGGGGCCTGAATTGGGTCTGTCTTTTAATTTCCAATTTGTTGCAGAACTGAAAAGAAAAGCCACAGGGTAGTGTAAAATACACTGACCTGCCAGCAGAACAGGAGGAAGCAACTTTAAATGAGTTTGATTAAAAACACAAGTAAAACCATCTGGTTCTTTCTCTCTCTGGGGTATCTGCTAAAGGAAGAGATCCTTGCAAATGGCCAAATCGTGCCCTGGCTGGTGAAGCAAGAGGGTACTGAGACACGTCCAATGCACCCTCCACCACAGGGGTCTGCTGACCAGAACAGGATGGTTCAAGGGACCCATGTACTTTTCTGCTGATTTCAGAAATATCAAAAGGACCATTCTACTTCCTTTGAAATTGGGGGATGGGGTGGGTTCTGACACTGAGGGTATATCTACACTAGAAACGTTATTGCGGCACATCTGCACCACTGTAGTGCAGACACTTACTACAGCATCAGAAGTGGTTCTTCCATCACTGTAGTAAATCCATCTCTCCAGGAGGTGGTATCTAGGTCAACAGCATAAATCTTCCATTGACCTAGAAGTGTCTACAACAGGACTTTGGTCAGCCTAATTACAGTAACTCCTCATTTAACGTTGTAGTTATGCTCCTGAAAAATGCAACTTTAAGTGAAACGATGTTAAACGAATCCAATTTTCCCATAGGATTTAATGTAAATGCGGGGGGTTAGGTTCCAAGGCAAAAAATTTGGAGCAGACAAAAGGCATTATATATTGTCCAATACTGTACTGTGGTTGGGAAGTGCCCCTGGCTTACCCCACACAGGCACAGCCCACTGCAGGCAAGGACACTAGGAAGCACCTTCGCAGCAGCAGTGGCAGCTTACCCGGAGAAGAACAGGCGCCAACTTTGCCAGGGGATGCTCTAGGCCTGCCCCTTCCTGTCCCCACTCCACTCTAGGCTCACCTCCTCTCACCCTCACTCCACCTCCTCTCCAGAGCATGCTACATCCCCGCTCCCTCCTTCCCCCCTCCCGAAATTCCTAAGTGCCACCAAACAGCTGTTTGGCGGTGCTTAGGACTTTCTGGGAGCGAGGGGGAGGAGCGGAGATGTGGCACTTCCCCCTTCCTCCCAGCGCTTCCCTGCTGCCAAACAGTTTGGCAGCGCTTAGGATTTTCTGGAAGGGAGGGGAAGGAGTGGAGACTCAGTACTTCCCCTCTCCTCCCCTCCCTCCCAGAAAGTCCTAAGCGCAGCCAAACAGCTGTTTGGCAGTGGGGGAAGCACTGGGAGGGAGGGGGAGGAGGCGGAGAAGAGGAACTTGTGCAATGCTCCCTTGTAAAGTCACTGCTCTTCCACAAAAACTTACAAGCAGTGGACAGAGCAGGCAGCCAAACGATGTTACAAGGGAGCATTGCACAACTTTTGACGAGCATGTTCCCTAATTGAGCAGTGACGTAACTTTGAAACAACGTTAAGCAGGAGGACGTTAAGTGAGGAGTTACTGTACATTGCACAGAAAATGAAATTTTTCGCAGCCCTGAGTGATGTAGTTAAGCTGAGCTAACTTTGTAGTGTAGACAGAAGATATCTAATTGAGGAGTAAAGTAAGCCCCAGCTAGCACTTGTCCACAGCAACATACTTGCTATCCAGTGGAGGAGTGACCATAGGTCTTCAGATCATAACTCTGTGTGTGGGAGGATCTGGTATATTAGCCATCCACTTCTCCTTGCACTGTGACTGATATAGCCCTGCTGCTTCTCCCTCTACTGACTTTGCACACTAGTGCTGCTGAGAGGATTTAATCCCAAGTGCATAAGTGAGCATCCACAGCAAAGATCACTTGGCCAGTGGGCCAGTCAACTCCTCCACTCAGTACCAGTGTAAATCCTGAGGCACTCTACTGACGTCAGTGTATCACCTTACCCTCTCAATGAGGCACTAGGGAGGGGTAATCCCCATTGTATATATGAGGCACAGAGACGTTTTGGGACCAAATTTTCAAAAGTGCCGAAGTCACTTATACTTTCAATGGGACTTCGGCTCCTACAGGCCAGATTTTCAAAGGTATTTAGGGCACCTAGTGGAATATTCCAAAATATTAGTGCAATGGCTTCTTCCTATTTTAGAAGCCTGCTCCTCCAGGCTTGACTCATTCACTGATGTTACATTCTCAGATGAATGTACCATCACAGAATGTACCATTCTGTACCATCACAATTCATCACCATGAAAAGAGCTGTGACACAGACTGGATGTTTTTTCTAAGAGATCTGCTCTAGGAATTATTTTGGGGAAGCCTGTGTTATAAAGGAGATCAGACTAGATGATCACAATAGTCACTTTTGGCTTTTGAATCTATAAATCAATGACTCTATTGCATTGCAGGGAATGGACAAGAGGAGCAGGCTGATAAAAATCAGAAAATACTTCCATTTTGACAGTCAAAGAAAAAATGAAAGTTTATTGAGATCTTTGAAGATTAGTAGGGGTCTTTAAATGGACGAACCAATAGTTTCTGTTTCTTCAGTCCTTTGTGCATGGCACTAAATTCCATGGCCTTGCCTTAATAAGGCGCCACTGTGCTGATTCCCAGTGACTCACTGCTGCCTGTCTCTATGGTAGGTCTTACTGTGCCACTTGTACCCACCTCTGAGTCAGCTGTTTACATGCTAACCTAGTCTCATGATTGCCAGGCTGGGATGTAGGACAGCCTTAACTCCACTGTGGATTACAGAAAATATGCTGAATGCCAGGCAGTGGAGCACTGCCAAGTACAGCTGAGCCTGGTTACGTAACCCCAGCTGCATGAAAATGTTGGAGGAAAAGTTTTCAACTACCTGCCTGGCTAAGTGCATAGACCTTTATATTGATCTGGTAGAAGGGATAGAGGGGAGAGGCTCTACCATTTGCTTGCATCTGCCTGAGTGTCACTGCCTTCCCTAGTGGTTCCACTGTGGAATTTCCCAGCTACAGTCCAAAGCCATGTTAGTTATTGCATGACCAAGTTCTACCAAAAAAAAAAAAAAAACCAAAACAAAACCCACAACAACCAAAAAACGCAGGCTGCCTATGAAAGGTGGAAAAGAAATATGAAAGCACTAGCTTTGGGTGACTTTTATTATTATGACTATATTAATCTGAAAGCTTCAGGAAACTATGAACAGAACATTTTATGGGGGCTTTTTAGCAAAAAGAAAAATAACCCCAAACAAATAATAAACCAAAGCAAAAACAAAACAAAAACAAAAATTAAACAAACTATTTATGTGTTTCACCTTTAATGATGTAAGAGTCTAACCAAACTCCATTTTTTAATGTACACAGAAATTCGATGATATCTGTTCTCTATTATATAAATGCTTAACTCATGGCAAGCCTCAAAAAGACGACTTGAAAAAGTCTGTAAGAAATAAAACAGACTGCAGTTGCCTGCTGGATATCACATCATATATATCTCACCAGAAAGTAAAGCCATCAAACCATCAAAATGTATCTGGGTCTAAAGGGAGGAGTCAAATCATTTTCAAATGGCTACACTTCTGTTGACTCTTAATGGATACATTTTGAAGCATCATTACAGGTAACATGGCACAACTTAATACTAATTTTGCATTTACTGTGATACTCCCCAAGTTCTCTAGGCACACAGAGAACAAAACTAGTATGAATATAGTACCATGTTAACTGCATTCAGAATCCCATGGACAAATATATTTTTGCAGCATATCCTCAGAATAACGATTAATGAGGATTAAATAGTATTGACCATTCTTTATTGCTCCACTCTCTTCTCTCTCTTTCGCCCCTCAGTCCGTCCACCTTTAATATATGCTTTGGACCACATCAATTTCTTCCTCTCCACCTGAGCAGCACAATGGCTGCTACAAATACGTAGCACAACTGTTAACTATTAATTAATTAATTAGGGGCTGGTTCCAGGAAGTTTGGCTTCCTGTGAAAACAGCTTTCCATTAACTGAGAGGTTATTACGTCTCTGTCTTTTGTTATTGCCAACTCCATGGGATCTGATGCTTGGCTGTATAAATTTGTATTTTATATACTATATATGTATATGTATATTACATATACACATATAGCTATATATATGTATAAATTCACACACACACAAGCGCACACACACACACACACATATATATATGTGTATGTATTGTTTTTTGCAAATGAAATAAGAAAGCAAGCAAAACAAGACTGACCTGACTTACCTGTACTCGGCTCACATTCAATGAGGTCTTCGTCATCGCTGGAACATTCAGCGGATGAAACAATGTCATCAGTGGTCTAGCACGTGAAGGAAGGGATCAAAGAAGAGGGAAAAAAAGAAAAAAAGTGATAAGGCATTTCCTACCAAAAAGATTGTAACAGAGGCAGTTAACATTCCTGGGAAAATATTTTCAATTGCATCTTTTTAAAATGCTTGAGTTCTGTTCAACATTCCAGACATGTCTAGGTATTGTACACCTTCCATAATGTTGGTTTCCATTATACCAGGTAAAATTATTCCACTGTGCTGCTGAATATTTCAGGTATGTACAGATACAGTGTCCCCGCTATGCTGTTTAATATACCAAGTTGAACCTGTTGTGCTACTGAACAGACTAGGTACACCCACGTAAAACACGTGCTGGGCGTGCAAATGGTCCAGATACAGCCAAAGTATGTCCAGTTAGAGCACATCTGGTGTTCTGCTGAAATACCACATAGGTCCATTCTGCAGCTGAGCATACTAGGGACTTTGAGGTTGAATGCAGTTACTGTACAGCTAAACATACTAGATGCAGTCAAATAACAGACACCTCCTGTGCAGCCAAATGTATCAGTTGCCCCCAGAGAACAAGCACGCTGTGTTGCTAAGCCCATCATTTGCACTCAGGCTGAGGGCACCTGCTGCTCTGCTAATCACTCCAGGTAGAATGCACCTGCTGCACTGGGAAACATTCCAGATATACCCAGACAGAGCACAACTGCTGCACTGCTAAGTAATGCAGGCACAATTCTTCTGTGCCGCTGACCATTCCAGATAAGTCCACATAGTGCAAAGTACAGTTTGGTCTGCTAACTGTAGAGAGATAGAGTCGAATGTTAAAGGACCGGCAGCAGTACAGAAGGTGGGAAGGAAGATCTGGCACTGAAAGGCTTACGGCAAACTAAGAATATCCCTGGCCTTTGTGAGTTTCAGTATGTTACTTGCAGTTTCCAGCTGGTAATTTTGTTGTTGTTGTTGCTGGTCTAAATAATGAGCAGCATGTACTGCAGTGTGTTAGGGAGAAGTGTAATGGCTTCTCTCCCCAGCAGCAACTCCTTCATGTAATTGCTGTAATTAGTTGAATTAGTAATGTGGACCATTAGGGAGATTTTGTGGCAGCCTCCGGACACAGGTTATAATGTTCCTGCACATAGTAGAAAATTATCCTACCCTCAGCAGCATCAGCTCAACCTAAGTCTGCCACTGAAACAGTCTCTCTTTCCTGTTCCTTCCTGGCATGGTGCAGAAAGCCGCAGATCAGACACAGCCATGGGATCAGTGCAAGGACTCATGGAAGATCCATGTAAGAACTGTCCTTGCTGGGGCTGGCACAAGCTGCTACTTAACTCATAGACATTCAGGAGGAGTGTAATTTTCCTCAGTACCTTGTACTTAGGTTCCCAGGAGAGGTGTATTCATCCTGGGGACTTCAGGTCACTACAAATACACAACTCCTCATTCCACCAAAGGACTCTCCATCTTCCTCAAAAGGAGCACTCCCTTACCTTCCGAGCCCCCATATGACTATCTCAAAGGGCTCTTTCTCAAGAGGGCAGCCAGCCCCAGGCTCCTTACACAATTGTTCTTTAGCACAGAGCTGTCCTGGATTTGTGCCAGGAAACCTTGCCCCGACACTGGCCTCTGATGTGGGCACATGCCACTCTCCCTTTCTGCTTCTTGAGCTGAGAGACGGCGTGGGAGCCAGTAGGGGAGGTGAGGCAGGGAAGCCCTGATCTAATCTCTCCTCCTTTTGGCTGCAGAGTCTCTCTCCACCCCAGAACACCCAAACACTAGTCACTAGCCACTCACAGGTTGCATCCATTGGTCATTTTCCTAAGGGTTACACTCATCTAGTAGGGTTTTTGCTGGAGAATCCAAGTACTAGCTGAACACTGCTCGTCTTCCTGTTTGGTATATTAAGAAGTTAGTCAGTATATTCAGTTAGAACATACCTGAGGTACTGCTGAATGTATCAGGCACTTCTTCACACAAAGCTCTTTATGAGCTGCTAAACAAAACAAGTACTTCAAAATAGGTCACACCTGCTGTGGTGTTGAAGGTACCAGGTCCAACCTAACATTTCTCTGATTTCGGTGAGTTACGGTGGGCCTTGGAATATGACTAGGAGTAAGGGGGTGAAATTAAGATGTAGAAAAATAAAATCGGAATATCTATGAGGCTCACATAGAAAATAACCCATGGATAGTACTGGAAGTCTTATCACATGAATCACTTAATCTTGGACTCGACAGACAGAGGACTAGGAAACATTTGGAGGGCACAATCCTGCAGTGGCCCATCGGGAATGGATTACATGGGACCTATGCCTTGGAAGAGCAGCTAGTTAAACAGGCATCAGACCACCTAGTCTATATATTGTGTTATTTTTGACTATGCAAATGGCCTTCTTAGGAGCCAGGCTGAGGAAAAAACAGTCTACTTACAACCTTTTTGCTCTGGACTTCAAGAATGTCACATGTGGTTCAGGAGGTAGAAGAATGTAAGGAACTTCAAGTATCATGTTCAAAGAGATCTTGCTGGCTTTGGTACCAAGGTTCTTTCTTTGGCTGAACTGACATCTTCGTAGGGGTAGACGTTTTGTTGAAATGCTAAGGCTGATTTCTCACTTTAAATTAATTGGCTAGAATGCCTGTCTGTTCAGCACAGGGTGGGCAGAGGAGAGACGTGCAAGATGTATGTTCGGTACCTATAACCTCCTTCCTACCAGATATATTTTAAGAAGCATCATTCATCCAAAAGGATACCAAACCACTTTATAAACAATACATATAGGAAGCATATTTCCCAACAGTGAAATGCAGCTGCCTCTGGAATGAAACATGTTAACTATTAAACTACAAAACTACAAAATAACAAGTGAAGAGTACTGAACTGAAAATGCTGGGATGGCATGTAATTAACCACACTGAAATCTGGACACCACAGACACCCTTACCACTTGCAAGAAGTACCATAGGATCTTTCTAAGTTTTATATTTAGAAGAAAGAGGACACTTCCAGAAGTGCTAGAGGTCCATGCTGGGATACTGGATTGATAAGGACTCTGAGGGAATTGCATGACCTGCTGGATCACCAACAGCTCTTGTAGAAATTGAGCTTTCTTTGTTAGATTAGAGGACTTGGCAAGTTCAGAGCCAGGATGCTATGGCTAAAAACCTTTGAGAGGAGGCAGAAATGGATTGGTTGCAGTAGGATATAAGCATGACAATTACAATATGCTGCTTTTTTGTTGATCCTTTATATATCATATGATGACTTTGGATGATACAAGCTTGGAATCAAATCCAACAGCAATGCCAATCTGAGTCAAGTGTGTTCCTGGAAAATAAGGAGCTCACTTGGAACATCTGCTTTCTCCTCTTGCTGGCACCATCTCCTGCAGAAGCTGGCAGATGCAGAACTTTGAAGTAGGACACTAGCTGTGAGCAAGAAAGAGCTGCGCAGGCAGTTGGGCTGACACCTTTTCATCTTTCAGCTCCCTCTCCCTCCTACAAGTCAGCTCAAGGCCTGAGCATCGCATATACTGCACAGACTACATATGTACATCCCCTAGATAAATGGTTTAAAGGGAAAAGGCTTATACAATTCTGATGCTTAACTGAATTCTAATGATTTACTGCAAGTGGCTTTCCTCTGTCACCCCGCCACCTTCCCAATTCTAAATACTGTGTTTTAAGGTTATCTTTTTTAAAATCTGTAAGCAAATCTGGAGGCCTTGAGAAAGGGGCCCGCTAGAGTGGACAAGAATCAGGCAAAATGCTAGCAGATGGCGCCCAATTCTACACCTAACAATCCTGCCGGTCCTGACCTGCAGCACGTCTTGCTATTCCAGGACTGCTCTCCAACACAGCTTTACCAACACACCTCAGTTGTGACCAGCTAACTCACCCTGCACCCTAACTGCAGCTGCTGATAATGCCAGATTATGTAATAGCTTTGTATGTACAAAAATTAGGATTAGAAAGAAAGGCCACCAAAGCTAGTATAATTTTTTGACCAAAGCCAAGATCGCTAGAAACAACAGGAAGGACTAATTCAGTAAGCCGTCTTGCCACCTATCATCCTGTATTATTTTTCCCCAAGACATGCCTTATCCTTCCATCGCTATTTGTTTTCCCAATGCCCACACATGTTGGCTTTCCATGCACTTCCTTCAGTTCACATACCCAACATATGAATCATACTAGGTAGTATTTCAATGAGGAGGAGCAGAAAACTAGAGCAAATGAGCCCCTTAGGAGACCAGAAAGCCTTGTGGCTGGAATCTGTCACTTTCAAGACCATCTCATGAGACCAACATGACCTGCAAAGGGTGATGCAGCTTCACAAGACAGCATGGTCTAATGGAAAATAAGCATGGGCCTTGTCAACGGTCCTTCCCCACTCTGAACTCTAGAGTACAGATGTGGGGACCTGCATGAAAGACCCCCTAAGCTTATTCTTACCAGCTTAGGTTAAAAACTTCCCCAAGTACAAACTTTGCCTTGTCCTTGAACCGTATGCTGCCATCACCAAGCGTCTTACACAAAGACCAGGGGAAGAGCCTACTTGGAGACGTCTTCCCCCAAGCCCTACACCCCCTTTCCTGGGGAAGGCTTGATAAGAATCCTCACCATTTGTACAGGTGAACACAGCCCCAAACCCTTGGATCTTAAGAACAATGAAAAATCAATCAGGTTCTTAAAAGAAGAATTTTCATGAAAGAAAAGGTAAAAGAATCACTTCTGTAAAATCAGGATGGTAAATACCTTACAGGGTAATCAGATTCAAAACAGAGAATCCCTCTGGGCAAAACCTTAAGTTACAAAAAGACACAAAAGCAGGAATATACATTCCATTCAGCACAGCTTATTTTACCAGCCATTAAACAAAAGGAAATTTAACGCATTTCTAGCTAGATTACTTACTAACTAACAGAGGTTGTGAGGCTGCATTCCTGATCTGTTCCTGGCAAAAGCATCACACAGACAGACAGACCCTTTGTTCCCCCCCCCCCCCCGCTCCAGATTTGAAAGTATCTTGTCCTCTCATTGGTCATTTTGGGTCAGGTGCCAGCGAGGTTATCTTAGCTTCTTAACCCTTTACAGGTGAAAGGGCTTTGCCTCTGGCCAGGGGGGATTTTATAGCACTGTATACTGAAAGGTTTCAGAGTAGCAGCCGTGTTAGTCTGTATCCGCAAAAAGAAAAGGAGTACTTGTGGCACCTTAGAGACTAACAAATTTATTTGAGCATAAGCTTTCGTGAGCTACAGCTCACTTCATCAGATGCATGCAGTAGAAAATACAGTGGGGAGATTTTATATACGCATACACACTGTAACAAGAGTGATCAGGTAAGGTGAGCTATTACCAGCAAGGGGGCGGGGGTAGGAACCTTTTGTAGTGATAATCAAGGTGGGCCATTTCCAGCAGTTGACAAGAACGTGTGAGGAACTGTGTGTGTGTGTGTGGGGGGAATAAACATGGGGAAACAGTTTTACTTTGTGTAATGACACATCCACTGCCAGTCTTTATTCAAGCCTAAGTTAATTGCGTCCAGTTTGCAAATTAATTCCAATTCAACAGTCTCTTGTTGGAGTCTGTTTTTGAAGTTTTTTTGTTGAAGAATTGCCACTTTTAGATCTGTAATCGAGTGACCAAAGATTGTGTTTTCTGACTGGTGTTTGAATGTCATAATTCTTGATGTCTGATTTGTGCCCATTTATTCTTTTATGTAGAGACTGTCCAGTTTGGCCAATGTACGTGGCAGAGGGGCATTGCTGGCACATGATGGCATATATCACATTGGTAGATGTGCAGGTGAACGAGCCTCTGATAGTGTGGCTGATGTGATTAGGCACTGTGATGGTGTCCCCTGAATAGATATGTGGGCACAGTTGGCAACGGGCTTTGTTGCAAGGATAGGTTCCTGGGTTAGTGTTTTTGTTGTGTGGTTGCTGGTGAGTATTTGCTTCAGGTTGGGGGTCTGTCTGTAAGCAAAGACTGGCCTGTCTCCCAAGATCTGTGAGAACGATGGGTTGTCCTTCAGGATAGGTTGTAGATCCTTGATGATGCATTGGAGAGGTTTTAGTTGGGGGCTGAAGGTGATGGCTAGTGGCGTTCTGTTATTTTCTTTGTTGGGCCTGTCCTGTAGTAGATGACTTCTGGGTACTCTTCTGGCTCTGTCAATCTGTTTCTTCACTTCAGCAGGTGGGTATTGTAGTTGTAAGAATGCTTGATAGAGATCTTGTAGGTGTTGTCTCTGTCTGAGGGGTTGGAGCAAATGCGGTTGTATCGTAGAGCTTGGCTGTAGACAATGGATCTTGTGGTGTGGTCTGGATGAAAGCTGGAGGCATGTAGGTAAGCATAGCGATCTGGTATAGGGTGGTGTTTATGTGACCATCGCTTATTAGCACAGTAGTGTCCAGGAAGTGGATCTCTTGTGTGGACTGGTCCAGGCTGAGGTTGATGGTGGGATGGAAATTGTTGAAATCATGGTGGAATTCCTCAAGGGATTCTTTTCCATGGGTCCAGATGATGAAGATGTCATCAGTGTAGTGCAAGTAGAGTAGGGGCATTAGGGGACAAGAGCTGAGGAAGCGTTGTTCTAAGTCAGCCATAAAAATGTTGGCATACTGTGGGGCCATGCGGGTGCCCATAGCAGTGCCGCTGGTACAGAAAGGTGGTTACCCTTCCCTTTATACTTATGACAAGCCTGTTGGTCAGGAACTCCTGAGTTCCGTTATGAGCTTTCCACCAACTGCTTTCATGGCCTTAGTAAAAATAATTTAACCTCTTGATGCATCTCTCCCCATTTGTCAAATGAGGTTGATAATACTCACCTGTCTTCCAGGGGGATTGTGAGGATTAATTAGTTAATGCCTGCCCAGTGTTCTGAAGATGCTAAGTATTATTATCTACGGGCAACTGCACACTAACCACTTCAGGTATCTAATTACTCCATAAGGGCTTTCTAGTCAAAATGATATGAACAAGGCATCTCCCTACAAAGGGATGTTTTGTGCTTTCATTTGAGAGAGTAATAGAGAGAAAATATTTGCCTGCCCTGTACATTAGCTAAATTCTATATTAAAAAGAATAATTCATGCTATCCTATTTTAAAATATGGATTTCATTTTTTAATCCCAGCACTGAAATTACTTGGCCCTGTATTAAGGGCCATAAAACTAAAGATAGGTATTATAATAACTTTCAATAAAATCTCTCTCTGGCAGGAACCCTTTTTATTCCTTCCCTGAAAGATTTTTTATTGCATTTATATTATTTTTTTCTCTCCCTCTCTCCAGTGTTTATTGAAATTACCTTGGAATAAAACCAGGGCAGGAGAAAGCTCAAAACTCTGCATCCACCTTTGAGGATTTATTTATGGGCATATTTACCTTCTCATTCTCTCAATTTCACAGAACTGACTCTCCATTCCCTCCAATGAATTATTGTTTCTGTAATCACCTGCTTCTAATTATTCACTCCAAGGGCCTCTTCAATCTTGCCTTGGTGATGGTTCTGCATCTTTGTTCATTACTATACATCACTGCTATTGAGAAGGAAGTCTGGTTGGCATGGCAAAGCCTGGTCAAGACAATTCTACTCCCCTTCTCTCCCCAAATGCACAACGTCCCAATTTATGCCTCAGATGCACAACCTTTGCCCCTTTGTTCCATGCAAAGTGGCAGGCTCTGAATACCCACTTCCCACTCTACTGTAGATGTGCAATGCTTTTGGTCACCTTGCTCCCTGGGTGCACCATTATTTGACGGAGATTAAGCACAGGATAAAATAAGCCCTGCCACAAAACAGCTTTATGAAATTATAAATAATGCAACCAAGAATGATGGAGTTCTCACTGCCAGTAAGAAAGAAAAGAGAAGAACCCATAAATATTCCCCGAGTCCAACAGACTAACTGCTCCACAGTACTTTCTCGGTGGCAGGTTCACTCTTTAAAGGAGGATTAAATTCTCCTACCTGCCTACCATTTGAATTTCTCTCCCCCTCTGCATGCCCTACTCTGAGTCCACCACTGCACTCTGAATGCATTTTTCAGTTTCTTTGAATGGGAGAAGCGTAAATCCCATTGTCACTGAGGAACCACAGTTTATATTTAATCTAGGGATGGGCCCATTCCAAAACCCTGGGTTCAAACATTTCCTAACATTGGGGATGTTTGGCTGTAGATCTGCACTTTCTTCCTTGCATCGTTATAATGAGCTGACCTGAAACCCTGTATTTGAACATCCCAGGATATTCAGATGCAAATCCAAATGTTATGGATCAAGTGTATCTCTCACCTAAACTAGGGTTGGCTCAACCAGTTCAGATACATTAAAGAGCACCCAAACCTTTCCCTAAATTCAACCCAAACCTGTGAAATTTTCATGATGTTTGAAAAAGTCTCAAAAAGGTCTCCTGAACTCAACTGCTTGTCTCTCTCCCCGTCACCATGCCACTATACTTCCTGGCTCTGTTTCAGACCACAAGTACTGATATTCCATAAGAGTATGGGCTCAGGATATTTACTGGGCTTGTCAAAACTACTAAGTGGGGAAGTCTCTTAATCTCTCATGATAGCCTATGCTGGTATCATTTCAAGTCTGGGTACCACACCAAAGAGACTCTGATAACTGAACATTGTCTCGTTAAACATGGTACTAACATGCTATCATACCTGGTAATCCTCACTTATTTAATGGGAATCCTCACCTATCCTGTCTATGCTTTAAGCCTTTTTTCCCTTAATTTGTTTCAAACTTTTCCATTTCATCTTTGCAAATGCCTCAGAGGTGGTGACATTATTGCATGTCTGGGAGATTCAGTCTGGACCTGCACAAACAACTACCTCCAGATGGAAATAATGTGCAACATATGAGTGGGGAATACATGAATTTGGAGCTTGTAATGTGACAAGATAGCAACAAAGATGCTGCAGTTTTGGTCTGTGTGTACACAGCAGAGGCACCAGATCAAAGGACAGGGAATTGGTAGTCCCTCTCTGTGCAGCTTAGCTGAGGCTACAGATGGAATAACTGGGCTTTCAATATGTATTAGTTTCAACAGAGCTGCACCAATTTACATCAGCAGAGAACATGGTCCTCTATGTTTAGTCTTGGGCACTTCCATGCCAGAAAGATATAGACAAATGGGAGGGAATTTTAGCAACACTAACCACGCACAACTTGGCTAAAGAAGGACTAATGGAAGCACAGTAAGTGCCTACAAGTATCTCAATGGTGTAATAAACATCAAGAAGTAAGAAGAATTATGTAGGGTGCTCCAACATGGTACTTGGATGAAATTAAGCAAAAGAACATGTAGGATGACTGCCAGGAAAAAATGCTTGACAGTGAGCTCTCAGACTGTGAAGCAGACTCCTCAGGGAAGTGCTGGAAATCATCAACATTGAGGCCTTGTCTACATTAACCCTGTAAGTCAATTTAAGTTACGCTAGTTAAGTTACGTAAGTTACATAACTAATATCGATTTACAGCAGTGTCTACACCATGCTATGTTGGCGGGACATGCTCTCCTGTCGACATAGCTTCCGCCTCTCATTGAGATGGAGTTCTGAAGTGGACAGGAGAGCGCTCTCCCATCGAATAATCGTGTCTTCATGAGACCCACTAAATCAATGCCCGCTGCATCAAATGCCGCAGCATTAATTTAGTTCATAGTGAAGACAAGCCCTTCGACAAAGCAAACACACCAGCCAGTTATGAGTATCAATGTTATGAGTGTATAGGCCTCAATGAACAGCATTTTCCCCCTTCTATTTTAAATATAATCTGGTATTTACACCATGCTCATCAGCACCAAACACCTCCTTATCCATTTCTTGGGCCATTCCAAAAGCAGACAGTAAAGATGTCCAGCATGGGATTCCAGCTGTTCATGTTTCACTTTGAGCAAAGAGGTGTCACTGCCAGAGGTCCCCTCATTGTTTTTGTATAAACAAAGGGATTCTCAAATGCCCTAGATCCAGACTGGCTGGGAGCCAGTCGGTAACCAGCATGCATAGAATTTTCCACATTAACATGACTTAGAAAAACAAACAAACAAACCCAACAACAATACTCAAACCACCCAAAATCAACCTCAGCACATTTCCTGGCTGTGTGATCCTGGCTGGACACAAAAGAGCAAATTGATTTGCAGTCAAATGAGATCGTTATATAGGGTTCATAATAGATCTACCCACTGTAACAAAAGCAACCATTCGGGCATCATCATCACAGGCAAGAGATTAAATAACCAGTCATGTAGACTAAAGAAATGAGAAAAGTAGCCCCAGCTGCATGTCAAGTCCACTACCATGGGTGATATTGTTTAAAAAGAGCCTTACAAGCCAAATTAGCCCTTTGGGAACACAAACATGCTTCAGCAGAATCAGTAGTTCATTAAGATTGTAAAGCCAGCCTCTTTTTGACCAGATTTGATGCCAAGTACCAAGGACTTTTGTTCCTATCCCTAAGCTGCACAAAGACAATGGGGCTAAAAAATAAATAAATCAGTGTTTCTGCTGTCTTAAGCCTTTTACCTGCATCAGCTGCTGGTGGGAACAACGATGGAGTTTGTGGTGGGGAGGACAGAGAAAAGAAGAGGGGAGGATTAATCTGTGTGTTGTTCAAGGCACCCTGACAGAGGAAAGAGGAGTATTGAACCACAGCAGCTTAACCAAACTTCACTGTACCTTCCCCAAAGCAGGGGGAATGTAATGCTACGTGGTGTTCCGCTGATAAGCAAATCCCTCTAAATCCTTTCAATTTATTTCTTGGCCTAGAGAAATTACATATTATTTAGGAGTTAGATAAATAAATAAACAGAAACTCATCTCCAGGAATCTAGAGTGGTTGTTTATTGATTATATATATACACACACACACACACAAAGTCTCTTGCTTTCTGTTTCTCTCGTTTTATATTAGAGCTGTGCCCAATAACTCCCCATGTGGTTAAAGGCATGCCAACATTTCCATTGTGAATCCCTCAATGCAACCCCCAGAGATTTGCAGGAGTTTAGAACTCTACTGTAAAATATAAACTCTTGGCTAAAAACCCAGAGGATATGGTTTCTATACAAGAGGGGGAAGGAATTTTCTTTTTTATCCAATCTCTCCTTCCCATATTTTTAATCCAATCTTTCCTTCCCATATTCATTTGGCTGCTTTTCCAGAGATATTTTCAAGATATCTGTAAAATGTTGTTATGTGAGTGTGTTGCTAATGACTCCTTATGAAAAGTGCAATGCCTCAGAGTATTCATGAGGGAAGAGTTTTCAAAATCTAATTTACTTTGCAATGTGTGATGCAGTTTATTTGCTTTTTTCTACATTGTTTAGCTTGGGAGAGCGAATCAGCAAGAGCAATCAGTTTCACTTTCTCATTACAGTATTGGGCACTAGCCCCATAAAGTAGATATATATGCTATAGGCAATGGCTCCGATTTTTAAAGACGGGCGGGTAAAGTTAGGCTGTTTAGGTGCATAAATAAGTGTCCTGATTTGCAAAAGTGCCAACCCCCCCAGCAACTCCCACTGAAGTCAACAAGAGCCACTGGGAGCTCAGCACTATTGAAATTCAGACAATTTATTTAGCAGCCTAACTTTAGGCATCTGTTTTTGAAACTATTAGCCAGAACTGTTTGTAAAGCCTTTTCTCCCAAAGTTGGTCCCAAGACTCCCTAATGGACAATTACAGTCCATCCCAAAGGCTCTTTGAAGACTTCCGGGTAGGTCTGCAATGTGCCTTGATTTCTCCTTGGATCATCCAAGAAAAATTAACACTTTGAACATAACTTCTTATAACGTTATGAATGCATTTGATGGCAAAGGCTTCAACTTTTTCTTTTAAACAGCTGGTGTAATCTATAAGCAGGGCACTGGGAGTCAGAGTGCTCAGTTTTATATTCCTGGTTCTGCCAGAGATTCACTGTATGACCTCAGGCAAGTCACTTCACCTCCCTGTACCTCTGTTTACCCATCTGTAAAACGGGGATAAAAATAACTTTCTTCCACATGGGCATATTGTTAGTCTTTTAAAGTGCTTTGAGATCTTTGGATCAAAGTGTAAGTGCAAAGTATCAATAAATTGGCAAAGAGAGGTCTACATTTGAGAAAGCTTGAAACTCAGATGGTCTGAGAAGCATCAGCTACCCTTTTGGGACTCAGCCTTTAGAAAGAGTAAATGGGCCCTTTCCCTGTGTGTTAGCCCTGCACTTAATAACTGTGTCAGAAGAATATTTCTCATTTACACTCTGCTCCTTTGCTGGAAATCAATATGTTGTTTGCTGGCATTTTTTCCCCTCTTCTCCTGGACATCTTTATTTAGCTTGTCTTTTCTTCTTTGGAGGGGAGGGAGTTGTGTTTGATTTTACTCTGTTATTGATTAGATCATTCTGAGCAAGAAATAAATAACTAAATACAGCACAGTTGCTTTAATGACAATCTTTTAAGACTCAAAATCTCCACACCATGTTGCTTCCCCTCCTAGCAGGTGATTTAAAAGAAACAAAATCTATAAACTAAGATGACGATGCAATAAAAAGAAAGAGGCTGCCACACAGACTATTTAAGATGCATTTATTTTTATGTGCTCATTAATAAAACTACTTGGGTCCCATTTCTATTTTTAAAGCAGTGCAGATTCCGCTGCCATTGCACCTTCTGCTAGGATCCCGTCAGATCTTTAAAATAGGCAGGGTGGGCCCCAGTTACTTTACTACTTGTTATCATTAAAGAAAATACTGCACTTTTCATAAGAAGAAGGTGATGCCCTGGATTGTTGGCCAAATTCCAAACTGGGTAACTGTTTAGGCTCTTTAAATTCTCCTTGTAACTTTCACTGGACAAGGTATTCTTTACTTCCATGAACTAGACAATGGTGTAGTATTACTGTGCACTACCAGACAACTGCCATATTCCATACCAGAAATGGCTTTATTTCCATCTGGGGTCTTCTTCTTAGAGTATGCGCAATGTGCCTTAGCTGGCACCTGACCAGGATTCATCACCAAATTTGGTCCGCTGGTTTGATCATTAGCTTCCCTGGCCTGGTGAAATGACCCCTCAAATGATAGATTTCATGATTCTAAGGGAAGGAAGGAATGAGAGCAGACTAAAGACAACAGGCTTCAAAAAAGCAGGTTTTAACAAACTCAGAGAACTGGTAGGTAAACTCCCATGGGAAGAAAATCTAAGGGATAAAGAAGTTCAGGAGAACTGGCAATTTCTGAAGGAGAGAATATTAAAGGCACAACTGCAAACTATCCTGATGCAAAGATAGGAAGAATAGTAAGAGACTAATATATCACAATCAGGAGGTTATCTTTAAAAAGGGAAACAAAGAGAATTTGGGGAATTATAGACCAGTCAGCCTAACTTTGATACCTGGAAAGATATACTGAAACAAATTTTAATCAATATATAAGCACCGAGAGGATAATAGGTGCAACACCCTAGCACCCCGCTATTCACCACTGTTATGTAATTAGGATATGTTTTGTACAAAGTGTGCCTTGTGAGGTATCATTCTATAAGTCTTGATCTGCTAGACATTAATATCTCACTGGATTGCACATGCTATTGTCATATGTGAAGTTATGAAGTTTGGCTGTGTGTGTGTTACTGAAACATGTTGTGAGGTTGAAAGCACCCACAAGCAGCCTTTCAGGTACAACAGTAAAAAGGCCAAACAATGTTAATGGCTTATTGAGGAAATGCACACAAACACAAGGATTACCCTAGGAACTGTGTACAATAGAAACTTCTCAGAAATAGCACTACAAAATGGGAACTGTTTGACCCAGGTCACATCAAAAGAGCTTTCCAGCAAGAGGGAAGAAGATATAAAAGGGGGACAATGACATTGTGATGGTACCTCACTCTCCCTACAACAACACACCTGGAAACACCTGGAAGTGATGGTCCCAGGCTAGAGGTATTTTTAGCCTGTGTATGAAAACCTGGGAAAGCCAAGGCAACTTGTGCTTTAAGAATCTGCCAGCCTGTTTATCACTCAGGATGAGAATTTGCTAATTTACATCCTACCTATCTAGAGTGTTAAGCTCAGTTTGCGGTTTTGTTTATTTACTAAGGTAATCTGTTTTGATCCGTTTGCTATCACTTAAAATCTATCTTTTGTAGTTAATAAACTTGTTTTTCTTTTGTCTAAAACCAGTGTGTAGAAATTATAACTTGGGGCAGAAAGCTGTTGAGGGGGTAAATTTTATGAACTTACACTGTACAGTTCCCTGTGTAGTGCAAGATAGTACAATTTTGGGTTTACACTCCAGAGAGGGGTGTAGCCTTAGCTGAGCCTTCCCATGCAGAGCTGATCTCAGCATGTGTGTATGAAGCTGCATCTGGGTGTGTCCCTATCTGTGTGTATTCTGGTGAAAGAGCAAGCTTGGAGCGCTTGGCAACTTATCACAGCACCACAGTGTGAAAGGGAGCCCAGGCTGGTGGCACCCTGGGGGGAACCCGTCACAATAGGATTGTAAGAAATGGCCAGCATGAATTTGTCAAGAAAAAACCACGCCAAACTAAGCTAGTTTCTTTCTCTGGCAGGGTTGCTGACCCAGTGAATCGAGGGAAAGCAGTAGACGTAATATATCTTGATTTTAATAAGGCTTCTGACCCAGTCCCACATGGCAGTCTCATAAGCAAATTAGGGAAATGTGGTCTAATTCTGTATTCAAAAAGTAGTTTTCAATGGTTCACTGTCAAATTAGGAGGGAATATCCAGTGGGGTCCCTCAGGGGTCAGTCCTGGGTCTGGTACTATTCAATATTTTCATTAATGACTTAGATAAAGGACTGAAGATCATGCGTATAAAATTTGTGGATGACAACAAGCTGGGTGCGGATGCTAGCATTTCAGAGGACAGGATTAGAATTCAAAGCAACCTTGATAAATTAGAAAATGAGTGTGAAATCAACAAGATGAAATTCAACTTTAAGACAAGTGCAAAAGTACTACACTTAGGAAGGAAAAAATCAAATGCACAACTAAAAGTTGGTAATAATTGGCTAGGTGATAGTACCACTGAAAAGAATTGGGGGGTTATAGTGGATCAAAAATTGAATGGATTTACAATGTGATGCAGTTGTGAAAAAGGCTAATATTCTGGGGCATATTAACAGAAGTGTCGTATATAAAACATGGGAGGTGACTGTCCTGTTCTACTCAACACTGGTGAATCCTGAGCTGGAGTACTGCGTCCAATTCTGGATGCCACGCTTTAGGAAAGATGTGGATAAATTGGAGGGAGCCCTGAGGTGAGCAACAAAAATGAAAACCTGCCCTATGAGGAGAGGTTAGAAAAACTAAAATATTTAGTCTAGAAAAAAGAAGACTGAGGAGGGACCTGATAACAGCCTTCAAATATGTTAAGGGGGGTTATGAAGATGATTGTGATCAATTGTTCTCTGTGTCCACTGAAGGTAGGGCAAGAAGCAATTGACAATCTGCAGCAATGGAGATTTAGGTTAGATAGGAAAAACTTTATAATTATAAGGGTAGTGAAGTTCTGGAACAGGTTTACAAGGAAGGTTACAGAATCTCTGTCACTGGAGGTTTTAAGAACAGATTGGGCAAATGCCTGTCAGGGATGGTCTAGGTTTACTTGTTCCTTCCTCAGAGCAGGAGGTAGGACTTGATGACCTCTTGAGGTCTCTTCCAGCCCTACATTTTTATGTTTCTATAATTAATTATCATAGATGGAACAAGGACTTGTGGGTGATTCATTGTAGATCCCTTAATTCGTGCCACCCAGAGGAAATAAAGGTTCTATCGTCTAGATGTAAACACTTAAGTAGTGGGGTATTTTATTATTTTATTCATAAAGTAACCGTAAATGTAATAGCTTTGCATAAATGGGCCTTAAAACAGCTTTTGCAATTATAGCGTTTACAAGTACCGCCTAGTTCAATAAAGTAACATCTATCTTTGAATATTCACATTAATGCACTAGACTGCTCTTTCCAGACTTAAATCTTAGCTAAACATTGTGTTGTTAACACTATCATTCCTTACACTTCTTTCTGTTTCTCTGCACGCATTAATGCACTCCCAGGGAATGGCATTTAAATACTGTTAATCACCGGGCACACACATTAGCACACAAGATGAGTCTCCAAACCTTTAAATGCAGAATAAATATACCTTCACTTCTAAATACTTTTGCACACTGGACACACATTAACATGTGAAAGTAGACCTTTACAGCTCACATCCATATTAACACACAAGACTAGCTGGTAAATAACTATACGTAGAGCATACCCATTTAAAAAGTCCATAAATAGCTATAGCGTATAAATAACAAACACATTCAAAAACAGGTCTAGATCTTACATTTTTCCTGTTTGCACAGCCTAGCATACAAATTAACACTCAAGTCTGCAAAGGGCTGATTTTAAGAGCCAGTGAGAAACTGCTGTGTCCCTCAACGAGAGTGTTCTTTGAAAAATCAGGCTGTAAATATCTGTTCGCTATCTCTGTACTTCTACAGCCTCTATCCGATTGTTATTTGAGCACTGCACAGACATTAAGCAATTTATAGTCAAAATACTCCTGTGAGGTAGGGAATTACAATTATTCGCATTTTCAAAGTGCGGAACTGAGCCACAGAGAGGTTAAATGACTTGTCTAAGGTCACACAGGAAATCTGTGACAGAGCTAGGAGCTGAATTCAGAACACCTGACTATCAGCAAAGTTGCTTAACCAGAAGACCATCTTTCACCTCTCAGCATATGGTACTAATTATTAAAGACAGCTACTCCATAATTACCTGTAAACACAACATACTGTACACATTAAAGGGACACTGTCAAGCTCAAATCTAATCAATTTTTTAACAGTGACTTAAAAATAATTTGAGGTATTGGTCCTGCCTCTGGGGCCCCCTGCTGTTTCTTGTGGGTTTACAATCCTGTTTTCCTATTATTAAAAGGTTTTCCCCCTCTTGTTGCTTTGTGAAAGGACTAACAAGCAAGAGGGGAAACTCCCTATTATAGAGAAACTGATTTTGCACTATGTGCTGTCAAATGCTCCAAGTAGGCAAACAAGAAAGAAAGAAAGAAAGAAAGAAAGAAAGAAAGAAAGAAAGAAAGAAAGAAAGAAAGAAAGAAAGAAAGAAAGAAAGAAAGAAAGAAAGAAAGAAAGAAAGAAAGAAAGAAAAGCCAACTTCAAATTTCTTTCAGTTCTATGAATCTTAGGAGCTACTTGTAACAATAGTAATTAAAAAATTTGTAGACGAGTGTAATTTTTAAGTTTACATTTCAACACCCAGAACTAGTCTCTAAACTATACAACATAACATACATGGTAGCTCTTGGGGCTTATCTTTAAATAGCTGCATACACAGCATGTATATTATTATTATATGGGCTAGTCCCTAAATACTTTGCACTATAGATGGACAAACTGAATGCTACTTCTCTAAATTTAAACTAAACTATCTGAACCATTTGATTTTGGAACAATGAAGTGAAGAGATCTACAGGACTTATTGAGCAACCATGCACCCACCGTGCTAATGAACATACTAGGTCTGCTAAGCATGGCTGAGGCACCAGGTCTACCAGCCAGGTGAACTTCCAAATCCTGAGCTGCTGAACATACTGAATACCTCCTGGCATTCCATTAAATTTCAGTTGAACAGCAATTAAATGCCACATCAAGTGGTCCAAGCAGTGAACGGTTGTTACGCAAGCTAATTCTGCCATTGGGCAAACAAACTCCTGCGGACAGCTGGCCACAGTGAACATTTATCCTGCTGGGCTCCTCTGCAGCCCCCGCTTGAACATTTTCTCCCTGTTATGGTTAACAAGGCCATTTTCCTTGCTTATTTATTTAGCTCTCCATGGGATTTGATTAGCTGTAGCAAAGACAAATCAGTCTTTTCTGTATGCCTGAAAACGAAAAAAACCAAACAAACATAAAAAGTATGAGGTTGGTTTGAACGTCCCAATAGATGCTCAGCTGGAATGCACTTTACTGAGAGTTAGACAAAAGGAACTCAGGTGGCTTTAAACACCATCTGAAACATGCTGTGCTTGTCTGAGCTTTTACCTGTTTAAAGGAGGGGAAAAAATAGCTCAAAATATACCCAGTGAAGAGGCTTACAGACTCTTTGGAGATCTGTTTATCATGGCATCAAAGTACTTAAAGGTATTATCCTCATCCCCTTCCAACACCAGTTCTGAGCGGCAATGTGTAACAAGAACACAAGACAAGGGTCATCAGGATTGTAGGACAAGAAGCAAATACTTTCCCCTAGCATCCATAAATTACCAAAAGTTTCCTCTAAATTCAGCTTTGTGATGGAACCTTTCTGATGTCTTAATTTGCAATAAGGATAGTGTCAGCGTTAGAGATTCATGTTGGGTATGAAATGAAGAAACCTCCCTCAGAATGAGTTCATTTGAGTGATACAGACAGACTATTATTTGAAGATAACACACTTTCTGATCAGGGTCTTGAAAATAAACCAAAGTAGTGGAAATCTCAAAGGAAATCATTCTTTATTTTAGCTACAGCCCAGTGCATGTTGGGATAGGACAATCTGAGAACTTTTAGTCAGAGCCAGGAATACAATGGGCCCCTGTATATCTTTCTGCTAGGCAAACATGAGCAGGACACAGAAACTCCTAAATCTGATGCACTTTGGTGTGCCTCTTTTACGCTAATAATAGCCATAAAACCTCAAGTGATTCTGTAAGCTCTCTTCGGAAGAAGTCAGTGCACATAGGTCACTGACCATTTTCTTAAAATTTCCTTCCATGGCAATACCACTGGTGTAGCTTCATCTGTGGTAGCAAGCACAGGAGAGTTAATCTAGACAAAGAACTGGTGGCCACCAGCATTTTTAAGACTTTTCGACTTCCTTTAGACTTATTCTAAGTCGGGTTAGAAGACGCTACAGCTAAAAACCCTGCACCTTGTGTACACTACCCTTCCCATAGTTGCTATCAACTCGGTAGCTGCATAACTGCAAAGGTAGGCAATTTTAAGAAAAAAAAAAACAGGCTAGGCACAGTTTATATCTCAATACTGAAGCAATATTGAATACACCCAGGTAGTGGAGGGAGTGTTGTCTAGAGATTAGATTTATAGATACAAAGATTTTAAGTCCAGAAGGGACCATTATGACCAGGGGCGCTGAAACAATTGGTATAGTGGGGGTGCTGAGTGCCACTGAACCAAACTGTAAACCCTGTATATGATGGAAACCACTTCAAGCCAGGGAGTGCTGCAGCCTCCCCCCACGCACTCCTAGTTCCAGCACCTATGATTATGACGATCTACTCTGATCTACTCTACTCCTGCATAACATAGTCCAGACTATTCCATAGAATTACAGAACAGCTGACAGTTGGGATAGTTGGTTTCTGTCCCCAGCTCTGCTATTGACTTGCTTTGTATCTTTAGACAAACCACTAAACCTGCCCACCTACCCACCATGCCAGTTTAGCCATTGTTAAGAAAGACACGATACGCACACACCTCCCAGTGGTAACTGTATATCATGCATTTTGAGAATGCTGGAAAGAAGATGCTGTATAAATGCCAAGTATCAGAAGTAAAATAGAGTGATTTCATCTAATTAGTTTTATTTTGTGAATTTCAATACTACCATTACCTAACACTGGGCAAAATGGAATTTTCATTGCTTAAGACATTTAAAACCAAACTGGACAATATAACATATATGGTGCAATCCTTCCAGGTTAGGCGGACAAGATAGGATCTAAAAAGTGATTTTCTTTCTCTAGTGTCTGTGAAAAGAAAAGAAGCAATGCAAAGGTTGGTACATTTCTAATGACTGGAGTTCCTGTATAATAAGAAAAGCATCTCTCCACATAGCCTCAATGGGAACAGCCTGCAGCCCATGTCTGCAAAAATAAACTGCAGCAAACTTACACGGCTCATTGCCAAAGGCAAATGACATACAAAAAGCCAACCAGTCACAACAGACAGATAGACCTTTTCCAATCAGAGAGCAAAGTTTTGAGTCAGGTGACCCAGCTTTCCCAACAGGCGCAGGGAAATGTGCGCACCATGAAGCTTTGAATATCAGCACCCTAGAGGGAATGAAACAAATTGCATGGCAGGTCCCAGATTTCTCCCCTCTACCTAAACCTGCAACCTACACACAATGTGCAAATGAGTGAAACAAATGCTACAATCTAACACCATGGAGTTGTTGACAGATGTCAGCTCATTAAGTTCCATTCATTGGCTTCCTGCCATCTCACCAACGTATAATATAAATTGCTTTTTAGCAGGCAATCTTTCACCTTGCCTGAAAGCAGCTTGGGTATGGGTAGGGTGTTTTTTTTATTATCATTATTATTTTATCCCTTCTCGGTAATCTAGTTTACTTTGCAAAGTGCCAACAGTTTGAATGCAATTCAGGATACTGCCCAGTTATCAGGCTGCAACTGGAGATGAATATTTTATAGCAGCTGAACAGAGGTTCAGACGTAAATGACTACATCCTAATTAAACAATGAAGAAAGAAAGAAAGAAAGAAAGAAAGATGAGTTTAATTCCTGAAATATAGATCAGCTATGAAGACAGAGGCTTTCCTGTACTGAAGGGGATTCTTGATACTGCAATGTGAAGATTACAAGAATTTTAGGAACAGGAAAAGGCTTACTGGCCCTTTGTCAATCGATCTTAGCCACATTTCTCCATATTTCATTGTAGACTTCCATCCTCTATAAAAGGTTTTTAAGACATGCCTAAATTCCAAAAAGACACATAAAGATGCATGCACTCCTAATTTGCATGTGCAGTAATTGTGACTATGCATGAATTGGACTATTTGGAAATACAGTAGGTTTGTAACAGGCCATTTGCATTTTGCATCTGACTATTTGTGTGTGAAAATACCCCATTTGTATATGCAAAGAGGTTAGTTACACACATTAATTAGGGTGCACAACAGTGCGTAGATTTTCCCATAAGTTCTTATGTATCTGGCCTTTTGCAAATCAGGGCCGATTTGTTTAAATATAATTCGAGGGAACATAAGAGTCCCGAGATGCTTTACAGAATGACTAAAATATAAAACAGAAGAGGAAACTTTATAGCATCCATTATGGGATGTACATGGAAGTAATCGGAGTATGGTAGGACATGATAGACTGTTAATAGAGGATACTGGATTTTCCAAGCATACTAAATCCAACATGTTGACACCTCGTTGATATGTCAGAAAAGAACCTGGACAGAGATCAGGGAAAATCTGTAAAACTATACATCCTCCATAAACAGAAGTGTAATGCTGCACTGGAATACAGTTGTCATCTGAAAGAGAATGGATTCATGTTCTAGACTGCGTATGCGATTATTAATAGAGGAAGGGCTTCTATTAGAGTTTCAACTAATATATGGGATCCATATCTGTATCAGTGCTAAATGGGGAATCTATTCCATTATTCATTTCAACTCACTACCACATTTTCTCTGGTGAATGCTATTTATAGCTTGCAAGTTGTGAAATGGATCAGGCTACAATACAATATGAAAACGCAGCCTACTAAACACGGGCCCACTGGATCCGCATACCCTGGAGCTTTGTGGAAATCCAAAGTCACACTTCATAACACAGGCCTATCTCATCCACACTTGGAAACCATGGTGACAGATGCCTTAGATAGGTTTGCCAAGCCTCCAGGATTGGCCTGGGGTCCCCAGGAATTAAAGATTAATCTTTAAATTAAATATTACGTCATGCAAAGAAACCTCCAGGAATATGTCCAACCAAAACTGGCAACCCTAGCCTTAGACAGACAGATCAAGGAAGCAAAAGCAGGTCTACCAGCTGCATATGGATCCAAAAAAGACCATAGCACTATTTTGTTCAAAATCTCCACTCCCCACACTGCTTTGCATTGTGTTGTATGTTAGCAACTGCTACATTCCAGAAGTGGCTGCATTTGACTGGTGCTACATGATGATCATAGCAGTTCTTAAGGAGCCCTCCAGTTTAAAATTAGTATAGAAAAATAAAATATCATCATCCAAACCAAACCTTGGAATCTTTCCCTGCATCTAAGGCCCAATCTCAGAAACAATTAGGAGGAGAGCTACTGACTCTGACCTGGCCAGGGCTGGGAATACCTGTTCATCTGAACATCAAGGGAGCAAGTCATCGCAGGAGGAAAAGAGGATGAGTGTGCTGAAGGGACATATTCTTCATCTAGGGTCACTACAAAGGTCCTATACCCAGCCACTCTGAAGCAAGTGAGAAGGCATGCAGCTCCCGATCTGCCCTTGTCTGAAAGCAGAAACAGCTGGGAACTAACTACCGAGAGGTTAAGTGACTAGCCCATGGTCACACAGGAAGCCTGGGGAGGAGCAGGGAATTGAATCCAGATCTCCCAAGTCCAAGGCCAGCACCCCAAGCACTGGATCATCCTTCCTCGGACAATTCTGTTTTGCAGCAACTTTTGAGGTTTCAAAATTTGTTTCCCGGTCTGCACTTGAATAAAAACAGAACCTTGTGGCCATTTGTGTGGAAAGGAAACCTCAGCTTCTCAATTTGGGAAGGTGTGGGTATAGCCTAATAATTGGGACAGTAGCCTGGGATACGAGGACCTATCTTCAAGTCCCTGCTTTGCTCAATGCAGAGCAGTCCTTCATCCCAGCTCACTCTGAATCAGTCAGGGCAGGGACTTGATCCAAGGTCTTGTACAGCCTAGGGCAGCACCCCAACCACCAGGCTGTAGAGCCTCATTCTTTCCTACCCCACTCAGAGAAAATGTCATCAAAACAGATATGGTTTTGACAAAACAGCATATTTCAGTGAAATGCCCAGCTCTAATATTAAGGGTCAGCAAAGGGGGATATCATCAGAATATGTACGCATTTATACATATGTAAGTATATTCTTTAAAAATTTAATATATGCCCATCTATCAACCATACCAAGCTGCCCATCTATCCTACTTAGTTGAGCAATTTATTGGCAGAGACCCAGAGTAGGTTTCCAGAAGGAATTTGAAGAAGAGGATGGTAGCCTTGGGGACTAGCTCATGGAGAGCGTTCCATGAACAGGGCATAAAGATGGATGTAAGAGCAGCCAGTAATAGCACTGATGCAGTGGAGGGAGGGGGAAGCAACATGACAAACTCCTTATTGGCTACACTTCTAGGGTCTCGGATTCTTTCTTCTGCTCAGGTTATTGCATTTCTTAAGAGGCTCACAAACAGCTGAATTAAGGAACTTGGCTGGTGCAGCTGTATCCTGACTACCTGAGATGGCACCATAATAATCTACAAAACAACACTGCCAGAGATTACATTCCAGTGCTTGCAGGGCCGTCTGACAAGAACAACCTCAGGAAAAAAAAAAAAGAGAACAAAAAATGTAATTGCATGCCTATCAGCTCCACTATCATAATTACTTTCAAACTCTGACATGGGTTGAATCAGATGAACAACCAAATCAATTTCTGCAGTTGGCAATCAGTGCATTCTTAGCTCATAAATTAAAATGTCACTGCTGAGGAGAGAGTAGTACAGAGAGACCGACTTCTCTCTCTTCCCCTCTGTCCCACTCAGTCTCTCACTTTGGCCTTTTATTCTCTATGTTCTTGCCTATTGCATAGCACAGTCTGTTTCATACCAGAGCTAGTGTGACCGGAGACTGTGCATGGTGGAGGGAAGAGAAAGCGCTAGACAGTAATGAATGTCAATCCCTTGTGCATCAGTCCCCTATTCTAGTGACTGCAGGGTATAACAGGTTGGGGATTAGATGTGTCTGAGGAGACCCCGGGATCAGTTCTCTCCTGTGTCTGAGATGCATCCAGTGTAGGGGACAAGGACCGCTACTCTGGCCCTGGAATCAGTTAGAGCAGCTCAGAGGCATAAGGTCCTTAAGGCTTCGCTCCACTATGTCCTTTCCTCCCCACCCCCCCTTCCCTCTCTGTTAAGAAAGTGCCTGACACAGCAGCAGCCTCTGCCAGGTTTACAGTAGCAGAGAGCTCCCTTCTGCAGGGGGAATTCTTCACTGGCCAATTTATGGCCAGCAACAAGACACGTTGTGTGGCCTGAGAGGAGCAAAGTGAGAATCTCATACTAGGGAATACTAGGCTGAAGTATAAGCCATAGTAATGAAATGCTTAGCTCGGTGCTTCTTTCTTGAGTCTCATTCCGTTACTAAATAGGTGTAATCTGTGAGCTACGCAAGAATATTCCCTACCCTGCTCATCACTTTTCACATCACACTTCAAAATGCATTTCCCCACATCTAGGCTGTGTAGCGTCAGGCTCATAATCTATCTCGCATGCTGTCCTCCCTCTTTTTTCTATAACAGAAACAATTTCATGTTTATATCATGCCTTTCAAGATGGTGATTCCAAAGAGATTTACAAATTATAAAGTACGCCTCTGAAATGCAGCCATTTCTGGGGTGGAAAGAGGCAGCTATTCAACCATGCACAGCACCACTACAAAACAATTTTTTAACAGGAAACAAAGAAGAGTACTGTCTCTGATTTGGCCAGGACACCAGAAGAAACTCTCATGTTCTTATAAAAAGGTGCCACAGGATCTTTAATGACGAGGGATGCTTAGGAATAATTATACATAATCAATAATACAATTGTGCTTTACATGTTCACAGTGCTTTACCAACAGCTAATTAACAAAGTAATCCCCACAGTACCCCAGGAGGAAGGTAAACATAATTAGCCTCATTTTAGAAATGAGCAATTGTGATAGAGAAGTGACTTTCCCAAGCAAACCAGTGGCACAGTCAAGACCAGAAACCGGGAGCCAGATTCTCACCTGTCCTGCCCCTTGTGTAGTCTTTTATAGCAGTTCAAAATAAGCCAAAGTGCATATACATCATTGTTATTTTAATGTAGTAACATTTTGCACTCACTTTGCACTGATGCAGACAACTATATAAGGTGTAGAGTGACTGAGAACTGGACCCCACATTGCCAATTTCACCATTTTGTGCTCTAACAACTAGTATACGATACTTCTTATCCAGGAGATGAGGCTTCAAGCAGCTCCCGCTACCATCCCTCTGGAGAATTTGCTCATCACTCTCTCGGGGGGGAAAGATGGCACTTACTGAATTTCTATCTTCACCTGTTTTTTTCATTCGAGGTCTTGCATCTAGCTACTACTGAACCAGACACTTAGCAACCTCAGCCAACCTGGCTGATTTATTTCCTAATGCAGTTTTCTAACAGCCGATACCTATGTTGAGGGTTACACCTCAATTGGCATCTTCACACAGCTCAGGGTTTTTCTTCTGCTCCTTCTATCTTTCACAAACTGAGCTATAAACTTATTGAAATCCAAACCTGAATACAAAATACTTTCTTATTTATTAAAAAAATATGAGGGCCGACCACTTCAATCTAACCAGCAGACGGTTGATATGATTTATGGCATGTTGCATTCAGTCCAGGTCTCTTTTATCCCTAGCAGCCTGATTACTTCTCCCTTTCAGAAGTGAAATCTCACTTGAAGTGGAGCGTCTGTCTCTTTATCTAATGATTGGGGTAATTTGACCCCGTATGGTGTGACTAACCAAGCGAACGAAAGGTCTTATGTATTGTGTATCAATGAGTTCTCTGCTGCTGTTTGTCACTAGGAGCTGTCTGTGCTTCTGCAACTGTCTGCTCGTGCCTGTTGCTGTGCTGCATTGCCTGTGAACTGAAGACCCCATCAGCTGAACTCCAGCTGAGCTTCCCCGGGTATATGGTCTGAGACACTAGCATGTTGGCATCTCAATGCTATTTTTATTGGTATGTATGGACTGGCCAAGGGCAGAGGTGGATAAGTCCTTTTAAATTGGACTGGACAAACCCATGGTGAACATTTTTGGGGAACAATCCTGCTACGGTAGGATGGTGGTTGTGTATGTATGGAACACATGATTTTGTAGGTCTTTGTCATCTCAGATCTAATGGTTTCTACATAGGTAACATGGAGTCTGGTTTGCGTAGCCTACAGAGAGCCCAAGCCAGAACCTGCTGCGGGTGGGGGGGTTCTACTGACTTTAATGGATCAAAACCAATGATCAAGACCAAAGTCCACATAGCCCTGAAGTGTTTCAAAAACGGTTTCACATGAACAATGGTCTTAAGGACACAGCTATGTATCCCTCAGTGCAGCATGGAGTGGAGCAGAAGTAAAGAGATCAGGCTAGAGAAAAAAAATTATGCAATCGCTTTTCATGCTGTCATCTTTTATCTCAGGGGGAAGCAATAGAGCCACAGCTGATAACTGCCTGGATCAGGCAGCAGGACAGAGTCAATCCACAGAAATTCAGAACTCACAAATCAAACATAATGAATAACTGAGAAGGCCCCACTTCCAGTTTCAATTCTCTTCTCCTTATCTGCCATGCTAATATTTAGAAAGTAATTATGGCTCTTCATGATTAAACTCCCCCCCCCCCCCACCCCCCATTCAAAATGACTGAGTTCCCTTTTGAAGTCTGCCTCAACCCGAAGGGAAAATCCATTTCTCAGCAGGTTTTTTTCCCCTTTTCTGCCTGGCAAGTAAAGAGGAATTGAACAAGTTCAGTGGAGCGGCAGTGAGAAGAGGTAGGGGATAAGAGGAGGAGGAGGCAAAATAGGGAGAGGAAAGGAAGTCTTATTCTGCACTGAGAAATGGCTTTAGGAATTAATGAAATGGAAGGAGTGAAAAATGAGGAGCTCATCTCAGATGCTGCCAGGTCTGTGGGGGTCACATGATAAGGCCCAGAGATCCTGCAGTAAGGTGGACACACCCTTGCACTTGCTTGGAGCTCATTTCAGGATTGGCATCTGAGATGCGGATAACTTCCCAGTGGCCCACGGGGTCCATCAGCACTCAGGCCCAGATCCTCAAAAGTATTTAGGCACCTATCTGCCTCGTTAGGCTTCTTAGGCCACCATTTAGATGCCATGGACATTTTCAAAATTGACACTCAGCTACCACCTACCTCTGTAGGTAGCTATATCCCCTGGGCACCTAAGTTTCAAGTGGTCAGCATGTGCAAACCACCTAAACCCTGACACTGCTCCACAGCAAAGGAGTAGGTCAAAGCCCTAGTTCAAGCCAAAGCACAGAAATGAGATTCTCACACAAGGCTGGGAAATGCCTACCTTGCCAGCAGGGCTTAATCCTGTTGGTGTGTTCTGGGTAGGCTTAAGCCCTGATACCTGTCAGGCTCCACAGTAGGTAAATCAGAGGTAAGCCAGTGGTAAGTATGTGTGTGGGAGGGATGTCATACAGCACACCCCAGTAGCACAGGGAAACGTAGGGCGAGCATGAGTGAGGTATTGAGCATGAGCAGGACAAAAAAAGAGAGAGACACTTTCAGCTGCTAGGACCTAGGCTACCTAAGCAGCTGGTCTGACTTGGGTGCCTAACTCCAGGAGATGCTTGCCATCTGAGGATCCCAAGAGGAGGTAGGCACCTATCTCTAGCCCATCAGCCAGGCACACTGGCTCAGTAGCTTAGGTGCCTACGCTCTGCTCCTCTCCATGCCCCTCTCCTCAGCATTTCACTCCTGGCTAGCTTACGTGACTCGCTGCTCAGGTGACTGGCTTCTGAGGATCCCCTTCTTAGGTGCCTAACTCTCCTCATGAAGTGAATGGGGAACGGGGCACCTGCCCAGGGCTGAGGATTCCACAAGGTGGCAGGCCACCTAGGGGTTAGGCATTGCAACATCTAAGTACCTTTGAAGATGTGAATCTCAGTGTCCCCAGCTAACGTACACTGTGAAGGAAACATTCCTGGCAATATAATTTCACATCTAATTGTTAATTAGTTCTTTGCAGAATGATTGCAGTTGGCTAAGTCCACCAGTGAGAACATGGATTATAAATCTTTGCCTAGAGTCTGAATTGCACCTTGATGAATTTGTTTACCTTGTTGGAGATGTAGGCATTCAGATACTATGATGATAGGGCCCCTTTAAGTACTCAGATAGCTTTATAAAGAGAGGACAGGAGAGACCCCAGAGGACCAGGAAAGGGCAAATATAGGACCTATCTACAAAAGGAAGAATAAAAATAACTCAGGGATTTATAGACCAGTTTAACTTGGGTACCCAGAAAAATAATGGAGCGAATAATCAAACAATCGATTTGTAAGCACCTAGAAGATAATAAAGTAATAAGTAACAGTCAACATGGATTTGTCAAGAACAAATCATGTTAAACCAACTTCATATCCTTCTTTGATATGGTAACAAACCTTGTGAATAGGGGGAAACCACTAGATGTGGTATATCTTGACTTTAGTAAGGCTTTTGATACTGTCTCACCTGACCTTCCCGTAAGTAAACTAGGGAAATATAGTCTAGATAAACCTGCTATAGGTGGGTGCACAACTAATAGGAAAAGTACACTCCAAGAGGAGTTATCAATGGCTCACAGTCAGACTGGAAGGTCATGTTGAGTGGGGTCCCACTGGGCTCCATTTTGGATCTGGTTCTATTCAATGTAATAATAAATGATTTGGATAATGGCATAGAGAGTACACTTCATATGTCTTGCTTACAACACTCTTGCTTATACATCCCAGAATGATGTTCACTTTTTTTTTTGCAACAGTATTACGTTGTTGACTCAGATTTTGTTTGTGATACACTCTAACCCCCCAGATCCTTTTCTGCAGTACTCTTCCTAGTTAGTCATTTCCTATTTTGTAGTTGTGCAATTGATTATTCCTTCCCAAATGTAGTATTTTGCATTTGTCCATACTGAATTTATATCCTATTTATTTCAGAACATTTTTCCAGTTTGTCAAGATTATTTTCAATTCTAATCTTGTTCTCCAAAGCACTTACAGCCCCTCCCAGCTTGTTATCATCCATAAACTCGATAAGGAATTCTTCTATCTTGAGGTACTGATAAGGTCTCAGCTGGAGTATTGTGTCCAGTTTTGGGCTCATCACTTCAGGAAAGATGAGGACAAATTGGAAAAAGTCCAGAGAAGAGCAACGAAAATAATTAAAGATCTAGAAAACATGAGCTATGAGGAAAGATTGAAAAAAATGAGGGACTTTGCTAGTCTGGAGAAGAGAAGACCGAGGGGGGACATGATAACAGTTTTCAAATACAAGAGAAGGGTGATACATTGTTCTCCTTATCCGTGGAAGACAGGACAAGAACTAATGGGTTTAAATTGCAGCAAGGAAGATTTAGGTTAGATATTAAGAAAAAAATCCTAACTACAAGAGTAGTTAAGCACTGGAACAAATTATCTAGGAAGGTTGTGGAATCTCCATCACTGGAGGTTTTTAAGAACAGGTTAGACAAATGCCTGTCAGGGATGGTCTAGACATTACTTAGTCCTGCCTTAGTGCAAGGTACTGGACTAGATGACCCGTCACGATCTCTTCCAGACCTACATTTCTATGTTTCTCTAAGGACTAAAGTCAAGTCAGAATTTTCTCCTGCAAATGAGTGAACTGTAGAAGGTTAGCCATGACTGTATCTGAATCACCACCAATCCCCATAATACCCCCAAAACTAAATGCAAAAGGAAATAAAAGTTAATGCAGAGCAGGAAAAAGGAAGAGCCACAAGCAAAATGTAGGTTTCCTCTTGTGTGCTTGTCCCTTTCTGAAACTCTGCATATAAACAGATGTGGGGGAAGTTAAGGCTCCCCTGGGACTATGCAGAAACAGTAGCTATAACCCCATGTCCCAAACACCATTCCCTTGTTCTCATAAAAGTAAACAGCACCACTAGATGACTCCAGAATGGGAGTTTCACTTCAAATTGGTGGTGACACTATGCCAACCAAGGTATCGGCCACAGTAGGCTTCAAATGTATACAAGGTTAAGGAGGAGTAGGATCGGCCAAGTGATCTGTTTATTTCAGAAGGAGCTGCAGGTCTCCACTACAGCAACTCAGACTGACTGCTCCCTGGGGTGAGGCTGTAGAACAGGCTGAGAAAACACTTTTATCTGGAATGAGCCAAAGCATCATTTATGGGCTGCACAATGGACACCTCCTTAATGCCCTTGTGCCTGCAAACTTTTTTCCTCTCAACAGAAACTGAAATAAAATAAAGGTCTCCAGTTGCCAAAGGGTCCAGCATGTGCTTCTTGGACCTGTTTTTAATGCTTTGTATATCACCAGCAGGTTTCATCATCGTCATCTTTTTTTTTTTAAACACATTGCTTTTGAAGTTAATAAAATGAGTTGTTTCTCCCTGGTGCTGGACCATTTGCATAATTATAAAGAGGGTTCATAGAAGAGAGTCAATCAGATAATTCCCACATGCAAATTAAAGATCTTTCAATTAACATGGCAGGACGTGTGTGCAAACCATGCTAATGTGGCAGAGGATATCCCCGGTGGCAGTTCAGCACTCTGCCTGCATGCCAAGTCATGTCTTTGTCTCTCTCCACTTTTCTTCTGGTGCTATCTGTTCAGGCAAGAGATGGCAATGCAACAGAGGGGAAGGAAGAACTGCCACTGACCTTTACTAGGGTGTCTTTCTTTGGGTTGATCACTCAACTACGCTTGTACCATGGTATGAGGTCAGCATGAGTGAGGAAAGGAAAGTGTCTCAACATTTTAGGGACAAAAGTTTGAGAAGAATTGTCTCCCTTCAACAAGGTTCTTTCGTTCACAAGCTGCTTTGTTCTAATGCTACCTCTGCTATCGGGTGATTGGATTGTCCATCCTAGCTCTAATTATACTCACCACAAACTCCTTTCTCAAAAGGCACTCCCTACTATGACCTTGACAAAGACTGGCTGTGTAGAACTGCCTTTTAAAAAGTGGGAATGTCATTTCTAGAATGGACTCCAGACATTTAGAAGCTTTTATAACTTCATAACAATAGCTAAGAAAACGCAGAAGTCATAAGCCCTCAGACTTCAGGGTCACAAGGTTGTCACCAGCTGCGAGATCAAGAACTAATTTCCCCATGAGTTTAATATTATTGTACAGTTAAATACCCATGGGAGCATTATGCCTTCCTCTGAAGCATTGGCAACATTGGTTACCATCAAAGACAGGATACCAGCTGAAATGGTTCTTTGTTCTGTTCTGCTGTGGCACATACCTCTGTTCCTAATCACTGAATGACATTTCAAAACCAGCTCCTGCTAAGGAGAAATGTTTTACCTGTTGGCCTCCAGCTAAACAACCAAACACCTCTGTTTTACTTCCACTGCCATCATAGGCTGAGATTTCCTGGCTTTCAAGCTGGGAAACAGAATTATGAGTCCACAAACCTGAAAAGCAATGCAGACTGTACATGAATGTCTCAGAAATCCCTCAGGAAGATATCACACCAGAGCGCAGTTATACCAAAATCTCACACTTCTGACATGGCTCTGACATCATCCCTGGAACTTGTAATATTCTGACCAGCAGAGAGACTCCGCTCTTGACACCATCAGAATATATTTTTAGCTGGATTCTCCAGGGTGGTGATGCTGGGAAATCACAACTCCCACACTATTTTAAAAACAACGAACAAAAGATCTTTTCAAAATGTGTTTAACTTAAAAATATGGGAAGCTTCTTAGACTGATTAGGTGACCAGGACCAATGACGTTTGGGGGTTGGGGGATGGGGGGAGGAGTTTACTGACAGTTGAGTAGGGGGAGGAATTGAAGGCCTCTAGCATTACTGTCTGTTTAATATATCGACCAGTTACATGGATCCCATCACTATAGTATCTGATCAACTATTTTATTGTTATTTTAAAATATTAACATATCACAATGTTAACGGGAAAATAATCTGCCTCTGCAAGGTTAAAAGCTGGACTATAGCCAGTGTATTCTGGTTACATTTCCTTGCATTTGCTGTGTCTACAGTTCTAGCAGTCTTGGGCAACATGGTCTAAGTGTAAGACTGTGAACCATGAATTTCTGTTTTACGGTCTGATTCTTTTTCCACTGAAGTTAATGGCAAGATTCTCATTCACAATAGTAGAGCAGGATTGATCCATCATTGTCCCATCACTGCCCTTTGATTCTCTTTGGGCAACTCACTTACCCTCCCTCTGTCCCAAAGCTCATTTATAAAACTGTGATAATATTTACTTACCAAAACTTAAAAGGGGTTACACAGATTAATTGGTTAATGAGCCAAATGCAGAGACGAGTCAAAGGCAGTCTAAACAGGTATAAATTATACTTTCTTTCAATTCCCCTGATGTGTATATTATACCTATTCAGTATCCTTTGGTTCCAGCCTACTTAGCAGCATCTAACATAAATCACCATGTCTCTGGGCTTATCTACATGGAGACATCCAGGAAAATTAAATCAAATTAACTAAAGATGTGAAATTGAAGTGGATTAGTTAAACTGCATTCAACCCCTAAGTGGACACTCTGATTCAGAATTAAAGTGTCCTGAATTTGGTTTATCTTAATTCAGTTGTGGCCCAGTGTTTGTAGAATGCTTCAAAATGATCAAAAGTGTCAAGTGTTATTTGTGTGGTAACCAGTAACAAAGCAGGAGTTCATTCTCAGCAATCTATTAGTTTTATAATTATTATTAATTTGACACCTGCTTTATTATGCAGCACTAGCAAACTTAACTTGAGCTTTTTCAGCACCTTTTAGTTTTAACTAAGTAATTACTTGAGTCAAAAACATTTATCAGATGAAGTAACTCCTTCTTAGAAATATATTTTAGATTTCAAGTCTTTGTTTTTTAAATAGTAGTGCATAATAAACTCATTGTGGAATTAGTAACCAGTGTCACTTCTGTATGTAATTTTATTTGAAACAAGTGATAAGCCTGAGTTTCAATTTTGAAGGCATATGTAATTGCAATTATTATATATTGTTATTCTGTGAGCTTTTGTATAGAATGAATATTCAGCCTTAAAAATCATGTGAAAGGATCAGTTATCTGAAGTGTGTGTTCTCTGTAGAAAAAGAACAATAAAAGAGTTTGTTTCTATCTGCAGCTGATGTATTTCTTTATTTATTTATGTGAGTGTCTTTATAAGTTTAAAACCTCACAGTAATAGTACAGGTTGTTGAAGTACATTGTGTTTGTGTATATGTAACCAGGATGTATTATACTAGAGGCTAGATCCACAAAAATATTTAGGCTTCTATTTGGCAGTTTAGGCACCTAAAATCCAACCACCAATGAGAGCTTCATAATCTCCAATCAGCTGCTGCCTAACCTCAAAGGCATCTAAATTCCCTAGGTGACTGAGTTTCTGCAGATAGGAACGTGCAAAGCCTAAGTCCTGACAAAGCCAAGCAGTTTGGCCTAGCTCATGCCTAAACCCTGGTGGGACTCCCAAACTAGGCATTCCCCCATCTATCTGGTCTCTGAGGCCCAATCCAGTAAGCATTCTCAGAGCACACCTACAGGATCAGGCCTCACACAGAAGACAGCTGGAGGCAACCAGATCAGGAATTTTTCTGGGGTGTGGGTGTTTCTGAATATCCAATCGTCCCAGTGATTAGTGCACTCACCTGGGATGTGGGAAGAATCCCATATCCAGTTGAAAGTGCAGGTGGAATTTAGGAAGGCAGAATGTAATTACACAAGTTGGAATTTAACCAGTATTGTGAGGTTAATATTCTGATTTTGGGAGAAGTGCTTTGGGATTTTTACGGCTGAATCCTGCAAGGTGCTCTGCCTGATCCAGCAAAGCACTTAATCATGAGTAGTCCCGTGTTAAACATGTGCTTAAATGCTTTTCTGGATTGGGCTACAGTGCTCAATGCTTTCCAGGATTGAGTCCTTAATGAACACAAGTAGTCAGGACATCTGTTTTAATTCTTAACCCAAACACAGCAACTTAAGCACCACAGTGCCTCCTAGCACCACACTGACCCATGACTTCATTACTGACTCAGAGGGAAGCCTGTCAGAGGGAAGAATGTCACTGCTGTATCTCTATCACGGCTTCTTGCCACTGGGTGCCTCCGGCACCATGTTGGGGTTTTAATTAAGTACTGACAGTAATGAGAGCATCTGAGATCACTCATGCTGCACCATTGCCATGAGTATGAGATGAAACCAGGCCCAAAATGGACATTTATATTATTGCTGCTATTTTTTTTGTTTCAGGTTTAATGCATATGCTGTTAATTTGAGGGCGATAAATAGCTTTTGGAGAAAACTCATTTCCACACAGCTGCAGTTAATCAGAGTGTGGAGTGCACCAGACCTGAACACCCAGCTGGAACAGATGGCTGTGCCATGCTGCTGCTGCACATCCCTGCCTTCCTGTGAAGGTTAGGCTGGATTGCAGAACCCTGGGAATTTGAGTTTGCACAGGCTCATACACATTCTGATTCTCTCCACAGCAGACCTAGTCGGGGAGCGCTTGATGGATTTTGAAACCCCCCTGGGGCCTGCGGTAGTTACTTGAGAAGTTTAATAACCGCTGGAAAAAGAGATACAAATTGGCCTATTTTTTTACATTTCCAGCAGCAAAGCTGAGTTCAGCATGTAGCACTATCCTGGTTGTCTGACATTCCTCAATGTTTCCATTCCAAGCTAGGGAGAAAATATCAGTCAGGTAGGTCACTGTTTGCAATGAACCTCAGAAGAACAACAGCAGTTATCTGGAGGGTTTCATCTGTAAGTTTCAAAGTGCTTTCCACAGATAGGTCAGTGTTTGTGTCTTCACTTCACAGACAGGGTAGCTGATGCACAGTGAGGGAAAGGTCAACATTTTCAGACCTGAGTGCCTAAAGTTAGACACCACCTAAAGATGTCTTTAGGGACCATAGTGTGATTTTCCAAATTACTGCACAGAGCTTCTGCACCTGCAAGAGAAGCTAATGGGAATCGATACTCAGCATCTACAGGACAAGGCTCAAAATTAGAGGAGAATTTGGTTTTTACACTACACGTCATGCTCAACGCATCACTCAGTGGTTGGTATCATTTCTGTTCCATGCACAATGTGTCAGGTGCTTTCAAAACACACAGCCTTTGCCTTAAAGAGCTCACAATTTATTAAAACAAGTAACAGGTGAAATGTGAGCAAAGGGAATACACGTGCAATCAAAGAAGTTCTTTTTAATACACATATTAATTATCCCCAGATGCCCCTCTACCAAGTCACTATTAGATGACTAATTTCCTCTAGCTGTCATTGTTACATGGGTCTTGAATACAATAGGGCAGTGACTGCACAAATGCCATGACTATTATGGGGTGAATCTGCAAAGGTCAGAGTAACAGTTCCTCCCACAAATGCCATTACATTAAGCCCCAGCTGGAATTGGTGTGAGACACACTAAACTCAGTGGGCCAAATTCATCTCTGCTGTAACTTCATTGACTTAAAGAAGTTAGAAGTAGGAATACATCTGCCCCATCATGAAGTTGTGATGTAAGGCAAAACCTACTCCCCCAGAATGGAAGGCAAGTGCACACTGATATTCCCTGAGAGGGAGAAATCTGGAAAGAGGTGACAGTGGATGGCTGAGTAGACATGAATTTGTCATGCAATGTGGCAGCAAAACATTTCAGGGCAGGAGCATGCTATCTGTGTGGCTCTTGCATGACCACATTTGAAAGACTGAGCTCACTTTAGGAACTATGTTACCAGAAAGATATATACCGACTGGGTTCAGAGAAGAGTAACAAAATGATCAGATACTTAATGTGGGAGCCTTACAAGGAAAAATTAAAAGAGCTAACTACTGGCTAAGCAATCACCCTGAGGGAGATGGGTAAAAGTCTATACTAATTTGAAAAGTGTAAATGTGCAGGAGAGAGAGAAATTGTTCAGTGTGATACACAAAGGTATAACTAGCTGTAATAGGATAAAACTAAGAAAGACAAAAATTAGACTTGATATCAGAAACACTCCTGGACTATGTGATATTTTAGGCTGTGGAATAGTCTCCCCAAGGGAAATGATGAAAATCCAGTTACTTACAGTATTTCAAATGAGTGAACAAAGCACCAATGAATGTACAATAGGCACTAATCTATGGCAAGGGCTAGTTCCTCTAATAAATCCTTCTATACCAAACATCTATGCTCTTATTACTCTGTGAAGTTCATAAATTAGAGCTGTTACCCTAGAATTTGACATTCCTGTGTGTACCCCAGAATTTGATAATGCTGCAGTCAGCAATTTTGTATGTTCAGCCACTGCCCGCTGAAAACCAAACATAATATAGCTAGGAAAATCTTAGGTCAAGGTCAGACAGCTGCATACTTGCAGTTTGTAAAGCAGAATGGGATGATGGGCCAGAAAGTTAACAAGTATGGAAGAGAGTGAATGAATAGCAACTTTGGATACAGGTATCCTGAATAATTGTTATGGCTAGAAATGTTTTGATGATAAGAGCTAATGAGTAGTTTTGCTGAAATTAGGAGAACTAGTGACCCACTAAGAGTCACTATAGGTTATGTGTTTTGTTTGAAATTAGCTAAAAAAGATTAGGCAAAAGAATATGCTTTGGAGCAGTCCAAGAAACCTTTCTTTGGGCAAGGATCTGACAGCTAAATTCCCCAGCAACTAGCTGGAAGGCAGGGCCGCCCTGGAATGCTGGCCGCTGATTCCTCGAATCCATTTCTTAAATCTAGCTAAATATACTTGTTCTAAACTCTACTGCGGCAGAGAGAGAGAGAGAATGTGTGTGTGTGTGTGTGTGTGTGTGTGTGCGCGCGCGCGTGCTTGAGAGCTAAAAAAAGAAGTTTTAGGGGAAAGCACTCCTGGTTTGTATCAATTATTTATCAGATGGAAGAGCTGTGTCCCCACTGATTTATTCCTGACACCACCTGGAGAGAAATAGTTAAGTCACCACTTCTTTGGGTTCCAAGAAACCCGGGGTAACCGAGCTGGCCCCCAGCTTAAGTCCTGGACCCAAGTACCCCGGAACTTTGGGAGTGTTCATACACATTTTGCAAATGGTCCCAATGGGTTCAATCTGCCCACCTCAAATTTTGGAATATTTGAAATCTGTATTGAATCTGTATCTGGTGCTGAATTTTGCCTCTTGAGCCCATCTTTATTGTGCCCTGTACCCACCACATGTCAGTTGTAACTCCCTTTGAATTCTAATGTTAGAAACTTAAGTGACATCTTGCCTCAGTTATTCCTGGTGTCAGCTCTGTAAATTGATCCTCCTTCCTGACTCTACAGTGCATTCAAGAAGTTTGCTATTACCTCTTGGGTAAATAATGAGGGATGACAAAAAGACACGTGTTGTCTTGAAGATGTCCATTGCAGCAGACAGTTGGGAAATTCTGGCAGCTGAGCAGAAAGAATGGAGAACATAATGAGGAAGTGATGGATAGACTAACAGACAAATAGATCTTCAAGAAGTCTAGACTTAAGAACCTCAGACTAAAAATGGCTCATTTATTATGGCTCTAGGCAAGCTATTATTGTTCCCCTTTTTCCAACACATTGATGCTCTGGCTTTCCTCAAAAATGAGGTATGATGACACTGACATTCACAACAAGAATGCAGAGGGTTCTGTTTGTCTTCTCTCCTTATCCGATGTACGCGCACAGATGTTTACTATGACATCAGGGCTGACAACAGTTGCTGTGCAGGCACACACTTCGGTTGAGTTTTCCAAGATAAGCACTGATACATGTGCCTACATGTCTGAGAGCTGGACTCAGAGAATGACTGACAATCCTAAAAATAGATGGAGAGAACATGCTACTCTTGCTACAGATGCTTATAAAGCTTCTGACATGGGCAGTATGGAATGTCAGCTGCAAAGTCAAAAAGAGCCCTCTGAAGAGGAGTTCTCATGGCACCATTGCAGCACTTAAATGCCCTGATGTTACAGACAGGGAGATGACTAAGTTTAATCAATATGACCTGACAGGATGGGGAGATACTGTCTTCTGTCATTAAACCTTGTAAAGCACAAGGCCACAGGTCAAACGTGATTTAGTGGTTATAGCAAGAGACTGTGAGCTAAGTTCTATTCCTGGCCCTGCCATTGCCCCTGTAAATCTCACATCTCATAATATTTGAGTGTCTCACATTCTTTTGCAAAGTCTATATTCTCACAACATCCCCAAGAAGCAGGGCAGTACTATTACCCCCATTGTACAGATTGAGAACGGAGACATAGAGAAACTAAGTGACATGCCCCAGGTCACCTGAGAAGTTTGTGGCAGAGTAGTGCATTGATTCCCTGCCTCCTGAGCTCAAGGAGAGCACCCTAACCACTGAATCACTGTTCCTCTCTACTCAACCTTCCTTCATTCAACTCACCTGGCCTTTGGCTAGTTACAAACACTTTGTGCCTCAGCTTACCCTTGGATATGGATATACATTTTTCACAGGTGTGCAGTGAGACTTAGTTTGTAAAGCACTCTGAGTTGCTGGGATGACCTCTGCACATTCCATGTACTATAATAATCATTGGTCACTAATACCTTACAGTCCATATGGTGAAATCAGATAATAGTTTTGTTATATTTTAAATGAAATCCTCTCATTATTTTCTAGTCCATCCATTCATTTGCATTTCTATGGCACCTATCGACACAACATTTAGGCTCTATGATTAGTTCTCTAGATTGTAAGCCATGCCTCGGAATGTTCAGTAACCTCCCACAATAGTCATTCTGGGAATCCAAGGTCAGGTGTGGCAAACAGTGGCAATAAAACTCATCTGCCACATTTCTTTAGCCCTATTGTACTGAGTTAGTTTTGGTAGATTGAATGAGGATTCTGAGTAGACAAAAATTGGAGGCAGTACAGTGGGCATCAAAAGGGGAGCAACATTGCTGAGATTCTGCTAACAATATTGAGCAGCCTGAAAATCATGTGCGACCCTACAATAACAAACCAATGCGCACAGCCTAGTGCTCTGAAGTGACCCTACAACACCAAACCATCCTTAGGAACAAACCTGTGAGTAAGTAGCATGCACAGTCAGCGCTTAAGAGCAGTCCTGCAACACCTAAGCAGTGCATACAGCCCAGCATGGGCAAACAGCCCTGCACTAACAAACCAGTGAATAGAGCTCAATGCTAAGGAGAAACCTTGTGATTACAAAAATGTGTGCAGCCCAGAATTGCAATAAAAAAAAATCAGCACACAGAGTTTAACACTAAGTCAAAAGCAATGGCCACACAAGTCACACACAGCTATGGGCACATGGGTTTCTCACTACCAGTAACAGGATGCCAGCTGCAGCCGCCATCATTCAAACTGGGATGGCTAAGCTTTTTGCACATAGTAGATCTCCCAGGCAATCTAAAGGGAACATTCCCCCAGGCTGAGCTAGCAGGGCTGTGCTAAAGCTTGTCTGAGCTAGAAGGTACTTTTACAGTAATAAGAGCAGACTGCTCCTGTCAGCCCTTTCAACACTTTTGGTGAACTAGCACATGGCATCCCGGTAGAATGAACTGGCTCGTTAGGAGCTGTTTCCATTAAAATAGTAATCAATCTGAATGCAATTTACATGAGCTTTTCCCATCCACATGAGAGCTGAAAATGAAATGGTTTGAAAGAGAAAGGCACTTAAATGAGAAAAGGGCTGCACATGAAGTTCTATATCATATTCAAGAGCTTGCTACTAGATCAATTTGTGCCCCTCAATTGTCTCTGCTGCTCAGAGCTCACTCCTTATAGGTTCATAATCCTTGCACATACCCCTGTAAGAGACTGAAGTTGTAAATAGGTGATCTTTCTGCAGTCACCTGCAAATGAGAGGAAGATGTTTAAGTACTAATGTGTTCTGCATGTATTTATGTATGTATATGTGGAAGTGTGTGGAGACACAGGTAGGAGTCCATGCTGTGTGGGAATACGTATGTGGGAGTCTATACTGCATGCATGGGTGGGCTCACATATGTGCTGCTTAGTGTGTACAGGTACATAGATGGGATTGCTCCATGTGTGGCAGTGTGTACTTCGACTTTCAGACAGTCTTTGACAAGGTCCCTCTCCAAAGGCTCTTAAGCAAACTAAGCTGTCATAGGATAAGAGGGAAGGTCCTCTCATGAATCAGTAAGTGGTTAAAAGACAGGAAACACAGGATTGGAATAAATGGTCAGTTTTCAGACTGGAGACAGGTTAATAGTACTGTCCCCCAGGGGTCTGTACCGGGACCAGAGCTGTTCAATATATTCATAAATGATCTGGAAAAAGGGGTGAACAGTGAAATGGCAAAATCTGCAGATGATACAAAACTTCTCAAGATAGTTAAGTCCAAAGCTGACAGCAAAGAGTTACAAAGTGATCTCAATAAACTGGATGACTGAGCCACAAAATGGCCAACGAAATTCAGTGTTGATAAATGCAAAGTAATCTGCGTTGGAAAAAATGACAGTCAAAAAAGCGAACAATGTTAGGAACCATTAGGAAAGGGAGAGCTAATAAAACAGAAAATATCATAATGCCACTATATAAACCCATGGTACACCCACAGCTTGAATATGGTGTGCAGTTCTGCTCACCTCATCTCAAAAAAAAGATATATTAGAATTGGAAGATGTGTGGAGAAGGGCTATGAAAACGATTAAGGGTATGGAATGGCTTTCATATGAGGAAACATTAAAAAGACTGGGACTGTTCATCTTAGAAAGAGACAACTAAGGAGAGGGGAGGGGATATGATGGAGGTCCATAAAATCATGAATGATGTGGAGAAAGTGAATAGAGAAGTGTTATTTACCCCTTCAGCAAAGCACAAGAACTAGGAGTCACCCGACTAAATTAATAAACAAACATAAGGAAGTACTTCTTCACAAAACGCACAGTCAGCCTGTGGAACTTGCTGCCAGGGGATGTTGTGAAGGCCAAAAGTATAACTTGGTTTAAAAAAAGAATTAGATAAGTTCATGGAGGATAGGAGTACTAGTGGCACCTCGGAGACTAACCAATTTATTTGAGCATAAGCTTTCATGAGCTACAGCTCACTTCATTGCCAGTGGCTACTAGAAAAAATGGTCAAGTATACAACCCCATGTTCCAGATGTCCCTAAACCTCCAATTGCCAGAAGCTGGGACTGGATGACAGGGGATGGATCCCTTGGAATTGCCCTGTTCTGTTCATTCCCTCTGAAGCATCTGACACTACCCACTGTCAGAGACAGAATGGGCTAGATGGACCATTTGTCTGATCCAGTATGGCCGTTCTTACCGTAGAGGAGTACATGGATGTGTGCAGGGGTGCAGGAACTGCGCATATAGAGGTGTGCATGACTGTGTGCTGGGTCTCAGAAGAAGCTATTATAATAATATAGCTCTTGTATAGCTATTTTCATCAAGTAAGGACACAGCTGTGTGAATTTATGTGATTTGCATGTGTGGTGTGGGTGAATGGTTATGTGAGCGTGTGTGCAAGCTGTACGTGGATGTTTACAGTTATGTGTGAATGCACGTATATATACGTTCGTGGAAGTGTGTGTGGGGTGGGGAGTATATACTCTCTGTGTATTTTTCCAGTGAGGACACATAGCTAGGATATGTAGGCAAGTATGTGATGCATTGAGATAGTAAACCAAAGGAAACCCTACAGTATCTGCTAGAAATGCCAAAGAATATTAACTTCTCACAGGAGGCTGACATGGGCTGGACAGGCAACATCATCTGGTTTCAAACAGCTCAGTTAGATCAAGGGGCAGGGTGGAGAAAACCTTTCATAAGCATGTGCACAGATTGAGTGTATTTTGTTTAATTTTTTGTAACTCTGCCTCCTGCTGACCTTGAAGATAAAACTCGCTCTCCCCCTTTGCTAGGCTTCCCTTCAGAAGTTTGAAGCTATAGCTTAATCTCTGGAAATGGAGGTGCTTGTAACTCCTCTGCGCTGTCCCAGGTGTTCGTGGGTGCTGGAAAGGAGCAGCACTTACTAACGCCTGCATCATTGACATTCACTAGACATTTACAAATCAGACCAAAAGAGGCTAAAGTGGAAAGGAGCCATTTTCAGCAGGGAGCAGAGCACAAGGAAATAAAAAGATGAATAAACCTGTCACAGCCCTTTTCTTTATGGAGCTGAGGCACAGTTATTAGGTACCCGCAAAGAAGGTATGTTGGATATATGGCTCCTAATACATCGTTCATAATATAGCAGTGTGCAGAAGGCATACAACTTTTCAAACAGTTGTCAGAGGTAGAAATACATACATTGTTTTATTGGGAAAAAATGACCAAAAGGATATCAAGTGAGCATTTGGGTGGCATGAGGAGGAGCCCGCGAGCTGTCTGTGGCAGCCTTTTTTCATAGTCGCTACTTGTCAGCAATGGGAAAGTTATTAAGCTTTTATTATTATTTTTCTCTTAATAATTTGGGTGAATGTTTTACTGCTCATAAAAAGTGATTGACTGGTAGTGCTAGCTAGAGAGAAAACTCTGCAAACACAGAACTCTGCCAAGTGTATCTCCATCCGGAACTGTGGCACCCCTGCCATTCCAGAGCTGGGCTTCCTCACATTGCCCAGCTTGACCTCTCTTTCTCTCTGCTGTTCCAGACCTAAGCCCCTGACACAGCTCTGCCAGCACTCCCCACTCCTCATCTGACCCGCCTCTGTTTTCTACTCCTGCCCCTCTTACACCTTTGTCAATGCACCTCAATCTTCATCTGTATTTTCCCTTGGAATTCCAGGCTTGGCACCCCACGAATCTTTACTAATGTATGGCCACCCTGATTTATAGCTGTTGCTGCATAGAATCATAGAATATTGGCAGCATCCCACATAGCTTTGTCAATACACCTCTTTCCCAGCTTGCAGCAATTTGTGGTATTCTAGTCTTGGGCAGCTTTTCCAGTACAACTTAGCCCTGGCCTACAACAACCCTGCCATTCTAAATCTGGGCCTCTCCTGTGCAAGCTGTGCTAGCTTGCTAAAACACATGGGGTGGTTTGTGATATCAAATGTCCACTGGGGACTGGACTGAGAGACCACCAAATGAATGTCACTTGGGACCAGCCCCGGCTCTGAACACAGCTTCCCAGAGAGTGTATTATCCCAGAGCAACACTGAAGCTCTTTGTTGTCATCCTTCCTAATAGCCCAGCTGTGCACTAGCGCCTTAAAACAACTAACAGATGAAATACTCTTGACCAAAATTTTATTGCTATTTTCTGGGTATTACTCAAATAACTTCATCACAATAGCCATTCCCTCCCCATTGCTCTAACCATTAGTCCATGCTACTTCCATATTAAATAATGAGAATTCAGGAGGTCTGTCTGACATGAGCAGTCTGTCAACCTTCGGTAAATTTTTTCCTCCTGACGAGTACCTTATACTTTGCAACCAACAAAGCAGCTGCTGCAAGCCTATCACACATCTGATCCCAGATTTTTTCATAGGCAGGCTCATTTCAGAATCCAGCATCACAGAGCAAATACAGGGGGTTGAAACAAGGGGTAATCCCTGAAGCAAAGTTCCTGTCTGACCAACTTCTATCCACCACTGGAAGTAAAGCATTCACCCTTCTCACAATATTACTGACTTAAGCTAGGCAAACTGGTTAAGATCAAATAAGAAACATCCCAACCCTGAAACTGAACCTGAATGGAGCTTTTTCTGAGGTTTGAAAAAGTTCAGTTTCTTTTTTTTTTTTCTTTTTCACGCAACTCTGCATGGCAGACTTCTGGCTTAGATGAGAAGTGCCACATCATCAGTTAGGAAATATAATTAGGTAGGAGTGATGCTCATCAGCATTTCACCACCAGCAGTGTTTACCTGCTGTCACTGTCTGCCATCCCACCTGCCTGTTTGCCACCTTTGATTCCCTTCTAAAACCCTTCTTCCTCTTTGCCCCACATCCTCCTCCTTTTCCACACAACATCTTCCTGACTTTTTCAAAGAAAAGATCAGCAAAATACAATATGAGCCTGCCCCCCCACCCCCGAATCCTAAGCAGCAGATCCTTGTTGGGTGCTCCCAGGAAATGCAAAAACCCTGAGCACCTTATACTTCGCCCTAAGGAGAGGGGAGGAGAGACATTTCTTTCTGACCCTAAACTTGGCAATCAATGAACTCCAGGAATGTAATAAAAAATTCCAGTAGCAAACTATGTAACTGTATTGATATTGCAAGGTGCACGAGGATCCAAGTGACTGTGGATACAAAATATGACAGCAACAAAAACTAACTTCCCTTTGCTATCGTTAGTTCTTCCCTAAATTTAGTAACGAGGGAAAATAAAAGGTGAGATGTGATCAGCCCTTGCAGCCTTTCTCCTCTTCCACCACTTTGAAGCTATCAGCCTCCTCTGAGTTAAGGCTAGCTCTGATTTCTTCCCTTTGATGACCCCCTGTGTAACTTCTCCACTACGCTCAGGAATGTATAAATCTGCAATTCAGACATGTGGAAAAGGCCAGGGCATCAGGGTAGTCATTTGTCCTCTCAATAAGGGTGAGTTATGTCTTCATTTAATTAAGTCCTCCACTCACTCTGCAGTTAAGCTTTATTCACCTCATTTTTTAATGTAACAAACAAGTTTTACGGGTCATTACACAGACTGTATGCCACATGCTGGCTGAACCAGATCTGCTTAGAAAAAAAGGCTTCTGTGATAAGAAGAGCCTCAAATGGCAAATTCATTTGGCTGCAAGCATTTAGAGAATGTTGTGAAATGTATAAATGAAACGCAGGTAAATTATACGAGACATCCAAAAAGTACTTTTAAAGCTGGGGTAGATCTCCTTTCTGCAACCTCCTCTCCCTCAACACACATTTAACTGTGGACAAACATCTTCTGAATCTAGAGGTTAGGCAGGGACCAGACAACTCAATGCATTTGTAACTTTCAGCCAAATTTAAACTCAGGTCTCCAGAGGTAGAACTCTGGAGCCCTAAACAACTAAAAATCTAATCTGCACTAGGCTATTTGCTTCCCTTATGGAAGGAAGCTGTTTGTAGAGCCTCAAAGCAATAAATCCTGCAGGTTCATATCTTTCTGGTGGTACCTAAGAGAGAAGCACATAGCTCCGCTTAGCAATGATACCCACTGGGCCAGTTCCCCACTAATCCCTATACATCCATTATAAAATATTAATTAGGCTAGTTCTTACCTCAGATTCACTTGTGATCTAACTGTTCTCCTTTTGAGGTGAAAGTGGACAGGGATCAGAAGTCCTGCTTGGTAACTAGCCATTCAGCAGATAAGATAGTGGGCTAGACGGGGCAATTTGGTCAGTGTTGCTGCTGAACCAATATCCCAGCATGGGTCTAGGGGATACTTTACATTTGGGGGATACATTACACTGACTTACTGTAGTCGTTAAAGATCCTCTGACACTTTTCCAAGTATAGGTGTGTATTAGTTACTTTCCCAACACATCAATATATTTGAACTGCCTTAAAGTCACCCAGCAGCTTAACTGGGTAATGTGAAAATCCCCCTTGACTTGGCTAGCATTCCCTGTTTCAGTTTGGGCCAGTCAATGTAAACAAGTGGGACTTAATAGTCTTTAATGGATTTATACCCACTTATATGAGGACTGATGGACACTTACTGTTTCTGTGCACCGTTAAACAGCCCTTGAATTCTACCCCAAGTAGCAGCTGCATTTCAGTGGTGGGGAAAATGATGCTTGGCTAGATTAGACGGAAAGATTAGGTATAAAGCACTTTGGGACCTTTGAGGAGGAAAGCTGGTATATAAATATAAGATTTTGTTATTATTAACTCACAGTCATCTTCTGCACAACCAATATTTTATAGTAATAAGTAGTAATAATTGACATTTACAGCTGCCTTCATCTCACAGGGCTTCACAAAGTTATAATCAAAAAGCACCCCTGAAATGCTGCCACCACTGTGGCAGAGAACAGCATCCAACCATACATAGTTGGAAGGAGAGAGAGAATTTTAACAACACCATCATCCATCCATCTTAGTTATTGCTCAGTCATTCATCACCATAGTCTAAGAGCTCCTCTTATGAAAAAGTGCCATGGGATTGTTTATGCCCATGCCGATCCAGCACAGAAAGGACCTCAGTGTTATGGCTCATCTGAAAGACCTACACTTAGTTTTCTAAATGTATCTGCCTGAGAATAATGCAGAACTAAGACTACTGGGATCTAAATCTGTGCTTTGGGGACCATATGTAGCTACAGATTTATAGACTTTAAGGCCAGCAGGGACTATATTTATGTATTCTGGCCTCCTGCATAACATAGGCCATGGAATCTCACACAATACTTGAAATTGTTCCCTCTCCAAGATATACACATACTCCACTTCAAGTGGAAAACCTGCACCTCTCAGGCAAAAACCATAGCATTGCCCGTCACAGCATATCCAGGGGTGGGGGGCGATCTGGTATTACTACATACAAATTGGCATGTTGAGTAGAGTGGTGCTTGGGAATTTCTTCACAAAACTTTATCCAAAAATGCCACTTCATCATAACTGAAATTTACCATGGAAACGTATTGGGGCCAATAAAATTTCTGTTGGGAAAGTTTTTCAGACCCAGGATGGATTTTCTGATCGAAACCAGAGAGAATAGACCTACCCACTCATAGTGCAGTGGCTGGGACAATCATGTTGGATGTTCCATGATACCAAGTTCAAATCCCTACACTGCCTGGGTCAGGACTTGGATCTGGGTCTCCCTAATCCCAGCTGAGGGCCATAACCACTTAGCTAATGGCTAGTTTGAAGTGAGCATCTCTGTTCTTTCATGAAATATTTAGGAAGGACTAAGTTTTTATTCTGATGAGTAACAAAACCAAATGTCAAAATTTGTTGTGAAATGGAATTCATGTTTTCTGGCCAACCCTAACGTTGAGTGTAACCCAACTTATTCCTCGGATAGAGAGGAAAATATAAGATCAATTCACACACATCCTGCCACATTAAGTATATGCAGTTAATCATAATTATGGTAAATTATGCCAAGCATTAACAGAGGTAATCATAGGGCAATTATATCTTGGTTCATTTAGCAACAGAGACACGAATTCTAGTAAAAATCTGAACTGGCCTTTGTATTCAAAAGACATTACATTGATTTCACCTAATGGTATCTAATAGCAAGAATGTTTAGGACAATTTGGCTTTTGGGGGGATACAGTTTAATGCAAGGACTTGTTTGATTAGTACTATCCTAGTAATTCTATTCCAGTTGTGTGTATGTATGTGTGTGGATTCAGTTCCTCTGAAGCTTGATATACCACAATGTGAAGGAAATGTGCAAGCAAAATGAGTTGCAGTATTAAATTACCATAGTGATCTCTGGTACATTAAGGGAATTCTGTTGGCAATAATAACTGTTAGCTCTTATATAGCACTTTTCAACAGTATATTGCAAAGTACTTTACAAAGGAGGGCAGCAGCACTAGCCCCATTTTACAACTGAGGAAACTAAGGCCCAGGGAGGGAAGGACTTGCCCAAGGGCACCCAGAAGACCAATGGGAGAGCCAGGAACAGATCTCCTAAATCTCAGGCCAGTGTGCTAACCAGTGGGCTATGAATCTTATTAGACAAAAATAAAATATTAATTTATAGCGTTTTAGATTTCATACCATCATTAGCCAATGCCTTTCAGATGCACACCTTGTGAGTGTTATCCAAGCTTTCGTCACCTCAAGATTGGGCTACAGCAGTAGGTTACCTCCTTGGTAAAGCACTCTGAGAGCTACTGATGAAAAGTGTAATATAAGGCTATACCCTAATTACACCCAGAAACTGAAGCTATGGCAGAATGTGTTGTCCTGCTTGGTAAGCAGAGGATTTCACCATAAGCATAAGAGGAATAGTGAAGGGATGGAATTGCCTGGCTCATGGGTGGTGGGTTATGTTGAATAATACTGCTGCACTTACGGTAATATTTGCACTGAATTCTTGTGTCATGGATGCCTACTGAATGCAGACAGGTGCCCTTTTTAGCATTCTTACAAATATAAGGCACCATTTCTTTTGACAAAGCTGCAGAAAAATGTGACACCTGGAAAAATTCAAAACTGCATGGATTGGCGCATAGAGCTAAGAAACTAGAATAAAACCCAACATATCGTTTAATTTCTGTTGCTGCCATGGGGGAAATCTTGGACCTATTATAGTCCTTGGGAGTTCTGGTGACTTTCAGAATTGTAGGATGAGTCTTCCATTCAGATGCAGGGGTGGCTCATTTTATTTATTATCTGTTAAAAGCCAATAGTGTGATCTACACATTACAAGACCCAGTTGAAGCCAGGGTCACTGCCTGGAGGATTTCAATTCTGGATAGGTTCTTATACCTTGCTCATCACCAAAGTATCTGAGTGCATTTACAGTCTAAACAGAGGGAGAAAGATGCAGTAGGGAAAGAAATGCACTAAGTGTCCTAAAGGATGGTGCTAATTTAAAGCATTCCTTATTGTATTTGGTTTTAATAATGGATTGGTGACAGCAATTTTACTAGCAAGGGCTAATGTTTTGGAACCTCATGGAAGAAATGAGTTTTGACCAAGGATTTGAAAGAAAAGATGCTGCTGGGTTCTTCTGACATTTTGGATTGGGGTGTGTGGTATCTGGGTTTATTTAGGATCTGAAGCTTCATGCTTACAGAGCAGAAAACAAAGTATTAGAAGTGAAAGACAGAGACGCTCTAGTAGATCACTGAATGAGCCCCAGTTAGGGCAGCCCCCTTAGCCAGGTAAGTATAAACGTGAGACTGCAGTGGATAATAACCACAACTCCAGGAAGAACCCGTTTGCAGAGAACAAGAAAGAAGGATAACACTGCAATGGGAGGCTTTCGTTAACACTAGACAAGCCCCGGGTTGTGGGGAGGTCTGGTCCCACTGGCTATGGGAAAGCTGGGCTGGGGTTTAGGACTGCAGATGTGCGCCAGGCAGGGGAAAAAATTATTGTGATTAGGAAATGGTTGAAAGGAAAGTAAAATGGGCTCCCTCGACTCACAGCCATGTGAATCCTGGCAGAAATAGAAGCAGCTTCAATAGAAGCTCTGGGTCTGGTCAGCCATGGGACAGCTACTGGCACTGGTAACTGGCTAGGTGCTGGTAGAGCTGTACTGGTTAGACTGGAATAGATAACTCCCCCCCATCCTCTTACAATGGTATTCTAAAAAAGAAAAAAAAATCTATGTATGAAAATTTCCACTTGGCTCAACTTCTTTTAAACTAACACACTCAATGTTTATGGGAAATAAATCCAATCCCAATATTTCTATAGAGATCAGATCACAGATGTTAGAGATGGAAAATATATTTCTACATCTTTATCTGATTATCTATTCCATTCCCTCCTGCCTCACCACCAGGCCAGGATTGTTCCCTACAATATGTTTGCCAGTGCGTTGTGCAATCTGGTTTTAAATGTGCTAAGCAATGGTGATGCCAGAACCTCCCTGGGGAGATTAATCCACAATTCAATAGGTCTCATACTTACGAAATTTCTCCGAAATATATTTAATCTTAATTGAAGCCCAATACTCCTAGTTATACCCTCTGTGCATCACCCTAATCAGTTCCTTACCTTTCTCTGTATTTACACACTTTGAATGCTTATGGCAGGGGCAGTCTATTTTTTGTCACGGTCCAAATTTCTTCGTCAACGTATAGTCCAGGTTGGGACTCCAGAGAAAATAATACAAAAATAATAAGAATAATGATAAAAGTAAGTAAATAAAAAGATTTTGCTGTCCGTTCAAAAGTGTCTGTCTTACAGTCTACCATCATGCTTCCTCTGAGTCTCCAGTTAGCCAAATTATGTGAACTTAAGTCTTGCATTGTTTCCCTCCAGGCTCCCAATCATTTAGGTTGTTTTTTGAATTCCCTCCAATTTAGCTATATCATTCTCATATTTAGGCAACTCGGAACCAAATGCAGTATCCTAGATGAGGTCACTTCTCTCGGTGATGGAATGCCTCTGCTACAAGTTCTTTCTTAGCTCTTTCTTAACTCCTGGTATGCTATCAGAGCAGTCTACACAAAGCTGCTGCCCTAGGAACCATTATGGTATCTGAGCTCAAGAGGACTGGGGCTAGGGTAACCCACACACCTCCTGTGTGTGGTGTTCTGTCCCATCTAGTGGCACCGAGACCGCTTAGAGAGAGAGAGCTTAATGAGTCTGCTCTACAGCTTTAGCTAACAGCCACATGGCTTTTAGTTCATGCAGTAGAGACTCATGCACTAAGCTCCAGAGGTCCCAGGTTCAATCCTGGAAACCGGGGTCTGTCAGTGTTACACTGGCACTTGTATCTCTGCAGTGCTCTCCTCCTGGACATATGCCAGAGAACAATCACGACCTCCTTCTGGGCGAGGCATCTATTTTCTTTTTAGATAATATTAGCTGGAAGGATGCCAGTTTTGTCATCTTTGCATGTTTGTGGGTGGAATGGTAACAGGACTTTTTGACATGTGTTTTAGGACTTTTATATGCCTCCTAAAGCAAGAGCCCGTCAGTTTCAGGCTTGAAGTCACCTATTCCTGCAGTAGACTGATCCATGGTAGTTTTACGTACCACTGTCGCTACCTGACTGAGTTGCTGTGTGGCATCTGGTGCAGCAGAGGGGCCTGGAATCTCCATCACAATGCAATACTTCTCGAACTTTATTAGTAGCCTTAGTGGCATATGGACCTCATGAATTACTTCACTTACTATGGTTCAAGCACCTTCATGTGGTCTCTGTAAACAGCCACACTGGAGGTCTAGGTATTCTGCCCCAAAGACAATTTGTAAAGTGGCTACTTTTGTCCAAGATTCCATCATGCAAAATTACTCAGAGATCTCCTATCCAAGTAATGACCCAAATGGCTGCAGGAATTTTCACGTGAATGTCACTCGAATAGTTGTGATATTCAGGTTCTGAATACCAGGACATTTGATCTACTCAGAATTCCTCTATGTTCTTGTCCCTAATCATTACCCCCAGAGCAAAGGGATAGGTTTTAAAGGATGTAACAAGAGATGTAACAAATCCATTTTGATAGCAGCAGAAGCAGTTATATATGTTTACATGTGCTTTTATATTTTATAAATATACTCAAATATCAGCCCAGAAATGCACAGGGAGATGGAGCTGTATTTTCAAACATCCATAGTGGTAAATGTTTGAAATTCAGAAGCCCTGCTACTATAACTGACTGCAAGTCAATGGTTATTAAACAAATGATCCAGAAAACATGTGTGGTGGAAAGACTGCAATGAAGCAACAGTCTTGCTTATGGTTTTTTACTAATTACGCCCACTGTATTTACATCTGCTGCTCGTGCTTTTTCAACTTTGCAGGTAATGTGTGATGAAGTGTATATATATCTCAGTGTGGCTGTGGGTACCTATGCATGTATATATGTAATGTCAGTGTATAAAGGTAAGTATGTGTGAAAAAGAGAGTGTTCAGTATAAGAATGAAGGTATCTCTGTGTGCATGTAAAGATAAGCTTGTTAATGAGCTTTAATGTAAGGGAGCAGGTGTGCATATGTGAGTTTTAAAGAAGTGTGAGTAGAAATGAGATTGTATAACTCTGAGTGTAAAGGTAAATGTAAAGGGGGTATGTGTGTGTGTATGACTTGAAATATACATACTGATTTCCCCCTCTTGCATCAGAACCTGAAATAGGCAGAAGCTTAAACCGCTGTGGAATTACATTTTTTGTGTGTGTGTTTTTTTTTAAAGCCATGTCTTTGGTTGTGAGGTTCACATATTTATTTATTTTTATTCCTGCTGCCACAAATATAGGCAATGTTCTGCAAAGTGATAGCTATCTGTGAACTCAGCAGCTTCGCCAGCTAGACAAACAGCTTTCAGAAGTACAGCCTGTTGGGAGTGCTAAAGAATTGCCGTGGTCCTGTGCTGAAATAGACTGACTTCATTATCAGACTCAGTAAAGGTTGGAGCTTCACATTTCCTCAGCTCTGCCGGAAGGAAAAACGATACCCCTGGTAACCAAAGAACATTATTAAAGCTAGTTTCCCAAGGAGTTTAATGATAACTAAATTATTTCTCCTTAAGAAAACTAAATTGTGAAGCCAGTTATGTACTGTGTGCTTGACATAGTAAGTCTTTGTATTAGTGGCTATTAAATAGAAAGTCAATTTGATTTTTTATGCAGCAATATATTGGATTAATCTATGGAAGTGTTTTTTTCAGCATCCTTTGAAGGTAAAAATGAAGCCTACTTACTACATTTTTTTGTATGTGAGTACTTATCATCGGAAAAGACATCTGGATTTAATTATTCATCTGCTGCGTACTTCACAGTTTGATCACATTAATGATTTCATGACAGGGAGAAGCTTAATTGTACCATAGATAGCAACTTCTTATCTTTGGTACATATTTTCCAGCTGATCTTGCTGTTATGAGTAAGATTAAAAAAAGCGTCCACATTCTTTTAGCTACGTGAATGTGCTGATGATTCTTCTCTGAATGAAAACTGTTTCTTAAAATAGTTTTTTGGGGGAAAAGGGGGAAGTGAGGAATCATGAACAGGAAGAGTTTCATTTACACTAAATTATTATTAGCCTATAATAACACTACAAAGATGCAATGGGATGGATTCTGGGAGGTATTTTTATACCTATGTGAAACTGGAGTAGTTCTACTGATTTACCGCTTGGGCTCACACTTATCAGACTTTGGCATACTGCCAATAATTATTATGCTTATATATACACAACAGTAGCTCTCAAATTGTACTAAATGCTGTACAAGTCCTCACCAGCAGGAAAAACAGTCCCTGCCCTGAAGAGCTCTCATTCTAAACAATAGAAGTTTTCATTTGAAAACACAAGTCACAAATAATATTTTACTCTAAGGCGCTCAACACACTTTACAAACATTGATTCACTGAGTTTATCGTCATCTTTAAGAACTCAGGAACTACCATAACAAATCTAGTCCAATATCCTCTCTTCAACAGTGATCAGAACCTGATGTTCCTGAGAAAAATGCAAGAATTCCTATCCTGAACAACTATGGCATAGCAAAAGGTTCCCAACCTATTAAGTAAGTGTTGTTCTTCGAGCTGTGTTGCACATGCCCACTCTACTCTTGGTATCTGTGTGCCCAGCATCCAGCTGTCAGAAAATGTTTCCATCAACAATACCTGCTGGGCAATTTGAGTTCCCTCTAATGCCATGCACCACTGCATGCAGGTATCAAGGATAGAGCTGCCCTAAGCCCACCTCAATTCCTTCTAGCTGCAACTCTGAAGTAGAGGGGTAGGAGGGTGGGTTGTGAAATGGACGTGTGCAACACATCTGGAAAAATAACCTTGTCCTTAAAGAATATCATATAGGGAGGCAGACATTAAAGCACAAAGCTCTCCTAATCTTCTGGCAGACGTGATGGCAACCAAAAATGATACTTTCATTGATAGATGCCATGGAGAGCAAGTAACTAAGGGCTCAAATAGGGGATCCATAAATCTTGAGTTTAATATTAAGTTTAGATCCCACAGGAGAATGGGGTCTTGCACTTGAGGATACAATTTGACAAAGCTTCTCAAAAACCTAAAATTAGAGAAAATAGAGCAATTGTCCACTTCAGGATGGAATATTGAAATAGCTGCTAGATGCATTTTGATTGAACAGTCTAACGTTGGCATTTCAGGTACAACAAGAAGCCCAGAATATGTTGCGCTGAAAAATGGACAGTGATATTCCATACTGGTGAGAACAGATGGAAAAACATCTCCACTTAGAGAGGTAAGTAGCTCTTGTAGAAGGATTTCTACTATTTAGCAGGATCTCTTGAACCTCTTTCAAGCAAGACTGCTTTCTAGTATCTAGCCATCATGCATCCATGCATTAAGTGAAGGGATTATAGGCTTGGATGGAGTAGGCGATGATATTGGGAGATTAGGTCCGAGTCTAGTGGATGTAAGATTGGAGACGGACAGTGCCAGGAGAGTGAAGAACCAGTGCTGATGGGACCACACTGGGGCTATGAATATGACGTTTGCTTGTTCCTGTCTTATCTTTAGCAATATGTTGTAAATGAGCAGGATTGGTGGAAACGCGTGGAGGAGCCTGTCTCACCACACAAGTAAAAACACGTCTGTCAGGGAACCCAGACTGTGAACCCCTAGGGAACAGAACTGCTGCCACTTTATGTTGGTTCTTGTTGCAAACAAATCTATGTGGGGAAATGCCTACCACCAGAAGATATATTTGACCACATCTGGCTAAAGATACCACTTGTGGTGCCTCATAAATGATTGGCTCAGGCAGTCTGCTAGGTCCTTTTGGACCCCTGGAGCTATCATCAGCAATACAGAGCTCCCAGAGCAGAACTGCCTGTTGGCAGAGTGGAGAAGAGCAGGCTCCTACATTGCTGTGGTGTTGTCTGTGAGGACTAATAGGCTGCTCCCCTTGATCTGCAATAGAAATACTTGGCACATCAGTCTGATAGCTTTCAGTTCTCTGACACTGATGTGTAAAGCTAAGTCTTCTGAGGACCATAGGCCCTGACTCTGTGGAGAACCCAGATGGGTTCTCCCTATCCCAGGGCAGATGCATTTGACACTTGCATGAGCATTGGTTGCAGACAGGCAAATGGAATGCCTACACATACATTGGCTGGATTTGAGTACAAATCTAGGGCAGCAACCACATGAGAGGTCACCCTCACCATTAAGCCTAGCTGATGGCAGCTCAGCACATAGACCGGTGCCAGACAGCCCTGCAGAATTCTGAGGTGTAGTCTGGCATATTGAACCATGGAAGTACAGGAGGCCATGTGCTCCAGAAGCCTCAAAAAGTTTCATGCTGTTGTGACCAGCTGAGTCTTCATATCTATAATGATTGATCAAATTGCCTGGCACCTCAAGTACAGAAAAAAGTCCTGGCTTGAGACGAGTCCAGTACAGCCCCCTATAAATTCAATCGTCTGGACCAGAGATAGGAGAGGTTTTTCTGCATTGATTAACAATCCCAGAGCATTGAACATTGCCTGGATCAGGGAAACACTGCTCTGTATTTGCAGTTTGGATCAGCCTTTGACAAGTCAATCATCTAGGTGGGGTAAACTTGAACTCCTAATCTTCTGAGGAATGCAGCGAATATTGCCATGACTTTTGTAAAGATCCTGGGAGCTGCTGACAGGATGAAAAGTATTATGGTGTACTAGTAATGATCTTGATTCACCTGAGATTGAAGGTACTTACTGTGAGCCTGATTGATTGCCACATGGCCATAGGCATTTTTTAAGTCGAAGGCACAATACCAGTCTCCAGGAAGGGGACAATAGAAACTAAGGTGACCATGTGGAACTTAATCTTTTCAAGAATTTATTGAGTTGACACAGGTCTGAGACACACGCCTCCTGCTTTGTTTTTGGGCTTAGGAAATAGCAAGAATAAAACTCCTTCCCTCTGAGACCATATGGAACCTCCTCTATGGCTCCCATCTGAAGAAGAGATTGTACCTCCTGGGACGAGGCATTTCTTGTGAGAATGGTCCCTGAAAAGGGAACAGGAGGGAGGCTGAGAGGAAGGGGTAGAAGCAAACTGGATGGTATATCCCACTTCCACGGTACTCAAGACACACCAGTCTGAAGTAATTCAGAACCAGGCACTGAGGAAGTGGGACAGATGGTTTGCAAAGGTGGGGGGAATTTGAGTCTGGAGAGATGGAGACCAGTATGGTGACCTCAAAAAGCCTGTCAAAATAACTGGTTGGTACTTTCCAGGTGTCTTTAAGGGCCTGGAGCTACAGCCAAAGCAGCAGTCAAGCACCAGCAGAGCCTGTTGGTCAGCGATTCAAAGCTGCAGACCCCCAGTTGAATAAATCTTCCTGCCAAATCAGTCCAGTCTCTTCACATACTTTGATTTGGGCGGTAGCAGCCTGAAGCCCTTGAGCCTCTCTCTCATTGGTTGCTGTCATGACTAATGACCCTGGAGGTGGGTGGTACTCCAAACCTTGGGAGGTAGTGAAGATGGGTTCTGCCATTAGGCTTTAATATTGCCTCATTCAGTGGCAGAGCCACCCTGGATGGACCTACAGTTGTTGAAATGTTCACCAGGCAATGGATCTCCCAAATACCCTTGTGGTAAAGAGAGATTCAAAGAAATCACTCTGCTTCTCTGCAATAAGTTCTTTGCCAGCCTAGTTGCTCCATTTACTCCTTGTAGTTCAGCTGACACAATCATTCTTTCCTAGCCTTCCTGCTTCTAATATTCCTTGTGAGGTGAGTGTTATCCCTATTGTGTAGACGGGGACATTGAGGGACTGTTAGAAGAAATGATTTGACCCAGGTCAGACAGCAAGTAGGTGGCAAAGTTAGTACTATAACGCAGGAAGCCTGACTCCCAGTCCTTCGCTCTAACCACTAGCTAACATTATCCAAATAAAAATAGATTGTTCTAGGAAAAGTGTTGAAGATTAAGGAACTTCTTCTCTGGGATGGGAATCAGTCACTCAATCTCAGGAAGCTAGGCTGCACTGCGTGACTAACAACATCGCTTTTATTCCCCATAATTTATTGTGGGGAAAAAACAAAATGATTGCTTTTCTGAAAGGGAGCATCATCTGCTTAGAGCAGGTGACTGGGAGTCAGATCTCCTGGGTGCTATTTCTGGCTTTGCCACTGACTCACTGTGTGACTTTGGGTGAAATAGGCACAGGAAGGATTTCCTGTGCCTGTTTTCCCATCTGTGAAAATGGAATCCATACCTACCTCCCAGCCTGTATTGTAAGAATGCCTGAATGTATGTATATTGCTTTAAGATCCTTGGATGAGAGGGCTTATTGTCATTAAAGATGAAACACCTTTCCCTGATGCAACACTGTACCAGTCAGCTCAAGGGCCCAGGAGCATTGTTTTGTGTTCCTCTGCCTGAGACCCAGCTTTGATCTTGGGAGGAGTAAAGGGGGTTTCTGCTCTCATTAGGCAGGCTGTCATAGCAATAGAAGCAATGAATCCATAGGAGGAGATCTGCAAATGGTCGCAAATTACACTCTCAATCCATCACCTTGTCTTTTACTTAACTTGCTGAACAGAATTATTAAAGCTCCTGAGGGGGTTGTAGGTCACTTTCCCCAATGGGCAACTGCTGTCATAAAGAGGGGGCAAGAACTGGCGTTGCAGAACTGGCTCAGAAAAGAGGAGATCTAACCTGCCAAATTGCCTGTAGAGAAGTCTTTGGAGGAGTCTAGCTCCTCCCATTGAATATTCCTTCCAAAATGCCTTGCCACAGGTGAGAGAAGGGATGAGAAGATGCAAAGCCACTCTCTTAGGCACTTCTATATCACTTTTCATCCAAGGACCTCAAAAAGCTTTGCAAACATTAATTAAGCTGAACAATATTCCTGGAGGCAAGTATCATTACACTTATTTAATGGACGGTTAAATTAGGGCAGAAAGAGGTTTCGTGAGTTGCTCAAGGTCACAAAGCAGGTCAGTGGTTAGTGTGATCTAGAAATAGAACCCAGGAGTCCTGACTCCCATTCTGAACTCTGTACAACACTCCCTTTAAAACCATATATACAGCTATTCTCTGCTTATCCAGGGGTATGGGTGGAAGCTTTTCGTTCAGTCCTACACCTTTGTTCATAAGATAAATTCCCATTAGGCCTGATTATGAAAAATGCTGAGGGCTCTTTACATGCTTCAGGAAACACTCAGCACCTTGCAGGATGGAATCCTCTTTCTTAGATACCTAGCTGGTGAGTCTTGCTTGTGTGCTCAGCGAGAAACTGATCATCAGGTTTGGGGTCATAAAGGAATTTCCCCTGCGTCAGATGGGCAGGGACCCTGGAAGTTTTCACCTTCCTCTGCAGTATGGAGCAGGGATCACCTGCTAGGATCATCTGGGTATATTTTCCCTAATCCATTTCCTGCCACTACAAGGGCCTTAGGCATTGGTGGCACCTCAGTCTCTCCTGTTCTCTGATTGCCAGTTTAGTCTCCTAAGGTCTGAAATGCTTTAGTTTAACTACAATTGTTGGGCTCAATAGAGGGGTATTTGAGTGAAATGTAATGGCCTGTGTTATGCAGGAGGTCAGACTAGATGATTTAATGGTCCCATCTGACTTTAAACCCAGTGACACTATCAATCCTTTGACAGAGGGTAGGAGCTGTACAGGTTGGCTAATACCTAGCCTTGAAACTTTTTTTAATATTGAGAAAACCAGTCGTTGCAACCAAAATGCACAAACCCCAGTCAATTATCTAAACTGTCTGCTTTCCCTTCTCCAGAGATCTTGCACTCCTCATTTTGGTTGCCTCTTTCTTTGTCGACCACAGGACTATAACACTTTGATTTTCACATTTGACTTCTCTGGTCTCCCTGTGCTTCAAAGCTGTGCAGCCCTCAGGCATTTATGCTGGCTTGAGACCAAGCCAGACTTTAATGCTTACTGACAACTGGGGATGTGCAGGCTCAGAGAACACTCCTCTGCTCTCAGATCCCTTTATTAAAGGGAAAAGGGCAAGTTGTCAGATATGAAAAATGGGAATGGCGACAAGGTAAACTTTGAAAGCCACCATGCAGAGAAACAGCAAATTCCACTTTGTCGGATTGAAAGAATCCAGTTGACAGCCTACATTCCTATCACTTTATTCAATCCCCACCCTCAATCTTCTGTTAACAATCTCACCAAAACTATAGGAAACACAGGGTTTGTCAAAGCAGTTCTGTCTACTAGTCCACCTAGTTTGGTATCCTGCCTCCTTTGCTATGGCATCAGACCACTGGTCCATCTAATCCAATATCCTGCCTCCTGCAGTACCTGATCAGATAATCTGGTCCTTCTCAGCCAATATCCTACCTGGCAATGACCACCACTCCACAAAATCACTCTGCTTACTGTCATCCCTCGCTATGTTAGGTCTAATTTTTATGTTAAGCTCTTTGGGACAAGGACTTGTAGTTTGCATTTGCCTATTAAGTGTCATTCACACTGAAGGCACTGTCTGAGTTTAAATAAATAACACATCCAATACCGTGTATGTTGGGAAAAAATCTTCTTGACCTCTGCAGGTGAGCAAAACAAGAGAATTGATTACACTGCAGAGTGCATAGCTACAAATGTTGCTTAGTGATCATGAAATTATCCAGCACTGTCACAGAATACTGCAACAGAATTTGTCTTGATGACGTCCTGAAGCTAAGATATCAAGAGACCTGGCTAGGAGGACCTGCCTGTTTACTGATCTTGTGTCTTTTTGGGTGTGTCAGTTTCAGCTACCTCCTGCATAGTTTCCCTTCACTAAAACCAATCATCAGAGACATTCAGACTCACAGGGAGTTCTAGAAGCTAATGAAATAACACCAGACATGTTATGGAAACTGTGCTATTTGAAGCTTGTGAATCACCTTTTTGGCCCTTCTTGTTCAATCAACTCACATTCTCTCTATGGGATGCACTGGGCTTCACAGACCAGAAGAATACAATTGAAACTTACTGTCACTCTTCCTCACCACCACCGCCAACTAAGTTAGAATGGAAAATGAACTTGTCTTGAGAGTACCATCACTGCCATCTGTGATGAGGGGAGCTGTTCCTGTTACTAAGTAAATTTGCATGAAATCAGAAAAAAATATGCAAGTGCCCCAAACACCTTTGAGCAGCACCAACAGACCACTAAGGGTCAGTTCAACATTTTATGTTGTGCTAATTGTATCTCAAGATGCCATTGCTTGTAAAGGTAGGTGGTTCTGGTGTTGTTCTCTTGTGGCTCTGTACGGAAAAGACTGATAGATCAGACTATAAGCCAAGATACTGTGGGGGGACGCTCCTCCTCCAGATCTGCAAATAACACTGTGATCCTGACTGGCAGCACCTTTGCTATTTAATTACTGAGACTCCAACTTAGTTCTTTCAATGCATCTCAGTCTAATCTGCTGGATCCCCTACTATTCCAGTCCTGGCTGACTCTAGATGAGAGACTGACAATCATTCCATAATGTGTGTTGCTTCTCTGATATGAATAACTGCCCAGTGGAGACTTGTAAACGCATCAATTTATTTCACTTGTGACATAAGCTAGTTATTTACCAATATCTCCTGAAGTGAAGAGACAGTGCATTAACCCCATATGTCATCCCCCGACCCTGACCACAGCTAACCATTTCCTCCCATTGCATAATCTAATCTGTACACACAAAAATGCCTTTCCTTAATGGAGCCATGGATCTCAGGTTCTTGTCCTTGGCCAAGGAGACCCCCCACAGGAACTGTACTGCTGGGTCACAGGTGGGCTGGGGAAAGGCGAGATGAGACAGAAGACCCAGAAGATGAGGTCACTTTGTTGCAAAGCAGTGGGAGTGAAGGAGGAAAGTATCCCTTCCCCATTCACCCCCTCCCCATTGCTGGTGATGCAGGCTTGTTGCATGGGCTAAGGTTAAGTTCTTAGTGCAGGGGTGGGGAGGGTGTGGTCAGAGGTCCTGAAATGTGGCAGGTTCATCCACCTCAGATACAGAGGCACAGCCCATAGAGAATAATGACTCTAAGAGGGTCTGCATCTCTGCAGTGTTATGCCTCTGCAGTGGCTCTATAGCTGCCTTGGTGTTTTGTTTTAATTGTTGTTGAACTCAACAAAGAAGCAATTCCTGTTGATTTTTTAGGGAAATGAGAAGCACAAGGCAGTGCTGCTGCATGCATTTATTATGGTTAAAATATGTATGTGCATTCATATGTAAATTATATGTGGCCTTTGGGCTCCTGGCAAATCATCAAATTTGCCCCAGTGTCACAAAGTTTGGGAGTCCTTGTGTTAGTGTCATCCAATCTGCCTGTCAGAGCCCTTATATTTCTACAGGGGACAGAGGGGAAACCTCCCTTTCTGCCCTGTATGAGTGATTCATCATTTCATTCTGCTGCAGAATCCATCTCCAAAGGTTTCTGACAGTGGTGTTAAAGACAAACGACAAGGCAGCCATTTGAAGGAAAATCGTTATCTTTCCCCCCTCTCCTTTGTCTGTCCCCACTGGTATCAGCAAAGGAGGTGCATACAGATGGCCTGTATAACTTGCAGAGTTGATGGCATGACTTTCTGACTCCGCTTCCAAAATATCACCCTGCAGCACCCGATACCTTTTAAGAAACATTTGAGTTTTTGTGTTCATTTTAATGTAATACTGACAAAAGGTGCCATGTTAATGCAGTCAGAGACCTCTAATGACAAAGCAGGTAGAGCTGCAAAACCACTTTGTCCCCAACAAACCAATGTGTCTTCACCCTGTGCTGCAGGCATATGCTATAGGTAAGAAGAGAGTTCACTTTTCCTAAACTGATAGAAATCTTGGCCTCTCCTCTAAGGCTGCCAATAAGGGGGACAACCAGTGCCCATTATGGCTGCTTTTATCAGGTGGACACATCTTTGGGAAACCGGGAACAAGACCTATCAACATTTCACATCTTGACACAGTGACAACCTTCAGTGATGACTTTCAGCCTAGACTAGATTTCAGCTAGTGACTTAAGAACTAAAGGCTTCAAATCCAATTACCAATCTCCTAAATCATCAAGTCCCCCATATTTATAATGCCCATTGGGATTCCTCAGAAACAAGAGTAAGGGGTGTTCCTGCTATATATTATGTGCACTAACTGTGATATCTGGAGTAACACCATAGTGCAACAACTGAATTCCCTGTTCAGTGCACTTTGTGGAATGAGTTGGTGGATCTCAGACTAGAACCCAGTGCAGAAGTGTCCACATCCCAAAAACCTCCACCACAATTTGCAGCCAGCAAAGAGGTTAAGGACAGAATCAGTTACAGAGACTGAACTCTCTGCTCTTCCCTAGAGGCCGACTCCTTAGGGCAGAAGTTTGCCCTGCCACTGTCCATGACTTTTGTGGATGAACAGACAAGATCAGTATCAAATAGGGTGCCATTCATCAACATTAAATTCACTTACTGTTAAAATTACAGTGGTATTAACAAATTACAGACACACATTGATGCTAACATCTTTACCTCTCAGAAGGAAAGGACAACATTCATACAGCAACATTTCCACTTTTTGTGGCTGCTATAAAAAAAAACAGGTTTCAGAGTAGCAGCCGTGTTAGTCTGTATCCGCAAAAAGAAAAGGAGTACTTGTGGCACCTTAGAGACTAACGAATCTATTTGAGCATAAGCTTTCGTGAGCTACAGCTCACTTCATCGGATGTATTCAATGAAAAATACAGTGGGGAGATTTATATACATAGAGAACATGAAACAATGGGTGTTACCATACACATTGTAAGGAGAGTGATCAGGTAAGGTGAGCTATTACCAGCAGGACAGCAGGGGGGAAAAACCTTTTGTTGTGATAATCAAGGTGGGGCCATTTCCAGCAGTTGACAAGAACGTCTGAGGAACAGTGGAGGGTGGGGGGAGGAGGAAATAAACATGGGGAAATAGTTTTACTTTGTGTAATGACCCATCCACTCCCAGTCTTTATTCAAGCCTAAGTTAATTGTATCCAGTTTGCAAATTAATTCCAATTCAGCAGTCTCTCCTTGGAGTCTGTTTTTGAAGTTTTTTTGTTGAAGAATTGCCACTTTTAGGTCTGTAATGGAGTGACCAAAGAGATTGAAGTGTTCTCCGACTGGTTTTTTAACTCCTTTTCTTTTTGTAAAAAAACAGGCTTCTCACAACCAATGACATGAATAAATGAGAGTGAGAGAGAGAGAACTACAACACAATTTGTTAGCTTCAAAATTAAAGCCAGCCAATGTTTTAATTGGATCAGATTACCTAAGGGGCATTTAAGGTGTTTTGCAGTGTTTCCATATACTTATGTCATTCTTGGGCTAATGTGATCAGCTTTCAGCCCCACTGTAGCATGGCTAGATCTCTGCAGTCTTTATCCATTGGTCCCTGCTGAAAACGCCAGGCAACAGATCATGGGAGAGCACCTTCCGATAAGCCTCTCTACTCTAGATGCTGCAGTGCCATCAGTGCCCTTGGTCAGTCTTGTGGTAAGCACCTGCTGCAGTGATTCAAATGGACTCAAGGAGGGGGTCATACAAACGTTCCTCAGCATTAACTTTCCTAGAGTGATATGAATTACAGATGGACAAACACTAGCAAATGGTCTGGTCCACCCAGCATGGTTGTTCTCTGCACAGTAGCCTCTTTTCTATAGCATATTTATTGGCAGCCCTGTGAAAAGCATCAATTCACATCAACTGCAAAGGAGCAAATGGTGATAAGGAAGGTCAGGGTGGCTGAGAAGTCCAAGGCATTGTATTAAGTCCCTCCTGTAGCTGTGGGTTCACATGCTATGTCTAACACCAGCCATCTTTCAAATTCCATAATGGCAGGAAGATGGCCTGCATGGTACAATCCGTGTTACACAGGACAGATTTCTATGCATACCAGAGCCTCTCCTGCTATATGGTGTGAGTTACTTGCATTTGCTAAACTGAGAGCACAGCTCTGAAATTCTGAGCAAGTGGTTTCTTGCAATTCTGGTGAGAAATAGATGTGCCAGCTTGGCATGTCAGAGAGGAGAGCTGCTCCATCAGCTAGAGATGGGTTAGTATAGCATCCCCTGTGGGTAAGCACTCAATGGACAGATGGCAATGGGTAGCTATAGAGGGAGCTGCCTGTTCTGCTGTCTCATCCCCAGGAAGGTGTATGACAGAAATGGTTGCTTCAGAGTAACAGCCGAGTTAGTCTGTATTCGCAAAAAGAAAAGGAGTACCTGTGGCACCTTAGAGACTAACCAATTTATTTGAGCATAAGCTCACTTCATCGGATGCACTTTATTTAGCTCACTTTATTTGAGCTACAGCTCACTTCATCGTATGCATACTGTGGAAACTGCAGAAGACATTATATACACAGAGACCATGAAACAATACCTCCTCCCACCCCACTCTCCTGCTGGTAATAGCTTATCTTACACAGCAGATAAAAGGTGCTTCCCCAAAGGAGAGGTGGACTTTCACCCATACTTGGTGCCTTAGCGTGGGTTTGGGGTAGAAACGGAGGAGTGGCAGATAATACAACGTATCCAGTTTAGAAAATAAATAATATGGTGCTGGTGAAAGATGCCAGAGTGTCAGCCCCAGAAAATGAAGGTCACTATCAAGACACAGGTCACTACATCTTTGGCAGGGCAACACTTCCCAATATTGTGTCTCACCCCTGATCTAGAAGAACCACCTCTAGAGTCAATCAGACTCCGTGACTCATTCATTGACTGACTTCTGTCCTTGTGGTTGCTGGTTGCACTAAGAATTGGTCTGAGACCCAAAAACTCATTTCACATAAGCTATGAACAGCCACATATGGTGACTTTTGCTAACCATGGACTTAAGATGGATTCATGGTGGCAGCCTAGAGGTGAAAGGCTCTCTGTTTCTTTCATGATCTCCTGAGCCATCCAGACTCCTTTGATGATGAGGTAAAGGCATAAAGCTGGTCAGAGAAATTCCAACTAAACTTTTTTTGTTTCAATCAAATTTACTGATTTGTCAAACTTGAACCATTCCACTGAATGATTCTGACAAACTTCCATCACAACCCTGCCTACTTTCCTGCCAGCTTGCCTGCCTGACTTCTCCCCCATTCCACCTTTCAGAGTCTGCAGCTCTGGGGCAGCCAGCCACATGGACTTTCCCTTAGCCAAGGGCCCCAGGGCTTTCACTTTGTGGATTACATTGGAATCAGGGACTTCAGGACTTCCAGAATCCCAGGCCAGAAGGCTCTCCAGGCTGGCCAATTCCTAGGGCAGCTGGCATCTGGGAGTTGGCCACTCTAGGGAACCATCTAGCCTGACAGTTGGTGTTCTCAGTGCTTCCAGGCTCCTTGCATTTCAACCTGCCAGGGCCAGGACAGATGGGGGGAGTCCAGTCAATCTGGTCAGTTTCATCACTGCTATTTGGTGGTGGTCAGCTCTGAAACGGACAAGAATCATGTCAAATTTCAGGTTGTTGCTGCAAAGGCTTCCAGGGCCCCTGGCTCCAAGAAAGGCCATCAAGTGGGCCACTGAAGATCCCAGGGAGCATATTTCATTTAGGAAACACCATGTTTGTTTCCTAAGTGAAAAATTGCAGGATTTCAGTTCTGCAAATTTTTTTGCGTTTTTGGCTTTTTGTCCCTATTTGGGATGTTTTTCCACCCCCAAATTGTCATGGCCCGCTCTAGTAAGGCATTCCTTGGGTTAAGAAAGATCCATGCAATGACAATGCACAATGGCAGAGTGCTTCACATCTGGATAACTCCAAAGTAGCTAAGATCCATCTGTTTTTTAATACTTCTTGCATCTCAGTGACATAGACTGCTGTTGTTTAGGCTAATGTTTAGACACGCTTCTGATGCAGAAGTTAATCATCTAATACGCAGAAAGATATTGGAATCTGCTGGGACACTAGAAGTCTGAATAGTCTTTCTGGCCCTTCCCTCTTGTTCCATCTAGGGACATTCTATTGCTGAGATGCATTGCTCAAGAGACAAGAGAAAGACAACATTCCAGCCACAGGGTTCCCTAAATTTTCAGCAAAAATTAGAAAAGCAAAAGGGGAAACTGTCTTGAGAGTAGAGCTGTCATAAGGCGACAGAGCTAGCTGGAGTGTTAGCTCTGCATACAATAGGGACAATCTATTCAGTTCCACAGTGTTCTCAAAGGAGAATTTTCAGCTGACTTTGTGCCTAAAATTTGTTTTTTGTAAACTGAAGGTTTTATAGAACCTAAAAGCAAGGGAAATGTTCCCAAGCATTAACAAAAGCAATGAAGACATTAATTTAAAGAAATCTTTCCCCTGTATTGTGAAGATCCCAAATACAAGAGCATTGTGATACTGCATAAGAAGGGGCAAGTGAAATTGACTAGAAACAATTAGTGATGAGTTTGTTTTCATTGCAAATATGAGTGAAATGCAAAAAGTAAACCTGCAGCATTCATAGTGAAAAGCAAACTGGATATATTTTTAAAAAAAAATTGAAAGAGCTACTAGCATGATTTTAACCTGACTGTGAAGCAATACTGCCTTGCAAATGCACTTGGCTACTGACTTCTATGACTACCTACAGCTCCAGGTCTGGGCCTACACACAACTTTGAGATACTTCAAATTCTGATCTGGGGCACCTGCTCTCCTAATGGACCTCATTCCTGATCTGTAGTACTATCTGCAATTTCTGTTCTAAACCGCTAAGGCAGAGGTAGCCAAATCATACAAAAAATGTGCTCTATGAACAAATGACCACTGAGAATTAGTTTGACATAGTCTTCATACTACTACTGCTATTTTGCACTTAAATAGCATTTTAATTGAGGACCTCAAAGCACTTAGCAATAAAACCTGAAAAGACCCCTATTAGGGAAGTATTATTATACTAATTTTACAGATGGACAAACTAAAGTGCAGAGAGGTTATGGGACTTGCCTGGGGTCACACAGTGGCTCCATTTCAGACTCCCAGTTTGCTGCTCTAACCACTGGACTACAGTTTAGGCTGCACCACTGGACTCTCCACTGTATAAACACTACTCCTTTAAACAAAACTCCAGTGCCCCAGAAAAAGTGAGTCCAGACGTCCTCCTTCTCATCACCACTCCAGTCTGGGACACGGAGAAAGGAGGCTTTACAGCAACTAGCCAATGAACCATATCTCACTGCAGAGCCCAAATGCTGGGACTGGTCATTGTCATAATGGACAGCTGCTCTTTCTGTGCCTCTAGCCATGGAGAATAACCATCTGAGTTTCCTGCACTGGAATAATTCTCCTTTGGGCAATACTCATGTGCAAGAGATGCACCCAGCTGTTACCAAACAATTGTGGTATCCCTTGTTCACCTCTATCTGTAGCAGATGTCTGCCTGAGCAATGCTAAAATAGGTTTCTGTTAGGTTTGCATAAGGTTCTGGAGGTGCATATTGTTAAAGAGAGCCTAGAAAACAGTTCCTGGAAGAAGGGAACCAAATTATTTTTACACGGCTCAGAATAGAACACAACATGTACCGCATGTCATGTGCTCCAGATAACTTTATTGTCTGCAGCAACAACTACCAAGCTGCACGTCTGTTCTCATTTATCTTTCTGTATTACCAGGCTGGGAGATTGCAACTTCTATGTTACCATATGATCACATCTGTGAGTTAATGCAGCAACATATGCATGCATAGTTTGGACTGCAACATAGTAATGGGAATGCACAGAAACTAACACAACTGAACTCATCACAGGTCAAGGGCTAGATCCAGTTCCAGATGGTGCAGAGGTCCTTACCAGCTTGGCTTCCTGCACCCCAGAAGACATTCATCCCAAAGAAGGGCACCTGGTTTTGCTGCAATTGTTCTCTCTTGGGGGTTCTCAGCTGTGGAGAGACCTTTAGAATATAGCTAGGGCTCTATCAGAAATAATAATAATCATACCTAACTCTTACACAGCACATTTCATCCTTATTGCTCAAAGCACTTCACAAAGGAAGGAAGCATCATTATCCCCCTTTTACAGATGGTAAACTGAGGCATGGGCACGTGACGTGCCTTGGTCAATGTCATATTAGCAGGCCAATAGAAGAGCTAGGTCTCAAGACTAACTGAAGTCCAGTCCAATGCCCTATCCACTGGCCTACACTGCCTGAAAAAGGCTGATATTACTCATTTAGTGCCAAAAAGTTGCTCAGCACTTTAAAAGCAATAAAGATGAAATCAGTCCCTATACCAAAGAGTTGGATCTTTAAAAAGTCAGCTATGGAGAAGACAGGATGTCCAGGGAAATCCACAGCGGGCATCACAGAAGGGAGGTTTTAGGATGGTCAGCCCTGAATCAGTGCATCTCCTGACCAGTGTAGCTACACATGCTCTCCAGGCAAACATCATCCCCTTTGGGAAACAGGGTGTCCATATGTGCGTGGTAAGAGAGGCCTCTTTAAAGATCTACTCTGCAATAAATTTGTCAAGTCTAATTTGAACAACTAGTGCCACTTCTTGGACCTCTGGAGCACAAACCTGGGAGGCACGTTGCTCATCACAGAGGTGAACCTCTTCCTGTCAGGTTTATCAATTGCTATGCCCATCTGTGCCTCTTTGCTTGCATGTATGTGGCAGCTTTTATAAATGTGTTTGCTCTGGAAACCTCTTGTGGTGCTATAGAAGAGGAGACAGAATCAGCAAATGTGTATCGAGAAGATAAAGTTAATTATAAAGAGGTTAGTTTATCAACTATCTAGAAAATACTCCGAAATGTGACTTTAATTGTAAGACTCATTTTCAGGTTTGTCTTTTCATGGTGTCAATATTGTCCACACCCTCATCTTCTCCAAGAGGAAGGTGGAAAATGGAAGAAAAACACTGAAAGACAATGGGGAAAAGGTCAGAAATCCTATTTAGGAATTATCCTAGCAGATGCCTGTCCACAGTGCAATCCCAACTCATCATCCTAATCCACTTTCTATAGAAACCAAAGAAATGCACAGCAGGGCGATTTGTGTTTAAAGATCAAAGGGCACTGTCAGATCATGTTAGTGGTAAAAGCAAAGCAAATGAGATCTTAGGTTGTATTGAGACAGGAACAGAAAATAATACAGAAATTGTCACCACAATCATACAAATCAGTGGCACTGTCCAACAGCAAACACTTAGTTCATTCTGGTCACTTCATCTCAAAAAGGTCATAACAGAAAAAATAAAAAAGGTTCAGAAAGAGACATTTTAAAGCGTAAACAGAATAATGGCTTGATTCTCTTCTCGCTCACACTGTTTTTGCTCTGGTATGGAGTTACTCCTGGTTTTCGCTAGCGTGAGTGAAAAGAGAATCAGACCCGAGGACTTTTTGGTTTGGAAAGAAAAGTAAGAGAAGAGTTAATCTAAAATAATGCATGTATAGACAAAGCTATTTATCTCACACAGTAATACAAGAGTAAGTGGGCACTCAAAATTAAAAAATCAGGCAATATATGTTAAGCAAACAAATATCAATATTTTATAACTTGCGGAATTTACGGCCACAGGATATTACTGAGGCCAACAGAACAATAAACTTTCCAGAAGGATTCACTATTTACATGAACAGCACCTGCAGTGACCTGAGCTACATTAATATTAAAAGGACTATCAATCTTCGTGCCCCTTAAGCTGACTGCCAGCTATGGAGTCAGGAAGAAATCCAGCACACATACACAAAAGCCATCATTAGATGGTTTGTGGGGGTTACCCCTTCCTCTGAAACATCCCAGATGCTCTGTGGGCCTGTGGTACTTGTTAGGATATAGATATTGAGGCCTGTCTATAAAGGCCTATACTCTAAGAATTTAGGTGTATTCTTATCACTTAGCTAGTTATAGAGGTATAAAAGAAAGAATCAAAATCACTGTCTGCTGGTGTAAGGTCCTTCTCTGACTGTGACAGTCTGAGGCCCTGTGCTTAGGCTAAAATCTTTGGCTAAGCAGCAGAGGCAGCCATAAGCTGGGAAGTGAGCAGTCACATCCTCACATTCCAAACTAGTCACATTGAAAGAAGTTGCTATTGGGCTGTTAGGAATACAATCCTGTCCTGATAATGCCGATCATCTCCAGAGAAAGGGAAGAGCCTAGAGGATGTAAAAGGAAGTTTAATTTTATAGTTTCTGTTCAGTAAGATTTCAGAGTAACAGCCGTGTTAGTCTGTCTTTGCAAAAAGAAAAGGAGTACTTGTGGCACCTTAGAGACTAACCAATTTATTTGAGCATGAGCTTTCATGAGCTACAGCTCACTTCATCGGATGCATACTTTGGAAACTGCAGTAGACATTATATGCACACAGAGACCATGAAACAATACCCCCCTCCCACCCCACTGTCCTGCTGGTAATAGCTTATCTAAAGTGATCATCAAGTTGGGCCATTTCCAACACAAATCCAGGTTTTCTCACCCTCCGCCCCCCCCCCCCCCACACACACACACACAAACTCACTCTCCTGCTGGTAATAGCCCATCCAAAGTGACCACTCTCTTCACAATGTGTATGATAATCAAGGTGGGTCATTTCCAGCACAAATCCAGGTTCTCTCACTCCCTCACCCCCCTCCAAAAACCACACACACAAACTCACTCTCCTGCTGGTAATAGCTTATCAAAAGTGACCACTCTCCCTACAATGTACATGATAATCAAGGTGGGCCATTTCCTGCACAAATCCAGGTTTTCTCACCTCCCCCACCCCCATACACACACAAACTCACTCTCCTGCTGGTAATAGCTTATCTAAAGTGATCATTAAGTTGGGCCATTTCCAGCACAAATCCAGGTTTTCTCACCCTCTGCCCCCGCCTCACAAACTCACTCTCCTGCTGGTAATAGCCCATCCAAAGTGACCACTCTCTTCACAATGTGTATGATAATCAAGGTGGGCCATTTCCTGCACAAATCCAGGTTCTCTCACCCCCCTCCAAAAACCACACACACAAACTCAATCTCCTGCTGGTAATAGCTTATCCAAAGTGACCACTCTCCCTACAATGTGCATGATAATCAAGGTGGGCCATTTCCAGCATAAATCCAGGTTTTCTCACTCCCCCACCCCCATACACACACAAACTCACTCTCCTGCTGGTAATAGCTCATCCAAAGTGACCACTCTCCCTACAATGTGCATGGTAATCAAGGTGGGTCATTTCCAGCACAGATCCAGGCTTTCTCACGCCCCCCCCCCCCGGGAACACACACACACACACACACACACAAATTCACTCTCCTGCTGGCAATAGGTCATCCAAACTGACCACTCTCCAAGTTTAAATCCAAGTTTAACCAGAACGTCTCGGGGGGAGGAAAAAGCAAGGGGAAATAGGCTACCTTGCCTAATGACTCCCAGCCACTCCCAGTCTCTATTTAAGCCTAAATTAATAGTATCCAATTTGCAAATGAATTCCAATTCAGCAGTTTCTCGCTGGAGTCTGGATTTGAAGTTTTTTTGTTGTAAGATAGTGACCTTCATATCGGTGATTGCGTGACCAGAGAGAACCAGAGAGAACCAGTAAGGACTCACTTATCAATAGACACAGCTGGGGAACCCTTATGTCTTTATAGATGTATTTGTGAAATCCTCACTTCTGTATTGTTTTGTCATTATGGTTCCCACTCTGCTATTGTTTATTTGCATGGTCTCTGTCTGGTTCTGTGATTGTTTCTGTCTGCTGTATAATTAATTTTGCAGGGTGTAAACTAATTAAGGTGGTGGGATATAATTGGTTAAATAATCATGTTACAATATGTTAGGATTGGTTAGTTAAATTTCAGTAAAATGATTGGTTAAGGTATGGCTAAGCAGAACTCAAGTTTTACTATATAGTCTGCAGTCAATCAGGAAGGGGGGGGGGAATTGGAATCATGTTTTGCTAAGGGGGGGAATGGGAACAGGGACACAGGTAAGGCTCTGTGGTGTCAGAGCTGGGGAGGGGGACACTAAACCCATCCATGAGCTCAGGAATAGTTCTGCTGTGGAAGTTCATCATCTTTCTACACACAAGCTGCACCTTCCTCCCTTCTGCGTTCTGCAGGTCAACTGGAAACAGAAATGCCAAACACTGACAGAGAAGGGACTTGCTGCTAGCTGGCTAGGATCACAAGGCCAATAGACAGTTTATAAGGGTCTCAGAGGCAGATCTGTTTCAGTATCTTATATCTGTGGACAACGTGGAGAAGGAGAGGGACAGTAGGATGGAGAGAGAATGATAAGAGACATAATGGCTATAAAGGAAAAATTATGAAAGCTGAGACAGAAAAAGGGTAAAGCAGCGATCTGGCAGTCTAACAATGTTCATGTGAATTCTTTTGGAGAGACAGTTGCCACTGACGGCAAGTCATAAACATTAATGGCAGAACAGCTTCAGCTGGCACAGCAGAGGTCATTCACAAGTACATCGCATCACAGAGAGCCTTTTTTAATTTAAAAGAAAAAAGAATCCAGTGCTTGACATGAATGGTTTTTCTTTGATTTGTTTTTAAGGTCTGTAGATAAAGACAACACAGTAAAAACTGAAAAGCACATCTGAGCTCATCTTTGTCCAGCAGCTTGGAACATCGCAGTGAGGGGCTGAACGTCAGTCTGAGGAGCACAGAAGTGTGGGGCTCTAGGTGTAGTTTAACAATTAACTCTGTGCTCCTGGCCAGTGAGATAATTAGGGCCCACTTTATTAAAAATGTCACCACTTAGGATTAGTGGGTTTTCAGCCTGGTAAGGGAAGAATGGTGAACAAATCTCTCCCATGGGATACTGGTACAAGGGTCAAACCCCTGGCTTTGTCGCTGCGGAGTCAGAGCCTAGGAATGTTTTAATGAAAGGATTCAATGGCTAATGAAAACCCTTTGCCAGTTCAAATAGGACTTCAAAGCAGAGGTGCTGTCACAGAGGGAGCAGCAGTACTGGAAATAAACTATTAGGTGAACATACCTGGGAAAAGGATGTCCTATGGAAGCAAGTGCTCTCTCTGACTGAAAGCTTAGCTAGTTTCCCGATGTCCGGGAAACAAACTATGCAGTGAAATGCTATTACCACAGACAAAAACTGTTAACGGTCAGTAAAGCACACTTCTACAGAATATGATGATGAAATGTAGATTAGGGCACCTGTCTGGAGTTAATGCTGCTGTGCTTCAGAAGGGGTCACGTTTGAAAAGTGACAGAAACCTGAGGCCCTGCCTATTGCAATCATTAATGAGTCCACAATACTTTTTGTCTTATGAGGGAAGAGATTAGTCTTGGTGTCCTGGTGAAGTTCCAGTTTGGTTAATTACATTCTCCCTCTCCCAACTTTTTCTTGTGCTTCAATTCAGTCTAGTAAATTCCTTCATTTCCTGATCTAAACCGCTGGTGGTACTGCTGAACAATGATCAACAGCCACCATGTTCTGCCCTGAAAGTGACTTCATTTCAGTGATGAACAAAATGATCCTTGTGCATAGCTTTTATGTTTGTAAATAGATTTGGAAACTTTTGGGGTGAAAGTAATTAACATCCACTATTAATGATTACTATTATTATGCAAATATAGTCCTCTGAAATGTGCTAGAGACTGAAGTCCTCCGTTATCCAAGACCAGCTACAGCATAGACAATGACCAAAACCATCATAATTTAGGGCCCATGGACACATCAGTTTCTTTACATAGGTGGTGGATTTGTGGCTCCTGGTCAATGAGATGAGGAAACTAAATAAACTCCATCCAATTAGTGGACATAAAAATAGGGCAGCCCCATTTCCCATGTTATTGGTGGAAGTCACAGCACTGCCCACTGGGACTCTGTTAAATGGATCAGTTTGGGCAGCCTCCCGCCCCTTCTGGGTATTATGTGGAAAGGATCAACAGAACTGTGAGCTTCCCCAAGTCAGACACAAGACGGAAAGCAGACTTTGCATCTTGCACTGAGAGATTCAGCTCTGCTAGGCTGTTTGGTGAAAGCAGGTCAATCAAGTTCTAATTGATACTCCCACAAGCTGTAATATTCTCTACCAGCAGCTTCGTGCCACTCAGAATGGCAATTTGTTTCCCTCCTTCAAAGACAGCAAAGGAATTCCTTGTCTAATCGTCACAAGCCAAAGCCCCACTGCTCAACGTAAGCAAGGCAAACACATCAGCATACAGAGGAAGTGGCATCTAGAGAGATTTGAACTAGAGAGATGAATGATCATTGCAAATGGCAATCAGTAAAACATAGTTTCACTGCACAGCAAGTGTATGTGTTGATAGGTAAGTATACCAGGAGATAGACATTCATTTTGTTCAGAATCTCTCCAAATATATGATTTGCGAACAGTGATCCTATTGCTCATCACTCACACAACCATGATCTCCTTTCCAATTATTTTTATTGTTGCTACAGCCCATTATTTGAGTTTTCAAAAGGAGTGTACCTTTTCAAATAGTACTTCATCCTTTCTTTATCAACATGTCTTTAGAACTGGTAAAAATTTTGCTGAACAAGTTTTTTGATCCAAAAATGGTCTTTTAAAAATAATAAAAAAAAGTCAAGGCTATTGAAATATTCAATTTTCATGTAATTTTCAATTATATTTTTATCAGAATAGGATCAATTGGAATCCATTGCAACATATTTTTTTAATCAAAAACTATGTTTTCTCATTGAAACCTGAGTTTTCAGTCAATGAAAAATTCAGAAATGATTTCATAAAAATGTCGGTAAAAGTTTCACTGAAAAATTCCCAAAACAGGAGATGGGGTCACTTTGAACTCTGCAAAATGGAAACACGCTTGAATGTTTTTGTGCAATTTTTCCCCATTTTTCAACCAGCTATATATGCATCTAGCCCTTTCCTTTAATCTTGCTCATGTACAATCATAAAGAACATTACCCCTACCCTGAAATGGGGCTGAAGTTAGGGGATGGGTTGAGGCCAAGACATGGAACTCAACATGTTGAACGCAATAGGAGTTTAGATCTGGATCCATATCTGAACTTTATTGAAGTCAATGGGATTAGTCAGCAAGTAAAATCTACTGATGTGAGCAAAAGTTTGCTGGGCCAGCGGGTTCTCCCGTCTTATAGCTCAGCCTTTCACTAATAAGTCTGTGTCTGGTTTCCAGGCAGAATATGAAAGCGTTGTGTGTTAACAGTTCCCTGTCTCTTCCGTGGACTTCTGTCTGAATTCGCCCACCCTAACAGAGGCAAGGGTTCCCAAGCTGGAGAGCTTGGAGATGCTACAGTGGGGGGTGCAACCGACAGATGCAGTAAGTTCAGTTCTGCAGGTGCAGCCTCACTGTCACTTTGTATAATTGTAATCACTCCCCCGACTTCTCTGTAATGCCCCTTTGGAAGACATGAAATAAGACACTGTTTAACCACAGTCATCTTTCATCGCCACCATAGAAGATGTCTCTCTCAAATCTGAAAAGAACAGCAAAGCTGGATAAAAACAGTTTACAACCAGAGAAGATGGAAAACTCAGTTTTTAAAAGAATGACCTTCAGCTACTGCAGTGTTTAAATGGGATTTGAATGGGAGAAAAGTGCTCAGTAAATTCAAAGCGACCAAGCTTGACAGAGGCAGAGAGACAGCTGGTCTGTTTCTTTACTTCCCTCTGCCTTTAAAATGATCCTTGGTGTTGTAAACTGTTATTTACATCCTCTAGTCTATTTCATTTGTGAGTTGCTTATGGAAGGAGATGATATTGCCCTGCTTTCACCTGCCCCCCTCCCCTTGCTCCCTGACAAAAGCTCTGAATTACCTTCCTAATCCTCCTGGCAGCCTTTGATGCCTGGAATCCATCATTGCAAGAATGGGCTTCAGGAAATAAATTCCTACCAGCAAAGCCTGCTGAGCCCCACCAATTGAGAGGAAGGGCACTGAGAACCTGATCCAAAGACACTGGTCATGCTACTGGATCCCGAACATGAACCATCATACACATAATTACATAGTTAATGCGTAATAACAAAGCTTATTTCAGGATAAAGACGGGGCCGCTCCCTTGCAAGCAACAGGAATTACTGCACAGTCACTCCTCCTGTTACTACAATGTCTCCTGAGTCCAGGGCAATCAAGTCAGCTTCTGACTCCCACTAAATGCAGAGGAGATGCCTCACGCTTCTCTGACTTGTATCCACATATAGCCTCCATTCACATTGGCCAAGACACACGCGTTAAGCTCTCTGTTGAGCATAGCACAAGGCTTGTGGGATCAAAGCCAGAAACTACAGAGAGCAGCAGTTGGAGGGCTCACAGTGACACTATACAAGAATTTAGGCCAGGAAGTGAAGGAGAATGCAGTATTCAACTGAAAATGCAGTGGTATTTTCAAAGCACTGCACAAAATACCGCCTACAACCTTGCCTGTGAGACCGGTCAGCGACACTATCCCTGTTTTACAGACAGGGATACCGAGATACAAAGCAGGGTAGTGACTTGCCCATGGTCCTATAGTGAAAGAGCTGGGATTAAAATTCAGAAACCCATATTCAGTCCAGTAGACCACACAGCTTCTCTCTCTAAACCTTCTAAAAGCTGAGCCATGGTAGCTTGCCTCCTGCAACTTTGCTGCTTTCCATCTTTGCCCTTGACTGTCCCATCAATCTTCTCGCCATCAAATCCACTGTCACCTGTCAACATCCCCTACTCGTCCAATAGATTAAGCTCTTCCAAGAGGAGGAAAAATATATTAAAGGAATAATAGTAATAATGCTGATAACAATAAAGAGTCTCAGAAATATATATTTCCTGCTCCTTCCTCCCTCCCTGTCTCCCCTCATTCGACAGTCACCCAGTGATAGCAGCATTAATCATTAGGGCAGCAGCTGGGAGATAAAGACCAATCAGAATTTTCCTGTGTGTTATGATGTGTGTATGCACATGTTTGGGTGGGAGGTGGGAGACAGCAGCAGAATAATCTGTCATTTTATATATCTATACTGCGGGAGTCGATCAGGACTGGTTTCCCATTGTTATTGCGGATTAAAATCACTCCTGTCCTTCTGCTCACCTAGGAGGTCACCTTTCATAAAAGGGGATAAATATTATGACAAGTTAAATCTTACCTAGTTTGTATTTATTTATATATGTTCTCAATCTGCCGTATGGGTAGGAGGTCTCATGTACATGGGAAGGGAGAGACAGATAGCACCATGGTTTTTTTCCTCTCTGCCAGGACTGGTTGCCAGAAGCTTCAAGGATGTCATCCCCTCTGTGACAAGGTCTGCTGGTTGTATGGGAACTGAACTGCCTGGGGATCCTGCAGGGGCTTGGATGACCCTAGGGGAGGTGTCTGTCAGCACAGGCAAGCCTGATTCAGTCATAGCTGAAGCAGAAGGAGCTGTGGGGTCTCAGCCCTCCCCACTGAAAACAGGTCTTGTATTTTGATGAGTCTGGGCCAGTTTGGATAAAAGTGTTTCTCTTCTCAGATCTGGAGCATGGTGGCAGGAGCTTTTGCTTCAGATCTGAGTGTTATGGTCCCTCAGCTACACTTCTTCCAAAGAGGGGGCTGGGCGTAAGACTTTGAGTAGAAGGGTTGCAAAACAGTGCAGGTAAAAAGAAAAGGAGTACTTGTGGCATCTTAGAGACTAACCAATTTATCTGAGCATAAGCTTTCGTGAGCTACAGCTCACTTCATCGGATGCATACTGTGGAAAGTGTAGAAGATCTTTTATACACACAAAGCATGAAAAAATACCTCCCCCCAACTCACTCTCTTGCTGGCAATAGCTTATCTAAAGCGATCACTCTCCTTACAACGTGTATGATAATCAAGTTGGACCATTTCCAGCACAAATCCAGGTTTTCTCGCCTCCCCTCCCCCACACACAAACCCACTCTCCTGCTGGTAATAGCTTATCTAAAGTGACCACTCTCCTTACAATGTGTATGATAATCAAGGTGGGCCATTTCCAGCACAAATCCAGGGTTTAACAAGAACATCGGGGGGGCGGGAGGGGGGTTAGGAAAAAACAAGGGGAAATAGGGGTTACCTTGCATAATGACTTAGCCACTCCCAGTCTCTATTCAAGCCTAAGTTAATTGTATCCAATTTGCAAATGAATTCCAATTCAACAGTTTCTCGCTGGAGTCTGGATTTGAAGTTTTTTTGTTTTAAGATAGAGACCTTCATGTCTGTAATCGCGTGAGCAGAGAGATTGAAGTGTTCTCCGACTGGTTTATGAATGTTATAATTCTTGACATCTGATTTGTGTCCATTTATTCTTTTACGTAGAGACTGTCCGGTCTGACCAGTGTACATGGCAGAGGGGCATTGCTGGCACATGATGGCATATATCACATTGGTGGATGTGCAGGTGAACGAGCCTCTGATAGTGTGGCTGATGTTATTAGGCCCTGTGATGGTGTCCCCTGAATAGATATATGGGCACAGTTGGCAACAGGCGATACAACCACATTTGGTCCAATCCCTCAGACAGAGACAAACACCTACAAGATCTCTATCAAGCATTCTTACAACTACAATACCCACCTGCTGAAATGAAGAAACAGATTGATAGAGCCAGAAGAGTTCCCAGAAGTCACCTACTACAGGACAGGCCTAACAAAGAAAATAACAGAACACCACTAGCCGTCATCTTCAGCCCCCAACTAAAACCTCTCCAACGCATTATTAAGGATCTACAACCTATCCTGAAGGATGACCCAGCACTCTCACAAATCTTGGGAGACAGGCCAGTCCTTGCCTACAGACAGCCCCCCAACCTGAAGCAAATACTCACCAACAACCACATACCACACAACAGAACCACTAACCCAGGAACCTATCCTTGCAACAAAGCCTGTTGCCAACTGTGCCCATATATCTATTCAGGGAACACCATCACAGGGCCTAATAACATCAGCCACACTATCAGAGGCTCGTTCACCTGCACATCAACCAATGTGATATATGCCATCATGTGCCAGCAATGCCCCTCTGCCATGTACATTGGTCAAACTGGACAGTCTCTACGTAAAAGAATAAATGGACACAAATCAGATGTCAAGAATTATAACATTCATAAACCAGTCGGAGAACACTTCAATCTCTCTGCTCACGCGATTACAGACATGAAAGTTGCGATATTACAACAAAAAAACTTCAAAACCAGACTCCAGCGAGAGACTGTGGAATTGGAATTCATTTGCAAATTGGATACAATTATCTTAGGCTTGAATAGAGACTGGGAGTGGCTAAGTCATTATGCAAGGTAACCTATTTCCCCTTGTTTTTTCCAACCCCCTCCCGCCCCCCGACGTTCTTGTTAAACCCTGGATTTGTGCTGGAAATGGCCCACCTTGATTATCATACACACTGTAAGGAGAGTGATCACTTTAGATAAGCTATTACCAGCAGGAGAGTGGGATGGGAGGAGGTATTGTTTCATGGTCTCTGTGTATATAATGTCTTCTTCCGTTTCCACAGTATGCATCCGATAACGTGAGCTGTAGCTCACGAAAGCTTATGCTCAAATAAATTGGTTAGTCTCTAAGGTGCCACAAGTCCTCCTTTTCTTTTTGCGAATACAGACTAATACGGCTGTTACTCTGAAACCAGTAGAGGTAAAGAATCTCCCGCACCTGCAGTCTCTCCAAAACACAGCTGCTAAAAGCACCTTCCTCCTACCATGCCCGGCCATGTCACACCTCATCTCTCTCTTCCCACATGAAATGCAGCCCCCCATTTGCAGATACAAGACCCTTTGGGCTCTCATCCTTGCCTGCTTCTCAGCACTCCTTCTCCCATCTTGCTCTCTGCACTCCACTCAATAATACGAGTGCTCCCATCTTTGCCTTATTCTACCCTCCACTTCATGATTTCACCTGTGCTGCCAGCATGTCTGGAGGTGGCCCTTGCTTTGCCCACAAAGTTCTCCGTCTCTCTCCAGAGCAACTTCTTCAGGCAATTCTATTCAAATCTGAAAGACAGCAACACTTGCCACACAGCACCCTTTAGCCCCAGTACTGGGCACTGCAGGCCGCACTGACACAGATGGAAGATCGCCGCCTGCCAGTTATTTTAAAGGTGAACACCTGCCAGACCAGACTGAGAGAAGATGCATTTCACTTGCTCCAAAAAGGTGACCTGAACACTGAAGGGAAACATTCACATCCTGCACAGTACATGGATGGTTGGAATCCATGGCCTGACCCTTTGGGCTCTACTTTTCCATGGAAATGGTGTCAAAATAAATACATATTTCGTGGGGCGGGGGATACAAATAATTCATGATCCCCTATGAACAGCATCCCATGTATAGCATCCCACCTACTTGTAGAATATGCTAATGAGAAGAGAAAGGGTTGGTTGTAAACAGGTCGGTGTGTCAGGTCTCATCAAGCCACTTTCACTGATCACTAACAGCAACAAGAGCTTACTGCGGCAGCTGTGGCTCACAACTCACTGACATCTCATCTCACAGATGAAAAAGAAACTGGTGGGAACCTTTATGTTTGTGTTAACTAACCGCACCATTTCTCTAAAGAAACCCCAAGGCATTAATTAAATGGTTTCAGAAAGTGGGGTTGTCATAACAGCTTGGACGGGTTTCTAATTTCCATGCCATCATCCCAATGTGAGCCGGGAATAGTAAGAGACATATTCCCACCTCTCAGCCAGTCTTGTAACAAAACAAAATGGAAATATCTGCCCTGTACGTCTGCAGCTCCCAGCCATTTCCCTGTGGTGTATAAATACCAAAGAGAGCACGTGTGCATTAAGAAAAATGTGAGCCAATCCTCTGACTATATCTGAGCTGTAATCATCAATTCTACTTTATTTATTTCTAAGCAGACATTTATTCCAAATTATCTTTTGTTGTATCCTGTCATTGTACAGCTGTCTTGGAAAAACAAAACTTTATTTCTATTCATTTAGCATGGCCAGTAATGAAATCTGTGCCAGTTTACAATATCTAGCTATCATATCTATTTACATACAAGCCAAATTTTGAAAGTAGTCTCCCAAGTTGCACCCACATGGTTTACAAGCGCTCCTGTCTGCAAGTGCAAATACCAGATGCCTTTGAGTGCACAAATATAGAAATTCAGGCCCACATAAGGGTGCACACTGACTGGAATTTAGGATGTTTCTTGGGTAATTTGACCCTGCATATCTATGGTACCTACAGATTTATCTTTTGACGGTAGATCTATTGCATCCACACAAAGTATCTGTTTATTAGAACTGGTCAGAAAACACAGGTGGCAGTGGGGAGAGGTTTCCACTGAAAGCGTTGATTTAAAAAAAAAATAAAAAAATTGTGGCCCAAAACTGAAAAATTCCCAGCCAGAAAAGTTTCAAAAAATGAAAAATGTAGATAGTTCATGTTTTCATACACCGCACCAAATTGTGCCCTCAATTACACATTCCAGGGGTGTCACTGAGAACAGAATTTAGTAAAAGCCAAAGTAAAGCTCAAGCGCTGTTGCCAGTCCCAATGTCTGCTCAGATCTGCCGCTTTATGAGAGTTGGAGATGTTCATGTCTGGCCCCTGTAGCTGGAAGTGCTCAGGCCCTTGACTCAATATTTGATCAACGAAGTTCTCAAGAAAATATAGATTCCAACAAAACTCACAGATGCTAAGTGAGCGAAGAGAGTCAGCACTCGCACCTTTCAGTGCTGCCACCTGAATGCACACTATCCAAAGACTGAGCGAGAGCTATTTACTGAGAAACACTGCACAGCAATTTGTGAGATCCACGCTATGCTCTGACCATTCACTCAGTAATTCCACTGGAATCATGATACTCCATGGACTCCACTCATAGCAGACATTGATCATTCCAGTAAGTGCTCAGTAACAAACTTTAGATAGGGTAGGTAGGTAGGAAGACAGACAGAACTGGTTGCCATATGCAACCCATTTCTGTGTTAGTGCTATGGCTCCTCGTACAAACAGAGCCTGGATTCAGTTTCTCTAGGATCAGGTCTGGTCAGTAGTTGGATGGTGGACCTCCAAATTTAACCCAGAAAATACTAATGGTTCAATAAGTAGCAATTTGTTTGCGTATTCACCCCATACGTCACCATGCCATAATAAGTGCTGCACTCCTGAAAGTGCCATCTTTTAGAGCAGATGTCAGAATGAGATCCTGACCTCTTAAAAAAATCTGATGGCACTTTAGGAATGTTAATCTGAATGTTCTGTCCATAACATGGAAAATATTATATTCTACCTCTCTCAATTCACTACTCAGTCTAAACTGGGAAGTGTTTTTATTCATTTTCTGTCCTAAGCATTATTGCGTATCATTGCTGTTTACTATTAGCAGCTGCCACATTCCACCCCAGAGCTGGTGCCATTCAGTAGTGCATGAAGCTATTCCTGCACAAGGTATCTGGTTATCGTTTGGTATTATTATATTAGTCGCTTGTTAATCCATACAGAAAAGTGGCTTGCATGGAAACTTTCTGGATTATCGGCTCCTAACTGCTGCCTTCCTTCTCTGCCCCAAACCCCTCAGCATCTGGCCTAGTTGGAGCAGTTATCAGCTAGAGTGAGTAAACAAGGCTTGGTGGGCTGTTCTGCATCCATGCAATAAGTCTATCCCTTTACTCCAGGAGGACATAGGAGAGAAAGGGAAGGTTCCATCACTGAAATAGGACAAGTTTTGGAAGCTTTAGTCTTTTTGCATTGAAAAAAAAAGTCGAGGAAAGAGAAGGAAAGCAGGGATAAAAACAAGCTGCCTAATTTCCTGCAGTACAAATAGGCCAGTGAAGTCAGTCTTTAAAGTGCAGCCCCACCAAGCTCTTTATTCATTAGAGACTCATAACAAGCAAAGAGGAAATTAGAGGCCAATTTCCTTCCCCCAAAATTATTATCTAAGAGGGCAAAAGAAAGTAGTACCTATGCTAAAGCAAAAAGGAGACAAATGTATTTTTCCCAGCTGACAGTTAAAGTCTAATTAGACTGACAAATCTTCTGTGCTTTTCTCTTTTGCGAGCTGTATGAGGCAAGATTCAGCCCCAGAGCCACACATTATGGAAGGACGTTAATCAAGATTAAAGGAGCACTGAACCTAAAGAAAATGTTCCTAAGAAGCTGTGTAGACTAGTGGTTAGAGTAAAAGACTATGCTCCAGAGAGGCCCTTTGCTGAGCCAGTGCAGATGGACTCTTGACATGTATAATGGACAGTCTTCCTCCCCCTGCTTTGCATTGTTTATATAGAACTTTCTGCAAGCACCTTCCAGTATTATATGTTATTTGTTGGCATTTTCTGGCACTCAGCACCATTCTTGAAAGCTCGCACAAACAATTAATTTAGTCTCCCAGCTATTCCTGCGAGGCAGGAGAGTCTCGTTATTCTCATTTTAAAAATAGGGAAACCGAGACACAGAGACTTGCACCGGTCATACAGTATGTCTGCAGCAGAGCACAGACTTCTTGATTCCTTGTATATAATATGCCTTAATAACAAGGCAATACTTTCTCCTTATTACGAATGATGTAATCTTTACTCACATACGTATTTTTTCTTACTATCTGTATCCATGGAACTACACCTGAGGCAGGGTTGAGACAGACCAATCCAGGTGATACCATTTTTCTCCTTACACTTAGATCTAAATGGTCACTAAACACACTGTGTTTATTGGTCCTGGGTAAGTGTTCCATGGAGTCCAATCCTGAGATCCTTACCCAGTACTTGTCTTCAAAAGGACTTTTGCCTGAGTAAGGACTTTAGGGCTGGTCTTACTAGTGATTCTAGACCTGTCCTGGATGGAACACACAGACCAGGGTCACATAGTGAAGGTCTTCTCCGATGTTATTTGAAGTGGCAACTCACTCAATAAGCCCCAAGCTGGTAACTATCAGTTTATAGTAGCCAGGTTGGCAGCAAAAGCCAGGAAAATGAAGGCCACCTCTAGCTAAGCACATTTTCAGACAGAATAGAAATCTCTCAAATCCACAGAGTTCTTTCATGTAAACTCCAGCCCTTTCCAAAATTAGGTAGGGAGGTCGGTGGGGTTCAAAGACTTCAACACTAGAAACAAGACTTCTAACTAAGAACATACCTTCTAGAAATAATGTGCCTCCTGACATGAGACAATGTCATGACACTCTCATAAAAATAGTCTGCACTCCAAGCGACTCACCTTAAGCAAGAGACAGCTGCTTGCCTCTCTGCCCTTTGTGGTAGCGTGGGGAAGCGGCGCTCCCAGAGAGGATATTATTAATATAGGAGGGCCTAGTGTGTCAGGGCCCTGCAGTCTGCAAGTGTAATTTAATATAACACACGTCACTTCTAAACAGACCTGTGCTTGAACGCAGTGCAAAACCTGTGTGTGAAAAGGTCAAAACAGCATTTGGACTCAGGATCGCCAGACACAGCTTAGTTATCTGGATAGAAAAATCCTGTATTAACTGCTTTGAAACAAATAAAGAAACAAAACTCCTTTCCCCAGCTCTGGTTTTCAATTAGCAGGAAAGCACAATTCTGGGAGGTGAAATACATCTTCCTTCAAAGCTCCATTGTAATGGACAAGGGTCATTGCATTTCTTAGTAGCATTAAGTATAGACTCGCCAATGCATTCTGGGCACACATCTCAACTGTTCCTCACTACAGACCCGCACTGTCCTCTCTATCCCACACTCATCTCACATCCACTGACATAAATTATTGACATCAAAAATGCTTAATCATAAAGGTGAAGTTATAGACATCACTGATGCTAAAAGAAATCTTTCACACATGATGCTTCCAGTAACATGATTTTCCCATGTCAATCATGTTGGCTACTGATTCCACATTGTATTCCATGCCTGGCCCTTTACAGATTGAGAAGTGTGACTGTGGGTCTCTCACTCTCTCTCTAGTTTTAAAGATCTTTCCAGATTTCCTAGGCCCTTTAGATGAACCACACATGAAAACACTTGTAGTCATACTCTAAGTAATTGAGCAAAGGGACCATCTAGGTGTGGCATTAGGAGTAGATGATATCTTAGCAACTGTCAAGCCCCTATATACTACATGGCAAGTTGGACTTAAATACTGCCACAAGTTCCTTGGATTTGGCAGCGCTCTATGTTAGACTGGAAATTCTGCAGCAGCTTCAGATACATTGTGAAATGAAGGTTTTTCAATTACTTAAATAGGAAAATGAATACTACAATCAGGACAGAAGCCCCATACCTAATAGCAAGTGTAGCAACTTTGTAGCTATCTTCGTTTTTATACTGGGCTTGTCAATGTAGTACCTCAGTGCTAATGTGTTCTCTCAGGTGGCTCTATCTTACCCTAGTTGAAGAATGAATTTGCTTTCTTAGATCTTTTCCATCTCTTGTCTCTGTGGTTGTTCGTGGTGCTGCCAAATTTGCCAGCACTAATGATGAGACTTGTGAGTCATAATTACCACAAGGCATCCGAAAACCACAGCTGGAGCTGCTGAAAACTACAGCTGGAGATGCGGCCCAAGTAGAAGAGGAGTATTTCTCCCCACCCTCGCCACACAAATAACACAACTTAAGCTGACAGAACCAAACAACTCTGCCCAAAGTGGGGAAAAGGAGAGCCATCTTGTGCCATGATAGCAATAAACTGGCCTGCTCCTGAATGTAATAGAAGTACATATTGACTTTTATCTTCCTTTCAGTGGGTTGAGTGAAGTGTCAAGAGTTATTGCTTTAATAACAGCAAAGATGAGGCCATTTGTTGTGGTACGTGTGTACCCAGGAAATCACTGCTTTAACCATCTTTTAGAGGCATTTCCACACTTTATTAAATCTCCTTGATGCCTTTTCAGCACACAGTGGTCTCAACTGGCCTAGTGAACTGTGGTGTAGATTAGGCAGGCAGCTTTCTGGGATATTTCTCCTTCAAGTGGGGTAGGATTGTTTCCATCTCTGCTCAACTCACATAAAGTCCAATTCTGACCTCAGTTATGCTGATGTAAATCTGTATAATTCAACTGAGGTCCATAAATTATGGCAGATCTCCACTGGAGCACAGTAACTGAGCACAGACGTTACTCTCCTGGACATGAAATCATACAAAGCCTTCCTTTAAAATTAGAGCTAGACACAGAGAAGAGAGAGTCCTAATTCCTTCACAATTTACAACAAACATCAACTAGACTTGGGATAATTTCCCCTCATGTAGTTGAGACTTTATATTTCATGCACCAGTGTTTGAGGCTAATAACTCAATTAATCCACCAACCTGCTGCTGCCTGGATTTCTAGAATGCCAAGGGGGCCGGTACAGTGTTAAGCCTGAGCTTGGGTTTAATCACTTTTAATTGAATAGGAGTAAATGCCACTGCAAAGATAATACTTCCAGCATAGGTAAGTAGATGATTTTCATGTTTTCTCATCATACATGACCAAGATTAGATGAAAAATTAAGAGAATGAAAATATAGACGAAAGAATAACCAGTCATTGATTAAACCTTCTGAATCAGTTAGAGAAAGCAGGGGATATTATATCACCAGTTCCGACAGCCCTGGATTTCATTAAACCTGCATTTCCCAAAACCCACCAACATTAATGCCCAAGGAAAGCTGTCTCAAAGAAGCAGGTGTAATCAGTGTAGGATATTATCTGTTTGGACAATAACACACCTACCTCACTCCTTTCGCTAATCAAACACTCTCGTTAAAATCACGGGCCAGATTCTTAGCCAGTGTAAATTGGTTTTGCACAGCTGAAGTCAATGGAAATATGTTATTTTCATCTGCTGTGGGTCTGGCCCCATATATAGTATAAAGCTAAATTCCCTTACCTGTGTTATTAACATCATCATAGATTACTGAAAGAATTCATAAAAATCTAATTCACTTTTCAACATCAGTGTTGGTTGTTTACATTTTACCGTTTACTCAGTGTAGAGTCAGACCATGAGCAAACAAGACTGTTCATCAGTTTCTAATCCATTCCACACTCAGGCTCTGACACAAGAACAAAATTGCTGCAATTTTTTGGGTTACAAACACTACATCAGGACAGTTAAATCTGAACAAAAAACAGTTTCCAGTGGATTTTTTTAAACTCAAATTTTATGAGAAAGGATTCTGTGGGTCACGGAGTTTAGAAAAGCTTGTTTCTACAACACCTAAATTCTGCAGGAAATTGATCTGACAGTGCCCCTTTCACATTATCTAATAGAATGCTGTAAGATTAGCATGAATGTCTCGCTCTGAATGCTATAATCATTTGCTTTTTTCCACATTAAGAACTTCACCACTGCAGCAATACCTATGGCAATAATAATAAACAATAATCTATTCACATCCCATTAGGCTTTTGAAATTCCTTTAAGTGTAATTTTTTTCCCCACACATCAACTTGGAGACAACATGGCCCAAATCATATTCTCATCTACACTGCTGCAGCGTCGCTGGTATAAATAGAGTTGCACCAGTCTGACAGTAGAATTTGTACTCACTGTTACATGATACCCAGTAATAATTCAGAAGTTTCTGTTAGTTCACCAAAGCAGAAAGGAGCCCATTTCTGTGTTGGTTTTTACTCTGTACAACCTCATGAAAGTCAACAGAGTTATATGGCCTATAACTCAGTGCAGAATTTGGTCCAAGGGGCTTAACTAACAGGTTAACTAAACAAGGACATATAAATAAAAATCTGATCAAATGGCTCACCTGGATGCTGGGTGGGGAGCGGTTTTTTCGGGTAGTTGTGGTGGCCATGGTTGTGGTGGTTTCCATGACTGTGGTAGACATTTCTGGTGGCATGGAGGTTGTGGGTGTTGTTCCAAGGATGGACGGGACTTCTCCAACCAGCCGGACACTTCCGTTGATTTTAATATTGGGGTTGTTCTCTGCTGCCATGTTCAGCACTTTCAAGCCATTGTAATAGAGACCGGAGAGCTGGCCTTGGAAGGGACGCCCTCTGTCCTTCCCTCCAATGGCTATTTGCGCCTGGGTGTTGAAGATCGTTAACTGTCGTCCTAGTGAAGGGGGGTGAATAAATTATTGCCAGACATTTCCCCCCTTCTTTACTATATAATGAGTCCTGGCCAGAGTGGACTGAATATAAGAGCAGGTTCCCCAGTGGCAGTGGTGGAGGCTGTTGGGTGGAAATGCAGTGCTTCAAATTTCTGTCTCAGACTCATTAATAGTAGAGATGGGCCTGAACACTGGCTCTAGAACCTCTCACTCTCACCTCCATACATGCAACTAAACTCTGGGGAAGTTTGGACCCAAACATAGATCTGGATCCAAACTTTGAGACGTTGGCCCATCTTTCATTACAAGCAGTGTTTCAATCTGGTTAGTCTCCTCTAGTAGCTTTTGGAGACTGCAAACCAACCCAGATGATAAAATCTCTCTAGGCTTAGCCCAATATATATATACATACATATATCTTTGATCCCTGAATGGTCAATGGGAAGGAGACCTGTGAACAGACAGGAAAGGGTAAGATACAGAGATGCTCTAAGAGAAGCTGATCTTTGGACTGCATGGGGAATTTAGAATAGCTGAATGCAAGAGTCTGGGTCTGGAATATAGTTATCAGGAATCTAAAAGTTGGAAACACCAAACATGGACATTTCTGGTGCTATGAAAGAGCAAAGTTCTTTAAATAGTGAACAATATAGTAATTAAGGTGATTAATCCTCACAACTCCCCTGTGAGGTAGCTCAGTCTTAATCCCATTTTTATAGATGGTGAAGTTCAGGCCTAGATGGGTTAAGTGACTTGCCCAAGGTCACACAAGGTGCGTCAGGTATGGATTTCATATCATGTTTACAGAAGGAATGTACCTATTCAGAATGGACCCTAGAAGCAGCTGCCAATTCTCCTAATCCCACAGACCATTCAAGTGACGTCCAGACAAAATTGATTCATAAATATGGCGCACTTTTCCATTCTGCACTGGGTTGACTAAATTAAAGCCATGATTGTTCTGTCCAGTGCAAACAAAAGGTTTATGTCATGTCACTCTCTGTGTGAGGTTTGGGGGCATGCCAATGGAATCTGCTGAATTAACAGGGAACCAGACTGGCCAGAGCTCAGGAGGGTATCAAAGTAGAGTCAAATCAATTATTACTGGATTGTTCAATTACGTTTTCCCTCCACCACCCCTTTCTTACAATGATATGTGCACACATCCCCATCCCTTCCTTCTTCCCTCTCTCACTCACCACTTTCTTTCTCTAGTCCAACCTGATAAGTGCAGAATGTAGTAGAGCATAGCCTATATCCCACTGTTCATTCCTTCAAAGCCAGTGGTTAAAGTAGATCAAAATAGGAGGGGGAGCTCACCAATTTTGGTGGTCGTCGTGACGGGTCTTGAAGTCAAGTGGTGATGCGGTGTTGCATCATCTTATGGTGACGGGATGGACCATGGGGAAGAGAATGGGGACAAGAGAAGAAATGTATCTGAAAGGAGTTCCTGCCCTCAAGGAGGTGCGCTAGCCAGCCAAGCAAAAGTGTATGTGTATGTGTAATGTATGGAGTTGTGGGGGCAGGGTGCACATCCCTAGTGCTCCCCACCCCCATACCTACAAATATCAACATTTAGACTTGACCAGGATGGAGGATCTGTACTGATGTAAAATCAAAAAAATAAAAATGGAGGAAGCACTGCGTCTTTCCCCTGGAAAATGTTGAAATACCTGATGCATTTTCCTGCATTTCAGGAGATTTTAACTTACCAGAGGCAAGTTATGTTCCATTAAAACATCAACAAACATGCACCAAAACCACAGGCCCCCACAGTGTAAAACCAAAGTAGCTTATCCCCTCTCCTATCTCAAAGCATACTGGGTTCCCGTGAGCATCTCCTATCAAAATGCAGCTCTCTCAAGCCCCCTCTTTGTTTTCAAACACTCCCCTGAGATCGAGTGCAAACAATAATGCACATTTCGGCATCAAAAGACAGGGTACAACCGTTTATATTCTTGTGACTTACTGCATCCCTTGAGTTTTCTTTTCTTCCTTATTTTATGTCACTCCACTCGTTCCATTAGTGTTTCAGTTTCCCTGTGATTACCTGTTCCTTCCTTGTTCAATCTATCACTCTGCTCTGCATCCCTTCTCCTCTCTCTCATATTCTCTCAATTTCTCATTATGTTCCCTCCCATGCTGCCCTTTCCTCCCTCCCCACCAGGGCCGGTGCAACCACTAGGTGAACTAGGCGGTCGCCTAGGGCACCACGTGGTTGGGGGCGCCAAAAAGCGGTGCCCCGGATCGGCAGGGAGGAGCCGCCTTCCAGAGGCACCGGAGAGCCAGAATGTCGGCTTGTGAGCCCCAGCCATGGAGGAGCTGGCGCGGTGCAGGCGGGCAGCAGCCCTGCAAAGGCAGTGGTGCCGCTAGCGGGGAGCAGCCACACCCCCCGCCCCTGCTGCGGCCCTTTGCCCTCCTCCTCCCGGGGGCTCCTGTAGGCTGCAGCAGATGCATGCGGACGGCAGCCCCCCGTGTGTCCCCCGGCTTCCCCCTCACAACACTCGGCTTCTGCGGCTCCTGGGCGTGTGAGCTGCCACCGCCCCTCCCGCTGCCTCAGCTCTCTGCGGGGGAGGGGCTGGGTGCACGGCAGCCTGGCAGCATGTTTTGCCTCCACGTGGAGCCAGCCTCTGACTGGCATAATGGGCATGGTAAGGGGAGTCCCGGCCAGGAGGCAATCAGGGAACAGGGGGAAGGTTGGATGGGTCAGGAGTTCTGGGGGGGCTGTGGAGAGGGATCGGAGCAGTCAGGGGACAGGGAGCAGGGGGGTTAGATGGGTTGGGAGTTCTGGGGGTCCTGTCAGGGGGCAGGGAGTGGTTGGATAGGGCACGGGAGTCCCGGGGGTCTGTCTGGGGGTGGGGGGGGTGGATAAGGGTTGGGGCTGTCAGGGGACAAAGAACAGGGAGGCTTAGCTAGGGGGGTTGTTCTGGGGGGCAGTTGGGGCAAGGGTCCCAGGAGGGGGCAGTCAGGGGACAAGGAGCGGGAGAGGGGGTTGGGAGTTCTGAGGGGGGCAGTCAGGGGGTGGGAAGTGGGAGGGAGTGGATGGGGCAGGGCTCTCCCCCCATCCTCTTTTTTGATTGTTGAAATATGGTAACCCTAGGTGAGGGTGGAGGTGGGGGGCGCACGGGAGCCAGCCCCCCTGCGCCGCGCCGGCTCCTCCATGGCTGGGGCTCGCCACCACCACAAGCGGAACGCTCTGGCTCTCCGGTGCCTCCGGAAGGTGGCTCCTCCCTGCCGAGCTGCTGCAGTGGCCCAAGCTCGGCAAAGCCAGTGAGTGGACTCGGGGCAGGGGCTGCCGGGGTAGGGTGGGGAGGGCTCGCGGGGGGGTGGGCACCCTCTAGGGGAGTTCAGGGGGCAGGGAGGGGGGAACCTGGTGTGGGGAGCAGCCCCTGGGCACAGCTGGCCCCTGGGGTCTATAAGGGCTCATTGAGATTTGCCCCTCAATGAACCAATGTGCGGGGGGCATGAGATGCAAGTTTCGCCTAGGGCGCAAAATATCATTGCACCTGCCCTGCTCCCCACTCACTTCCATCCTGTGACACCAATGCTTAATTTGTGCCAGGGCTGAGCTCCGGCACCCCTAGGTTTGGCAATTTATAGCCCTGACTCCTCTGGGTTTGCCGCATCAGTTATAAAAGTAAAAAAAAATGCTTGAGCCCTAGGCACCTAATTGCTTGAGCCCCCGCACTTGTTTCATTACAAATTAAGCACCACATTCTTCCCTTTGCCCTTCCCCTCAGAGTGGAGTGCCTGGAGGGATAAAAGAGATGACAGGGCCATTTTGCTATGCTTGAGATATTGTCCTCCTGTAATGGAGGGAGAGCTGATGAGGGACCAGCTGTTTCCATTTCTAACCCCTTCATACCATGCAGCAGGGAACCAGGGTCTCCTTTTTCCTCTATCAACCTGGAGGGAAGGGAAGGGGGCTGGTGAGAAGGCAGATCTGACTGTAGTAGAGACAGATAGGGGCCATCACTTCTCTTATCAGGTGTCGCTGTTTCTTCCCTCAAGTGGTGGAAGACCCAGCCATTTCCTCAGCCAGTCCCCAGCTCTTCCTGCTGTTCCCATTTCAGATTCTCATGCGTGGTGAGTCCTTGGTGCCCCCACAAGTGATGAGAGGTAGCTGAGCTCCCCGATCCAGGAAGATGAAGAGAAGTGGAGTGCTCTCTCTATGCTTTTAGTAGAGGAGGGTAGCTGGACTCCCCAATGCTCTCCTTTTACTTTAACCCATGCCCATAACACATCCTTACGACTGTCTAGGATAGCTCCATTTTCTTGTCAGAGACAACGAATCACCACACAAATGTTGACACATATTCTCCCGTCTTCACCACTTCTCAGTTCTCTCTGCCCTCTAATATTCTAGGAACATCTACCACATGGGCATGGCCCCAGGCCAGTAAAGTATAAACTTTATTGTGGTTTGTTTGTTTTTTAATAATGAGCTCTTCTAGTCCAAGAGCTGAACACAATGCATGCAGCTACTACCGAACACAGCACTGGTACTAAAGCTGTGCTTGCTAAAAGGACAATCACTTGTTGGGTTTCTCTATGAAGAGTCATTCCTAAATCATAACTCTGGTGTGAGGTGTCTGTACTTGAATGAGCATAAAGGAAACAAGTGGATGAAATGAATGAAAAATGTCCAAAAGATGAAATATGCAGAATTCCAGAGCCATGCCAGACCTCCCTTCTTCTAGTTTATCTATGGCTTGATTCTGCAATACTTATTCACACTGAGTAGAACTAACTCTCACAAATTGTCCTATTGACTCCAAAGACCTGACTCACCTGAATAAGTGCTACTCAATGTGAGTAAGGGTTGCAGACTTGGATCCTTATTTTCCACCTAGCTCTCGACTTGTTAGGCTTTTCTTATTAATAGGGGTTGCAAAAGTGGCAAATGTATGTTAAAATTTTCAAATTGTTGTGTAAAACTTTGCACAACTCAAGGTTTTATGTCTCAGTGAACAATTTGTTCACTCTCTCATTTTGATTTCTATGCTCACCAAGAAAATTCTTATGAAGAATTTCCCCCTTTCAGTGTTAGTGAAACCTTAGGCAACAGTATCTGTTCCATAACACTAAGTCAGAGTTTGGGGGCATTATTAAAAAGCCTAATTCACAGGAGCAGGAACTGCTCATGCAAGTAGGACCATTCAACTCAATGAGATTACTCATATGAGTAAGAATTATTTTTGTGAGCAAGGATTTGCAGGATCAGTCCTTTTGTCATGGTGCTTATAGCTACTTCTCTTCCTCACCTGGCCAAACCCTTGAACACTAGCAGGCTCAAATGCATTCTGTTGACCAACTCTGGTCTTGTTATCAATATATGCATTGAGAAGATTAAGCCCAGTTCTCCAATCCTTACTCACATGAATAATCCCAGTAAAGTCAGCTGTATTCAGGTGTTACTAGGTCTACTCATGTGAATACAGTTTGTAAGATAGGGTGCTTTTTATTAGATTTTTTAAAATCCAGTTTATAAAACTAAAAATTAAAAACCAATATAAACATGAATACTTTTCTCCCTTTGGTGACACGGGACAGTAGCTTTAACTCTTATAGTAGATGAACATCCAGAAAGGTTCTATATTATATTGTTTCTCCAAGAATGAACTATATGATCATTCTGAATAAAGTAACAGTGCTATCAAATCAGCACCACATCTACGGCAATTTTTAGAAATTCATGCTAATTAAAAATTGTTTAATCTTACCTTATTCATGCCAAGAATTCACATCTGGCAGAGAGCTATTCTATATGCTGTTTCTTTGATCAATCTATCCATCCATCAATTTATCATGCTGTATTTTGATAGCTATTTACCCTTTCACTCATCATCTTTACAAGGGCTTCTGACAAACGGCTTTCTTGATACATTAGGAGATGGATAGATGACCGGGTGGATGACTGAGTGGGTAAATGAATGGACGAGTGGATGGGTGAATGGTTACTTATTAAATCTTTCCACTTAGTGGTAACCATGTTATTTAAAAGGATACATCCATCTTGGCATGGTGGAACAAAACTATATTCTATCGTTGTCACGCTGTCACAGTGCACGATGTCTTTATATCACACCAATTGCCAAGACTCAATTTTCTTTTATGTTAACAAAAACATTATATATCCTTCTAGCACAAACACGCCCCATGTCCGGGTTTGCCTGGGTTCTCCGAGACCAACTAGCTTAGACCCCGTTGCCCTTTTGTGATTGTCTTTTAACAAAGCATTGTCATCCACAGAATAGCAAACCCCAGGTCAAAACTTTGGGATGGTTTACAAATGAAAACGCCTTGGCATGCTTAAAAGCTCAGACTTGGAGAAGCAAGGGCATAAAATAAAGGATTCAAAGAAAAACCAAAAGATTAAGTAAACAAAACAAGGACAGGTTTCTCAAGCACATAAGCTGCATCACGGAGTCGGACATGCATCTGTTTTAACAAAAGTGAGGCAATCGTTGTCTTTAGTGTTAAAAGGACTTTATCAATTTAAAATTATTGAAACAAAATTATCCACTTTTTAATGTTAAACTTTAATTTTTTTAATCAGCTCAAGCAAATTAACAGGGTAACTCGTTGAGACTCAGTGAGCATTTTCTCAACACTATTATCTCATTCTCTCTTTGTTAGTTGGCTCAAATGAAATATTCGGTAAACCCGCACTGGCTAAGAGATCTATCCACCTTAATTGACCTCCTCCCACTGCTCTTAATGGGTTAACATTGCTTTACAAATATTTTTGCTATAGTCACACAATGCACAGGGAGGTCTCCAATCCTGTGTGGTGGGGAATGCTGTCAGGTCTCAGTGAAGTCAATGAGAGCTGAATGTGCACAGCACTTTGCAGGATCAGACCCTTAGCATGAAAATATTTTAATTGCAGTTAGCAAAGTTCCTCTAGTCCCCAACACTATTCAGGCTGGTGAGAGCAATTCGCTAAACCCCTGAGATAAGGAAGTGCAAAATTCCTAAAGGGTATTTATCCATCTTACAGTATATTGCTTTTCTTCTTTGGAGTATTTTGGTAAAATCTGTAGTCTGAATCAACACAGAAAATGCTAGATTTGAGTCCAACCATCACCCCCTTTTAATCAGCAGGAATTTCTTTAAAGGAAACCAGAGAAGATTTTTGTTCTGCTTTTCCTAAACTTCAGGGCATTTCGACTGTTATAAGTTATTTTTAGCATCACATTTAGGCTGCAAGGAGGAGATATGATTGTCTCTTAATCTCCAATATATCATCAAGGGCCTGATCCAAAGCCCAATGAAGTCAATGTGACTAATTCCATTGGCTTTAACAGGCTTTGAAATAGGTCTTAAGTGCATGAAATAATTTCCACCCCTCCACAAATTACTGGTATAGAACCAGATTCTATGCTGTTACAGAGCCCATTTCAGCAAATCCCTTAAGCACATGCTTAAATCTCTGAAGTCAAGGGGAGTCAAGCATGCACTTAAGTGCTTTGATGAACTGGGGCCGTGTACCCATACATGGAAATCTATAGGGTTGCCTGGGGTGTAAGTTAGAGAAGAATTTGTCCCATAAATTACAAAAATAAAATAAGAAAAATGTTAAAACTGCACTTCAAAGCCCTTCAAGTTTAACATAAAAAGACAGAACAATCTGTCTCTGTCTCCTTTATTTTAGTTTAAATGAAAATGTTAATACAATGTTTTCCCTACAACATTTTTTAAAATTGTTAATTATGTTAAAACAATTAAGAGACATGCAGCTGTAACTGCAAGCCACACTAATGAAAGAAAAATCTTACAGGACGCGGTTTAACAACTGGGTTTGAAAAAACTTTTAAGAAAACTTTGATAATAAAAATATAGATGTAGTTTTAAAACAACTTAAAATAGGAAGATCATGCAGTGGTTAAATTGCCATAATACATGTTGTTGCATTTTGTTTTGTTTTAAGCGGTTCCTGAATTTTTGCTTGTTTGTCGTTACTTTTGATAGCAAGCTTAGAATTCCGTCCCTTTAACTTAATTTTAATAGCAATGTATTATAGCATGATTTATCAACATATGGCAGGTGGATGCTGACACAAATTATAATGAAAATTAAAACAACCATTTATGCAGCAGGCGATTATCATTTAAGAAACATTTATTTGCAGGCTTTAAAAATGAGGATTTAGAATCAAATGGGTTTAAAATGAAACTTTTAACGACTGTTACCTTTTTCCTGCAGCCACTCTTCTACGGGCCGGTTATATTTGAAGGGGATTTTCTGTTTTACCATTTGGAACCGTTCACTATCAGTGTTGCCTTTAAAGTTTAAAACACAGCTTAAAAAAAACAATCTGAAAAGTCAATGAAATCATTAAAAAACATCCTAGATTTTTTTTGTTTTGTTTTTATGAATTTATTTAATATAAATAAATGTATATGTAGAAAGAGAGCTTTATCTTTTTTGGTGAGGTGGAGAAAAGTTATTCACTCATTGCTTGGAATTCTGGAAGGATCAAAGTGTTTAAATCTTAAGAAAAAGATCTCGGTCTTTTGTCCACCTTGGTTAAAAGCCACAAATATCTAATTTGCAACGTGAGACACTGGGCTACCTAATGATGTAGGTTGAAAATTTTGAAAAATGTTATGGTCAGACTATAACACTGATGGCAATATATGTGGCACAAGATGTCAATTGCACAGGCATATAGCCTCGAGTGACGTTCTGGACCCTCTTCTAGTTGGTAGGTAAGAAGGTGGATGGGTGGGTGGGAGGGGGAGATATGGGGGCAGTGGGATACATATGGAAAGAGAGAAAAGGGACAGATTTGAGGCAAGACAAAAAGGACACAGCAGAAACAAACTAAGAGGGTCATAGGATGGGGGGAGACAGGAGACATGGGAGGGAAAACAGGACAGGGAAAGAAGTGGCAACCAAACCTGCATGAAGGCTTGTGCCTACTTACCCAAGGCTTGGGCCTGCACCAATTGAAGTCAATGGGAGTTTTGCAACAAGACGGTCCAATGTGGTGTATTTTAGTGGGGAGCCCTTAACAGTCATAAAGTACAATATAAATAATAAGATGGGCTTAAACCAAACTTTGGATCTGAACTCCCATAACCTTGGGACAAGTCAGATCCAGATCAGAACCTCATGGCTGAGCCCAATCTCCAACACAGGGGAGCAATCAGAGTTTTGCTCATTGTTGTTTCTTCTTCTTCTCCAACCACAACCACTCTGTGACTGCCTTTATTTTTGATTTAATGGTTTTATTTATATTAAGACAATTTGATCAAATAAATGGAATCAAATAGTTCAAGATCAATCTCTCAGGCTTTTGTTTAGGGCTGAAATGCACATACAAAGCAAAAGACCTTCATTAAAAAAATATAATAGCAAGCTGCAGGAAGAGCTCATCTCACTGCATTAACACTATTGTTAACTGTAGTGCTATTGCTTCTTTGTTTTTAATAAGCGTAAGTTCAGGAATCAGTAACCACCCTCATGCCCTGGGGTGTATTTGTTTCTAAATACCACGTACCCATCTGTGGTATAAGATAAAGAAGGAATCAGTTAAAATGACTTCATATTTATTTGTTTATTCCAAATCAGATGCTAGACTCTGGTATGGCAATATAAAAACAGGACATTGAAAAATGTGTGACTAACAGCTGGCAAGATGCTCCACCCATTCAACAGCAGATGCCACCGTAAGGGGAGCAGTGACTGTTAAATCACACATGCTCCATAATCCTTCCTGTACATGTGTAGCTTGGAAATGCTAACTGAGTAATGTACTAGCTGCCCTCTGCAGGATAAAATCAGGTAGAAGTGGTTTTCACCAACTACTGTGTGGGAGAGGGGGAGCTACTGTAATAGACATTAACAGGACTTAATCTGACAAAAATTCATGTTTGATATAACAAAGAAGTAACGTTAAGAGAGATTTATAAAAAACTGTAGCTGCATTTCCTTAAATTCAGAGGTAAAGCAGAAAACAACTTGGATTCGATTAACACCTCCAGTCAGAACACTTAACATACAAAAGTCTGGTTTTCAGGTTGGAGCAACGGACAAACTCTCAGCCAGTTGAGCATGAAAAAACCTGCTATGGGGAGATGACTGAGTTAATTCCCTATAGTGACCCTGGGAAGTCAACCATTTCTCTTTTTCTCTGAAGGAAGTCCATTGTGGGCAAGTGTCCTTTCACAAGACTGCTATGAATACTTCTCCCATGGAAGAAACATCTAATTAAGTAGTGGGCCAACACACAGTGCTCTTTGCTGTATCTGCTCCTCTATCCTAGTCTCAGGTGACTAAACTGGACAGGTAAAGTAAAATATTGGAAGTACACTCTATCAATCATGCTTCATATCAGATTAGCACTGTACCATGGTGCCTCAGAATGACTGCAGAGACCGTCAGTTACCTGTATGCATATTCCCAGCACGCCTGAATCATATCAACACCAATAAAGAGTTCAAAAGTCAGTTCTTTACTTTTATGAGCATATCTTCATGAATAGACATCTTAAGCCACATTCAACACTGGGCCTGGGAAATGTCTTGAAGTGCTGAGAGTATATGTACAAGAAACTAAACTAGACAGAAAAATATTCAGCAGCAGAATAAGAGTTTTATGTCTTTACATTAATAAGCATCTGCTGATTAATACAGGCTGAGGTCATTGTCTTAATGCTTCTTTGTCAATCATGGAAGCCAGGTGTTTCTTCAATTTCTTGTTCTAACAGCTAAACTCCTCAGAGTCCTCATGCTGGTGGGGCAACTCATACTAAGTCAAGGATGGTAAAGTATGGACTCCTGTGGAGAACTGAGGGAAACAGTCTTGCTGTCCTTGGAAGAGTAGCAACAATGATGAATGTAGACACAATACACTCTGGACACAATTCGTTTCCTGGTGCAACATTTCTTATGACCAACTAGTAAGGCATTTTGGTTCTTTATCAGGCCTTTCATCAATGCACTATTCTTTTCTCTGCTACTGCATCTGTGCTGTTAGTAATTACGTTTGTGTACAGCAGGTCTTCCTTAAGGGAAATTTGGTTTGCTGCATCCTGAAAGTTTTCTCTGAGAAAGGACTCAGTGTGTACTGAGAGCCTGATACTATATCTATTCTACAGAGGCAATAGGAATTTAGGATGTCCATAGGAGTTGAAGATAAAATTGTATGATTTGACCAGATATTAATTTGCCAAAATCTGAGGGGTGCAAAGCAATTGCAACTCTCATAGGGCTACATAAATTCTGAGATCCTTACTTTTTACTCACTCCTTATTAGGGAAAACTCCCATTGACTTCAGTCAGAGCTGACTCAGTTTTTACTCAGGAAACTTTCCAATAAAGACAAAGGGAGTTTTCCCAGAATAAGGAATCTAAGGATTTGGCCCAGTGGGAGTTACAGGTACTCAGGACCTATTGCCTTTTGCCCCAGTAAATGAAAAAGATGAAGAAAAATTAGTGTCATAGGACATCTCGCTAATGCAGGGCACAGACTGCAAAGACAATTAGGTCAAGCCAGTGTTGGAAGATTTTACTTTGCTACAAAATTTGATTTTATGCTCTCACACTTGAATCATCTTGTGCTTCAAATATCTTCAGGAAGGTAGGAAACTGTTCCAGGAAGAGAGGTTGGCAAAACTCAGATGGAGAGGAAATGGGAAAGGGTAACAGAGTTATAAAGGGTAGACTGGATGAAACTGCTTCTATGATTCAATCCTAGACCTTCCTGAAAACCAGAAAGGGCATAACTATTCCCCACCGCATCTTTAAAGATTTTTTTAAACTCAGGTTTAAGTTTATGTTATTATTATTATTATTATTATTTTGTTTTGCAGACATAGCCTCCAATAGTAATATATATGTGAAAAGTCATACCTTTAAAAGCTATGAAAGTGCGAAGGACATTAGAAAATTCAAAATGGTTTAAATTAGCACATTAGTACCTGCTCTTAGCATCTATTCATGTTTCTGTTTTTAAAATTTTATCTCCTTTATCTCAGACATTAGTAAGAACGGTTTTAAGAACATGTGCATGAGAATGTGTTCATCGACATATCCCCATTTACAAGACTGATTTAAAGAGCACGTTTCCCCTTGTTAAATGCCTGGAATATTTACCAGAGTAAGCACTATTACACACTCATAAATTGCCTTAAATTAATATTGATATTGAGTTGTGCTTTTAAAAACAATAAATTAATACAGAATTTAATATGAGAGTTTCTATAAACAGTAACACAGGGTTTTCAACAGGAAATGACCCCATTTGTGACAAGAACTGACCTGATCAGTCTTCAAGCTATAATGTCAATGTTTCTCTTCAGATATAGAAATGTTAAGTGATGGCCTCTCGTGAGACCTTAGTGCCTTCTCTTTCAAGAAACCACATGTACACACCTTCCAACCCCCATAAAACAAGCAACCCTCACTCCTCTCAAACCATCCAGCCATTTTTAACTTTCTTGAGTCCAGCTCTGATCCAATATTTTCTTTGCAAAAAAACACAGAGATGAATGGAGAGATTATAGTTTACTTTAAAGAAAAATTGGATTAAACCCTGCAGTCCTTTTGCATTAAGAATTCCAATGCATATGAAAGGAGTGCAGGATCCCATTCATTATGAAAAAGTTCTGGTGATTAGTTTTGCTACTTGTGGTCATTTGAATATGAATGGGTCTTTTTACCCATGGCATTTATCTGCTTAGCTCTTATTAGTACCAACAGAAATCACCCATTTAAGATACTCTTTTCACTCCCAGCTATGGGAGAATGAAACCATACATGCATCAATCTGCATTATTTTCTGTAACATTGCTACTTTAATTCCATTATGGAAGTCAGCTCCCAGAGAAACATTCCTCCAAGTACTTTTTCTCCTCTCTGATTGCAAAAAATGTATAGCATTGTCACTTCCAACTAGGTGCAGATTTGGATAAAGCAAATATTTGGATCCCACTGAGGATTTATATCTAGGACTAACTCTGATGTCAGACCTGACTCTGACTCTTTCAAGTATTACTGCCTACATGAAATTTGGCTTCAGTTTTCCTCCCAGACTAAGAAAGGTTCAGGGTTTCATGTTTAGGGAGGGTAATCACAGCTCTTTAAAATTCTTCCCATATTTTAATCCCATTTAACCTACAGGATACTTGATGCTTGGCACAATGGTCCAGGAAGGGTTGTTGAAAATTATCCCTGGGTAAAGTAGAATTTTCCTCCCAAACTCCCTCCTTAAAACTGCTAACTAATATTTTGCATGTTCTCTCACGGTTCCTTTAAGGAAACAAACAAGCTTTACTCAATTTCAGACCATTTCTAAACCAAAATGGGTTCTTAAGCCACTTGAAGTAAAAGAGCAATTCAGGCACTGACAAATGTTGCTTCTTGGTCCAGACACCAGTAATGATGATATACTGCTGCTAGAGTGAAGAAAAGTGGCTCAAAGGTTCCAGTAAACTGCACTGGGCAGAAAGAAAGCACTTGCTTCCAGGTGGAATATTAATACAAGCTGATATGTTGTCAAGTCTGTGAAGATGCTAATAAGAATACCGTAAGAAAACATTCATCTGCCCTAAATAAATGCCAAAGACGGTTTTATTCAGAGCCTAAGAATAAAGCAGCAACTCTTTCTTCAGTGCTTAGAAGATTCTAAAAAATGAGACGGTTTGTCTAATTAACAGTTATTGCATAGTGATAGTAATAGGGTAAGAAAACTTTTGGAGGTTAGGGCTGTAGATTTCAACTGGATTTACCCATCCCCTTTCCGTGATGTATGAAATTTCAGTAGGAGAAATATAAGTAAATAACCTTCGTGACTACGGCAAAGAGTTCTGGTTATTGGTTTTAGGTTCACCCCCTGGTATTTGACCCCACCTGTCTACAAGCTTTATATACAACCTATTACTATGGTGTCTAAGTACTGCACGAATCACAGAAATGTAGGGCTGGAAGGCACCTCACAAAGTCATCAAGTCCAGCTCCCTGTGCTGAGGTAAACCTAGACCATCCCTGACAGGTGTTTATCTAACCTTTTCTTAAAAGCCTCCAATGATGGGGCATTCCACAACCTCCCTGGAAAGTCTATTCCAAAACTTAATTACACTTACAGTTAGACATTTTTTCTTTATATTTAACCTAAATCTCCCTTGCTCTAGATTAAGCCTATTACTTCTTGTACTACCTTCAGTGGACATGGAAAACAATCGATCACCATCCTCTTCATAACAGCCCTTAACATATATGAAGACTTATCAGGTCCTCTATCAGACTTCTTATCTCAAGATTAAACATGCCCATTATTTTTGACTTTTCCTCATAGGTCAGGTTTTCATTTTTGTTGCTTTCCTCTGGACACTCTTCAGTTGGTCTTTCTTAAAATGTGGCATCCAGAACTGGACCCAGTATTCCAGTTGGGCTCTCACAGTGCTGAGCAGAGCAGGAGAATTACCTCTCATGTCTTACATATGCCACTCCAGTTAATACACCCCAGAATGATTTTAGCCTTTTTTGCAACTGCATTACATTGTTGACTCAT